>NC_138524.1:52274142-53731642 GCF_000230855.2 Cajanus cajan | reverse complement strand
ACTTCTCAATAAGTACTTATTATAGAAGAAATAAGAGGCAAAATGAATCAAACTTCTCTAACAGGTTAAAATCAATTTGTACGCTTGTTCAACTTTTGGAGAAGTAAAATGAGAAAGCTTCTAGCAAAAGTTGAAGTGCATAAGTTTATTACCTCATGGAAAAGGTTTGATTCATTTCATTTATCTTCTTATTTTTCTTTTCCTATAAGTATTTATTGAAAAAATTATCCAAATTAAGCCTAAATCCCAGAGTCAGCAACATATTAGTCATAGCATCTCTGTGCATCAAATCACAACCATTCCAAGCACATCAATTAAATCCACCATAACATTAAGAACAGAGCCAAGAAACACATGGTGGAAAAACACCATCAATTTATGAAACTAAACAGGATCCGTTTCCATTAGGATCCATCCCACCCTGAAAATTCCTAAACTCGAGTCAAATGAAAATTCCTTAGGTACCCTTTACTTTTACTAATTAGTAGCTGACATGTATCCACTAATTGATTAAGGTACTGCTCTCCTTGAATAAAATTCAATTATTCAGCTCAAATTATAATAAAAATAATAATAGCCCACGGATGTTAGTGAGTAGGCAACACAAGTTTAGTTAGTGGGGAAGGACCTAGATTCGATTTTCCCAAAACAAATCCTCGGAAAAGCAACTTGAAGTGTCCTAGGATTTCCCCAAAAAATCAAAGCTTGGGAAAATACATCCGAATAGAAAGAGCCCTAATTAAGATGATTGGTGAAAATTCAAATAATTAAGAATTGAGAGAGTATGAGAAACCTGTTTTAATTTTCCAGTGGTCTCGATCATGCGACCTTGAATTTCAAGGAAAGCCTGCATTTGTGGAAGAAAAGAAATGGTTACAGTGTTACAGAAACCAAAAGGAGAATATATAAGAAAAAATTAGAATATGGAGACACAGCGAAAGAGAGAGTGTTAATACAGTTCTGTTAGCTTCGTCTGCCATTTCAATCCTAAGAAGTTTACACCGCAACTCTCAAAACCCTAAGAATTGGATCAGGAAGACGAAGCCCAAATAAAAGATGCAATCATTAAAGGAAAGGAACCCTTTTGTGCTTAACTTACTCAGGTTTTTTTTTTTTAATATTTTTTTTCTTTCAAATATCCTGAAACACCCAAATTCCCTCTTAAAAAAATCTTATTTAACTTTGTTTAAATCAATTAACACAAATAAATTATAATTTTTCTTTTAAAGTAAATTATGTTACCTCCATCCAAAGGTAATGATATTACTCCCCAAGAATTTTATATGTGAAATATTTTTATTTTTTAAAAATTTAAAATTGAGAATATTAATTTTTCATGTATATTTATCATCTAAAAAATATTTGTGATTTTTCTATAATACTTTTAATAAGGTTGGGTAGTTGGAATCTAAAGAAATGTATTAAATTAAGATTTTAAAATATTTTTTTATTGTAAAAAAAGTTTTATGTTACTCGATCAAGATTTCTTTTTAATATAAAAAAGTCAATTAAGATAATTATGATTTTTTTAAAAGTATATTAAAATATGATAGTATTCAATTGAATTAATCAGGATTTTTTTAAGAATATGTCAAAAGTCTGGTGATATCCAATTAAGACTTTCTTCACTTTACATTATTATTTTTTTCTTATTTTAAAAATAATTTTCCTTCCTTAATAAATATAAATATTGTCCTTTAATAATTTATCTCTTGGTGCAAAATAAAATAATTTATCTCTTGATTTAATTTATGTGAAATTCGTCATGCATATAACACAATTATTATTCATAAGACACATACAAAACACATTCACAATATACAATCCTTAATTGAGATTTCTCTCTCAAAGCATTCTTAAATAGACCAAAGATTGCAGGTCAATCTCTTTACCCAGTAGATAACTCACACCCTAAAGTAAGAATATTCATTTCTCTTTGCCTCGATGAATGTTAGGTGAAAATTGAAGAGTTTCAGGATGATCTCCTTCCCACTCTCTAGTCGGTTCTTCAATTTCATAGAAAAAGCGTAAGCATAGTAGAAATACGTAAAACTTGACTCAATCCTTATAAAACCTCCCTAAACAATATTAACCAAAAGGATGTCATTTCCTCTTAATAAAACTTACTTTAATCGATTATTCTAGTAAGGAATAGTCAATTTCGAAAAACTAACACTTCAACATACATTTCCACACAAATATACTCAAATCAATTATTCAATTAAGTCATTTTGCATAAAAAGATACAAACAATATAAATATATTTCAAACAATTCATTACTCAATATAAGCATGATTCACTTAAGATTCCTAGTTCATTTCTAAGAAGATTAAATGTATCTCTAGGTATTGGCTTAGTGATTATATTAACTGATTGTTTACTTGTTTCTATAAACAACGCTATGCAATCACTTTTTTGAATATGGTCTCTAAGAAAATGATGTTTTTATCTCTATATGTTTAGTTCTAGAATGCAAGATATGAGTCTTAGTTAGATTTATAACACCAGTATTACTAGACCTTAGAGGAATGTTATCTAGTCTTACACCATAGTACATTAGTTGTTGTTTCATCCATAGAAGTTAAGCACAACAACTTCCAGCAACTATGTATTCAGCCTTAACTGTATTTAGAGCAACACAAGCTTACTTCTTACTATGTCATAAAACTAATGCACTCCCCAAAAGATTAAAGTGCCACTAGTACTCTATCTATCTAATTTACATTCAACATGATTAGAATTTGAATATCCTACTAAGCTTAGAGAGACACCCTCAGGAGACCATAATCCAACATCAATAGTTTCTCTTAGATATTTTAGAATTCTCTTTACAATAGTCATATGTGAATCTTTTGGATTAGCTTGAAATCTAGCACATAAGCATACAACAAGCATTATATCAAGTATATTAATTGTTAGATATAATAGAGATCCAATTATACCTTTATACTTTGGTGTGTTTATAGTTGTACCTCTTTTATCCAAATCAAGATTACTTGAAGTTGAAATTGGCGTGGCAACTTCTTTGCCACTTGTCGCAACCCGAAAATTTCCGATCTTGCGACCTATAGTTTAGACATCCTTTTAAAAATCTCATCAATTAAGGAATGCCCGGATACCAGACTAATCCTTAATTAATGGTTTTAAAAAATAGGTTCATGGAGTCGCCACCAATGTTTTACTCAAAACATTGGAAAAAGAAAAGGTTTTTAAAAAAAGAATCCAATAATGGCCTTGATAACCAGAATTGGGTTCGGGGGTCGGTTACGTGTAGGGAAGGTATTAAGCACCCCTACAGCGCCCTCAATCGGTACCCTATGATGAAGTTAACGTGATAAGAATTAATAAATTAAATATTAGATCCCCTTTATTAATAACTATTTACATGTTTGAAATTTAAATTATACAATTAACCCTAAAATGTCTACATGATTATTTTTATTATAACAATATTTATTATAGATAAGAAATAAAAAAAAGAGAGAAAGAGATTAACTGAAATACCTCTTGAATGAGCTCTATTAAATATTCAAAATAGGGAGATTTTAGGTGCTTTGTGGCAACCTTTCACACTACAATGTGCCTCACAAAATCTCAAGAAATACAAAAGAGAGAGAGAAAAAAAGAGAGAAATTTCGAGCTCTAAGGAGTCTGGACGAAATTTGGAGCCTTGAGACCTGCGCTCGAGATTTCTATTTATAGGCATTAGATGTGGGCTGGAACGGCCCGTTATTGATTCGGAACGGCCCGTTCCGGATCCAAACGTTATGTGTTAATTTTGCACCCTAGAACGGCCCGTTTTGAAATCAGAACGGTCCATTCACGAAACTAGAACGACCCATTCTGAAATGAGAATGGCCCGTTTCGTGGTACAAATTAACACTAAATTCCCTTCCCAGAATGGCCCATTCCAAACTAGGTTTGTTAGGTCTTTTAACCTTTTGGAACGGCCCGTTTTGGTTTAGGAACGACCCATTCCAGACCAAGTTTTTTAGGCCCTTTGATTGGTTTGGAACAACCCGTTCTGGTCTGGAACGGCCTGTTCCAACCTACAATTTTTAGGCCTTTTAGGAGTCTCGGAACAGCCCGTTCCAATTCAAGAACGATCCGTTCCGGACTTGGGAACGACCCGTTTTGATTTTGGAATAGTCTGTTCCGGGCCATGAAAAATAGTTGATTCGGGCTTTTGGGCCCTTTGATGTCCTATCTTGTTGTTTGTATCTACAGCTGCCCCTCTTTACTTGTCCTTTGGAGTAGCTGTGTTGCTTTTCCAAAGGCAAGTAAAGACGTAGACATTTCGTCTGGGTCTTCTTCTCGTCTCTGTGTTGATGCTTCTACGTTGCTTCCCTTGGACAGGTGTATTTGCTCGTATCCTCACCCTTTAGAGCAGTTAAGCATTGATTGCGTACTCTATTGGATATCAAGGTTGACAAACTGTACACCTGATCTTCAATTTTCGAGTAGAAGCTCCATTGTTTCTCTTGTGATAATGTGTCCCTTTATTTGTAGCTTGTTTAAGAGAGAGTATTATTATGGTTGGCCTCTCTAGGCCGCCTGCTGAATGGTGAGTATTATTATGCCTGGCCTCTCCAAGCTGCCTGCTAAATGATGAGTATTATTATGCCTGGCCTCTCCAAGCTGCCTGTTGAACGGTGAGTATTATTATGCCTGGCCTCTCCAGGCTGCCTGCTGAATGTGGAGTATTATTATGCCTGGCCTCTCCAGGCTGCCTGCTAATGTTGAATATTGTTATGCCTGGCCTCTCCAGGCTGCCTGTTGAATGGTGAATATTATTATGCCTGGCCTCTCTAGGCTGCCTACTGAACGGTGAGTATTATTATGCCTGGCCTCTCCAGGCTGCCTGCTGAATGGTGAGTATTATTATGCCTGGCCTCTCTAGGCTACCTGCTGATGTTGAGTATTATTATGCCTGGCCTCTTTAGGCTGCCTGCTGAATGCTGAGTATTATTATGCCTAGCCTCTCCAGGTTGCCTGCTGATGCTGATGATGTGATTGCCCCTTTTCTATGGGAGGACGTCTGATGAAGACGATGATTGCTGGTAGGTGGTGCCCTTGTGATGGTGAGAAAAGGAGTAAATGCTGAGTATTATTATGTCTGGCCTCTCCAGGCTACCTGCTGATGATGATGATGTGATTGCCCCTTTTCTTTGGGAGAACGTTTGATGAAGACGAAGATTACTGGTAGGTGGTGCCCTTGTGATGGTGAGCAAAGGAGTTGATGGGTGACAGGGATTCTAGTGTCGCCCCTACCATGTGAGTATTGTGATGCCTCTCCAGGCGCCTTCTTGTGGTGGTTTTTTTTTTGAATTTTGTATCTTTGTTTAGCTTCGGCTTTTTCATATTTGAAGCTTCCCTTTTTATGCTATTTTTCTAAATGTTTCGGCTTTTTCAACATGTACGAAGCTTGCTTTTTTCTATTTTATCTTTTATTGTCATCATTGGTGGAGGGATCCCATCCCATGATGATGTCATTTGCTCAATCTTTATTTATGAGTATTATTTTGGAAGCCACTCCTGGCTTTGGTTAGGAAGTCATTCCTAGTCTTGCCATTTTTTTGATCATCTTTCATTTGGTGAAGAAGTAAGGTGTGGTGGCCTCTTCATGCTTATAGACTTGCTTGTTTGGTCAATTCCATTCTATTCCACTGTTGATATGTTTTTGCTTAGTGGGCACATATAATTACTTGGGGTTGTCGTTTGACACCACTTTGGCTCATGCTCGGCTATTTTTTTACAAAGAAGCTATCATTGTGTTTTAGCCTTTTTGGAAAGTGAAGTGATGACTCGGGGTTGCGCTTTGTTTAGATGATCCCCCTGAGCCGCCTTTCAGTTTTCAACCCAGGTTACTGCTTTAACGTCTTAACTTTTGCCTAGGTCACTTGAGATGTGTTTCCTAGCGGACATTTTTCTTTTGATCTATTCTTTTGCCTAGGTTACCCAATTTTGCTTGTGGGTTGCCTAGCAGATCTTGCCCTAACTTTTGCGCGGCCCCTTTAGTGGGTTTCCTGCCGGGCCTTCATTTTTTGCAACGCTCGTGAGGTATGGGATGTCTTTATTTTTATTAAACCCTAGTCATGTTTGAATTCCTGATTGTTCATTTGTTATCCTTTCCATGTTATTATTGAGTAACATCTTTGTCGCAAATATATTTTGTTTGTTAAGGGTTGATGGATGAGGCCTAAAGTGAATATTTAAAGGGAGAAGAGAAACGAAAGAGTGCTATGGCATTTAAAATAGTACTTTCAATTTACACATGCCCCTTTAGCAAAGCTCGGAGGCCCGGGCATGCCCCGAGTTTGTGATTCATACACAGAGAGATAAAAGGAGGTTGCCCCCTAGAGAGTCATGGATGACTTGATTACCTCAGAAAAACCCTTCCACTTGCTTGGTGTTTTTAATTTGGAGTGAAAACTTTATAAATTCTTGCTTTCGAAAGGGAATACTCAAGCCGCCTTTCAGTTTTCAACTTGAGTATGCATTGCTTTTTTACATATATATGTATATCCCTAACTTTTTCATAGGATGTATCCTATCGGGATTTTGATTCCTTTACCCTAATTTTTGCCTAAGACGCCCTTTACGGGTTTTCATCCTAGCGGGTTTTTGTCATGCAATGCCCTTATTCTTCAATTGGATTTTGTCTTGTAATTCCCTAGAAGCAAGGATTCATCCATTCTTGATCATTCCTCTTATCCCAAGAGTTGTCATTTTCGCATGGGGAACTCTCGGTGTTTGAATCATCAATTTGGGGGAGTTATGCCCCCCAATCTTCTTGCGTAATTACTGGTTTCTTAAGTGCTTCCAATTTGATGTATCGAGTTTGCACTTGATTACCAATGATCTCATTATTCGATTAACATGCACAGGTTAGATTTCCCTTTTTGTTCTTATTTATTATTTACCAGGAAGACATGTTATCTATATGAGGTGCAAAATAGGATGTAAAGATGATTGAGAAATTCAACAAATATCATTCTCATTGATTTGTTTGTTTAGAGAACATTCTTTGTACAAGATCTTTCAGTGCACTTTGATGATGTTGTTCCAGGCTACAGAAGCTTATGCTTGAATGATGTCCCTATAGACATGCTTGCTCGTTCGTTGATTTGCAATTAGTCTTCGTTTCTTCTCAGATTCTCTTCTTGCTATTCCCATTAGAAGTAAGCGTCAATAGGATCTTCGGGTTCCCCACTATTTTGGTGATTGCCAAAATTTTCATCTTTATTGACGAGGTTGATGAGTCAGAGAAGAAAGATGTGATTTGGAATGATTTGATAATGAATTGGAGGTGTAAGGGTGCTTATTATCAATTTTTTGAAACTCCCTAAGTTCATGATTTCTCGTTCAACAGCGGAGTTTTCTTTAGCTTCCCAAACTATGTTCTTTTGAAGCAAATCTTTTTCTCTTTTTTTTTGCTTCAATTTCCTTTTTTTTGTGTGCCTCCTTTTTGAAATTTCAAATAATCTCCTATTTCAGTTGAGGAATGACATCTTTCTAGATTGGAAGAAGTCTGAGAAGAGACTTTGCCTTCTGTTGAAAGGATTACGAGAATCCAAAGTCTAGTAGGCCTCCTTAGTATAAGGGCACACGATTCTTGTACTTTAAAATGTTATCCTTTCTAAAAAATCTTTGCATACTATGTGCCTTCCATTTCTAATGAATGTATATGCTAAACTAAAAGATGCATGATCTTTGTTTTCTGCCTAAATTTTATCATTTTTTTAACTAAGGTTATGATGCATGATTTTTGCTATATATTTATTTGTTTTTGTTGTTTTTTTTTTGAAATAAACTATCCTATATGATGCTTTGAGGTTTGGGTATATAAAAGGGAGTTAAATTTTTGTATCATATTTTTTTATTAATATCTATTTGTTTGTAATTCTTATCCGTTTGAAATAAATAAACACAAACAAATGCAACACACATATGCTCAAACAAATGTACACCCGCGAATAGTCATGTTTAAATCCTTGGTTTGTGGTCCCTGCAAGAAAAGTGCATTGTATAGGACAATTCTAATCTCACTAGTCTTAAGGCCCCCAAGGTGCCCCCATTATAGGGACCCAGTATCTCTGTCGCCGTCATCTGGCAAACTCTAAGGTATGTCCCAGTATTTCGGGCTAGAGTAACCGGTTACCACCTTGAGTGTGATTTCTGACAAGGCTCGCAGGCTCCAAGGCTAAACTTGGGTCGGTCGTACGTCAACCACTCCCTATGTTTATTACTCTCCTGCCTCGGGTGTAGGGGGACCGTTGTGTGCAAAGGTTTGTGTACAATTTTTTATTCAAACAAATGCAGAATTTAAACAAGCAAACAAATATTAAAGTCAAACAAATAAAGCAAACAAAAGTAAAGGGGAAAAATATTTAAATTATTATTTTTATTTTATTAACTTCATCAATTAAATGGGTCTGACCCTCTTTAAACGTCCCCAGTGGAGTCGCCATCTGTCGCAACCTGAAAATTTCCGATCTTGCGACCTATGGTTTAGACATCCTTTTGAAAATTCCATCAATTAAGGAATGCCCGGACACCAGACTAATCCTTAATTAATGGTTTTAAAAAATAGGTTCATGGAGTCGCCACCAATGTTTTACTCAAAACATTGGAAAAAGAAAAGGTTTTTTAAAAAAGAATCCAATAATGGCCTTGATAACCAGAATTGGGTTAGGGGGTCGGTTACGTGTAGGGAAGGTATTAAGTACCCCTACAGCGCCCTCAATCGGTACCCTATGATGAAGTTAACGTGATAAGAATTAATAAATTAAATATTAGATCCCCTTTATTAATAACTATTTACATGCTTGAAATTTAAATTATACAATTAACCCTAAAATATCTACATGATTATTTTTATTATATAACAATATTTATTATAGATAAGAAATAAAAAAAAAGAGAGAAAGAGATTAACCGAAATACATTTTGAATGAGCTCTATTGAATCTTCAAAATATGGAGATTTTAGGTGCTTTGTGGCAACCTTTCACACTATAATGTGCCTCACAAAATCTCAAGAAATACAAAAGAGAGAGAGAGAGAAAAAGAGAGAAATTTCGAGCTCTAAGGAGTCTGGACGAAATTTGGAGCCCTGAGAACTGTGCCCGAGATTTCTATTTATAGGCATCAGATGTGGGCCGGAACGGCCCGTTCTGGATTCGGAACAGCCCGTTCCGGATCTGAACGTTATGTGTTAATTTTGCACCCTAGAACGGCCCGTTCTGAAATCAGAACGGTCCGTTCAGGAAACCAGAACGACTCATTCTAAATGAGAACGGTCCGTTCCGTGGTACAAATTAACACTAAATTCCCTTCCCAGAGTGGCCCATTCCAAACTAGGTTTGTTAGGTCTTTTAACCTTTTGGAACGACCCGTTCTTATTTAGGAACGATCCTTTCCAGACCAAGTTTTTTAGGCCCTTTGATTGGTTTGGAACGGCCCGTTCCAACCTACAACTTTTTGGCCTTTTAGGAGTCTCGGAACGGCCCGTTCCAATTCAAGAACGACCCATTCCGGACTTGGGAACGACCCGTTCTGGTTTTGGAATGGCCCGTTCTGGGCCACTAAAAATAGTTGATTTTGACTTTTGGGCCCTCTGATGTCCTATCTTGTTGTTTGTATGCTCCTGGATGAAATTGGGTGTCTACACCACTGTCCATACCAAATTTCTTCAAAAACTCATTGCAATACTTGGATTAACTTGTGAAGATTCTATTGTTGATTTGCTTTATTTATAGTCCCAAAAAGAATGTCAATTCTCCCATCATAATCATTTCAATTTCACCCTACATTATCGTAGCAAATTCTTAACATAAAGAGGGATTAGTAGCTCCAAATACTAAATCATCCATATAAATTTGAATAAACATAGTATCATTTCCAAACTTTTTCACAAATAATGTGTTATTTACTTTACCCCTTACATAGTTATTATCAAGTAAGAATTTACTCAACCTTTCATACCAAAACCTAGGGGGTTGTATTAGTCCATAAAGTGTCTTTTAAAGCTTAAAGACATGATTAGGAAATTTATAATCAATAAAACCAAGAAGTTGGTGAGCATATACTTGTTCTTGGATAAAATCATTTGAAAAAACACTTTTAACATCCATTTGATAAAGCTTAAAGTCCATTATTGATGCATAGGTTAACAACAATCTAATTGTAAGGGTTCAACTTTTCTAATTTCACTAGTTTCCCAGCTATCAAAAGGTTTTGTTGAGTTGATGGGACATCTTGAAGACTCCTGAATAATGTTTTAGTTTTAATGATGTACTATATAGATGTTGCTTAAGTCTATGAAAAAGGATAATGTATTGATTGTAATAGATATAGGCATATGTTTGTGTTTGTTTATAATTGATGATGATGATGAATGCTTAATTCAAAAACTAATTAAGCTTTTAAGAAACCAAGAACTTGATTACTTAGTATTTCCATGTATAAACATAAAGTAATAGATTATCATGAATAGGTAATTTACTACCCAAGTGTTTAAACATAGAAATATGACTTGATTCCAACAAGAGTTTTCAAGGTAACATTGTTAATCAATTACCATTTAGGGTAATAGATTACCAAGTCTGTTACAGGAAAAGAATATTCAAACATCCTCTGTGTTAATAGATTACCAAAGCTAGTAATAGATTAAAACAATGTCTCTTGCTTGAAACAAGGCTGAAAAATCAAATATTTCATCGAGATAATCGATTACCATAGAGTGAAATACAATTCTGGGTTCTGAGAAGCTCAAGATAATCTATTACCATATCCCATAATTGATTACCCCGACTCTTTGTGTTCTAAATTCAATTTTTAGATGAACTGATAATCAATTACCATATCTGGTAACATATTACTTACGTTATGACTCTTTATGTTAGTCAAATAGTCTCGTATAACTTAAGAGGGGGGGTGAATTAAGTTACCCAATTTTTCTTCCTTTATTTCTTTTTAGAAATTTTTTCTCATATATTCAAAATTTGACAAATTGTATGTAATTAATGATGCAAAACTATTCAAAACACAAGTAAGTAACAAGTAATTAGAAGTGTAGGGAAAGAAGAATTGCAAACTCAATTTATACCGGTTCGGCCAATCCTACCTACATCCAGTCCTCAAGTCTCCAACTTGAGATTTCCACTATTCTTGTAACTCTTACAAGACTTGAATCCTCCAACACCTTGGAACTCCCTTTCCTTGTGTTGAGATTCAAAACCAACAAGGAGAAAAACCCTTTCTCCTTTACTGATCAACTGATCAAGAGGGTAATACAGAATGACTCTCTTTGAAGAGTAGATATTACACTTTCTAAGATCTTGATGAACTCTTTAGAGATTTTTGCAAATGACTTTGGCCAAGTAGTTTTTGTAAATGATTTTCAGTAATAGAGTTCGTAACCTTCTTCTGAAAAATTATAGGTATTTATAGACAATTATTTCTTAGGTTGTGTCTTTTCATGAAGAGTTGTAACTCTTTATAATTTTTCAAAAAAGATGCTCTGGTAATCGATTATAAGACTTGGTAATCGATTACAACGGTTTTAAGTTCAAAAAATTTGAAACATTGTATCTTTTAAATTCAAAATTTTGAAGTTTTCTCTTCTGGTAATCAATTACAAGGACTGGTAATCGATTACCAAAACACGTTTCAACATTTGAATTTTGAACTTAGAAGTTTTCTTCTTCTGGTAATCGATTACCAGACAGATATAACAAATTTGCTTTCGAAAGCTTTATGATTTTAGTAGCATTTTACTTTTCATTCAAAATTATTTTTGTATAATCTTTTTGAACACATTTCTTTTTACTTTCTTTCTCAGAAACTTATTCTTATATTCAAAAAGACTAAATTTAGATTTTCTTGAAATCCTTATTATAATGGCCAAGTGAAATTTGCAATTTCTAAAAGTTCATTTTACATATCAAGTTAAGTAGTCAAGACTTATCTAGTTATTTCTTGAGATTTTTCTTCTTGATCAACTTGCTTTAACTTGACCTTTTATTTTCTTCGATGCTTTGGCATCATCAAAACTTTATGCATATGTTCTTCCACACTTTATAAATGAATTACATTTTGCTCTTTAAATATCCATCTTTTATGAAACTAAAAGAGAACCTTTTTGAAAAATAACATTAGAGAAAAAGAATACTTTCAGAAAACAAGAATCAAAGGCTGATCAAATAAATATTTTTTGAAATACAAAAAGTGCAAAGATTGAACATGTGTTCTTGAAAGAAGAAATTCAAGAAGTGAATTCAATTGTGAAAGATCAATGTCTACACAAATTAGATGATATCTTTATGATCTTTTAATCTGTATTTTCATTTTGTTTGGTGTATCTCTTGAGATAGGGTGTCTTAATAAGAGATCTTGAAATCCTGGGTAGGATTTCTCAAGTAATTTTGTGGGGTACAAAAATTTGTATGTTTTTTCAGTCTTACAGTGTCAAGATTGATGTGTGTTAGCATTCTTGTAATATTGTGTGTGCACAGTATTTATAAAAAATATTATAGTGAATGATCTTTGATTTAGTGAGGTGCTAAATCAAAGAAAACTGGATGTAGGTCAAGTGGATGACTGAACCAATATAAATTTTTGTGTTCTTTATCTTCTTACCCTATATCTCTTTAATAATCTTGCTATGAATTTGATTAAAGAATTCAAAAATTTATGAGATATGTTATTTCAATTACCACTCATACTCTGACTATTATTCTTGTAATTGAAATTGACTAAAAAGTTGGTAATATAAAATCAACCTTGATTACAATCTATTGTAATTTGTTAAATCAAATTGATTAAAGGTTGAGTATTGAATGACTTGGTAGGTTAAAATCAAGAAAATTCGAAAATAGAGCCATCTTAGGAAAGAATCTATTCAACCCCCCTTCTAGATTCTCGTAAACAGGGACTAATAGGTTTCTCAACAATTTTCTCTTCTACACTTATTGTAGGAATTTTGTACTCAGTAATTACTATCTGCCAAATACTTCTATGAATAGGTTCCATAAAGATTTTCATTATCACTTTCTAAAATGGATAATTATCACCACAAAATAAAGGGGTCTATTTATGGAGGCACCTCCAACAAAGGGTAATTGATTACCAGCCATTCTAAGGGTTCTAAGGATCTAATTTGTGTAATTATCAAATTTCAGCTCTGCTACCAATTGTTAGTCCTGGGTAGAACACGAATCTAATAGGGGGTTGAATAGATTCTTCGTTTAGACGGTTTCTAATGGTCTTTCTTGCTTTCTTGCTAATTTCTTTCTTTCTCATACGACTTATTACTAAACACATTCAAATTACAAACCAAACAAGATACAAAGTATATTAGAATTATTATACAACGGAATAGAAGTTATAATCCAAATTGATTTTAGTAATTACTTTCTTTCACTTTATTACCAGATTGTGTGTATCATATCAAATTTCACAAATCAACAACATATAATATTCAAGAAAATGTTTCTTTTACTATCTTAAAATTCTTTTTATCAATTCAATATGAATTATAACAAGATATGAAGGTAAATAGAGAAATTGCAAAGTGATCTATACTAGTTTAATCATACAAAGGCCTACATCCAGTTTTAGACTTAGCTCTCCGCTAAATCCAGTCTTTCTACTATAATATTCTTTACAAGCACCATGTACAAAAAATATTATAATAAAAAACACAATCACCTAATCTTGACCCCACAAGATTATACAATCATCAGAATTCTTACACCTCAAGAATCCACTTGAGAAAACCTATCTCGAAATTTTTCTTTCACTCTTTCATTATCTCAAAGAGTCACATACCATAACATACCTAACTATGAAACCAAAAGGTTAAAGATCATAATTGATATACCTGATGTGTAGATTGATCTTCCACAATGAATTGTTTTCTTGAACTTCTTTCAAGATAACATCTTTCTTGAGTTTTTGCTCTTGAATTATTCTGAAAATATTTGATCTTCTCTCAAAAAAATGATTTTTAGATTCCTGAAATTTTTTTTTCTATATCACTTTTTCCATGTATCTTTTCTCACCCTTCTTTTAGTTTTCAAAAAGAGTTATATTTATAGATCAAATAAGATTTCAACATTAAAAACTCGTAACAGTAGTAATTTATTACCAATATCAAGTAATCTATTCTTAGTTTTTTAATAAAAACTAAAATCTGAGAAACAAGAACATAGGTAATCGATTACTGATCCTGGTAATCAATTATCTCGAGTCCTAGAAACCATAAAACTCAGTTTTTAGCAAAGGTAATCGATTGCTAATGTTGGTAATCGATTATCTCGATACTTTTTCAACTTGTTTCACTTATTTTCACTCAAAAGTCACCATGGTAATTAACTACATGAATAGGTAATCAATTATCACAAAGAGGATGTTGAATTCCACTTCAAAACTAAGTTTTAGTAATCTATTACCTCAAATGGTAATTTATTACCTGCCTTAATCATGAATTCTTTTGAATAAATCAAGTTCCATTTTATGTCAAAACAAATGTAATTTCTTATATTATGTTTTCACATGAAATGAGAGACATTAAGTTGAAATATGAGTTTTATGCTTTCTAAAACAAGATGTAATTTTGAAATGAATTCATCACAATAAGCAAACACATCCAAGCTTAAGTCTAATACAAGCAATACATTATCCTTTTCAACATAGGCCATGAAATACAAAAATGAATGAAGCAAACTAAATAAATCTATACAAATCTAATGTTATCATCATCAAAACTAAAACTTCTTCAATTTTCATAAAGATCTTCAAGAGGGGCTTCAGTAATTGACTCAGTAATTAACTCAACAATCTTCAATAAACTCAATAATCTCAACAATGACAATAAACTTGTCAGAGGCTGTAAATAAGATATTGAAAGAGACTCAAAATTTGCCTACCACTGCTCTAGTTAAGTGCACGTATTCTATACTAGTATGTACTTTTATCAAAGCCGTGGTGAAACGGTGACATCGTGTGAAAAAAGGAGAACAATACTGTTATAAGTTAATGGAAACAATGCAAAAAAAATCAAAAAGATGCAACCTCTCATATTGTTTGTAGATTTGAATATGAAGCCACAAGATTTGAGGTTGAAGAAGCATTCAATCCACTAACTCAACGGGTGAACAAACTTAGATAGTAATGCTTAATGATTGAACTTGTGAATGTGGTGCCTTCCAAGCATACAAATATCTTTGTTCACATGTCATCGCTGTTTGTGCATATGTATGTGTCAATTCGTACAATTATGTTGATCTGATTTATTTAAACCAATACATAGCTCAAGCCTATTCAGGACAATGATATCAAATTGGTAATGATGCCAACATACAACCAAGTCAAGACCCTTAAATTATTTCTCATCGCTCCAAGTTGCATGCAAAAGGACGACCAAAATTAACTTGTATATGCAATGAAATAGATTGGACAAAGTCACAATATAGACAACGATGTGGACATTATCATATTGAAGGCCACAATAGATCAAATTGTTCACACATAGCTGAACAACTAAGTGTAAATCATTAAAATGTTATATCAATTTTTTGTTTGTGTAATATTATCAAATCAACATTATATTTTTTTTCACACATAATTTCATAAAATAATAAATATTACAATATACATATTTTGTCAAAAATAAATATATAATAAAATAATAAAAATAAATATTGTTTAATTTAATTATTTTTCCAATTTTAAAAAATCCGGGAACAAAAAATGCAGTTCACACAAATTTTGAACAAAAAATAAACAAGGGGGTGTTCTTCAAATTTGCCTAAAATGGAAAATGCACACCCTTATGTGTTTTTACTTCAAAATATTCTAAGTGGCAGAAATTATTTATTTTAGTAAATAATTTTTTAAAAAATTTATTTTAGATATATTTTTTTAATTTATCTTGGCTGAAAAACCCAAGTGTTGCGCAGACAAATTCATTAACTTTTATGTTTTTTTTTTTAAAATTTATAGCTAAGATAATCATAGACGAACTGCAGCGCTGGTTTTGAGCGGTAGTTCTTAGCAGAATAGGTGGAGGCAGAGAAGAGAAGGGTGTGTGTGGAGAAAGAAAAAGAAAAAGAAAGTGTGGTTTTGTCTTTTGGTTTTGCTTTTCTCCAAATGGACATTCTTCTTCACTTTTTTCTCTTTGCTCCAATCCTTTTGTGCCTCACTTTTGTGTATCTGCCTTTTCCACAACCAACTTGTAACTAACTCTCTGTCTTTACAACTACGTTTATTTTTGTTAGTTTTGTATGTAGCATGAAAACTGTGTCATAACTTGTAACTTTTAAAATTCAGTATATATTTTTTACAGTATATAGTCTATGCACTTTATACCATCCAATTACATATTGTACTCTATGTGATGTGATATCTGCATAATTTCTGATTAATAGAAATTAAACTCTATTTTTTTAACGAACCACTAGGTTTGGTTTAATGTGGTGGAGAGTTAGAGTAGTTTGCTCACCATACAACCTCTTATTATATTTCCTATTTCCTGTTGATAAACAAAAACTATTTTTTATAGTATTGTTGTGGTGGTGTAGAACTACACGGTTCTGTAAATATTGGAATTCAATTATGTGACTTTCTGTTTTGATTTTTTCATTTGAGATTTTTGGGCTTGGAAGTCACTCTTGTCTCACCCGGTGGCTGATTTGGTTTTGAGGAATGGGATGATATATACCAGTGATGACTCTCTCCCATTTGCTGATTCTATGGCAGTGGCCAATGGGAGGGTTCTTCGTGTTGGCAACAATTCATTTGTCAAGGTTATACTTGTTGTGATGCTAAATTCACTTCCCCATTTGTTGAAAAAAACAGAAATAAGAGCAATTTTGATTGGATCCTGTTGTTGTGGTTGCTCATATATGTGGGCTGCAATTGCAAACTGCGTCTGACCCAGATGTGCTTTTCAACTTTTATGTAGGAGTTGGAAGGTATTGGAACTCAAGTTTTGGATCTTGGTGGGAAGGTTGTGGTTCCTGGGTTCATTGATTCCCATGTGCATTTCATTGATGGTGGATTGCAGGTTAAGTGCATGTCCCGTTTTTCTGAATGTTTCTTTCGTCCAACTTCTTATTATGTGCTTCAGTCTGTTTATTTACCTAGTTTTTCTGAAATGATCATATGGTACCGTTTGATAATGAGAAGATTTTGGTGAAAGTAAATAGTGTATGCAGTAACAATGTCAAAGACTTTTACATTACACTATTGTCCAATCACAAATCTTCGTGTATTTTAAGTTTGAAATAATTACCTTAAAAGTCGTATCTACAATGATGATTTTTGATTGATTGATAATATAAAAGATGGTGATGCATGGTTATTAAACAATCTCCTAATATTTGATTCCTGAAAGCACTTATGCTCATCAGAAGGTATACACCAGAAAGTCATATTATTTAGGATGGATTTCTTCATTTGTTGTGCACGGGCTAGGATGCTCGAGTCATTTGAACATATGAACCTAATTTTGATTTTACCATCTGAGAAATCCTTAATGTTTGTGAACCTACAATGTGTTCCCTGTGTTTTAAAACCCTACCGGTAGTTACAGATGATGCAGGTGAAGCTGAGAGGTGTGAATAAAAAGGATGAATTTATCAGAAGGATTAAAGATGCAGCACAAAGTAAGCCCTGAGCTTTTGCATGTTTTTTCTTCCTAGTTTTGATGGAGAGATAATTTACACAAAACTAGTGGTTTTCTTGAAGATGAACAGATGAACATACGTGCCAATTTGTATTCTTTTTGAGTGCCTACTCAGATGCAAACTGTATTCCAGTTTTCAAACTTGATTGAGGTTCCAAAGTTAAAATTATCATCTAAATATTCTATTGATGCAACTAAAACAAAGTTGATGATACACAGTGTAATGCTTTCATACGTCATGAAGCATCTCTTTGATTCCATTAATTTTTAGTTTTACTCCATTAGATATCTTAGGGAGGTGTATTGGTTTAGGATTTCATAGGATTTTAAAAGACTTTTTTTTGAGTAAAAAAATCTTTGGTATTCAATCAGGATTTTATGTCACTTAAAAACAATCTAGTGGTATTCAATCTGGATTTTCAAGATTTTTTAAAAAGTCTATTAAAATCTATTGGTATTCATTTGAGATTTTTTACAACTTAAAAACAATCTATTAGTATTAAAAAATATAAGGATTTTAAAGGATTGTTATGTTAAAGGGATTTTGAAGGACTTTCTAGTGCTATCTATAAATACCAAATTCAAAAAACAATCCCATCCAAACCTATCAGATTTTGGAGGATTGTTTGAAATGACTTTTCAAGTGCTTCAAGAATTTTCAAGTGAATTTTCCATCTTTTTTTTTTCTATACTTCTGTCTTCTCCATTTTTTCTCTACTAATAATACTACACTATTGTTCATTGCTCATATATAATACTGTAGTATTGTTCCCATTCCATTCTCCTATTTTGTAAAAATCCGATATGTAAGTCACAATGTCATTGACTTGCTCTATTTTTCTCTTCGTTCTCTTTAATTGACTTTCTCTATTTTATTCTATTTAGTTTAATTTTTTTCTTTTATATAACACAAGAAAACGCTTGAAATTTTAACTTTTAAGTGGTAATTTTTTTTATAACACACGTCAAGAAAAGGGAAAAGTGAAAGATGAAATTGATATCATGATCTCTACAATATATATTGAAATTGAAGTGATCTTTCACTTTTTCATTTTCATCTGGCGGTAGTTTTATTGAAGTTGGCCAGTTTTACCTATTGTTTCTTTACAATGAACCTGCCTTTTGGGCTTTTATAAAAGATTGCCATTCTTTATCTGAGAAATAATATGCTGGAATAGAATGCTTAGAGGCTTGCAATTAAATCTGCATAAATATGTTCGTCAAATGGGAAATATTACATTGAACAATTTTCAAAATGGACTCCTCTAAGTTCTGAATCATATTATATCTGATGTTTACTCATTTTGTACACTTAATTTTAGGCACAAAGCAAGATTCCTGGATTTTGGGTGGTGGATGGAACAATGATCTATGGGGAGGAGATCTGCCAGCTGCTTCTTGGATCGATGATGTTACTCCTAATAATCCTGTAAGCCCTTTACTTATGTTCCTTCCTTTTTGAAAGTCTTCATTCCCAGCAATATAATCTTATTTAAAGTTTACAAGCAGGTATGGCTGTCAAGAGTGGATGGTCACATGGGCTTGGCTAACTCAGTGGCACTAATGTTGGCTGGGATTACAAATTTAACAGATGATCCACAAGGGGGAACTATAATGAGGACTGACCAAGGAGGTTATACTTGATTATCTTTGTATTAAAAGGAATTTTGGTCATTCTGGCAGTTTCCATTGTTTTGTAGATAGAGTGATGAAGTGAATTTCTAAAGAATATAAGACTGTGAGTAATGGACCATCTTATAAGTAACATGGGATTATCCTTTTTGCATATCCTAATCTGTAATTAACCATTTTTCATTGTGAACTTGTGAATTTCAGAAGTCAATAGTTTGAGCTACAAATTTTTTAGTTTTTGTTTTTTTATGATGATTTTCTGGATGCTATGTTGTGAGTTTTGTGTTAAGAGTTTAGGGTAATTAAGCATTGTTAGATATAAATTAAAACCATTTATCAGTCTCCAACCAACTACTTGAGCTTTTATGAGAGTTGCTCCTTGACATGGTATCAAAGCCTCTATGACTAAGAGTCATAAATTTAATTCTCGCCATCTGCAATATTCTAAATCAAGTTGAATTGCAATGCTAGGTAAAATGGTCTTGTGCATTGTCCATGCTTCAAGCCCAAAGGTCTCTTGCATTAGGGCGCATGTTTGAGTGTTGGTCTGAGCTGTATTAATTGTATAAATTTAAAAAAAAAAAATGCAATTGCATCATTTGATTCCAGAAATCAATATAACATAATACAGTATCAAATCTATATGATATGATACATTCTAAAACAGAGAATAGGAAACTGATGATAAAAGGGATTTAAAGATATTTGGCATTATTCAATAAAATAAAACTATTCATGGGCCTCCACCTAATAGCTTAAGCTTATAGGAGAGTCCTTAACAAGCATATTAGCATGTTTTATTGCCATTCCAAGTCAACCTTTGTTGACATTTCTAGTAGCATTTTCCTTACCACTGTTCACTACCATATTATTACTCACATGTTTGTCAGTCAGCTTCATGTGTTTTCCATTGTGGATTAGATGTTTTGGTGTTGCTATGATACAGTAAATATATGAAATTGTTCCAACAATGGAATTTGTTTTTTGATCCATGGGAATCGAACATGGTACCAAAGGGATTTACAAACAACTCACGCATCATGCTCAACTAACTTAATTATTAGACCTTCTTGATCAATTGAAAATACTACTGCTAATTCCATTTCAAGATTTATTTTGGTTCTGTATTAGCTAAACATACAGTGTAACTAATTGTTTTTTTCATGTAGAACCTAGTGGAGTACTAATTGATTCTGCGAGGACACTGATTACCTCCCATATCCCAGAGGATTCAGTAGATGATAGGAGGGAAGCGTTGCTTAGAGCAAACAATCTTGCCCTAACAAGGGGGGTGACAACAGTTGTTGATATGGGAAGATATTATCCTGGGTTTTCATCCGAATATTCCTGGGATGATTTTTCAGGTTTGATCTAAAAGTTTGAGTTATATTTATAGCTCATTAGATTATTATTTTTAATTTTTTGTATTTTTTATTTCTTTGTCGATGTCATTTAGTTTCTTTTTATTTTGTATATCAACTGAATGCCAGCTTAATCATAAGAGGAAAGATTGTTTAAAACCAAGAACTCATATAGCAAGCAGTTTCTGCTGTACTGAATTTTGATCTATACTTGAAGAAACCCACGTAATCCATTCAAATGCAACATGAAGTAATGGATTTATAACAATGAGACTGGAAGATTTCCCGTATTCCATTGCATAAATTTTATTTGTGTTATAGGCTAATAGATTGAGTTGATCTGAGTTATATGATTTTGTATTTAAATTAATTTACGAAAAGAAGTAGGAAAACATAGACGATTTAATTTTGATCTAACTGGTGTAATCCCTTTTTAAATTTGAACTATGATTGATTTTTTCACTGATTTTATGAGATGTGCTGAAAGCCTTATTCTTGATCTTAGGTGTCCATTCATTTATCGTATATTGTTATTTTGAATTGCGCAGATGTTTATCAATGGGCTAATTCTATGTCAAAAATGAAAATTAGAGTGTGTTTATTTTTTCCAATGGAGACATGGGCACGTTTGGTGGTAAGATTCCTTTATAACTTGTGATTTATTGAATGTTTAGTATATTTATTCTGCCTCTTTAGAGCATATTTTTATGTGTTCATTCTTTTCTATCTTTCTGTGTTCTTTGCAGTTCACTTATCAGGGAAATGTTACAAAAGGAAACAAGTATAAATAGTGTGATAAATTATATGATTCATAGCCATATTTTATTTCATGGCTCAATATCTTGTAGCTTATGCTCTAGATTTTTTTAAGTGAGAAAGCTTAGGTGTGCCCCTCACAATTAGACAACTACCTTCCTACTAATTAGTTAGCTTAAAAGTGCTTCCCAAAGAATACCATTAGGATAGAGTCTAGTGGATGCTTGGCTATTTCGTTACTCTTAGAGTATTTGGATTTAGAGGAACTCTTGAATTTTCGTAAGCAAAACACCCATATTTCTTTATCATGGAACATGTACATGTTGCACATGTTTGGTTTTCGAGGGATAGTTTGTTTGAGGAAACTCTATTTGCTGATATATATTCATTGAGACTAAGGAGGTTTACTAAAACAATTTCCCTGGTGTAACTTTTTGTTATGTAATTTTAGGATTGCTTGCTCCCCCTTTTATGACCTTATTGTAGAATGGCAGAAGATAACTGTTATTTGAATTAGTGGGGTTCAGAGTGAGAAAGTCATAGATTTCATAGCATGTTTTTATTGAATCAAACAATTAAGAACATGTCAATCTGCTAAGAATATTAACTGATATATATCCAAAATAAAGCACGATTCCAATTATGAAGTTCCAAATGAAATTATGAAAATGATTAGATGCTAGTCTTAATCCCGCAAGAATTAAAATTTCCTTTTGATACTAAATCCATAGGTAACGCCTAGATGTCATATTAACTAAAGTTGAATATATATGCACGAAATCATGAAAAAAAGTATTCCAACAAAGTTTAAAAAAAGGAAGCACCCATCGCTATTTGATATACCTATGAGTTATGACCGCAAAAAGATATCCATCATCATTATCAAGCATGTCTTGGTCCAATGCTTGTGGATTAGAATTTTTGTTGCATTCCCTCTTATAGGTCTTCAGAGACTACTGCTAGTTCTCAGCTATCTCCTTGACTGATGTAGCTGTTCAGCCAAATTTTTTAATCCAGAAAATGATAACTAAAATTTCTTGTACTATTATATGTATAGAACGTGTTTATTTGAATGTATGTATTACCCACACACCTGATCTCTATTTATAATCAAGATAGGAAGTAATTAAGGATAAAGAGAATAAATCAATTCCTAATTTCTGGTGATGGACATGTTACATGTTTCCATATTTACAAGTAATGAAAATATATATTTAACAATATGTTATAGGTAGAATGCTTGTTTTGTTTTTTATTAGTTTAGCTTTTATTACCTTATGTTAATTCAAATAGTATTCTTATTAGAATTGAGAGCAGAATTAAATCTAAATTAAACTCAAAAGCTAACCTAAGAACAGGTGATTGCCCAAGTCATTGCAAGTTCTTTTGATATATCCCAAGCTTATGTGGAATCTTAACACAACCCCTTATGCCTAGTACTAGATACTTGGAGTGTGATGTTTGTAGGATTGGACATTTGCGGGTGTCTAACATGAAGTTTGAGATAGGTTTTGATACCTTATTAAATTTGAGTTTGAGAATGGATTAGGCCTATGTTAACTTCAAAAGCTAAGTCAAGACGGAGAATTTCCCAAGTCATCGTAAGGAGTACTTTCAACATATAACAAGACGACATGGGGATCTTAATAGTTCTCTCTCTCTCTCTGGGTGTTTGGTATTGCAATAATAATTGTTGTAAACTACATATTCTTAAAAAAAATATAGGAATATATTTATTTTATGTCCAATAAATTTTAACATTTGTCTCCAAAATTCACATTTTCCTCCCTAGGATGTGATTAACAAAGTTGGCCATGCCTTGAGTGAAAAGATTTATATAGGTGGTGTCAAAGCTTTTGCTGACGGGTCTTTGGGTTCCAATAGTGCATTGCTTTATGAGGTGAGACCAGACATTCAAAGTTTTCGTATAAATTCCATTAATAACTTTTTTTAAATCCACTAATTAGTCCATTTGTATCATGTTTTGTTTTTAATGTTCATATGGGTTTGGGGTAACATGACGGGTAAGACCTGTATTTTTAGGGACAAAAATTTAGCTTAGCTCGTAGTTTAACTATGCACATCTAATCATGTAGTTGCGATGGGATTAACCATGGTATTCCAAATTTTGTAGCCATATATTGATGAGTCTGGCAATTATGGTATACAAGTGACTGAACTTGAAACTCTTCACAACATGACCTTGGATTCAGATTTAAATGGTCTACAGGTTATTTATTCTTTTGTTATTGATTACCAAACTCTTCTGTTTATACAATATTTCAGTTACCAGCTGAATGCCTTACTGTTGATTCGTTTCAGGTTGCTATTCATGCGATAGGGGACAAAGCAAATGACCTTATCTTGGACATGTATGGTTCAGTAGCTTCTACAAATGGAATGAGAGATCGAAGATTCAGGGTAACATCTTTTCATAACACAAAAAGTTTCAATATTTTCCTGTTAATGATGGGAAAATATTGCTTCAGTGAAATTCTTTTTCTAATAAAATCATTGTGAAACAAGTCAAGGAACTGTAATTTTGCTTTCAGATTGAGCATGCCCAGCAGTTGGCAGCTGGAACCTCCAGCCGGTTTGGCAAACAACGTGTTGTTGCTTCCATGCAGGTTTCTTTTGATCATTATCTTGTGCCTTTTTGTTACGATTAATATTATATATGTGAGAGACCAAGAATGAAAAAATGTGAATGTATTATTAATTATCAGAATTCAGAAATATGAGGTGTGATACAAGTTTCCCCAACTTGATGAGGCCAAATATCATAGAGCTCAATGTAGAGAAGAGGAGAACCATAAAAGTAATTCATTATGTAATTGATTAATTAAAGATACAATCAAATTGTATAGAGCTCTATATATAGGGTTAACAATCATCTCTGACAAACTAATAACAATTAATTGATTTTTCTAACAATCTAACTACTCTCAACATTAATGGACAAGAATATATTGTTGAATAGATTTTTTACAATTCCAAGAGCAATACTCCTACAAAGGATCCCACCTGTCCACAACTTACAAGCAAAATCTAAATTTTCCTCTCACCTCTCCCACTATATAAGTATTACATGTTAAATGCTTTCCCATAACTGATTCCCCACTCTATTTCCCATTTTACCAATTCTTTTTTCTCATGCTAATGTCTTCCAAACCCAAGGCCCATGATTGAGTTGGACTGGACCACCTGAACCATGGATCCTGACAATATATTAATTGGTGCCAGAACAATCCCTAGTATGGCTGTAGTGTGCCACTAAAATGAGAGGGTTGTTTTGTCTCACGTTGGCTCGATCCAGTAACTAAGATTTCTTTTTACTATGATTCTTTCATTTGAAATATATGAATTATCTAATCTTGGCGCTTCTTTTTTCTAAAAAATGGCTTGCTAATCCCCACAATATTTAGTTAAAGGCAGATGAAATCTTAAAAATAGAGTTCTACCTTCCAAGTTCCATGCTGAAAATCGGTATTGTTTATATGAACACACAACGGACAATATCATATTAGGTATCTTGAAAATCTCGAGAACATATACTTTGTAAATCTACTGGTGTATTTGGCACTTAAAGGCTCATTTCTTACAGCTTTGGGGAATAATAATTGCTTATTCTAGGAACCAATAGTCATGTATATTCAGTTGCATCAAGAAAGTGCTTTTTCCAAATCTCAGTGGCAGAAATGTATATTTGAAAATCCTTGAATTTTGCACTGTTTTAAAATCTCCTCTTCACTACTTGGTTCCCTAAACATGCCAGTGGCTCTCTCCGTGCTTTAATTTGGCTTATTATTGTTCTTAACTCAAAAATGACTCAATAACGAACCCTTTAGAATGGACTATGTGCACCGTATTATATATTTAGACAGTATAAACAATGCCCCATGCAAGATTTGCAATAATTTCTTTCTACCAATCATCAACAGCCAGATCAATTGTTGGATGATGCTGACTCTACCGGCAAAAAGCTTGGCGAGGATAGGGCTGAAAATGAATCTTATTTATTTCGGACACTCTTAAATAATGATGCATTACTGGCATTTGGTTCTGACTGGCCAGTAAGTATGTGGCATTTGTTAGTACTCATCACCTTGCACATTTTCACATTCCATGACACTACTTAAGAGGTATTTTGCACAATATCATGTCTCTCTTTTACAGGTGGTAGACATCAATCCCTTGAGTGGTATTAAGACAGCAATCACAAGGAGGCCTCCCACATGGAAAAGTGCATGGATTCCATCAGAATGCATTTCATTAGATGATGCAATAAAGGCGTAAGCAGCATTAATGCGTTCATGTTATTCTGATGTTATGTGGCTTGTTGATATGATATCTTTTCTGCTTGTGTTATGAGAGCCACTTTAGGTAGACTAGTGAGTGGGCTAAAATATTCATATGGTATAAAGATAACCTTTCTAGGACTTTATATAATGATGTAGTACTGATACTGATGGCTTGCACATCTGTACTAAAGAAAAAGTGGAATTGAAACAGACATGAGCCCAAGTTCTTGAGGAATATAACAGTAACATCCGATAGATATGATCTGTTGGATTACATACTTAATTCTAATAATTGGCATCTCAGAAGACAAGTTCCTTAGCACTCATGGCTATCTGAATTTGGTAGGCAGGACCATTCAATGTATGACTTTTAAATAGTGGAAAGACCAGTTATCTTCCGTGCTCTGTACTTTACAGAAATTTCCAGCCACAATTCTTTTTGTTTTCTTCTGATAGTGATTACATGGTACATGCATTATTTCTTCATATGATATTTAGTATGTGTATTGCTGTATGTAATCTTTCAACTGCGTGAGTGGTGCTCTTTCCTTATATGATCATATTCCAATTTCCAGTTCATATACATGATTTTCTTTTACTGTTATTTCATGATTCTAAAACTGTGTGACCTTTTGACAGTTACACCATTTCTGCGGCTCGCGCAAGCTTTCTTGACAGAGATCTGGGTTCCTTATCTCCTGGGAAACTGGCAGATTTTATCATATTGTCCACTGATTCATGGAAAGACTTTGCTGAAGAAGCATCTGCATCTATTGAGGAAACGTATGTTTCTGGTGTGAGAGCATATCCTTGAAGCTTTTCCATGCAGTTAGATGAAATTTTTTGGTTAAATTAAAATTAAAAAAAAAACTACATTTGGTTGACATACGAAAAAAATGTTTACGAATTGGTCTTTGCCATTTGTCAACATTACAGCTGTGTTAAATTTGATTCTTATACTTGATAACATTTTATTTAGTTTTTATATGAAAAAAATTTAAACCATGCCGATGGTATGGTGTATCCAGGTAGCATATCTTACCTTCACAGGATAAGGCTTTGTAATTGTTGTATGAAAAAGGCTTAATTACACTTTTTGTCCTCCTAATTTAGTGTAGGAGCAATTTTGGTCCTCATAATTTGAATTGTTTAATTTTGGTCCATAAATTCAAATAATGGGCAATTTTAGTCCTACAAACAATTTACCATCCAAAATTTAACAGACGTTAATGATGTGAATTTTATGCTAAATAAATATTAATTATATATCATTTAATTTCTTAAGTGTCAAATTATTTAATATTCAAATTTTAAATTCAAATAACATTGAAAACAAAATGAAAAGGGTATTGATATCGATCGCAGTGAGAATTTTTCACTAAAATAGAATTTTTTTCAAAAAAATTTACCAAAAAAGTACCTGTACCAATTTATTTACCCAGGTAGCACCTTTCACTGTTCACGTTCAAAATTTGGTTCCCGGAGAATCGAATTTTTAAAATTTGAATATTAAATAATTTGACACGTAAGAAATTAAATGATATATAATTAATATTTATTTAGCATAAAATTCACATTATTAACGTCTGTTAAATTTTAGATGGTAAATTGTTTGTGGGACTAAAATTGTCCATTATTTAAATTTATGGACCAAAATTAAGTAATTTAAAATATGAGGACCAAAACTACTCCGGCACTAAATTAGGAGGACCAAAAGTGCAATTAAGTCTATGAAAAATAATTTACACTTCATTTTGATCCCTACATTTTGGTTTATAGCTTCTGTGTTGGTTTGAACTTGAGAAAAACCTCTAACACTAATTTCGGTAAATTGTAGGGACTGATTTGTCGACATTGTATATATGTAGGGAATACAATGTAAGGTTTCTTAATTCTAAATCACAGATGTAAAAGTCGATTGTAATGGCAGTTTTCACCAGAGATAAACTCATTTGATATTCTCTAGTCCATAAAGAAATGAGGTGATATTTGGGTAGGAAACATATTTTGACCTACACAGGTTCATGGATTTAATCGACATATGTTCTTGGTTTTGGTAAACTTGGGACCTAAGTAACCTCACAAAACTGACTTATAAAGTGAGGATTGTTCTCTACTTATACATACTAATTTAGTTATATCACTAGTCGAGAAAATAATAAAACATATCATGCATAATAGCTATAGATACAAATTACAACATGTTTATATGACAATATATAATTGAAGATGTCATATTATGATATTATTGACCTGATTTTATTAGAGTTACCTTGGAGAGAGAAAAAAAGTAGAAGATAATCTTGAATTTAGAGCTCTCTACTTGCTTTCTAAGAAATTGAGTCAATATGTATATTTGTTTAATGGGATAACTAATATATAGCTCCCTAGTAGCATGTAGAGACCTCTTAGCAATAATTGACCCAACTCATCATTGAGTCATTTTCATCATAAATTCTATTTACTAAAATTCTATAACAATTATAATTGGCGCATAATTGTCAATTAATTATAATTGAATAATATTTTAATTACTGTATAAAATTAATCTAATTATAATTAAAATAATTTAACATTTTCTCAGTTGCATGGTATTAATCATTATTAAAGTATTATAATCATCATTAGAATAAAATGTTAATTAATATGAAAACACATGTCAATTAACAACATATAAGAAACATGAACTTCAACATAACAAAAAATAATATATGATAAAGATATATATATCATACATGTTAAATACTCACAATTCTTATAATATGGAATAACATAATTTAAGAAAAATTATGCACTTCAACAATAGTTCAAATATCTAAAAATATTGTAAGAGATAGCTTACAAAAATGACAAAAAAAATCTTAGTAATGGAAATACATAAATTCAGACTTCCACTAACCCAATACATTAAAAATCTTAACTAAACCCATATGAGCTACATGTTTCTTAAAAGTTTCAACAATTAAAGCTTTTGTTTAGTGGATCTATTTTCATCTTGTCCATCAAAAGATGCTCTATTCGAGTTTGTAAATTTAGAATTCTCTCTCTGTCAAACAAGTACTTAACATCAAAGTGCTTTATACAAGAAAAACTTTTTTTTCAAAAAAATGCACAGTAACAATGTTACTTTCTGTAACATTGAAAAAAAAAGGCTGATTCAGTAGCCCAGAACGGGCCGTTCCCAAACTGGAACGGGCCGTTCCAAACTACTGAATTGAACTACATATTGTAGTTGAGAACGGGCCGTTCTGGGAAGGAGAATGGGCCGTTCTAGAGGGAGAACGGGCCGTTCCGGATGAGTCCCGGAACGGGCCGTTCTGATTTCAGAACGGGCCGTTCTGGGCGTGGATCTTGTGCGTGATCTGGGAGTTCAGAACGGGCCGTTCCAGTATCGGTACAGGCCGTTCTGGCCACTCCGGATTGCCTATAAATAGGGGTGAGGGGGCCGCGAGGAGAATTAGAAGTTCTAGAGAGAAGTTTTAGAGAGGTCTCTGAGTCAGTGAGCTCCTTTCTCTCCCAAATTTCTCTGTTTAACTCCTTTTCTCCTCTAGATCAATAACTCCTTTTGTCTTTTTTTGAAATTCAGATTAGAAAGCTTGTTTTGGGAGGATTGAAGTTCCGGGTTGAGCTTTGGAAGGGGATTCTAATTCGTCACAGTTGTTGGCTATTCTAAGCCAACCTTCAGGTAAGGGAAGCTAGAATGTTTGTTGTGTAGGTTGAATGTGAGCTTAGAAACTCAATAGGTGCATGAATGTTGAGAATCCCTAGATGGATTGAAGAAAATCTCATCTTTTGGGGTTTTGAGAAAAAAGAGGATTTTGATGCATAGGTTGGATGCATGTGAGATTTGAGTTTATTTTGAGTCGTATGGAGCCTATGTATTGTGTTTTGTGTTTGCATGTGGCTGGGTTTGTTGGTTTGGATGAGAGTTTCTGAACTCTCTGATTGGGATTAGGCTAGGCGCAGGTTGAGTGCGCTAGGCATGGCAGAGCTTAGGGCTCTCGGGTTGGATGTTGGGCCAGACGTGATTTGGTTGCGTCAGGCGTGGATACTCTTAAGAGTCTCTGTTTCAAGGACACCGAGCGTGAGTTGAACGCGCTGGGCGTGGATGAGTTTTAGGACTCTCAGGTTGGGATTAGGCCGGGCGAGCTCAGGCTACGCCGAGCGTAAATATGTTTATAAATAATTATTTTAAATTGTTGCTTATGCATGTTTAAAGTTGAAATGTTAGATCATATATGTGTGATATATGATGTATGGTGCGGTGTGATTCATATGTATGCTTTGTGATGATACATATGAATGTTCGAATATGAGTATGCTTATTGATTATAATGGTGGGTAGACCATGTATGATGTATGATGCATTATTACATGTGATGTCTTATGACATGTGTATGACTGTTGATCATAATGGTGGGTAGACCATGTATGATGTATGATGCATTATTGCATGTGATGTCTTATGACATGTGTATGACTGTTGATCATGATGGTGGGCAGACCATATATGATGTATGATGCATGATTGCATGTGATGCCTTATGGCATGAGTCTAGCCTAGGACTTGAGGAGAGGAAAAATATTTTCGAACTGGAAGAGCTCACATAGAGTCTCTTGAGAGTGGTGCTTGGATAGGCCACTGATATATGAGAGTGGTGCTCTAGGAGGCCACTGGATTTGGGAGAGTGGTGCTCAGATAGGCCACTGGGTTGGGTGAGTCTCCTCTAAGTCCTTAGCTAGTGTTGGAGCGGGGTATGAGGTCGAGGGTTATTCCCTTAACCAAATACTCGGGAAGGTGCGTGGATCCTTGCGGATAGTCGGTGGGCGAACTCCACAATTGACTTGGTTAATGCATGCCAAGGTCGTGGTAAGCCCGTACCCAGCTGTGCTATACCTGACGGTGGATCTGGACTTCCAATTGTGTAAGTGACATCATCCGAGTAAACCCGAGTGAGGATTATATATCCTGTTTAGCTGTGACCGAGCGGGCGCATTGGGCGTGAAAACGGTTGGGGTGGTTTCGGTAGGATGGAATGTCACTTATACAACTCTATTGTTGTGGAGATCTCCTAGGTGTATGCATGACGACGCATTAGATGATTGATATGCATTGATATCTGTCATGAGATGCATTTATTGCATGATTATTAATATGATGAAGTGTGGTGTTTGACTTCATGATCGGTGCATTGTATGTTATGCATGAGTAGTATTGGATAGAGTGTATGGTGAAACTCTATGAATATTATTGATGGTTGGATGATTGTGTAGTATAGATTATAGTTCTATACTTGTATGATTGATTTGTGAATTCTAGTTTACCCTTCTGTTTCCATGTGGTGGAACTGCGATGATCATACTTGGTATGGGAGCAGGTCAGGGCTAGCTTGGAGTTGAGGTGTCCGCTGCGAGACGGGGAGTTTTGATCCTCATGTTGGAGTTACCATTTTGGGTAACGGTTTTGTCTGTGCTTGACCGGCACTAGGGAATATTATTTTTGGGATGACTGTACATATATGGAGTTTTATTTTATAACCTAAAAATTTAGATAATTTATTTTATTTTGTACATGTATGTATGAGTTATCCAACTTAATATTTCTCTTAGTTTACTAGCAGTAGTGCGATTCCACTAAGTGTAGAGACCATGGCGGGTCGTTACACTTTTATGGTATCAGAGCCGGTCGAGTCTTTTGGGATACTCTGTGGGGAGTGATCCTTCTAGGTTTCTGTTGTGTCATATCTCTGATATGTGTTAATTTTGGTGAGTTGTAGTGGTAAAGTGTTAGTAGAAGAATGTTTGAATTCTTTTAGTATGGTGAGGCCTCAGTTTGATCAGATCACTAGGGCTATGGAGATGATGGCCATGGTGATGCAGTAGCAGAGTGCTCACTTTGCTCATATAGAGGCAGGTAGAGCTGCGGCTGAGGCAGCTAGACCAGTGGTCTCTCAAGAGGGGAGAGATTTAGCAGAGTTCAGGGGATGTCAGCCTCCTCAGTTCAGAGGGGATTCAGATCCTGATGTGGCAGATCAGTGGTTGAGGGATATGGAGAAGATTTTTAGTGTTTTGGGATCTTCTGATGAGAGAAAGTTGGCTTATGCAGTTTACATGCTGGGGGGAGAGGCTAAGTACTGGTGGAGAGGCACTAGGCAGATGTTAGAGAGCAGGGGTGTGCTTGTTGACAGGGATTGCTTCAAGAGGGTCTTTTTGGAGAAATATTTCCCGGATAGCGTTAGATACGCTAAGGAGGCAGAGTTCATGAGATTACATCAGGGGAACTTGTCTGTTTCTGAGTATGCTATGAGGTTTGAACATTTAGCTCGTTTCTACTCTCAGGCCATATCTGAGGCTTGGAGATGTAGAAAGTTTGCAGAGGGATTGAGGCACGAGCTGAAGAGGGTCATAGTCCCTATGTCCATATTGGAGTTTCCTGCCTTGGTTGAGAAGACAAAGACTGTTGAGAGTTTGGAGGGTGGTGGTAGCAGCGGTAAGGCTGCTAGAGTTCAGGAGGGATCATCCGGGTCCAGGAGGGGAGGCCAACAGAGGGGACCCTATGACAGACCTGTACAGTCTCAGAGAGGAGCTGTTAGTAGGGGACCTCGTCCTGCTACTCCTCAGGGTGGAGCATCGTCAGCGGTGCTACAGATGTGGAGGAGCACATATATGGTTAGAGATTGTTCCCTTCCGGGGAATGTTTGTTTTAGATGTGGTAGGCTAGGCCACATCTCTAGTGATTGTCAGACACCGCCGACTTCATCTAGGAGTGCCCCGAGGCCACCCAGACCTACAATTGTGGGGAGAGTGTTTACATTGTCAGGTGTAGAGGCTTCCACTTCATCAGACTTGGTGAAGGGGAAGGGGAAGGCAGCAAGTGAGGATGTTTTATTTTTGTTTGATTCTGGTGCCACGCATTCTTTCATTTCTGTTGATTGTGTGGAGAGATTGGGTTGTCGGTGTCTGCATGGCACGTTGATTTGCATGTATCTACTATGACTTCAATTTCTTTGGTGACGTCGGAGATATATGTGAGATGCCCGATAGAGGTGTTTGGTAGGAGGTTCTGAGTGAACCTGATTGTGTTGCTCATGGTAGATGTTGACATAATCTTAGGGATGGATTGGTTATCTGCCTATCACATCCTTATAGATTGTGCTCGAAGAGAGTTGGTATTTCCTCAGTTAGAGGATGAGGTGTTGTTGTCAGCGGGTCAGGCTGAGTAGTTGATGAGAGATAGAGCTGAGTGCTTCATGTTGTTTGTCGTTTTGAATGATTGAGACGGAGAGGGCCATCACTGGGATTGAGATTGTCAGTGAGTTTCCTGAGGTGTTTCTAGATGATGTGCCGGGATTGTCACCTATGCGTGATGTTGTATTTAGCATTGACCTGGTATTGGGTGCAAGATCGGTATCAGTGGCTTCTTATAGGATGGTTCAAGCTGAGTTGATAAAGCTGAGGAAACAGATTGAGGATTTTTTTGGAGAAACAGTAGTGTTGTCCAATGTTTCTCCTTGGGTGCCCTGGTACTGTTAGTAGAGAAAGATGGTGGGGCCGTTGTGTGATTATCGGCAACTGAATAAGTTGACAATAAGGAATGAGTATCCGCTTTTAAGAATTGATGATTTGATGGATCAGCTGAGGGGAGCTTCGATGTTTTTGATGACTGATTTGAAATCTGGATACCATCAGATCAAGGTAAAGGAGAGTGACATACCGAAGATTACTTTTAGGACTAGGTATGGTCGCTGTGAGTATGTAGTGATGCGTTTCGGTGTCACTAATGTTCCAACAGTGTTCATGGATTACATGAACAGGATTTTCAGGTCATTCTTGGACAAGTTTGTGGTGGTCTTCATTGATGATATATTGGTGTATTCTAGATCTTTGGAGGATCACCGTGAGCATCTGAGGTTGGTTTTAGAGGTGCTGAGGGAGAGGTAGTTGTATGCCAAGCTGTCCAAATGTGAGTTTTGGTTGTCTGAGGTGAGATTTGGGGCATGTGATATCGACAGAGGGGATTGCAGTGGATCCAGCCAAGGTGGAGGTTGTGATTCAGTGGGAGCGTCCGAGGACTGTTACAGGGATTAGGAGTTTTGTTGGGTTAACGGGTTACTATCAGAGATTCATGAAGAGTTTCTCTCGAATAGTAATGCCTTTGACTTAACTGACTTGGAAAGATCAGTTTTTAGTTTGGATGGACGCTTGTGAGCAGAGTTTTCAGGAATTGAAGGGGTGATTGACTACTTCTCCAGCTTTGGTGTTACCTGACACTGGTGAGTATTTTGATGTGTGTTGTGATGCTTCTCACCAGGGATTGGGTTGTATGTTGATGCAGGAAGGGAGAGTAGTAGCGTATGCTTCGAGGCAACTTAAGACTCATAAGAGGAATTATCCTACTCATGATTTGGGAGCTTGCAGCTGCGGTGTTTACCTTGAAGTCATGGAGGCACTATCTGTATGGTGCGAGATTTAGTGTATTTAGTGATTAGAAGGAGTTGAATATGAGGCAGAGAAGGTGGATGGAATTCCTAAAGGACTTTGATTTTTAGTTGATGTATCATCTTGGGAAGGTAAGTGTGGTAGCAGATGTATTGATTAGAAAATTCATTCACATGTCGGTTATGATAATTAGGAAGTCGGAGCTGATTGAGCAGTTCAGAGATTTGAGACTAGATGTGGAGGTTGTTCAAGATCACATTAGTTGTGGTATGATCACCATAACTAATGAGTTCTTGAGACAGGTGGGAACTAAGCAATTACAGGATCTAGAGTTGTTGAGAATTTTGGGATTTGCTTGGTACTGAGAGGACAATTGATTTTGAGCTTAGTGCTGATGGAGATTCTCGAGTGGAAGTGTGATAGTGTCACTAAGGACTTTGTGGTTGGGTTGCCTAAGACAGCTAAGAACAGTGACTCTATCTGAGTGATTGTTGATAGGTTGACAAAGTGTGCGCACTTTCTTCCTATCAAGAGGTGGTCCTTGGAGAGGCTTGCACAGTTGTATATCAGAGAGAGTACGGTGGCATGGAGTGCCTTCCAGTATTATCTCTGACAGAGATCCAAGGTTTACTTCCAGGTTGGCAGACTCTGCATCAGGCTTTGGGGACAAGGTTGAGGTTGAGCTCTATTTATCATCCACAGACAGATGGTCAGTCGGAGAGGACAATTCAGTCAATGGAGGATCTCTTGAGAGCTTGTGTGTTGGATCATCTGGGTAGCTGGGGAGAGGTGTTACCATTGGTAAAGTTTATTTATAATAATAGTTATCACTTGATTATTGGCATGTCACCTTTTAAGGCTTTGTATGGTAGGAGGTGTAGGACTCCATTATGTTGGTATCAGGAGGGTGAGTCAGTAGTGGTTGGTCCAGAGTTAGTTCTTCAGACTATTAAGATTGCAAGATAGATTCAGGAAAGGTTGAGGGCTACCTAGAGTTGATTAAAGTCCTATGCTGATAGGAGGAGGAGACCTCTAGAATTTGAAGAGGGAGAGCATGTGTTTCACGTTTCACAGTTGAGGAACTACACCAGAGACCCGAGTCAAGTAGTAGAGATGGATGAGGTGCAAGTTAGACAGAACTTGACATATGAGAAGAGATTGGTAGCTGTGGTTGATCACAAGTTGAAGAAGTTTCGTGGCAAGTCCATCAGCTTGGTGAGGATTGTTTGGGATGCAGCTACTGGTGAGGTTACCTGGGAAGAAGAGAGTCAGTTCAAGGAACAGTATCCATTCCTCTTTTCAGGTAAGCCTATTTTCGGGGACGAAAATTCCTATTTGTTGGGGAGTATTGTAACATTGTTAAAAAAAAAAAAGGCTGATTCAGTAGCCCAGAACGGGCCGTTCCCAAACTGGAACGGGCTGTTCCCAAACTGGAACGGGCCGTTCCCAAACTGGAACTGGCCGTTCCAAACTACTGAATTGAACTACATATTGTAGTTGAGAACGGGCAGTTCTGGGAAGGAGAACGGGCCGTTCCAGAGGGAGAACGGGCCGTTCCGGATGAGTCCCGGAACGGGCCGTTCTAATTTCAGAACGGGCCGTTCTGGGCGTGGATTTTGTGCGTGATCTGGGAGTTCAGAACGGGCCGTTCTGGTATCGGTATAGGCCGTTCTGGCCACTCCGGATTGCCTATAAATAGGGGTGAGGGGGCCGTGAGGAGAATTAGAAGTTCTAGAGAGAAGTTTTAGAGAGGTCTCTGGGTCAGTGAGCTCCTTTCTCTCCCAAATTTCTCTGTTTAACTCCTTTTCTCCTCTAGATCAATAACTCCTTCTGTCTTTTCTTGAAATTCAGATTAGAAAGCTTGTTTTGGAAGGATTGAAGTTCCGGGTTGAGCTTTGGAAGGGGATTCTAATTCGTCACAGTTGTTGGCTATTCTGAGCCAACTTTCAGGTAAGGGAAGCTAGAATGTTTGTTGTGTAGGTTGCATGTGAGCTTAGAAACTCAATAGGTGCATGAATGTTGAGAATCCATAGATGGATTGAAGAAAATCTCATCTTTTGGGGTTTTGAGAAAAAGGAGGATTTTGATGATTTTGATGCATAGGTTGGATGCATGTGAGATTTGAGTTTATTTTGAGTCGTATGGAGCCTATGTATTGTGTTTTGTGTTTGCATGTGGCTGGGTTTGTTGGTTTGGATGAGAGTTTCTGAACTCTCTGACTGGGATTAGGCTAGGCGCAGGTTGAGTGCGCTAGGCATGGAAGAGCTTAGGGCTCTCGGGTTGGATGTTGGGCCAGACGTGATTTGGTTGCGTCAGGCGTGGATACTCTTAAAAGTCTCTGTTTCAAGGACACCGAGCGTGAGTTGAACGCGCTGGGCATGGATGAGTTTTAGGACTCTCAGGTTGGGATTAGGCTGGGCGAGCTCAGGCTACGCCGAGCATAAATATGTTTATAAATAATTATTTTAAATTGTTGCTTATGCATGTTTAAAGTTGAAATGTTAGATCATATATGTGTGATGTATGATGTATGGTGCGGTGTGATTCATATGTATGCTTTGTGATGATACGTATGAATGTTCGAATATGAGTATGCTTATTGATCATATTGGTGGGTAGACCATGTATGATGTATGATGCATTATTACATGTGATGTCTTATGACATGTGTATGACTGTTGATCATAATGGTGGGTAGACCATGTATGATGTATGATGCATTATTGCATGTGATGTCTTATGACATGTGTATGACTGTTGATCATGATGGTGGGCAGACCATATATGATGTATGATGCATGATTGCATGTGATGCCTTATGGCATGAGTCTAGCCTAGGACTTGAGGAGAGGAAAAATATTTTCGAACTGGAAGAGCTCACATAGAGTCTCTTAAGAGTGGTGCTTGGATAGGCCACTGATATATGAGAGTGGTGCTCTGGGAGGCCACTGGATTTGGGAGAGTGGTGCTCAGATAGGCCACTGGGTTGGGTGAGTCTCCTCTAAGTCCTTAGCTAGTGTTGGAGCGGGGTATGAGGTCGAGGGTTATTCCCTTAACCAAATACTCGGGAAGGTGCGTGGATCCTTGCGGATAGTCGGTGGGCGAACTCCACAATTGACTTGGTTAATGCATGCCAAGGTCGTGGTAAGCCCGTACCCAGCTGTGCTATACCTGACGGTGGATCTGGACTTCCAATTGTGTAAGTGACATCATCCGAGTAAACCCGAGTGAGGATTATATATCCTGTTTAGCTGTGACCGAGCGGGCGCATTGGGCGTGAAAACGGTTGGGGTGGTTTCGGTAGGATGGAATGTCACTTATACAACTCTATTGTTGTGGAGATCTCCTAGGTGTATGCGTGACGACGCATTAGATGATTGATATGCATTGATATCTGTCATGAGATGCATTTATTGCATGATTATTAATATGATGAAGTGTGGTGTTTGACTTCATGATCGGTGCATTGTATGTTATGCATGAGTAGTATTGGATAGAGTGTATGGTGAAACTCTATGAATATGATTTATGGTTGGATGATTGTGTAGTATAGATTATAGTTCTATACTTGTATGATTGATTTGTGAATTCTAGCTTACCCTTCTATTTCCATGTGGTGGAACTGCGATGATCATACTTGGTATGGGAGCAGGTCAGGTTTAGCTTGGAGTTGAGGTGTTCGCTGCGAGACGGGGAGTTTTGATCCTCGTGTTGGAGTTACCATTTTGGGTAATGGTTTTGTCTGTGCTTGACCGGCACTAGGGAATATTATTTTTGGGATGACTGTACATATATGGAGTTTTATTTTATAACCAAAAAATTTAGATAATTTATTTTATTTTGTACATGTATGTATGAGTTATCCAACTTAATATTTCTCTTAGTTTACTAGCAGTAGTGCGATTCCACTAAGTGTAGAGACCATGGCGGGTCGTTACACTTTCAATAATATGAAAGTCAGTGTTAGATTAAAAGACGATCTTAAACCTCTCAAGATATAAGTTTTAGTGATAATAAACTTAGATGTTTTTCAGATCATACTATAAGATGAATCAACAAAGATGATTGATAATGATGATGTGTGGTCTCTATTTCGTTTTTAAGACAAATGCATACTATATATCATTTATGATATTTGATCACCAAATCACATTTGTCTATGATATTCTTTAATAATTGAAAGAAATAAAAAGTTTCTTTAGTACTCATACTTCAAAAAATAACGAAGACATGTTTTATGTGAAAGAAAGAACAAATCCCTCAAAACATGCAAAATCTCAGGAAAAGTCATTCTTAACTAGTACACGCAACAATTCCTTCCTTGCATGAGTAAGTGAACATCCAAACTTATGGGCCATAAAAAAGATTTGGGGCATCCAAGCCCAAATAAGTATAACAAGATTTTGCTAGTTACACCTTCCTTATCTACTAATTACACTCTCAAGTAATACAAGACAAAATTACCTACACTACTTGACCCAAAATCAAGGTTAAACATATCCTAATACAATCACTACAAAAATAAATTACAAGTAAGAAATAACAACAATAGGAGTCCTTTAAGGTAGGATAAGCCTCTAAAGGTAGGGTACCCTATAAAATAAGGGTAAGTTCCCTACATTTTTTCAAACCAACTTTATCATCCTTCACCTTTCTTAGTCTTTTCTCTTTCTAAGGAATCCTTGGGAAGTATGTTTCCGTCATTTCTCCTACCACTCCTCACATATGGTTGTGTATTAATTCATTGTAATGTGGCACTAAGGTGTGTTATTTGGAATGATTGTTTCATGATTCATCTTTTACTTTGCTTAAATATGATATTTGAGATACTTCTTTTATAGGTTGGAGTAATCTTTGTACACACTATAATTCTTTTGCTAAAGGAAATAAGATACAACAAAAAAGAAAATAAGAAAAAAAATGGAAGAGTTGTTATTGTCGCCACCCGCCGAAACGGACCTTGGCATTCGCGACGATGGTCGGACTCTTTTTAAAGTTTTGAAAAGTGGTGGATTGTTAGAACGATTTATTCTCAAACTGAGACCTCATCGAACTAACAATTTTATTAAATGATTCACCAATCCATGTTAATCCCAAGCGGGACCCTCCATGGATTAGTGGTTTTCGCAAAGTAGGGTTCTTGGAGTCGCCACCAATGTTTTACTCAAAACATTGGAAAAAGGGATAAGGCAATTGATTTTCGCAAATCAACCTTGGCCATTACAACCAGAGTTGGGTAAGGGAGTCGGTTACGTGCGGGGAAGGTGTTAGCACCCCACAACGCCCCTTTCGGGTTCCCTATGACGGATTATTTCATAAATAACAGCGTAAAATTACTAAATTACCCCTATTTATTATAAACGGCTATAAATTAAATATCTACATGATGACGAATTTAAATATGCAACAATCAGAAAGCGGTAAAAGAAGGGATTTTTAGAGAAGAAACCTCTTGAAGCGTGCTTTTTATATATCAATGAAGTTTAGGAGGCTTTTTGGCGCTCCCTCCCTCTACAAGCTCGCTCGCTCCTTCCTAAAAAATAATTTTTGACTATGGAAATCCAAAAGATTTCCCTTCGACTAAGTTCGAGACTCAAGCAAATGGCTCGTGACTCAAGAACTTCGTCGGATTGACTCTCAGAGCGATTTCTAGGGCAGAACACTGCTCAAAAACCCCAGAATACTCAAGGAGAGAGTCAAAATTGTGTGAAAAAGTGTGGAATGACGTCCAAATGACGTCTTATTTATAGGGGTGAGGCGCAATACGGCCTCTGACATCAATACGGCCCGTACTGAAGATTTGAACTACAGTACGGCCGTATTGAATTCAGTACGGCCGTATTGAAGTTCAAAAACTTCAATACGGCCGTATTGGTTTCAGTACGGCCGTATTGTAGTTCAAAATGTGCAGTACGGCCGTACTGAACTCCAAGGAGGCCGTATTGAGCTCCAATCTTCCCACTTCCTTATTTTAAGCTACTCTAAGACCTCTAAACCTACAGATAATCATCCTAGGGGCTTCCAGGAGTCCTTCTGGCTGACTTTCCTTCGGTCTTCGAGAGTCTTCGAGTCTTATTTCCGACCCGGACAATTTTAGGGGTCTACAGCTGCCCCCCCTTTACTTAGTCAAACGTTTTTTTGGTGTACCGGTTGACAAGTAAAGGAGTTGACCCAACTGTCCGGGGAATAGGCCATCCTTCTGACTTGTAGTGTCTTCCGGTGGAAAATTGTTGAGTAGCCTCTCCAGGTTGAGTATTAGTCGTCGCCTCTCCAGGCTAGCGTGAGTCTTGCCCTCTCCAGGGTGAGTATTAGTCGTCGCCTCTCCAGGCTAGCGTGAGTCTTGCCCTCTCCAGGGTGAGTATTAGTCGTCGCCTCTCCAGGCTAGCGTGAGTCTTGCCCTCTCCAGGGTGAGTATTAGTCGTCGCCTCTCCAGGCTAGCGTGAGTCTTGCCCTCTCCAGGGTGAGTATTAGTCGTCGCCTCTCCAGGCTAGCGTGAGTCTTGCCCTCTCCAGGGTGAGTATTAGTCGTCGCCTCTCCAGGCTAGCGTGAGTCTTGCCCTCTCCAGGGTGAGTATTAGTCGTCGCCTCTCCAGGCTAGCGTGAGTCTTGCCCTCTCCAGGGTGAGTATTAGTCGTTGCCTCTCTAGGCTAGCGATGATTTTGTCTCCACAGTCCACGATGCTGCTTCGACGATTGTTTTTGTTTTTTGTGCCACTGAGGGCTGGATAACGCAGGGATCCGTCTAGGGGATGTGCAGTTACTCATAGGTTCTTGTGTCCCAACTTTCCATTGCGTAGTTGGTACCCATTGAGGAATTTCTGTTTCCTTGGGGTGTAGACACGAAGATGCTCTTTTTGAGGTGAGCGATGCCTTATGATTGGCTGACGTCCTTTCGACGTTGGTGGAGTATCCCGGTTATCCTTATTCGGGTGACTCTTTTGATTTTTCAATTTTGTTGCCTCTGTGTAGGCTGTTATCCACTGGGGGATTTTGTCGTTGATTTTGATTAGCCTCTTCTGTTAGGCGTATCATCTTGACGTTCAATGATTGGCTGAATGCCGAATTCCGCTTGGGGAATGATTATTGATTTTTTTGATTTTTTTCTCTTTTTAAAGGATGCCTCTGAGTAGGCGAATGGGGATTGAAGATCTTATGTATCCCAGAGTATTATTTAGAAAGCCTCTGCAGGCTTAGCTTCACTCTTCGCTTGAGTTGGAAAGCTATCTTCCACTGAGGAAGTCTGAGTCCTTTGACTCGGATATTTCGTTTGGATGATCATTGCTTCCATTGGGGGATCTTGCTGATCTTGTTTTGATAGCTTTCACTAGGGAATTTAGTCCGAGCGTGGAAGCTGAGATATCTCTGGGGAGTATTATTTCGGCGAGCCTCTCCAGGCTCAGTTATTTTGGAGAGTATTATTTCGGCAAGCCTCTCCAGGCTCAGTTATTCTGTGGGAGTATTATTTCGGCAAGCCTCTCCAGGCTCGGTTATTCTTGTACGTTTTATTGATTTTTTGTTCAGCCCAAGAGTGCAAGCGGAGATGTCTCTTGGGGAGTATTATTTCGACAAGCCTCTCCAGGCTCAATTATTCTGTGTGATGAGGGAGTATTATTTCCGCAAGCCTCTCCAGGCTCAATTATTCTGTGGGAGTATTATTTCGGCAAGCCTCTCCAGGCTCAGTTATTCTGTAGAGTATTATTTCGGCAAGCCTCTCCAGGCTCGGTTATGATGAGAGAGTATTATTTCGGCGAGCCTCTCCAGGCTCAGTTATTCTGTATGATGAGAGAGTATTATTTCGGCAAGCCTCTCCAGGCTCAGTTATTCTGTATGATTGGGGAGTATTATTTCGGCAAGCCTCTCCAGGCTCAGTTATTCTGTACAATTGGGGAGTATTATTTCGGCAAGCCTCTCCAGGCTCAGTTATTCTATACAATTTGTTGGGTTTTCTGTATTTTGCCTTTTTTGTCGATTTGCGGCTTTTTCTGTATTTTTGCCTTCTTTGTTGATTTTGGCTTTTTCTGTACAGATTGCCTTTTCGTCGATTTTTCTGCTGTCATACACAAGCAATTTTTCCTATTTTTCTATTTTATGCAATTGCCTCATGAAGAGGTGTTTGAAAATTTCTTCGTGGCTAATACGGCCATATCCATTTCAGTACGCCCGTATTGAGTTGAAAATTTGTTCATAACCCTATTTTTAGTACGGGTGTATTGAACATGATACGGGCGCATTGTTTTTTCTGAAGTTTGATTTTTTGTTTTTTTTTGTTTTTTTTTTGTTTTTTTTTTGTTTTTTTTGTTTTGTTGTTTTTTTTTTTGTTTGTTTTTTCAATAAACAGAGAATAAGTGATCTTCCAGTACACCTATCATCTGTATGCATGTATGCGGTATGATGCACCTAATTCTATTTGATTTATTTTTTCAAAAGAATTAACCGATGCGTTTCTTTGTTTGGATCTTGCCATTCCTCTAGACGGGCTGTGCGTTGCCGATTTCTGTAACCGAGGAATGATGCGTGTTATATTGAGATGGGTGTCATCAACCCAGTGATCCTCCCCTTCCTTTAGAAGACGTGTCAACCCTCCTATTGACCACTATATCTCCATGTTTCCACTAGATTATCCTAAAATCATTCGGGACAAGAGAGAAAAGAAAGGAAAGATATTTTTGTTCTGAAGTTTGTGTTTTAGAGGGGATTATTTTTTCGAAAATGGTTTTTGTAAGAATGGCTGGCCAAGGTAGGCTTATGTGTTTAGGCTTGTTTGATTAAACACTTATGAAGTTAAGAAAATCTTGTTATTGACGTTGTGATTTTGACAACTTAGATAGCTTCCCTTGAACCTTTTTTGAATTCGGCTCATGGTACCATCATGGATTTCTTTTGTTTTTTGATTGTCCTTATTTTTTCCTAAAACACCCTTTTGTGGCGTTTTAGCGGACTTTTGTTTTTGTTCATTTTTGCAACCCTAACTTTTGCCTAGGTCACCCTTTCGTGGGATTCCTAGCGGGTCTTTTGCTCTTATTTTTGCGCAGTCCCCTTTTTGGGTTTCCTGCCGAGCTTCTTTTATTTTAAAGGATTTCTTTTTATCCATGATGGCACTTGTCGAGGCCAAGGGAAGGTGCTCCAAGTTGTCACACACACTTCCACATAAAAATGATGCGGGTTTATTATTATTAAGATGATTTTAACCTCATTCATGTTTATTCAAACAGGGTTTAAAAAATAATGTGGTTTAGAATTTTATTATAAGCAAGAAAAGAAGCAGTAAGAAATGATAAAGAATGATTTTATTATAATCATAATGGAAACATGTGCCCTATCGAGGCTCGGGGGTCGGGCTGTCCCCGAGGAGTAATCTCTAATAGTCATCAGGTCTATACATCCCTATCAGAAGGAGAAAAGCACTTGATGACGACGACCGGCCTTGACGCTTGTGAACCGGCCTTCCTAAAGATCTGGCATAAAGAACGTCGAGAAGGATCTTGGTTCCCCTTCGTCCTTTGATCTTTATTAGGGTTGTATCCTAACCCTTGTTTCCCTGGATTATCCTTGATAATGGGTAGCTCGGGAATTCCTTGGGAATCCTTGCCAAGTCCTTGTCCTGGCAAGTATCCGTTCTTGGTGAGCATGGAGGCTACCTTCTTCATCTCTCGGGGAAACGTTTCAACATTGGCAATTTCCAATGCTTGGAAGGCGGTTTCTAGAGCTTCCTCCGCTGCATCCACGTAAGGTATGGTGGATGGCTTGCTGATGAGTATGTCGTCTTCAGCCTGTACAGTCACCAGCTTGTCACCCACTATGAATTTGACTTTCTGGTGGAGCGTAGAGGGAACAGCTTTCGCATCATGAATCCAAGGTCGGCCGAGGAGACAGCTGTATGCGGGAGTAATGTCCATCACTTGAAATTCGACGTTGAAGATGGTGGGTCCAATTTGGATTGGGAGATTGACTTCTCCCACCACTTCTCTTTTAGAACCGTCGAAAGCTCGAACGATCATGTTGCTCGGGCGCATTTGGATTCCCTTGATTGCCACTTGCTCGAGCGTTCTTTTTGGCATTACGTTCAAGGAAGATCCATTATCCACCAAGACTTTTGCGATGTGATATTCCTTGCACTTTACAGAGATGTGCAAGGGCTTGTTGTGATTTGGTCCTTCGGCGGGGATCTCTTCATCGGTGAAAGTGAGGTGATCATTAGCCGTGATGTGACTAACAATCCCCTCAAACTTGTCTTGGGAGATGGTATGCGACACATATGCCTCGTTCAAAACTTTCAACAGAGCTTGCCGATGCGGTTCGGAGCTTAGGATCAACGACAACAGCGTAATCTTTGCTGGCGTCCTATGAAGTTGATCCACGATGGAGTACTCGCTCTGTCGGATAAACTTTAACAGCTCGTCTGTCTCCTCCTCGGATTCTTTTTCCTCGGTTTTCTTTTCTTCTTTTTCTTTATTCTTGGGGGCTTTATCATGAAGATCTTCGGGAGTGTAGATCCTACCACTCCTAGTCATGCCCCCAAGTCCAGCGATGTTAGAGAAATCGCTGTCGGCAGAAAAATGGATGTCGTATATCCATGGCACAGCCTTATTTGATTCGTAGGGAAAAGGCCTTGGAGTAGTGATCCTTAACGGTGTCGGACCTTCCCCTTTGTTCGTCTTGATTACCAACAACGAAGTTGTCGTGTGCTCGCTTGGCGCAGTTGTTGGTTTTGCATTTGATAACAAATGGCGTGCGATCCACTCTTTGATTATACGCATCGATTAATTCTTTCTTTTTATTAATGTTTATTATTAAATTACTTGGAGAGATGTATGCAAATGAATGACTATGAAATGCAAAGGCAATTGAGAGATTTTATAAATCAAAAACTTGACTTCATTGATCATAGAAAGTGTACAACTTATCATACAATGCTTTGAAGCAATTTTTTACAATATGAGAAAAGCCGATAAAAACCCACAGGCGGGTTCATTTTTCTTCTCCATTCGTCTTCGGCTTCCTCCACATGACGTGCCATTGCTTCAACTTGCATATGGACGGCTTGGCTCATATCATCACTGATCTTCTGAGCGTCCTTCGCCTTTTGAGTGTGATAGTTGATCATGGCCTGCAGTTCGTTAAGCTCGTCTTCGGCTCGATCCTTCTCCTCTCGGAGTCTAGCCATCTGTGCTAGTCCTTCCCTTTCTCTCTTGCGGAAATCGGAAAGGCTTGCGGTTTGTTGTTGAGCAACTTCCCGCCATTGCTGTGCATCGGATCGAGTCAAGAGCAGATTGTCTTGCATGTCCTTGATCAACTGTGCCTGCCTTGCATGTTCGGCTTCAAGGTGTGCTATCTTTGCGTTGACTTCTTGGAGTTGACTACTCGGTTCAACCTTTGGCATTTTGGATGCCCGAGTAGCCTCCTCATTGAGGTTAGCACACTCATCCTTGAGCCGCTCTATCTCGTGGTCTTTCTTCTTGCATTGCCTTTGTAGACCATCGATGACGAAACTGGATTCTTCATTTTTCTCTTCAAGAACTCTCATTTGAGCTCCCATAATTTCCAGCTTCTTGGTCAAGGCGTCGACTTGTTCTTGCATTATCCTCCTTGTAGTTGCGGTTGCGCAAAAGGTGGATGGTTGGGACACCCCTCTCTCGCTCCTCCATATCTCGTAGTCGATGGAGGCGGATACCCGAGGCTTTCCAAGCTCTCGATCTCCCTCATAGATTGGTTTCTCCCACGCTCTAATGACAGCGTGCATATCCCTCTGATGCTCGGAATCAAAGGAGAAACACAACCCTCCAAGCTCCTCTTGAACAGGAACAATCTGAGTCCTCATAAGTTGTCTCATAACCAATCTAGGTGAGTAGGCTATGCAACCTCTGAGGCCCATCAATGGTATGCTTGGATAACTACCGCATCTTGTCAATACATTGCTCGGACGGAACCAAGGGCAAACCCACGTGAAGTGCTCAATACTCCACTGTTCCATCTCTTCCTTCCATTCGGAAGCATATCGGCGGCGTAAAGGGATCTTCGAAAAACTTCTCAAAGGATCGGGCAAGGTCCCCAGGTGACTAGAGGCATAAAAGTGTGTGATGCCCCACACATACAACAAAGAGGTGCAGCCTCGAATAGTCTTCCCTTGCTTCTGCTGAGATAGGTTGACAGAAAGCAAGGTGTCAGCAAGAATGGCAGGCACGGGACTCTTCATGTGTACGTCCCAAGCGAAGAAAGCGTCCATGGCAGCGTGGTCCACTGTGTTAGCGTGAAAGGGGAATAAGATCGTCCCAAACACGGCTAACGCTAGAGTCTTGTTGAAAGCTAACCAATCTCCCTCATCAGCCAAGGAAGAAAGGTGGTCTTCAATCATAGCAAGCTTCCAACCCCTGATACTGCCGTTCCCCACTAAAGCGAATGATCGTGATGGCAGTTTGACTTGAGTTGCGACCCTCTCTACGACCACATGATTTCCATGGAAGATATAGACCCCTACTGATTTGGGCCATCGTAGCATGAGCTCATACTCCTCGAGAGTAGGAACTAAGTCAAACTGGGGGAACTCGAAACAATGCAGATCGAGACTCCAAAAATGGACCAAGGCTCTCAGAAAAACTGGATCCACACAAATCTTCATCAAATCGAGAACTCGTCCATAAGATTTTTCAAACTCCAAACGAGCCTCTCGTGGCATCAAGGAACAGAGGTGATCCAACCTCTCGGCACGGTACAACAAGAAGTCCACTTTCTTCAACTGCCCTTGCATTCCCCTAGATCCCTCCATAATCTATAATAAAATGCATGATATGAGATGATGGTGGTGAATATGCATGCATAGTGTTTATTTAACTAAGCATTATCATGTTTTCGGAATGTTCCTAAGATGATGCATGATATTGCTTGGTTTAGATAAATAATATTTTTCTTTATTTTTCTTTTGGTATATATATTTTTTTTGTATTTTTTGGGTGAAAAGGGAAACTACCTATATGAATGTGATGAAGGTAGATGTTAACACCATGTAACGGAAGATTCTTATTCCTATTTATTCTTATTTTGAAAAGGGATGTTGTATGTTTAAAGAAATGCAATGTATGCTCAAACAATTCACTCATCCACGAACAGTCACGAGCGAATCACGAGGTAGGGGTATCCTGCAGAAAAGTGCATATTCAAGGAGGTTCTAACTGTTCTCACTGGTCTGAGGCCCCCAAGGTGCCCCCATTATAGGGACCCAATTCCTCTCGTCGTAAGTCGATGGAAAGTTCCAATGCACTGTCGGACTTGAGTTCATGGTTATCACCTTGAGTGATGTTTTCCGACAACGGTCTGCGGGCACCTATAGACCCATTCGACAACCGGCCGTACTAACATCCACTCCCTATGGATTACCACTCATGCCCCCGGGTATAGAGGGAACTGTTGTGTGCAAAGGTTCGTGTACAGTTTGTATTTCAAACAATTGCGTAAATTTAAAAATACAACAGTTATTGAAGCCAAATAGATAAACATGTTATCATACAAGTGAGGGGTAATAAAGTAATTTTAAACTATTATTTTGAAAATAATCCATCACTAAATGGGACTGACTCTCGAGGCTTCCCCAGTGGAGTCGCCATCTGTCGCCACCCGCCGAAACGGACCTTGGCATTCGCGACGATGGTCGGACTCTTTTTAAAGTTTTGAAAAGTGGTGGATTGTTAGAACGATTTATTCTCAAACTGAGACCTCATCGAACTAACAATTTTATTAAATGATTCACCAATCCATGTTAATCCCAAGCGGGACCCTCCATGGATTAGTGGTTTTCGCAAAGTAGGGTTCTTGGAGTCGCCACCAATGTTTTACTCAAAACATTGGAAAAAGGGATAAGGCAATTGATTTTCGCAAATCAACCTTGGCCATTACAACCAGAGTTGGGTAAGGGAGTCGGTTACGTGCGGGGAAGGTGTTAGCACCCCACAACGCCCCTTTCGGGTTCCCTATGACGGATTATTTCATAAGTAACAGCGTAAAATTACTAAATTACCCCTATTTATTATAAACGGCTATAAATTAAATATCTACATGATGACGAATTTAAATATGCAACAATCAGAAAGCGGTAAAAGAAGGGATTTTTAGAGAAGAAACCTCTTGAAGCGTGCTTTTTATATATCAATGAAGTTTAGGAGGCTTTTTGGCGCTCCCTCCCTCTACAAGCTCGCTCGCTCCTTCCTAAAAAATAATTTTTGACTATGGAAATCCAAAAGATTTCCCTTCGACTAAGTTCGAGACTCAAGCAAATGGCTCGTGACTTAAGAACTTTGTCGGATTGACTCTCAGAGCGATTTCTAGGGCAGAACACTGCTCAAAAACCCCAGAATACTCAAGGAGAGAGTCAAAACTGTGTGAAAAAGTGTGGAATGACGTCCAAATGACGTCTTATTTATAGGGGTGAGGCGCAATACGGCCTCTGACATCAATACGGCCCGTACTGAAGATTTGAACTACAGTACGGCCGTATTGAAGTTCAAAAACTTCAATACGGCCGTATTGGTTTCAGTACGGCCGTATTGTAGTTCAAAATGTGCAGTACGGCCGTACTGAACTCCAAGGAGGCCGTATTGAGCTCCAATCTTCCCACTTCCTTATTTTAAGCTACTCTAAGACCTCTAAACCTACAGATAATCATCCTAGGGGCTTCCAGGAGTCCTTCTGGCTGACTTTCCTTCGGTCTTCGAGAGTCTTCGAGTCTTATTTCCGACCCGGACAATTTTAGGGGTCTACAGTTATCTGATATGATATTATCCAATGGAGAAAAATAGAAAGGAAACTTTCATTCTTTTATTTAGCTTTGTAAAACTGTGATCCATAATAGGTAGGAATCACGTGCTTTCTTCTCCCCTTTCAAGGTCTTAAACAAACAAAAAATAAAGAATAGTAATTACATGGGTTACAAAGTTCAAAGTTGGACTCAATTAGTCGGTGAGTGAGCTTTATAGATAATCGAATTGAGTAAACATCCAATTTGACCATTGGAAGATGGTAGAGTTGATTGATAAGTACTTGAAAGAATTTTTGTGTCATCTAGATTTCTAAATTTTAACTATATTATGCAAGTTAATCTTTTTATATATATATATATATATATATATATACTCAGTTACTAATTTTGCTAACCTCATGACCAGTCAATAATTAATTGTTACATTGACACCTATTCTTTCTCCTAGTTAACATGTAACAATTACAAATTAAGTAAATTTAGACACGTAATAAAATAAGGTTTAATTTTTAATTTAATTTAAAAATAAGTGAAGTAACATTTAAATGAGTTATTTATTTCAATCCAATCTCATACTCTTGAGACCACCAACATGAGACCCATCATATGAAATAAATGGTACATAAATCCTAAATCTTAAACCGAAAATTACATTATGCCTTTCAATTTTTTTTCTTAAATTTCATTTCACCAATTTCTTATATAATTTATTGGGAGATGAAAAATTATTTTTTGGCCATGCCTTTTGTTTGTAAAAAATAAAAATTGAAATTGTAGGGGAATGGACAAGATTGTTAGCCTTTTATCCCACGAAATACTTTAGTTTTATTGAATTACAAACAAAAAGTCTAAGTAGAAGGATGCAACATACCGGTATTTTATTCAACCAACCCAAAGTTCGCAAATGAACATAGCAATAGAGCCTTATTTCTATAGTAATAGAGATGACCATCACCATAAAGTTCTTTCCCACTTCTAATAGAGGAGTTTAGTAGTTCATTAAACATAGCAAAAACATGTTCATATTCAACTATAGGAAATCGTATAAAACCCAACAACAACCTTCCATTTTAACTAGAACACTCATGACCAGAATATTTAAACATGACAAAGTGTCCATTGCAAATTGAAAAGTACAAAAACTCTGCATTATGGTTCATATTAGATGATTAAGAGAGAGAATAATTAATTGAAAGAGAGAATAGATGTTAATGTGACAATTAAATGTTGACAAGTTATAAGACTAAAAAATTTAGTAACTAAGTATAACGAAAAAAACAAACTTGCATAACAAAGTCAAAATTTAAGGACTTAGATACTACAAAAATTCTTTTAGGAACTTATCGACCACCTCTATGTTCTTTGAGGAATCAAATTGAGTATTTACTCTAATCGAATTGAATAAATAAAAAATGTTTAAAATTGAAAAAAATTGGTTTGAATAACTATTTTTTAGTAAAATGTTTTTTTTTCTTTGAGAAATTTGTAAATTTTATTCAAAGAAATTATTTAAGATAAATAAAGGTTTGCATATAGAATATTAATATTTAACCTTTTTGTTAACATTTTGGAAGATATTATGATGTTTTTATATTAATTTATTTTTTATAACTTATTTTATATTTCATGTTAATAATGTATTATATAATAATAAAAAGAGAAATCATGAAATCCAAAAATACTCTTACATCTCCTTTCTTTTTCTCTTTTAACAAACATTCGTTTAATTATTTTATTAGAACGAGTAAAAGGGGTACTTAGAGCCCTATACAAAGGTCAAGAGGAAAAAGATAGGAATATTAAAGGGAAAACCAACTAAAGCTAAAGAGTACTCAAGCTCTTGTGTCGATATACTCACATTAAATCAATCATCCCCTTTCCCCTATTTTCCAGTTCACTTGAATTGACTGCCAAATTAATCATTAAAGATAAGATTAATAACAGTTCAAGCGTTTTTTTTTATAAGGAAGAGAGATTTAAATTAAAAGGGAATACAAGGAGCACTCCAACCCGTTACAAGGAACACAAAAACATAATTATAAATAAAAATCAAAGTCGAAACTATGAAAAACATAAATTCGGGTTATGATACCAATTAATGAAACTAAAAGAACATCCAGGGACAAAATTAGTTATCATAACGGTTCAAGTGTGTGTCTATATATATAGAGAAAAGTGAAAGGATATATTTACACCACCAAGAATAATTCTACATGAATTTACTACACTTAATAACTTATATTTTATACAAAATTTTAACAATTTAACCGTTGAAAAAAAGTTTATAATACATAAATTAAGTCTGTAAAATTTTAAGGATCCATATTCATATAATATATATGTGTGTGTGTGTGTGTGTGTGTGTGTGTGTGTGTGTGTGTGTGTGTGTGTGTGTGTGTGTGTGTGTGTGTGTGTGTGTGTGTGTGTGTGTGTGTGTGTGTGTGTGTGTGTGTGTGTGTGTGTGTGTGTGTGTGTAAAATACGAGGGATCCAATTATTCCACTCATATGGTTTTTAAATTTTTAAATATTTTGTAAAATTGATTTTATTGATTAAATTGTTAAAATTTGATGTAAAATATGAGTTATTGAGTGAAGTAAGTCTAGGTAAACTTGTTTTTGGAGTAAATGGACCCTCTTCCTCTCTCTCTTTCTCTCTCTCTCTCTCTCTCTCTCTCTATATATATATATATATATATATATATATATATAATTAAAAATTTGAAAATCATCATAGAATGAAGCCTAAATTATTTTAATTATTTTTACCTCTACATTTGTTACGACCTGCCATGGTCCTTATACTTAGTGGAATCACACTACTAATAAAAGCTAACTAGGGAAAATATTAAAACTGGATAACTCATACATATAGGTATATATAAGAATAAAATAACTAAGTTTCTATATGCAAAATATAACATCATATATGTACATTCATCCAAAAATAATATCGTCCTAGTGCCGGTCAAGCACAAACAAAATCGTTACCCAAAATAGTAACTCTAACACGAGGACCAAACTCCTCCTCTCGCAGTAGATACCTCAACTCCAAGCTAGCCTTGACCTGCTCCCATACAAGGTATGATCATTGCAGTCCATCCGCATGGAAACAAAAGGGTAAGCTAGAGTTCAATAAACAACCATACAAGTATAGAACAATAATCTATACTACACAATCATCCAACTATCAATCATGAAGTCAAACACCATACACTTCATCATCATAACAATCGTGCAATAGCATGCAACTCATGACAGATATCAATGCATATCAATCATCTAATGCATCGATCATCACGCATACACTTAGGAGATCTCCCTAACAGCAGAGCAGTATAAGTGACATCCCAATCCTACCGAAACCACCCCAACCGTTTTCACCCCCAATGCGCCTGCTCGGTCACAGCTAAACATGATATAAATCCTCACTCGGGTTTACTCGGATGATGTCACTTATACAATTGGAAGTCCGGTTCCACCGCTAAGTATAACACAGTTGGGTACAGGCTTACCATGACCTTGGCATGCATTACCAAGTCACTTGTGGAGTTCGCCCACTGACTATCTATAAGGAACCACGCACCTTCACCAGTACTTGGTTAAGGGAATAACCCTCGACCTCATACTTCGCTCCAACACTAGCTAAAGACTTAGAGGAGACTCAACCAAACTAGTGGCCTACCTAAGCACCACTCTCACCCAAAACCAGTGGCCTATCTAAGCACCACTCTCATTTATATCAATAGTATATCCAAGCACCACTCTCAAGAGACTCTATGTAAGCTCTTCCAATTCGAAAATATTTCCCTCTCCTCAAGTCCTAGGCTAGACACATGTCATAAGACATCACATGCAATAATGCATCATACAACATACATGGTCAATCTACCATCATGATCAAAATCATCCTCATATGAACATATACATACATGTCATATCTTATTAAAACATTCATACATATCATCACAAAGCATACATATGAATCATACAACACTATACATCATATATCAGACATACATGATCAATTCTTCCACTTCAAACATGCATAAGCATCATTTCAAATCAATCATTCATCACATATTCATGGTCGGCGCAACCTAACCATGCCCGACCTAATCCCAACCCGAGAGTCCTAAAACTCATTCGTGCCTGGCGCGCTCAGCTCGCACCCGATGTCCTTGGAACAAAAGACTCATAAGATTATCCATGTCCGGCGTGTCAACTTCGTGCCCAACACCATAACAGGCAGAGACACTACAAAAAATATGCAATTTAGCAACCACCAAAATCGATCGCTAAATTGCTAAAATCGGTCTCTATTTACCTTAGCGACGAAATTAGCGATCGAATTTAATCATTCGCTAAAACCCTGGTCGTTAAGCTGTTTAGTGGCGAAAAAATATTCGGTCGCAAAAATAGTTGCAATGATTTTGGTCGTTGATGTGTATGGGACCAAATTAGTGACCGAATAAATCGGTCACTAAATCGGTCCCTAAATATTTAAAATAATTAATTTTATCACACAACAATAAAAAAATACTGATAGTTAAGAAAATACATTTGTACTCTTCCTATTAGAAAGAGAGAGGATGTTATAATTCTTTTTTTCCTTAATATATCATATCTTTTCTATCAATTAAATTTAAATATGAAAATTTATTTAAAAATAAAGTTATCATAAGTTAGAAATATATATTATAAATATGGATCAAAATAAATAAGAAATTTTAAAAAATTCATATACTCTAATTAAAAAATGCCTAAAAATCTAATCTTAAAAAAAAACCTCTAAATATTTTTTCACATAAATAACTATTGATATTAATTATGTAGGAGTGCATATAAATATTCTTTTTATTATAAGTTAATGTCTTGCTCTTACAAAAAAAGAAAATGAGAATCATACTCAACAACAATATTATCATCACTTTTAAGAAATTTATAAGTTTTTTTAAGTTTTATTTAGCAACCGAATAGAATTTCTTCGCTAATGTTAACTAATATTTAGCGACCGAATTTAATTTCTTCGCTAATTTTAACTAATCTTTAGCGACCGAATTAAATTATGTCGCTAATTTTAACTAATATTTAGCGACTGAATTCAATTTTGTCACTATTTTTAACTAATATTTAGCGACCGAATAGAATTCTGCCGCTAATTTTAACTAATATTTAGCGACCGAATTCAATTCCGTCGCTAAAAAAATCAAAATTTCTTATTTAGCGACCGAATTCAATTCCGTCGCTAATTTTAACTAATATTTAGTGACCGAATTCAATTTCGTCGCTAAAAACAATCAAAATTTCTTATTTAGCAACCAAATTTAATTCGGTCGCAATGTTTTTTTACAATTTAGTAGCTAGCGACCGAAATACCGACCGATTTTCTAGCGACGACTTATTTTGGTCGCTAAATCATTCGCTATTTTGATTATTCAGAATCAGTCGCTAAATAAAGAATGATAAATTTCGGTCGCTATTTTGCAATTTTCTAGTAGTGGGACCTCCAAGGGTCTCCACGCCCAGCGCATCAACCTTGCGTTCGGCGCCATCTTAGTAAAGTAACAAACAGGTGCACTATCTGATATCGCGCCCGACGTGGTTCCTCTCACGCCCGGCGCGACTAGCCGCGCGCCCGATGTGAGTTTGAAATGGTTGCCTTTGATGAATGCACGCCCAGCGCAAAGAACTGCGCCCGATGCAAATTCAAACAACAGCTTCCAAAACTTTGAAAATTTCCTTTAACACCTGAAAATCAGTAAACCCAGCCACATGCAAACATAGACACACAATGCATAGGCTCCATACAACTCAAAAACAAACTTAGATTCAAGATGCATCTAGCATATGCATCAAAATGATCAAAAATCCTCATTTTTCCCTAAACCCTAAAAATGAGAAGTTTCTCCAATCCAACCATGGATTCTCAACATTCATGCATCAATCGAGTTTCTAAACTCACATGCAACCAACAACATACATACGTTCTAGCTTTCCTCACTTGAAGATTGGCTCAGAATGGCCAAGAACAGAGAAGAAATAGAATTTGCTTTCCGAAGCTCAACCCGAGAACTTCAATCCACCAAAAGTAAGCTTCCTAGCTTAAATTCCAAGAGAAGACAGGAAAGATTAGTAATCTAGGAGAGAAGAGGAACTAAACAGAGAAATTTGAGAGAGAAAGGAGCACACAGACCCATAGTCCTTCTCTCTAAAACCTCTCTCTAAGTTTCCTTGAGAATGAACTTATGAAGTTCCCTTCTCAGAGAAACCCTTAAATATCCCTCTCTCTAGAGTCAGCTAAATTCTGAAATTTACTCACTACGTTACAACATTACTTTTTGTTTGGAATGAATATTCTCATAACTGGATGAATTTTAAAAGTATCGTGTGATTAATTTAATTTTAAATATATTTTGAATCTAACTTACCGTTGGTTTCATATATAATGTAGAAATTCATTATATTAATCCAGCTTTATTAAATATAATTTAAAACTAGTTTATCAAAAATAATATTATAAGTTAAAAAATCATTAAAAGTATTTTAATAATCCTTAATTAATTACAATCTTATAATAAAGAGTTTTCAAAATGGGCACGTTTTGTTGTACTAGTCCAAACCCGTTCGATAAATTATATTATTATAAGGTCTGAATTGTAAATTTTAAGTATGAATTAAACATAGACCTTTTAGCTTGGATCGATAAAGTTCATGTCATAAATAAGTTCAGGTGGAATTAGTTTGATTGGGTTGCAAGCTATCAATTTTTTAAAAAAATAGTATTTTATATTTTACTTATTATTGAAAAGTAAAAGAAAGAGACTATGGGTTTAAGAGTGAAAAATTTGTTAAAAATAATGCTGTACCGGAAGGACCATATCGGCCATGTGGACCGGCACGTCATGTCCTATCAGATATTGACGCAACTCAGATAACATCTCGGCTCGGCCACGTGGATCGGCCACGTGGACCGGCCACGTGGACCGGCATGCCATATACTATCAGATGATACTGCTCGAATACCACTTCGGTCCGACAGAGGACTAAGTGCTCTTCCCCTATCGACTCGGCCAGAAGCCGAGAGAGGACGTTTCGGCCGTGTTGTCTCGGCTCGGCCAAAAGTCAGCATCGAATAATTAGAACGACGATTATGATTAGTAAGGATAAGTACATGATTAAGACATAATCAGTCGATTAACATCGTATTACCTAATTTGGTAAATGTCAGAGAAGGCCCACCATGCTCAGGCCCATGTCAGGTATTATAAATAGGTCACACGTAACGAGGTATGTCACTGTTCATTTTATTACCTCCCCCCTCTGAAGAATCCACCTATAGCTCTCGTTCGGCCCTCCTACACCCCAGAAGACTACGAGTGTACCCTCAAGCAGGTACATTTTGGCGCCCACCGTGGGGCCGAACCGAAAGCATAACAGAAACATCAAAAGTTTACGAGGAAAAGAATCATGGTAAAGACAAGGAATACTAATTTCGAAGGGCAACAGTCCGAAGAGGAGCACCAGTCCGGGGCCGAGACGGTTGAGGAGACAAACTTGACCGATATGGTACGCCAGATGAAGGAAGAAATGATCGCTATGAAACAGCAGCGAGAGAGAGATGCCGCCGAGATGGTCGCATTGAGAGAAGAGAATGTTGATCTGAAAAACCAATACCGAGACCCCACATGGAAACCATCTGAGACGACCCACACTCAGGGGTCGTTCCACTCGCACGGCCATCACACCTCCATCCCCCACACTTCTGTTGCTGCCCCAGCTGCCCATGCTACGGGCAGCCGACCGATACATCCATTGCCGGTCGGAGCACATCGGCATCCCTTTACTCCAAGTGTTATGCAGACAACACTCCTTGACCATTGGAAGTCATTGCCACTCGATAAGTATGATGGTTCCACCGACCCCGACGAACATGTCGACATCTTCTTGACTCAGGTCACCCTTAGTACTACTGACGATGCTGCCTTCTGCCGAATTTTCCCAACTTTGTTAAAGGGTCGGGCATTGAGCTGGTTCACACGACTTCCGGCCAACTCAGTCGACTCCTTCAATACATTAGCATCTCAATTCACCATTCAGTTCGCCACCAGCAGGCCTCATCAGCTGACCTCGCTCTCATTGGTAAGCATAAGACAAGAAAAGAAGGAATCCCTTCGGACCTTCATGAGCCGATTTAATAAAGAGGCTTTGGAGATCCGAGACCTCAACCCTGTTGTAGCTTTGCACCACCTTACCACCGCCTTGAAACCGGGACCTTTCGCCAACAGCATCTGTAAGAAACCCCCAACTGATATGGATGATTTGCGTCGGCGCGCCGACAAATACATGCAAATGGAGGAATTAGCTGAGTTCCATAATCAAGCACGGGCAGAGATAGCTGCCAAAGCCGATAAGCCAGCCGAGAGCAACTATCGGAGCCGTCCTAAAGAAATTTCCCGCGAAAAACCAGCACGAGGACCAAGGTATTCTCATTACACCCCATTGAACGCCAGTCAATTTGCTGTCCTAGATCAGGCACTCGCTTTAGAGGTTTTGGCAGTACCAAAATGAGCGTCAACCCCTCCACGCACCGACACAACCAAGTCCTGCAAATATCACCGAAACCGAGGTCACTCAATTGAGGATTGTGCGACTCTTAAAGATAAAATCGAGGACTTAATCAAGCAAGGGCAGCTTCAACGTTTTGTCGATCGGCCCCGCTCTCCCAGACGCGATGGTCACCGACATCGTGGGGAACAACATGGCTGAGAGAGATCCGATAGGCACCCTCACAGGGAACGAAGCCGGTCGAGAGACTAAAGAGAAGCCGAGCCCACAACTCAACCCCGAAGGGTCATCAATACTATTGCCGGTGGATTTGCGGGCGGAGGATCCACCTCCTCAGCACAGAAGAGACATCTACGAGCTGTCCGAACTGTCCATGCGGTTGAGTGCACCCGGCAGAGGTTGCCGGCCATCACATTCACTGAGGCTGATTTCAAGGGCATCGATCCTGATCAGGACGATCCCATGGTCATCAGCGTGGAAATCCACAACTGCATCGTTCGGAAGACATTGGTCGATCAAGGAAGTTCGGCCGATATCCTCTACTGGAATACCTTCAAGCAACTCGGCATCCCGGAAGCCGAACTGATCCCATACAATGAGCCGCTAGTTGGATTTTCTGGTGAGCGTGTACAAACGAAAGGATACATCAAGTTATCCACTCGTTTTTGTTCCGACGGACCCGAAGTCAAAGACATCCCGATCAAGTACGTGGTTATGCATGCTAACACGTCATATAACATTCTTCTTGGAAGACCGTCCCTCAACAAGTTAGGTGCGATTGTGTCAACCCCGCACTTAGCCATGAAATTTCCTTCTGAATCAGGCCGAATCATCACAGTACATGCAGATTAGAAAGCGGCCAGGGAATGTTATTTTGCTAGTCTCCGGTTGCCCCACCTCGGAGCAACCGAGCCGAGTCGAGAGAAACGCGTGCATTCGGTAGCCCAAGACCTCGAAACGGTTGTAGACTTCGACCCTCGAATGGAGCAAGATGAGAGGGTCGAGCCGATTGAAGATCGATACCCACTGATTATCGGGCCGACCAACCAGCATGTCACCTACCTAGGTTCCAACCTGTCCGAGACCGAAAGGCGTGAAATCGAAAATGTGGTAAAGAAAAACAAAGACCTCTTTGCATGGAGGCCGGCCGACATGCCCGGGATTGACCCTAACTTCTTATGCCATCGACTCTCAGTGTGCCGGGAGGCCAAACCGGTCGCCCAACGTAAGACAAAATGGGGGAAGAAAGGAAAAAGGCGGTTGAAGCCGAAACGTCTAAGCTCCTTGAAGCTGATTTCATTCGAGAAATCCAATACACAACATGGCTGGCCAACGTTGTCATGGTCAAGAAGTCGAATGGCAAATGGCGAATGTGTACTGATTACACAGATTTGAACAAAGCCTGCCCCAAGGATGCTTATCCGTTGCCAAACATAGACCGATTGGTGGATGGTGCAGCTGGTCATAAGTTCCTAACATTCCTCGATGCATACTCGGGCTACAATCAAATTCGAATGTACCCCAGAGACGAAGACAAAACGGCATTTGTTACAGAATCTGCCAATTACTGCTACCAAGTAATGCCATTCAGCCTGAAGAATGCTGGGGCCACATATCAAAGGCTCATGGACAAGATCTTCGGCAATCAAATCGGGAGAAATATGGAAGTTTACGTGGATGATATGGTTGTCAAATCGGCTGACACACTTGCCCATGTAACCGATCTCGCCGAAGTCTTACGGGCCCTTCGGAAACATCAGATGAGACTTAATCCCGATAAGTGTGTATTCGGCGTCTCAGGCGGCAAGTTTTTAGGTTTCATGCTATCAAGTCGGGGCATCGAGGCTAACCCGGACAAATGCCAAGCTATCATCGACATGAGGAGTCCATCGAACTTGAAAGAGGTCCAAAAGTTAGCTGGTCGACTAACATCTTTATCTCGTTTCCTACCATGTATGGCCGAGACTTCCAAGCCGATCCTTGGCCTTTTGAAAAAGGAAAACAGATTTCAATGGACAGAAGAATGCGAAGTATCTTTTCAACTTTTCAAGAAATGCCTTGGCACTCCCCCGGTATTGACCAAGCCAACATCAGGCCAAGAACTAATCTTGTACTTGGCGGTTTCGGGCGAAGCCATAAGCGTCGGCTTGATATGGGAACATGACGGACAACAGCAACCGATATACTTCATCAGCCGAGTGTTGCAAGATGCCGAACGGCGATACCAATTGCTAGAGAAGGTGGCGTTGGCACTCATGTATGCAGCTAGGCGTCTCCGTCAGTACTTTCAGAGTCACACCGTCGTAGTCCGAACAGATTGTCTGATTGCCAAAGTACTGCGAAAACCAGAATTAGCCGGCCGAATGATGGCATGGTCAATTGAGCTCTCTGAGTTTGATATCCGTTTCGAGCCTCGAGGAGCCATCAAAGCACAAAGCTTAGCCGAGTTCGTTAATGAATTGTCACCACTCGGCCAGTTTGAAGATACCGCTTGGACTATGCATGTGGATGGGTCGTCCAATCAACAAGGAAGTGGTACCGGCATAATCTTGGAAAGCCCATCCGGAATTACCCTTGAACAATCGTTGCGATTTGGCTTCAAGACCTCTAATAACCAAGCAAAATATGAAGCTTTGCTTGCCGGCATGAGGTTGGCTGCCGAGATGGGTGCTACAAAAGTTGTGTGTTGGACTGACTCGAAGGTGGTGGTCGAACAGGTCAATGAAAACTTTCAAGTCAAAGACGCGCATTTGTTGAAGTATTACCACATGTTCAAGGCAATGAAGGATCAGTTTCATGAAATATAAGTCTGACACACACCACGGTGTCACAATGAGAGAGTTGACCAACTAGCCCGATTAGCTAGTAGCCGAAAACCAGGATAGCTTCGGTCAACCATTCACTTGGAACTACCTGCATCAAGTATTCCACAAGAGTGCATGCCGATTGAAAGACCGACAAGTTCATGGATGACCAACATCATTAATTACATCATCAACAGTTCTGAACCGTCTGATCCGTTGGAAGCCAAGAAAGTCCGAACTCAAGCAGCACGTTACTCTGTAATTGCCGGTGAACTATACCGACGAGGGTTCTCTACACCCCTATTAAAATGCTTGACCAACCACAAGCCAACTATGTTCTACGAGAAGTTCATGAAGGAATTTGTGGATCACACTCAGGTGCAAGAACCTTAGCTGCTAAAGTGCTGAGAGCCGGCTACTATTGGCCAACCTTGAAAACCGACTGCGCCGAATATGTGAAGAAGTGCAAGCAATGCCAACAGCATGGCAACCTAATACATGCCTCGGCCGAGCAGCTCCACTCGGTCAGCGCCCCTTGGCCGTTTGCCTTATGGGGCATTGATATTGTCGGCCCGTTTCCACTCGCTAAAGGTCAATGCAAGTTTCTGGTAGTGGCCGTTGATTATTTTACTAAGTGGATCGAAGCCGAGTCGCTAGCTACCATTACAGCAGCTAATGTTCAAAAATTCGTATGGAAAAACATCATCACCCGGTTCGGCATCCCATACGTAATCATCTCCGATAATGGACTACAATTCACGGATAAGAAATTCAACTTCTTTCTTGAAAACCTTGGCATCCGACACCGGTTCACTTCTGTCGAGCACCCACAGTCCAACGGTCAAGCCGAAGCTGCTAACAAGGTTCTCCTCACCGAATTAAAGAAACGGCTTGGCATGGTAAAGGGATTATGGGCCGAAGAGCTTCCTGAAGTTCTTTGGGCATACAGATGCACACCTCAATCAAGCACAAAGGAAACTCCGTTCCGGCTGGCATACGGCACGGATGCTATGATTCCAGTCGAGGTTGGCGAACCTTCATTCCGACGAACATACTTTCATGAGGAGTCTAACGATGGTGCAATCCGAGCTGAACTAGACATCGTGGATGAGGTCCGAGAGAAATCCCAAGTCATCGCTAAAGCGTGTAAACAACGAATGACCCGGCGATTTAACTCCAAGATAAAACCAAGGAGTTTCCAAGAAGGTGATCTGGTTTGGCGATCAACTGGCTCGGCGCGACGAAGCTCGACCGAGGGGAAACTAGTGGCAAATTGGGACGGCCCATTCAGAGTCAGACACACCCTTAATAATGGTTCTTACAAGTTAGAAGAATTGTCTGGCAAGATCATCCCCCGGACATGGAATTCTACCCATTTGAAGACCTATTATAGTTAGGATTCCACTTCATGTATATGTGTAAATGTCTTCCGGTGCACTCTTTTCCTTGAACCGGTCTTTTTTCCTCTTAGAAAAATGTGAAAAGAGGTTTTTGGCCGGCAAGGTTTTTAACGAGACATCCAATCATCAATAACAATACAATTCAGCTATTTATGTCCTGCTTTATATTCATGCAAAATTTACAAGTCTTCCCTCCCGAGATGTCTCTCGGCCAAGGATGTGGCTTTCGTTTCAATTTACAAGTCTTCCCTCCCGAGATGTCTCTCGGCCAAGGATGTGGCTTTCGTTTCAATTTACAAGTCTTACCTCCCGAGATGTCTCTCGGCCAAGGATGTGACTTCAAATTTCGTCTTCCTTTCCGAGACGACTCTCGGCTAAGGATGTGACTTTTACAATTTATTATAAACTATACTATGTTCAGCAAATTTATTATATTGCTGTTCGCTTGGAAACACTGATAAAAGTAGGAAATTGCATTCACAAATCAAAAGGGCTCTAACGGCCCGGAAATACAAAAGATTAAACAGGGCACTATCGGCCCCAACATACAAAATTAAAAGAAAATCACCCTAAGCCTGTGCCTCGGGCTCCCCTTGTACTGAAGGCTCCTGCTCGACCACTTCCTCCTGCACGTGACCGCCTCCACTCGGTGCGGCCTCAGGATGAACAGGGACTTCAGTGTCTGGCTGCTCATTCGGCGGGATTTGGGTCAAATTGACATATTTCCCCCGATAGAAGTCCATGGTCATATCAAATTGAAAGTCCTGAGGCAAACTCCCAAAATGCCGAGCTTGCCGAGCCGCTTGGGCGAAGCCGGCTTCATGCTGAGAAAGAACCTTGCTCCTGGCCCTCTCCCGGTATGAGCCGAACTCCTTCTTCTCGGCTTCTAGCTCCTTCAGCAGCAAAGCCGACTTCTCAGCCTCGGTCTTCAGCAGATGCTCCAACCTTTGAACCTTCAAGGTCAGGTCATCATTCTGACGACTCCGACGATCCAGCTCCGCCTCGCATTTCTTGTCATGCCCTTGTGCCTCGGATAAAGCTGCCAAGGTCTCCTGCACGGACTTCTCCGACTCGGCCAGCTGTCGGCACAGTCCGTCGGCCTCGGCGTTTGGTTGCATCATAATGATTTGAGCCAAAGCCAGGGCCCGAGCCTGCAACTCGCAGAAAAAAGTCCACTTATGGGACGCGGTCATCTGTCCCAGTATGGACTGCCCCATCTCTGAAGTCAGGTCTTGACTCAAGTAATCTTGGGCACTAACATTCGAGGCCAAGAAGCTAGGACTCACAAGCCCCTGAGGAGCCATAAGAGCGGGCAGCCTTTGTTGTTTTTGTCGGCGCGCCTCGGCCTCGGCCTCAGCCCTCCTTTTGTTCTTCGCCCTTTGGGCATCCTGGTTGCTCTTCTCCCTTGGCTGCGGTTGAGGCCGAGCTGTCTCACGTGCCGGAGCCCGGTCCTCCCCATGTGGAGCCGATTGCTTTACAACTCGGCTATGGATCAGGGCACGAATATCCAACTCGTCGTCGTAGTTCGCCATGATACCTGCACAAACACTAGTCAAAATCAATGGCAACGCAAGAATTTAAATAAAGGACAAACACTATACCAATTAAATCATCAACAGGCTGGGCTGATTTCACGAGATGAACAAGATCTCGGCACGGCAACGGCCGTGGCAGCTTCTCCAACACCTCCAAGTCAGCCTTCTCCTCAGCAGACATCTTGGACTTCGACACCACGTCATATTTTCTCGGCGACCGAGTCCAATATAAAGGAAACAAGGCATTCCCTGCACCATCAAAAAAATACTTGTTGCCGTTTTCTGGCCGAATCATCACCTTAAAGAATCCCACTTTGAATCCTTTATAGGAGGTAGTAAACGGCTGAAGTAAACAATGCTCCGCCCGAACCAGCGACAGCCATTTTGCTTTCTTCGTAGGCCGACACGAGTAAAAATACAAGAACAAATGGGGAGTCGGCTCGATACCAAGTGTCAGACACAACTGCTGAAATCCTTGCATCGCGGCCCAGCTGTTTGGATGTAACTGGGTCGGTGCAACGTTGAGCAAACGGAGCACACCCATACAAAACATGTCAAAAGGAAGAGTCACCCCCAAATCACGAAACAAGTAGTCGTACACAAAAAAGAAGTGGCATTTAGACTTCCCTCGGCCAAGAAAAACAAAACCCGATTCCCATGACCCATCGTTCCAGCACGAGTCAAAAAAGAAACCAGATGGTACCTCACGCTCTGGAAGCGTAACAAAATTTTCCGTGTCGAACAGCACAGCGATTGAGCTCTTGTCAGTATACCGAGAAAATACACTCCCCACCTCCCCATGAACCCACCTATAGCCGGGAACTTCTATAGGGCCGAACCGACGCGAAGTCGAACCGACTCGGCGAGTACTCGGTCTGTCCTCGGTCACCTCGAGAGAAGAAGCCTCCTCCATACTTCGTGACTGCTCGAACCCCTCAACAATTTCTACACTAACCGACCTCTGCGTTGCCGAGTCTGAAACCCTTGGGTGAGAAGGCTCACGTGAACCCACCTCGACAGAAATAGCTCTACTACTTCCGGTAGAACCCGCCTCAGAAACCCTATCCTCTACATCTATATTCAAATCAGCCATCAAAACGTACCTTAAATCGGACGTCGACTTTGGTCAAGAACTCGCAACCAAGGTTGATCTTTACGTCAGCTCGAAGCAATTGCACGCTATCACCAAGTAAACACATTAGGGTTTGGTTCCCACCACCCCTATTTATAGTGTTTCCAAAATACAAATGGTAACCGCTAATCCCCTAGGGACCGTCAGATCAATATGATCCAACGATCCATGGGCTTCAACTTTTCAAATCCCTCTCATCATTACGTTACCATTATCAACCCAACGGTTATAACCCTCCGCATGCCCACGTTAACACCCCAGATTAATGCCCGACGGTTACAATTCCCCACTCCACCTCAACCGTCATAACATGTAAAGTTACTTTTACCCTTTACGTCCTTACACTCCTCAAGGCTGGGGGGCTTGTGTACCGGAAGGACCCTATCGGCCACGTGGATCGGCACGTCATGTCCTATCAGATATTGACGCAGCTCAGATAACATCTCGGCTCGGCCACGTGGATCGGCCACGTGGACCGGCATGCCATATACTATCAGATGATATTGCTTGAATACCACTTCGGTCCGACAGGGGACTAAGTGCTCTTCCCTTATCGACTCGGCCAGAAGCCGAGAGAGGACGTTTCGGCCGTGTTGTCTCGGCTCGGCCAAAAGTCAGCATCGAATAATTAGAACGACGATTATGATTAGTAAGGATAAGTACATGATTAAGACATAATCAGCCGATTAACATCGTATTACCTAATTTGGTAAATGTCAGAGAAGGCCCACCATGCTCAGGCCCATGTCAAGTATTATAAATAGGTCACACGTAACGAGGTATGTCACTGTTCATTTTATTACCCTAGAAAATCGTGCATATCCTGACTTGAGCGTTGGAGTGCCTTTTGCAGGTACCTCCCCCCTCCGAAGAATCCACCTAAAGCTCTCATTCGGCCCGCCTACACCCCAGAAGACTACGAGTGTACCCTCAAGCAGGTACAAATGCAAATTCTAAAGATCGTCATTGCCACTTTTATATATATATATATATATATATATATATATATATATATATATATATATATATATATATATATATATATATATATATATATAAGTTGGTTATTAATATCGTGAAATCTAAGTTATAAAAGTTACATAAGTTAGTTATTCATTTTATAGAGATTTGTGAGCTTAACAATTATTAATATCGTGAAATCTAAGTTAGATATTTATTTTGCGGAGTCAAAGGTTTTATTATCATGTTGTTTTAATATCTTAACTTATTGAAAAGAAAAAATGTTGTTATATACATGTTTATCTTGTAAAAATTATTTGTGATGTCTTAGTTATTTCAATAATCATTGTAATATAATAATCTACTTTTAATATTAACTTTCAAATTTTGAATAATTATAAAAAATCTTGACAAGATAAAATAATTCAAGATTTCATACATAGATAATTGATTGCATGATTTTTTAAAATGGCAGATGAGATTATTTTATAATATATGGTCACTTTTCATAATAAAAACATGTTAATAAAAATAATTACTACAATAGATATCAACTTAAAATTTTAGATTTTTTTTTTTAAAAATCAATTAAAAAAATAGATCAACTTGAAAATTTCATAACCGGCATAACACTAAACTTTGACATTAATTTAGAAGATTAAGTTTAATTAAGTTATTTTAATCCTATCCATTATAACCTCATCATTATTAACATTGAACTCATTCACAAGGGATCAATTTACTCGTTCCATTAATACTCATATGTGTATAAATTTAGTGCGTGTTTAGTTTCACATTTATACGACTTAAATCATGTAAAAAATGTGAAAATAAGAAATTATAATTTCTTATTTCTACGTCAAATTTGTAAAAACGTGAATAAATGAGGCGAATTCAAATATACACTTAAAAGAAGAAATCAAATATGAATTGAAATGTAAGAAAAAACCAACTCTTAAATAAATATGAATAATAATAAAACTCTTTAGATGAGATATTATTATATATAATTTTGATATTATTATATTTGGATTGACTTTCAATTTAAATTAGTTAATTTTTATTTTATTTTTAAATTAATTAATTAATATTTTAAATAAAAAAAAAACTTTTTTCAAGTTTAATAATGATTTTGTATATCTATTTGAAAGATTACACGGTATCTGCAGAAAATGCCAAGTTTTGGTTCAATGCAGAATCCTTATATTTGCATATCAAATTCTCAACGTAATACAATTGCTTTATCACCATCTATAGTAGTCTAGGCTATGCCCTAGGGCTAGGGCTAGGACTAGGACTAGGGGCTAAGTTACCCTAAACTTTTACCTACTTTTGTCAAGTACGTATTTAGGCTAGGGCCTAATTAAGGTGCACCCTCTGCCTCTACTTTTCCTTGTAATGAACACCCTCAAACTCTATATTCAAATACTAGTCTCTAACATATATATTTTTTTTAAATATATATTTCTATTATTAAGTGAAATTTTATTGAAAATAATTAACTTGGGATGATTTTATTCCTTTTGTCAATAAACTTTATTTATAATTTTGTAACTTTTAATCAATAATTAAGTGTTTTAGAGAGAAAAAAAATATGTCACAAAGTTTCTTACTAGTACTCTCCTCAAATTATCTCATTTTAATTATTAAGTCTATATTAATTTTCCATCTGTTGATATTAAAAACAAAATTCTTTGTATCTTTTTAATATAAAAAAATTAAATATAGATTTATGATTAAAATGTTTTCACACATCTTTTCATTATACTCAACAGTTCAAAATTAGTTTTGTACACATTAATATTATCTAACTTTAAAATGATGAAATTGTGAATATAAATCATATATGTGCATGACTATTTTATGTAATGCATTTTATTTTATTTTCATTATTTTTTACTTCGTGTTGAACTAGTGTAAATTTAACCTTGATTAAAAAAAAAAGTTTTAGAATGTTCGTCTCTAAAGCATAAAATGCCAAAGGCACCATTTGGCATCCAATGAAATTTTGTATAGATGGGCCATCACCACTCTCTCATTTATTTTTCTTCCATTATCTAATTCTATTATGAGAGGCTTAGATTTCTTATTATATGGAAGCAATTCTTAATTGTTTAAAGAATTTAATTAAGATGTAAAAGAATATTTCATTATTTTATTTCTACATTAAAGGAATAGTAGAATAAGAAGACATATTCTTAAAACATTTTTTTTTATGTGAGACATTTATAAAATTAATAAAAAAATTATGATGGGAAAAAGACAACTTTGTGTCAAAGATTGTTCATAGTTTCTAGCTTAACATCTGAGGGTAGAATCTCAAAATTTTATTGCATGATAATTGCATGTGTAACGACCCGACAGGTCCTACACAACGTACTGAACACCGGAAACACTAGGCAGAAAGAGCAAGTATATAATTATAGGGTCTAGAATATAAAAATATACAAAGTCTCAATCCGACTAGAGTTAGAGTGTATCAAAAACATCCAATCAAAACGAAATACATCGTCAATCGCTACATCTAGTAGCTACTACAACAAGACATCAAAAAAACAGGGTCAGCTCCGCCTACCAGCTGCCGACTCACCACGAACCAAAACACCTATTCCTGTTCTGCTCCCGTACATAATACGATCATAGCAGTCCAACCACAAGGAAACAGAAAAGGGTAAGATAGTATAGAAAGAAACAACGTACAACAAAATTCAAGTAATTAGAACAACTTCAACCGCCAACACAACAACATTCTACTGCCCATCAATTTATACAACCAACCAGCAATTAGATATTAATGCGTCGTCACGCATATCACCTCGGAGATCTCCTACAACAACTCAGCCGTTTTGGCCTACAACAACTCAGCCATTAAGGCCTACAACAACTCAACCATTAAGGCCTACAATAACTCAGCCCTTTAGGCCTACAACAACTCAGTCAATAACAACACTGCACAACTATACAACTCAACACATCAACTTGCAACACTACACAACTACACCATTCAACATCAACTTGCAACACAACACAACCTTGCTACTCAACATAAATCAACCAACATTTATCTACTAGTTATCATCGATAGTTATCCACTGCAACTCTACTCAGTATAGAACAACATAATTCAATACATAAAAGGAAATGTCTCATCTCCGCGCCCGGCGCCCTCGTAGTTGCGCCCAGTGCAGTACAACCAGAGAGCCCCAGGGCCAGCGCGCCCAGCGCAAGCATGCTCGCGCTCAGCGGGACTCATCCAGAGAGCACAAGGCTCTTCCGCGCTTGGCGCAATATCCATTGCGCCCAGTGTAGGCCAGGCAGAGACTTCAAGGAGTCTCCCGCGCCCGGCGTACCTAACCCAGCGCTCGACGCGGGGTAGGCAGAGACCATCCCTTGGTCTCGCGCCCAGCGCAATTCGGAATTGCGCCCAGCGCCCACGAGGCAGAGACTCCCAAGGAGTCTCACGCCCAGCGCGACAAGGGCCGCGATCAGCGCAGCCTCTAGAGCCCAACAGCAAGTTACAATGGGTATCGCGCTTAGCGCAGTCCAAGTAGCGCCCAGCGAGGGCCAACCAGAGACCACATTCTCAAGCGCGCCCAGCGCACTCATCAAGGCGCTCAGCGAGCTTGGCTAAATGAGATCCCCTGGCGGTCACGCGCTCAGCGTGATGAACAGCGCTCAGCGCGAAGCTCATCTGCAACCCTACCAAGTTCGAAAATTTCCCTAAACACCTGCAAAAGTCACTTTCAAGTACATGCAATCCAGCCAAAGTATCACATTTCCATCCAAGAGTTCAAAAGCGCCCTCTTTTCATACATGCATCCACAAAATCATAGAAATCAAAAATTTCCCCAAAATCCCCAAAGTCCCCAAAACTCCAATGCCACACCCAACAGCCAGAAATTTGAAAATCAACACCAACTACCTGAGCTCTCAGACTCATTTCAACCAAACCACAACCCGAAAACTAACTTCCCTTACCTCGGTGAAGAAATTCCGAGCTTCCGGGAAGAGAAGGACGAAGAACGGAGGAGAAGAGAGTCGGAGGAGAAGGGAAACAACTCAAAATCTACACAGCTCCACAACAAGATCAACACTTAATTAGCACTTCCACCTTGAGACAGCAAGAAATAAAGATCCAAGGCAAAAGAGTGAGTACGGAGAGTAAAAAGAGTTGAGTGAGTGGGAGTGAAGCGGTGAAAGAAAAGGAAATACGGGGTCTCACAACATGTTTCTCTAATTAAGTTATTTAATATTTAAATTATAATTTTAAATACGTAATAAATTATATTGAAAAAATATATTTATTTTATGTATCTTTTGGATCTCTAATAAATGTTATTTAATATTTTCGATGATAGATATTTAATAATAATATCATAATTAAAAAGTATTTATATATATTTTTAATAATTATAATATTGATATAAAATATTTAAAATAGTGACGAATTTATTAATATTGGTTAGTATAAGTGATAACTATTTTTGTTCTTTAATCAAGATATTTAGGATTTGAATCCTAATCTTATATATAAAATAGATTATATTAAAAGAAAAATATTTATATTATATGTATTCACGATTCTTCAAAAAAAATTAATTATTATTTTTAATTATAAATATTTTATATCAACAGAATGATTATTAAAAAAAAATAGATTAATCACTTTAAAAGAAAGAAACGAAAAACTATCTATGGTTGGACAAATAAAGAGACGTTTCAATATTCAATATAGATTTGGTTATTCTTTTTGCCAATTGAAAACCTTTTGTCGACAGTTGCAGCATTGCCTTAATCAATAACCGCCGCAACTATTATCTAGAGAGTAAAGTAGTGAGCGTTATTAATTACTTTTGGTTTAACAAAATGTGAAATAAGGTTTTCAAATATTAAATATCTTTTAAATTTAATTATGAGAAAAAGACTGCACATAGTAAAATATACTTTTTTTATTATCATTTATTTACTTATTAGGGTATATTTTTATATTATTATTATTATTATTATTATTATTATTATTATTATTATTATTATTATTATTATTATAAAAGTTAGTAAATATAATATATACAAAAAGTTTATGCTTAATTATTTTTTTTTCTATGAACATGGGACAATACTTTTAAGTTGATAAAAAAAATTTAAAATTGATTTAAATTTGTGGAATGTACTTCCATGTTAAACGCCAATTTTATTCGGATAAAATCAAATTTAAGAATATTAGTTCAAGTTCTTATATTTTAGAACAAGTCTTATAATCATTTAGTCAAGAGGACTAATTTGATTAGTTCGCACTTATAGGATCAATATATAATCATTAGACTAATTAATTATTTATTATTATTTTAATTTCAAAATTATTAATATTACTTCTTTAATTATATATTTTTTTGTTATAAAAGAGAGAAAAAGTATAGAGAACAATCAAGACAATATGAGATGGAGAAAAGAATCTGATTGATATATTATTTTTGGGAGATGACTAACCTATTTATAAGTATATGTGATAACTGAACAATTACATAAAAAAGAAATAATACATAATAAAAATATAAATAGTAATGATTGATAATGAATATTGACATCCACTAATTGAGTCACTAATCGTTATTCATAACACTCTCCCTTGAATCTCCAATATTTAAAATGTGCCTCGTTAAAACCTTACTAGGAGAAATCCTGTGGGATAAAAACCTAGTGAAGAAAAAAGAGTACATCATTCATAAATATTTATTTCTCTTCCTCATGCATACAATATTTAAGACGATGGAGTCCAATCTTATGTATCAATTGTTCAAAAAAATTTCTTGGAAGTGACTTTTGTAAAGAGATCTGCTAGGTTGTCACTTGAGCGGACTTGTTGAACATTTATATCAACATTCCTTTGAAAATCATGAGTAAAAAAGAATTTTGGTAGAATATGTTTTGTTCTATCTCCCTTTATGTATCCATCTTTCAATTGTGCAATACATGCAACATTATCTTCATATATAACTATCGATGTTATTTTTCCAAAAGATAAATCACAAGTTTCTCATATGTGTTGAATCACAGATCTTAGCCAAACACATTCATGAGTTGCCTTATGTAATGCTAAAATTTCAGCATAATTAGATGAAGTGGCTGGTATGGTTTGTTTTACAGATCGCCATGAAATGGCTGTATCACCACTTATAAACAAATATCCTATTTGTGATTTACCATTGTGAGGATCTAACAAATAACATGTGTCCGTATTGTTAGAAAAGAATGGCCAAATCCAAGAGGGGGGGTGAATTGGATTCAATGACCCTTTAAAAAATTATCAGAGTTTTTGGATCTTCACTTTCAATTACAAACTTTTCTATGACAGAATTCTCACTTGAAGCACTTCTCAAGACTTGTTATGATAATATGAATGCAATATGCTAACTTGATTACAACATCATGAGGTTCATCAACAATGTTCAATTTACAGATTTAAAACATCAAGAATTACATTCACTTGTTAATCAAATTTTATATTCCTTAAAACTCAATCAAGAAATTACAAAACAAGAGATAAGGTTGAAGAAGATTGTACAAGTCTTTTATACTGGTTCAGCCACTCCACATGTGACCTACATCCAGTCCTTAATCACCATCTGATTAAGATTTTTTCACTATCTTTAAGCAAGAAGGTTTACAAGCAAACACACATGCATATACTTCACTACTAAAAGATAATCATTTTCTTGACCCCAAGAAAGTACCCCTTGTAGATCCCACTACAAGAACCTTAATCACTTGAGAAACCCTTCTCAAGATTTTCCACAAAGATTCACAAAGAAACAAAAATGAAACGAATTCACCTGGAATTCTTGAACAATTCTTTGTCATTCTCTTTCAAGAGTATGATGATGATGATGATTTTCACAAGTTCTTTCACAAATGTTTTTCTTCTTGGAATTTCACAAAGAAACCTTTCCAAGATGTCACACAGACTCTCTAAAGTGCTTTTAGAAGTTGATTATCAGTTCTCACTCAATTGTCTTATGTTTCAAAATAGTTCAAGTCTATTTATAAAAGTTCAAACCCAGATAATCGATTATTTTAAAGAATAATCGATTATTTTGTTCTTCAGATTTATGGAAATCAACCAAGAACAATTTAATCGATTATTTAGCTGGATAATCGATTATTCCAGAGAGTTGTTTCTGAAATAATCGATTATTTTGACAAATAATCGATTATTACAGCAAGGCATTCCACTTAGCCCATTTGCTGAAATAATCGATTATATTTAACAATAATCGATTATTTTGAGTCAGTTCTTAAAACTTCATTTTAAGTCTCAAAATAATTTTCCAATGTTCTCAACTCATCATCACCTACTCCCTACTTGATTTTAGACAAGATTTGCTTAATGCACAAAGCACACACATAAGTATACACAAATATAAAAATTCATCTCCTAAGTTCTATTACATAGTCTTAGATCATAGCATTCTCTTGACTCTTCTTTAACTTTGTTTTTGTGTTCTCCAAGTTGTTGCATGTTGTGATCATCAAAACTTCTTAAGCTTCAAGCTCTCCTAAGCTCAACAATCTCCCCCTTTTTGATGATGACAACCCATGGATAATGATCTCAGCCCACAATGCACTTTGTGCCTGAAACTTTTTATTGTACCATGAACCAAAAACCTGCACAATACACACACAAGCACAATACCTGCAAAAACAACAACTAAACACACACCATTTATACCATTTCTCCCCCTTTGGCATTATCAAAAACAAAGTAAGCCAAGGTTAACAATCATAGGCTATGTATAGAATATATTCAGCCACTTGTCAAAAACATTGGTTCAGCAAGTCAGATCAAATCATTTGTGCATCAGAAAATCTTAATTCAGATCAACTTCAAAGTAAGCTAGGCAAAAATATGCATCACTTCAAAAAAAAACAGAGTATGATAATTTTGAACCAAAACAGATGCTCACAAATCAATATATATGCTCACAAAAACAGATGCTCACAAAAACAGAGCATTGTGCACCAGCATTCCAAATCAAGCATTGGAATTAAAAAACAAATCAACATATTAACAAACAAACTTCAAATTCATCAAATTTAAAGTGTTCAACACCAAAAGCAATAAAAGTGTTCAGAAATTAAAATCATTACAACCCAATTGAACTGAAAATTGTCTCAACCAGGATTAACAATCCTAATGAAAACTAGTAAAAACAATCATTCTTCATCCTCAGGAATGCCAAGTTGAGTCTTGATCAGCCTAACTTCGCGATCCAGATCATCAGACCTGTCCAGCAAACCTGAAAACAAAGTCTCATGTCTCCTTGACATGTCCATCACAACATCAATCTTATTAATCATGATCTGCTCAAAAGGTGAAAACGGCTTCAGTTCCGGCTCAGCTTCTCCAGGCTCAGCTTCCACCTGTGGTGGCTGATCCTCATCATGAGAAGGCACACCATCCTCATCTGTAGCTGGCTCCGGTGTAGGAGGAACATCTCCTTTAAACACCCACTTGTCTTCTTGCTTTAGCATCCCCATATGATGCAAAGAAGACTTCTCTATTTTGTTCGATGCGTGCAGAACAATCTTTCTTTCACCTGTTAAATCTACACCAGCAATCTCAAAAAATTTTGACAGAAGCAAAGCATAAGGAATTGGACCGTCTTCCTTTCTCCTTGCCTTCCAAATACAGTCATTCACAACCGCCACCCAATCAATCTTAATTTTCTTCTTAATGACATGCATTAACAAAATGTCATCCCGAGACATTTGGGCATGGTTGTGCAACCTAGGCTTTAACATCCAGGCAATAATGAAGGAAATCAAGCGAGAGTTATTTTTCATACCTCCCGCCAAGAACTTTTCATAGTTTGTGTTGGATGGGTTCCGTTGACAATCCCGGAATGTGATCAGTTCCTCAAAATCTCCAAAGTTGAATGGCTGGGGTTTCTCTGCTCCAGTTCCGCTCAGACCCGCAGCAGCTCTCAAAGTTGGTCCATCTAACTTGATCAACTTGCCTTTCACCACGGATTGCATAACTCCTCCATTTGTGGTGGCAAAGCAGAGAAATAACCGGATGAGCTCCGGATAATAGGGTCCGTCCATCTCTAGAAACGCCTTCAACTCTTGGTACTCCAGGAGGGTTGGAAAGCTAAACCCCTCATTCTTGAACCAATCAAGCTTTAGGGTCTTCGGAGGGATGATTCTCCGACCGGCATACCATTCGAAGTAGTATTCTTGGGCCTTCTCATCGGCGAACCACTTCGAGATGAGTTGCTCCGAGGGAAGAGGGCGCTTGCTCCCCCTCACTTCCAGCTTCTTGGGTCTCTTGGAGGAAGATGCCATGGTTGGGTCTTGGAGAAAGATGAAGAAGAAGAGGGATTTGAGAGGTTTTGAGAGAGTTAGGGTTTGGAGGGTTTGGGAAATAATGAGAGAATGAGAGAATGAGATAATGAGAGGTTCTGAGAAGATTTTAAGGTGTTTGCACGTTCTGGGTATGGAAAAAGTGGGTAGTTTTATGAGTTGGCGCGGAGTTAACCGTTTTAAGAAAATTTAAAAAAAAACCGCCCAAATAATCGATTAGTTGTGCAAATAATCGATTATTTGCATCAGTAAACTCAGTTTAAACCACTTTCTGATATGGATAATCGATTATTTTAAGGATAATCGATTATTACAGAGGGTTCATTTTCCTTATACTCCCCAGATAATCGATTATTGACTGAAGTAATCGATTATTTCAGTGACCTTTGAGTTTCTTCTTATCAAATAATCGATTATTACCCAAATAATCGATTATTCCAGTGACTTTTGAGTTTCTTGCTTACCAGATAATCGATTATTACCCAAATAATCGATTATTTCCGAAACTCTTGGAATTCTTCATGTTCCAGATAATCGATTATTTCCTCAGATAATCGATTATTTTCATGAGTCACTTTAAGATAATTGATTATATCTTAAGATAATCGATTATTCCAGTGATGATTTGTTTCACTGAAAATTTTAACTTCTCAAATTTCACCAAGTCTTGTTTGCAACTTCCAAATATTATCTTCCACACATCTCTTGTATTCATTCTCACAACATAATCAATTCAAACTTGTTTCACTAATTATTCCCAACTCAATTCTCAATTGATTGAACCTCTCTCTAGGTAGAGGTTTTGTGAAAATATCAGCTAGTTGTTTGGTTGTCTCTACAAACTCCACAACACAATCATTCCTTTGAACATGATCTCTCAAAAAGTGGTGTCTTATCTCAATATGCTTAGTCCTAGAGTGCAAAATTGGATTCTTGGTCAGATTTATTGCACTAGTGTTATCACACCTCAAAGGAATCTTGTTCAACTCAATTCCATAGTCTCTTAACTGTTGCTTCATCCAAAGGATTTGAGCACAACAACTTCCAGCTGCTATATACTCAGCCTCAGCTGTACTTAAAGCAACACAAGCTTGCTTTTTGCTATGCCATGAAACAAGTGCACTACCTAACAAGTGACATGTTCCACTTGTGCTCTTTCTATCTAGCCTGCACCCAGCAAAATCTGAATCTGAGTAGCCAATTAGACTCAATGATACTCCTTTTGGATACCACAAACCAACATTAGTTGTACCCTTCAAATACTTAAAGATTCTCTTTACACTTTTCATATGAGATTCTTTAGGATTTGCTTGAAATCTTGCACATAGGCACACAGCAAACATTATATCAGGCCTACTTGCTGTCAAGTATAAGAGTGATCCTATGATACCTCTATATTTTGAATTATCAACAGCAATTTCTTTCTCATCTAAGTCAAGATTGCAATTGTTTGATATTGGTGTGGCAGCCTCCTTACACCCTTCCATACCAAACTTTTTCAAAAGTTCATTGCAATACTTGCTCTGACTTATGAAAGTTCCATCATGCATTTGTTTGATTTGTAATCCCAAAAAGAAGGTAAGTTCTCCCATCATTGACATCTCAAATTCTCCTTGCATTGTTTTGGCAAATTCTTTACAAAGAGAGGAATTTGTAGATCCAAACACAATATCATCCACATATATTTGCACATACATTGTATCATTTTTAAATCTCTTAACAAACAACGTATTGTCCACCTTTCCTCTTTCATAATAATTCTCAATTAGAAATTTGCTCAACCTATCATACCAAGATCTAGGAGCTTGCTTCAAGCCATAGAGTGCCTTTTTGAGCTTGTACACATGATTAGGATTTTTGAAGTCCACAAATCCAGGTGGCTGTTCCACATACACTTCCTCTTGTATCAGCCCATTGAGGAAAGCACTTTTTACATCCATTTGATAAAGCTTGAAATTCTCAATTGATGAATAAGCAAGAAGTAGTCTAATAGCTTCAATCCTTGCTACAGGGGCAAAAGTCTCATCATAGTCAATTCCTTCTTCTTGATTATATCCCTTAGCCACTAATCTTGCCTTATTTCTAAGAATTATTCCTGATTCATCAAGCTTATTTCTGAAAACCCACTTGGTTCCAATAATTGGATAATCTTTTGGTAATGGCACTAAATCCCACACTTCATTTCTTTCAAACTGATTTAGTTCCTCTTGCATAGCCATTAACCAATGCTCATCTTTAAGTGCTTCATCAATGTTCTTAGGTTCAACTTGTGAAACAAATGCCATAGTGTTGCAAATATTTTTGATAGCACTCCTAGTTGTAACACCTTTACCAATATTTCCAATTATGTTATCTATTGATAATTCTCTAGAAGTCTTCCACTCTTTAGGCAATTGTTCACATGTTACCTTTTCTTTCTCATGTGATACACTCTCCTTAGATTTTTCATTTGGTTCATTTTCCAATAGGGGTTGATCAAGCAATTCATTTAAATCTTCAATTTCAGTTTGCCTTGTCTCTTGCTTATTTGATTCATCAAATACTACATGAACAGATTCCTCTACCACTAGAGTTCTCTTATTGTAAATTCTATAAGACTTACTATTTGTAGAGTATCCTAGAAATATTGCTTCATCAGCCTTTGCATCAAACTTCCCAAGTTGTTCTTTCCCATTGTTCAGCACATAACACTTGCAACCAAACACTCTAAAATAGGAAATGTTAGGCTTCTTTCCTTTATAGATTTCATAGGGTGTTTTCTTTAAAATAGGCCGAATCAGAACTTTATTTAACACATGACAAGCTGTGTTAATAGCATCAGCCCAAAAGTATTTTGGTAGGTTTGTTTCATTTAACATTGTTCTTGCAAGTTCTTCTAAGGACCTATTCTTTCTCTCAACAACCCCATTTTGTTGAGGTGTCCTAGGTGCTGAGAAATTATGGTTTATACCATGTTCCTCACAGAATTTTTGAAACATGATGTTTTGGAATTCACCTCCATGATCACTTCTTATAGAGGTGATGTTTAAAAACTTCTCATTTTGAACAAGCTTAGCAAATTTTCTAAAGGCAGTAAAAGCATCATTCTTATTTGCAAGAAACATAACCCATGTAAATCTTGAGTAGTCATCTACAATTACTAAGCCATAGTAGTTTCCACCTAAGCTCATTGTTCTTGATGGACCAAACAAATCCATGTGAATTAATTGCAAAGGTCTAGATGTTGAAATCTGATTTTTGCTTTTAAAACTAGCCTTCACTTGCTTGCCCTTTTGACAAGCATCACATAATTTGTCTTTTCCAAACTTGAGTTTAGGTAGACCAACCACCAATTCTTTCCTACTCAATTTATTCAAGTGATCCATGTGAATGTGTGCAGCTCTCCTATGCCAAAGCCATATATTTTCTTCTTGAGTTATTAGACATTTAGTGTTTGACATTGATATAGAATGCTCTAAGTCTAGCATGTATATGTTGTCAATCCTTTTTCCTATAAATCTGATTTCTTTACTCCTTTTATCACAAATTAAGCAACATGTGTCATCAAATTCAATTTTAAAGCCTTTATCACTTAATTGACTAATACTCAGCAAATTATGTTTCAAGCCATCAACAAGCAAAACATTTTCAATCAATGTTTGAGAGGAGGAATTACCAACATTGCCATGGCCAAGAATTTTGCCTTTATTGTTGTCACCATAGGTAACATACCCTTCATTCTTCAATTTCAGACTTGAGAATTTGGACGGATCCCCGGTCATGTGCCTTGAGCAGCCACTATCAAGATACCACAGCAAATTTTTGGCCCTCAAGCATTCCTACAAAATAAATTCAGAGGAAAAATTTAGGTACCCATGTGGAGGGTCCTTGTTGGTTAGTTCTCAACCTTTGACTCTTCTCAACCCAAGTCATTTTTCCACTTGGAACTCCATATTTTCTTGAATAGCAGTTCCTAATTGTATGACCCCTTTTACAACAATAAAAACAAGTTGCTTGTTTAGAAAAGTTACTTTTGAGTTTTCTAAAATTTTGACTTTTCACAAAAGCTACTTTCCTAGACTCAAATGGTATGCTTGTGCTTGGATTAAAGCCAAGTCCACTCCTATCAAAAGTGTTTCTTTGTTTTCCCAAAAGAATGTTCAAATTTTCATTTCCCTTTGTGAACCTTGCAAGTGTGAATTTTAAATCAGCATTTTCCTTTTCAAAAACTTTGCAATGTTCACAAACATCTTTTAAGGAATGAGCTTCACTAAAGTTAAACATAGTTTGAAGATCATCATGCTCATGCTTCAAATCTTCAAATTTTTGTTCAGCTTTAATTAAAGCATTTTCATACCATTTCAGCTTGTTTTTCAATTTTAAATTTGAGGCACCTAATTTGACAGCCTCTTCATGAATTTGAATGAAAGCTTCTTGAAGTTGGTCATAATCAGGATTTGATTCAAGGTCTGAGTCACTTACTATTGTGTCTTGTGCAGTTCCAGCCATCAAACACAGATTGTTTTCCTCACTTTCAGATTCTCCACTTGTTGTGCTTGAGTCATTGTCTTCCCAAGCAATATAGGCTCTTTTTCCTTTTGCATTTTTCTTAAACTTCTTCTCCTCTTGTTGCTTCTTTAAGATATTTGGACAGTCAGCTTTCATGTGTCCAGGCTTTCCGCATTCAAAGCAATTGAAGGAGGAGGAGGATGCTTCCTCTTTCTTGTTTGGCTTTTTGTTGAACTTATAGGGAGAGTTTCTTTTTCTTCTTATAAACTTTCTGAATTTCTTCACTAGCAGGTTGAAATTTTCGGTTTCGGAGTCATCGGAGCTTGTTTCTTCATATACCTCTTTTCCTTTGGCAGATTTTAGAGCCTTCAATGACACTCCTTTACCTTTCTTGTCTTGCTGCTCATGTTCATCAAATATGTGCAGTTTTTGTTCATGTTCCCTTAATTTTCCAAAGAGAGTAGCCAATGTTAAGGAGGTCAAGTCCTTTGATTCTTCAATGGCTGTCACCTTTGCTTGCCATGTTCTATCCAAGCATTGCAGCACTTTTAGATTCATCTCTTCCTTTTCAAATTTCCTGCCAAGATCAACAAGGTGATTTATCAAATGTGTAAATCTTTTTTGAAAATCAGAGATGGATTCACCATTTTGCATTCTAAACAATTCATATTCTCTAATGAGAGTATGTTTTCTTGATCTTTTGACATCACTTGTTCCTTCATGAGTGACTTGCAAGGTGTCCCACATTTCTTTAGCTGATGAGCATTGTGAAATCCTGAAAAATTCATCAATAGACAATGCAGATGTGATTATATTTTTTGCTCTCTTATCATGTTGGGCTCTTCTCCTTTCCTCATCACTCCACTCACTCCAATGTTTCTCCTTAAGCTCACCATCATCATTCTTTTTCATTGGAACATAGGGTCCATTTTCTATAGCATCCCATACAGCAATATCAATAGCTTCAATGAAAATTCTCATCCTATTTTTCCAATAGACATAATTTTCACCATTGAAAACAGGAGGTCTATGTATAGAGACACCCTCACCATAGGGTAGGTTGTTGTTGGCCATTTTTAAGTCTTGAACAACTCTCAAGAACCTTGCTCTAGATACCAATTGTTAGAAAAGAATGGCCAAATCCAAGAGGGGGGGTGAATTGGATTCAATGACCCTTTAAAAAATTATCAGAGTTTTTGGATCTTCACTTTCAATTACAAACTTTTCTATGACAGAATTCTCACTTGAAGCACTTCTCAAGACTTGTTATGATAATATGAATGCAATATGCTAACTTGATTACAACATCATGAGGTTCATCAACAATGTTCAATTTACAGATTTAAAACATCAAGAATTACATTCACTTGTTAATCAAATTTTATCTTCCTTAAAACTCAATCAAGAAATTACAAAACAAGAGATAAGGTTGAAGAAGATTGCACAAGTCTTTTATACTGGTTCAGCCACTCCACATGTGACCTACATCCAGTCCTTAATCACCATCTGATTAAGATTTTTCCACTATCTTTAAGCAAGAAGGTTTACAAGCAAACACACATGCATATACTTCACTACTAAAAGATAATCACTTTCTTGACCCCAAGAAAGTACCCCTTGTAGATCCCACTACAAGAACCTTAATCACTTGAGAAACCCTTCTCAAGATTTTCCACAAAGATTCACAAAGAAACAAAAATGAAACGAATTCACCTGGAATTCTTGAACAATTCTTTGTCCTTCTCTTTCAAGAGTATGATGATGATGATGATTTTCACAAGTTCTTTCACAAATGTTTTTCTTCTTGGAATTTCACAAAGAAACCTTTCCAAGATGTCACACAGACTCTCTAAAGTGCTTTTAGAAGTTGATTATCAGTTCTCACTCAATTGTCTTATGTTTCAAAATAGTTCAAGTCTATTTATAAAAGTTCAAACCCAGATAATCGATTATTTTAAAGAATAATCGATTATTTTGTTCTTCAGATTTATGGAAATCAACCAAGAACAATTTAATCGATTATTTAGCTAGATAATCGATTATTCCAGAGAGTTGTTTCTGAAATAATCGATTATTTTGACAAATAATCGATTATTACAGCAAGGCATTCCACTTAGCCCATTTGCTGAAATAATCGATTATATTTAACAATAATCGATTATTTTGAGTCAGTTCTTAAAACTTCATTTTAAGTCTCAAAATAATTTTCCAATGTTCTCAACTCATCATCACCTACTCCCTACTTGATTTTAGACAAGATTTGCTTAATGCACAAAGCACACACATAAGTATACACAAATATAAAAATTCATCTCCTAAGTTCTATTACATAGTCTTAGATCATAGCATTCTCTTGACTCTTCTTTAACTTTGTTTTTGTGTTCTCCAAGTTGTTGCATGTTGTGATCATCAAAACTTCTTAAGCTTCAAGCTCTCCTAAGCTCAACACGTATAACCATTTAGTTCTGGTTTGTGAACATTTGAATATAATAACCCCATATCCATTGTACCTCTAAGATAACGAAGGATTTGTTTAACTTCATTCCAATGTCTTCGTGTAGGTGAAGAACTATATCTTGCTAACAAATTAACAACAAATGCTATATTAGGTTGTGTATAATTAGCAAGGTACATTAGTGCTCCTATAGCACTGATATGGTACTTCGAGACCAAGTATTTCTTCATCCTTTTCTTGGGGTTTAAATAGATCTTTGTTAACATCTAAAGATCTTACAACCATGGGAGTGCATAATGGATGTGATTTGACCATATAAAACCTTTTAAGCACCTTTATTATATAAGCTTCTTGATGCACAAGAATTCCATTTTCTAAGTATTCAATTTGCAGTCCTAGACAAAACTTTGTCTTTCCTAGATCCTTCATTTCAAATTCTTTATTTAAGCAATCTATTGCTTTTGAAAGCTCTTCAGGAGTTCCAATCATGTTTATGTCATCTACATGAACTACAATTATGACAAATCCATTTTCAGATCTTTTTATAAATATACATGGACATATTGGATCATTTTTATATCTTTCTTGTAACAAATATTCACTTAATCGATTATACCACATACGACCTGATTGCTTTAGCCCATATAGGGACTTATTCAACTTGATCGAATAATCTTCTCTAGAAATTACATCATTAGGCAAATTAAATCCTTTTAGGAGTTTCATATAAATGTTAGTATCAAGGGAGTCATATAAATATTCTGTAACTACATCTGTAACGACCCGCCATGGTCTCTACACTTAGTGGAATCGCAGAGAATATTAAACTGGATAACACATACATATAGACATAAATATAAAGATCAAAATAATTAAGTTTCAGTATACAAAATAAAGCACCATATATGTACAGTCATCCCAAAATATTCCTTAGTGCCGGTCAAGCACAGACAAAAAAATTGTTACCCAAAATGGTAACTCAAAACACGAGGCTCAACTCCTCGTCTCGCAGCGGCCACCTCTACTCCAAGCTATCCCTGACCTGTTCCCATACCAAGTATGATCATCGCAGTTCCACCACATGGAAATAGAAGGGTAAGCTAGAGTTCAAACATCAATCATATAAGTACAGAATAAAATCTATACTACACATGCATCCCAATCAAGTCCCTAAGTAACCTTCCATCTCAATCAATCATCCATTCATCAAACATGAAGTCAAACACCATGCACTCCATCATCATGACAATCATGCAATACATGCAACTCATGACAGATATCCATGCATATCAATCATCTAATGCGTCGTCACGCATACACCTAGGAGATCTCCATAACAATAGAGTTGTATAAGTGACATTCCATCCTACCGAAACCACCCTAACCGTTTTCACGCCCAATGCGCCCGCTCGGTCACAGCTAAACAGGATATAATCCTCACTCGGGTTTACTTGGATGATGTCACTTACACACTTGGAAGTCCAGATCCACCGTCAGGTATAACACAGCTAGGTACGGGCTTACCACGACCTTGGCATGCATTAACCAAGTCAATTGTGGAGTTCGCCCACCGACTATCCGCAAGGATCCACGCACCTTCCCGAGTACTTGGTTAAGGGAATAACCCTCGACCTCATACCCCTCTCTAACACTAGCTAAGGACTTAGAGGAGACTCACCCAACCCAGTGGCCTATCTGAGCACCACTCTCCCAAATCTAGTGGCCTCCCTGAGCACCACTCTCATATGTCAGTGGCCTATTCAAGCACCACTCTCAAGAGACTCTATGTGAGCTCTTCCAGTTCGAAAATATTTTTCCTCTCCTCAAGTCCTAGGCTAGACTCATGCCATAGGCATCACATGCAATCACGCATCATACATCATAATGGTCTGCCCACCATCATGATCAACAATCATACACATGTCATAAGACATCACATGCAATAATGCATCATACATCATAAATGGTCTACCTACCATTATGATCAATAAACATACTCATATGAACATATACACATGTCATATCATATTCAAACATTCATACGTATCATCACAAAGTATACATATGAATCACACCTCACCATACATCATATATCATACATACATGATCTAAAACTTCAACTTTAAACGTACATAAACATCAATTTAAATCAATTATTTATAAATATAATCACGCACAACGCAGTTAGCTCGCACCTGACCTAACACCAACCCAAGAGCTCTAAGCTCTCCCACGCCTGGCACACTCAACCCACGCCTGGCCTGATCTCAGTCAGAGAGTTTCAAAACTCTCATCCAAGCCAACACATCCACCCACATGCAAACAAAAAACACAATGCATAGGCTCCATACAACTCAAAATAAACTTAAATCTCACATTCATCCAACCTATGCATCAAAATCATCAAAATCCTCCTTTTTCTCAAAATCTCAAAAATAAGATTTTCTTCAATCCATCTATGGATTCTCAACATTCATGCATCAATTGAGTTTCTAAACTCACATACAACCTAAACAACAAACAATCTAGCTTCCCTTACCTAAAGATTGGCTCAGATAGCCAAAAATTGACAAGAAGTAGAATTCCCCTTCGTAGCTCAACCCGGAACTTCAATCTACCCAAAGCAAGCTTTCTAATCTGAATTTCAAGAAATGACAGAAGGCATTAGTGGTCTAGAGGAGAAAAGGATTCATACAGAGAAATTTGGCAGAGAAAGGAGCTCACAGACCCAAAGACCTTCTCTCTAAAACTTCTCTCTAGAAACCTCTGATTCTCCTCACGGCCCACACCCCTGTTTATAGACTTTCCAGATTGGCCAGAACGGCCTGTACCGATACCGGAACGGCCCGTTCTGAACTGCTTCGTCAAGTGAAAAAAAACTCATGCAGAACGGCCCGTTCTGAAATCAGAACGTCCCGTTCTGGGACTCATCCAGAACGGCCTGTACTGCATCCAGAACGGCTCGTACTCCCTTCCAGAACGGCCCGTTCTCCATCCAGAACGACCCGTGCTCCAACCAGAACGGCCCGTTCTCAACTACGAATTACAGGCCAATTTAATAGCTTGGAACGGCCCATTCCAGATTGGGAACGGCCCGTTCTGGGCTATTAAATCACCTATATTAGGTTTTTTTTTTAAAACAACTTGCTACGTTACAATACCCCCCAACAAATAGGAATTTTCGTCCTCAAAAATAGGCTTACTTGAAAAGAGAAATGGATACTGTTCCTTGAACTGGCTCTCTATTTCCCAGGTTGCCTCACCAGTAGCTGCATCCCACAGAATCTTCACCAAGCTAATGGACTTGCCACGAAGTTCCTTCAACTTGTGATCAAGCACAGCTACCGGTCTCTTCTCACAGGTCAAATTCTCTCTAACCTGCACCTCATCCATCTCTACCACGTGACTCGGGTCTCTAATGTACTTCCTCAACTGTGAAACATGAAACACATCATGCAGGTTGGACAGAAACAGAGGTAACGCCAACTGATAAGCTACCGGACCTACACGATGAAGGATTTGGTAAGGACCAATGAATTTCGGTGTGAGTTTCTTAGCCCTTACTGCCCTTCCCACACCAGTAGTAGGTTTCACCCTGAGAAACACGTGCTCTCCCTCCTCAAACTCTAGTGGTCTCCTCCTTCTATCAGCATAAGACTTTTGTCGACTCTGAGTAGCTCTCAACCTCTTCTGAATCTGTCTCACCATCTCAATAGTCTGAAGAACTAACTCTGGACCAACCACTACTGACTCACCCTCCTGATACCAACATAATGGAGTCCTACACCTCCTGCCATACAAAGCCTCAAAAGGTGCCATGCCAATACTCGCATGATAACTGTTATTGTAGGTAAACTCTACCAATGGCAACACCTCCTCCCAGCTACCCAGATGATCCAACACACAAGCTCTCAGAAGATCCTCTAGTGACTGAATTGTCCTCTCCGGTTGACCATCTGTCTGTGGATGATAGGCGGAAATCAACCTCAACCTCGTCCCCAATGCCTCATGTAGAGTCTGCCAAAACCTTGAAGTAAACCTTGGATCTCTGTCAGAAATAATACTGGAAGGCACTCCATGCAACCGTACTATCTCTCTGATATACAACTGTGCAAGTCTCTCCAAGGACCACCTCTTGTTGACAGGAAGAATATGCGCACACTTTGTCAACCTATCAACAATCACCCAGATAGAGTCACTATTTCTAGCTGTCCTAGGCAATCCAACCACAAAGTCTATAGTGACACTATCCCACTTCCACTCAGGAATCTCCATCAACTGTAAAACCCCTCCGTGCCTCTAATGCTCAATCTTCGCCTTCTAACAAGTCAGACAAGCGGCTACAAACTCTGTTATCTCCTTCTTCATACCAGTCCACCAGAAACTTTTCTTGATGTCTTGATACATCTTAGTCATACCAGGATGTATGCTAAGACGACTCATGTGTCCCTCCTCTAGAACAACTCTCCTCCACTCTAAATCACAAGGCAAACAAATTCGACCTCTGAATCTCAGAATCCCATCAGTGCCAAGCTCAAAACCAACTGCCCTCTCAGTACCAAGCAATCCCAAAATCCTCAACAAATCTGGGTCCTGTAACTGCTTAGTTCCCACCTGCTTCAAGAACTCATTAGGTATGGTGATCATACCACAACTAATGTGATCCTGAACAACCTCGACCTCTAATCTCAAATCTCTGAACTGCTCAATCAGCTCCAACTCCCTAATCATCATAGCTGACATGTGAAGGGATTTCCTACTCAATGCATCTGCTACCACATTCGCCTTTCCAGGATGATACATCAACTGAAAATCGAAGTCCTTTAGAAATTCCATCCACCTCCTCTGCCTCATATTCAAATCTTTCTGGTCAAACAGATATTTCAAACTCTTGTGATCACTGAATACACTGAATCTCGCACCATACAGATAGTGCCTCCACGACTTCAAGGCAAACACCACAACTGCAAGCTCCAAATCATGAGTAGGATAATTTCTCTCATGGGTCTTCAGTTGCCTCGAAGCATATGCCACTACTCTCCCTCCCTGCATCAACACACAACCTAACCCTTGGTGAGAAGCATCACAAAACACATCAAAATGCTCACCAGTGTCAGGTAACACCAAAACTGGAGAAGTGGTCAACCGTCTCTTTAGCTCCTGAAAACTCTGCTGCAAGCGTCCGTCCAAACAAAAGGTTGATCCTTTCGAGTTAGTTGAGTCAAAGGCATTACTATTCGAGAAAAACCCTCAATGAATCTCCGATAGTAACCTGCCAACCCAAGAAAACTCCTAATCTCCGTAGCAGTCCTCGGACGCTCCCACTAAATCACAGCCTCCACCTTTGCTGGATGCACTGCAATCCCCTCTGCCGATATCACATGCCCCAAAAATTTCACCTCGGACAACCAAAACTCGCACTTGGACAGTTTGGCATACAACTGTCTCTCCCTCAACACCTCCAAAACCGACCTCAAATGCTCACGGTGATCCTCCAATGATCTGGAATACACCAAAATATCATCAATGAAGACCACCACAAATCTGTCCAAGAACGGTCTAAAGATCCTGTTCATGTAATCCATGAACACTGCTGGAGCATTAGTGACACCAAAAGGCATTACCACATACTCATAGTGACCATACCTAGTCCTGAAAGCAGTCTTTGGTATGTCACTCTCCTTCACCCTGATCTGATGGTATCCAGATCTCAAATAAATCTTTGAAAACACAGAAGCTCCCCTCAACTGATCCATCAAATCATCAATCCTCGGAAACGGATACTTATTCTTTATCGTTAACTTATTCAACTGCCGATAATCAACACACAAACGGGCCCCACCATCCTTCTTCTTCACTAACAGTACTGGGGCACCCCAAGGAGAAACATTGGGCCTCACCATCTGTTTCTCCAACAAATCCTCAATCTGTTTCTCCAACTCTACCAACTCAGCTGGAGCCATCCTATAAGGAGTCACTAACACCGGTCCTGCACCTGGTACCAGATCAATGCTAAACTCAACATCACGCCTAGGTGGCAATCCTAGCACATCATCTAGAAATACCTTAGGAAATTCACTGACAATCTCGATCCCAGTGATAGCTCTCTCTGTCTCAATACTCAAAGCTGCAAACAACATGAAGCACTCAGCTCCATCCCTCATCAATTGCTCAGCCCGACCTGCTGATACTAACACCTCATCCTCCAACTGAGGAAATACCAACTCTCTCCGAGCACAATCTATAAGGATGTGATGGGCAGATAACCAATCCATCCCTAAGATTATGTTGATATCCACCATGGGCAACACAATCAGGTTCACTCGAAACCTCCTACCAGACACCTCTATCGGGCATCTCACACACATCTCCGACGTCACCACAGAAACTGAAGCCGGAGTAGACACAGACAAATTAACATGCAATGAAGATACTGACAAACCCAATCTCTCCACACAATCAACAGAAATGAAAGAATGCGTGGCACCAGAATCGAACAAAAATAAAACATCCTCACCTGCTGCCTTCCCTTTCCCCTTCACCAAGTCTGACGAAGTGGAAGCCTCTGCACCTGACAATGTAAACACTCTCCCCGCAGCTGTAGGTCTGGGTGGCCTCGGGGCACTCCCAGATGAAGTCGGTGGTGTTTGACAATCTCTAGAGATGTGGCCTGGCCTACCACATCTGAAGCAAATATTCCCCGGATGGGAACAATCTCTAACCACATGTGCTCCTCCACATTTGTAGCACCGCACCGACTGTTCTCCACCCTGAGGAGTAGCAGGACGAGGTCCCCTACTAACAGCTCCCCTCTGAGACTGTACAGGTCTGTCATAGGGTCCCCTCTGCTGGCCTCCCCTCCTGGACCCAAATGATCCCTCCTGAACTCTAGCAGCCTTACCGCTGCTACCACCACCCTCCAATCCCTCAACAGTCTTTGCCTTCTCAACCAAGGAAGGAAACTCCACTATGGACATAGGGACTATGACATTCTTCAACTCATGCCTCAACCCCTCTGCAAACTTCCTACATCTCCAAGCCTCAGATATGGCCTGAGAGTAGAAACGAGCTAGATGCTCAAACCTCATAGCATACTCAAAAACAGACAAGCTCCCCTGATGTAGTCTCATGAACTCCACCTCCTTAGCGTATCTAACGTTGTCCGGGAAATACTTCTCTAAAAAGACCTTCCTAAAGTAATCCCAATCAATAAGTACACCCATGCTCTCTAACATCTGCCTGGTGCCTCTCCACCAGTACTCAGCCTCGCCCCCCAGCATGTAAACCGCATAAGCCAACTTCCTCTCCTCAGAAGATCCCAAAACACTGAAGATCTTCTCCATCTCACTCAACCACTGATCTGCCACATCAGGATCTGAATCCCCCTTGAATAGAGGAGGCTGACATCCCCTGAAATCTGCTAAATCTCTCCCATCCTGAGAGACCACCGGTCTAGCTGCCTCAGTCGCAGGTCTACCTGCCTCCATCTGAGCAAAGTGAGCACTCTACTGTTGCATCGCCATGGCCATCATCTCCATGGCCCTAGCAATCTGATCATACTGGGGTCTCGCCATACTACAATAATTCAAACATCCAATTAGTAACATAATACCTCCACAAATCACCAAAGGCTAGCACATATCAGAGATATGACACAACAGAAACCTAGAAGGATCACTCTCCACAGTGTATCCAAGGGACTCGACCGGCTCTGATACAATAAAAGTGTAACGACCCGCCATGGTCTCTACACTTAGTGGAATCGCAAAGAATATTAAACTGGATAACACATACATACAGGCATAAATATAAAGATCAAAATAATTAAGTTTCTGTATACAAAATAAAGCACCATATATGTACAGTCATCCCAAAATATTCCTTAGTGTCGGTCAAGCACAGACAAAAAAATTGTTACCCAAAATGGTAACTCAAAACACGAGGCTCAACTCCTCGTCTCGCAACGGTGTTAAGTCTCAATTATACCTCTTTTTGGATGAGACTTATTGAACAATTCCACTCATCATCTGAACCATTGCAATATAATTGTTCTCTTTTTGGTTCATTTTGTGTGCAGATATAATTAACCCAAAGTTAGCTAACAATACCTTAATACACCTCATTTTTGTGCAAGTATTGAGCTAGAGACTTGAGGATTGAAGACCCATAGAATTGGAAACTAAAGAAGCTAAGGAGCATAGAAGAGTGATTGCGCCGGACGCAAGATGACCCGGGTCGGGCGTGACCAAAATAGAGTATCTCATCTCTACAAGTTATATTGCGTCGGGCGCAAAAGGAATTGCGCCGGGCGTGTTTTGAGACAGAGAGTGCTTGACTTCTCTGGAAGGACCTGCGCCGGGCGCGAAGATTTATGCGTCGGGCGTGTGAACCCTAATCTGACTCCCCAAGCTCGTATTTGAAGACATTTTCGGGGGCTTTTCTCCTCATTCACACAGGGGGCGAGTTTTAGGAGTTGTGGAAGGGATTCCCGGAGCTTGGAGTCGTTCGTGTGTGGGTCTTTGATTCGGTTTCTTCATTTCTCTCTTCATCTTTATTTTGTATTTACCCTCATTGTTTGAGTGGTTCTACCCATTTTTGTGGGGTTAGATGTAACCAACGAATTCTAATGTAATCCTTACGTTTTAATGATATATATATATATATATATATATATATATATATATATATATGTTGTTCATTCATTGTTGTGTATGTTTCTATTCTTAATGTTTGCTTTGGATTGATTCTCATTGCATGATATTGGTTCCATTGGGTATTGGACAATAACCTTTGAAACTAGCTCTGAAACAATTGCCAAGTGGGAAATGTATCTAGGAATGGAGTTTGGCCCATTAGTAGTCTTAAACCCTAGCCCGTAATGCGGGTGTAGATATTGGCTACTCAAGGAATTGATATTCAATATCCGCACCTAGGCTCTTGCTCTAAGGGATTTGGTTTGAGTAAACTCATGGGTTGACTAAGAAATGTATGTAACAAGAGATTAAGGATTCATTAGTTTGACGTTTGGTGAAATCTGACCCCACAATCTCACAAAACCATAATACCATTTCTATCCGTTTTCCACACACAAACCAATATTTTTATATAGCTTTCATTCCAATAGTCATAACCATGAATTTACATGACAAACTATGAAATTGGAATTATTCTTTAGTCACGAATAGTCAATAAATGCTTATGTTACCTTCTAATCCATGTGGATACGATAATTTTACTACTTAAACGGCCGATGTACTTGCCGTGTTTGAGACCGTTGACAAAAACAAAAGTAATTGAAAGTGATAACAAAAGTGCTTTTAACGAAAATCTCAACAAGTTTTTGGCACCGTTGCCGGGGATTAGAAAGGAAATTTAGTATTTATAGCTATTTGTGACTTTTTCCTTTATTGTTATTGTTATTTTTATGTTAGCAATGAATTGTTGGAGCTAACCTATGTACTCTAGTCCTCTACTTTCTCTTGTATGCAAGGTACTATTGAACTAGATTGACCAATCCTTCTGAGTAGTTGTTGAGCAATCCTGAGATTGAGCACACGACAAGGAGGAACAATAGCAATAAGAGGAGAAGGAGAATTAGAGCAAGTCAAGTTGGCACAGTCAGGCTCAGGACAGTAAACAAGCGCTTCCTGGGAGGCAACCCAGAGATCTGAATTGTGTTTTAGATTTTGTATTGCATGTTGTTCTGTGCCATATGTGTTGTTTTGTATTATGTGTTGTTTTGTGTTATAGGTGTTTTGTGGTATATGTTGTTCTTTGTTATATGTTAACTGTTAGAATCATGCTTGAGCGGGTAAATATAGGGTACATCTTGTTTGGAGTGTGAGGATGAGGTAACTCTGTTTCTGGGTGGAGATAAGGCCTTCTCTTTAAGAAAACTTAGGCAAATTGACCATGTAAGTGGCTACACGCCGGGCGTAACTCTTTTACGCCCGGCCTAGTATTCAATTTTTGGTCTCTGGAACCACCACACCGAGCGCGCTTAATTCACGCCCAGCGTGATATCAGATTTTGTAACCTCATTGATTTTTACTGATACAAAGCCCGACGCATATGTTCTGCGCCCGGTGCATAACATTCCTGAAACCCAGTATTTAGCTATTTTCAATCATGTTTCTTTATGTTCTGTTTGTGTTGCATTGTCATAGTCCATTTCCGTGTGCATGCATGTTGTACTTAATTTTGGTCTAAGGATATTCTCCATTGTGTTATAGTTGCTTGGTCATCACTGTGTATAAATTTTGTGCTCACCATTTCTTTCATGATTACACTCCGCAACCACTTCTGGTTACCAGGACTTTCAGGCATATACTGGTTGGCTTGGGGACCAGGCTCCTAAGTTTGGGAGAGTGGAGCTGCTGATGCTGATGGAGTTAATAACGGTGGAGCAGCTGCTAATGATGATGACCAAACTTCATAGATGGAAGCAGATGGAGCTTACCTTAGTTTACCTTTGTTATTGCAATTTATTTTTCTATCTTTTATTTTCAGTATTTTAACTATTTTTATATCTAGTTTCTTTTTGGTGATTACACTGTTGGTTCTTTTTGTGAATATTCTGCTTTAGCACGGTTTTAATCTTGTTGATACATGCTTGCTTGTGGTTGATTCTGGATTGTGGTTTGCTTGATGTTGTGGTGCATATACCTTAGACATTTTTAAGTCACGTTAGATCTTTAGTTCATGACTAGTTGCATACGGGTTTCAATGTTGATCATACGACTGAGCTGAGTTTGATAATTTGTGGATGCATAGCTGGGTGAGGTTTGAGCCCAAATACTGATGAGTGAACTACGCTTAAGTCACATGATAGACTTTGTTTGAGTTTCCCTGGTGGTTTGCTTATGTTGTGTACTTATATGATCAAGGCATTCATATTTCCTTATTTTGTTAACCATCTAAGCCAAAAAGCCAATTCCACATTTCACCTGACTCATAATTTCCTAAGCCTAAACACCACACCTTCAACTTATCCCAAACCGAGAAAAATTAACCATAACCTCTGCTGTGGTTAAGAGAGCAAATTGATGACATCAAACAAGTTTGGGGGAGTTGGAGAATGAGGAATTTTGGGAAGAAGAAAGTATGTGGTCAGCCATTCAAAATATATATAAAAAAAAAAAGCAAAACAAAAGCAAAATCATTAAGATGCAAAAGTGTAAATATGCATCACATAAAGGTTAATGGCTTGGATCCGGTTAAGGGCATGTGCTGAATTGTTATATTGGGGTATGGAGAGGGATATCATTGTAGAAATCTCAATTGCTCTCTTAAGCCATAGCAACTTGAATCCTTGAAAAACCATGAGATTGTTATTGCTCAACCTAGATTTGCCCTAATAAAGACCTTGTGATAAGTGCCTGCATCTGTTTTACCATTGGTTTCATTTGGAAACGAAGAGCAAAGTTGAATCATGTGGCGTGAGTAGTAGACTAGAGAGAAACACTCACCCTGATACACTAGTGTGCATAGAGAGAAACACTTTCCTAGTGAGGATGCATACACAGATAGTCATTAACTCTTCTCAGCTCTTTGATCTCTTTTAAAACTTTTGTTTGCACCTTGTCATGTTCTATTGCAATAATTGTGACTGGAGATCCATCTTAGGTTCATGCTTGCGAAAGGAAAATACAAGTGAACTAGGATGTAGAATTTGACACACATGCATTGTTAGTTATCTGCTAGATTAATTACCTGTTGCTTGAGGACAAGCAAGGTTCTAAGTTTGGGGGAGTTGTTAAGTCTCAATTATACCTCTTTTTGGATGAGACTTATTGAACAATTCCACTCATCCTCTGAACCATTGCAATATAATTGTTCTCATTTTGGTTCATTTTGTGTGCAGATATAACTAACCCAAAGTTAGCTAACAATACCTTAATACACCTCATTTTTGTGCACGTATTGAGCTAGAGACTTGAGGATTGAAGACCCATAGGATTGGAAACTAAAGAAGCTAAGGAGCAGGGAAGAGTGACTGCGCCGGACGCAAGATGACCCGCGCCGGGCGTGACCAAAACAGAGTATCTCATCTCTGCAAGTTATATTGCGCCGGGCGCAAAAGGAATTGCGTCGGGCGTGTTTTGAGACAGAGAGTGCTTGACTTCTCTGGAAGGACCTGCGCCGAGCGCGAAGATTTGTGCGCCGGGCGTGTGAACCCTAATCTGACTCCCCAAGCTCGTATTTGAAGACATTTTCAGGGGCTTTTCTCCTCATTCACACAGGGGCGAGTTTTAGGAGTTGTGGAAGGGATTCCCGGAGCTTGAAGCCGTTCGTGTGTGGGTCTTTCCTTCGATTTCTTCATTTCTCTCTTCATCTCTGTTTTGTATTTACCCTCATTGTTTAAGTGGTTCTACCCATTTTTGTGGGGTTAGATGTGACCAACGAATTCTAATGTAATCCTTACGTTTTAATGATATATATATATATATATATATATATATATATATATATGTTGTTCATTCATTGTTGTGTATGTTTCTATTCTTAATGCTTGCTTTGGATTGATTCTCATTGCATGATATAGGTTCCATTGGGTATTGAAAAATAACCTTTGAAACTAGCTCTGAAACAATTGCCTAGTGGGAAATGTATCTAGGAATGGAGCTTGGCCCATTAGTAGTCTTAAACCCTATCCCGTAATGCGGGTGTAGATATCGGGTACTCAAGGAATTGATATTCAATATCCGCACCTAGGCTCTTGCTCTAAGGGATTAGGTTTGAGTAAACTTATGGGTTGACTAAGTAATGTATGTAACAAGAGATTAAGGATTCATTAGTCTGACGTTTGGTGAAATCTGACCCCACAATCTCACAAAACCATAATACCATTTCTATCCCTTTTCCACACACAAACCAATATTTTTATATAGCTTTCATTCCAATAGTCATAACCATGAATTTACATGACAAACTATGAAATTGGAATTATTCTTTAGTCACGAATAGTCAATAAATGCTTATGTTACCTTCTAATCCCTGTGGATACGATAATTTTACTACTTGAACGGCCGGTATACTTGCCGTGTTTGAGACCGTTGACAAAAACAAAAGTAATTTAAAGTGATAACAAAAGTGGTTTTAACGGAAATCTCAACAAGCGGCCACCTCTACTCCAAGCTATCCCTGACCTGCTCCCACACCAAGTATGATCATCGCAGTTCCACCACATGAAAACAGAAGGGTAAGCTAGAGTTCAAACATCAATCATATAAGTACAGAATAAAATCTATACTACACATGCATCCCAATCAAGTCCCTAAGTAACCTTCCATCTCAATCAATCATCCATTCATCAAACATGAAGTCAAACACCATACACTTCATCATCATGACAATCATGCAATACATGCAACTCATGACAGATATCCATGCATATCAATCATCTAATGCGTCGTCACGCATACACCTAGGAGATCTCCATAACAATAGAGCTGTATAAGTGACATTCCATCCTACCGAAACCACCCCAACCGTTTTCACGCCCAATGCGCCCGCTCGGTCACAGCTAAACAGGATATAATCCTCACTCAGGTTTACTCGGATGATGTCATTTACACACTTGGAAGTCCAGATCCACCGTCAGGTATAGCACAGCTGGGTACGGGCTTACCACGACCTTGGCATGCATTAACCAAGTCAATTGTGGAGTTCGCCCACCGACTATCCGCAAGGATCCACGCACCTTCCCGAGTACTTGGTTAAGGGAATAACCCTCGACATCATACCCCGCTCTAACACTAGCTAAGGACTTAGAGGAGACTCACCCAACCCAGTGGCCTATCTGAGTTCCACTCTCCCAAATCCAGTGGCCTCCCTGAGCACCACTCTCATATGTCAGTGGCCTATTCAAGCACCACTCTTAAGAGACTCTATGTGAGCTCTTCCAGTTCGAAAATATTTTTCCTCTCCTCAAGTCCTAGGCTAGACTCATGCCATAGGCATCACATGCAATCACGCATCATACATCATAATGGTCTGCCCACCATCATGATCAACAATCATACACATGTCATAAGACATCCCATGCAATAATACATCATACATCATAAATGGTCTACCTACCATTATGATCAATAAACACTACTAGAAAGATTGTATTCTAAGTCAGTTATTTTGTCATATCTACATTGGTTCTAAAACCGACTTAGATGAAGGCGACGTAGATGAATAAACATATTTAAGTCGGTTATGTAAAAACTGACTTAGATGTATGTATTCATCTAAGTCAGTTTTCATAAAACATTCGTAGATGTATGTGTTGATCTAAGTCAGTTTTCATAAAATAGTCGTAGATGTATGTGTTGATCTAAGTCAGTTTTCATAAAACAGTCTTAGATGTATGTGTTGATCTAAGTCAGTTTTTGACAAAAACCGACTTAGATGTATGTGTAAATCTAAGTCGGTTTTGTTGTAGAACCGTTGTAGATTTTATTTTTTTTAATCAGGTTAATTTTTAAAATAAAACTGACTAAATTATAAATATGTAAAAACTGATTCAATAAAATTAATCCAATTATCCAATATGAGAGAAACCACATCAAAATCCAACATAAACCAAAAGAAGCCAATATGAGATCCTTATCATTATAAGAATGACTCAATTACATCAATATCATTATATAATAAATAATACTAAAGAAGCCATATACTCAAAAATCAAGACAAACCTATCTGAGATCCAAAAAGAAGAGTATTTTCTTACAAAGAGAAGAGAAGCTCAAAAAAATTAGGTCATACTACATTAGACATGTACTTAGCCGCCTAATGCTAAAGCCACATTCACCTATTTCTAAATTTAACATGTAATACTAAACCTTTCAACATGATCTATTTCTAAATTTTTCTAAAAAGAAATTTCCCCAATGAATCCGAATGTCTTCCAATTTGGTTTCCTCCAATGCTGTAGCATCTTCAAAAAGCTGCAACATATATATATATATCATATATTAGTTTCATCATAATAAGCATAAAAAGAAATTAACAATATTTTTGAATATACCTCACTCCAACCATTTGTTATACCCCCTTCAATTATTTCTGACATCCAATTCATGACATAGTATCCACATTCGTAATGTCCTTGTTGTTTATAACTCTAAAATGAAAACCAAATTGAGCAGTATAAGTAATTTTTTTAATTAAGACAATAAAAGACACTTGTTAGGAACATTGACTTTAATTACAAACCACTTACCATGGGGTAAATCCATTCTAAGTTCTTTGATAATGCAGTAGATCTACCATTCATGACATTATACACAGCCATAACACTAAAGAAAATAAAATGAATGTAAGTTACATTATTAAAATTTTATAATAAAGAGCATAAAATTAAAACATGTGTAAAAATTAAAGTTTACCTTTTGACTAAATTTTTGACATGCATAGTAGGCTTATGATGCAAAGAACAAAACCATACAGCAACATTACTTATAGGACAAAGAACCAACAACTGCCAATGATTTCTACATTAAGCCAAAATTAGTTAAACAATACATATATAATTTACATAAATTAAATGCAATAAGAAACATGCACTTACTGATCAATGTAAGGAGCTAAGTAAATTTGTTTCTGGGAATTATTATAAAGATTAACAAACTGATTATATATAATAGTCTTTGATTGATAGATAGTGTAAAACTTTTACATTGTCTGTGCAAGTATTCTTTATTTTCAATGTAATTACTAATTTAGCTTAAAAGAATTTCTAATTTGCACAATAGATTATCATCCAACACAGGAAAGAGCGTCATCAATGATAAGTATATTTCCACCAAGATGTGGACAAATAAACAAATCGACCAGCCATTCTATTTGAGGCATTTAATCCAACATCCATCATAGAGCTGTAAGAAACTGCCATAACATGTTATACATAATTAAAAAAGTTGCTTGAGTCGGTAATAAAACAACACCCATAACTCGGACAAACTGAATATATCTTGAGTATTACCTCGAACTGAAAAATTAAATATTCACAGAAGATTGGAAAGTATTGTATTTTCAATGAACTAACTCTATCTGGTTAATGCTAATAGCCTAATAGATACATAGTATAATTTGCTTGCTTAGATTGCAGACAGGAGAACTTTCTCTTCAAAATAACTAATTGCAGTTTTACTCTTGTGCAGTTATGCTTACAAACCAGCTATTGTATCATGTTAATTATTCAAATTCAATCCTATCAGCACAAACTCCATTGAAAATAATCAAATAAGTCCTAAAAGCACGATCTATGGATAGCATTGAAGAAAACCAAACTGCCAAAGTTATGTATACGAATTCTAGAATTATATAAATAATATTGGCACTATCCTGTCTGTTACAGTCACTATTCAGCCCACTATTTGGTCTTCTACCATTGCAGCACTAAACTTCCCTGCTACAGCAGCCACTGTAGTTGCCAGAGGCCTCTATATTGTTGTACTTTACTATTTAAAACCCCATTAAACCATTTTTTTTCCTTGAGATAAATGTCTAACTTGTAGCAAAATAACAATACAGCTATAAATCCTCATAAGTGGGCAGAGATTAGCAATTCCTGTAATGTATTATATGGCCTTGAGCAGATAAAGACAGGAAAATTCCAAATCGATTGATTTTTAAACTGTAACTTTGGGAGGCAATAATTGTTTGAATTTAAAACAATACTAAAAGACCTTAGTAAAAGTATATGAACTAATACCAAAAAGGGTTGGGCACAGTGATAAGCTGTGCTCCAGTCGTTCCAGTAAAACACCACACCTGTACCAATAAATTCGTCTAGCACTCGAACAATTTCAAGATAACCTGAAAAAAAAGTATATATTAACTTAATACCATGGGCAACATTGAACATGTCATTCACCCTAAAACATTAAATCGGATACAAATGATGGAGCAACAACAATATATGAGGTAATACCAGAACGAAGCACAATGATAAGCTGCGCTCCCTGGTTCGTTCCAGTAAACACCACAGATGGACGAAGAAATTTGTCTCACGCTCAAACAATTTCAAGATAACCTGAAAACAAAAAACAAAAAACAAAAAAGCTATGAGTATATAATAAGCCAAAAAAATACTTTAGTATATAATAAATTAATGTCATGAAGAACATTGAACATGCCATTCAGCCAAAAATAGTAAACCGAATACAGTAATCAAATGAGGGAGCAACGATGGTACATTGCCGCAAATCCATTCTGGAACCCTCTAATAGCAAAAGAATCGTGCGCATTTTTCCACACGTGAATAGAGCGATAAAAGGGTTTCAGGAAACAGGAAAAAGCTTATGAACCGAGAATTACGAAGAGAGAGAGAGAGAGACTTACGAAGCACGCAGCAACTGGTGAGTGAGCTTCGGTGCAGCAATGCTCAACGGAAAAGCAAATTGAAGTGTGTGAGAGTGCGCAGTGAAGAGATGCACCTTTTCGCAGTTGCAATCTCCTCGCAATCTCCTCACAATCTGTTCCTCTTTTGGCAGGTTGGAATGGAATGGAGAAGCGTGGTGTTTACGGAATGGGAGATGAACCGAGAGAGAACAAAGTTTAGGGCGCGCATGTTGAAAGCGCGAATGTGCGGTTCATATCTAAGTCAGTTTTAGAAAAGAAACGTCATAAATTACAAGGGTTATCCAATTCTACTACGGTTATAATTGTGAACCGTCGTAGATTACGTTACCTTTATTTACAAAATTGTCACCGCATCTTCTTCTACATTGGTTTTTAGAAAACGACTTAGATTAAGCGACTTAGATAAATCAATTTGTAGTAGTGAAACATACTCATATGAACATATACACATGTCATATCATATTCAAACATTCATACGTATCATCACAAAGCATACATATGAATCACACCTCACCATACATCATATATCATACATACATGATCTAAAACTTCAACTTTAACCGTACATAAACATCAATTTAAATCAATTATTTATAAATATAATCGTGCACAACGCAGTCAGCTCGCACCTGACCTAACACCAACCCAAGAGCTCTAAACTCTCCCATGCCTGGCACACTCAACCCATGCCTGGCCTGATCTCAGTCAGAGAGTTTCAAAACTCTCATCCAAGCCGACACATCCAGCCACATGCAAACACAAAACACAATGCATAGGCTCCATACAACTCAAAATAAACTTAAATCTCACATTCATCCAACCTATGCATCAAAATCATCAAAATCCTCATTTTTCTCAAAATCTCAAAAATAAGATTTTCTTCAATCCATCTATGGATTCTCGGCATTCATGCATCAATTGAGTTTCTAAACTCACATACAACCTAAACAACAAACATTCTAGTTTTCCTTACCTGAAGATTGGCTCAGATAGCCAAAAATTGACAAGAAGTAGAATTCCCCTTCGTAGCTCAACCCGGAACTTCAATCTACCCAAAGCAAGCTTTCTAATATGAATTTCAAGAAATGACAGAAGGCATTAGTGGTCTAGAGGAGAAAAGGATTCATACAGAGAAATTTGGCAGAGAAAGGATCTCACAGACCCAAAGACCTTCTCTCTAAAACTTCTCTATAGAAACCTCTGATTCTCCTCACGGCCCACACCCCTATTTATAGACTTTCCGGATTGGCCAGAACGGCCTGTACCGATATCGGAACGACCCGTTCTGAATTGCTTCGTCAAGTGAAAAAAACTCATGCAGAACGGCCCGTTCTGAAATCAGAACGGCCCGTTCTGGGACTCATCCAAAACGGCCCGTACTGCATCCAGAACGATCCGTACTCCCTTCCAGAACGGCCCGTTCTCCATCCAGAACGACCCGTTCTCCAACCAGAACGGCCCGTTCTCCAACCAGAACGGCCCGTTCTCAACCACGAATTACAGGCCAATTTAATAGCTTGGAACGGCCCGTTCCAGATTGGGAACGGCCCGTTCTAGGCTATTAAATCACCTATATTAGGTTTTTTTTTAAAACAACTTGCTTCGTTACAACATCCATTAGGTGTAAATTAAGTTTTTCATGTTTAGGGTTTATCAAAAAGTGCTTGCATCCACTATAAGTGAATATGTCTATTCAAAATCAATACGGGGTCTTTGTGAAAATCCTTAAGCAATTAGTCTTGCTTTGTATCTCACAATTTAACCATTTTCATTTTGTTTTTGCACAAAAATCCATTTATATCCAATTGGTTTTACACCTTTTGGTGTACGTAGTACTGGTCGAAAAACTTTTCGCTTAGCAAGCAAGTCTAATTCTACCTCAATTGCATCTATCCATTTTGGCCAATCATTTATTTGTCGACAATCGTTGATGGACTTTGGTTCTTGATCCTCAATATCATTTATTACATTTAGCGCTATATTATATGCAAACATGTCATCAATATTGACATTGTTTCGATTCCATTGTATTTCATTCATAACAATTTATTGAGATCTCTTCATTTTCAATAATTTCAGGTACTTGAGTTTCTTCTGGAACTAGAATATTAGTTATGTTAGAGGAATCTTTTTTTCTTTTTACATGCTCAATTTGTCATTTTGCTCTTTAGTTCCTTTTTTTATTCAAGGATTCTTATCCTTGGAACCAATTGGTCTACCACGCTTCAGGTGTATTTATGACTTGTTTGCAGTATTAAATTGTTCAATAGGGACTTTGACTCTTATTGGAGCATTAGTTGTTGGTACATATGATTTAGTCACCCTTTTTAGATTTGTGAATACATTTGGTAATTGGTTGGCTAGATTTTGCAAATGAATTATCTTTTGAACTTCTAGTTCACATTGTTTTGTACAAGGATCAAAATGAGATAGTAATAATTTATTCCAACTAATATCTTTTTCTAGCTGTTTGCGGTCTCCCCCTAATGTTGGGAAAATCAACTCATTAAAATGGCAATCGATAAACTGAGCCATAAATAAATCTCCTGGTAATGGTTCAAGATATTTTATTATAGATGGAGATTCATACCCAACATATATTCCCAACCTTCTTTGAGGACCCATTTTGGTTCTTTGAGAAAGGAAAATTGGAAAATATACAACACACCCAAAGATTCTCAAATGAAAAATATTGGGTTGCTCACCAAAAACCAACTATAAAGAAGAGAATTTGTGATAACTTGTTGGCCTGATGCAAATTAATATTGCGGCATGTAAGATTGCATGCCCCCAAGTTGACATTGGAAGTTTTGATCTCATGAGTAACAGTCTTGCAATTAGTTTTAAATGTTTGATAAATGATTCTGCAAGTCCATTTTGTGTATGAACATGTGCTACTGGATGTTCAATATCAATTCCAATGGACATATAATATTCATTAAAAGCATGAGATGTGAATTCACCAGCATTATCCAAGCGAATTTTCTTAATTGGATAGTCAGGAAAATGAGCTCTTAATCTAATTAGTTGAGCTAATAATCTCGCAAAAGCCTTGTTACGAGTTGATAATAAACAAACATGTGGCCATCTTGTTGATGTATCAATTAAAACCATAAAATATCTAAATGATCCACATGGGGGGTGTATTAGTCCACAAATATCACCTTGTATCCGTTCTAAAAATAAGATAGATTCATTCCCAATTTTTGTTGGTGATGGTCTAATTATTAACTTCCCTTGGGAACAAGCGGTACATGAGAAAATATTTAATTGAAGAATCTCCTGGCTCTTCAATAAATGTCCGCATGAATTTTTAATTATTTTTTGCATCATGATAGTCCTAGGGTGAACTAATCGATCATGCCAAACCTCAAATTTATTTTGATTTGTAAACTTCTAGTTTACAATAGTATGTATTTCAACTATATTAACATATGTGCAATATAGTCCATAGGAGAAAGCAAGTAATTTTTTCAATACTTCCTTTTTATTCAAGTAGATTTTCGTGATATGAAGATATTCTACATTCCCTTCATTGTTTGTTTCAATATGAAACCCATTTAAAGGAATATCCTTGAAACTTAATAAGTTTCTATAATACTTAGAAGAATATAATGCATTTATAATATGCAACTTTGTTCCTCCCGGTAACAATATATTAGCTCTTTCGAAGCCTTTAATTATATTTGTATTACCAGATATGGTACTAACATTGATTTCTTGCATCGTGTGAATCGTTGCACTATCAGCGAGACACATATCTTCATTATTGATGTTATTGTCAATATTCATTCTTCATAAAAATTTTAAAAAAATGTAAATAAGCAATATGATAATATTTTAAATAATAACAATCTAACAATAATATCTATATTAAAAAAATTCATAGTCCAATAACATCAAAACATAAGAAATACCCAAAATCCAATAATAAAAAAAAAATTATTGTTGGACATTCCCCTCACCAATAAGGTGATCAATTTTTTCATTTGGGTCAGCAAAGAAATTAGCAACATCTAAGTGAGTAACATCCATACAATTATAATCTGAATCGCCGTCTTCATATGTGAAATGTGTTTCTATTTTTTTCTTCTTATTAAGTGATTCTTGGTAAATTTCAACAAGATGCTTTGGTGTACGACAGGTACGTGACCAATGGCCCTTGTCACCACAACGATAGCATTTGTTTTCCTCGTGTTTGTTACCATGTCCATCCATTTCCTTTTTATTTTTTCCATTATTTTTCTACTTTTGGTGTGAAAAATTGTTCTTTACCTCATAATCATGACCACGATTGCCTTTTCGACCATGACCACGACTATTTCCACGACCGTGACCATAACCATGACCACTAGTTTATTTATTATATGTTGCAACATTCATTTCTGGGAATTATTGTAGAATATTATTTTTCACACTAATTGTTAATCCACTAATTGTTATTAATATGATTATTAAATAATATATTTTTCACACTCTTTCACAAGACTAATAATTTTTTTATCAACACGTAATTAAGAGTTTGATATTTGTTTAATGCATATAAAAAATATTTTTTAAAAGATGTTAACTCTTTAAATTAATATCAATACTTTGAAATATTAGTTTTTAATTTTTTAATTAAAAAGCATAATTTTAACAAAAAAAAAAGACATTTTTTAAAAATTTTATTTGACCCAAATATTAATATCACTGTGCTTTCTAATATTAAGAATAAAAACGAGTATTTATTTATTTATTAATTTCATTCTATTCAAGAACTAATATCAAAATTATTGAGATTCATGTGAATCAACTCAAACTTGGAGTATGAAAGTTTTGATGATAATAAAAGATGGATTCTGAGAATCAAAGCTGACCAAGGACATCAACAAGTCAAAAACAAGTTAAGAAGAAGATATGGCTATTATGATGTGTAATAAGAATAGTGTATAAGGTCTTATGAGTTGTATTGGTTTGATTAGCTTATTTTGCATTTGTGTGTTTTTTGCATGAGTTAATCTTAATCTAAATTGACTGAGAGTGAGTATGGTGATGATTTAAATACTTGGAAAGATTTTTTGAGATATAAAACTAAGTTTTTGAAAACTAACTCAAAACAATCAATTATCATTAAATGTAATCGATTATTCCAACAACATGTGAAAGGAAGCCTTACTGTAATAATCGATTAAAAGAGAAACTACAAAAATCTAATTTCTCCTAAGGTTTTCCTTCACCAGTTGGAGTAATATCTTAGAAAAATTATAAGTCATCATCACATTATAATCATGAATGATAGATGAATGAATATGATTTTCTAATATTTGTTGTCATGTTAATTAATTTCATCTTAATTAATTTTATTAAAGGTAAATAGACATCACAATGATAATCACTTTCACGGATCAAAATAATTATTTATTTTTTTGGTTCGTCCCTGGAGTATCCACCGCCGACAGCAGTGACTAATCTTCTCGCTAGTCCTTCATTAAAACTTTCCATTTTTATTTGTCTCATTTCTATTTTCAATTATAACACTTTTTTTTATGTATAGATTAGCATCAAGATGTCACAGATGATTTTTCAAAAACTTTTTATCTACAGAAATTTAACACCTTGTTTGGTACCTTTGATTTGTCCAAAAGAAAAGAGGGACGAGAAAAAAAGAAAGAAGATAAATTTATTGGTTATTTGGTACCACATAAAGGCAGAGGAAATAATAATAAAAATAAAGTGATGGGCGTATGTTTTTATTTTCATGCCAAGTAGGGTGCAAATTAAAATAAAAATAAAATAATGCTTCGCTGAAACACAAAATCTTCATGGACAAAACCACCCAACACTCCTAAGACCACAAAAGTAAATGACTGCTTATTAGTTCTCCATGATTTGCATCTTTAATAGAATGAAATTTCTAATTAATCAATTGAAGCATAAAACTTTGTATTCATGCTTCATAATTTGCAACTTTAATTGATTGAAATTCCTAAATAATTATTCAACAATTAAAACAATTAATTAGCATATAACCACATATTCATATATCCTCCATAATTTGCAAATTTAATCAATTAAAATTCTTAAACAACCGATTGATTCATTGAAACAATCTAGTTGCACCTTTTTATGAGATTATACTTTGAAAATAATTAATTAAAAAACATGCCAACACCCATTGGAGGTGAATTAATTGATAAGGGAAAAATATAATTTATTTATTCTTTTATATATATATATATATATATATATATATATCGTCTTTCTATCCCAACCAAACAGTTTCATAATATTATTTTTCTTTTCTCTTCCACTCATCTCTCTTAAATTAAACAACTTGAAATTTTGTTCTATCACTAATTTTTTTTACTCTTATTTATTTCTTTCTCTATTGGTTTGAAATTTTGACCACTGAAGTTGATGGAAAACTTGTTGGAGAATCCAGATTGATGTGAATCCTCTTCAAGTTCCTCCCTAGATCTTTGACTCCTTGATTCTTCCTAAGCTTTGCTAAGGTCTCCAATGGAGGAGGAGACCTTAGAACCACCATGGTTTGGTGGAGAACTCTCCCAAGAGACGCCACTCCTTGATGAAGAGATAAGTCTCTTCAATTCTCACCACACTCTTCTAGTGAAGGGATAAGAGAATTGGATGAATATCAAAGAGGTTTAGGGACTTTTAGAAGAGAGAAATCTGAACAATTCTTCAAAAATGAAATCTCAATATCTCCAAAAGTGTTTTACAATGAAGGAAAAACAAAAATATAGGAGTAGGAAGCTTGGAGAGCAAGCTAGCCTTAACCATGGTTCACTAGGAACCATGGTAAGGTCTAGCTAACCATCCATGGTGTAACAGCCCATTTTTCGTGGGCCAAAGGCCCAATTCATGGCCCAGAACGGGCCGTTTCAATTTTGAAACGGGCCGTTCTGGATTAGTGGGTATGGCCAAAATTGTAGAAGCAAAACGGGCCGTTCTGATGGGAGAACGGACCGTTTTGATGGCAGAACGGGCCGTTCTGGTTTGGAGAACGGGCTGTTCTGGAAGCAGAACGGGCCGTTCTGCTGGGTTTGAGAACGGGCCGTTCTGGTTTGGGAACGGGCCGTTCCAGTTGAAAAATTTATGTATGTTTGAAGGGACCAGAACGGGCCGTTCCGATTTTGGAACGGACCATAGTGGTAGGTGGGCGAAAAATCTTATAAATAGGCCTCAAATCCTCTCATTTCTACACACCTCTCATTCTCACTCTCTCTTCTCTTCTGTTCTCTCTTTCGTTCCTCTTCTTCTCTCTGAAGACCAAGAGGAACTCAGAAGATGAGGTTCTGCTCCTGTTTTAGTTCCGATCCTTGTTTAAGGAAAAAGAGGAGGAGGTTCTACCCGAGTTCCTATTTATCCAGGTACGGGGGAAAAGGAGATTATTTATATGTAGAGTTACATGAGGGAATTGGGTAGAGGAAGAGCCCTTAGGGTTATGAATAATTTTATAATTATTTCTGTTTGGAGAATTAATTATCTTATGTGATTCTATATATATTTAGGATTACGAATATATGTTTAACTTGTAAAAATGATGCTCTGGGAGAGAGAACGAAATTATAGAAAAGTGCCTGTAAGTTAGGTTGTGAAGAATTGGATGATTTCTGTTTGAGAAATTGAGGATCCCATTAGATTCTGTATGTGTTGAGGATTATAGATATGCTAATAATTTGTAAGAATGATGATCTGAGAGGGAGAACGAAATTGTAGAAAAGTGTCTGTGAGTTAGGTTTTGGAACAATTGGGGATTTTACTGTTTATGTTAAAATTATATTAAATTGATAATTCTGTTGTTTGTTATATTAGTTTATGAATGTTATTGTTATATTATTTGATGATCTAGATGATGAATTACTTGAGGGGTATGTGAATCACCATTTTGTGTGGATTGTGTGTGTATTGTGGAATTGAGATGTGGATGTGAATGTGAATGTGGATGTGAATGAGATGTGATTGTGGTTCTTCACACCTATGACCAGGGGTGAGAACGGCCCGAGATTGTTACATGAGAATCGTGACCTTGGTTAACATGTCAGGGGTGAGCACGGCCCTAGGTTAGGGGTAACGTGACCTTGGCATAGTGTTATATCAGGGGTGAGCAGGGCTCTAGATTGTTACATGAGTATCGTGACCTTGGTTAACATGTCAGGGGTGAGCACGGCCCTAGGTTAGGGGTAACGTGACCTTGGCACAGTGTTATATCAGGGGTGAGCACGGCTCTAGATTGTTACATGAGTATCGTGACCTTGGTTAACATGTTAGGGGTGAGCACGGCCCTAGGTTAGGGGTAACGTGACCTTGGCACAGTGTTATATCAGGGGTGAGCACGACTCTGGATTGTTACGTGGGTATCGTGACCTTGATTAACATGTTAAGGGTGAGCACGGCCCTGGGATAGGGATAACATGACCTTGGCACAGTGTTATATCAGGGGTGAGCACGGCCTGAGATTGTTAAATGGGTAGCGTGACCTTGGCATAGTGTGAAGTGCAAGATTTGTGATGATTGGTGTGATTGAGAATTATGACGTGATGACGATGTATGATTGATTGAAATACGATATGTTGAGATATTTATGAATATTAAGTTATAATGAGATAATATGTTGTGTTTCTTAGGTGCTATATATATAGATGTTTTCTTTTCTCACCGTGCGATTTGTGGATATTTTAAGTGAGGAAGATCCGGCTACGAGTGACATCTAGAATGCTAACGGTTGAGTTGTGGTTATGCTCTGATATTGTGACATCGGGGCAGAGGATTTTCTTTAGGACATAGATTGTTATATGGAATTAGAATTGTAAATATTATTTTTGAAAATCATTTGTAAACTCTCACATTTCATTTTTATTGTTGTGGTTATTGAAGAATAATTTTGAAGATTCTCATGTGAACCCTTTTACCGAAATTGAAAATTGTTTTTGTTAAGTTTTCATTATTACAATATATGTGTTGGGGTAGTAAGGGTGTCACATTTAGTGGTATCAGAGCCAGGTTGATCCAATCGGCCGTGAGTTATGAGTCTACTATACTTGTTTGGTAGATGAGTAATGTGATGATTTGATTGTAACTTATTGATGTGCTGATGTGATGATTGATTTTGTTTATTTATTTGTGTGCATTGTGTTCTTAGGATTTATCTGGAAGACATGATATAGCTTAGTTGAAGATTACTCATTGGTTTTGATACTTCTTACTTATGTAAGAAGTAGTGGTTAAATAGTATCGCTCGTGTTGTGAACACATGTGCCGGTAATAGTGAACGAAGCCTTATGCTAGCCAACTAGAACTTTAGATGTGAGTGATACATTGATTTGTCGAGTGTACTAAGAGTTTGCGATTGGTGGAGTTTCTGACATCTATAGTTGTAGCGGTTGAATCTAAGTTGATTCTCTCCTTGGTGAGAGATTGAAATGACGGTAATTCCCTTGAGTGTTAGTAATGGCATGTTAACTATTTATGGTTTAGGTAGCATGTGAGTTGTTTTCATTGAGGATAGTAGTGAGAGACTTGAATGAGAAATTGAGGTGTGAGTTTGGAAAGAGTCGAGGTAGTTTGTAGCATACACTATTGTTGTTTGGTGTAGAAGATATTTTCACCACAGTTTTGTTGTGCCAGTATGAGTATCGTATTGACAGCATTAGATTTTGTGGTCTTCATGAAAGTTGTGGCTTTGGATATTATCTTTCCAATGAAACTGGAATAACATAAAACGGAGGTTTAGAACTTCAGTTATAACTGCTTTGGTGATCAGAAGTTTAGTTGTAAGAGCGGAATACATTTGTGGTGATTTTTTTGAACTTTTAGCTAAGAAAATGATATTTTGGGAAACTTATGTTTTCATAAAAATTGTAGCTTGTTTTCTTAGCTTTCTTTTGAGATAGGTTTGAAATCATTTGGATGAATATAACTCTATGTGTCAGGTAGATATATGTTGTTATGAATGTTTTTTAGATTTTAGGCATAACAAGGTTAAAAATGGATTTGGTGATGTTTTGAGGTTTGGTCATTGAAAGGTTGATTAAAATGATATGATTGGTTCATGGTGTAAACGATGATCAATTCATACATGCTTAGGGATGGTATATGTGAAGAAGGTTTTCTAACATGATTTGATATGCAAGTATGCGACCTTATGGATCAATTAGTGGATGTTTGTGTGTTAATGAGGTTGACCTTAGGATGTAATATCATCATATTAGAGTTAAGTATGAAGATATATCCAATATAGATTTAGACTAGATTATCTAGGTATGAATTTGGATTGTATGAGGTGAGTATTTTAGGCCATGAAATTTCTTGCGGAGGTATAACGTAGATCTACCGAAGTTGTGTTTAAAGTGAAAGATATCTGAGTCAATTAGTATAATTAGGAGTTTATTGGAGAGTTTATAGGAAAATTATTGAGTAAATTTTTAAGATAGTTGTTCATGGTTTAAACTGCCCTCACTACGGGAATCACTTTTGCATTTTTTCCTCTGGTTATTAAGATGTTTCAGTCCACCAGGTTGTCTCTTGCCTACCCTTGTAATCAGCAGTAGTTCGAAAGGTTAATCTATATCAGGAATTCCTAGACCTATGTTTATTTTTAACTACCCAAAGTATTTCGTCGCTTACTCCTCTGGGTCGCTTACTATCACCTTTGACTGGATTGACTAGGAAAAGAGTTGCCTTTGTATGGGATAACAAATGCGAAGGTAGTTTTCAAACTATTTAGGAAAGATTGACTAGTGTTAATACTACTAGATTTTAATAAGACTTTTGTAATATATAGTTATGCTTCTAAAGATAGGTTTGGGAGGAGTGTTGTGGCAAGAAGGAAAGGTAGTAGGTTATGATTCATGAGAGAAATTTTCTTATCCATGACCTTGAGTTAGCAGCTTTAATATTTATACTAAGATTTGGAGACACTACGTATATGATTCTAAGCTTGAGATATTTATTGATCGTTAGAGCCTTAATTATCTGTTAACTGAAGGAGTTAATTACGTGACAAAAAAAAAGATAGTTGGAATTTCTTAAGGAATAAGATTTTGATCTTATTTATTATTTGGCTAAAGCCATTGTGGTGATTGATGTTTTGTGTAGGAAACCTTTATATTTATCTTCCCTTATGATTAGAGAGATGAATCTTTTTGGCTCAAATTAGAGACTTAAGTTTGGCCTATAAGGTTACTCTTAGTAGTGTGAGACTAAGTATGACTTGAGTAACGAATGGATTGTTGAAGGAAATTAGAGAAACATAATTTTGGTGACAAGATATGAGGCTATGGGATAAGGAGATAAATAAGAGTATGACTTGGGTGTAGATGGAGTGGTGAAATTAGAGGTCTGATATGAATACCGAGTGTACTTACGCTTAGGTACTTGATCTTTAGAAATGATCATAGAAGTAAAACTAATATTGTGGCAGATGCCTTGATTATGATAACCTCTGATATATCATTCTTGATGATTTAAGGATTAGATTTGATTGAAGAATTTAAAGACTTATGCTTGGTGTGTGAGATTATCCTTAGGAGCATTGAATTGATTATGTTGAAAGTGACTAGTGAATTAATGGATGAGATTAGAGAAGCCTAGGAGTCAGATCCTTTCTTAGGGAATCAAATGGAGAAGATTGGTAGAAGTATAAATAACCATTTTTTTTAGAAATCGACATTGTTTTGAAGTGCAAGAGCAAATTTGAGTGCTTAGTAACCTTGAATTAAAAAAAAAAAAAACAAAGATGATCTTAGAAAAAGAACGTAAGAGTACTCTTAGCATTCATTTAAGAGCTACTACGATGTATCAGAGTAGCGCAGCGGAAGTGTAGTGACCTAAGATGAAGAGAGGAGTAAAGTAATTGTATACTTGTGGTTAGCATACTAGAAATCTTTAAGAATTTTGTAGCACTTAGACGCTCCATTTTGGAAGTGAGATGGTGAGTGGATAGACCTTAGTGGTAGGTTTGTCTAAGACGCTTAAGAGATTGATTTTATTTGTGTTTCAGTGGATAGACTCGCCAAGTTTACATGTCTTACCCTTAGAAATCCTTTGATAAAATTGATAGAGTTGTATATCAGTAACGTAGTGAGGTTGCATAAGGATTAGAAAGTAAGAAGAGAGAAGTTTACCATTACAAAAATTTCGGGGACAAAATTTCTTAAAGGAGGAGAGTATTGTAACAGCCCATTTTTTCGTGGGCCAAAGGCCCAATTCGTGGCCCAGAACGAGCCGTTTCAATTTTGAAACAAGCCGTTCTGGATTAGTGAGTATGGCCAAAATTGTAGAAGCAGAACGGGCCGTTCTGATGGGAGAACGGGCCGTTCTGGTTTGGAGAACGAGCTATTCTGGAAGCAGAACGGGCCGTTCTGGAAGCAGAACGGGCCATTCTGCTGGGTTTGAGAACGGGCCGTTCTGGTTTGGGAATGGGCCGTTCCAGTTGAAAAATTTATGTATGTTTGAAGGGACCAGAACGGGCCGTTCCGATTTTGGAACGGGCTGTAGTGGTAGGTGGGCGAAAAATCTTATAAATAGGCCTCAAATCCTCTCATTTCTACACACCTCTCATTCTCACTCTCTCTTCTCTTCTGTTCTCTCTTTCGTTCCTCTTCTTCTCTCTGAAGACCAAGAGGAACTCAGAAGATGAGGTTCTGCTCCAGTTTTAGTTCCGATCCTTGTTTAAGGAAAAAGAGGAGGAGGTTCTGCCCGAGTTCCTATTTATCCAGGTACGGGGGAAAAGGAGATTATTTATATGTAGAGTTACATGAGGGAATTGGGTAGAGGAAGAGCCCTTAGGGTTATGAATAATTTTATAATTATTTCTATTTGGAGAATTAATTATCTTATGTGATTATATATATATTTAGGATTACGAATATATGTTTAACTTGTAAAAATGATGCTCTGGGAGAGAGAACGAAATTATAGAAAAGTGCCTGTAAGTTAGGTTGTGAAAAATTGGATGATTTCTGTTTGAGAAATTGAGGATCCCATTAGATTCTGTATGTGTTGAGGATTATAGATATGCTAATAATTTGTAAGAATGATGATCTGAGAGGGAGAACGAAATTGTAGAAAAGTGTCTGTGAGTTAGGTTTTGGAACAATTGGGGATTTTACTGTTTACGTTAAAATTATATTAAATTGATAATTCTGTTGTTTGTTATATTAGTTTATGAATGTTATTGTTATATTATTTGATGATCTAGATGATGAATTACTTGAGGGGTATGTGAATCACCATTTTGTGTGGATTGTGTGTGTATTGTGGAATTGAGATGTGGATGTGAATGTGAATGTGGATGTGAATGAGATGTGATTGTGGTTCTTCACACCTATGACCATGGTGAGCACGGCCCGAGATTGTTACATGAGTATCGTGACCTTGGTTAACATGTCAGGGGTGAGCACGACCCTAGGTTAGGGGTAACGTGACCTTGGCACAGTGTTATATCAGGGGTGAGCAGGGCTCTAGATTGTTACATGAGTATCGTGACCTTGGTTAACATGTCAGGGGTGAGCACGGCCCTAGGTTAGGGGTAACGTGACCTTGGAACAGTGTTATATCAGGGGTGAGCACGACTCTAGATTGTTACATGAGTATCGTGACCTTGGTTAACATGTCAGGGGTGAGCACGGCTCTGGATTGTTACGTGGGTATCGTGACCTTGGTTAACATGTTAAGGATGAGCACGGCCCTGGGATAGGGATAACGTGACCTTGGCACAGTGTTATATCAGGGGTGAGCACGGCCTGAGATTGTTAAATGGGTAGCATGACCTTGGCATAGTGTGAAGTGCAAGATTTGTGATGATTGGTGTGATTGAGAATTATGACGTGATGACGATGTATGATTGATTGAAATACGATATGTTGAGATATTTATGAATATTAAGTTATAATGAGATAATATGTTGTGTTTCTTATGTGCTATATATATAGATGTTTTCTTTTCTCACCGTGCGATTTGTGGATATTTTAGGTGAGGAAGATCCGCCTACGAGTGACATCTAGAATGCTAACGGTTGAGTTGTGGTTATGCTCTGATATTGTGACATCGGGGCAGAGGATTTTCTTTAGGACATAGATTGTTATATGGAATTAGAATTGTAAATATTATTTTTGAAAATCATTTGTAAACTCTCACGTTTCATTTTTATTGTTGTGGTTATTGAAGAATAATTTTGAAGATTCTCATATGAACCCTTTTACCGAAATTGAAAATTGTTTTTGTTAAGTTTTCATTATTACAATATATGTGTTGGGGTAGTAAGGGTGTCACACATGGTTTAGAGGCTTGGAGAGCAAGCTACTCACTTAGCTTGCTTGGTAAACAAGCTAAGGAGAAGCTTGTGCTTCAAGCTTCTAAGCTTGAGTGTGAACAAGCAATGTGAACACAAATCAAGGTGGGCGGCTCATGGACTTTATTTTACTCCAACCGGTTTTGAAAAAAAGTTGATTTGGTTTAGTTCGGTTCATCCAATGTGAATGAAACCTAGCTAAATCAAATCTATGAAAAATTAGGAGTAAAATGAGTTTAATATGTAAAAAATTACCTAGGCCCATCTCTAGGTCCAATTGCTAGTAGCACTCTCTAGCTTGCTAGTTACACTCTCTAGCTTGCTAATGCCACTCCCAATCCTACTACTAGAAAACTAAGAAAAGAGTGTATTTCTAGATTAGGTTAAATGGAGTCAAAGTGTCCAAGTAACCTACCTTAGAAACAATATACAATAGCTAATAAAAGGAAATAAAGTGCCTCACAAATACAAAGGCAAAAATACACCTATACAAGTATCTACTATATACAAGGTACAAGAAATCAAATTATACAATGTATGTACAATAGAGACTATGAGACTAAAAAGAGGAATCATACTCAATACTCATATTGAGCATAGGTCTAAGAAGCACGTCCTCTCTAGAAGCCTCCTCTAGCCTCCTAACCATGGACCTAGTTAAAGGCCCAATGGTCTTCAAGTGTGAGCTTCCTTGGATCAACCTTCACCCTTCTTGATCTTACCTCTTCCAAAAAGATCCTTAGGGATTAGATTTCCATCAGAAGTACATATATTTGATTATAAACAAACACACATACATATATTTAAAAAAAAATATTTAATAAATTTTTTAATCTCTATAATTTCATAGACTTTAGCTTTCAAACCATATAATTAAATAAAATCATTTCAGTTTTTATACACAACATCTTTTTTCTTTCAATTCCTAATGTTATAAACTTTTCCTTTTAATTCCTACAATTGCATAAAATTTTTTAGTCTATCTAGTTATATACATTTTTCTTTTTAGTCTTTATATAAATAGATAACAAGACTAAAATGATCAAAATAGAATATTTTTAATTATAAAAATTAAAAAATAATATTTATGAAAAATTGTACGAGTAAAAAAGGTAATTAAACCTTAAAAAAATATTGAAGTACATATAAAATTAGGTATGCTATTTTGAAATTCAGAGTGAAGTAAAGATATTACAGTGTGGCAGTAGGTAGTAGGTATTGCAGATTTGCAATAGAGAGAGAGAGAGTAGAGTTTCACATGCGTACTGTTTGTGGGTACAAGGTGCGTATACGGCTCACCGAAACCTATACATGCTATATATGTTGCTACCTAACCCTACAAATATGAGACTGCCAAAAAGGTTTTATTACCTTCCTTAAAGCTAATCCTATGAATCCTAGGGAGAGAACTTATAGAATAAATAGGTTCCTATAACAGACAACTCTTAATTCTAATATTATAAATATAAATATAAATGGTATCACATCAATTTGTGCGATTGACAGAGAAAAAAAAAAGAGATGTAATAAATTAGGCTAAACGATCATTATGTGCAGTCTTACAAACAAAATATTAAAATGGGGTTGTTTTGAAACATATTACACCTTTGGGGTTATTTTATTAGGTGTCGCTATGGGTCATAGCGACACTCATGATACGTGGCAATTTTGGGTCTGCTTCTAAATCATGAACGCCATATTAGTAGAGGCGCTGCAGCTGGTGGAGACCCTTTAAAAGTCGCTATAGGCTACAGCGAATTAACTCGGCTAAAAAAATGTCGCTATAGCCTATACCACATTTATATAATAAATTTTTAAAAATAAAAAATTTTATGTGAAGAAAAAGGAATAAAAATAACTTAATGTAATATAAGAAAAAGAAAAAATAAATTTTGTTCAAAAATAATAATTAAAGTATAAAATAATAACTAAAATAAAAAAGTGGAGCGCTATGGCCCATAGCACAACTTAGGCGCTATGGCCCATAGCGCCTGTTTTACAATTATATGTAATATTTTTAAAATATAAAATTTGAGAAATAATTTATAAAAAAATGTAGGGTAAAAGCGGAAAAAAACGAATTGAAATAAGAAAAAAAAATTTAAAAATGAATTAATATTATGTGAAAAAAATTTAAAAACGAAATAAAAATCCAAAATTTGGGGCGCTATAACTCATAGCGGAATTGTGGCGCTATGGGTCAAAGCGCTTGTCTTAAATTATTTATAATAATTGTTAAATATAAAAATTAATAAATGAATTATAAAAAAATTTCCAAAAAAAGCGGAAAAAAGAGCTAAAATAAGAAAAAATGTAAATTTTTAAAAATAAGTAATATAATGTGAAAAAATATTTTAAAAAGGAAAAAAAATATACAAATTGGGGCGCTATGGCCCATAGAGAAAATGGGGCGCTGTAGGCCACAGTGCCTGTTTCAAATTATTTAAAATATTTTATAAAAATAAAATATGATAAAATAATTAAAAAAAAATTTCGGATAAAAAAGCGGAAAAAAGAACTGAAATAAGAAAAAATATAAATTTTAAAAAAAAAGTAATATAATGTGAAAAAAAAATAATAAAAAGCAAAAAATAAAATAAAAACGGGCCGTTTGGGCTCATAGCGCCTGAGAGGCGCGGTGGCCCATAACGCCTCCTTCAAAGGTCAACTCGTGGTTGCCACGTGTAAAAGTAACCGCAGGCGCCACCAATGAGAAGGTGACACGTGTTGCACTTTGGGTAAAAAATTTTAATTTTACAGTTATAAAATAATACAGATGGTCCCCTCCCCCACTTTCACTTTCACTCTCCTTCCTCTTCCGGTAAGTTTCTCTTGTCTTTATTTTTTCCTTTTCATAATTTTATTTTATTAAATATTTTATATTTATTTTATGTTTAGGTTAATAATAATTTTAACGTTTTAATTAGGTATTTATTTATTTGGAGTTCTGCGGCTGTTTGTGAGTTTGTTCGTTTCAGGTAAAAAAAATTTTGCAGGTTATATTTTTTTTATAATATTTAAAAGTTGCTATAGGGTATTTAATTAATTTTTTCTGATTATAATTGGTTTATTTGAATTATGAAATTAATTTTATTAAATTTGCCAGCAAATTTTAATTAAATATAATATTTATTTTAAGTTATTTATAAGTGTTATAATTGTTATTTAAAATTATTTATTTTTATTTATATATTTTATTTAAAAAATTTATGTAATAATATATTTTTGTTATTTCATGTTGTTGGTGTTTTTTTTAGGATATTATATCATACGAGGTATTTATGATTTATTATGTTTTAAATTTTGTAATTTTCTTTTATTTGGTTCTATTTAAATATGTGTTTTTTAGAATTAATATGAAGTCGCTATTTGGTTATTTAGTTGTAAGTCAATTTTTTACTAATTGTGAAGTCGCTATAGCCTATATCATTTTAAATAAATATTTGTAAAAATAATTTTTTAAATATTAAATTGATTAAATTTAATTCTGTGTCAATTATATATATATATGAAAATTAATTATATTTAAATTTTTAATTGATTTAATTTATTTCAGTATAATTGATATTAATTTAAATAATAAATATATTTAAATTTTAAATTAATAAAATGATTTCTGTGTAATTTTTATTTATTTAAAACATAATTATAATTAAATTATAAAATGATATAATTAATTTCTGTGTAATTTATATTTATTTAAAATTAAGTATATTTAACTTTTAAATTGATTTAATTTATTTGTGTGTAATTTATATTTATTTAAAACATAATTATATTTAAATTTTAAATTGATTTAATTCGTTTCTGTGTAATTTATATTTATTAAATAATTAAATTTATTTAAATTTTAAATTGATTTAATTTAATTCTGTGTTATTTATCTTAATTAAAAAAATATTTTATTTATATTTGAAATTGGTTTAATTTATTTCTGCTTAATTTAAATTTTTTTCGTAAATAATTATATTTAAATTATAAATTGGTATAATTTATTTCTGTGTAATTTATATTTATTAAAAAAAAGTTAATTTGAAATTTAAAAATGATTTAATTTATTTCTGTGTGATTTATATTTATTTCATAATTAAATTTTTTTAATTTAATTCCGTGTTATTGTAAAAAAAATAAATTAATTTTTTGGATATTAAATTAATTTATTTTACATTTGATATAATTGTTATTTTTTTTTCTTCAGATTATTGTTAGTTTATTTGGATTTGTTGCTGTATTTCCTCATCTCAGGTATTTATTATTTTCAGTTTGAATATTTTTTTTCTCTTATAATTAAGAAGTCGGTATAAGTTTTATCAATTTATTTATTTAATTTATTAATTATTGTGATTTATTTTAAAAGTATATATCATGTTAGTGTGTTATTATTTATTTTGTTATAGATGGCATCATCATCATCTTCTAGGGGTATGCGTGTCACATGTGGATCAGTCGACGATGATTTATTATCGTTGCAAAATATACATGTGTCACAGCATGTTTGGAACAGAGATGAAGACAGGAGGCTAGTAGCACGACGTGCTGCTCCGACGCGCACTGGAATTTTAGGAGTTCCACAGCAAATAATTTCGTTACTAGATCAAGCTAGTTTCGGATGGATAGCGCGTCTGAATTATATCAAAGTTAGTCCTGGTTTGCTAACGGCTTTGGTAGAGCGATGGAGACCAGAGACACATACATTTCACATGCCATTTGGAGAGTGCAGAATTACTCTTCAAGACGTTGGCATGCTTGTTGGTCTTCCGGTTGACAGTGAACCGGTATTATCTCGAGGCAGTCCAAATATATTGGAATTGGGTAATTATAACTTGAGTTTAAATTAATTATAAATTTATAGTATATTGTTAATATTAATAATATTTAAATATTTTGTTTGATTTTATGCAGCTGAGGAGCTGTTAGGGGTTGTTCCACCGCAGTCTGAAATAAAAGGACATCGCGTTAGGCTATCTTGGTTGGCAGCAATCTTTGGGGACATTGCTGATGACATAGATGATGTAGATGTCTTGGTTCGTTATGCTAGAGCCTGGATATTACGTTATCTAGGAGGAGTGCTTGTTCCCGATAGATCTTCATCGTATGTGTCCTTACGATGGTTGTTGTTTTTGCGCGATTTTGATATTATTAGGACTTATGCATGGGGTGCAGCTGTGCTTGGATATTTGTATCGGAATTTATGCACTTCAACCGATTACAAAAGCCCAACCTGCGGTGGATTTACCCTTTTATTACAGTTATGGGCATGGGAACGATTCCCAACCATTATGTCTTCACCATTGTCACCTATTCCTCCAGCCAGTCCAATTGGTTTAAGGTACGAGCAAATTTAAAACTTTATATTTTGACAATTAATCAGTTAATAAAACATTATTTAATTATTTACAATATGTTTTTTCAGGTGGTCAAACACAGGGACCAAAATAAGTATGAGCGATGATATAAAATTTTATCGCAAATACTTTGATCGTACTACTAGGAAATCTGTAAGTAATTAACGTTTTGTAGTTTTATAAAAAAATTTATCTACATTATTTGTATTTTAATTTTATAATGAAAAAATATATTTTACAGATAATTTGGCAGTCATATCCCCCTATTGAACAGATGCCCGGTGACTGCACACAGGGGATGCAGATTTGGGGTTCTGTAATCCCCTTACTTTGTCTCTGTATTTGTGAATGGCATCAGTCGGATAGGGTGATGAGGCAATTTGGATGCCAACAACCAATTCCACATCCTCCAATGACTCCTGCAAATGTGCATGCATTGACCTTACGCGGTAAGGTTGAAGATGACTGGGCTACAATATTAAGTCCAGCATTAGAGCATTGGGGTCATCGATATGCATATCACTTCACACCTACTCCTCCACAGATCAGACTATTAGGTCCGAATTTAGAATACATGAGATGGTACCAGAGGAAAGGGAAGCCGCACATTGATCCAGATGAAGTTAAAGACACAGCTCTGGTATGTGCACTTTAGTAATTATATTTTAATACACTATTTTGTCTAAATATAAAGTTCATAATTATTTATGACATTTGTTGTATATGCAGGGAGATGTAACTGAGTGTTTGGCCTACTTGACTTCCCCTGCTGGCAGAGATGAGTTTTCATTGGAGGCAGTCACAGAGCAAACTAATCGATTTTTATCGATATCTGATGACTATCTAGCACGTGTCGTTGAGCCAGCTGAGGAAGCACCCCCTCCTTCGGAGTCATATGAGATGGGGACATTCAATGTTCCTCCATCCTCTAGGGAGGCAGCAGGATTAGCACGACGAAGAACGCCAGTTGAGGCTATGGACCAGATATACCCTGCAATGCCAGACAAACCGGAAGGGATGTATTATGTTCCTTCACAGGATTTCACTTATCCTTCCCTCTCCCAGAACACATATTGGTACCATCCACCGCACCCACCAGGTTTCGAGACATCGGTTCCGATGACGACGACAGATATTTGTCAGTCACTTGGTTTAGAGGAGTCACCCACAGCATCACCCGAGCACACGGCCGCAGCATCACCCGAGCCCTTCATCTCGTCAGAGATGATGGCCATATTTGGGCAATCTCCTTTTGCAACTCCACAACCAAGTGGGCCACAGGATGACACACAGCAGAGTCAGCAAGCCCCTTATCATATTCCATATGATGATGCTTATATTAGTCATGCTTATACATCAGGTAATATAAAATTAAATTAATTTGTCCATTATTTAATTCACAAGTTTATTATTAATAATGTAAATTTGTCTTTTAAATTTCATGTTACAGGGGTGGATTTGCGACCACAGTTTTCAGCGGAGGCTAGTCATCCACCATCGGAGCCACAACAACTACATGTTCGTCGGAATCCTCAAAGGGCGGCAAGAGAGAGACGACGATGATGCATTCTCACTCCTGGTACTGTTAGAGGTGTAGGTCATCATGATGACGAAGATGAGGAGGATGAGGAGGATGAGGATTAGACATTGTATATTTGTATATTTATGAACTATTTCATTAACTTTCAAAATATTGTAATCATGGAAAAAAAATTATACACTAATCATCACGGTTACATATTCTCGTACAATTGCGCCTGTTGTGACCTTCTTATTTACATATACCACATTTTTGTCGTCGCGTTGAGCTTTCAACCCAGTCCATTTCGTTTCTAATTCTGGTTGATTTTGGTCGGCCTTTCCCACGCACAGATGTTGGATCTGGGACAAGTATCCAATCGTCATCACTTGGAGGGATTAAGTCTTCATTTCCGATTGGTTCCCAAAGACCAGAATAGGCTCTTAAAACATAATCAGTTGTATAAACTGGATCTATAAACTGGTAGTAATCAATGCTAGCGACACCACATGCAGCTATAACATGAGAACAAGGATAGTGGAATGCTGTAAACTTTCCGCATTGACAGTATCGTTCGTTTAGATTAACTACCCATTTCTTTCCCCCTGTTTGTCTTACTGGATCAAATGCCTCTTCAACCTCAAACTTTGAAGCTTGAATGTCATATCTACAAACTTGGTGGGAACAAGCCTCTTCTTGATTTTTTTGCAAAGCCTCAACCAATTTAGAAACGAAAACTTTCCCTGATGAAACTTCAGATAAAGCACGACTACCACGAGTACTGAAGTACTCAACGCACCTGGTATAAGTCGATCGCACTAATGTAGTGATAGGCAGATTTCTACAGTCCTTTAAAACTTTATTAACACATTCAGACAAATTTGTTGTCATGTGACCGTATCTCCGACCATCTGCATCGTATGCCATGCTCCATTTTTCTTTTGATACTCCTCCTATCCACCTTTGAACATCAGGGCTAGATTGACAAAACTTTTCCAGATTACGATCAAAAATGTGTTTACATGGTGTATACCCTGCATAGAAATTATGAATGATGCACAAATAGAATAATGAAATTACGATTAATTTGAAAATAATTTCCCTTACCTAACTTCACAAGTTGTTGTTTTAGTTTGGCATCCTTGAATCGAGTATTAAAATTACTTGCAATGTGCCTAATGCAGTACTTGTGATATGCATTTGGCGGTCTCCAACCAAGTGCCTCGTTGTCAATGGCCGATTTAATGCTACGATGTCGATCAGAAATTAAGCATATTCCTTGTTTATTTGTAACATGTAGCCGCAAATGAGCCAAAAACCACGACCACGCAAGTAATGTTTCTCCTTCCACCACAGCAAATGCCAAAGGAAGAACATTGTTATTACCATCCTGTGTTGTGGCTATGAGCAATGTGCCTCGATACTTTTCATACAGATGAGTGCCATCAACTTGTATTAGGGGTTTACAATAATCAAATGCATCACAACACGGCTTGAATGTCCAAAATAACCTGTGAAACTGACGGTAACCACGATGACGACGATCACCAACGAAAAACTCATCATGACACAGATCATAAAAGGATTCTGGCGCAATTTCCTTCATGTATTTAAGCCACCGGGGTAAAAAAGCATAAGATTCTTCCCAATCACCAAATATTTTAACAATTGCTTTTTGTTTAGCCATCCAAGCCTTCCTATAAGATACCTTAAACCCAGTTTGAGATGTGATTCTCTCTTGGATAAGGCTAATCTTGATTGCTGGATCTTGGTTAACCAATCCTACATATTAAATATTCAAAATCAGTGATATAAATTATTATTAATATAATATTATAAGTTGCAGTTGCAGAACTTACCTTGTATAAATGATGCAATTAGCTCAGAATCTAACTTATTATGATCTTGTGACAAAGACATGTTCAAACATGTACGACGTCCACCCCATTGAGTCACTTTCCACTTGTCAGATTTCTTTGACTCAATAGCTCTCATGTACCATCCACATCCATCATGCGCATTTGGACATCTAACAACCCACTTTGTCGTTTTCGATTCAACCACATAAAAACTCTGATGCATTCTCATTGCATTTTGCTTTACTGCATTTTTTACTGCATCTTTATTCTCAAACTTCAATCCAACATATAAATCTTCGTCAATAGACCAATTATTAGCCACATCCATGCCTGGGATTTCTTCTTCATCTGGATGACTCCAATTGATATTAGTGTAGTGAGGTAAATTACCCCAAAATTGACTTCCACCTAATTTAATCATAGTAAATATATAAAATTAAATAATGTAAATTTAAACTAAATTTTTTAAACGAATAACACAAATTTTAGACAATTAAAATTTAAACTAAATTTGTTAATACAATAACATAAATTATTGAGAAATTTAATTTTCAAAAGTTACCTTCAGTAGATGGATACATTGAAATTGGTTCAACCATTGGACTTTGAACAATAGCATCTGACTCCACGTCACTATCAGATGCTTCACAATTTTCTATTTCATCTTCATTTGATTCATCAATGCTTTCATATGACAATGAAACATGATAGTCTTCATCATCTTCGTCATCTTCATCTTCGTCTCTTGTCATCACCGGTGATCGTTCAATTGACAAATTTTGAAGATTCCGAGTTACCTATTTCAGCATGTAATTCCATTATTGGCATCACATTCTAACCGATAAAACCTTCTATCATGCATTGTACATCATCATCGTCACTCAATTCCAATGAAGAATATTTGTTCTCATCATGTTGTGCTGTGAAACAACAAATCTGTAAGTTACAGATAATATAACTTGATTTGACTTAAGATGAAATTTGTTGTGAATCCTTCTCTTTAATAAATCCAAAGTTAAACCTCGCTTAATATACATCCCTTTTTTTGGTCCCTCAAATGTTACACCTTCTGGACTTTCATACATCCTTCCAGTGTAAATATAAGCTATAATTTGATCCATAATATCTGAAATAAAATTCAAATATTAGTACAAATACATACAACTTATTTAAACTACAAAAAATTTCAATCATAAATAAGAATTTAAAACTCAACTTAACAAGAACAAAGAACCAATCAGACTGATTTAGTGGATAAATAACAAATACAGTAACAAAAACAACAAATGAAGTACAGATATCGATGTGATTTACCATAACGGAGGGGGCGTATATATATTGCAACAGTATACATCACCTATAGCGACATCTACATAAATTATTTAATAAAAATTTTAAAAAACTGAAGTCGCTATGGGCCATAGCTCCAGTTTTAAAAATATATCTCATATTTTTTAAATATTAAATTTATTTAGAAATTTATAGAAAAATAACGGATATAAGGGAAAAAAAGGATTGAAATAAGAAAAAAAACGTAAATTTTAAAAAATAAGTAATATAATATAAAAAATAATTTAAAAACGAAAAAAAAAATGGGGCACTATGGCCCATAGCTCCACTCAGACCCTATGGCCCATAGCGCCAATTATAAAAATATAGCTAATATTTTTTAATTATTAAATTTATTTAGAAATTTATAGAAAAATAACGAATAAAAGGGAAAAAAGGATTGAAATAAGAAAAAAAATGTAAATTTTAAAAAATAAGTAATATAATATAAAAAATAATTTAAAAACGAAAAAAAAAAATATTGGAGCGCTATGGCCCATAGCTCCACTCAGACGCTATGGCCCATAGCGCCAATTATAAAAATATAGTTAATATTTTTTAATTATTAAATTTATTTAGAAATTTATAGAAAAATAACGGATAAAAGAGAAAAAAAGGATTGAAATAAGAAAAAAAATGTAAATTTTAAAAAATAAGTAATATAACATAAAAAATAATTTAAAAATGAAAAAAAAAATATTGCGGCGCTATGGCCCATAGCTCCACTCAGGCGCTATGGCCCATAGCGCCAATTATAAAAATATATCTAATATTTTTAAAATATAAATTTTTTTTACAAATTTATAAAAAAAATAACGGGTAAAAGGGAAAAAAAGATTGAAATAAGAAAAAAAATGTTAATTTTAAAAAATAAGTAATAAAATGTAAAAAATAATTTAAAAACGAAAAAAAAAATTTAAATTGGAGCGCTATGGCCCATAGCGCTTGAGTGGAGCTATGGGCCACAGCGCCTGTGTTAAAAAAATACATTTTATTTATTTTAAAATTACGTTTTTTTCTTTTTATAATTATATAATAAATAGTTCACTTTATTATATTTATTTTATATTATTATTATTTTCCTTTTTTTTATTTTTTTCTTTACCCAATGTCGCTATGGGCTACATAATTTTTTTAAGCCCATCAGCTGTGGTGGGCCAGCTGATAGTGACACTGATCCAACCCAACCAAGCAAAAAAAAAAAAAAACACGTGTCATGGGTGTCGCTATGGGCCATAGCGACACCCAATAAAAGAGCCCCAAAGGTGTAAAATGTTTCAAAACAGCCCCATTTTAGTAATAAGTTTCTAAAACTGCACTACAATAGTCGTTTAGCCAATAAATTCTCTTATAGAATTAGATAAAATACAAAAATTATACTACACGTTATTATTGTTTGTATATCACATCTTTAATTAAAATATGGAACTTTTAAATTTTATAATTTAATAATTCAAATATGCTTAATATATATATATATATATATATATATAATAACTTGATAGATTATTACACTATATTTGATTCTAGTACATGACTTGGATCATGTAGATACTTTCTCAACTAAATCATATAGAACACATTGTGTAGGTTGAATAGAAATGGCGACAAACCTAGGTGTCAATATCTTGGACTTTATTCCTCTTTCCACTTTTGTTGTGGATGTCATCTTCAAGAACAGATGTTCTCTCTGAACAAACTCAAGAGATCTTTTCCTTTTGTCGGCATAAGACTTTTTCCTACTTTGAAAAGTCATCCTCTCATGAATCATCTTACCTTCTTAGTAGTTTGTAAAATCAACCTTGGTCTTGACTCACCATCCTTATTCTAACATAAAAGAGTCTTATACCTAGAAATGTAAAAAAAAAGTTCATACCTATGAATAAAATTTGTTATGGATAAAAAAAATGGATATTGTAATAAATAGGTACTCATGGGTAATAGGTATCATAGTATTTGTACCCATGGGTACCTACTAATATTCAATTACATAATTACATATTAAAATTTTTAAACTTTATGGAAATATAGTACTTAACAATTAAATTTAGTTTATAAATTGAAAAATCTTGATTAGCAAAATTATGTATAATATTTGAATAATTTATGTTTTAACTTTTAAGCTATTATTTTTAGAGAAATTATTAGAATAAATAGAAATTATTATCAAAATATTTTTGAAAAATTATTTATTTTTAAAATAAATATCCACAAAAATATGAATACTCGCTTAACAAATAAGCATATGGATATGAGGACAAGTACGGAATAAATATTCATCTAGTAGTGATGAAACCTTAGGAGAGACTAGACTGTTGTACTTTCGCCTTCAAGTTTCTTACTACATCTTTTCCTTCTTAACACTCCTCAAGCTTTTTCAAGGTTTCCAATGGAGAAGAAAACCTCTGAAATTACCTTCAACGGTGAAACTTTCTTCAAGTGGTGTCACTTCAAGGAAGAAGAAAAGTCACTTCAAAGTTCATCACACTCTTAAAAAGAGAATAAGAGAATTGGAAGTAAATCAAAGAAGATTTAAGCTTTTGAGAGAGAGAATTCTAGAGAGAAGATAACTCTTCAAACTCCAATAATACTCAAAAGTTAATGGGTCAAAACTATAATATATAGAGTTTAGTTGGTTTATGGTGCAAGTTAGACTAATCATGGTTAAGTGTAATCATGGTTAGCTATCTTGTACTTAAGCTAACCAACTCTAGTTAAATTTCTAGAAGTCTAGTTAATTGTCTAGAAGCTTATTGAGCAAGCTAAGATAATCCTAGTTTAAGAATAACCTAGGTTAGCTTAAGTTAACTCCAACTACCTAGCCTAAATCATTACAACTATTAAGCTAATGATTACTTTTAACAAGTTGTTGAGAGGTCACTATCAAAAGCCATGTGAATTATTTCACAACTTGGATGGCTAGATTGGCTTGGTTTGGATGTCCAAACCATTTGCATGAGCAAGTAAACATCTAAACCTATGGTTTACAAAAATATTTAGGTCACCTTAGCCCAATAAACCTATCATGACTTTAGCTAGTTACACCTCTCTTAAACTACTAATTACACCCTTAAGTAAAAACAATATAAGGACAAAATTACCTACAATACTTGACCCAAAATACAAGGCAAAAAATATCCTAATACAATTAGTGTTGAAATTAATTACAAAAAAAGTATAACAATTATAGGAGCCCTCTAAGGTAGGGTGCCCTACAAAATAAGGGTAAGTGCCTATAATTCTTTAAACCAACTTTATCATCCTTCACCCTTCTTATTTTTATCTCTTCCAATGTGATTCTTGGGAAGTAGGTTTCCATCAGGCGGGGTGGGTAGCGAAGGGTTACTACTTGTGCCCATTCCATCCTATTAACATCCCTACCTACACTTTCTTCCATAGAGTGCCTCAAATGGGGTCATTCCAATACTAGCATGAAAATTGTTATTATAGGTAAACTCCCTCAATGGCAACACCTGCTTCAACTCCCTAGATGATCTAACACACAAGACCTCAACAAATCCTCTAAATATTGGATTATCCTCTCCAACTAACCATGTATCAGTGGGTGATATGCTAAACTCAATCTCAACTTTTTCCCCAAGGTTTGGTGTAAATTCTGTCAAAACCTGGAATTAAACCTTGAAACATCTAACACCAAGAGCTCCACCTTGTGGAGTCATAGGAGGTATTTTGGCAATAAAGCTCCCTTATGGTTGATGAGGTCTTTCATAAGGTTTCCTCTACTAACTACCCCCCTTCAACCCAGGCCCCTCCTACTTCTTCACTATCTTGCCACCACATTCTTTCATCTTTTCCACAAAGACAGGGGACATAGTGATGGTCATAGGAATCACCACCCTCTTCAACTTATGTCTCAACCCTTCACTAAATTTCCCACACCTCCAAGCTTCATAGATAACCCAGGAATAAAAGCAAGCCATATACTAAAATCTCATGGCATACTCATACAATCATATTCCCCTGATGCAATCTCAAGAACTCTACACCCTTGACATACCTCATATAAGAATACTTTCCAAGGAATACCCTTTTGAAGCCTTCCTAGTCCACCACCACACCTTTAGCCTTCATCATGTGATGTGTACCCCTCCACCAATACTCAACCTCTCTCACAAGCATGTAAATTGCATAAGTCAACTTCATGTCCTCTAGGCATCCTATCATCCTAAAGATATTTTCTATCTCACTAATCCATTGGTCAACTACCTTTGGATCAGCCTCACTCTTGAACTGAGGATTACCCTTCCTAAACTCAGCCAAGCCCCTATATTCCTAAGATACCACTAGTCTAGCTACCTCAACTATAGTCTTGTTGGCTTCTATCTGAGCCAAAGCAACATTTTGTTGATGCATAGTTGTAGCCATCATCTCCATCGTCTAAGCTATCATATTCCCATCAAATTAAATGGAGGTCTAACCATCATATACTAAGATCAATAACCCATAAGTAACACCACTCAACAACAACGAACAACACTCAACCCTAAAAAACTTCATGACAAAAACATAATGAAATGACCCCCACAAAGTGCCTAAAATAATTGACCGACTCTAATACCATAAAAGTGTAACAAACCAATAATTTAATACACTTTAATGCTTAACAACTAAGCAGCAACACAAAATATAAGTCAACTACACTAGGGTTATTATGCAATAGTACCTGGACATCCATGCGTCAGATACATGTATAGGATGTAGAAAGCATAAAACAGTTCCTGCCAATTTAACTTGAAAACATAAAGCTCTTTACAAGGTTTCAATAAAACCTTGTACATACATACAAATATACATCTAGTATAAAATACTAAAAACATAAAGACCTAGGGCTAGTCAAACATCTACTATACAAAAGCTACATTAGAGTAGCTCCAACAAAACATCGTCATCTCCAACATTCCACTTAAATAGTTAGTCCTCTAGCCTAATCTTTCTCTACTCCCATAATAATATGATCATCGTAGTCCAAAAATGAGAAAAACAAAGGTAAACTTGTAAACAACAAAGCAACACATAATATAGAAGTAAGATATGACTACATTAAGCATTTCATCATATCAACACTACAACAACCAACTTATCTTGGCAACACACACAAATCAGTTCATCAACTTCAACTTTATATCAACATTATATAACTATGCCCAATGCTCAGCATAGCAACACATATCAACATACAACATAACTTTACAACTTAACAATTTTTCTCAACATACAATATGGTATACAACTTATCGTCATTTCCAACTTAATATATAGACAACACAACTTATAAACCACTCAACAATATAAGAATTAAACAACATGATAATATGGTAATACAACAACATAATGCGTTGACATGCATTCCAACTAAAAAATCTCTTACAACACAAGTGAGCAGTTTAAGTGGCTTGACCCTACCGAACCAACTTAACAACACAATCTTTTTGGACTTGCTAGATCAACAATAAATTTGGATATCAATCTACAATACAACATGGTTTTTCAAATTTTTCCACTTAAACTAGAAAAATCTAGTACCCATTATCAAGAATAGTATAGCTTAGATATGGGTCTGCCACAACATTAACATGCATTAATCAAGCCACCTATGGGTACAAGCCACTAATTATCCTTGCGATACCACACATTTTTTCAGTAATCTATTAAGGATTCTATCCCTCGACTTCATACCTTACTCAATTCATCGCTTCTAAACCAATATGGCTCGAACTAGTCCCCATATAGTATCAACTAAGAACTAAGAATAAACTCAACACTCCACTTCAAGAGACAACTATACTCAAGAAAGGTTTTTAAATAATTGGGCTCTCAGATCATGAAAACACATAACTACACAATGAGATATTTCAACTTTAAAAATAACACCTCTCATTTAGTCCTAAGTTCACAACACATGACAACTACATGCATCAAGCATATTATCAACATATTTTAACACTATAACATGTCTCATGCATATCACAACATAATACTATACATCAACATACTTTTCATACATTCACAACACAATATACAACAAATGCTACTAACATTCTTTTCAGCATATTCATGCTCGACATGATCAGCTTGCACCCAATGTCCACTCTAGCACCATTAACTTAACACTCAGCACTAGTGAGACAGAGAGCCTCTGACTCATTCACACCCGACGCCAATCCTCTTGTGCCTAATGAAAATAAGATAGGGATTTATGTGTAAAACCATGGTCAATGCTACTAAACTTGTGTCCATTGTCATCCATGAGTTTTTGCCTTACCCATGCCTAACGTTATTCAACTCGTAGTTGAAATCGTCAAGGCAAAGAGCCTCTGACTTGCTCACTCCCAATGCCACTCCTCCCACCCCCGACATCACTTCTTTGCAGCCCAAAGTCACCAAGCCAGAGTACTCCCAAGGCAATCATGCTTGGTGTCTCTCAACCCATGTCCAATGTAACCACGTTAGAGAGTCCCTCACTAATTCATGCCCATTGCTACTTAACTCGTGCTCAATACTACTCAACTCACGCTTGGTGTCAGTAAAGCAGAAAACTTCTAACTTGTATCACACCTAGTGTCATGAAACTACACTTGGCAAGAAGATGATTTTTATACTTACTAGAATCACAATTTTGGTTCAAACATAAAAAAAAAAAAAAACTAACTTAAAACCAACATGTAGCTCTCAGCATACATAAAACACAAGCAACTTGAGTTCATCAAAAATATCAACATGCATCCACAAAAGATCACATATTTAAATTAAAAATTTACTACAATTCCTTTTTATAACAGTAGAAAGACTATACAAGAAAGATAATGATAATCAAATCTAAATTTTCGTGTATATATCTCAATTTTTCAAGTTACTAGATAGTGATTAAAAATTTACTATAAATTAAAACTTTGAATTCTTAATTAGTAAAGAAAGGAAAGATAACGTGAACTAGATTTATTTTTTGAGAGATAAATTAGATATAATTATAACCATCTTTTCAATTTTATATCAATTCATGAAAAGAAAGAAATAATAGTGTTGATTGACCCAGCCACATATTTATGTGATATATAAGACAAAACTTAAATCCAATTTATTAAATACTTTAGTTTTGCTTTATAATTAAAATTAAAATTTTATTTTGATAATTAAAGTTACATAATTTTGCATTCAAAAATTTAATATAAACCATTAAAGTGAAACTCTAATTTTAGCTAAGAAATCAATACTACAATGCTAAAAATACATTAAAAATTTATTTTAAATTTTACTTTTTTATATTAAATATATCTTCTGTTAAAAATAATCCTATTCAAATTAAGTAAGATCATTGTAAGTAATAAAGTTATAATATTTCTATTCGAGTGAGATAAAGTTATTAAGTGTTAAAATTCTTTCTCAAAATATTATATATAGATGTATATTCATAATTTAAATTTAAAATTACTAATTAAATTTGAACAATATGTTACATGGTATCTACGTTTATCTATCTATGTATATAAGTTTTATTTAAATATATATGATAAGAAAGATAAGGAGAATGAGGTTAATACTTAATAAATAGATAAAGGATGGCACATCGTTATCAATCCAGTTGGCGAAAGTGGGAAACATGAAAGAGGGGCCAACTTAGGGTGTAGGGTAGGGATAGGGGCTATTTTTCCAATAAGACCAATCTATGAGGCAAATGAAATTAGGGTTAGGCTATGATCATGACCTATATAGACACTCTCTCTAGGTCTATGACCCCATTATAGGCATCCTTAGATGCTGGGTTGGCCCCCCCTTGCCTACCATTTTCACATTTCTCAATTTTGAGAATGCTTACACAACCTGCTAACCATGTCCCCAAATTTAATAACATGCAATTAAAACTCTTCCTCACTCCCACACTCTAGTTGCTTCTTGTAAGTTAATGTTTTCATCCATTTTGTTTTTCTCAATATAAATAAATAACTTCAACTATCTCTTAAATTTGATTTGATTTGAGTATATGTATAATAAAGAGTTTAATAAGTGTGTGTTGTTGGTGTAGAATTTTTTATATTATCAAACTAGTCATAAATTATCTTTAATATGATTTTAAAGTGATTATTATTGTCTTATTCGGTTTGGATAAATTTATTTATAATAAAAATATTTCATTTATATAAAAATTATTTTAAAAAATAATAAATTAACAATTCATGATTGTTAAATTCTTCTAATCATCAGAGATTCAAATAGTTTATGCAGAGTTTTGACTTGATTTTTATGAATAAGAAAAAAAGAAATAAAAAATATCTAAAATACGATAAATATAGAAATCCAACTAAGAAAACACAGAGTGAGAGGAAAAATATGACAATAATAAAGGGGGATGGGAGAGGAATTGAGGAAAGAAAAATGAATACAGTAATGGGGGCCTATTTAATTATAAAAAAAGAGATTTTTAAAGGTTAAATATATATAGATCTAGCAGTAAATATTCACGAGAAGTCTGTGTTCATTTTAATCTTTTAATAAAAAACATTAAAAGAAATTCTTGTTGGAAACTATGAGTATATTATTATTATTTTTTTTAAAATTAAATATTTTTTTTTAAAAAATTTATAATTTAGTATACTTTAACTTTTAGTCTTATAATTTAAAATAATTTTTTTAATCTTTATATTTATCTTTTTTTAAAATAATTTTTATAATTTAAGTGATTTTTTTTAATTTTTATATTTGTGGATTTTTAATTCTTTTAATAATTATTATTAATTTTTTTGTAACATTGTCTCTTTTACATTGACATAACAAAAATATTAATTTAATTTTATGTGTCTGATGTCAAATTTATTTTATTAAAGTTATTTTAAATTTGGTCTTTAATATTTTGTGTCTCTTTTTATCTTCACCCAAGAGGTCGAGTGTTGAGACACCTTTTATTTATCCTTACAAAATTCAATTACAATGTTAACACAAAAGAGACAATGTTATAAAAAATTAACAATAAAGACTAAAAAAATTAAAAAGGTATATCTTAAACTATAAAAAAATAAAAATAAATATAGAGACTAAATATGTTTATTTTAAATTATAGAAATTAAAATGTAAAATAAATAAAATTATAAAACTAAAAAAATATTTTAATTTACAGTCAATTTTATATTTAAAGTTAAGATTTAAATATGTATTTAGATAATTGTTAAAAAGTTAAGTTAAATTTACCTTTTCAAATTAAATTTTTATTTTTGAAAGAAAACAACCTTAATTTTAACTTTTTATTTAACCGAAACTTACTTATAATTCATACCCAATAGAATGAGAGAAAAAAAATGCCAAACATCTAGATACAATGTTCGAGATCAGCTAACTAAAGTCAAGAATATCAAAGTTAAACTAAACATACTTTAAGTTAGAATCACTTATGTGAATCATTATTATTATTTAAGTAATTTATTTGATACACACTTTGAAATTTAATACAACCATAATTATGAAGCAAAGATAAAATTTAAAAAAAAATCAAAATTTAGGAATAAAGAGGAGAGAATTTCATGATACACATATAGTTGACCTTATTTACAGTATGAAAAACAATAATTTTCTTAATAACAATCTATTATTATTTTTTAAAATAATTATTCCTTTACCTTTGCAGTTGGTTGCTGAGTTTGGAACATAAGAGAAGGCAATGATGACCAATGAATTCAGAAAATAACGTGCAAGAAACTGTGCATTTTAACTACACTTGCAGGCACCACACAAATCCCAAATTGCATTATGCAGCACAACTCCAACAACAATTATTAATTAATTACCTTACCCCTCTTCCCAATCCAAATATCTGTTAAGTGGAGATTCACTGTCAGAAAAAATAAATAAATGAAACTGTAGCAGTGTTGTCCTTTTGCACCTTTCTTTTTTCTTTTTTCAAAATCTCACTTTTTTCAATGCCAAATCAATATACAAACATCCCAAATCATCCTCATCATCACACACCAGAGCCAGAGTTTCCATCAAAGGAATCTCAATCTCAACATTCTCCCTGTAAAATCTCCACAACATCATCAACACATTCAACTTCTTACACACACATTCTAATACTAAACAATAAAAAAAAAACACCCTCTAAACTCAACTCAATTAACCTTGTTCCAATGAACATGTTAGGCCTCAGAGACCTAGTTCTGATAGCTCCAAACCCTTCTCCACTTCACCACCATCAACACCAACACCAACACCAACCCATTTCAGCAGAACACCATTCCAACCTCCCTTTGCCTTCTCCAGCCTCTCTCAGCGTTGGTCTCGGCATTTTCCCTCTCCTCACCTTGCCACACACCAACGATGTTCATGTTCAAGTTCAAGACTGTGCCAACACCACCAACACCAACACCAACAACACCACCAACTACTGGAACCTCAAGATGTGTGGTGGTGGCTCAGAAGTGAATTCCGCAAGAAAAGGTGGTGTGATCATGAACATGGAAGACGAGGGGAGCAACAATAGGCACGTGATGGAGAGTGATGAAAGTGGTGGCACCGAGTTTAGGGTGTGTCAGGATTGTGGCAATAGGGCCAAGAGAGATTGCACCTTCAGAAGGTGCAGGACTTGTTGCAAAGGACGTGGCTTTGATTGCATCACTCACGTGAAGAGCACGTGGGTACCTGCATCCCTAAGACGGGGCAGTGGTAGCGGTAATAATAGTGGTGGTGAAGACAATAATAGTGGTAGTGGTGATGGAAGTGCTTGCAAGAGAATGAGAATTTTAGGTTCTTCAAAGAATGTTGCTGCTACATCTCATAGCTCCACTTCTAATGCTACCCCAACAAAGAGCTTTAGCTTGGATACTAGCTCTTGTCAACAAGGTCATCATTTCATTCATTTTCTCTTTTTTCAATTAAATTTGATAGTAGAAAATTGTTTGAAAATCACATATAAGCTATCTCATCGTTACCTTTAATTTGTCTGGTAGTGATGTTTGATAGATTTTTACAAATAGTTTAATTTAAGTGCTTGTATAAGAAAGATTTTAAGATTTTAAATTGAAGTTAGGATCACAATTTTACTGATATTGTGAGAGATTACATGTATCAATGAAAGTGTAGTTATGATTGCAAAAACTCTGAAAATCTTGAAATTGCCGCTAAATTTAGATGGTTTGAAGATTATTCATAAATTTGGTTATGAAGTTTAATGAAAACAAGTTAGGAAAGTATTTTGATTAATTTTTCTTGTGCTTATTACAACAGTTAATAAAAGGCTATAAATTTTTTCTTTCTTTAGAACAACTCTAATATGTGTGCTGGAATTTTGGAGTTTGGATATGTTTAATGTGTATAAGTGGGAGCAATAGTTAATTGCTTTTACATCAATTTTGACTTGATTCTTACTTAATCGTGGATCTCGGATATAGAATCAAACTATGCATGCAAATGAAACATGTAGCAAGTGATTTTGTTGAAATGCATGCAGATGCTGGTTTCAAGCAGTGTTTGCCACGGCATGTTCAAGCACCTGCTGTGTTTAGGTGCCACAGAGTGTCTGCAATTGGGAGTGGTGAAGATGAGTTTGCCTACTTGGCCACGGTTCATATCAGTGGCCATGTGTTCAAGGGGTTTCTCTATGATCATGGTCCTGATGCCAGAAATGCTGTGCTTAGTGTTTCAGAACTGCAACTAGGAAACAATGGAAGTGGAAAGAATAATAATAATAATAATAATAATGGGGAATGTTCTTCTGCAATTGGAGTTCCAACTAGTGCTTACCCTGCTTCTGTTTGCTGAGATCAATTCAAGGTACAAAATTGAACTAGCTTTGTTTTAAGTAACATTCATCACCCCTTTATTGTGCTAATTGCTTCATGTATGAACAACTAAAGCAAATCAAATGAAATGTGCTTTAGCATCTCCAATTTTTTTTTTGTTAAAGTTGGTCCTTGTTTTAAAAATTGGTGAATTTTGTTACTCACCTTAATTTCCTAGGTTTCACAATAAGAATGAAATTCATGATTATATGAAATGTGGAGAATAAAACCATTACTTTTAAAATATTAAGACTAAGATCATTCTTAATCATTACTAAATATTTCGTGTTGATTCTTGGGTTGTGTGAGGATTAGTTAAAAAATTTACCTTGCTTATCATTACTAAGCAAAAGCTTTGAAAATTCTTGTATGTCACCATTTCAGTAACATAGTGACAAATTTTTCTATTGGCCGGAGTATAATCATGATATCATGATAACAAAAACAAAAGAGAAACAAATAGAATTGTCAACGGAAAAATTATAATCATTTACTATTTTTTTTAATATATATAAGAATTATAATAATGACTTTAAGATTTGAATTTAAAATATTGTATGTATTATTTTAATTTTTTTAAATTTATTTTTTAAATTTATTTTTTTTCTTATCTTTCATTAATTCACATGTTTTAGAAGGAAAAAAAAAACCAAAAAATAATGAAATAATTTTTTTCCCTCTTTCATCGTTAATAGAGAAGATGGATAGACACAAACTTTACTCAACGAAGTGAGAAATAATTAAGTAAAAAAATAATTAATTAATGTTAAAAATATTATAAATGATTTTCAAAAAAGTTATTAAGTTATTAACAAATTTAATATTATTAACTAAATCAAATAATTTTAAAAAAAATATATAATTTTGTTGAAAGAATATTATATAAAAAGACATGGTCATAGCTGATACTAGGTACCATAAAAGAATTGAGCTAAATGGTAATATCCATTAACAATATATCATAAATGATAAATTTGTTAATTTTTATAATAATTATATCTTAAAAATTATATAAATCCTTATTTTAAATTAATCACAAATTGTAGTTTTTTTAATTAATTGACTGCATGAAAATTTTCATAAACATTATATCACCATTAGATCTTATTTATTTTCTCTTCAATCCATCTTACTTTCACCTTTTTTTATTTTTTTATTTCTCTCTGTTTTATTTTATTGTATTTTTCTTTCTATCTCTTTTCTATTCATCCTATTTTTTGTCCTAAAGTATCAACCCTAATCACTGCCCTTAGCAATTTGCCCCTTGAAACTGTACACTACAGTGGGTGGTGACCCTGTATGAGAACATAAAAAAAGGAAGGGACAAAATAAAAACAATAGACTTTGCATCTAAATTATCACAAGTGTTCACTTTTATTTTTATTTTTATTTTTATTTATTATTTTTGTAATGGAAGGTAGCATTAGCATGTACCGTGTACGGGAGGGTTCAAGAGTAGAGTAGTAGTGGTGACTTTTAAAATGTCACTTTCAATCAAACCACAACTAGATAACCATTGCACGTACACCTTTTAATGTGCATTGAGACTCTTTTACTTTTACATTATCATCTATGTTTGTTCATGCATATAGTATTTATTTTTATTTTTTAATATAAATAAAATCTCATATCAATAAAATAAAAATTTATAAAATATACATAATTTAAATGATTGAGAAACTTTTGAAAGATAATAAATAACGTTTAAGTTCAAAATGAATAATATCTTTTCATTATAAAATTATGTGTAAAATAATTTTATAAAAATGATAAATTATAATTCTCTCTTCTTCATAAAAATATTCTTTTAGATAAATATCAATAAAATAGTCACAACACATTTATATCTTTTAATCAAATTATTCATTATATTAAACTTTGATATTTTTTATATAATAAATGTATTATTATGAAAATATTAACTTTTAATTTCGTATTAAATGTCCATGAACACAATAAAAAAAAACCTTTTTTAATATGTTTAAAATGAATAGATTATAATCATTTTACAACATCTATTATCTTCTTATTAGATAAACAAAGTATAAGCTTTTTTTAGCTTTTAAGATAAAAAAAAAATGTATTTTTCTTATTTAATCCTTTTTTATAAAATATTTAAAGAATTAGTATGAGGGTATTATAAAAAAAAAATATATATAACATCACTCTTCTACTTGTGTATTATTCTTTGCCCCACTATTTTCCAAGGAACAAGGATATTGAAGGAGGACTTTGTACTCTCATTCTGGGTTGCTTAATTTTGCAACCGATCATGTCTTGACATCATTCTTGTCCATGTTTTCCATTGTTGTGAGAGTCAAATACCTTGAAAAGAAAATTAAAGATTAAAAGCCCTATAAAGTGAAAAACTAAGGATGTGAAAGAAAGTTGGGGAATCCAGGAATAAGAGTATGCAAAAGGCACATCAATGACTTGTTGACAATTATTTTATAATTTGTTTGAATTGCTATTTCATTTCCTTGGTTGCTTTTTTCTTAATCAATTTGCTTTATTCCTCTTAATTAGAGACGAACTTTGTATATGGGTGTGATTTGGGAAATAATGCAATGCATGGTCCAGCATATTTTTGACTAAGAGAGGGTTAAGTATATTTTAGATTATTAAGTTATTGACTATGAGGTGTTTATTAAAGACTCATTTAAGAGAAGTAATTTTTACTTTTTTTAAAATAAATTTCTTTCAGTCAAAATTTTTTTTCTGTTTTTTTAGGTTGAACTAACTACATATCGAGTCTGATTTTTGTTAGCTAATTTGTTGGTTCATATATTTTCTTTTAGCTCAGTAACAAATCAAAGTTAAAAATATTAATTTTAAATAACTATAGAATTATTTCATATTTAAAAAAAAAAATAGAATAAAGTACACTTTCTCCTTTTGATAGATTCTTAAGTTACACTATCTTGTTTTAAAAATTACACTTTTTTTGGTAATAGATTCTACACTTTAGTTTATTTTTATGTAAGCAAATTATTACGGTCTATTGTTTTTTTAATGATTCTAACATGATTAATTTACAAATAGATTTTAATTTATAAAAAGGACTTTGAAACCTCAAAACAAAATGAAGATTTTGAGTGAAATTTCAAAAGTAATAAAATGAATACATCCAAAACATTATTTTATCGCCTAAATTCTGATCATGGATAATACGTGTTTAAAATTGTGAATAATTATCCTTAGAAGATGAAGAAAACTACTCTTAGGAGGTTTATTTGTATGGCTGGTCACTACTAATTAACTCATTTTAAGAATGATAATAACTTAAGCATATTTCAAGAGAGGGAACATTTTACTTAAAATAATTGAACATTGTTTTGAAATAGTATTTGGATAAAGTTGAAGGGATAAAATTAATAATTTTTAATAAAATGGTGTGTACTTCTAAGTTTATGAGTTAACTTTTATTGGGGGTCAAATTAATTAGATAAAAATAAGTTGAGCTAAAATAGTATACATATCTGGCCAGTATCACTACAAAATTTTGTTTTCCAAGTATTATCCAGTGTCCTAAATTTAAATTCAGTTATTATTGTAATGTTTATAAGAAAAAAAAAATATTATCTATAATTCTATTTTATTGCTTCAATTAACACAATAGGTTAAGTTATTGGTCACACTACAAACTTTCAATTTTGTACTTGATGTGGGCAACATTTAAATGAGGGCTAACTATATATAAACCTTTTTATTTGCCAATAACAGGTGATGATGGATTCTGTGACACTCTGATGGCAGTAAATTCTGCTGTTTTGCAGGGAAAACTGAGGATATATGCTCTTTTGTTATTATGTAAATTTCTCTTCTATAGAATGTTTATATGCATACATAGGGGACCTAGTTTCAATTTCATGCACAAGATTAGAGACATTGATTGATGTTGCGGGACTTTATATTCAGTGCTTAAGTAAAGTTTTATTTCATCAAAATAATCATAATTCATAGTCTCGTGAATAAAAAAATAGAGAAGAATTCATTCATCAAAGATAAATTTTATAATAAAAAATGAGTCAATCACTTATACATTATCAGTGTAAAGTTTTTTATACTGACAATCAATTAAATTTGTTAATAGTGTTTTTTATTTTAATTTAATTAAATGAGTAAATAACATGACACTATTAACATATCTAATTGATTGTTAGTAAAAAAACTTTACACTGTCAGTGTGTAAGTAATTAACTCATAAAAAATAGTCATTAACAAAATACATCAAGAATTTTATATGGAGCTAGAAACAAATGAAAAAACAAAAAAAGGTAAAATGTTTTGAAATGGTTGAAGGGGCAAGAAAATAGATCCTATATGATCTAGATAGGACAATAATTACCAAAGTCGCTAATATTAATAGCCCATAGCAACGTCTCTAAAAGAAAATGGTGTCATAAATTGATGTGTCATACATATTCAACGACGTGAGGCCTTTAAATATTATTGCATCAATCAATTTTAGAACCAATTCTTTATATAAAGTAGCAACGTCCAAGTTGTCTTTAATGATTATGGATCAGTCTCATGCATTGCCCTCTTTTGTTATTTCTTCATATAAATTCAATGATTTTAAAATTAACAAATAATTTTCTGAATTATTTCCAAATTTGAAAAGATATTATGTGATGCTAGCAGGGAAACCGTCTTTATATTTATTTTTTGAGAGTTTTAAAAAATATTGTGATAAAAAAATATTAAGAATTGAAAATGGATAATAATATAGATAAGTGAGGATATTTTTTTTAATACAGAAAGTTAATAGTTTAAAAAATCTTAGTGGGGTATGAATTTCAAAAAAGTCAAAATAAAGTTATATTATTAAAAAGAAAATAGTTCTCAAATCTTTCCTAAGGATAGAGGTGTCACATTTGTTCAAAGCGAGAAATAAACTTGAAGAAATACCAAATGAAATCCACGGCTAACAAAGATTCTTACAATTCAAAAAGAACTAATATGAGTCACAGCATAGGAAGTAAACTCACATAAACATAAATCCTAATTCAAGAACTTCGATATTACGTTCTATTAGATCTTGACCCATAAATACATCACAAGACCCATGTCTCGTCATTGTGACAGCATCTAGCTGATTATCACTTGCAAAACATATAGAAAACACAACAAAAACAATAAGAGAGTGAGAAATGTTTTACTCTAGCCACCAATGTGAGATAGAGTTGAATAACCATACACAAACAACAACATAGGCATAAGTGTACATATAATAGTTTAATACAATATTCATCACAATTATAATTAAAGAAGCAATACAAAGAACACCAACATGTCTACAATACTCATGATTAACACAAATGCAATGGACACGAACTTATCTAGTTTTACATACATGTGGAGCTAGTAAATCTCATGTACTTGTGGCTAGAAGGCTAATAATATTCATGACCCAAAGGTGAATACTCATGGTCCAAAGGCAAATTCTCATGACCCAAAGGCAATTACTCATGGATCAAAGGACATTACTCATGACCTGAAGGAGAATACTCATGCACACGATGCATGTCTCACATACAAGACTCTATGTTGCACTTTATCATAAGGACTCCATACTTATATAATTCACTTAATTAACACATCATCCTCGTATCAATGTCTTGCATACATATCATCATCGTTTCATTCTCATATCATACATTATCATCTCCTATCACATATAAAGTTCTTATAACATGTAGACACATTTCATATCATGCACATCATATTGAAGCATCTCATCCCTCATAGGCACAAAATCTCAAGTACAATGTCTTACAAACATAATTTCATACATTCGTCATAATCCACTCATAACTTATACCAAACGGACACTTTCTTTAAGCAACCGACAATTGGATGGAAAATTTAAACATGACCATCCTAGCTAATCAATCAGCATCAAGATGATCGAAACATTCAAAAGATACCTTCTCACATGCCATCCTCAATGACCTACTTATGCAATTGAGGTATGCATAAATTGGGACCATCACATGCTGAAATACCTGTCGAGGCCCTTCAAAACCCCTAATAATCGAATGCACTTTAGGTTGAACCATTCGACACACTTGAATACCAAGCGACCTTTCAACTTATGTAATAGCTCCCAATATCCTTAACAATCAAACGCACTTTAAGTTAAGCTATTCGGCACACTTGAATACCTAACACCCCTTTAGGTAGTCGAAGATGCAGAATGACTTTTCTACTTAAGTAACGATCACTACAAAAAAATCAAGTTTTAGCTACCACCAAAATCGGTCGCTATTTAGGTAAAATTAGTCGCTATTTCATTCAGCGACCGAAATAGCGACCGAAAATTTTTCTGTCGCAATTTAGCGACCGAAAAATCAGTCGCTAGACAATAAAAATCCGTCGCTAAAATTTTGGTCTCCTAACTTTTGGAGACCAATTTTGCGACTGAATTTTTTGGTAGCAATTTCCGTCGCTATTTTTTATATTTATTTAATAAAAACATTTAATGATTCAGTGGCTAATTCGGTCGCTAAAAAACTGATGTAGCTACGGAAAAAATCGGTCGCTATTTCGGTCGCTATAAAACTGATGTAGCTACGGATAAAATCGATCGCTATTTCGGTCGCTAAAAAATTGATGTAACTACGGACAGAATCGGTCGCTATTTCGGTCGCTAAATAACTGATTTAGCTACGGATAAAATCGGTCGCTATTTCGGTCGCTAAAACACTGATATAGCTACGAATACAATCGGTCGCTATTTCGGTCGCTAAAAAAAATTGACTATTTTGAATTAGCTACGCATTGTTTCAGTCGCTAAAATATACCAGTATTTTTAAATTCTTTTTTAATTATAAATTTATACCTGTTAATGAATATGAAATTAACAATATATTTATTAGCTAATTTATAATAATAAACTAGAACATACTAAAAGACATAATTTTATCGATGTAAATTTATATTATAGTGAAAACTAAATAAAATATAAGTATGTCAATATAGTATGCTAAAAACATAATAATAACATAAAACGTTTAAACTTCAACAAAGTAATAGTGAAATACAATAAAATATCCTGAAACAAGTAAAATAAAGAAGCTTAATTAAGGGTCTTCTGCTATGTCATCAAGAGCATCATCAACAGCATGGTCAGGATCATCTGGGGTAGTACTCGGTGCAGGAGGGGTTGGCCTTAAAGGGTCAATGTTGAGATGGCGTAGTATATACTGCATCTGCTCATCATGCTGTCGTATATGCTCTTCCAATGCTTTTTCCTTTGCTTCCTTTGCAACAAGCTCAGCATTTAATTTAGTTATCCTATTTTGCATTTCTTCTATCACCCCTGCAGTGACTGGTAATGGCTGTGACGTAGAAGATTGTGGAAGTGTTGAGCGAATGAAATCATCGGTCAATCCAGCAAGCCCATACAAGTTCCCCTTCGGATTCTTTTTAACCACCTGCAAATAAACTTCATTATCACTGATACAAGTAGAAGCAGAGCCCTCTGTGTCATCCTGTGTAGCTTGTTGCTTGACTTCAATTAGACGCTCCTTATATTTCTCCTAAAAAAATAAAAAATATTATTTCAACAAAAATTTCAAGACAACATATTCTTTGATTTTAAATCAGCAAATAATATTTTTTGTGCTTTATATTATAAAATTAAACACACGCACATTCAGAATACACGTAATTAGTGGGTAGTTTTTATGTGTAATTAAAATATATTAGTGATATAATTTATAAGATTAGTCAAGATCCATAAAAAATAATTCAGAAAATATAAAACTGAAAAACAAATATCACATTACTGATAGTTAAAAGGTTCATGTATGATGAATAGAGTAATAAAGACATGCAACAATGGACAAGATCCAATAAACATTACTGATAGTTGTATATTTGAACTTTTGTTTGGCTACGTTATTAGCATGATAAAGATCCAACTAGGAATGGGAAGCTTCACATGTATAATTGTTTATGAATCTAATATTTTGGCGATTGAATTTAAATTTTGAACTGGGGGAAGAGTTGACTCTGGCATATGTTTAAGCCCTTTCTGTTTCCATGTTTCTTTTGGTTCAGTAGCATAGTTTGGCTTTTGAAGAGCCTGGTGAGCAAATCTTTTCTGAAGGAAATTGTTTTTAGAAATAAATGATTAGGATATGAATATTAAATTCTTATCAGTTTGGGGCCTTATTATTCAGTGATCCTCAACTCTTTGGAATTTTCCTTGTTTATATGCTTATTCTCCTTGGAACAGTTTCCCACTTTTGTGAAAACTACTAATATTACCTTATTGGATATTTATTGTCCAACCCAATATGCTGACTTCATCTTTATGTACACAATAAAGCACTAATATACTGTATCGTTAGGTTTAATTGTGTATGTTTTTGCCATTAAAAAAGATTAATGCCATCATAAACTGATAGCTGAGTCACCTGCTTAGGATAAAGAATAATGGGAAAACACATGCTCATACAACAAACACAAGGTGAGTATATGTTTGAATTTTGGGGTCGAAGTGTAATAAAAGTCCTTGAAAAGAAACCTGTCTTTGCCAGCTGATGTAGTATACACATGCTGCTTGTAGTTTTACTTAATCTTACGGTTGTTTAATTATGTTTTTAGTTTTCTAAATTTGGGATATATTTTTTTTGGTCCCCTAAAATTAAAACTTGTGTTTTTAATCTCCAAAGTATCAAAAATTATTATTTTGGTCCTCCAAATTTAAAATTTATTTTTTAATCTTTGTAATTTCAAAAAATATTGTTTGTCACTAATATCATATTTGATAGTGAAATTGAGAGGAGCTAAAATAATAATTTTGTATATTTTGCGAACTAAAACACATTTTGAATTTGAGAGGACAAAACTGTTTTTTTTTTTTAATTATTAGGACTAATAACAGAAGTTCTAAATTTGAATGGCCAAAAAAGTATACATTTCAAATTTAATAGATTAAAATCATATTCAAGACTCTTAGTACAATGGAATTGGGGATGCACCTGAATTTTACTGTAGATGCCTGTTTGACTTCATGGTGACCATTTCCTGTTTGACCTACTTGTTTAAGAGGCCTCTATGTTGCAGGTGATTTAGGAAGCAGTCTTGTAATGTAAATGATTTTAAAACCACTCAGCAGTTGAAAACAAATTGTTTAAGTTTAATAATATAATTTTATTGGACATTTACGCAATCTCTAGTTCTTAGCTTGACAATGCTCCTAATCTCGCAAATAATGTTTCCTGCGATAATCCAACAGGTCTATATAGTTTTTAAATAGCTGATACTCGATGGTAGATATAAGTTGTTTTTGGCTTTTGAATTCTACAATTTTATATGATATCTTGTTCTAATGATTTAATTTTTCAGGCATAGTTATTTTATAAAAATGTCAAATTGAGACTTGATCATTGTAAACATCTAATTACAGTTCATGATTCTATTGGATTAGACTTGCTTGCTTAAGCATTTCAAAATGTACTAAACATGAAAACTTCTTGCCAAAAATATTTCTACCATCTCTAGAAGCCCTTAACCTTAATTAACGTGGAAGGCATACACTTCCCAAAGATAATGAAAGAAATAAAATTGGAGGATGTTCTTAACTCCTAGAATCCTTCAAAAGTTTTGTTCGGATCCCTTCAACAACTATTGTTTGTCAATTTTTTAAACACTATATTTCAAAAATGTTACTTTGTTTGATAGGGATCTTCTCATAATTCTCATTTTTTCCCTGAAATTAGAACAATTATTTGCTTCAAAAACAAAATTACCTCTCATTTTTTCTATCATCTAATTCTCGTTTTGTCCTGTTATAGGCAGTATTTAAATTTTCTACTTTTATCTCTGCATCTTTTACCCAATAGTTCTCCCCATAGGGATATAATTTCACTTTTTGCTGTTAAGCAGGACTAACTATTTTGCAATAGCACCTTTTCTAGGGTGATAACTATAAAGTAAAATAAACACTACATGGCCAGTGGCATGCCTAATGTGTAACTATACAACAGTCACACACATCAACAACATCACAAGACAAAATTGATCACAAACAAAAGGAATGTTGACAACAACACACACACAAATAAAAAATAAATAAAATAAAAGATTTAAAAAAAATAAAAAAGAAGAAGATTGGTTTGCTTTACCTCTGCAGATTTTTCTGGACCCTCAAATGCTCTTGTTACCTGCAATACCCAAAGAGAAAGGCATCCTAGTTAATATCATCAGATCTTCAATTGAAAAACAACAAAGGTTCATTTTGCTAAATCATCATCAATGACTCATTACTATCACAAAACCAAACAAAACCTAAAAGAAAACGATGTTTCCTAATCCTAATCGCAACACGAGTTAAGCACATTAGAAAACTACGAAACACGCTTGAATTAAATTAAATCAATAGGACCGTACACATCGATGCAACATTAGAGTAGTAACAGCTTGCAAAGAGGCATCGCAGAAAGAGAGAAAAATCACCTGTGTCGGGTGCACAATATCAAGTGGAAGTTGGCGATGGAAAAAAGGAGATAGCTGAAGCAATATGCTTGCAGAAGCTATTCGAGAGAGAGAAGTGTGAAGAAGAGGAACGGGGTTTTGGTTGCAAAGGTTGTGGTGACTCGTAATTGAGGAAAGTCCTTTTGTTATGGACTCATTGGCCCAAACCATTCTACCTGATGCTATAAATTCTTTTTTGAAAAGATTGAAATAAATATCTTTCCATAGAATATTTTGCAATTATAAAATTTAACATAACATTAAAATTATTTCTTATAGTTCAATATAAAAAAAAGGTATCATGTACTCTGTTAAAATAAAATAGTAAATATTTATTTTTTTCCTTAATTTTAGAAAAGTTGTTATATTAATTTTAAAATTAAAAATATTAAATTAATTTTTAGAAGTACAAGTATACTTGTAAAAAAAATTCAAAATACGAATTTATAAAAATTAAAATAATATAAAACATGTTTAAATATAAAATTATTTAAATATATACTTATAGATTACATAAATTTTAAAAATATATTAAAAGTTGTAATATTGTATCAAGTATCAACAAATCATCCGCAGAAACTATTATTATATTGGGCCTAAAGTTTATCAGAGTATTGAATTAAAACCTATGACACAATAAAAGGCCCAGGCCTTAACCCAAGCCAACCAAATTGGGTCATTGTGAAGCTGAGCCCCTTTTAAATTTTTTGGTGTTATTATTGAATCAAACATGTTATTATTGAATTAGAATGTTATTATTGAATTAGATTAAAATAAAAGAATTATTTTAAATTTCACTCGAATAGGATAATCATATTAATTTATTATCAAATTTTTAATTAATTTCATATCCTATTAATATAATTAAATAATTATGTTAATAAATAAAGTTTATAAATAATTAAATAATATTTATCTTAAAAATAAACATTATTTTTAAATGTTAGGTTGTTAGATTATGAAAATTAAATCATAATAAATCAAAAGATTATAAAAATTATAATTCAAATCAAAAGAAATCAAAAATATTAAATATATTAAAATATTATAATTAAAAAAATTCAGTATTAAATCAAAAGAGTATAAAAATCATAACTAAAATTATAATAAATATTTTAATATTTAATATTTGAATCAAAGAAATTGTTACAGATTTTAAATTTTATTTATTATGTTTTATAATCAAAAGATATCTAATATTAATTCAAAAGATTATAATAATTATATCTCAAATCATAATAAATAATTTGATATTAAATTTATTATATATTAAAACTAATTAAATATTTTTTATCAAAGAAACTGATACAGATTTTAGATTTTATTTACTATATTTTATAATCAAAAGAAATCCAATATTAAATTACATATAACTAAAATCAATACACATTATAATAAACTATATTAAAATTTTAAAATTAATTGAAAATAATATTTTATAATCCAATATTATATTATATATTTTATTTTATTAAATTAATTGAAAATAAATTATATTTTATCACTTTTTAATAAAATGAGTGAATGATAATAAATTAATTAAAATTTTAAAATATATTTTCAATAAAAATATTTTTTTATCAATACAGTGACTAAAAATATTATAATAAATAAAATTAAACAAATTAAATCTTATAATAGTTATTTTTTAATAATTCTAAATTAAATATTCTTATTCTTTTACAATAAATTAAAATGAAAAGGTAATAAAATATTTTAATTGATATTTCAAATAAAATATATTAAAATATTATAATCAAAAGAAATCCAATATTAAATTAAAAGATTATAAAAATCATAACTAAATTTATAATAAATATTCATATTAAATATTTGTATCAAATAAATTATTACAGATTTTAGATTTGATTTATTATATTTTATAATTAAAAGATATTTAATATTAAATTAAAAGATATCTAACATAATGAGGAGGATTTTTCAAAGTTTAGAAAAGATATTATATTATATATATATATATTACTTTTAATATTTAACAAAGAAATTAAAGTGGCACAGCGGTACCATGCGTGGCCCATATTCTCCATGTCCATGGTTTGAATCCTAGCTTTGGCATTTTAATAAAAATTGCCACATCAATTGACATTTGAATGATAAAAATAAAAAAAAGTTTTAGCGACCGATTTTAATTCGGTCGCTATTAGCGACCGAATTAAAATCGGTCGCAATTTTTTTTTATTTTTATTCAAAATTGGTTGCTAATTCCGTCGCAAACCACGCTTTCATAAAACCACAATTAAACAGCGACCGATTTAGCGACCGATTTTCTCGCTACCACCCTAATCCGTCGCTAATTCGGTCGCAAAATAGCGACTGAAAAATTTCGGTCGCTAAATCGGTCGCAAAATAGCGACCGAAAAATTTCGGTCGCTAATTTCGGTCGCTATTTAGTATTTTTCTTGTAGTGGATGAAGGAGCGAATAATTAGGTTTAATAATGATAAAGCATAGGTTAGAAATCATATCACCTAATTGCTAATCCTGAACAAAAGTCCATCTAGCTAGGGCCCATCACAGTTAGTATAAGTAGTAATGCATATCAAGATAAAAAATATTGTTCATTGAATACTTGAAGTTATTATATTTAGTGCCTAACTTGGGCGTCATAGTACATTTTGTAAGTACATCCTCCTTGGCATACGTGAATTACTAGTTTGGAGAGCGAAAATAGCAAGAATATTGAAGAATGAAGATTACAAGTGTCCTTAAACAAGTACATAACTATTTCACAAATATTCCCTCTCATACTTTCTCTTTTTTAACTATTGGTATAAGTATATATCACAAACAATTGTCAAGATTGAACACTTAAAGGATAAAATAATTCATCATTACAACTTATAAGTTGTCTCTTTTTATCTTAAGTTTCTACAACATTGGGGGCTCTATACACTTTTTTCTCATTCTCTCGTGATCTTAATTGTAAAATTTATTATACAAATAACATTTTTTTCTTAGAATTTCATGTGTTGGGATACAAAATTTACCAAATATGAACTTATTTGTATTTAATGTGCAAAATTATTGCTATTTTTCTTTGGTGAATATTCAATCTCACGAACTCACGTCTTATACCATCCTAGGAACAAATATTAATTAATATAAAGGTTAAACATAAAATAAATAAATAAATAAATAAAAGGAAAATTGACAATTAGTAATGCTATTTTGTGGGTGTGGGTGTGTGAATAAACGATCCATGGCTCAAAAGTCAAAACAAAGGAAACTATATTAGAATTATCAGCTAACAAAGCATGAAAGCAAGGTTCATTGATGATGGCACAAAAGAGAATTGACCCTAGATTAGATATGGCAAAATTGTACTTCACTTCCACCTCTTAATCAGTCCTTTTATGCCATGAACCAAAAGGAAGAAAGGGTGAAGGAATAGGATAACACCCTTAGTTTAGGAAAGTTATGGCACACTTTGAATCCAATCGTGATTCCATAATGATCTTCCGGAAACTTTCGAGACATGTAAAATGGCCCACAACTTAATCGAAAAATATTATCTAGTAATTTTATACTACTTTTGATTTTGACACTTTTTTCATTGAGTGAAATTTACAAAATCACTACTAACTGTGTAGTTCAATTGACACTAGAGCATTCTAACTTAATTATGATATTGAGTTTAAATTTTGAGTATGTGACTTGTGGAGGATACTTAATTATCTCTATATTAGAAGAATTTCTTCATACACGTGTCAAAATATGTGATTTTTAATTTTTTATTTAGTGGATTTTATTCTCAAATTAACTAGAGATGAATTTTGATAATTAAGAGAGCATATGTTTATTTTTTGACACCAAGAGAGAGTATCTTAAGAAGAATGTTAGATCAAGAGTGTGTCATTAGTTCTTCTCTAACTAAATTAGCATGGTAGAGTAGTAGCCAATATTGCAAACGAAGGGTGCTTTCATGCTAAATTGCATTCCTTCTTTGCCAAAGATGTGTTGTATTACCCCCTTAGACTTGGTGTAGTTGAAGCTACAAAATAGAATTTACACATAAAATTTATAAGAGTACACAATCCACTAAAATTTGATATGAATTCTCTTATTGAAGCTTTATTCGATGGGTTTTTTTTATTTTTTTATCAATGGCTAATAAGTCTTCTCGGTATAACATGGAGGCATTTATGTGCTTAATTTCGTTTACTTTACTACTAGAAAATAGAGTGGGGAAATAAGGACCACCCTCTAAATTTATTAGTGGCCCAGTTAATTTTTTCACTATGTCACTATCAACTGGTTAGTTATTATTTCACTTGAGAAATATTGCATACATATTAGTTTCATATTAAACTTGTGTTGTTTGGAATTTCAAATTGCTGCTTAATATACTTCTATATGCCTTCACACATATCTTGTGAGATGATTAGATGCATCGATCAATGGTGGTCTCTTATGTAGAAGATAGGCCACCAATTTTTTATTAAAAAAATACCATAAATTGTAGAGAATGATTAATTTGAGAAGTCAATGCAGAGAAAATTAGAGGTTATTTATAGAAATCTTCTAAGATTATATGTTAGTTATGATGCTTTCACTTTCATGAATATGTATGTATTGGAATGCCATGTCAATCTTTTCATCTCCGAAGATTCCAAATTCTAAACTTGTATTCAGTGTTTTAAAACCCGGACGGACCCGGCCGGTCGGACCGGTTGGACCGGGAACCGGTGGTCCAGCCGGTCCGAATCTTAAGTTAGATCGGTTATGCAGTCGACCCATTTTAAACCGGATTGAACCGGTCAATTTTCCGGTTCAACCGGTGAACCGGTGGGTCAAACCGGTCCAATCACTTTTTTTTTTTATAAATTTTTTTAAGGGACCATAAACCACAAAAATAATAATAATAATTGAATCTCTTAATGGAAAAGCAAGGAGTCTTATTAAATATAACAATAACTACTTGTTCTAATATATTTGTTTGTAATATATACAACTTAAATAACTTTTATAGTATATTATTAATTTTAAATTATACATTTAATAATATAATATCTATGTAAATATTACATATATTATTTTGTGATACTAATTGCAAGCATATTATATATGTACATATTATTTATATTTTTAATTTGTATTAATATACCGTTTAACATATAATTTTTTATGTAATTTTTTATAAAATAAAAATAAAAATAATTTTAAATAAGATAGAAAAATTAAAATTTAAAATAAGATATGAATTTATTAAAATTTATAAGTATAAAATATATTTAATATGAATATTTTTTTAATAAAAATAAATAAAAACCGAGTCATGCGGTTCAACTAGTGACCCACCGGTTCAACTTTTGACCCACTGACCCAGTACCTTAACCGGTTCGATGACCGGTCTGGTTTTTAAAACTATGCTTGTATTGCTATTCCTTCCATCTCATAACATCTTTCAAATTAAATGTTACTTAGAAGAATTTTAAAAATGTTAATTATTTTCTTATTAAGTGACATGCCATTTGGATACGTAATTAATTCATTACTCAATTATTATTTTTTACTTGTCCAAATAATGTCTTCTTACAAATAATGAATGTGTTTATGTGATATATATATATATATATATATATATATATATATATATATATATATATATATATATATGAGAAAAGATTCATTTACTTCAGGAGTAAGTCTACCTAAACTTACTTTGTTTAATAACTCATGTTCTACATCAAATTTTAACAATTAAATTGTTGAATTTAAAGTTTTTAATACATAAATCAAATCTGTAAATTTTTAAAAAATTTAAAAATAATTTGATACTTCGTTTTATTAATTCAAATCAATATATAAAATGATTTTATGATTATCTATCAATTTGAATTAATAAAATGAAATATCAAATGATTTTCAAATTTTCTAAAAATTTGCAGACTTAATCTGTATATTAAGAACTTTAAATTCAACGGTTTGATCGTTGAAATTTGATGTACAATATGAGTTATTGGATGGAGTAAGTATATATAAACTTACTCTTGGAATAAAAGGATCTCTCCTATATATATATATATATATATATATAAGAGTTAATCACCTATACACTGCCAGTGTAAAAATTTTTTACACTGGCAACCAATTATATCTTTTAATTGTGCAATATCACTGATAAAAGTAAATGTGTTTACAGTGACATGACACAATTAAAAGATATAATTGGTTGCCAGTGTAAAAAAACTTTACACCGACAATGTATAGGTGATTAACTCATAAAATAAAATCAATATATGTATAAACTATTTTTTGTTATTTCTTTTTTGTTGATAAAATAGGAGGTTAAAAGTTCAAATTAAAAAAAAAAAAAAGTTAGAACAGAATTTTCTGCAAGCATTAGAAAATGAATCAGAATCATACATATGAATCCCTTCAAACATTTGAATACCATTTTTGCAAAATCATTAGCCACTTGGTTAGCTTACTTGAATATATGAACAAAATGAATACGATGATTATCTCATGCCACATTGACTACGTGACTCAGTAGAGCTTAACAAGGATTTTCCTTACTACGTGATTGCCAAAGTTGAATTTAACTCCACCATTGCCAAAGTTGAATCTAACTCCACCATCACACTCCCAATGATAATTTTATCTCTCAAGATCTTCAAACCATGATAATGGCTCATAGTTCTGCTTGGAGCACTAAACAAAAGCCCAAGTTGTAAGAAAAAGCAATAACAAAATTACCAATGTGATCATGGACAATACCTCCACATGAAGAAATAAAATCAGCTGATACAACTCCACCAATATTAAGTTTATAACATCCTTCAAGAAGTCTAACCTATATGATATTAGAGAGCAAGGGACAAGTGGGCTATTCGGATACAAAACCAAGCAAATAGGTCGACTAATTTGTGGAAATTCTTTTATATTAAATTATTCAAATTATGAACATGTTTAAATAAACATCTTTAAAAGCATTTATAGAAGAAAAGAATAAAACAAAAAATAAAATAAATTTATTTATAATTAAAATTAATTTATACATAAAATAATTTTCAAAACTTAAATGTAACTTACAGGGTTGTATCTAGGAATTTCGAGGCCTTAGGCAAAAATTAAAATAGGGGCCTATGTTAATATAACTAAATAATTTTTATGTTATTTTTTTGGCTTTTTGAGCTGCAAAAGTATTTATTAAAATTTTACAATCAAGTAATCCCAACATCTCACTCTCAATAGATAATATAGTTAATTCATTCAATCTATCTTGTAGAGCATAGTTAATCTTAAATATGATTTAATCAATTTTAATTTTGAAAAACTTCTTTCAGCAGTCGCAACAGTTACAGGTAATGTTAATAATATTCTATAAGCAATGTATGTATTTGGAAAAGAACTTGATCTTTTTATATAGTTCAATATTTTTAATGGTGTGTTAATTTCATTTGTTAGAATTTCTTTCAATAACTTTAATTCTGAAAACAAATTTATGAATAGTAACTATTCTTACCGGAGATCGGTCGTAGGGACGATCTACTAGGCAAGATTGGTGAGCCTCCTTCGCTAGGTACGATTGCTGTTCCAGATGGGGGTAGTACATGCAAAAGAGACTCTGATGCTAAAGTTAGTGTTTGTGGATGTACGAGTCTCGTATAAGTAATGCACGTACCTTGTGTGAATTAGGGTTTCATTGGACCTTGGGCCTTAGATCGGTTACAACCTATTTAGGTAACAGACCTCGTCTTGGCCGATATTGCCTAGCGCGTATCCAAGGTCAAGTTGCGCTGTGATGCCAAGCTAGAGCTCGACTTGCGGTACGGATAGTACACTAGCCCCCCGAGCTCCAAAGACTATGGGTCAAGGAGTTAATGCCGAGCTCGTCAAGGAGTCATGACTCTTCGCGTACGCTCCTCTGTCATGATGTCATGTGTCATAACCGTCACCTCGTTCCCATAACGCGTGGGCGACATGTTAATGGGAAGTGACGGTTATGTAATGATGGCAGTACCCATCATAATGGGCTCCATTAATTGTGTCGCTAGTTGTGTCCCCTTCTTGACACGTGTCACGACCTTTTGAATTTTGGAAAACCCTTTTTCTCTCTCTCGCGCGCCTTCTCCCCTTTCACTTTACTCTTTGGCTCTCTTTCTTTCTTGGCTTCCTATGCACGTCGATCTTTGCCTTCCTCCTTTCGTCGTCTCCGTCTGCTTTTGTCGTCACCGTTTCCGACAACTCCGTCGTTGTTAAGGTCAATACTAAAGGAGTACCAGGTACTTCGTTTTCTCTGTCTTCTTTTTCCGCTCTTCCCTCCTACCAGTCTTCTTTGTCTTTCTCCTCTTCTCCCATCTTCCCTATTGTCGATGGCTGGTGGTAGTGATGCTGCTCCGTCTGCGCCGGCCAAGGGTAAAGGCAAGGTGCGCGGCAAGGCAGCGGCTGTCGAGAAGAAAAAGGGTGGGAATCACCCTAGAGAGCCTTTTCCCGTCATCACTAGCTACGAATGGGTCAGGGGTGACGTCGGAGAGTTCTCCAGTGTCTTCAAATCGATTATGGAGATTAATGCGCTGTGGAGATTGCACAGGATCTGTCAAGCGTCTATTTCCAAGCTCATCCGGCTTGAGCCTTGTCAGCCCGGCGAGCGCGTGTATATGGGGGGTACTTCTAATCCCCCCTTCTTCTATATGTACCAGTGTTTTTTTAGAGATTTAGGCGTGTGCCTTCCCTTTTCCCAATTTGAATGTGATTTCTTGAATTTTTTCAACTCGGCTCCTTGCTAGTTACACCCCAATAGTTGGGGTTTTTTGAGGGCTTTCCAGGTCCTATGCTCGACCCTAGGGATAGGGTTATCTCTTCCAGTTTTTCTTCACTTCTACCAACTGAAACTGGGTGTACCTCTCTATGGTTGGGTGTCTTTGAACGGTAGTAAGGTTGGGGGCTGTTTTCTCTTTACTCCCAGTCTTACAAAAATTTCAAACAAGAGTTCTTCCGGGTTGTGCTCAAGGAGGTCGACCCACTGGAAGATGAGGTATTTCACTTCGGCGAGTTGTCGAGGTTCCCTCTCTACTAGCAGTAGGCTCCTGTCAGGTTTAACGGGTCAGCCAACCTTCAACTGACGGCCTCGAACATTGCTGCCATTGCAAACCTAGAATTGCTTCCTCGTCCCTTGGATTGCAAGCTCGTCTTGTCGCTTGCTGACTCGGCGTACAAGGAGAAGGGTCTAGAGAGTGAGTACCTTGTCCTCCTTAGTTTTCAGGATTTGCAAAATTTTCTTTTACTGATGTATTTGGCTTTTGTTTTTGCAGGCATAATGGGCAAAAACAAGTGGCGTGAGCTGAAGTCTCGGTACAATGTGGTCGAGATTGAGGTTCCTGAGCCTCAAGAAGAGGAGATTGCCCCCTTGGAGACCCGCAAGAAAAGGAAGAGGGGGGAGAAGGAGGTCGGGGGGACTTCTGCCTCTCGAGATGCGAAGGAGGTGACTTCGAGGGTTGCTGATGTCGACGCAGTCGACCTTACTGGGAGTCCTCCACCTAAGGGAGTTTCCCAGGTGGCCGCTGAGGAGGTCACCCATGCCGCCGAGGTTTGTGCCTTTCCTTGTGATTTTACTTCTATACTGCATGTCTTCTTGTTTTGTGACTTAGGAGAAAGTTTTTGTTTTTTGTAGGCGAGGCCTGAGCCGAATGCTGCCGAGGTCCTGGTGGCGCCGAGCTCGGAGGCACTAGAGATGAACACCCCTGCTGCTGCGCAGATGGCTTCTGCCGTGATTCCCATTGAGGTCCGCAGAGAGGGGCCTAGCTCTGAGGTCTCGACGCCTACCCCTGCAGCCTCGGCGCCGCCGTCTCGTCCGTCGAAGGGGGCACCTAAGGGAAAATACCTTGCTCAACGTTTCGAGAAGGGTCGCCCTTTCACGCGGTTGGATCATGTGAGCGCCTCGTCGGACATAGACTCATTGTGGAGTTCGGGGGTGACCTTTGAGACCTTCTATCCCAAGGGTTCGATGCGCTCGGCTGATCAGGTAATGATTGAGAAGGTCAGGCCAATAGAGGGCCTTAACTCGGTGGAGGTCTTCTTGTAGAGGACGATGGCTATTGTGGACCACTGGAAGCATAGGTGGTCCAAGCAGCAGGAGGACCTGGAGAAGATGAAGGGTCGAGTCTAGCCGCTGGAGGAGGAAAATCGGGCGTTGGGGGCCGCCCTGGGCGAGGCCAAGAGGCAGAACGAGGCCGAGCTTCAAGCCACGAAGAGGGATCTTGCAAGGGTGCAGAAGTCTTTGGAGATCGCCTTGAGGGCTAATGAGGTCTACGCTGCTCAAGTTGGTGAGCTTCAGGAGCTCTCCACTTCCTCCCGGGACAGAGTGCGTTCTCTTGAGGACGAGGTCTCGACGTTTAAGGCCGAACTGGGGCAAGCTGCTGAGAAGCGTCTCTATGACGAGGTGCTTCTTAGCGGCAAGGAGGAAGAGGTCGCATCTTTGAAGGCGGATCTTGACAAGATGGCTGATGCCAAGGCAGACCTGGAGAGGAAGCTTGTCGAGACTGAGCGAGCTATCTTGCTTGAGCACAAGAAAGGTTTCGTCAAGGCAGCTCGCCAGGCGCGGTTGCTTGCGCCCGGAGTCGACCTCTCGGCTATGCATGTAGAGAAAGAGGTGTGCTTTGGGCAGCTGGTGAAGGAAGACGACCTCCAAGATAGCTCGAGCGAGAATGCCTCTGCCTAGGTCGCCTGGGTTTTGTAATAACTTTAGTTTACTTCATGTATTTCTTTTATGTTTTGAACTCATAAACATTGTTGTGTATATATTATTTTCCTGAGTTTTCACTTTTGCGCTTTTGATGGTTCTATTTCGACCTTTTGTTTTTGTGCGCGAAATGGAATTCGGTTATAGGCTTAGTTTTAGCCCGCTTCTGTGGTTTGAAAACACGTTTAAACTTTGGCTTAGTTTAAAGTGAGTTGCACTAGGGTTCGAATTCGACCTCTACATAGGGTAGGGTAATTCGCCATAAGGTTCGGATTCGACCTCGGCTTAAGATGAAGCAATTCGTACTAAGGTTTGGACTCGACCTCGGGTAAGATAAATCATACCGAGGTTCGAATTCGACCTCGACTTAAGGTAAGATAAATCGCCCTAAGGTTCGAACTCGACCTCGGCTTAAGGTAAGATAACCATACCAAAGTTCGAACTCGACCTCGGCTTAAGGTAAGATAAATCGTACTGATGGTTCGAACTCGACCTCGGCGTAAAGCATTTTATGGTAAAACTATGTAGAATTAAGAAATTATGAATAGAATGAGAATGAGTCATTTTGTTAATGTTGTGGGTGTGCCTCGTTAAAAACCCTCTTAGCCAAAACCCATTTTTTTGTTTTTTGGGATAAAAGACTGAGGCGAGAAAAGAGTGCACAACTCATTTTTACAAGTTCAACTGAAGTAGAACTTGAGATGCGTGGCATTCCAAGTTCTTGGGATGGCTTTGCCGCTGAGCTCTTCTAGACGGTACGCCCCATTGTCTAAGTTTTCTGTGATCCGGAATGGGCCATCCCAGTTAGGCGCGAGCTTCCCTTCTAACGAATCTCTGCAGACGTCTCCTAGTAGTCGCCAGACCAAGTCGCCAGCCCTGAAGGAGCGAGGTCGGACTCGCGTGTTGTACCTCCTGGAGGCTCAAAGTTTGCAGGACTCTTCATGAATCTGAGCTTCATCTCTAAGCTCGTCAATCAGGTCAAGGTTAATTGCGATCTCTTAAGCATTCTGCTCACTGTCGAAGACCTAGCGTCGATGAGACGTCTCTCCAACTTCCATTGGGATCATAGCATCAGCTCCATAGGTTAGCTTGTAAGGCGTTTCCTGCGTCGTTGATTGGGGGGTGTAATGGTACACCCAGAGGATGCTGGGGAGCTCATCGGCCCATTGTCCTTTGGCGCTCCCCAGCCGCTTCTTGAGTTCTCAGAGTATCACTTTGTTCGCGGCTTCGGCCTGGCCATTGGTTTGGGGATGCTCCACCAAGGTAGGGAGGTACTTGACACCGAGCTCACGGAGGAAGTCCTCGAAGCTTTGTGCGATGAACTGCTTGCCGTTGTCAGTAACAAGGGAATGTGGGATGCCAAACCTGCATACGATGCTCTTCCAAGTGAACTTCTGTACGTTCTCAGTGGTGATCTTGGCGAGTGGGCATGCCGCGATCCACTTGGTGAAGTAGTCGATTGCCACTAAGAGGAGTTTGAGCTGGCCCTTTGTGGGGGGAAATGGTCCGAGGATGTCCATTCCCCACTGGGCAAAAGGCCACGACGACATCATCTGGTGGAGAGCTTCGAGGGGTTGTCGATGTGTATTGCCGAACTGCTAGCATTCCTTGCATCTTTGTACGTAGGCTTGACAGTCTGACTTCAATGTGGCCCAGTAATATCCAGGTCGGAGTACCCTAGTTGCCATTGAGCATGCTCCGGAGTGTATACCACATATTCCTCGATGTATCTCCTCGATGACATAAGAAGCCTGAGGCTCTGTTAAGCATTTGAGCAATGGGGTGGAGATGCCACGCTTGAACAGTTCGTCACCGACAATGACAAACTTAGCTGACCTTATCCTCATCTTCCGAGCTTTATCTTTATCCTCGGGCATAGTTCCCTCCTTTAAGTAGTTCCAAATACATGTCATCCATCCGTGGTCTTCACTGTTACTGGTGTTGATGACCTTGTCGTCTAAGCTGGGTGAATGTAGGGTCTCCTGGATGATGGTTCGATGTTGCCCAGGGCACTTGGTACTAGCGAGCTTCGATAGGAGGTCGTCTTTGGCATTTTTCTCTCGTGGTACATGATGTATGGTGAAATCGTCGAAGGACGAGATCTTCTGTGATGCCACATGGAAGTACCTTTGCAGAAGGGTGTCCTTGGTCTGGTATGCCCCGCTGAGCTGCTCTACCATGAGCTTTGAGTCGCTGTTGCAACTCACTCTCCGTGCTCCGAGGTCATGAGCCAACCTTAGCCCTGCGAGAAGCGCTTCGTATTTCGCTTGGTTGTTTGTCACTTTGAAGCCAAACTTGAGAGATTGCTCCAAGGTGACCTGATTTGGCCCTTCCAAAATAATACCTGCACCACCACCCTTAGAGTTGGAGGATCCATCGACGTGTAAAATCCATCCCTGTTGTTCGTCAGCCGAGGTTGGAGTCAGTTCGGCCACAAAATATGCCAGGCATTGGGCTTTGAGGGGGGCGCAGCTTTCATACTTGATGCCGAATTCGGATAGTTCTACTGACCATGCTATCATCCGTCCAGCGAGCTCCAGCTTTCTCTGAATTTGTTTGATTGGGTAGTCAGTTTTGACGACCACCTAGTGGCTTTGAAAATAAGGTCATAGGCGCCGAGCTGCAGTGACAAGTGCTAGTGCGAGCTTCTCAATCATCTGATACCATTTCTCCGTGTCTTGGAGAACTCGGATGATGAAGTAGATCAGCGTCTGCACTTTCTGGTGCTCTTGTACTATGACTGTGCTGATTGCGCCTTCTGCCATGGCCAGGTAGAAGAGGAGATCTGTGTGGTGATCCGGCCTCTGGGGGATTGGCGGAGTCGTGAGGAAGACTTTGAAGCTCTTGAAAGCCTCTTCACACTGGTCCGTCCACTCGAAGTTCTTCAGCTTTCGTAGCAGGGTGAAGATGGGCCCGCCTTCTCTGCCAACTTGGGGATGAAATGTGAAAGAGAGACCAATCTTCCTGCCAGGCGCTGGACGTCTTTCACGGTTTGGGGGCTCTGCATCTAGATGATGGCTTTGCATTTCTCCGGGTTAGCCTCAATGCCCCTGCTGGTGATCATGAAGCCAAAGAATTTACCTCCCTGGACACCGAAAACACACTTCTCTAGGTTGAGGCGCATGTTGTGTTTTCTGATCTGACTGAAAACCTCGGCCAGGTCGGCAACATGACCTTCGACGGAAATGATTTTGACCACCATGTCGTCCACGTAGACCTCCATATTCCACCCAATCTGTTGGTGGAAAACCTTGTCCATCAGTCGTTGGTAAGTAGCCCTTGCATTTTTGAGACCGAGTGGCATCACTCGGTAACAAAAATTGGCGTGGTCAGTGATGAACGACGTGTGCACTTCATCTGGTGGGTATATCATGATCTTATTGTACCCCGAGTAAGCATCTAGAAAGCTAAGGAGGGCGTGCTCGGATGCTCCATCGACCAGTCTGTCGATGCTCGGTAAGGGGTAGGAGTCCTTGGGACATGCTTTATTCAGGTCGGTGTAGTCGACGCACATGCGCCACTTCCCCGAGCTCTTTTTCACCAGTACCACGTTTGCCAGCCACGTGGTGTATTTGACCTCACGGATGAAGCCCGCGTTTAGTAGCTTTTGTGTCTCGGCGATGATGGCTTCTCGTCTCTCACCGCCGACCTTCCGTTTCCTCTAGGCTACTGGTTTTGCCTCTTTGTGGATTGCCAACCTGTGACAGATGAAGTTAGCGTCTATACCTGGCATATCGGCGCTTGACCATGCAAAGAGGTCGGCGTTCTTAGAGATTTCGACCTCAAGTTGTTGTCGTAATTTCGGGTTTAGCTGCCTGCTTATTTTTGTGTATTGTCCAGGGAATTTGCCGACCTGAAGGTTATCAAGCTCGTCAATGGGACTCGGCCGTTCATCGTGAGATTCCGACCTCGGATCCAGGTCAGTGATGTCAATCTGGGTGATATGAGCCACTGTAGGAGGGTCACTTTTGCGGCGCTCCTCGGATGGGGAGACCTTCAAACTTTCGGCATAGCACTACCGAGCTGTCTTCTGGTTCGCCTTGATGGAGATGACCTTACCCCCACTCCCTGGGAATTTCATCGTGAGGTGTGGGGTAGACACCACTGCCCCGAGTTGGTTCAACGTTGGCCTTCCAATGATTATGTTGTAAGACGTGTTGGCTTCCACGAGGAGGTACCAGATCATGATTCACCTTGAGTCAGGAGAGGTTCCGAAGGTTGTCAGCAGGTCCACATACCCTCGAGTGTGAACTCGTTCTCCTGCAAAACCGACTAGGGGTTCTGTGTGAGGTTGGATGAGGGAGTGAGGGATGTCTAACTTGAGGAACGTCGGCCAGTATAGGACGTCAGCCGAGTTTCCTTGGTCGATCAGCGTCTTGTGGACCTCCCAGTTGGCAACCTCCACGGTGATGACCATTGGGTCATCTTGATTTGGGCAGACGCCAGTGTAGTCGTTGTTAGTGAAGGTGATTGGTGGTGAGCTTTGGTGTGAGGCCGAGGTAGCAGAGTGAACATTGTTGATGCTGCGCTGGTGTTTTTTTCACGCCGAGCTACTAGAGCCTCTCCCTGCGAAACCACTTGCGATTGTGTTGATAACTCCCCTCAAGGGAGCTGACCCCGTTTCTTGACTTACCTTGGCCTGCACTGTGCCACCAGCATTTTGTTGAGATCTAGAGGGTTGGTCTGTGCGAGTTCTTGAACCGCGACCTTGCCCTCGTCCTCGTCCTTTGTAGCCACCTCGGTGACCTTACTGCCGCTGGACGTATTGCCCAAGGTGTCCCACCTGGACAAGTTCCTCGATGCGATCTCTGAGTGTGCGGCATTCCTCGGTTGTGTGGCCATGGTTCCTATGGTACCGGCAGTGCTTGGATTTGTCCGTGCTGTTGGGACTGTGTCCAGGGGGTGGCAGGGTGAGCAGGTTAGTGTTGCTGGCTTCCTCCAGGATGTGTACTTGGGGCGTATTTAGGGGGGTGTAGAAGTCGTACCTCCCCCCTTTATTTGTCCGAGCAACCTTCTTAAACTGACTATCATTAGTGACCTTCATCTTGTCTTTGTGACTATGATCCAGCTTGACCTGTGATTTTCTGTGGACCTGGTCATGAAAGGCAGAGTGTTCTTCCATCTAGATGTACCCTACAGCTCGGGCACGAAGTTCGTCCATGTCAACAGGGGGTCGCCGACACAGGCTGTCGACGAACGGTCCTGGCTTGAGTGCCATGAGCATGGCGTGTAGGGCGACCTCGGGATTCAAATTTTGAATCTTAACCGAGATGCTAGCAAAGCGCTCCATGAACGTCCTCAGCGGTTCGTCGTCGCTCTGTCTAAGACTAGCCAGAGCGGCGGATGTAACGTGATGAGGTCGGCTTGTTGCATACTGTGACGTGAACTGTTTGACCAGGATGTCGAAGCTGTCGATTGATCCCACCAGCAGTTGGGTATACCAGGCAAGTGCTGCCCCCTTGAGCGAGGTCGGAAAAACCCTACACAGAATAGCATCGTCATTAGTGTATAGGTTTACCTGTGTGACGTATAGGTCAATGTGCTCGTCCGGGTCAGCAGTGTCGTTGTAACGGTCGATGTTGAGGGGTTTCCATCCGAAAGGGAGGGGCATCTCCATAATGTCGTCAACAAAAGGGTGGCGGCGGATGCTTGCCCTATGTCCTAAGTCTTGAGCAGGTGCATTGCTGATTTCATGGGCCAACCTGTTCGTGGGTGCGTGTGACCGGTGTGTGGCAGACTTGTGGGTTGGTGCCATAGGTGCAGTTGGTGGTTGGGAAATCGAGTGCCCCTCTTCCTCGTGTTGATTACTCGGTTGGGGGGGTTGGTCGGAAGGGCGCCGAGGAAGCTGGGTGCGGATACGCTCATTCTCGGCGCGCAGCGCCGCTAGGTCGGCTTCGTGTTGGGCACGAATGTTGTCCAGGTCGACAGCGTGTTGCTGCTGCATTTGGTTGACCTGTTCGATCAGTCTTCTCAGCGCTGCGTCACTGTCCATTCTAGTTGTGCGATCTAGGTCGTCTGTTGCTCGTCTGCTATGGCTTTGGGTGAAAATCATAAGCGTGGCCGATAAGAGCTGTCTTGATCGGCCCCACGGTGGGTGCCAAATGTTCTTACCGGAGATCGGTCGTAGGGACGATCTGCTGGGCAAGATTGGTGAGCCTCCTTCGCTGGGTACGATTACTGTTCCAGATGGGGGTGGTACTTGCAAAAGAGACTCTGATGCTAAAGTTAGTGTTTGTGGATGTATGAGTCTCGTATAAGTAATGCACGTACCTTTGTGTGAATTAGGGTTTCATTGGGCCTTGGACCTTAGATCGGTTACGACCTATTTAGGTAACAGACCTCGTCTTGGCCGATGTTGCCTAGCGTGTATCCGAGGTCGAGTTGCGCTATGATGCCGAGCTAGAGCTCGACTTGCGATACGGATAGTACAGTAAATTTATGAAGAGCACCTTGTTGAGATTTAATTAATTTTTCAATTCTTCTCTTTTTTTAACTTTTCAAAACCAGATACATACTTTCTATTTGACATATTTTATTGATTGGCTAAAATAAAATAATAAGAAAATTAATTTTTAAAATTAAAAAAAGATAACAATGAAACAATAAAACCTGGAAAGTGAAAAATTATATCTGTGAATGAAAATTTCTTTAAGCTATGGTTATGCACTATCCGATTGTCGTAGCTATAAGTATCCAAAACCGAAACCGTAGTGACAATCACTTTGCGTGCACCTACAATGATAAACAACAAAAAAATGAGATCTAAAATTTATAATTTGTAAATAAAAGTACTGCACTAAATTGTTTTTTCTCATGCATTAATAAGTAATTTACAATATTTTAGAAGGGTTTGTCAATGCAATATCATGCAAGAAGTGCAGTACAATGGTTTGTCAATGGTGATAACTAAGAAAATGTGTTGATGTTATTGAACCAGCACCCAAAATTACACTAACTTAGTAGTTTAAAGGATCTTACAAAATATGAATCAACCAAGAAAAAAGGCAGAGTAGGACTGTATTGCTCCCAATCAAGCTCTCAAATTAGACGAGAAGAAAGAATTGAGAATGAGAATGGAGAGATGATGGGATTATTTTATGGTATATGTCTGAGGGGATACTTTATAAGAATTATTTTTATCAGAAGAGCATAATATAATTTTATTCACGAGGTCTTTATTTATAGCAAAGATTTGTTATATAAAATCAAATATTGATATTATCTTATTCTAAAAACAAGGAAACAAATCCTAAAATAATCAAAACAGATTAAATCTAAATATTTGAAATATAAATAAAATATTCTTATCAAAAACTAATTTATTCTTCTAAAGATATTTAGGCATATTCCCAACAAGAGAGAATGAGAAAGAGATAGACTAGAGAAGAAACAAAGAGGTTGAAAATCTGTCATCTATAAAAGATAAAAGTAAGTAGTAGTGACTTTTCATTTACAAAAACTAATAAATAAGTTGTGATCTTTTAAGTAATTTTAATAATAAAAAATAAGAGATATAAAAAATGTAAGATATGTGTCTTATAAAATATTGGGCCTTATCTCAAATATTATTAATTTAAAAAATTAATTTATATAAATAATACTACTATTAAAAGAATTTGGAGGCCTTATAAGTTTAGGAGCTCTAGGCATTAGCCTCAATAATATCCGGCCCTGGTAACTTATGTATAAATTAATTATTTCTCATAAAAAAAAGCTTATTTTTTTCTTTTTATTTTTTCTATAAGTACTTTTAATTTTGAGACATTTATCTAAACAGACCTTAATTAGTTATATTTCCAATTTTGCTCAAGTTCTTTTAGATGTTCTTTAATAGGTCAAGTAGTATTAATCGGTTTCTTTCATTTTAATTTTAATTTTCGGAATTAATTAGGAATGGATTCAAAAATTACATTTTGGATTATTATTATTATTGGGGTAAAATATTTACTAATATTTTTTTTTGAAGGGGTATTTACTAATATTTAATTTTATCAAATTGAAATATTTATTTGGTCACCTTTAATATGGTCTCCTTTTCCAACTATTTTCCATCTACAAAACTTGAATCTAAGATTTCCCTTAAATCAAATATATATTAGTGATAAAAAAAATGTTGCATGAATTCAAAATAAAAGGACAAAAAATTAATAAAGCTAAACTACCTTCATTCTAATATATAAAAAGTAAATGAGAGTCTTATTTGATTGTAAGAAACACGGGTCTAATTCTAAATGTATTAAGTGGTAATTATATTTTATATTCTTAATTTATTATTAATTTATTAATAAATCTTCTACTATTTTTTTTTATATAAAAGTGAATGTATTTATATATTGGACAATTAACACTATAAGTCATGCTTATTAGGTGAAAAAATTATCCTTTTAACTAATGTCATTAAATATAACTACTACATATGCTATTTTATTTTATAGGTATTTTTAAAATAAAAACTCAAATTATGATATTATTAATTATAATTAACTAATTAAATTATTTTTAGTAATCTTAATAAATTAGATATTTGATTTTTATACATAGAAACGGCTGTAATATCAATGTAAATTCACTCTTGAAATCTTTGAGGTCCTTTTTTGTTTTAGTGTTGTTGGCTTCCATATTTTTATTGGTTCTCTTCCTAGTTTTCTCGATCTTAGATAGCCTTTCATCCATTATGTTTAGGGGTGTGCAAAAAAATTCAAATTGATCCGAACCGATCCATAACTGAACCGATCCATATTGAAAAATCTGATCCATTTTGGAAAAAAAATTCGAACAGAACCACTTTATAAAATCGGTTTAGTTATCCAATCTATTTTTACAAAGTGGGTCGATTCAGTTCGATTTGGTTTTTTAAAAAAATCGATCCATATATGAGTAAAAAGTGGATAACCACACCGCACCGAATCGATTCAATTTCAAAAAAACGATCCATATTTTAAAAAAACCAAACCGATCTACTTTATAAAAAATGGATCGGTTAACCAATTCACTTTTATAAAACGGTTCGGTTCGGTTTAGATCGATTTGTTTGAAAAAAACCGATCCATGAACACCCGTGATTATGTTTTAGTGTTTTTCATTGTTTCGTGGTTAGGTAGTTATGCGTGTATGTCTCGTTGTTTGTCTCTTTTGTACAAAACATGGAATTAATAGCTATATCCTTTATGTTCTATGCTTCTATACAATTCTCAGCTACCCAATAATGAGCACGGCTAGCATATTCAACCTACCTAGGTACTCCTCTTAACTACAGTTTTTATATGAATAGTTTATACATATTAGAGTTTATTATACTAAACTAAGTTATTAGAGTTTATTATACTAAACTAAGTTTCATCAAATTTCTCTCCATATTTGCTTTATATATATATATATTAATATCTTTTAATTGTTTCAAAAATGTTACGTGGTATACTTTTATAATAGCAGTTACTATAAATATTAATAAAGTAAAAGATTGTGCATAATTTTAAGAAAATCTCGAGAAGAATTAATTTAATTTATTGTACGAGTGTGTTTTATAAGATATTTAAAGATATTTTCTAACTAATGGTTAAGCACATATATTTCGAGACATATAAATCATAAATATTTTGTCTAATAAAATACTTTTTTATATACAAACATAAATTGAATTATAATTCACATGTTTAAAAAACTCAATTATATATATATTCATTAGGGTCGTCACTTGTATGTCTTTGTTTCAAATGATACATGTCTAAGTAAAGTTTTGGATTGAGTATTATGAATAGAAATAAAACGTGATTATTGTACGAACATAATTGACTTAAAGTGATTAATCAAATTCTTCAATAGGGATTAATTATAAACAAAGTCAATAGATATTTTACACCAATAAAATTATAATAAAAATAAATATATCCATTAAAATTGACCTAATAATAGAAAGAGTTTTGAGTAATTTGTTAAAGTTTATTCTAACTATGATCTTTGTTGTTGTTAAAAAAATTACTCAATTATTTATTATATAGAATTTTCTTGGTATATCTTATCCTTATCCTTTAGAAGCCTACTTTCCATGCTATTAGGCTTTTTTAAAAAACAAATTATGAAAGAGACCTAAATTTATCTGATGCTAGTTCTCAAGAGTGAGACATGCATGCAGACGTGAACAAATATGCGAGGAGACTCTTAGGCCTAGCCACCCAAAAATTTGGACCACCGAAGAACAGGATGTACATTTGTGATGGAAAATTAATTCTCTATTCCCCTTACTTCTCTACCAAGAAAAAGATAAACATAAAAAAAAAAAAAAAAAAAATACTTGAAAATAGAAAATTCCTTGAAGCTAATCTAAGCAGTGTGCTAAAAAGCTATTTCCAATTATACAAAAAAATAATAATAATATTAACCCATATAGGGGGATGACACACTCTCTCTCTCTCTCTTAAATAAACACTTGTAAACTATGTTGTGAGAAACCACCAATGTTGGTCTTACTCTAGCACGTCCCCCTATATAAATAGTTCAATAAAGGTACACATAGGGTGCAAATACAGAAGAGCAGGTTCGTGTTTCTAAGAAAAATTCAGCAAGCAATGTTGTCTCGTGACCTTGCCTTGAAGAATTACCCACTTCAAACAAGCAAAAGCACTAAAATAATTTGGTTCTTAACAAAATTTTGTTCATCACAACTTAGCCATTACAAAGAAATATCAAGATTTACGAATCTCCAAATAGCTAAAAAACAATTCTTCATATCTCTTTTACCAATCTGTTGAAACATTGAAATGTTCTTTAATCATATGAAACTGTTGTTAGAAAGGAGGACATTACTTTTAGTTTTAGGAATTTAAATAAAAACAATTAGAATTTTCAAAGATAATTAAAAAATTATTTACTTTCAAGACCTAAAGTATCAAAGACATACACTTTCATCAACCCATGTGTTTTACTCTTAAAGGGTCACAAAGAAGACCATGGCATGCAATTAAGTGTTAGTTAAGTTATCAAATCCCTTCCTAAGGTGATAAGGATGATCCATGCATTTCTGTACACAAAAATCTTAAATACCCTTCACCTCATTTTCTATACATTAATTTTTATTCAGCGCTGAGACCCCAGAGGCTCACCTGGGATATTATATTTATGTAAGAAAAAATAAGTTACAAAAAGAATAATTTCCAATGTTGTTTGACCCTTTCTGTTGATTCATTTACAATTGGAAAAAAAGCTTGAGTAACTCTGAACAACATTGATCTACACTACAACATACATTAGCTGTGACTATATAATTCATATAAAATTCACAAACTGTAAGGGGGTGAAGATGAACAAATTTCAGAAACATGTAACCCCTCCTGTCTATTATCACAAAATACCCTCCAACTAGTCTGTTGGAGGCCATTCTGTGCATGGATATCAGCGTGCTGGTTAGTGCTGTCACTGCAACTTGAATGTTTAGTCCTCTACAAAAACTCTGAAGATGAAATCACGAAACCGTCTTGAGTATAGCCTTGGATCAACCGCAGAGATTGATGTTGGATCATATTGGAATGACTTGTAAGCATGCTCAAGCTTTTTGCTAATGTCATAGTCTTGTAAAATGTCTATGATCCCGAAAAAGATGATAATCTCATATAACTCCCCTGTTGGTTCTCCAACCAGCTGAGGAGTGTCACAACTTTTTCGCAACGTCAATTCGGCCCGCGCCGGCATGTTTATACCTAATTGAATCCACCTGAAACATGACACAGGGAAAATATCTTCAGAAAATGCAACCATTCCTGACTTAAGAGAATCCATGTGCAGAATAAGCATTGCTGCATGCATGTTGCAATGCAAAACTAAGTGTGTTGATTTGGTCACAACACAACTTGGCTATTATCTATCAGAACTAGTTATTGAAAATTTGGAAATTCTGTCATGATATGTTGATAGACTATACCGACTAGGATCTACAACAAGATGATCCACATCCACGCCAGAAAGACGAGGGGCTCCATCATCAAAGTTACCATTGCCTGCAATGTAAGCTCATGTGTTCAGAAAAGAATTCATGTTGAAAACAAAATTAAGATAATTCCATGTAAGACAAGATATAAGTATAACCAGTTGGAGTTTGAGGGCCCGGACTGTAACCAGGAGGAGTAACAGCGTCATTACACGACATTCCTCGGAAGTGAAGACCTACCAACATACTGTAATCCATGATCCTCTCCTGTTCCAGGAAGGTACAGTCTCTATCCACTTGCCTGCATAAAGGTATGTTAGAAAGCATACCCATGTTCCATTGACAATTTGAAATAGTAGCTAATGATATATTTCTCTAGAAACACTTCTCTGAAGAAAATATATGAAGGAAAAAGTGAAATAAACTTTTCCATAAGTTAAAACTAACTTATGCATAAGTTTATCGGTAAACTTTTGGAAAAGTTATATGAAAGAACTCTTATAAGTTAGCTTATGCACAAATTAATTTTAACTTAACGGAAAAACATATTTCATTTTTCCCTCCTATTTTTTCTTTCTAGAAATACTTTTGGAAAAGTTTATCCATACAGACTCAAAAGCTGATGTAGTGCAGTTTTCTACATAGTACACACACAATGGATGAGCCAAGAAGTGATTAAGTACCTGCAGAATTCTTGAAACCAAGACTTCCGCAACCGAAATATGTAATTTAGATCAAGGTCCTTGAGTGTTGTTGTAGGCTCTATTTCTGACTCAGGTTTGTCAGTTGTGCGACCGAAGGTTGAACCTTTTAAGTCAAAGCGTCTATGGATGGCATATTGTGAGCAAAACAGATTTCCCATGATGACAAACCGCACCTGAAATTTATCAAGGATAATCAATAATAAATTTTTGTCAAAGTAGATGTGTATACAAACCTCAGCATTACCTTCTTCTGAGCAGTTCCTGTTAGCTTAACACAATGGAGGCCAAAGAACCTGGTAACTAGAGTGTTCTCAAAAGCTCGAACATGTTTATAGTAACCAGGCAGCATTCTCAAGAAAACCTGCAATCATTGATGCAAAGGTTATGATAAAGTCTCTGAATATAATGTAATTCTTGCTCTTTAGTAATGCTTAGTATTGATCCACTTTTGAAAACTAAGGATTACTGGTGTAACTTTTTAACTTTTGAAAAGCAAGGTGAGCAAAGTGTATGGTTAGGAGGATTACAAAACCTTAAGTCTTATATTATGTCTAGCCAACTAAAAGGGAACTCACTTTTACTTCTGATTTCTTCATGGTCTTTATCATGTATCGGTCATCATTGGTCAAGTAAAAAAAGCTTCCACTTTTTCCAGGGGATGAGAGTTCTCGAAGGGCATCATTCCCACATAATGATATCATGTAATCAGCAGGATCTACTTTGAACAACTTTCTGAGAGCCCTGCATATATACATATAATAAACCATCAGGATCCTGGGATTCTTTGTGATATAAATTTACAAGAGCACACTCAACAAGTTAGCAGATTCATATTCAAAACACGGGTCACCTAATTAAAGCACAAAATTTTGATGGACTTAAGAAGATTTTAATCAAAATCTTACCTGAACACTACCGGGCAGTAGTCTTTCCATCTGAATTCGCAAGATGGGTGAGGTGGCGTGTGCTTGGATCCTTCTGGTGGAAATTTAGTCCACACTTTTTCTTTAGGATCAAATGCAGAAGACTTGAGATCAAGAGAAGTACTTGGAGCAGGTCTTCCAACAGCATGTCTGTGCTATGGCACAAGAAATTAATAACCTCGCAGTTAAAATTAGAATCATGGAAGAAAATGAAATTATTGTTTCCAGAACGCCATATTCATCATCATTGCACCATAACCATAGAATCACTGACACTTAAAGTAAGTTAAATCCTCGTAATATCCTAGAAAGATACAAGGTATCAATCTACTACTAAAACAAAAACAAAAGGCGAAGAGTTTGTTTGAATACAAGTTAGAAGTGATTTTGGGAGTTTTTGGGTCAAGATTAAAGAAGCAAGCTCTGAGAAGCACTTGTATCCAAAGAGGTTGTAAATGTTTAACTTTATGAGAGAAAACAAACTGAATTGACAGGAAAACAGCTATGATCAATCAGTACCTGATGCCAAGCTGCAGATTAAGCATGAGGTCATAGTTCTTGTGGCCTTTGGATATAGTCTCTCCCTGTCTTTTTGGAGGCTTCAACCTCAAATGTGGCACTCTTGGAACAGAATTATTCACCTGAGGACTCCTTGAGCTATCATAGGATGCATAAGAGCCATCTTCAGAGCTGTAATTACTAATCCTTGCATCCACTGACATCCCCCTTGCCCTCCCATTACCCTCAGTGCCCTTCTTACTCATCTTACTCTCCTCCAACATGCTCAAACTCTTCTGTGAAGGGTAAATAGACACCTTCTCACAAGCAGAAACAATGCAATCAACCAAGTCGACAGAGAAGAGCTCCTGAGGATCCCACTCCAAATGGCCAGCACAAGAGCCGGAAGGGTAATAAGTCCCACTCTGCTCCTTTGGATCCTTACTCCAAACCCCAACATAGAAACTCCCATCACCCCACCTGAATGTGCCATTCCCCTTGGGCAACCCCTCCTCCCAACAACCATCATACCTGTTCCCATTGCTCCACATCATGGTCCCATTTCCATAGAACAAACCATTCCTCCACTGGCCAATGTAATGGTTCCCATTCTTCCACTGGTACCTCCCATGCCCATTCTGCAGCCCCTTCCTCCACTCCCCATCATAGAAGTCCCCATTGGGGTAACTCTGAGTCCCCTGGCCATGTCTCAAATCCATGACCCAACAACCCTTGTAGGTGTCCCCAGAAGAGCCTATGTAAGTGCCTTTACCATCCATGTAACCACTCTTGAAATCACCCTCATAGGTGGCACCACTAGGCCAGCTGAACCTCCCTTTCCCCATGATGCCACCCCTTTGCCATTCCCCAACATACATGCACCCATCTGTCCAGAGATACTTTCCCTGCCCATGAGGGCCATTGTCAAGCCATTGGCCTGTGAAGAAGTCACCATTGGGGAGAATCTTCTCAACCTGTGACACCCCATCACCATCCCCATGCCTTGACTCATCATCATCATCAACATGGGCAACAGACATTGGTGTGAAGATGCTGTTTGACCTCTTCTTTGGACCAGCTGATTTCCTGACTGCTGCTTCCCAAACCTTCACAAAGCCTGTAAGCTCTTTGTTCATTCTTCTCACAAAGGTTTTAGCTTTGCCTCATCCACCCGCACACGTGCCATACAACAACAAACACCCTTTGGCCTATTCATTCATTCACCCATTAATGAGGAGGAAAATATCCTCTTGTCAATGCACAATGTTGTTCAGAGTAGGCATTTTTCTGGAGGAGAAGAAGGAGGAAATTAAACAAAGGGAATGAAAATTGAAAAAAAAAAATATCAAAATCCAAAACCCAATGCCAAGTTTGTTTCTTTTCCCCAGATTTTGGTTCCTTATTTGGGTATGTGAAATGGGTTGTATTCAGATTTTGAAAGAAACTGATGCTGTTGGATTGACAGGGAAAGCAAAAAGGTTGGTTGGAACCAGTAACCGGCTTTTCTTTTCTTTTTTTTCTTTTTTTTTTTCCTTGTCCTTGTTTTTTGTTTTTATGTTAATTTTTCTTTTTTATTTTAATCTTCACTTTATTTTCTTTATTTTATTTAATTTTTTTGTTTGTTGGGTTTCTTTCTTTAGATGGTTGAGAGCAAAGAGATTGAGCTCATCATTCTATTGATTCCGAATTTGGCTCCTAAAAGTAATAGCAGACTGGACAATTGGAAGAATGGGAGGAATGGTGGTGGAGAGCATGTCTGTCAATGCCATTTTTAGCATCTTACTCCTAATTTTAGTTTTGTCTCTCTTCTTTTTTCATACCTTTCATCACAACACAAGCTCTTTTTTTTTTTTTTTTTTAATTTCCTGAATTCTTTGGGACTTGGAACTATTTATGAAAAACTGTTATCTTACATCTTTTCAAAACTTATAAAAAAAATTTGTTAAGACCCCTTATAATATTTTAAAATTTTAATTTAGTTTCATTTTAATTTTTAGATTTAATTTAGTCTCACTTGATAAAAATGCTAATAATGTTTGTCTTCCGTTTAAATTTCTTAAACGTCGTTAAAGAACCGTGAAAATCACGCCCGTGATTTTCAATCATACCTGTGATTCCTACGGTACGTCTAGGAGTGTTCATGTGACTGAGAATTCAAAAATTAAAATGCGATTAAATTGAAACTTTAAAATATTATAAAGAACGAACTAAAGTTTTAGAAAAAAAAAATATTCAGTAATGTTTTCCATTTTTTACAATGTACTTTATAATAGATAATTTTACACGGGAAAAAATATTGATAGTTTTCGATTAAAATCAGAAGCGATTTTGAATTTAAATGGCTTCTCATAAAATTAGTCGTTGACTCGTTTCTTCAAAAAAAAAATGATTTTTACGATTATAACCAAACAAAAATTAATTGCTAGTTTGTTGTTATACCAATTTTTTTTTAATATATGTAACTGTTAATACTGTATGTTATTAATAATAATAATTATTATTATTATTATTAATTAATGGTTGAAGTGATTTGTCGTTATTATTGATAAATTTTAAGAGTTCAGGGACTTTCGAGAAATTTTTAGATATTGGAAAAAAAAATTTAGTGGAGATCTAGTTTGACTCTAAGAAAAGAGATATAATTGAATTTCATAAATTCAATCCTAAGAATCTTAGAGAAGACAAAGAGATGAAAGCAAAATACAAAGGGTGATAACTTGAGATGTATATTAGATAGGCTATTCGATCACTAGAAACCAACAAGTCCAGAATCCTTCGACACCCTCAGTAGTCAAAGGGATCACATGATTAAACTCCTTGATCCATCCTTTTGGTATTCTCGATCATATGAACAACTTCGACCCCCCTTTCAACACATTTAGTTGTCAAAGGGATAACATGATCAAATTCTTTTATCAATCCCTTTAACACCCTTGATAGTCGAAGAGATCGTGCAATCAAGCTCAACTCCTCCCTTTAATACCCTTAGTGATCGAGTGGTTTGTGCAAATAAGAATGTTAATCCAACTAATCTCATTTGGCCCTTTCAATAGCTGACAAGGCAGAGTGACATCTAAAACCCATATCTTAAATTATGATGATAAAGGTAATTAGAGCTTAATCATTGGTGCGAAATCAATTATTAACATATTATCTCATTGATAATCTTAGGTCGCGACCCATTTAGATCAAGACTCATTATGATCGATATAAATAGCTTGTATCTCGAGATAAAATTACTATTCATTATTCACATATAATACATCGAGAGAGTAACTTATTTGAGTATTCGAATGTCTTTTGCCAGTGCACTCCCTTCAACGAGGACAGACAACTGGATCAAAGAGTGAAAATGAGTAAAGGCATCAACAAGGGAGAGAGAAGTATCATGTTATAAGTAGAAGATGAAAACAAAATAAGAAGGGTGTTAACTTTATTTCTTTGAATTTGTGTAATTCATACTATTAATTAATAAAGTGGATTGTTTCATTTGATGTTTATATTTTTTAAATAATTATCTTTTATAAAAAAATTTATTTTTTTATTTTATAAATTTATTCCGCAATTGCCTATATTTTTAATAATCATTAATTATTTTATATAATTTATTATTATTATTTTTTAAAATAATTCTAGGAGGGCACGGAGTTATATGAATAATAACTCTTGTTTCTTTGGTTTGACGTCTCAAGCGGAACTCATTTTATGATATCAATGTCAATGGGCATTGGCATTTCTGAAGTGTTGCATTGAAGTGCCAATTTTTGTTCATATGCCCATAATTGGAGCCAAAACATTTATTAAAGATAGACTTGCTGCTTGCTTGCTTAGACTTTTCAAAAGTGAATGAGTTGTTGAGGACTGTGAAATAAATTTTGTACCAACCTATACTGAATCATAAGGGTAAATAAGGTAATCAACTTATTCATTGTACAAATTAACCCAATTAAATGTGTTTTTTTTAAACATTTAATAATAAAAATATTTTTATTAGGTCTTTTGAAAAACATATATATACTATCCATTTATAAATTATAAGTCATCACAAAACAATGAAACACAAAAATTAACGCATTGAATTAACAGGTGTAAATAATGTCATATTATTTACTAATAAAATAATTATCATTAATATAATTTTTAAAATAATTATTATAAAAGTTAATAAATTTATTATATATACTTAATAATAAAAAAATCATTAGTGTAGCCCTTAAAATAATTATTATAAAAATTTAAAACTTATCATACATTATAATTTTGTGATTGAATAATAATATAAAATTAAAGTTATTGATTTGAGTGAAATTAAACTCAGATATCATAAATAAGATCTTGAATTTGAGTTTTTTAGATAAGGAAAAAATGTAGTTGTGAAAAAAATTAATCCTAAAATTGGTTAATCATATTTCTTGACAGAAATTAGGACATCTTCAATAGAAGTAACTCGTTTGAGTTGCTTCATTGAAAAATGAAAATAGTCTCCAGTGCGTCATGTCAGCATTAAGCAACTTAAGCATAAATTTATTCCAATAATAAGAAATTTTAAGAAATTCAACTTTTAGAATTTTTTTCTAATCATTTATGAACCAAATTTAATTTTTTATTAAAAAGCAACTCTCTCTCTTCTTCAAGCAACTCATGTTACCACGTCAGAGTCCTCCAATGACAAGAAATCAGGACATGAGTTGCTTCATGGAACAAGCAACTCCCATTGGAGTTGCTCTTAGTTATTGTCAATTGTAAGTAGATATTTCACATCAATAATAATTTAGTTTAAATAAATAATGTGTTAAATATGATTTTAATATCTCAAATTTAAGATAATTTTGTTTTTAATCCCTCAAATTTAAAAATTATTTTTTAGTCCCTATAATTTAAAAAAATTGTTTTAATCTCTATAGTCAAAATTTTGTTAGAAAATTTATCAAATACTATTAAATAAAATATATCTATAAGTATTTTTATTAGTGAAAATATCACATTAAATCTACTTGATGATGCATATAACTGTCTCAATCTGTCACTGTCACTTCAGACATATTATTGGTAACCTAAAAGATTAAAATAAATTTTTTGAAAATTATAAGAATTAAAAATAATAATTTTAAATTTAAGAGATTAAAAATAAATTATTATAAATTTAAGAGGGCTAAAAACACGAGTAACCCATAAAATAATTATGTGAACATTATGTACATTTTGAGTACTTATACTTTTTTTTTGTGTTGTAGCAGGAAATTAGTAGAAAAACATACTAAAGAATGCATATAGTGTTAATATTTACTCGTAATCATGATGTTTTCTTTTATATCAAAATACTTTCTTTGTTAAAAAGTATAGTTTAAATATATTTTTGATTTCTACAAAATTAGTAAATTTTGATTTGATCCTTAAAAAAATTATTTTCTAAAATTAAAATTATTGTTTAATTTTTATTTTTTATGTGAGTATTTTTAATTATAATTTTTAATTTATTAAAAGGTTAAATGTCCATTTTAAATATTATCCATAATTATTAGTGATATCTTGACGGCATTTGATATCTTTAAATTTTTTTTATAGAACCTTAAAATAAATGTTAAGATTTAATATATTTTTAGACTCTAGATTTTTATTAATTTTTTATTTTAATTTCTGAACAAATTTGATTTGGTTTTAATCCTTAAATTTTTTTTAAGTGAACTAAAATTTCAAGTTAGAGATCAAAATGTTAACAGGAAAAAAGTTTAAGGGCTTAAAGTGAAAATCGACAAAAAGAAAAAGTTTAAAATTAAAATTAGTAAAAAATTAATTTAGAGATTAAAAATAAAAATTGACAAAATTTTAGAAATGAAAAACATATTTAATTTTAAATATTATTTATCTATATTAAAATAATCATTAGAGACTAAAATGATTATTTAGATCTTAGAAGAATGAAAATGTAAAAAAAAAAAATAAACATCATACAGGAATCAAACTTTAAATTTATTCATTTTATAAGAATAAAAATATGTTATAAATTTTAGAAAGATAAAAAATAAATAAATAGTTGAATAAAGACAAAAATCAAAACATCATTTTCCTGAGATTAGAAGCATATGTTTAAGTCAAGAGATTTTATGAGATATTATAAGTTTTTTATATTAATAAAAGTAAAAGTAAATATATAATTAGCATAGGTTACGGGATATTATTATTGTATATTATATATTGATGGTCAATAATAGGTTTTATTTTCATTGTAAAGGATTGAATTTTTTGACTAGGTATAAAAACATTATGTTCATTTTCTGCGATACCAATAATTTATCTTCATAATAATAATAATTAATATGCAGGTTTAATATTTAATTATAAGCAGCTTCTAAAGATTTGTAGAGTTGTAGTTGTAGTAACTTTTGGGTACTCTAGAGGAATAGAACAAGATAGATCCTTTATAACTTGCATGTCCTACGTATACCCTAATTTTAGGATAGGGATAATTAACTTCTCTTTCTCTTAAAACCTATGCACGAATTAACCTACCAAGACGCTAAAAATAATGTGCCATAACATAACATAACATAATAATGGTACCAAAAAAGGAACCTTAATTATTGTTTTTCATTTGGATATATATGAGGTTTTTGAGTAAATTTACACATGACCCCTTTAATTATTTTCTTTTTCTATCAATGGTTTTGGATAGCCAATATATAAGATGTAACAATGGAAATTTGATTTAATTTGTTTAGAAGTAATGGAGGTAGCTGAAACCATGATTACATGTAGATAAAGGGTAGAATTAATTAGTATATATATAAGGGGAATATGTGTGCTGGTCGAGTAATTATAGTTCTTCTTTATATAATAGCTAGTAATCATTAATTGATTTCATATTTTTATAGTAAACTTTTGATCAGTGCCGATTTTTTTGTTACGTTGGGAAACATGTGAGCCAGTAGGTGTTGGCATGGTATTATATAACATATACCATTAGTGTACATGTGCATTAAATTATTTAAGAAAAAATATATGCATGGATAGAGTAAACTATATACATGTGTTAGCAGGTATTGCCATGGTATTATGTTTATATGTTTTTATTTTAAAATAATTTCATATTACTGCAGTAATTATTACAAATATATTTTATATAGAGATTTATTTATTATATAATATTTCGAATTTTCAAATATTAATTTTATATATTAAAATTCCTTTTTTCATCTAGAATTTTAATTATTAGTATTCTAATATTAGTTATTAAAAAAGTGTATTATTTTTTCTGTTAAATCTAAGTTATTGATATTTTTATTTAAATTAAAAAATTATCCATATAAAAATAACATATGAAAATTTGATAACTTTTTGAAATTTTCAAACTTTAATTAGTTTGATCACAAGTCTTTGAATTTTATCGTAAAATCAACTATATATAAGATATTTATATTCATCTTTTTTCATTTTTTTAAAGATTTTTTACACTAATATAATGATATGTTATTTATCACTTAAAGTTTTGTATTATCTCATGTATTGTTCAATAAATGTTTTCAAATTAGAATGAAATTCAATTTTTCTTATCTTTTGTATTCTTTTTTAATTTATAGACTTGCACAAGATTGATCGTATTTTACTTATTCTAAATTTATTGTTACTAAAAGAATGTTTTCATATATATTTAATATTCTATCGACAATTATCTATCTATATATGTATCATGTATATCGGTTTGAGTTTATAGGATGAATTAATTAAATCTCCATCTCATCATTAAAAATATTTAAATATTCAATTTTATTATATATTATTAAATAATGAATGCAGCTAAATTAGTTATACAAAGTCGCCATTATATTTTTTAATTATAAAATCTGTTTTCTTTAATATTACTTATGAAATATATAGATATATAGATACATCATTGAATGGTGGAATTGGGAGTGTTTCCTTATAGCCGACCCTAGTTTCTTTCTCTTCTTTTGTGGTGTTTTTTTGTTTCTTCTGTTTGATTTTTTCTTTTCTCCCGTTGAAGTGTTTTGGTACTCATTTATTGGCCATTTTCTCTAAGGTTGTTGCCAATATCCTTTGGTCACAAGTAATGACCCTCTCCCATCTCTTATTCTCTTAATTTAATGATTATTTTAAAGGAGTTTGATTTTTATTTTACTCAAACTGGTTGTATGCTTCAATTATTATTATTATTATCATAATATGATAAGTATTTTCTATCGAAAACAATTTAATTGGAAGAAATTGAATTGTTATAAATGATAAAATCCTTCTTTCTTTCGAATATTTACCATGGTTGTATATTTAAAATTATTAGTTAAATTAAAACAATTTCTTATTAATTAATCAATAGTGGGAATGAGTTGGTATGCTTATAAAATAATATAACTTTGTTGATATTTTGGGCAGCCATATCCTGATAAAAGCATTATGGAATGAAATATAAGTAAAACAAAATTGGCAAAAGTTAACCAAGAGAAGAATTTTCCTTGTTATGGGATGTTTGTTATTACTCTAATCTATTAGTATTATTTCAAAGTTTAAATTTTATATATTGGTAGTGTAAAAAAAATTACATCATCAAATAATTTCTATTATTAGGGTAAGTGTGAATCTATTTAGATTCAAATTTAAAAACAAATTAAAAAATATTTTATTATTATTTTTTAATAGAGAAATTTTGAAAATAAATTAATTTTGTATTAAAAAGATTTTGTGACTTTTATATAGTTATTGTCAAAATTAACAAACTTAATATGTATAATAATTTGTAATGAAATGCTAGTAAAAGTGTTATTTATGGTGCATAACTTATTTACTTTTACTATTATTCTTATTTAATTAAATATTATACTTCTTAAAATAATTAATTTGGTTAATAAATTTTAGAAAAACATTTTAATATAAATTATTTAAACATGAATAAAAAATTAATCCTAGAGTGGTCATAAATGTTCCCTTATCTAATTATGTTAAAATTAAGGTAAAATTAATGGTGCTTTAATTTCTTTAGTCATATGTAGTGTATAATTATTGTATTTTTTTAAGAGTACATTGATAAATCTTTGATATTGGGGTCTTTGAATTTCTTATTGGCTAACGACTTCGAAGGATGAGGTAAAATAAAAGACTCTTTGACACTTAAGTTAAGTCTGACACAAATATCTAAGTTAGTAATAAATGAATAATGATTTTATTTATATTTGTTTTAACTATTTATATTGGTCATAATGAATTTAGATTTGTTAGAATTAGTTTTTAATTACCAATTAGCTAATACGATTGTTAATAATGGATTAACCTTTCAACCTTTATTCCCTTAATTAATTATGTAATCCATGTTATGATGGTTCAGGGGAACAAGTGTCTCGGTCATCTTGGCACTCTTGACTATCATGAGTGTTGAGATGATCATAATTGGGTCGATTATACACAATCATTGTCTATCTCGATATCCCAAACAACGCTAATTAATCATGTAGTGTAGCTATAATTGGGTCGATTACACATAATGACTATCTATTTTAACTATATCAATAGATGGGAATGTCGAGACAACTGCAACTAGAGCCAAACAAGTAGTGTGATTGATTATTTTAGCTATCTCAATAGTCAAGAGTATCAAAAATGTAATTCCTTTTTGGTGTAGTTACGATAATTGCAATACTCTTTTTATTTTAATAAGTTGAAAAATGTTAACTAATTCATATTTATTAAAATAAAAGAGTTATTTTATTCAGTAGCATTAAGTTTATTAACAATTTCTATTATTTTCCTAAAATTATCTTTAAAATTATAAAGATTCGTCATCTAACTATTTTTATTTAATTAATTAATATGTTTTTTTTAGGAGAAAATTAATTAATGTGTTCGTGTTATGTTCTCCGATCTTCTTAATAGAGTAGATGAATTTATCTTATAGATGTGTAATATTTATTGTAACATAATTATGGATATTTTAGTTAAAATTAATTAATTCAATAAATAATTTAAAAAAAAACTTATACAAAGAGTAAAAAAATTTATAAAATATGCCTTACATATAGGACAAAATACAAAATAATCAAGACAAGTGGGTTCATATACGCGTAAGAAAAAACTCATACTTATTGAGATTTAATAAAATCATATATAATATTTTTTTTTCTGTTATATATATTATTTTAACATTCTTGAATTTACACAATATAACACTACACCAAAATTAATTTTTTGTGGCAATTAATTTATTATTTAGCGGCCATATAAATAATCATTATTTTTTTACCAGCATTTAAATAAAGGCTGGTGTATTCAGTGTCGCTAATACTATTACCGAAATTTATATAAAATGCTGGTAAAGATCTACTAAATTATCGGAAAAACTTATTTTTTTTAGTGGCAATTCTAGTAGTCATTTTAAAGGCTATTAAAAGTTATTTTTTTCAATTGTCTCATTTACTTTAAATAATTTATTCTTATAATTTCCTTTTCTAAATTCACAACTTATATACTTTTTTTATCTCTACTCGATGTGGGATTTGTAAGATGAGAGTTGTCTTTTATTTATATATTTTTTAATTTATTTTTTTAATTGTTTTGTCTATTAAGAAACGTGAGATTTATAAGGTGAAAGTTGCTCTTTAATTGTTTTATAACACTATTGAATTTGATAATAATGGGTGATTTGATACCAATTTAGAATAGTAAATTAGGAGTCAACCCTATAAAATGAACCTGTAAGGTGATAGTTATTACTCACTTATATATTATTTAATTATCTTATCTCTAATCGACGTGGGACTTAAGTTTTTTCTAATAAATAATTATCACTAATTGTAAATTTTAGTGTAATATAAATGTATTTTTAGTGACTATTATATATTAGCCATTAATATTTTTATATATGATGGTAATTAAATTATTATTATTAAATAATTGTCTTTAATAACAAATTTTATTATAGCGTAATTACATGAAAAAGTTAAGAAAGATGTAATTTATCGAGAAGTATTCACATTATATACATATGTCTCAAATAGTATTTGAAGAAAAATACATGTGAACAAAATATAATATTGGTTATAGATGGTTAAAAAAAGTATGAAGTAAAGTGTTGTTAAATAAAAAATGGAAAATACGTGGGAGTGTCCCTTTCATGTTCATTTACGATGGATGTGGAAGGAGAGTGATGGTCCCAAACCATACGTGCGTGCAACGCATCCAACTCTGGATTTTAGAGAAGCTGAGAAGGTCAAACCCTAAATATTCGTGGCCCCACAAAAACTTCACTTTGATTGCATATAAAGGTGACACTTGTCATTTCCTATCACACAACTCATATTCATTGCCACATTATCACAATGGATCAGTAGTGACATTTTTTTTTTTTAAATATATGATAATAGGGTTATCGAATGAGGATAGGGGTAAAAAAGTAAAGTGTGCACTGTGAAAAAAATTTGATTAAATTGGTCTTTATAATTAATAAAGTAGAAAATTAGTTTTTAAAATATATTATTAATTAATTTAGTTTCTTAATTAATATATGGTAAAATTGTATTGTTCAATCAAAAATCAATTTGATTATTGGTTCGAAAGTTAATAGAACTTGAAATATTTTTAAATCGATTAAAACCAGTTTAATCAACTCAAAATTGGTGGCAAAAATTGTTTGAATCAATTTCATTTTAAAATAATATTTTATTTTTATATTTAATTTAAAGTATTTCTTAACAAAAATAAAAATACTATTAAATAAAATATAGAAATTAGAATTAATCATTTTATCAATTATTATTAATATTTTTCTTATTAAAATATATTTTAATCAATTAAATTAATTTAAAAATTTTAATATCAATTTTTTTTATAATTTACATTATATTAACTTAATATTTTTTATTTTAAATGTAAACTTGTTATTATTAATATATTATTATATTTTATTAATGTTTAAATTTAAATATTATATTATAGTTGTGAGACCCCCTTTTTCCTTTTCTCTCCCCGACTCCATATTCTCACTCACTCTCACTTGCACTCTCTTTTGCACCCTTGTAGTTGATCTTTCTTTCCTCTCAAGCCCTTAACCTTGTTCAAATTCCTTTCTCTCTAGCTGAAGCCGTGAGTGATCTTGGAGGCCCTTCCTCGCAACTTTGAAGCCGTTCGGAGCTAGCCGTGTGCGGAGTTCTCTTCCTCTTCGTCTCTTCCGTTCTTCTCTTCCCGGAGCTCGGATTCTTCGCACCGAGGTAAGGGAAGCTAGGTCTTTAGTTGTTTGGGTTGAAAACGAGTTCCTAAACTCATGGTGTGGCTGAGTTATGTTGATTGATGAGCTATTGTGGTGAAAATGGAGTTTTGGGGTTTTCGGGGTTTTTGAAGAAATTTGGGTTTTCTTGGATTTGAGGTTGCTTGTTGAAAATGAGGTGTTTTTATTGATGTTTGATGAAAATGAGAACTTTTGGATGGTTTGCATGTGGATTTCCTAGCCGTTTTTGCAGATTTTTGAAGAGATTTTCGAACTTGGTGAGTTGCTGCTGAGCTTCGCGTTGGGCACCTTTCTTCGCGCCAGGCACGTGATCACCTGGAGGCTCCATTTAGGTAAGCTCGCCGGGCGCAAAGATGTATGCGTCAGGTGTGTTTGAGGATGAGAGCCTCTGGATGGCCCACGCCGAGCGCGGCTTGGACTGCGCCGGGCACGATACCAGTAAGTGACAAGATTTTGGGTTTTTGGCATGGCGCCGGGCGCGACCTTTGTCGCGCTGAGCGTGAGGACTCCTTGGGAGTCTCTGCCATGGGGACGCTGGGCGCAATTTGAATTGCGCTAAGCGCGAGACCTTGGGAGGTCTCTGCCTTCCCCGCGCTGGGCGCAGGTTAGGGCATGCTAGGCGCATGAGACTCCTCAGAGTCTCTGCCTGGGGTTGCACTGGGCGCAATTAGTATTGCCCAAAGCGCGGGTGAGCGTTGGGCTCTCTGGCTGGGTTACGCCGGGCGCGAGAACTCTGCACCGGGCGTGCTGGCCCCTGGTGCTCTCTGGTTGTGCCACGCCGGGCGTCACCATGAGTGCGCTGGGCGCGTAGGATGATGTAGAATTATATGCTGATAGTTGTTGAATTATGCTGAAGTTGTGGATAGATATTGTTTGTGCCAAACTAAGCTGTAATTGATGAATATGCTGTGCTGATTAGATGATAATGCTGAATAATGATGTTAAGCTGTAATAGATGTATATTGCCGTGCTGAGCTGGGCTGTTATGGATGATTATTAATGCTGAATTAAATTATTGCTGTGTTGAAAGTTGTTTAGCTGTGCTGTGTTGTGCTGTTAAGCTGTGCCGTATGATGTTATAGCCGCTAAGTCGGTGTTGTTATAGCCGCTAAGCGGTGCTATTATGGCTACTAGAGTGGTGCTATTATTGCTGCTTTGCAGTGCTGATATTGCCGCTTTGCGGTGCTGATATTGCTGAATGTTGTGATGTAGTATAAGCTGGTTGATGTGCTGATAGCTGTAGCTGTTTACCATTCATATTGTTATATATGTATGTTGATTTCTTTCACTAGCTTACCCTTTGTTGTTTCCATTGTGTTTGGACTGTGATGATCATACATTGTATAGGAGCAGAGCAGGGATAGGTTGGTGGCTGGTGGTAAGTCTGCAGCTGGCAGATAGAGTTGATCCTCTTGGGTGTTTTGTTGTTTTTAGCTACTTGGTGTAGTAGCTATTAATGTATTTTATGCACTTTAACTCTATCCAGACTTGGACCATGTGTATATATATATATATATATATATATATATATATTCTAGACACTATATGTATACACTTGTTCCTTTCTGTGTGGTGTTTTTGGTGCACTGTGTTGTGTGTAGAAACCAGTCGGGTCGTTACACTTTAGTGGTATCAAAGCAGTTCGAGTCTAGTGGACGCTCTTTGGGGGTGGTTCCTTTAGGATTTTTTTGTGCTGAACTCTGTGCTGTGATGATTTCTTGTTGTTTTTTGTGTTGTTGATTGTTGTTTGGTTTAGTTATTGTATACTGAAGATGTTGTTACTTTTGTAGACAATGACGAGAACCAATGAGCAGATAGCCCATGCCATGGAGATGATGACTATGGCTATGCAACAACAAAATGCCTATTTTGCTCGGATGGATGCTGATAGAGCTGCAGCTGGTGCAGTAAGGCCCACGAGGTCACATGAGAGCTGGGATCTAGCTGAGTTCCGGAAATGCCATCCTCCGCAGTTCAGGGGAGATGCAAATCTAGAGGTAGCTGACCACTGGATTTGTGAGTTGGAGAAGATCTTTGTAGTGCTGGGATGTTCTCAAGAGAAGAGGCTGGCATATGCTGTGTACATGCTGGTTGGGGAGGTTGAGCATTGGTGGAGGGTTACTCACCATATGCTGACCGCTAGAGGAGTGGGTGTTGATTGGGAGTGCTTCAGGAGGATGTTCTTGGATAAGTATTTCCCCGAGAGCGTGAGACACGCCAAGGAGGCTGAGTTTATGCGGTTGCACCAAGGTGGACTGTCTGTATCTGAGTATGCGATGAGATTCGAGCACCTGACTCATTTTTATTCGCAAGGTATTTTTGAGGTCTGGAAATGCAAGAAATTTGCTGAAGGTCTAAAGCATGAGCTGAAAAGGGTGGTGGTGCCTATGGCCATCACTGAGTTTCCGGCCTTAGTGGAGAAGGCGAAGGTTGTTGAGCGGTTGAAAGGTGGCAACCGTGTGGTGAAGACTGTTGAGAGGCCAGTTGGGTCCAAGAAAGGAGGAAATCAGAGGAAGCCGTATGATAGGCCCCAACCCCAACAAGGGGGTTCTGTCATTATGCAACCTTCTAATTCTGCTAGGGGAGGGAGACAGGGTGGAGGTGCCACTCTCAGATGTTACAGGTGTGCTGGGCCCTACTTTGTCAAGGATTGTCCACACACAGAGAGCCGGTGTTTCAAATGCCATCATATGGGTCATGAGTCGACCAACTGCCCTGCTAGGAACAAATCAGAGAGGGGTGATGCTCAGAGGGGTGGTGCCTAGAGAGGTGATGCTCAGAGGGGTGACAGACCCACTACAGCTGGTAGAGTATTCGCTTTGACTGGGGCTGAAGCTTCTACTTCCTCAGATCTTGTGAAGGGGAAGGGTAGAGTTGCTGGTAAGGATGTGATGATTCTTTTCGACTCTGGTGCTTCACATTCCTTTATATCTTATGCTTGTGTTGCTATGCTGGGTGTGCCTGTATGTGATTTGGGGTTGTGATTACTAGTATCGACACCCGCTTCTACTTTGGTAGTTGCTTTTGAGTTATGTGCTGGTTGTCCGATTGTTGTGAATGAGAGAAGGTATAAGGTGAACTTGATTTGTTTGCCTTTGGTTGACATTGACATAATCTTAGGGATGGATTGGTTGTCTGCCAATCGCATCCTTATAGATTGTGCCAATAGGATACTGATTTTTCCTCAGAAGGAGGAAGAGCTGTTGATTTCAGCTGGCCAAGCTGAATCATTACTGAGAGATGGAGCAGAGTGCTATCTTCTGCTTGCTGCCATGAGTGTGGAGACTGAGAGAGTTATAACTGATATTGATGTGGTGAGGGACTTTGTTGAGGTGTTCCCTGATGAGGTGCCGGGATTACCTCTTGTTAGGGAGATGGAGTTTAGCATTGACTTGGTTCCAGGTGCGGGGCCAGTGTCGGTGGCTCCTTATAGGATGGCTCCTGCTGAGTTGGTTGAACTGAATGGTCAGTTGGAGGACCTGCTAGAGAAGCAGTTGGTGCGGCCGAGTGTATCGCCGTGGGGTGCTCCTGTGTTGTTGGTAAAGAAGAAGGATGGAGGTAGTCGACTGTGTGTTGATTACTGGCAGTTGAACAAGTTGACCATTAAGAACAAATATCCACTTCCCCGGATAGATGACTTAATGGATCAACTGAGGGGAGCATCTGTTTTCTCGAAGATTGACTTGAGGTTAGGATATCACCAGATCAGGGTGAAGGAGGGTGACATACCGAAGACTGCTTTCAGGACTAGGTATGGTCACTATGAGTATGTTGTGATGCTGTTTGGTGTGACCAACGCCCCTGTAGTGTTCATGGATTACATGAACAAAATTTTCCGGCCGTTCTTGGATAAATTTGTGGTGGTATTTATTGATGACATCCTAATTTGTTCAAGAACCCCGGAGGAGCATGGTGAGCACTTGAGGTTAGTGCTGGAGATTTTGAAAGCGAAGCAGCTGTACGCTAAACTTTCAAAATGTGAGTTTTGGTTGGATGAGGTGAAGTTCTTGGGCCACGTGATCTCAATTGAGGGGATTGCTGTTGATCCGACTAAGGTGGAGTCGGTATTGCAGTGGGAGCGTCCAAGAACTGTCACTGTTATTCGGAGTTTTGTGGGTTTGGCGGGTTACTATAGGAGGTTGATTGAGGGATTCTCCAAGATAGTGGCGCCTTTAACCCAGTTGGCGAGGAAGGAACATCTGTTCATTTGGACAGATGCCTGTGAGCGGAGGTTGATGAGTTGAAGAGGAGGTTGACTACTTCTCCTGTGCTAGTGTTACTGGACTCTGGTGAATCATTTGATGTGTACTGCGATGTTTCTCACCAGGGTCTAGGGTGCGTGCTGATGCAAAACAAGAAAGTAGTGGCATATGCTTCAAGGCAACTGAAGAATCATGAGAGGAATTATCCCACTCACGACTTGGAGTTAGCAGCTGTGGTGTTTGCCTTGAAGATATAGAGAAATTATTTGTATGGTGCTCGATTCAGCGTCTTCAGTGATCATAAGAGTCTGAAGTATCGGTTTGATCAGAAAGAGCTGAACATGAGGCAAAGACGGTGGATGTAATTTCTGAAGGATTATGATTTCCAGTTGATGTATCATCCTAGTAAGGCCAATGTTGTGACAGATGCGCTAAGTAGGAAATCCATCCACATGTCTAGTTTGATGGTGAGAGAGATGGACCTGGTTGAGGAGTTTAGAGATCTAAACCTCTGTGTGGAGCTAGCTCAGAATCACATTAGTTGTGGGATGATTACCATAACTAGTGAATTCTTGAGGCAGGTTGAACTTAAGCAGTTGCAAGATGTGGAGCTGGTGTAGCTTCTTGGTTTGTTGGGTACCGAGAAGGCTGTTGGTTTTGAGCTGGGTGAAGATGGAATCTTGAGGTTCAAAGGCAGAATTTGCCTACCTCAGGATGCTGAGTTGAGGAGAGCTGTGTTAGAGGAAGGCCACAAGAGCAGACTTAGCATACATCCTGGTATGACTAAGATGTACCAAGACCTTAAGAAGACTTTCTGGTAGTCTGGTATGAAAAGGGAGATAGGTGAATATGTGGCGGCCTGTTTGACCTGTCAGAAGGCAAAGGTTGAGCATCAGAAGCCGAGTGGGTTGATGCAGCAGATGGAGATTCCGGAATGGAAGTGGGATAGTATCACTATGGACTTCATCGTCGGGTTGCCTAGGTCGGCTAAGAATAGTGATGCTATCTGGGTGATTGCTGATCGGTTGACCAAGTGTGTACATTTCTTGCCTGTCAACATCAAGTGGTCCTTGGTGAAGCTAACGCAGTTGTATGTGAGAGAAATAGTACGGTTGCACGGGTGCCTTCCAGTATTATTTCAGACAGAGATCCGAGGTTCACTTCTAGATTTTGGTAGAGTCTACACCAAGCCTTAGGCACGAAGCTGAAGCTGAGTTGTGCTTATCATCTGCAAACGGATGGTCAGTCAGAGAGGACAATCCAGTCTTTGGAGGATTTCCTAAGGGCTTGTGTGTTAGACCACTTGGGAAGCTAGGAGGATGTCCTACCATTGGTTGAGTTCACGTACAATAATAGCTTTCATGCTAGTATTGGGATGACGCCGTTTGAAGCCTTGTATGGCAGGAGATGTAGGACTCCTCTGTCCTAGTATCAAGATGGTGAGTCAGTGGTTGTGGGACCGGAGCTGATCCTATAGACTACTGAGAAGGTGAAGATGATTCAGGGGAGGATGAAGACTGCTTAGAGTAGGCAGAAATCTTATGCTGATAAAAGGCGCAAGCCTTTAGAGTTTGCTGAGGGGGAACATGTGTTTCTGAAGGTGACCCCGACTTCTGGTGTGGGTAGAGCGTTGAAGGCAAGGAAGTTGACACCGAGGTTTGTCGGTCCCTATCAGATCATATAGCGTGTGGGTCCGGTTGCTTATCGGTTGGCTTTGCCACCGTCTCTTTCAAACCTACACGATGTATTTCATGTATCCAGTTGAGGAAGTATGTTCATGACCCTGGTCATGTGGTGGAGCTGGATGATGTGCAAGTGAAAGAGAACCTGACATTTGAGAAGTTGCCGGTAGTTGTGGTTGATCATAAGCTGAAGGAGTTGAGGGGCAAGTCCATTGCTCTGGTAAAGGTGTTGTGGGATGCAGCTACTGGTGAGGCTACTTGAGAGGTGGAGCAGCAGTGCAGTGTGCGGTATCCGTTTCTTTTCCCAAGTAAGTCTGTTTACGGGGACAAAAACTCTTATTGTTGGGGAGGTTGTGAGACCCATTTTTCCTTTTCTCTCCCCGACTCCATATTCTCACTCACTCTCACTTGCACTCTCTTTTGCACCCTTGTAGTTGATCTTTCTTTCCTCTCAAGCCCTTAACCTTGTTTAAATTCCTTTCCCTCTAGCTGAAGCTGTGAGTGATCTTGGAGGCCCTTCCTCGCAACTTTGAAGCCATTCGAAGCTAGCCGTGTGCGGAGTTCTCTTCCTCTTCTTCTCTTCCGTTCTTCTCTTCTCGGAGCTTGGATTCTTCGCACTGAGGGAAGGGAAGCTCGGTCTTTAGCTGTTTGGGTTGAAAACGAGTTCCTAAACTCATGGTGTGGCTGAGTTATGTTGATTGATGAGCTGTTGAGGTGAAAATGGAGTTTTGGGGTTTTTGAAGAAATTTGGATTTTCTTGGATTTGAGGTTGCATGTTGAAAATGAGGTGTTTTTATTGATGTTTGATGAAAATGAGAACTTTTGGATTGTTTGCATGTGGATTTCCTGGCCGTTTTTGCATATTTTTGAAGAGATTTTCGAACTTGGTGAGTTGTTGTTGAGCTTCGCATTGGGCACCGTTCTTCGCGCCAGGCGCGTGACCACCTGGAGGCTCCATTTAGGAAAGCTCGCCGGGCGCAAAGATGTGTGCGTCGGGCGTGTTTGAGGATGAGAGCCTCTGGATGGCCCACGTCGAGCGCGGCTTGGACTGCGTCGGGCGCGATACTAGTAGGTGACATGATTTTGGGTTTCTGGCATGGCGCCGGGCGCGACCTTTGTCGCGCTGAGCGTGGGGACTCCTTGAGAGTCTCTGCCATGGGGACGCTGGGCGCAATTTGAATTGCGTTGGGTGAGAGACCTTGGGAGGTCTCTACCTTCCCCGCGCTGGGCGCGAGTTAGGGCACGCTGGGCACATGAGACTCCTCAGAGTCTCTGCCTGGGGTTACGCTGGGCGCAATTGGTATTGCGCCAGGCGCGGGTGAGCCTTGGGCTCTCTGGCTGGGCACGCCGGGCGCGAGAACTCTTGTGTCGGGCGCGCTGGCCCCTGGTGCTCTTTGGTTGTGCCACGCCGGGGGTGACCATGAGTGCGCCGGGCGCGTATGGTGATGTAGAATTATATGCTGATAGTTGTTGAATTATGCTGAAGTTGTGGATAGATATTGTTTGTGCCGAACTAAGCTGTAATTGATGAATATGATGTGCTGATTAGATGATAATGCTGAATAATGATGTTAAGCTGTAATAGATGTATATTGCCGTGATGAGCTGGGCTGTTATGGATGGTTATTAATGATGAATTAAATTATTGTTGTGTTGAAAGTTGTTTAGCTGTGCTGTGTTGTGCTGTTAAGCTGTGCCGTATGATGTTATAGCTGCTAAGTCGGTGCTGTTATAGCTGCTAAGTCAGTGCTGTTATTGCCGGTAAGCGGTGCTGTTATGGCCATTAGAGTGGTGCTGTTATTGCTGCTTTGCAGTGCTGATATTACCGCTTTGCGGTGCTGATATTGCTGAATGCTGTGATGTAGTATAAGCTGGTTGATGTGCTGATAGCTGTAGCTGTTTACCATTCATATTGTTATATATGTATGTTGATTTCTTTCACTAGCTTACCCTTTGTTGTTTTCATTGTGTTTGGACTGTGATGATCATACATTGTATGGGAGCAGAGTAGGGATAGGTTGGTGGCTGGTGGTAAGTTTGCAGCTGGCAGATAGAGTTGATCCTCTTGGGTGTTTTGTTGTTTTTAGCTACTTGGTGTAGTAGCTATTGATGTATTTTGTGCACTTTAACTCTATCCAGACTTGGACCATGTATATATATATATATTCTAGACACTATATGTATACACTTATTCCTTTCTGTGTGGTGATTCTGGTGCGTTGTGCTCTGTGTAGAGACTAGTCGGGTCGTTACAATAGTTAGTTTAAACTATTACATATACATTGAATGCTTTACTAGTAGAAAAAAAAAGATTTAAAATCCATTATTTTAGTCTATAAAATAAGTTGTAGAACACCCCTCAATCAAAGTAACTCCCACCCATTCGGATTCATGAATGATATTCGACAACCATGGCAGCACAAACAGTAAGACTTGTTATTGACATTATGAGATCACTTGTTGGGTAACAATTAGCTTGAATATTATTAAGCCATTTCAATCCAAATGAAGCAACAATAACCACAGCCCCCAAGAACAACATCAGTATCACCCTAACTACCGAGCCTTCCACAAGCTGAAATGCACCAGACTGTGTTATTTCAAAATGAAAACTTATGTTGTGTGAGAGTGAGACAAAGGGGGAGAGAATGAAGACAAAATAAAACACTCTAGAAGCAATTATTTTTCAACCGATTTAGTAAAAGAGATAATCACCTATACACTGTTAGTGTAAAATTTTTTCACTGGTAACCAATCATATCTTTTAATAGTGACATGTCAGTTGCTTATTTAATGAAATAATAATAAAATAAGTAACTTTAAAAGATATGATTGGTTGCTAGTGTAAAAAAGTTTACACTGACAATGTAGGGATGATTAACTCTTAGTAAAATATATTTAAAATTGGTTGTAACTCAACCAATTTTAAAAATATTGGAATAATTTTAAAAATGTCACTGTGTTGATATATATTTTAAATCTGCTAAACATTTAATCCACTCAAAATATATTCTATTTAATTAGTTGTGATGTAATTAATTTTAAAAGTGTTGTCATAATTTTAAGAATATCATCCCGTCATTTATTAAATCAGTTGTGAACAATCGATTTAATAACTTGAATGTTATAAACTATTTTTGTACCGGTATTAAGAACTTATAAATTACATTTTATTTTAATTTGTGTAATGAAGCTATGATATTATATTTATTTAATATTATTTTTTGTGTTAATAAGAATATGACTTAATTGTACTTTGTTATCCTATGGTTTAACTTTTTGATGAATTTTGGCCCCAAGTTTCTTTTCTTATGAATTGTGCCTTCAAGCTTTTAGATTTTGGCGATTTGTTATATTAATTACCTATCAAAATACTAATGGAATACTGACTTGACATGTCTAACATGAATAAACTTAATGATGCGACATGTTTGATAGAGATTTAATTATACTTTTTGTCCTCGCACATTCATTTTTTGGTGAATTTTGTCCTTAAGTAATTTTTCTCACAAGGCAATTTGTCTCCTGATAATTGCCAATCATGCATACATATTTTATTCAATTTAGGCAATTATTAATATACTTTATACTCATAAATCTTGTTTTTGACCATAAAACAATTAGTTAAGATGTAATTTCAATTTTAAGATTTAATTGTTTAAATATTAAGTATTTTTAATGTTTTTCTTTGTCGAGATATAACACAAAGACAAATAATTTGGAAGTTACAAATCTCAAACGGGAACTTTAGCTACAAACTACATAGAAGACCGTTATAAGCTAGCAAAATTTGCTCAGAGCGACCAAACCATCTTTTTGTGTCCCTCTCACCTTCAACCTACTCCATCTCATTCACCAAAGTTCAAGAAGCGTTGTCTTGTGCATGGGTTACCTAAGCCTAAGATGAATCTCTAGGAGGATCAAAGTTTGAAGCATTCAAAACATCTCTCTCTGCAAAAAGAGTAGAAATAGAAGTAAAAAGAAGTTGAGTTGGCAGTTGAGCAAGACAAAATGATTCAAGAAGCCCTTCAAGCATCATCTACTAAAGTTGCAACACAACAAGGTAATTTGGAACTAGAGCAGATGTTGGGAGAATTGCTAATGGAAGGACACCACATTGTCTCCTTGCCTAAGGCATTCTCCAAGGTGATGTACGACAAGAACCATCCTAAGATAGCGAGGGAAGTTCATAATCCACTCACCAAGAAGTATTTATTAGCCAAGTATCCATCCTCACCTCTTTCTTAGAATCTTCGTCCAACACAGACAAGAGTGTCTGATGTTGCAGACAAGATTGTTGAAGCACCTTTAGTACCCTTGCAAGTCCAAAGTGTTCCATTAGCACTAATTGCTGAACCTGTTATTTTGTTTGAGGAATCAAGAGCAGGTACTAGAGAAGTCTTAGTGCCTATTAAAGAGACTACTAGAACATATGTAGGGACAACTAGTGACATTTCATAAACCTCTGTTGACTCTAATGCAATTAAAGTTGAACTTCAGAATATGGTTACCTCATTGGTGGAACCAAACTCAAGACATCCAGAGGAATATGCTTGGATCATTCCACCAAGTGAAGCCATAAAAACATGAGTTTTGCTTTTGAAGACTTAAAGCAGTTGATGGAAGAGTTCTCAAATTGGGAGGATAGCCCCAACTTCATTCTTGATGCTCCACAGAGATCGTCTTACTTGAATATAGAGGAGTACCTGCATCTCTATCACTAAGAAGGACATAAGATTGCATTTTATCCTTACACTAAAGAAGTGCTTGAGGTGAAACACCTTGATCTGTACGATCCACATCGTCTAGATGATCAAACCATGAAGCTCATCAAACAACTAAGGTTTGAGCATGAAGACGTTTGCTACACTCGGGTTGCCATGGAACTAGGCTATGAAGGTACATCTAAAAACCTTCCATTTATGATTGACACACCCCAATGACCATGCCAGATTCAACATTGGACTCAATTTTTCCAAGCTAATTTAAAACTCAAGTTTGTGTAATGTTCCGTCTACAAAGGGAAGAACACCCCACTAGATATGTCAAGGGTAGAAGTTATCTGCATTATGCCAAAGCTTGCCAGTTTGAAACATCTGGCATCAACAAAGATTACCCTATCATCACCATGGGTTGGAATGTTCTACAATATCCTATCCCTTTAGCCACCAAACCATTTGCTTGCAACACTTTCTACCAACCACATTGTCATTCTGTTTATCCATTTCTTTTTTGTTTTCATTTTATTGTTCATTTACTTGTAAATATTTGTTTTATCTATACACACATTGCCTATACCCCTATTGTTATACCATATCCTTTACCTTAGTAGGAAGCACAAGTGTTGCCATCTTTATATGCAAAGGTCCCTTTAAAGATAGTCTTAGAGCTGAAGTCTATAGTTAACACACTAGTCTTAGCTCTTCAATAGTCAATTTATTATCAATGTTGCTCTGATTGTAAATACTAGAAGTTGCATAGCAAACTCCACATTGAAGTTAGCTTTGACAATGAATCCTCACTTGACTAGTGTTGCTCTGTTCAACTTTTGCCTTGACCCCAACTTTTGTTGATATTAAAAGGGAGAGTAAAACAGACCTTGAATTTTTGGAAATTTTGTTTTCAAAACTACAAACTTAATTGCTTTATTATCTAAAGGGGAGTTTATTTAAAGATTTTTCTCTTTTACTCTAAATGCTCCTTATATGCTTTGATATTTATACATTACATGCTCTGCTATCATGCTTTGATATATAGTCTGACTAAACATATATATGCTTTGATATATAGGCTCTATTGTTTCAATGACTCTATTGAAATGATAAATAACCTGGTTAAACATGTCATGAGAACCTACTTTGAATGAACATGGTTTCTCTAATAAAAAATTATCTTGAATGTTGATTATTCGTCTAATAATTGAAATTGACTAGATCTGATGTGCATAAAATTTTCTCTTCTAGAAAAAAATGTATTTGTTACCATAAAAAATGGGATATTGCTAGATCAAAAGAGGATTTTGAATCACTCAAGGTATCAATTTTAATGTTAAAAAACTTAGATAGTTTTCAAATAAGAGTTTTCAGATTATACTACAAGACAAATTAAAATAGACGATTGGTTATAATGATGTGTAATATCTTAAACAAACCACTTTGTCTATAAGAAAAATTCATTTAATATATATCATTTATGTTGCTTGATAATGAAATCATATTTGTATATGTTATTTCTCAATAGATCGAAAGGAATAAAATGCTTCTTCAATACTTGCACTTCAAAAAGGAATGAAGACATGTTTTGCATCAAAGAAAGGACAAGCAAATCCTTCAAAGCATGTGAAGTCTCATAAAAAGTCACTTCTAACTAACACACAAAATAATTCCTTCTGTTTGGTATCATAAAGGTTATAAGTAGCCTCTTTGATCATATAAGAATGACAATTTGATGAAACACATTTAATACTCACATTAATGCATCAATGGACATTTCTCTTTACAAGGAAGGAAGACAAAGATAAATGAAACAAGCCTATGAGAGATGCTCAAGGATTTGCAACGATTATCTTTATGAAGTACCTATAAAAAAGCTTGAAGACTTAGAAATAAAGTACAAAACCAATAATTGTAAAAACATATTCATTCTTTCTGTAAAAAGCTCTATACTTAATTCGGTTGTATCACGTCTTGATAGTAAGATGAAACAATAAGTGATTTTCTAACTTTAACTTTGTGTTATTATTTGAAGTTGGATAGACTTTATTGTAAAGAGGACTTGGTTGTTGAAGCCTGAAGAGGCTTTATTCTAAAGAGTACTTGGTTGTTGAAGTTTGGAGAGACTTCATTGTTCAAAGAACACTTGGATAGTTGCTTGAAGAGGAAAGTCAAAGAATACTTAGGTTGAGTCATAAGTGACATGTGAAAGAATACTTGTATCTTTGTAAAAGATAGTGGAACTTGATCAGGTTGATCAAGAACTAGACATAGTCTTGGTGGTTGAAACGAACCAATATAAAAATAGTGTGTGTTCGTTGCTCTTAACTCTTTGTTTGCACTTTTAAGATTTTTGATGCTACTTCACTATTTCAAAAAATGTTAAGTTTGTTTATTGAAACTATTTAACTTTCCTTCTAGTATCTTTCTTTTCTCCACAAGTCCCTATGTTGAACTCGCCATTTTTTCTTATCCCATAACTTTACTCTAGCCACCAAGAACTAATCAATCTTATGACCATTTCTAATCTTAATTAACAGGTCACTAGCTAGTCACTCTTAACATCCCTAATCTCACACTATTAGGGGTAATCCCAAAGGTTGAGCTCATATCTCAAAACTCTATTATCGAATCCTTCTTCCTAATCATCAATGTCGACAGGTGTAATGACTTCCTACTTAAGGTATCAACCGCTATATATATTGGCTTTACTTGAGTGATAACTAAGCTTAAAATCATAATCCTTAAGAAATTTAACCATCTCCTTTGTCTCATGTTTAATCCCTTCTAGTCAAACAAATACTTAAGGCTTTTATGATCACTAAAAATCTTAAATTTAGAATCATAAAGGTAACTTTAATTCAAAGACTATGGCTGCTTACTCAAGATCAAGTGTAGGATAGTTTTTCTTATGGATTTTCAAGCTTACAACAATTTCATTATAATAGTTTAGTAGGACATTGTTTGAAGATAACTAATTCATACCCAAAATAACATCTAGTTGATTAAGAGGCAAGCAAATCAAGTCAACTACAAAATTTCTATTAGTAATTTGCAAAGGACACTTCAAACAAACATCAAAAGTAGAAACTAACCCACTAGTTCGTGTTTCCACTACAAATTCCAACTTAAGAGCAGAAAGAGTCAATTTCGGTTTAGACATACAAACATGTGATGTGTGATAGCATTGTCGAATCATTATAAAAAAATTACGAGATTTGTAATATAGGGAACAATCAAGATCATTCTTCTTGAAGACACAAATCAATATGATCTAAATTGATCACATAATGTTAGAATGTGGATTTTGGACAATGAAACAATAACGAATATTGAAAATGCAAACAGGAAAATTAAACAAAAATTGCATTGATTCAAGATTTCAATACTTATGGGAAAATTTTCATGGTTCAAAATATAATCCAAAATCAATCAAACTTAAATTAACACAAACATAATTAAAATATAAATCTAAATCTAGATCTGTTGAATTTTATAAAAACATGAAACACAATCGCAATCTCACGAGCTAGCATCTCCGTCAAGTTTTTGCAATTCATTCTTTTAGAAAATGTAATGAGAAAAATTGAGAGATTGAGAGAATTTAGAAAAATTTGTACATGAAATAACTCTAAAATATGATATGAGAGAAAATGTACATAACAAGTATCACAACACCTATTAATAGAATAATATATTGGGTCTAATCAGAATATTTATAAGGCTCAACCCACTGATGAAGTAATTAACAAGATTGGACTATTAATACAATAAATTCCAAAAGTAAACCCAAAATTAAGTGTAGACGTATAATTTGAGGCATATTTTTGGACCCTTAAATGTATGAACTGGGTGAAACTCTCAACATAGAAGTTGAAGAGCTTTGCCTTAGATTTTCAAGGACACTAAGAATGTTTGATTTTGAGTTTGGGAGATCCAGATATGGTCTGCACAAGATAGCATCTCAAAGTAGACAGAAATTACAAAAATTAACTATTAATTTAGAATTGAAAACAAAATAATCTACTAATTAAAATAAATGTCAACCAATTCATCAATTTAAGATACTTTCTAAATGTCAAATAAGCCTAAAGTAATGTACTGAAATATGTATTAATTATATGCTATCAATGTGAAAGAATGCTTCACATCAGAATCATACAATAGACAACCAAAAGGACTCTACTAATGAGACATATACCTCATATCAAGTCATTCGACTATGAGGCTTCAACACCACTCAAAGCAAAGACTCCTTGTAACCCTCAGTCTACAGGCTTGGTCACCACTCTTTCTAGCACTTGCCAACTCCTTCTTTAGATTGCATCAATCGCTTGCAATATGTCCCTTCCCTTGATTGTTAAATCATGTCACTTCTTGAATTGGGCAAGAAAATGCCTTGTGGACCAAACAACCAAACTTAGAACACCTCACTACAAATGTCAAAATAGATCCAACACTCCCTCTATGCAAGTCTAATTCATTACACATTGTTGGCTCCCCTAATGGACACTAGACTAACTCATAGGCATTGAGTATTGCTTGCTTCTACTTTAGGAACCATACCTTCTCTGATCCTTCATTGGTCCCTCACTCTTATAGTGTGCTACATGTGCCTTATTGTAACTCCAAAAACTCCATTTCTTTTAGTTCTTAATGTCTTGAGAAAAATACTTCTCTAGGAAAGCCTTCTTGAAGTTCTCCTAGTTCACAAAAGTACCACGATCCATCATCCACTGTAAGGTGTTCTCCCACCAATAACCAACATCTTCAAACAACATGAAGATGCCAAGAGACACCTTATGAACATTAAGGCACTCCATAGGCTGAAAAATTTTCTCCAACTCTCTAACCCACTCCATAACTCCATCAAAATCAAATCCCCCCTTGAAGTTAGGTAGATTGTTCCTTTAGTACCTTTCTAACCAATTGGTCTTAGCTTCATTCCTATTCCTTATCACTTGTGCTAAGGCTTGTAGTGCATCAACTAGTGCAATTGTTCCTACCCACCATTACTCTTCTAATTCATAGAAAAGTAAATAGACCAACAACACTAAACAAGCAACTTATAAAAGACGCTCAATTCGTAGCGCATATACAAACATGGAAAACATGCATAACACATAGGTTAGATGAACCAACCAATCTCTGATACCACTAAATATGACACCTCTCCATCCCAAAAGGATTTTTAAAAAATATAATAATAAAATGAGTTTTAAGTTATAAATAAAAATCACATACAAGGTAAAATGATCCATATCACTTAGTTGATTGAATAAAATTATTATTTTAATAATACAATAAGTTCTATAAAGGAAGATAAACTACATTTACAAGATCTCAAAAGGGTATTTTTAAAAATAAAACATTATAAAAGAAGCCATCTTAACCCTTATGCCACACTAATTAGAATAGTCTCTTTAAAACAAAAAACTAAAGCCTAAGATTTTCTCCCACAAGCTCAAACTCATCTAGTTGATCAACTCCTAAAAATCCCGTTCAACCCAAATAAGATAAACAACATACAAAGAGGAATGAGAATACATCTCACAAATGTATTGACACATAAAAATAACATAGATTGTATCTAAACTCAAGCAATAATACTCAAGCTCATATACAACATGTTGCAAGGCATAAAACTCCACTTTCATATCATAATAAAAACATGAATCATGTTATTAATACTATATGCATGTGGTACCATTCACTTTGACAAGGTGCATATTCATGAAACAATATAGGGGTACATAGACAAGAAAAATTGTTACCACAAAAAGAGGCACCTAACATGTGGTCCACCCTCACTAGAACAAAATCTATTAGGAACTAGTTGGGGTATCACAATTGACCAAGGTTACCTCCCATTCCATGTTAGAGGTTCCACGCTATAACAACCCTGGGGCTAAGGTAGAAGACCATGGAAACCCTCCCATATAGAGTCGTAATCCACATCTAAACAAGTTATGCATGAATGCATGGACCCCAAGCATATCTCACAAAAAATGCATGGTGTGCCCATCACATTATTTCACTTTATCATGTTGTTATGCAAGCCTACACTTTCGTGTACTAGACCTCTATGTTTAGATGTTCACAAATGATTAGTATGACTTGGATTTCACAATACTAAGTCATTGCTCACACTTATCTTATATAACATATCAATGTTTCATCACATATATGCATATATCTTAAACACAATGATCTCTTTTATCTTAATAATCATCTTTCTCGTCACCTCTCTCTCTAACTACACAAGCATCACAACTCCCACTTATACTTTTCTCTTCCTTAAATATTCACACAAGTTTTTCAAACTATACCCAAGGTTAGGAACATAAGATCACTCAAAAGTTTTCAAATTTTCACATGGCGAGGTATTCCTTACACCTAGCAATAAAAGGCCAAGGACCTCCATATGGCACTTGTGTCCCACATGGTGTCTCCGATGCCCAATGTTGAGAGGTTAAAACCTCTCTTAAATTGTTTCTCCTGATAAGGCTAAGGCCACACCTAGCAAGAGAGTTACTTAGAGTTAGTGTCAAATGGTGCTTGATTAGACAATATTCACATCCAACACCTAAAGGACAAGGTCTCTTTGTGCTCATCATGTTGGGTGTCACGAAGTTTCACCTAGTGTGATTGTGGAATGTACACTTTGTAGAAACATGATCTAAGGTTCCTCAAACCTTCCACTCTCAACACTTATGACTTGAATTCAAACAATATAATACTTTTAATTCTCTCGTAGAACACTTATAAGTTAACAACTAATAATTAATTACTCAAATCATACCAAACACACAATTCCTTCACTTAAAACCTAACCCCCAAAAGAGATAACTTCAAAACAGATTTCCATTCATACCATAATCATGAAAGTCACCATTATATGCAATCATACATCAAAATTAATCTCAAAACATCAACAATCTCATTAAATTCAAAGCAAAAACAAGGCTAATTGACCATTGTAGGGTAGTTTTTAAAACTAATTACGTAAATGAGGCTCTTTTTGAAACTATTTACGCCTTTGGGGCAGTTTACTACAGTGTCGCTATTGGCCATAGCGACACTAGTGTGAGACCCGTCCCTCATTTTCCCTCCCTCTCAACTCTCAACCCTCTTTCTCTTCACTCTCTCATTCCCTACTCACTCTCTTTGTTCTTTTCCTCAAATTCTTGTTGTCTCAAGGTGGTGGTGGAGAGTAGGTTCGGATTGCTAGCTAAGTGTTTGGGGCTTTCAATTCTCCTCCTTCGTTGTTCAAGCTCTTCTCCTCCTTCTTCTCCATTTTCTTATTCCCAGAGCTCGGATTCTTCGTACCGAGGTAAGGGAAGCTAGGTTTTGCTGATTTTGTCTGTAAATGAGTTCTAGGAACTCATTAGTTGTTTGATGTTTGATGATTTTGGTTGAGATTGAAGAAATTTGGGGTTTTCGGTTTTTCGGGGTTTTGGAAGAAAATTTGGGTTTTTCATGTTTGATGATTGCATGTGTGAAAAGATCGTATTTTTGAACTCTTTGATGAAAATGTGGCATTTTGGTTGGTTTGCATGTACTTGGGAAGTTGATTTTGTGCAGGTTTTGGTGAAATTTTTGAACTTGGTGAGTTGCTGCTGGGTATCACGCCGAGCGCAGTTCTTCGCCTTTGGCGCGTGACCACCAGAGGGCTCCATTTGGGCAAGCCACCGGGCGCAAAGGTGTGTGCGTCGGGCGAGCTTGAGAGTGTGAGCCTCTGGATGGCCCACGTCGGACGTGGCTTGGACTGCGCCGGACGCAATATCAGTATGTTTTATGTTGTGGGGATTTTCTGGTGCCGCGCCTGGCGCGACCGTGTCGCGCTGGGTGTGGGGACTCCTTGAGAGTCTCTGCTAGGGAGGCGCTGGGCGCAATTGGTATTGCGCTGGGCGTGAGACCTTGGAGGTCTCTACCTTCCCCGCGTTGGGCGCAGGTTTGGGCATTCTGGGCGCGTGAGACTCCTCAAAGTCTTTGCCTGGGTGTGCGCTGGGTGCAATTGATTTTGCGCCAGGCGCGCTTGAGCCTTGGGCTCTCTGGTTGGACTACGCCGAGCGCGAGTACTCTTGCGTCAGGCGCGCTGGTCCCTGGTGCCCTCTAGTTGTGCCACGCCGGGCACGACCATGAGTGCGCAAAGGTGTGATGGTTACTTATGGGATGTTGTATGCTGATATGTGTTGAATTATGCTGAAATTGCTGATGGATGTTGTTATATGCTGAGCTGAGCTGTAAATGCTGAATTATAATATTGCTGTGCTGTGAGCTGTTTAAGTTGTGTTGCTTATTATTTAGCTGTGCTGTATGTTGATATATGTTGAATTGTTGTGCTGTGCTACATGCTGATATAAATTGTTGTAGGTCGTAAGGCTGAGCTGTTGTAGGCTGTAAGGCTGAGCTGTTGTAGGAGATCTCCGAGCTGATATGCGTGATGACACATTGTGTGTTTACTGCTGTTATTGCTGAATGATGTATACTGTGATATCTTATATGCTGATGTTACTGAATTAGATGATATGTTGTTAAATATAACTGACTATAATTATTGTAATTATATGTTTATATGCTGATTCTTTTTCCTAGCTTACCCTTTGTTGTTTCCATGTGGTTTGGACTGCGATGATCATACGTTGTATGGGAGCAGAGCAGGGTTAGGTTGGTGTCAAGAGGCAGATCTGTAGCTGGCAGATGGAGTTATTCTTTTGATGTTTTATTGTTTTTGGCCACTAGTTTGGCTACTTTGGGCTGTATTTGTACTCTGATATTTTCAGGCCCGAGATTAGACATATTGTATATACTTTATTTGGATATATGTATGTTCTTTCTGTGTGGATTTGTGGTGTTGAGTTGTGTGTGGCGGCCAGGCGGGTCGTTACAACTAGTGCCACGTGTAATTTTTTATTGTAGCTGAGAACGACTTGAATTTAGCCACGTAGAAGTCGCTATCTGCTGTAGCGATTTTACTAGTGTCGCTATCGGCTCCTTCACCATTTAAAATGGCGAAATTTTATAAATAATAAATCTTTTTTCATAGGAAAAAAATATTTTAAAATATATTTATTTTAAAACTTGATCTTTAAAAATATTTTAATTTTTTTTACAAAAAACAAGATTTTTTAAAAATAACCCAAAATAGTTCAGTGTACAAAAAATAAATTAATAGTATATTTGAGGAAAAATTTAAATAAAAAAATTAAATAAAAAATGGCATTTTTATAAAGAAAAAATTATTAAAAACTGGATTTAAAAAAACGATAAAATAAATGTGGAGAAAAGTAATAAAAATAATAAATAAATAAAAAACGAGTTCGCTGCGGGCCATAGCGACACAAAGTCGCTATGGGCTCTAGTGACTCTAGTAGTCCATAAAAAATACATATAATTTATTTAAAAAACAGTAAAAAGAAAAAATTAAAATACATCTGGAAAAGAAAAAAAAAAGAAAATATATAAAAGATAAAATTAACCGAAGGAAAAAAAAAAGAAAACACAAAAAAAAATTATAAAAAAGTTGAGTCATAGAAGATAAACAAAAGAAAAAAGAAAAAAGTAAAAAATTTGTAAATTAGTACAAAAAACTATAAAAATATATGTGGAAAAGAAAAAAAATGAAAAATATAAAAGGAAAAAATAACTGAAGGGAAATAATATAAAAAAAAATGCAAAAACAAAAAAATGAATGTTAAAATAAAAATATTTAAAAAGATGATAAAATAAATATGGAGAAAAAACATATAGAAAATAAAAAATAAAAAAAATATAAAAGATAAAATTAACTAAAGGAAAAAATGTAAAAACAAACGCAAAAAAAAAAGTATTAAATAAAAATTTAAAAAACTTTGATAGAATAAATGTGAAAACAAGATTTTTTAAAAATAACCCAAAATAGTTCAGTGTACAAAAAATAAATTAATAGTATATTTGAGGAAAAATTTAAATAAAAAAATTAAATAAAAAATGGCATTTTTATAAAGAAAAAATTATTAAAAACTGGATTTAAAAAAACGATAAAATAAATGTGGAGAAAAGTAATAAAAATAATAAATAAATAAAAAACGAGTTCGCTGCGGGCCATAGCGACACAAAGTCGCTATGGGCTCTAGTGACTCTAGTAGTCCATAAAAAATACATATAATTTATTTAAAAAACAGTAAAAAGAAAAAATTAAAATACATCTGGAAAAGAAAAAAAAAAGAAAATATATAAAAGATAAAATTAACCGAAGGAAAAAAAAAAGAAAACACAAAAAAAAATTATAAAAAAGTTGAGTCATAGAAGATAAACAAAAGAAAAAAGAAAAAAGTAAAAAATTTGTAAATTAGTAAAAAAAACTATAAAAATATATGTGGAAAAGAAAAAAAATGAAAAATATAAAAGGAAAAAATAACTGAAGGGAAATAATATAAAAAAAAATGAAAAAACAAAAAAATGAATGTTAAAATAAAAATATTTAAAAAGATGATAAAATAAATATGGAGAAAAAAACATATAGAAAATAAAAAATAAAAAAAATATAAAAGATAAAATTAACTAAAGGAAAAAATGTAAAAACAAACGCAAAAAAAAAAGTATTAAATAAAAATTTAAAAAACTTTGATAGAATAAATGTGAAAAGAGTAAAAAAAAAAAAAGGAGGTCGCTATGGGCCATAGCGACATTATGTCGCTCTGGGCCATAGCGACATTATGTCGCTCTGGGCCATAGCGACATTATGTCACTATGACCCATAACGACTTTTTTTTTTTAATGTCATTATGGCCTATAATGGCCTTTTTTTTTTTTTTTTTTTTTTTTTTTTTACTTTTTTCACTTTTATTTTATCAATTTTTTTAAAATTTTTATTTTATATTTCTTTTTGTTTGCGGTTGTTTTTTTTACATTTTTTTCTTTCAGTTAATTTTATCTTTTATATTTTTTTTTCATATGTATTTTTCTTCACATTTATTTTATCATTTTCTTTTTAATTTTTTATTTTAACATTTAATTTTTTTTTTCTTTTACATTTTTTTATATTATTTCCCTACAGTAATTTTTTCCTTTTATATTTTTCATTTTTTTTCTTTTCCACATGTATTTTTATAATTTTTGTTTACTGTTTTACAAATTTTGTGTATTTTTTCTTTTTTTTTTGCTTATCTTTTGTGACTCAACTTTTTTTTCTTTCCATTTTTTAAAATTATAATTATACGCTATAAAAAATTAAATAAATTATATATATTTTTAATTATTATATACTAAAATTTTAAATAAATTATTTTATAAAAAATAATTAATTAGTGTTGCTATAGGCTATAGCGATTTCATTAATTTATTTTTTTAAAATTTTCGGCCATGAAGTCGTTTTGTGTCGTTAGGGGCTGTAGCTTTACAAGAGGCGCTACTGGTTGTAGCGAATTTTATAATATGGCTTTCATGGCTTCTAAAAAAAAATTACACGTAACACTAATGTCGTTATGACCCATAGCGACACTGTTGTAAATTGCCCCAAAATCGTAAATAGTTTCAAAACAACCATATTTACGTAATTAGTTTTAAAAATTACCCTACAATGGTCAATCAGCCCAACAATAAACCTAACAAGGCTTTGAGATCACCTCACTACCTATATCCTTTGTACGTGCCCATATGGAGAGACAATATCACTCCCCTTATTATCTTATATAACGATCTTAGGGGTAAAAGGCACAATCTTTATAGTCTAGAGCTATTTCACATTCTCCTCATGGTTTTCCTAAAGTTTGTCCTCTCCAGGTTATTTAAGAGCTTCAAAAACTCTAAAATTTGATAACATGACTGAACTCTTATTCTTCTCTATATTAATAGGCTAAAACTCCAAGTTGGGCTTCTTATAGTCCAAACTCAAAGGCTAACTCACTACTCTTTTCTATATTATTTTATCTATTTAATAAAATCACCCACTACTTATATTATAAGTTCAACTGGTAAATTAATCAACCATATAATATATTATTTAAACAACTTTATTTTATTTATTTTTTAAATAACTTTGGATATGATTCCTTCATCTTGCTTTCAAGTTTCTATTTTGCAATCTTAGAATAATTAGCTCTTCCCTGGACAACCTTAATCAAAGAAGTTTCCTTCCTTCTAATTTGTTTAACCCTTCGGTCTTCAACTCTCATCGATAAGGTCTCAAAAGTTAAGTTATCTTTCTCTTGAAGATTATCTTACTCAATCACATGTGACAAAATTTCTATTATAATATATTTATCACTTAATTTTAAAAAACATACTTTGTGTTGTTATAATTTATCACTTAATTTTAAAAATTGTAATTTGTTTTGTTATGATTTATTGTTTAATTTTAAGAATTGTATTATGTTTAAGAAAAATGTTATATGACTGGCTGAGCCTTTTTGAATTTAAATAATTATGATTGGATTAATTTTTTGTTGTATACCCGTTAATACGAACCAACTATACATGTAGTTAAATTTCTCACAACCTAATACGATGGTAAAGATCATGACAATATCAATAGAATATGTCGTTGGTAATTACCCATGGTCAAAAACTCGTTGGTAATAATATCATATGAGCGATTTACTGATGACATATTATTCATCGATGTTTGGTTGATAAATGCATATTACCCACGAATTTTTTGAATTATTAGCAAATTTTTAGCATATATAATATCATTTCTTGTAGTGTTCCTACTTAAGGCATTAGCCACCACATTGACTTTACCTAGGTGGTAACTAAGCTCAAAATCGTATTCCTTAAGAAATTCTAATTAACCACCTTTGTTTTCTCATTTTCAATTCCTTTTGATTAAACGAATACCTAAGGCTCTTATGATCATTAAAAATCTCAAACCATAAAGGTAATGTATCCAAAAACTTTAAGGTTAAGATTATGGATGCTTACCTAAGATCTATTGTAGGGTAATTCCTCTCATGGATTTTCAATTGGCTAGAAGCATAAACGACTACACCTTCTTGCATCAACACTCCTCCTAAACCCAACTTAGATGCGTCACAATACACTACAAAAGTTTACTAAGCTTAGACAAAACTAAGACAACAACACTAGTTAACCTCTCCTTAAAACTTTGAAAAATACTCTCACACTTATTGTCCCAAACAAAGACTTGGCCTTTACGAGTCAACTTGGTCAAAGGTAAAATCAACTTAAAGAAACCTATATGAACCTACTAAAATATCCAGCTAAACCTAGAAAACTCATAATCTTTTCCACAAAGCCCAAAACTTCCCACTTATGAACTACATCTACCTTTGAAGGGTCAAGAACTATACCCTCTCTAGAAATCACATGGCCTAAGTAACTAGCCTTCTTAAGCCAGAGCTCACACATACAACTTTGTATAAAGTTATCTATCCTTAAGGCTCTGCAACTCAACCTTTAATGTTCTTGCTTAATCCTAAAGTATATTAAGATATCATCTATGAAGACAACTACAAAGCTCTTTGGGTAAGCATGAAAGATCTTGTCCATGTAGTGCATGAACACAATGGGTGCATTAGTCACACCAAAAAAAGAAGGATGTTTATAAACTACCATTAGCTTTGATTCCTAAGTAATGTCAGACTTTGCTTTCATGTATAGAAACAATTTTTCCTAGTCAAGTTAAAGGGAAAGAAAGCCTTGTGGCCCTATGTGTGTGTCATAAGCCCTTCTTCTAGTACTAATATTTTGACCTTTGATGCATTGACAAACTCTCTACATTTGTTATAATTCACTTTAACTTCATGTGGGTATCACAATTTTGTCCTTATAAAACTTGTACAACCTTTTAGTTTATTATAAGCATTTTTCTTCTTAGGCTCAAGGTTGAAGGGTTGTATACCCTTACGAATTTGGGTTGATGTCACCTACCTAATAGGGATGGAAACATGGTGGGTGGGTAAAAGTTTTTGTTAAGTCAAAAGACGATCTAGATCCCTTGAACTCGGAGTTTTAATACAAACAAATAAAATATTTTTATAAAGAAGAAATGTCTACAAAAATGTCTTTGAAAAACTTATCAGATGAAGTGTAAGACAGATCATCTTTGAGATGTTATAAAACAGAAGAAGCACACAGTCTCTCTCATGTACATTAAACATTCATTATTTATTGAGACTAACGACAAAGTTTGTTTTGAATGCTTCATTCCTTAATAAATCAAACCAAAAGTCCATCTTGGAACTTACAAATTTGTTAAAGAGAAGAATCATGCTTTTTGTCAAAACCAAGATCCCTAAATTCACAAAGAAAACTAGATAAAGTCACTACTACAACTACTTTACACTGACATTGCTTCTAAAACTTTGTTTGGTATAAAAAGTTGATAAGTAGCCTCTTTTATCAGATAAGAGATGTCATTTGGTGAAATGGATTTAATGCACACATTAAATGGGTCAAATGGTCACCTGCCATCATAAGGAAAAATGATGAAGATAGACAAAGAAAACTTATGAGTTGGACTCAAAGTGTTGCAATGGTCATCTTCTCCGAGCTACTATATAAGAAGATTCAAAAATACAAGAAAAGAGAGAGATGCAATATATACATTTATACAAAAACATACTTTGTAAATCTTTGCTTTCTTATAAACATTCACTGTTCTGTATTGGTTGTATAACGTCTAAGTGAGACAAATACAACATTTGTGTAACCTTCATAACCATTATTATAAGGTAGAGTCCAAAGAGGTTTGTTTATAAAAGAATACTTGTTTTGAAACTGAAGAAGCTTGACAATAAAACAATGCTTGGTTGTTAAGCTTGGAGAGTCTTGTTGTTAAAAGAATACTTAGGTAGTTGCTTGAAGAGGCAAGTTAAAAAATACTTAGGATTGAGCCAAAAATTGTTTGTTAAAAGAATAATTGTATCTTTGTATAAAGATAGTGGAACTCAATCTTGTTATTAGATTCAAAACTTGACATAATCTCAGTAGTTGAGACTAACCAGTATAAAAATATTCAATGTTTCATCTTACTACTTTTCACTCTTCACGTCGCTTTATTTGAACATACAATATGATATTCATAATATACATAAATATCTAGTGTTAGATAACATATTAAAAAAAATCTAAATTATGTGAAATTTGATATTCAACTAATTAATTATTTTAAATGAAGTTAAAGGGCAAGAAAGTCTTGTGGCCTAATATGGTTAAAGTTCCAACCATTGATACAACTAATGCATACTTCTCCTACATTATATACAACTTTGTTTTTAGTTGCTCTCATAATATGAAGGCCAATATGCAATAATAGGAACTAGATTATCAATCAAGGTCAATTGTGAACTTTTTTGATGCCCTTATAAATTATTTGAATATTATTTATAACTCCAATTCTCAAACTTAGATGTGTAAACAACAAACAGTCAAGCACTTATTTGCTAAAAAAATATTAAATGTATGGTATGTTTGTTTTGTATGAGACCAATTGGAATTATTCTTAAAAAGATTTGCGTAGTAGAAAAAGAATCAATAACGGTGTCACATCACAAAAACTTGTGATGACTAAAAAGTGAGGGTTTGTAATTTGATTTTAAGATTCTAGTAGCGTATGAGAGGTTACGGTTTAGATACAAAGGGATAATAAAAAGTTTTAAAGAAGTTTTATTTATGATTTTATATTAACAAAGGTTCATCTTGAAATGAGAAAAAAGAAATAAATCAATATATTACACTTTCCTCTTTATATTTTAGATTACCAATTGATTTTTCTAAAATTATGAGTATATTTTTGTTGAAAAATTACCTATTGATTAATTAGTTGTTCATAATTAGTTTATTATCTATAATAAATTTTATTTAATAGAATTTATTTTTATTTTTATGTTATATAGCCTGAATAATATTTTTCTTGGTGCTTCTTCAAAATTAGGGCTCTTAGTGGTTTCCCTTCCAACCTATGATTAGGGCCACCACTATTATTAACTATCGAATATTAAACTTGAACTTAAGAAATCACACCTTTGAATACTTTAGTCATAGATTATCTTTAGCCCATCATTCGAAGGTTTTTGACTACAAAAAAAAATTATAGATATAATATATGTATGTATAAATTTATTTGATATATAGTTACACACAACTTTAGTGTTGATTCTGAATGAGACTTAGTAACATATACTGTGTGTTACTATAGTCTATACCTATTTTTTTTTACAATATAATAATATATATTGTATTTATAGTGTATGTAAAAATAATTTTAATGACAAGTATTGTTTAATATAAGGTGTATGTCACTACATGACAATTTTTTTTTGTAATGTTTGAAGATTTGGAACAAATATATTTAAAATTATAAAGAAACTCATTAAATTTATTCAAAAAATTTAAAATTTGAATTAAAAAATATTCACTTAGGTAGAATAAACTAAATTACAAAGCCACTTTGAAAGAATATAATTTAATTTAATAAACAAAAATGTGTTTTTAATAGGCCCGTCACAAGTAATTAAAGAACCTAAATAGTTTTAAAAATTTATATAACACACACACATATATATAGGAGAGATCTGTTTACTTCAAGAGTAAGTCTACATAAACTTACTTCGTTTAATAATTCAAGTTCTACATCAATTTTCAACGATCCAACTGTTGAATTTAAATTTTTTAATACATAGATCAAGTTTGCAAATTTTTAGAAAATTTGAAAATCATTTGATACTTCATTTCATTAATTCAAATTGATGGATAATCATAAAATCATTTTATACATTGATTTGAATTAATGAAATGAAGTATCAAATGATTTTTAAATTTTCTAAAAATTTGCAGACTTGATCTATGCATTAAGAACTTTAAATTCAATGGTTGGATTGTTGAAATTTAATTTAGAATGAGTTATTGAATGGAATAAGTCTAGATAGATAGATTTACTCCTAGAGTAAACGGATCCCTCTTCATATATATATATATATATATATATATATATATATATAAATCACGTACCTAACCTTGATTGATCTTTTCTTTTGTTTCATAACTTAGGAGTATTTTCATCAAATACATAAACTAATATATCTTAAAGACTTAACAAATACTGAATAGGTGTGTATCTTCTCGTAACTAACCTCTAACCTTAATTGATCCAAGTGAAAGAGATTTGTATCTTGTCTTGGATTAGTCTTTTATTTAATTTTGATACTTATATGTAAAATAAAAATCATCGAGAAGAATAAGCTTTCAATTTCGACAACTAATCATTAAAAAACTCAAATTTCGAATAATAGGTATAAATAAATTATTTTGATGATATAATAACACATACTTTGATGATATTATTAAATATTACTTCATAAATTCTACTTCAGAGTTCAGACTCTACCATGTAGCTAGGGGTTCACGTGACCTTTTAGGCCTTGGCCGTCCTCTCCTTTCACTCATTTTCCATTTAACCTAGGAGATTGAAAATTAAAATTTAGAAAATAAATAAATAATGAAGACTATGAAGTATCTATATATATGTTTAATTTCCAAATTTGAAATTGTTATATATATTAATACACATTTCTTTAATAGTCGACGGCTGAAGTTTGGGCCAGACACTCGTGAAATTCTTAATTATTTCGAAAATGGGTTCCAAAGAATATTGCTATTAACTATTAAGTGATCATGCAATCATGGCAATTCTAAATTTCCAAGCTGATCCAAGTTTTTCATTATCGAAAATCAACATAAGAATTACATTCCAAAGGTTAAATTTTGTATTGAATTATAGTCAACCAAATCCTGAAATCCATGAGCCACGGTTGGCATTTCAATTTCATTTAATTGCTGGCACAAATTTCTCATTCTGCTTTGAAAACTTTTGTTGATCGATCGTGAGAGGATGATGGTCACTCGTATTGGGACGCCATGACAGTTTCCACAATTCAGAAAGAAGAGGCATATATATGAATGTGATGATGAGATTGAGAAACATAGTGGCATGGTGGTAAGTAAGCAAACTACGTGTCCGCATGAAAATCAGAAGCATATAATAAAACAATGCGATATTATTAAATTTAAAACTAAGGACCCCATTTGAATTAAAAATGGGTCTATCACTGTCCCCTTTGCTTTGTTAGGTCAAAGTCAGTAATTGCCCTCTAAACAAACGTGTAGTGTCAATGACAGTGCGGTTTGTGTGATTGAGAGACACGAAGGGGTTGTGTTGTCATTGAAAATGCAGGCAATTTGTTGCTGATTGGGATTGCACAGAGCCCACAAGTGCTCTAAATTTATTGTGCCATTTCATTTTGATATGAACTATGTTAGGGTTTTGTCTCCCATTGAGGTAGCTTGTGTCAGAGACAAATAGCCTTTTGTCTAATTATGTGTTTGTTTTCATAGGCTTCAACCCCAAAGGTTGCTTCCAGACAGGACCAAAACCCGATCCTTAGGAGAAGTGGTCCCCCACTATGTTTCTATTTTCTATAATTGTGGCTCTAGACAACACTATATTAACAACTTCCTCTCCTGGTTTTACTTCTTTTCTTGCCAATATCAAGGATCGATATGTAATGTCAAATATTGTTGTCAACAGATGGTGAAAGTTTTCGAAAGGTGGCTTTAATTTTATAACATGGAATACATTTACCAACATTGCTTCATGTAAATCATATATACTTCTCGGTTACAAATTAACTATAGTTTACATTTTTATATGTAGATTAAAAAATGTGAAGTCCCATTTTTCTTATCTCGTGCAACTTATATATATATATATATATATATATATATATATATATATATATATATATATATATATATATTGTGTTGGAATTCAAGTGTGAAGTGAAATTCTATATTGGTTGGAGTTAGATATGTTGAGTAATATATAAGTGAGAAAGATCCACCTACTTAATATCTTAAGGTTTTAAGTTATGTTATGGTGTCAAACTCACTTATATGATTTATCACTACCCATTATGTGAAGTGTTTCCTTTTGTAAAAACTCTCCAACAGTTATATCAGAGCTGATGGTTCGACCAAATGACCGGTAATCGGCTCAGATAAATAGTATTGGCCAAATATGCCACCATTAAATACTCACTATCTAATACTTTAAGGTTTTATGTTATGTTGTGGTGACAAACTCACTTGAGTGACTCTCCAATATATTGGATAATTTTATTAAATCTCAATTAGTTTTAGCATGAAATTTAATTAACAAACAATAATAAATATATAACTTTTTAATACATTTTTTATCAAAATAATTTCAATCTTTCAATAAATATATTATTTTTAATTGTAGTGGTAAAAAAAATTAAGGTCAGACAAATTAGGAAAAAAATTAATATTATATCAAAAAATAAGAACATCAATCATTTTGATACTTCTTTCAAATATTAAAATTGTAATTTTTTTTTGAAATGGAAGTAGTTATTTGTTCTTTAATTTAGTTGTTTGGGATTTAAATTTTAATATTGAATATGAAATAAAAAAGTTAGTCTTTCTTATGTTAAAAGGATTTATATATATTTACTTCATTTTATATTTATCGATGAAAATTAATTCTTACTAGTTACTATAGATATTTCACATGACTACTATGGTAATAAGAAAAGGCATATAATAATCAACACATTTGAAATTGTTCTACCATGAGTTGATTTTAAAGAGGAGATTTTCTTATATTATTAGTTGTTAAACTGTTCTTTTATAACCCTACAAAATGTCACATCATTTAATATACATAGTAAAAAAAGAAGAAAAAGATCAGACATGAGAGTGCAAAAGGTAAATGATTAATAATGTAGTTTTTTTTTGTTCTTAAACATATAACTTTAAATTAGGTACAAATCTCATACATCAAATGAAATGTTAGATGAACCATTATGTCAAAAAGGAGTGAGAAAAATACTTCTCAAACTCACATGAAGTCACAATGATTTGTCCTTTCAATGCGACAATAACTTTGTAAGGTCAATCATGAGACTTTGGACCCTCAGTGATACAAGATTCCTCGTGTTTGAATAGTAACCCTTAAGAATTTTAACTTCATGAATAGGTAGAAAAGGTATGATCCACTTGAGGTAGAAATTTACGTTTCCCTTTTTAACCGGTTCCTGTTTTATTCTTATACCCATGGTAACTAACTAGGTCTAACCTCACATTAATTTATATTATTATTTACTCTTTCATAGCACATTGAACCAACTGTGTTGTTACATACATTTTTTTTTATTTGTATAAGCAAGATAATATATATTCGCATGTAAAAGGCTTCAAACATATATAGCAATTTAAAGAAAATCGAAAATTTCTAACCTTTCCCCATCCTCCTTTATAATGAAAATAATATATAAAAAAAATGTTCGGCAAATATATTCCTCTTATAAACAATGATTTAACAACAATAAATAAGTATTCTATTTACATATAACATGCATGTTATCCATCACGTGAAAATTTTCTACCTTATATTTGTTATAGACTTTGACACTAGTTTCCCACAGTTGCTATAAATATCCAATTAAAGAAGTTAAATATATATTTCTATCATTTTCTGATCATTTTAGGCGCAGCAATATAGATAAATAATAAACTTGCACTTCCTGATTGTTAAATTGGGATCTGACAACGCTTTGAACAAAATCAATTAAACTAATATTTTAATACGTAAATGATTATTGTATATAACTAAAATTTATAATAAATTATATATAAAATAAATATTATATTTGAATATATATTGTATTTAAAATTTATATTGGTAGATATTTTTAAACATATAAATTATATTTTAGATTTATGATATAAGGTATATTTAACAAAATATTTTTTATTTACTAATAAATTATTTTAAAAATATTAAAATTTAATTTATAAATAATTATGATAAATAAAAATTAAATTAGATAAAATTTAAAAGAATCTCTAAAAAATTTCTCGTCAAAGAAATCTTCTAAAAACGCTCTCATGTAAGATACTCGTTCATGTTTAATATATAAGAATAAATTAATTCATATTAATTTAATTAATTGTTTTTATAGAAGGTTTAAACCAAATTAATTGTAATTAGTTTGGTTTTACTATTTTTCTTTAATTTTAACCAACTTTATAATTGTGATAGTGTTATATCTCCTAGTTATTTATGATGTTAAATTGTTTGTGTTAAGAGATTTAGAGGTCTGAGGATCTTTTTGAGCTTCAACGGTAACGAGAGGAGGTTCTTTAGGCAAAAACCTAGTTGACTTTGAAGAGCAGGGTATATAAGGTTTCTATTTTGAACAGAGTCTCATAAACTCATTTTTCTCAACTTTTTAGAGAAAGGATTCTAGAGAGAAGGCCTCTAGTCCATGATCTCTCTTTCCTCTCTCAATCTTCTTCTCTTCTTCTTCCCAATACTTTCTAAGTGGTGTTGTTATGATTTAGGTGGTGGAAACCTTGAATCATTATGTTGATTTTGTTGCTGAATTGATCATTCTTCTTCTACCTTGGAGCTGAGTTACCCGAGGTAAGAGAAGCTAGATCCTTGCTTTTGTGGAGTTGTTGAGTTGATTGATGGTTGTGTTTGTTGTATGTTGCACAAATTTATTTCAATTTGTGGTTGCGTGATGAATAAAATTGGAGTGGGATGAGATGAAAGTTCGTGTTTTTGGTTCTTTATGAATAATGGGATGAATTGAGCTAATTTGTAATTGCATGTTGTGTTTGTGTACATTTTTGGGTTGTGATGTATATGTTTGTTGTTTGGAGTTGCATGTGTTGGATTTTGGATGCATTGTAGGTTTTGGGCTCAAAATCAGGTTTTGCATATGCAGAATTTTGATACCACACTAAGTGTACCTTCAATGCGTCAGGCATTGTTCTAACTTGAGGCTCTCTTTCATGTCAAACATAGGATTGGTGACGTCGAGTGTAAGGAGAGAAACTCATCTCGGGTTGGAACTACACCAAGCGTGGTTAAATGGTGCTAGGTGTGGGAGTTTTGGGAATTCTCTTTAACATGGTGACGTCGGGCCCAATGTTATGTGGCGCCCAACGTTGCCAAGCCATAGTCTCTATTTGAATTTCATTGGGCATCAAGGTGATGATGCTTAGCGAGACTCAAGTAGAGACTCTTTGCCTGAGATGAGACTAGGAATGGTGTTTTACCATGCTAGGCCTGAGGTCCTAGGGACCTGTGCCTTAGCCACGTCAGGCATGGGTTGTGTAGCGCTTGGCATGGGTGAGGTAGAGAACTCCCTACCTCGATGACGTTAGACACAAGGTGAGTAACGTCGGGCATAAGTTACTGATGAAAAACTTGATGATATGGTTGAAGAAGTATTGATTTCTTGATAATTTAAGTAGTTATATGACAATATGATGAAATGAGTTGCAAAGATGATGTAGTATATGATGATTGTGGACTGAGTTGCAAGATGAGGCCGTAAAGATGCAATGATTTTGTTGTGTGTTGATAGAGTTGCATGTTGTCTGTGTAGTCTTGTTGACTATACCATGTGTTCTTGAGATTCATGTTGATTAAAGAGTTGAAATGATTGAGATGTAAGTTGTAGAGTTGTGTGTTGATTTTGTTGCTGTGTTAAAAATATAATGAGTTGTGATGACCACTTAGAACTAGAGATGTTTTTGAAAGTTGCATATCTCATTGTGTAGATATTGTGTTATGGTGTTTTGAGAGGCCAAATTTGTCAAAATCCTTTCTTACTATAGTAACAACATTTTACATCAGTTCTTTTGACTATTCTACATCGGTTTTGAAATCGATGTAGTTACAGATGACATAGAATGTGTAAGATATTCTACATCGGTTCTTGAACCGTTGTAGAAAGTGAGCAAAACTACATCAGGTCTTTTATCACCTGATGTAAATTATTCCTCATACCCAACAAAGAATTCGGAAGCCTTGTCAAAACCTTCCTTAAAGCAAGATTCCCAGATACTGCAAAATATCCATGACCCCATCTATTCCAGCAAGTGGGCAGTTGCAAAAATAAAGCTACAGAAATTAAGTGAAATACATGAAGAATTTAATTATTTCTTCTTGAAATATATAATACGCTCATGAATCTAAGTATACTATTCACATTGTAACCGCAGAACAGGGATTTAAGGAAAAGCATGGAGAACCAAGAAGGATGCAATCAGCCTCCTTGGTAAGGAAACACCACCAAAACACATTTAATTGTATTTATATATATCAGTATCGCAATAGCACTTACAAGAGCCAGCATTTCCTGAAGGTAGCCCCTGAATGGTGTTTGCATTGCCTTTCATAAAGGCAAAAACAAAAAAATATAAGAACTAAAAAAACAACATTGATACTCAAAAGATCAAACACATACTGCCCTTCATATAATAAGCACATACCCCAAACATGGACATCTCTGATACAGTACATTCTAAGAAACAAACACCATAAATATTGAATCAGTGTATTCACCTGGACACAAAACTCGGATTGTCCCATCTTATCAAACATAGTTTCAACTCATGGCTAGGTCACACAAACCAAACTTCTCAAAGCCCTCAAAATGAAGCGCACTTCCCATTACAAAGTAATATCTACACGAAAGCAAGCATCCCCACATTCCCGCATCTAGTCCATCAATCATCAAGCAATAGATCCATACACATTCATCATCTCTTAAAACCAAACAAATTGGACACAGTCACATCTTACCATCTCAACACACCATATTTTACTTTTCATCCATCCTTCTTGTAACCAAAACTTAACAAAACAATCACCATCAACAATAACAATACCATCGTAACCAATAGATTCACACACACACACACACATCATCATCTATTAAAACCTAACCAACCACATAAACAATTACAAAAAATAATAAAATGGACGAAAAAGCCACAACCTCCTTAAGACGAGCTTGAGACGAGCTTGGCGCGCGTCCACAACCTCCTTGGGAAGCCGATTCAGCGCCTACTTCACATCGAGATCGTAATAAGGATCGTACAAATCGTCGTATCGGAGCCCTAATTAACGAAAGCCACAAATTTTCAGAAACGGATAGAATATTAGGGTTTGGGAAATCGGAAGGAAGAGAGAGAAAAAAGGAAGTAACTGTATTTGCGAAGGCATTTGGAGAAGGACTTCATGTGCTGAGTGGCGAACCAGTTCTTCCTGGGATCGATAAACGATTGCAAAAACGACGCCATGGCTCTCTTATGTTTCTCCGTCGTTGCTCTCGACGGATGGGCACGTTGCTGATGAGTGAAAGGGTGTGCCTTTGCAGGGTGGGCGCAGGAATATTAGGGTCTCAACTTCTACATTGGTCATAAGTGAAACCGATGTAGAGCAACTTCCGGATTCCATTTCTACATTGGTTAATCATAAAACCGATGTAGAATTTCTCATATTTACATCGTTTCTCCTCCTAACCGATGTAAATATGTTTGTATTTTCTATTTATTTACAAGTTTGTCACCGCATTTATGATTTACATCAGTTCTACTAGAACCGATATAAATATAGCGATGTTAAATAGTGTTTTTGTAGTAGTTAGGAAGTTGACGCTTGAAGTGGATGTTGTTTTGTTTCTCCTATAGGACTTTGTTGGTATCGTGTGTGGGCAAGGTCAAGGCACACATGTGTGAAGCAACCACAATATAAGGCATAGGTCAAGATATATTGATTACAAGTGACCAACCCAGTAAAGTACGAAGTCGAGAACTTAGTTGCTAACTAAGTATCAAAAGGTTATAGTATTTAGAGGTTAGTTGGTGGGCTAATCCCATAGGAGGCTTGGTTTAGCTAGCTAATGTCATGATAGACCCATACATAGCTGTTCTATCATGACATTAGCACCATATTTCCTTTTTTCTCTAGTTTACCTTTGCATGTTTCCATGTGGTATGGTTTATGATGATCATACGTGATATGGAAGTAGGGTAGCGATAGGGCTGGAGAGTTGCTATAGAGACCACCTAGTGGCGTAGGAGCTAGAATACATTTTGTTGACTACTCATGATGGTAGATTATATAGACAGTGCAGTTGCTTGATCGACAACTTAGGATGTATAGTTCACATTACTGGATTACTGTATTTATATTACATCTATTTATTTAGTTGATTCTCCTTATATATTTGCAGTATAATACTTGTTCTAATATTTGTATATCTATAGTCTTAACTTAGATGTTTTCCATTGCTAGTTGTTGTGTTGAACAATGTAGGGACCAAGTCGGATCATTACACTTTTATGGTATTAGAGATTGGTCGACTCTTTTGGGAACTTCGTGATGGTGATCCCATTAGGTTTCTATTATGCAATACTTTGTATTGTCTTGAATTGAGTTGAATAGTTGTTGAGTAGTGTTGAATAGTTGTTTGATTAGGTGGACAATGTAGTGAGCCATCAAAATAGAAAAATTAGAAAAACAAACCCTTGAAAGAGAAAGAAACCCCCAAAACTAGTTCTAAGACTAGTAACATTAAATTTTTTAAGTGTATATGTAGATGCCACATTGCCTCTCAATGCCCCACAAAGAAGACTATGATTATGAGCAACTTAGACCAATATAGTAGTCATGATGAAACTTGCGGAGGAGATGTTTATTGTGTTTCTTCAACTAGCTTCATTGATGCTCCAATCTTCATCCATGAAACTCATAACTCCAAATCAAACTCGAAAATGGTGGAAGGTAAAAGATAATGGTGCACCACTTCAAGGTGAAGATTAACAAGAGGTGAAGAACATGCCACAAGGAAAAATTCATTGATTAAAGTTCATAAGGAGTCGATTCTCCTAAGAGAGAACTAAGAGCTTTTGAGAGATAAATTTGAACTTAATTTCTATTAATATCCAAAAGTGATGTTCAATATGGAGGAGGGTTCAATTTATAGAGTTTGGTAGCTTGTGGTGCAAGTTAAGCTAACCATTGTTACATGTAATCTAGGTTACGTTAACTAGTACTCAAAACTACTAACTTTAGTTATAATTTAAAATTTAAATTTTTCATAAAAATGTCACTATCATAGATCTATAAGAGCCAATAAAAACATGTTATGGAGAAAAGAAAGACACTTGAATAGGGTTAAATAATGTCAATCAAAAACTCAACACTTTTATAAAACACTGAAGTGGTTATAAAACTTTACGAGTGCAGACGAAGAGTTAAGAGAAAAGAATACACATTGATTTTATACTAAATCGTTTCAATCACTAAGACTACATCCAGTTCTTAATCAACTTGATCAAGTTCCATCATCTTTTACAAAGATACAAATATTATTTAACAAGCCACTTCTGGCTCAACCTTCTTTAACTTGTCTCTTCAAAGAAACTACCCAAGTAGTTTTTTTTAACATAAAGCCTTTCCAGGCTTCACTAATCAAGAATTATTTTACAATAAAGTATCTTCAAACTTCAATAATTAATTATTCTTTTACAATCAAGCTTTTTTAGGCTCAAAAAAATAACACAAATTTAAAGTTGGAAAATCACTTTATTGTTTCATCTGCCAAGACGTGATACAACAATTAAGTACAGAGCTTTTACAGAAAACATGCATATGAATTTTTACAATTATGGTTTTTCTATGTATATCTATGTATGTGTGTAACTCTCTCTATATTTTGTGAACTTCAAGCTTCTTTATATAGGCATTTCATAAAGATGACCATTGCAAATCCTCGAGCGTCTCTCATAAGCTTGCTTCATTTGTCTTCATCTTCATTCCTTAAGGAGGAAAATGTTCGTTGGTGCACTAAATGTGGGCAATAAATGTATTCTACCAAGTTGTCACTTCTTATTTGATCAAGAAAGTTACTTATCACCTTTTTGGTACCAAAAGAGAGGAACTTTTGTGTGTGTTAGTCAAAAATAACTTTTTCTTAGATTTTGCATGCTTCGAGGGATTTGCTTGTTCTTTCTCTGATGCAAAACATGTATATGTTCCTCTTTGTAGTTTGAGTACCAAGGAAGATTTTTATTCCTTTCTATTTGTTAAGAAATATCATAGACAAAGATGATTTGGTTATTATACATTATAAATTATATATATTAAATGATTTTTCTTTATAGACGAAGTAATTCGTCTAAGACACTTAATATCAAAATAATCAATTGTCTTATCATTATTCGTCTTAGTAAGACATGAAAACTTTTTCTCTTGAAAATTTCTGAGTTTGTGATCATTAAAAAAATATATCTTAAGGACCCAAAAGCTTTTCTTTTTACCTAACACATTCCACATGGCAAGGTGCAAGAAGTGTGATTATTGTCAACAACCTAGATTTAGAAGAGTCAATAGGGGATTGCCACGTGCTAAGGTGCCAAAAGTGTGACTAGGTGTGGCAATTGTAACTTTTTGGAGTTTGAATGACTATAAGAAAATCTTGTCCACCAAGTGGACCTCCAAACATGATGGACTACACGTCTACTAATGTTCTCATGGGCCATTTAAGCCCAATAAACACATATATTATTCTCTAGTTACATCCCTCTTAAAATACTATTTACACCCTTAAAAAACTACAAAGAAATAATTCTAATTGACTAAAAAAAACAAGGTCAAAAATAAGAAAATATTTTTAATGAAAATATTTACAAAGAATAGAAAGTAAGACACTAAAAATGACCCAAAGCTCAATAAGAGCTTGAGTCTTCTTCCTTTAGGCCTATCCCACTCCTCTTGGCATGATGTCATCAAGTCAAGAGGAGACTACATCTTCTTCCTCCACCTTTAATGAAAGTGAAGAAGAATGGTGGGAGAGGGTAAAATCTAGTGAAGAGGGTACTTATACTTATGATGGTGACCTCTTAATGGTAAGAAGGCTTCTTCGAAACCAACCTTGTGATTAAACCAATCATAAAATAGAGAACATTTTTTATACAAGATGTGAATGAAAATAGGTACATAGTAGTGAACCAATATGTGAAGGTCAAGTTTACTATTAGAAACTATTAGGATGAAATTTTATGTGATATAATTCTCATGGAAGCTTTCCATATTTTGTTAGGAAGGTCATGAAAATTTGATAAGAAATTCATTCATAATGGTCTTACCAACAAAATATCCCTCATCCACAAAGAGAAGAAGTTTATCTTCTATTCTCTTACACCTACCGAAGTGGTAGAGGATCAATTACAAATGATTCTCAAAAAGGATAAGTAAAAGAAAAAAATAAAAAAGGAAAAAAAAACCCTAAATGCAAGAAAGTCACTTTACAAGAAAAAGTGAAAATTAAAAAAGCTATTTATCTTGAGCAACCTTTTTATCTTCTCTTATGAAAAAAGGGTACTCAATTGCACTACCAAAAAGGTTGAAATTGAGACTCTACCAATTAAGGTTAAAAATATTTTAAAATAATTTTGTGATATATTTTCCAAAGAGGTACCCAAGGGATTTCCACCTCTTAGAAGAACAAAGAATCAAATTGACTTTGTTCGTGGAGCTAGTTTATCCAATAGACCAACTTATAGGACTAATTCCCAAGAAATAAAAGAAATAGAGTCTCAAGTCCAAGATCTGTTGGAGAAATGTTGGATTCAAAATAGTCTTAGTCTTTATCTAGTTCTCGTGTTATTGGTGCCTATGAAAGATGACAAGTGGAGAATGTGTTGTGATTACAAAGTTATTAATAACATAATTGTGAAATATAGGCATCAAATCCCAATGCTATATGATATGTTAGACGAGCTTCATGGTACAACAATATTTTCAAAAGTTGATCTTAAAAGTGGTATCATCAAATTATATTCAAAGAAGAATATGAATGTAAAACTGCTTTTAAAACCAAATTTGGGTTATATAAGTGGCTAGTGATACCCTTTGGGCTTACTAATGCATGAAATAATTTCATGTGTCTAATGAATTTTGTACTTAGGAATTGCATTAGAAAATTTTTTGTAGAATATTTTGACGATATCTTAGTCTATGATAGGAGACCAAGTGATCAAACAAGACATGTAAGGCATGTTTTGTTAATTCTTAGGAATAATAATCTTTTTGCAAACTTGGAAAAATGTTGCTTTCGTGTAGGTTGTGTTATATTCTTAGAATTTGTAGTTACTTTAAAGGGGACCCATGTGGACCGTAAGAAAATCAAGGTCATCCAAGAGTAGCCCACCTTAACAAGTGTAGGAGATATTATGAGCTTTCATGCCTTGACAAGCTTCTATTGGAGATTTTTCTAAGACTTCTCTACACTTGCTTCACCTCTCAATAAGTTAGTGAAGAAGAATGTTCCTTTCTTAAGGGGTGAGAAATAAGAAAAGACTTTTCAAGCTTTGAAGGATAAACTTTTCAATGCACCTGCTTTAGCTCTCCTTGATTTCTCTAAAACTTTTGAGCTAGCATGTAATGCATTAGAATATGTGTGGGAGCTATGTTATTGTAGGGTCAACATCCCATTGCATATTTTACTGAGAAGTTTCATGGTGCCACTCTCAACTACCCCACTATAATTAAAAGCTCTACGCCTTAATTAGAGCCCTCCAAACTTGGGAACATTACCTTGTTTCCAAGGAGTTTGTCATTCATAGTGACCATGAGTCACTAAAGTATTCTAGAGGGAAAGGAAAGCTTAAGAGGCATGCTAAATGGGTTGAATTTCTTAAACAATTCCTTTGTGTTATCAAATATAATAAAAAGGGAAAAACTTATATTGTTGTTGATGCCCTTTCTAGGAGGCCCACAATACTTTCTTCCCTTGATGCTCAAATATTAGGATTTAATAACATTAAAGAATTGTATATGTTTGATCATGAATTTGGACCCATTTTCATTGAATGTGGCCATAAGGTCAAAGATGGATTCTACCTTTGTAAGGTGTATTTGTTTAAAGAAAGAAAAAATTTTATGCCTTAAGGATCTATTAGAAAAATTTTAACAAAAGAAAGTCATGGATAGGCTCATGGGGTATTTTGAGGTCGATAAAACATTGGGTAAACATTAACATGGATTTTGTCCTTAGAATTTCTAGTAAGGGGGTGGATTCCATTTTTGTGGTAATGGACCATTTTAGTAAAGTGACTCATTTTGTTCCATGAAACAAAGTGGACAATGCTAGTTGTAACACCCTATTTTTCATAAAAATATAATATAATCATTTTATTGATAATTTTGATATTTTTAATTTTATTAATAAGAGTAGTTTAATATTTATTTAATTACTTGATATATTTTAGAATATAATATAAGGTGTTTTATTTTAATTAATTAAGGGGGAGGGGAATTAGTAACTATGGTTAATATATTTTAACTTAAGGGTTAAAAAGAGGTTAAGATTTTGAAAGAGAAATTTTATAATCAAACCCTTGTACACTTTTATTTTTATGTATGTGCTTCAGAGTTTGAAGAATAGGAGCAAGAAGAAAATCACCTCGGAGCCATGCATCTGTCTTCTTCTACTTACCAAGGTAAGGAGGGAGTGAGAAACCTCACTCTAGGTTTGGGACTGCGTGTTGGGTAATGGAATTGACCCTCAATCTTGTGTATGTTGTATGCCTATGTATGAAGGGTTTTCCTCAAATGTGTCTATTTTGTCTCTTGTTCTTCTTATATGTTCCTAATGACATGAACTATTTGAATGTATGATCAATTGTATGATCTAAGGTTCTTGTGGGTTCCTATAGGAAATCCTAAGGAAACTTGTTGTGATAGTTTGTGAAGATATTGATTGATATGTGTAAATCAAGTGATTTGAAATGCTAATTTCATGTTATAGAGTAGTTTTACCGATTGCATATTTGTTTATGCGTGAAATTGGATGTGAGTAACTTGTAGTCACTAAGGAAACATAATTTCTAAGGAGGAAGATTGTGTTCTCACTAAATGAGACGCATTGGGTCACTTAATGAGAAGCCTTAGGGGGCTTAGCTCGCTCAACTAAATGTTACTCACTCAACAAGAAGCCTTAGGGAGCTTAACTTGTTTAGCTAGGTGTTGATTGCTCAACGAGAAGTCCTAGGGGACTTAGCTTGCTCAGCTAAATGTTGGTGGCTCAGTTGTTTGATGTTATTTTCTCAATAAAAGGCTCAACGGAGCTCAGCTTGCTCAACAACTTTTAGATAGTTATTTTATCCTTGTGATCTTGATACTACCTTTTTACTAATGATTAATTGATGTATTTGAGAATGTACCTGGGGTATATGAGGTGATATGAGGAATATGTGAAGTGAGATCATGTGTATGTTACTGCATTGAGTTTGTTTGACATGTATCATGTGCATAAAAAATGTTTTTTTAAAGGGTACAATATGGAATATATTGTTAGGGAAGGTACCTTGTGTAAAATCTTGGGAACTAACCTTAGGAATAACTCGATTTGGAAGTCTCGGTCCTACCCTCATGTGCATAGAATATATCTTGCGTGACTTACCTATCTCGACTAGACCCTAGTAGTATGTCTTTCTAGTGAGAGTGCGTAGAGGGTGTGACTTGGTATGTACTTCTAGACTACTCTACGTGTATTGCTGGTGACAATGCACAAGTGTGATGTTTTCATTAGCACCACATGCATGATAACATGTAGTGCATGTTCTTGCATAGTGCATTAATATGTAACTGTTATTGTTTATTATGCTATGAATGAATGATTGTGGTTATAATGTTTTTCTAGGTATGTTATATCTTTTTGTGTGGTTGTTTGTGTTTGGCTATCCAATTTGCATTCCTATACCGTGAGCTAGAGTGAAATGTTTCTCACTCCCTTTAATTTGTGTTATTTTCCTTGGTTTTTATGAAGGTGATCATCAATATGAGATTGAAGATGCTGGTGATGGGGCTTAGACTTTAGTGTTGGGTTTTTCTCTAATAAGACATGTGACATCGAGGTGTAGCTAGGACTAGATTAAGATCTTGTTTTGTTGAATTATTTTGAAAAACATTAGTTTTATTTCCTTGTAATTTTAGTTGATTATGTAATTTTGTTTAAGTTAACAATGTGATGCTATCTATTTGAACATGTTTGTTTTATTTATAAAGAATCACATTATTTAGCTTCTATTATTTATATGTTATGGTATGTGGGGCAGAGGGTGTTACATTAGTAATGTCTCTAGACTTTTTTTTCAAACATGTTGTAAGATTTCATGGTTTACCCAAAACTGTAGTGTCTGATAGGGATGATAAGTTCCTTAGTCATTTATGGAGATCTCTTAAGGAAAGACTAGGAACCAAGCTTGTATTTTCTACTGCTTGACACCCTCAAACTAATAGGAAAACATAAGTAATGAATAGATATTTATCCACAATGTTAAGCGCACTTTTAAAAGGAAACGATAAGTTTTAGGATGAATACCTTCCTTATATAGAATTTGCATATAACAGGGTGGTTCACAAAACCACCAAGAAAATTCTTTTTGAAGTTGTATATGGTTTTAATCCTCTCACACCTTTGGATTTATTACCTTTTTCAAATACTACTTCTTTCTTGCATAAAAATGGAGTATATAAGGCATATTTTATTAAAAAGTTACATAAGAAGATGAAAAACCAATAAAACAACAAACCCAGAGATATATTAAATACAATAATAAAAGGAAGAAAAGGTTGATTTTTAAGGAAAGGGATTGAGTTTGGATTCGCCTTAGGAAGGATAGATTTCCTTATAAGAGGAAGTCTAACTCAACTTTAGAGGAGATGGTCCCTTTCAAGTCCTAAAGAGGATAAACAATAACTCATATAAGCTAGACCTCCCTAATGATTATGAGGGTAATCAACATCTTTAATGTATGTTATTTAATTCCTTTTGTGGTTGTTAAGGATGAAGATAAAGAGACTTCAAATTTGAGGACAAATCTTCTTGAAGAGGAGGGGATGGTGGAACCTTACCTCCTAAAGGACCTATATATTAAAAAGGCCACGTTGAGGAGAATGTAAGAGGAGTGGGTTAGGAATAAAGGAGGAAGGCCTAAGCTCATGTTGAGCTTTTTTAATTAATAATTACTCCTTCTCTTCTTTATTGTTGATATTTCTTTTATTTGACCTTGTATTTTGGGTCATTAGTGTAAGGTTAATTTTGTATTTTCCTTTGTGGGTGCATTTTGTAATTAGGAGAGGTGTATTTTGTAAATGGAAGATGCAACTAGTGAGCTTGTGTAAGCCCAAGGGAGTGTCATCTATTTAGGTGTTTATTTGCATCATCACACTTTCCACACTAGGTCACACTAGGGCTGGGCAAAATTAACTAAACTAAACTAAAACTATTAAATAACTGAATTATTTTAAACTAAAAAACTAAAACTATTTAAAATAAAATTGAATTAAACTATTTTTTAATTCATTTTTAAAAAATTGAACTTATTTAAGTTACAGTGCGGTTAACTATTAGTATCTACAAATTAAAAAATAAAAGCACGCATGGGCACGGCACGGGTTGGCTCTTGTACGCTATTAGGAATCCCTAACTCACACCAGCCACCGCCCACCGCAAGGTAAATGCGAAAATGCAATCTTCCTTCACAGTCACATGTTTAAAATAATGTTATTTGTCCTTCTACATTACCTTAATACATTTAGGAGAAATTCCTTTTTTATCATCTTTAACCTGTTGGTAGATAACAATGGTTTTTCCAGTTTTGTGTGATTAAATATGAATAAGATGGTGTCCTACGTCTCATCTATCCTTTCTGTTCTTGCTTGAATGTGATTGCAGCAGTATCGATAGAGTCCATAGAGCAATGTGGTTAGAAATCTTGCTCATATACACTTATGGAATATTTTATTTGTATATCAAAGTGACTGTTTCTAAGTGAATAAAAGTTTTTTTTATGAAACATTTTTCCTTCTGAGCTGAAATATTCTTTCAGACTTATCTTTTTTATCGCTCTTAAGAAAACCAACTGGGGAAATCAACTTATTCTTCTCATGTTAAACAATTCTTTTTTTGCGAATCTGAGTTTTTAATTGTACTTGTTAGTTTGGTATGGTTTGTAGATGTGTGTAGTCTGGAGACCTCTGAAATTTGTTTTCTTAAACTGCTTGTGATGGTTTCATTATGGCTGTTTCAATTTATGATGCAGATACTTACTGTAAGTGCTACTTTGTTCTTTGTTGCAGGTTGAGCAAGATGGATTCTTCCTTGCAGATATGCTTTTCCTGGCTAGTACAAATGTAGATGGTGTCTGCTACATTGAGGTTCATTCATTCATTTCAATTTGAAAAAATGAGTGGTCTTGACATTCTTTAGCAGTTACTGCGGTTTATTAATTCAGATTTTTGGGTGGTAGACTGCTAATTTGGATGGTGAAACCAATTTGAAGATTAGGAAAGCATTGGAGAAGACTTGGGATTACCTGACTCCAGAGAAGGCATCTGAATTTAAAGATTCACTTTTTCTATGTAAAATTTCATCTGGGTATCCCTTTTTCCCTAAAATTTCATCTTAATTTTGTATACAAGCTGTCTTGATTCCAGCCTATATAGCCCAAAACATTAAAAGGTAATATATTTTCCTTTATATTGTGTGTTATATAGTAGTAATTAGTAATATATTTTTCTTGCATCCTTGTTTTTTGTTATCAGATGGAGTTTACATTGCCAAACACCATAGAAACTCTCACACCAGATGTTTCTAGAATTAATGATGTACCCCCTTGTATTGATTCATCATTGACTGGGCAAAGTAAAGGTCGGTCAAACATGTGGGAACATTTTACTAAACAAAAACCTTATTTTGAGAAGAAGGCTAAATGCAATTACTGTGGAGATTTGATTAAAGATTTGGCTGGGACAAGTGGCATGAGGAATCATTTGATGAGATGCAAAGAAAATCCTAATAGACAAGTATTCGAGAGGCAAAAAATTTCATCATCAACCATAGAAGGGGTTAGTGTTGGCCCTTCGCCAACTATTTCTAAATTTGACCAAAATGCATCTCGAATGAATTTGGTGAAGATGTTTGTGAAGTTTGAGCTTCCTTTTCGATTTGTGGAAGATGATGACTTTCGTGACTTTGTATGGTCCTTGCAACCATGATTTGAAGTCTCATCCCGCACCACATTGAGGCGTGAAATGTGGGAACTCCATGAAGAAGAAAAAGCAAAGTTAAAATTTTTTCTATCAAAACAATGTGGGAGGGTTTGCTTAACTACAGACACATGGACTTCAATCCAAAATCTAAACTACATGAGTTTGACAGTGCACTTTGTTGACAATGAATGGAAGCTTCAAAAGAAAATTTTGAATTTTTCTCAAACAACAGGACATTCAGGAGAGCTCATTGCTAAACATGTTGAGGCTTGTTTGAATAATTGGCAGTTGAAGCGGGTCCTTAGTATCACTGTGGATAATGCTACAGCAAATGATGTTGGGGTCCAATATCTTAAAAGGAGGATGTTATCATGGAATTTTCTTGTCTTAAAGGGAGAATATGTCCATCTGCGTTGTTCTGCACATATATTGAGTTTGATTGTGAAGGATGGTTTAAAAGAGATCAAAGATTCAATTTTGAAAATTTGAAATGCAGAGTTAAATATGTGAAGTCTTCTCCAGCTAGATTTGCTAGATTCAAGGCTTGTGTTGAGCAAGAGGGAATTTCTTACAAAGGTATTGTTTGCCTTGATGTTGAAACCAGGTGGAATTCAACTTACTTAATGTTAGAGGAAAGCTTGAAGTACAAAGATGCCTTTGTCTTGCTAGATATGCAAGACAAGAAATTTGGTGTTGAAATGGCCAAAGGTAATGGTAGTGTGCCACTAGAAGAGGATTGGGAATATGCGAGGTTTGTTCTACCATTTTTAAAGATGTTTTGTGACTCTACCATGCACATTTCTGGTACTTCATATGTCACCAGTCATATGTACATGAAGGAGGTGTTTGGAATTGGTAAAAAGATTCGACAATATTATGAGAGTAGTGATGTGAGCATAAGGTTGATGGCATTGAGGATGAAGGGAAAGTATGACAAATATTGGGGAAATCCTAATGGAATTAGTATTTTATTATTGATTGCTGTTGTGCTTGATCCTAGGAGTAAGTTGGATTTTGTTAATTACTTCATTGACTATATATTTGAATCTGATATGGCTAGTCAATTGAAATTAAAATTGTTGTCATCTTTGAAAACACTTTATGAACAATATCAAGGTGTTGAGGAGGGTTCTCAAAGTAGCCAACAAGAATCACAACTAGATGATGAAGATGATGATCCTCATGGCATGAGTTTCTACCTAAGAGCTACTGGACATAGATTTGATTATATATCAGAGCTTGATAAATATTTGAGAAAAGATCATGAACCTTATACAAAGTTAGTTGAGCTTGATGTTTTACATTGGTGGAAAGTCAACTCAACTAGATTTCCTATCCTTGCAAACATGGATCGCGAGGTGTTGGCCATTCCCATCTCTACTGTAGCATCAAAAATGCATTCAGCACAGGCGGAAGGGTGGTTAGTCCTTATCGTAGTTGCCTAATGCCTAAAATAGTAGAAGTACTTGTTTGCACCCAAGATTGGTTGAAAGGAACACCTTTCTCTATACTTTTTGATGAGGATCCTAAAGAGCTTGATAAATTTGAGCAAGGTGAGTTTATATTAAAAATCTATATATTTTTTAGTTTATATTTTAAATTTTTGAAAATGATAGAATATTTTATTTTTTTGTAGAGATAACCTCTCAAGATAAAGTGGAACATTCAAGTGTTATTCATTTGGATGATTGAAGATGTGCTTGATAAGTTTTATTTTATGATACAACTTATATTTGAAGATGTATTAATTTTTTGATTTTGTTGTTCATGGGAGAACCTACATATTTGAACATACAACTTATAGTTTTATGTTTTTTTTTTGTTTATGAGAAACCTATATAATTTTAGCTTGATTTCCATTTAATGACTCTCAAGACAAATGCTTCACAAATTACAGTTTTTTTTGTTTATGAGAAACCTATATAATTTTTGATTTTGGCTTTGAGTTCTCTCTTTTACATAATTGGGGCTTAGCTTTTTCCCATGATGGATTCAGCATTTTTGCTCTATGGGTACTTTTGAAGCCTGCATTCTTAATGGGACTTGTTTTTACCAAATGGGCATGTGCATTCTTACTCTGCTGTTGTCTCATCACTTCTGGGTATATTCATGTAAGGTAAACTTTGTTAGCTCCTAAGTTTCATGCCTTATCCGTTATTTATTCTTCAAAAGCAATGCGTTGAGTCCATTATATAACTTGTCTCTTGTGTTGTGTTGAATGGCCTTGTCTTAGTGGAGGGTTTACATGGGATAATCTGCCAGAGAATTGGTTCATTCTAATTATTTTTCTATGTGTTTCTGGTAATGTTTTCTCATCAAATATGAAGTTTTATCTCAAAAACTTGTTTTACCTTTAATATTGTCGCCACCGGCCCAAACGGGCCTCGGCGGTCGCGAAGACGGTCGAGCTCGCTTTTATTTTAGTTTTGAAAATGTATTGGATTATTAGAACGACTTGTTCTCAAACTGAGACCTTGTCGATCTTATCCAATTTATTTATTAAAAGTCTCACCAATCCATGTTAATCCCAAGCGGGACCCTCCATGGATTAGCGGTTTTCGTAAAAGGAGGGTTCTTTGGAGTCGCCACCAATGTTTTACTCAAAACATTGGAAAAAGGGATAAGGCAATCGATTCAAAAATCGACTTCGGCCATTACAACCAGAGTCGGGTAAGGGAGTCGGTTACGCGTGGGGAAGGTGTTAGCACCCCACAGCGCCCCTTTCGGGTTCCCTATGACAGATTATTTCTAAAATAATAGCGTAAAATTACTAAATTACCCCTATTTATTCTAAGCAATTATAAATTAACTATCTACATGATGACAGTTTAAATATGCACACAGAAAGCAGTAAAAGGAAGGATTTAAGAAGAAACCTTTGAAGCGTGCTTTTATATATTAAAGTAAAACTGGGAAGCTTTTTGGCGTTCCCTCGCTCTACAAGCTCGCTCGCTCCCTCCTATAAAATTTTGACTATGGAAATCCGGAGGATTTCCCTTCGACTAGGTTCGATCCTCAAGCAAAATGGCTCGGGGCTCAAGAACTTCGTCGGATCAACTCTCCAAGTGATTTCTAGGGCAGAACACTGCTCAAAAACCCCAGAATACTCAAGGAGAGGGTTAAAACTGTGTGTAAAAGTGTCTTATGACGTCAAAATGACGCCATATTTATAGGGAACAGGCCCAATACGGGCTACAAAATCAATACGGCCGTATTGAAATTTTTGAACTTCAATACGGCCGTATTGAATTCAATACGGCCGTATTGAAATTCAGAAATTTCAATGCGCCCGTATTGAGTTCACTGCGGCTGTATTGAAGCTTCAATACGGCCGTATTGACTTCAGTACGGCCGTATTGAAGTTTCAGAAACTTCAATACGCCGTATTGAGTTCGCTGCGGCCGTGTTGAAGCTTCAATACGGCCGTATTAAGTTTAGTACGGCCGTATTGGGCTTCATTCCCTCCACTTCCTTTTTTTAAGCTACTCTAAGACCTCTAAACCTACAGATAGCCATCCTATGGTCTTCTAGGAGTCCTTCTGGCTGACTTTCCTTCGATCTTTGAGGGTCTTCGAGTTTTATTTCCGACCCGGGCAATTTTAGGGGTCTACAGCTGCCCCCCCTTTACTTAGTCAAACGGCCTTTTGGTGTACCGATTGACAAGTAAAGGAGTTGACCCAATTGTCCGGGTAATATGCCAACCTTCTGACTTGTAGCGTCTTCCGGTGGAAAATTGTTGAGTAGCCTCTCCAGGTGGGTGCATACCTCGGCGTTTCTGACATCCTCGGTAGCTGAGTTTACCCTCTCCAGGGTGAGTATTAATCGTCGCCTCTCCAGACTTTGCTTTGCTTGCTGCCCAAGCTGGAAGCTGTGAGTACCGCCTCTCCAGGCTTAGCTTCACTCTTTGTTCGAGCTGGAAGCTAAGTACCCTTGTGACAACGGTAGCAGTGTGAGTTTTGCCTCTCCAGGCTTAGTCTCGCTCTTTGTTCGAGCCGGAAACTAAGCACCTTTGTGACGACGGTGAGCGGTGTGAGTTTCACCTCTCCAGGCTTAGTCTCGCTCTTTGTTCGAGCCGGAAACTAAGCACCTTTGTGACGACGGTGAGCGGTGTGAGTTTCGCCTCTCCAGGCTTTGCTTTGCTTGCTGCCCAAGCTGGAAGCTGTGAGTACCGTCTCTCCAGGCTTAGCTTCGCTCTTTGCTCGAGCCGGAAGCTAAGTACCTTTGTGACGACGGTGAGCAGTGAGTACCTCCTTTCCAGAGATTTGTGATGGTTTTGTCTCCACAGTCCACGATGCTGCTTCGACGGTTGTTTTTTGATTTTGTGCCACTGAGGGCTGGATAACGCAGGGATCCGTCTAGGGGATGTGCAGTCATTCATAGGTTTTTGTGCCCCAACTTGCATTGCTTAGTTGGTACCCATGGGGAATTTTTGTTTCCTTGGGATGTAGACACAGATGCTCTTCTTGAATTGAGCAATGCCTTATGTTTGGCTGACGTCCTTTGACGTTGGTGGAGTATCCCGGTTGTCCTTATTCGGGTGACTCTTTTGATTTTCTGTTTTTGTTGCCTCTGCGTAGGCTGTTATCCGCTGGGGGATTTTGTCGTATTGATCTTGATTGGCCTCTTCTGTTAGGCAGATTATCTTGATGTTTGGTGTTCGGGTGAATGCCGGATTCCGCTTGGGGAATGATTGTTGATCTTTTTGGATTTTCTCTTTTTGAAGGAGTGCCTCTGAGTAGGCTGTTATCCGCTGGGGGATTCTGTCGTATTGATCTGGATTGGCCTCTTCTGTTAGGCGGATTATCTTGACGTTCGGTGTTTGGCTGTATGCCGAATTCCGCTTGGGAAATGATTATTGATCTTTTTCGTTTTTCTCCTTTTGAAGGAGTGTCTCTGAGTAGGCGATTGGGGAATGAGGGATCTTATGTATCCCAGAGTATTATTTAGGAAGCCTCTGCAGGCTTAGCCTCACTCAACGTCTGAGTTGAAGAGCTATCTTCACTGAGGAAGTTTTAAAGTCCTTTGACTTGGATATTCTTCTTGGGCGATCGTGTTTCCATTAGGGACTTTGACGATCTTGCTTGATAGCTCTTGCTGGGGATTTTGAGTCCAAGAGCGTGAGTTGAGGTTTCTCTGGGGAGTATTATTTCTGCGAGCCTCTCCAGGCTCAATTATTCTTTGATGTGGAGGATGAGGAGTATTTTGGTAAGCCTCTCCAGGCTCAGTTATTCTGTACAAACTGTTGAGTATTGTTTCGGCAAGCCTCTCCAGGCTCGGTTATTCTGCGGGAGTATTATTTCGGCAAGCCTCTCCAGGCTCAGTTATTCTGTGCAATCTTTTTGTTGGATTTTCTATATCCTTACCTTTTTCATTTTCGGCTTTTTCTGTATTTTGCCTTTTCTTCTGATTTGGCTTTTTCTGTATTTTGCCTTTTTTATGTTTTTGGCTTTTGCTGTACAGAATTTAAATTGCTAGAGAATTTAAAATCAAACAGTGGAAATTTTCATTAAATAGAAAATAAGTTTGTACGAGAGAAATCAAAAGAAATCAAAAGATGGGACACAGCCCAAACAAACTAAATACATAAAAATTAAAGGAAGCAATCCGGTCTTCACTCATCGGCCGGCGGATCCTGAGGAGGAGTGGGGTAGTGGCTATGGAGCCAGACTGAGAGGTTGTCGAAACCCTGCACCAAGCTGTCTAGTCGAGTATCGGTACTCTGCTGCCATGTACCGACATTATGCTGAAAAGCATCGAATCGCGTGTCGATGCTCTGCTGAAAAGCATCGAATCGCGTGTCAATGCTTTGCTGCAGTGTGTCGAAGCGGGCGTCAAAATATCCCCTGTTCGACCGTGATGCGCTAGCCTCTGGCTGCGGGGCGTCGCCTCCCTCAAAGTCGAGGTTGTTGAGGAGGTCGTCGAAGGTCTCGAGGCCATCTACTCGCACAAACCCCCCTCCTGGCGATCTAGTGATGATCTTCATGTTAATCAGGGTGGAGGCACCAATCAGCTTCGGCGCCAATGCCCCTGGCTCTGCACCATCAGGACATCCCCATGTCTCCGCCAGCTGTGAGAGGAGTGGGGCAACCAAGATGTACCCCTGTCTGGACTCTCCTCCCTCTCGTACCCCAAGCTTCTTCACGTGCTCGAGGAAGAAATATCCAGGATTGGCCTTCCGGCCGGTGGCCATGCAATATAAGGCCAGCAGATCCGGCCGTGTAATTGACTCCGGACTCTTGGACCTGCCATGAATAGTACTGGTGAGGATCTTGTGACAGATCCTAAGAGCAGTCGGGAGCCGGGAGCCCTTCACCCCTGAATGATAATCCCGTCGGCCAGTGAGCAAACTCCACATCTCAACCGGAGTCCACTGATCAGGCCACTCGCATATGGCATCTCGGAATGCCAGCTGATCAGTGCGGCTGAAAAACCCTGCCTGGACGTTGAACTCGTCCAACGTCAGCGAGCGGTATCCTTCATTCATCCAGAAGTCCACCGCGCAAACATCCTCCCCATAGCTGTTAGTCGACTCCGTGACGCCGACTGTAGCCAAGAACTCCTTCGTGGCCGTCAAATATAGCTAGGATGGTGGATTAAGGACAAATCCCCATCCTATGGCGTCGAAGTAGCTCCTGACATCATTCTCCAAGCCCACTGCTCGGAGAAGCTCAAAGTCGAGCACCCTTGACGGCTCGATGGTGAACGTCTCTATAAGCTGTAGCCGGTCCCGGTGTCGATCTGTCATTACACGTCTGGCCGGGGCTCTCTGCCTTTTGCAAGAAGATTCTGCCATTTCTGATAATCTTTGTAGGAATGCACTCACAAGCAAGGAATGTGGAGAATGAAGAAAGGTATGCAAAATGAGGGAGGGGAGGTCTTATTTATAGGCAAAATTCCGCCAATACGGCCCGTATTGGATTCAATACGGCCGTATTGGCCTTTCCATTGATGTACAAAGTTTATAATCAATATGGACCGTATTGGATCCAATACGACCGTATTGGGGTTCAGTACGGGCGTACTGGATTTTAATACGCCCGTATTGGAGTTGAAACGTTGTACTTAACGTTAACTCCAATACGACCGTATTAATACCAATACGGGCGTATTGGATTTTTCTGATTTTTGATTTTTGATTTTTGATTGATTTTTTTTTTTTTTTTTTTTTTTTTAAATATAAACAGAGAATAAGTGATCTTCTAGTACACCTATCATCTGTATGCATGTATGCAAATGAGATGCACCTAATTCTATTTGATTCAGTTTTTCAAAAGAATTAATCAATGCGTTCTTTGTTTGGATCTTGCCATTCCTCCAGACAGACTGTGCTTTGCCGATTTCTGTAACCGAGGAACGATGCGTATTTGATTTTTGGTGTCATCAACCAAATGATTCTCCCTTCCTTTAGAAGATGTGTCAACCCTCCTATTGACCACTATATCTCCATGTTTCCTCTTAGATTATTCAAAAATCTTTGGGACAAGGGAGAAGAGAAGGAAAGGATATATGTTTTCAAAAGTTTGTGTTTTAGAGGGGATTATTTTATTTTTGAAAAATGGATTTTGAAAGAATGGCTGGCCAATGGTAGGCTCAATTGTTTAGGTTAGTTTGATTAAACACTTATGAAGTTAAACACATCTTTGTTATTAATGATTGTGCTTTGACAACTTGGATAGCTTTTCTTGAGCCCCTTTGTTGAATTCAGTTGGTGGTACCATCATGGATTTATTCTATTTTTTGATTGCCCTAACTTTTGCCTAAAACACCCATTTGTGGAGTTTTAGCGGGCTTTTGTTTTTGTTCATTATTTTATAACCCTAATTTTTGCCTAGGTCACCCTTTTGTGGGATTCCTAGCGGGTCTTTTGCTCTTATTTTTGCGCAGTCCCTTTTTTGGGTTTCCTGCCGAGCTTTTTGTTTTTTAGGATTTTTGTCTTGAATGGATTTCTTTTTATCCATGACGGCACTTATTGAGGCCAAGAAAAGGTGCTCCAAGTTGTCGTGCACATTTCCACACAAAATGATGTGGGTTTATTGATTATTAAGACGATTTTAACCTCACTTATGTTCATTCAAACAGGGTTAAATAATGTGGTTTAGAATTTTATTGCAAGCAAGAAAAGAAGCAATAAGAAATAATGAAGAATGATTTTATTATAATCATAGTGGAAACATGTGCCCTATCGAGGCTCGGGGGTCGGGCTGTCCCCGAGGAGTGATCTCTAATAGTCACTGAATTTACACATCCCTATTAGAAGGAAAAGGACACTTGATGACGACAGCTGGCCTTGACGTTTGTGAACCAGCCTTCCTAAAGATCTGGCTTAAAGAACGTTGAGAAGGATCTTGATTCCTCTTCGTTCTTTGATCTTTAACGGGGTTGTATCCTAACCCTTGTTTCCCCGGATTGTCCTTGATAATGGGTAGCTCCGGGATTCCTTGGGAGTCTTTGCCTAATCCTTGTCCTGGCAAGTATCCGTTCTTTGTGAGCATATGAGCTACCTTCTTCATTTCTCGGGGAAATGTCTCAACATTGGCGATTTCCAATGCTTGGAAGACGGTTTCTAAAGCTTCCTCTGCTGCATCCACATAAGGTATGTTGGATGGCTTGCTGATGAGTATGTCATCTTCAGCTTGCACGGTCACCAGTTTGTCACCCACTATGAACTTGACTTTTTGGTGGAGCGTAGAGGGTACAGCTTTCGCATCATGAATCCAAGGTCGGCCGAGGAGACAGCTGTATGCAGGAGTAATGTCCATTATTTGAAATTCGACGTTAAAGATAGTGGGTCCGATTTGGCTTGGAAGATTGACTTCTCCCACCACTTCTCTTTTAGAGCCGTCGAAAGCTCGAACGATCATGTTGCTTGGGCGCATTTGGACTCCCTTGATTGCCATCTGATCGAACGTTCTTTTTGGCATCACGTTCAAGGAAGATCCATTATCCACCAAGACCTTTGCGATGTGATACTCCTTGCACTTTACAGAGATATGCAAGGGCTTGTTATGGTGCGGTCCCCCGGTGGGGATCTCTTCATCTGTGAAGGTGAGGTGATCATTAGCCGTGATGTGACTAACAATTCCCTCAAATTTGTCTTGGGATATGGTGTGTGATACATACGCCTCGTTCAAGACTTTCAACAGAGCTTGCCGATGCGGTTCGGAGCTTAGGATCAACGACAACAAAGTGATCTTCGCTGGTGTCTTGTGAAGTTGATCCACAATGGAGTACTCGCTCTGTCTGATGAATTTTAATAGCTCATCAGTCTCCTCCTCGGATTCTTTTTCCTCGGTTTTATCTTTTCCTTTTTCTTTATTCTTGGGGGCTTTATCATGAAGATCTTCGGGAGTGTAGATCCTGCCACTCCTAGTCATGCCCCCAAGTCCAGCGATATTAGAGATATCACTGTCGGCAGAAGTATGGATGTCGTATATCCATGGCACAGCCTTATTCGATTCGTAAGGGAAAGGTCTTGGTGCGACAATCCTTAAGGGCGTGGGACCTTCCCCTTTTTCTGTCTTGATTACCAACAACGGCGTCGTCGTGTGTTCGCTTTGCGCAGTTGTTGGTTTGCATTTTATCACAAATGGCGTGCGATCCATTCTGAACATACGCATCGATTAATTCTTTCTTTTTATTAATCTTTATTATTAATTACCAAGAGAGATAAATGCAAAATGAATGACTAATGAGATGCAAAGGCAATAAATCTCAAAAATACGATTTTATTCATTAAAGAAAGTGTACAACTTTTATACAATGCTTTGAAGCAATTTTTTACAATAAGAGAAAAGCCGGTAAAAACCCACAGGCGGGTTCATATTTCTTTGCCATTCATCTTCGGCTTCCTCGACATGACGACCCATTGCTTCAATCTGCGTATGGACCGCTTGGCTCATATCGTCACTGATTTTCTGAGCCTCCTTCGCTTTCTGAGTATAGTAGTTGATCATGGCCTGTAGCTCATTAAGCTCGTCTTCGGCTCGATCCTTCTCCTCTTGGAGTTTGGCCATTTGTGCCAATCCTTCCCTTTCCTTTCTGTGGAAATCGGAAAGGTTTGCGGCTTGTCGTTGAGCGACTTCCCGCCATTGCTGTGCGTCGGATCGAGTCAGAAACAAATCATCTTGCATGTCCTTGATCAACTGTGCCTGCTTTGCATGCTCGGCTTCAAGGCGTGCTATCTTCATATTGACTTCTTGGAGTTGACTACTCGGTTCAACCTTTGGCATTTTGGATGCCCGAGTAGTCTCCTCGTTGAGGTTAGCACACTCATCCTTGAGCCGCTCTATCTCATGGTCCTTCTTCTTGCATTGCCTTTGAAGACCATCAATGGTGAAACTGGATTCTTCGTTTTTCTCTTCAAGAATTCTCATCTGAGCTCCCATGATTTCCAGTTTCTTGGTCAAGGCATCGACCTGTTCTTGCAACACCCTCCTTGTAGTCGTGGTTGCACAAGAGGTGGATGGTTGTGACACCCCCCTCTCATTCCTCCATTTCTCGTAATCAATGGGAACGGACACCCGAGGCTTTTCAAGCTCGAGATCTCCCTCATAGGTTGGTCTCTCCCACGCTCTTATAATAGCGTGCATATCTCTCTGATGCTCGGGATCGAAAGAGAAACACAACCCTCCCAGCTCCTCTATGGTAGGAATGATTTGGGTCCTCATTAGTTGCCTCATAACCAATTTAGGTGAGTAGGTTATGCAACCTCTGAGGCCCATCAATGGTATGCTCGAATAACTGCCGCATCTTGTCAATACATGGCTCGGACGGAACCAAGGGCAAACCCACGTGAAGTGCTCGATACTCCACTGTTCCATCTCATCCTTCCAGTCGGAAGCATATCGGCGGCAGACGGGGATCTTTGAGAAGCTTCTCAACGGATCGGGCAAAGTCCCCATGTGACTAGAGGCGTAGAAATGTGTGATGCCCCACACATATAACAAGGAGGTGCAGCATCGGATGATCTTCCCTTGCTTCTGTTGAGATAGATGAACAGACAGCAAGGTGTCGGCGAGAATAGCGGGCACGGGACTCTTCATATGCACGTCCCAAGCAAAGAAAGCGTCCATCGCAGCATGGTCCACTGTGTTAGCGTGAAAGGGAAATAGGATCGTCCCAAACACGGCTAATCGCAAGAGTCTTGTTGAAAGCTAACCAATCTCCCTCACCAGCCAAGGAAGAAAGGTGGTCTTCGATCATAGCAAGCTTCCAACCCTTGATACTGCCGTTCCCTACTAAGGCAGCTGATCGTAGTGGTAGTTTGACCTGAGTGGCTACTCTCTCTACGGCCACATGGTTCCCCTGAAAAAGGTAAACCCCAGCTAATTTAGGCCACCGTAACATGAGCTCGTACTCCTCTAGAGTAGGAACCAGGTCAAACTGGGGGAACTCAAAACAGTGCAGATCGGGACTCCAGAAGTGAACCAATGCCCTCAGAAAAGCTGGATCCACACAAATCCTCATCAAATCGAGAACTCGCCCATAAGATTTCTCAAACTCGACGCGAGCCTCTCTTGACATCAAGGTACAGAGGTGATCCAACCTCTCAGCACGGTATAATAGGAAGTCCACTTTCTTTAATGGCCTTTGCACCTCCCTAGACCTCTCCATAATCTACAATACAATGCATGATATGAGATGATAGCGATGAATATGCATGCATAGTGTTTATTCAACTAAGCATTATCATGTTTTCGGGATATTCCTAAGATGATGCATGATATTGCTTGGTTTGGATAAATACGTATTTTTTCTTTTTGAGTATTTTGTATTTTTATATATTTTGGGTGAAAAGGGAAACTACCTATATGAATGCAATGGAGGCAGATGTTAACACCATGTACTTAGAAAATCTTTATTTCTATTTATTCTTATTTTTTTATATTGTAAACAAGAATGTTGTATGTTTAAAAGGTGCAAATATATGCTCATACAATGTCACATAAAAAATGCACACACAATTCACTCATCCACGAACAGTCACGAGCGAATCACGAGGTAGGGGTATCCTGCAGAAATGGTGCATATTCAAGGTAGGTTCTAACTGTTCTCACCAGTCCAAGGCCCCCAAGGTGCCCCCATTATAGGGACCCAATTCCTCTCATCGTAGGTCGATGGAAAGCTCCAACGCACCGTCGGACTCAAGTTCATGGTTATCACCTTGAGTGATGTTTTCCGACAACGGTCTACGGGCACCTATAGACCCATTCGACAACCGGCCGTACTAACATCCACTCCCTATGGTTAATCACTCATGCCCCCGGGTATAGAGGGAACTGTTGTGTGCAAAGGTTTGTGTGCAGTTTTTATTTCAAACAATTGCGTAAATTTAAAAATACAACAGTTATTAAAGCCATATAATAAATTATGTTATCATACAAGCAAGGGGTAATAAAGTAATTTTAACTATTATTTGTTAAAAACAATCTGTCACTAAATGGGATTGACTCTCGAAGCTTCCCCAGTGGAGTCGCCATCTGTCGCCACCGGCCCAAACGGGCCTCGGCGGTCGCGAAGACGGTCGAGCTCGCTTTTATTTTAGTTTTGAAAATGTATTGGATTATTAGAACGACTTGTTCTCAAACTGAGACCTTGTCGATCTTATCCAATTTATTTATTAAAAGTCTCACCAATCCATGTTAATCCCAAGCGGGACCCTCCATGGATTAGCGGTTTTCGTAAAAGGAGGGTTCTTTGGAGTCGCCACCAATGTTTTACTCAAAACATTGGAAAAAGGGATAAGGCAATCGATTCAAAAATCGACTTCGGCCATTACAACCAGAGTCGGGTAAGGGAGTCGGTTACGCGTGGGGAAGGTGTTAGCACCCCACAGCGCCCCTTTCGGGTTCCCTATGACAGATTATTTCTAAAATAATAGCGTAAAATTACTAAATTACCCCTATTTATTCTAAGCAATTATAAATTAACTATCTACATGATGACAGTTTAAATATGCACACAGAAAGCAGTAAAAGGAAGGATTTAAGAAGAAACCTTTGAAGCGTGCTTTTATATATTAAAGTAAAACTGGGAAGCTTTTTGGCGTTCCCTCGCTCTACAAGCTCGCTCGCTCCCTCCTATAAAATTTTGACTATGGAAATCCGGAGGATTTCCCTTCGACTAGGTTCGATCCTCAAGCAAAATGGCTCGGGGCTCAAGAACTTCGTCGGATCAACTCTCCAAGTGATTTCTAGGGCAGAACACTGCTCAAAAACCCCAGAATACTCAAGGAGAGGGTTAAAACTGTGTGTAAAAGTGTCTTATGACGTCAAAATGACGCCATATTTATAGGGAACAGGCCCAATACGGGCTACAGAATCAATACGGCCGTATTGAAATTTTTGAACTTCAATACGGCCGTATTGAATTCAATACGGCCGTATTGAAATTCAGAAATTTCAATGCGCCCGTATTGAGTTCACTGCGGCTGTATTGAAGCTTCAATACGGCCGTATTGATTTCAGTACGGCCGTATTGAAGTTTCAGAAACTTCAATACGCCGTATTGAGTTCGCTGCGGCCGTGTTGAAGCTTCAATACGGCCGTATTAAGTTTAGTACGGCCGTATTGGGCTTCATTCCCTCCACTTCCTTTTTTTAAGCTACTCTAAGACCTCTAAACCTACAGATAGCCATCCTATGGTCTTCTAGGAGTCCTTCTGGCTGACTTTCCTTCGATCTTTGAGGGTCTTCGAGTTTTATTTCCGACCCGGGCAATTTTAGGGGTCTACAAATATAAATATTTATTATGCTAATGGAACTCCAATTCTAATTGACAAAACAAACCTGAACCATATAAAGGACAGTATCTAAGCTTTGTTCTTTTTTTCTTTCTTGATTGATTGTTCTGTTCTTGCATCCGCCTTATTATTACTATTATCATCTTGCTAATGTTATAATGAATATATGTTACTAGCTTGTGTGTGGAAGATGATAACCTTGCTACTATTAGTCTAAATATCCAATTGTCACGTATTTTTCACTTTTTTAGGGTAGCTTCTTTAACCCTTTAATATTTTGATGGTTCAATGGTAAGTAGTTATTGTCTTGCACTTCTAACTAGGTATTGTGAAATTTGGTGAAGGAACTAGGGAGACCAAAAAGGAAACAATTATCTGCAAAATGAAGTTATGAATTAAATATGATTTTTCTATGAATTTTCTAAGTTATTGGCAAACAGATTAGTTGAAAAAGTGGTGCAAGAGGCTTGTGGTAGTGCAAAAGGATTCACCGGAACATATCGTTGGATGGCGCTCGAAATGATCAAAGAAAAGCATCATACCAAGTAAGTAGATGTGTATAGTTTTGGCATAGTTCTATGGGAGCTTTTGACAGGAAAAACTCAATTTGACAATATGACACCAGAGCAGGCAGCATTTGCAGTTTCCCATAAGGTTTGCATCAGAATTTACTAATTGTATGACTTGTACTCTTATAAAATTTTATGAAGAAAATTAAGTGCTCATTTCATGGTTTTTTTGTCTCATGATTAATCTACATATTTACATCAAAAAACTAGTGGTATGCTATGCACATGCTCAATGTGCACAAAATTGCCTTACGTCTCAATTGTTTTAGTTGTTAGTATTTAGTAGTATGATTAATCTCTTTGACACATTTTTTGTTGATTGCAGTTTATATTGGATTCCTATCTTTTTTTTCAAGGTATTAAGAAAAATTAGCACAGTTTAGAAGCAGTTCATAAATAGTTTAGTTCGAAAATAGTGTAGTTCAGAAACAGATTAAGGTGCATAACAGTTCAATTTAGTTCATATTATAGTTCAATATAGTTTAGTACAGTACAGTTTAATAGAATAAAAAACAGTTCAGTTCAGTTTGTGTAATCTAATTTTCAGTTCAGTTCAGTTTAATTGAATTACTTTTCAGTTTAATATAGTTTTTAAGAGTTTAGTGCAATTTAATTTGCCCACCCCTAGGTCACACTTCTAAGGTGGCTACTACCTCACATGCCTTTCTTACTACTACACTCGCATCATATTACTCATGTTAGGTCACAATCTTTGCATTTCTTAGCCTGTGTATAAGGAAATGGACATCCAAACTCTGTTGCACAACCAAGGTTAGCTTGTTCTATAAGCTAACCAACCTATTATGGTCTACTCTCCAAGTTAGGAAAAGTTAGCCGACACGAATAGTAATGGCCTACTCACCTTTGTTTTAAATAGTGACAAAAAGGGAGAAAAGGTAATCAATCATCTTAATATTCTTTTTTAGCTTTTATAAATATGTTGATATGTTTTACTCTTTTATGTTTTATGATTCTAATACTCGTTATATAACTCTGATGCATTTTAGCACGCTTTGATACTCTTATATTCATATATATGCTTTGATCACATTGTGCTTACATTGTTCATATGTTTTTCTTGTATATGTTTTGATCTTTAAAAGCATGATATGATCATTCTAATAGAATCACCTTGTATAGTGCATAAAAAATTTAGGGGGAGTTTTCTAAGCTTATATCTTATGCTTTTAATACATATATATGATATCTATAAGACTAATACAAATGTATGACAAACATGTTTCGTTGTTATTATGAATCAAGTCATAGGTTTTTCATCAATTGAAAATGGGGAGACTATTAAACCAAAGACAATTTCATACATCCAATACTCTAGTTTTGATGATAACAAAGTAATGACTTTAAGAAACTAACACTACTAGAAAGATTGTATTCTAAGTCGGTTATTTTGTCATATCTACATCGGTTCTAAAATCGACTTAGATGAAGGTGACGTAGATGAATAAACATATTTACGTCAGTTATGTAAAAACCGACTTAGATGTATGTGTTGATCTAAGTCAATTTTCATAAAACAATCGTAGATGTATGTGTTGATCTAAGTCAGTTTTTGACAAAAACCGACTTAGATGTATGTGTAAATCTAAGTCGGTTTTTGTCAAAAACTGACTTAGATCAACACATACATCTAAGACGGTTTTTTTATGGAACCGTTGTAGATTATATTTTTTAATAATGAATGATTATATTCTATGTGAAATGTTGCTTTCTTTAACATGAGGTTTCAGAATTATAAGTTCTTTAATATTCTTAATATTTTGTGCTTTTTTTTTCTTGCATCCCTCCTGAACTCATGCATACGTTTTGTGTGATTGTGTCACTTTGGTACTCCTTGAATGATAATTACTTTACATATGAACAAGCTAAGGAAATAAAACTGTTGAGCCAAAGAAGAATACAATACGATACGAAAAAAAATCCTATACAATGCAGCAATCGAAGTAGGCTACTCTATTTGAAAGCTTTGTTAAGATAAAAATCATCAAGAAAAAATTATACAAATGAAACACTTGGTAGAAAGAAGAGAGACTGAATACCTGCAGCATTTGAACAATATCACTGCAATTTGACGAAATGGCTTCACTATAAACCTGTAGCAGTTGATTACGCATGATAAGCCACGAGTCCCCAAACTTCTTACTTTTTAATAAGACAAGCTTCAGGAGATCTTTCAAAACTATGCTACAAATGAATTAGGAAACATGCAGGTATGAACATCAAGGACAAGAAAAATGTTGTATGGAAAATAGAAAAATAAAAAATAATTAATTAAGAAAAAAGAAGAAAGATCATTAACTACTTACAAAAGAAATAAAATAATGGCACATAATTTATCATTCACTCAAGACACTGATGGTATCCATGAAAAAATGAGGAAAAACAGAGAAACATTGTAAACTTGCATGCAATTGGATAGGAATTAATTTTTTTCAATGAATCCTCCCATTTTGGAGAATAGAGTTTGAATTATTGAATCTTCAAGGGTTATTACTCGTGAGTCGTGCCTGTTTTACATGAATTTAAATTACAAATATTCAAAAAAAACAATGGTGAATCTTCAAGGGTGCTTTCTTCAGACATTTTGCCCGCACTGTTTTCTTTTTCTTTTCTCTTTTTAATTAGTTTTTCTAATCTCCTCTCCTCTCAATAACCTTCACTCCTTTCATACTATTATTCATTTTTCTTTGATCTAAATAATAATGAATTTTGATAGAAGAGTTCATCATACCACTGAACATGCAACTAAATACTTATGAATTAAAAAATATATATTATTTGCTTACTGTTAAAGTTTTCATAGTTCGAAAAAATATCAAATCATTGCCATCATTGTAAACCTTCCTATTGATGAAAAAAATATAGAAATAGAAGTACAAAATCTATATAGGCTTCCATAATGGATTTATAGCTTTCTGAAGTTGATAATAAACTTTTCCATCAATGCTCTCATTTCTGGATTCATGTGTAATCTCTAGTTTAGTGTATGCCATTTGTATTTTAATCATAATATGAATTGTTCGGAAACCCATCTTTTACTTCAATTTTTTTTTTATTCTTAAGAGGTACCAATTGCACCCGCTGTCTCTGATAGGAATTGCACTTCTCGCACCTCTAATTTTTCAGATTTCTGTTGCGCGCAGATAGTCTTTTTCAAATTATAAAAATGCTTTTGAATTGTATCAAAAAATATATTACTAATTCATAAGCCATCAGGGAGATTTCAAAATTAAAATATATAAATCAGGCACACAAGCTATAAGTCATAAGCTAGCCGATAGAAACCTTAATGCGACTAATTCGTTATAGCAAGGATGTCTTTCATGAAAGCCACACACAGGCAACAACAAAGAGAACATTCACCTTTTTATGGTCCCTAGTAGCAGCTTTAATATTTATGCCCAAGGTTAGAGTCTTCTTAAGGATTATTGCATCACGTGTAGCAGGGTCATGAATCCAAAGAAAAACTGCAGTTAATAAGCCAAACCAGGTATATATGGTTAGGAAATGAAACATATATGCTTCACTTGTCTAAATTCTAAAGTACATATAATTTGGTTAATAAATAGAGAACACATAGCTTGGTTAATAAATTCAAATGCGACATTTTAATATTGGAAATTGTCAAGCCTCACCTTAAATGATGAATAGAGTAATACTGCGGCCAAGAAAAGGTTGACTGCCTCAAACCTCTAAACATTATCATAATTAACAAGATGATCAACAAATAGTATAAAACTCACTTAAAAAGGTAAAATATGAAAAGAAATATATCCATCATGAAACACACCTGAAGGGTGGCTGTTCCGATAAGTATTAATGCCAGCCGAAAGAAAACTGTACCAGCAATACCATATGAGAGCACACGATTCTGTAAGTTAAAAAAAGTACATGAAAACTTATCAATTAACTACTTTTTATTGTTAAGATAATATCAACAAATTCAGAATTAAGAACTTGTTAAAACATGAAGTTAAAATTGTGCACAGTTTACCCATGAAAATAAGTTTTATACATAACCTGATATGTAACTGGAACTTTGAAGTAATTGAATATTAGAACAAAACCAAAGAGATTATCTACAGAAAGACTTTGCTCCAATATGTACCTAAGAAGTACATAAAATTCAGAAAATCATCATCCCAGCAAGTACAAAGCTAAAGTAAGTGAAAGCAAAGCAGAAAGAGGAAAAAAGTGGTGCCACCATAGTTCAATCCATAAAGTTAGTATTCATGAATCCCAAAATAAACATCCAATACATAGAAGAGCAGTAGAAGCAGAACAAAAGGCAAATGAAACACTCTAAATGATGGAAGACTTGTTGAGAAACCGGATTGATGTTGATTCCCCTTCAAGCTTCTCCCTAGATCTTTGGCTCCTTGATTCTTCCTAGGCTTGGATAAGGTCTCCAAGGGAGGAGGAGACCTTAGAACCACCACGGTTTGGTGGAGAAACTCTCCCAAGAGGCGCCACTCCTTGAAGAAGAGATAAGCCCCTTCAATTCTCACCACACTCTTCTATGGAAGGGATAAGAGAATTGGATGCACTCAAAGAGGTTTAGGGACTTTTGGAAGAGAGAAATCTGATCTCAACTCAGAAAATACAATCTCTAATTCATCAAAAGTGTTTTACAATGAAGGAAAAACGAAAATATAGGAGTAGGAAGCTTGGAGAGCAAGCTAGTCTTAACCATGGTTCACTAGGAACCATGGTAAGGTCTAGCTAACCATCCATGGTCTAGAGGCTTGGAGAGCAAGCTACTCACTTAGCTTGCTTAGTAAGCAAGCTAAGGAGAAGCTTGTGCTTCAAGCTTCTAAGCTTGAGAAGAACCAAGCAATTTAGCCAAGTGTGAACACAAGTGTGAACACAAGTGTGAACACATCTAGGTGGGTGGCTCTTTGGAATTAATTTACTCCAACCGGTTTTGAAAATTGTTAATTTGGTTTAGTTAGGTTCATCCAATGTGAATGGAACCTAGCTAAATCAAATCTATGAAAAATTAGGAGTAAAATGAGTCCAATATGTAAATTTTAGCCTAGGACCACCTCTTGGCTAAATTGCTAGTAACACTCTCTAGCTTGCTAATGCCACTCTCTAGCTTGCTAATGCCACTCCCAATCCTACTACTAGAAAACTAAGAAAAGAGTGTATTTCTAGGTTAGGTTAAATGGAGTCAAAGTGCCCAAGTAACCTACCCTAGAAACAATATACAATAGCTACTAAAAAGGAAATAAGGTGCCTCACAAATACAAAGGCAAAAATACACCTATACAAGTATCTACTATATACAAGGTACAAGAAATCAAACTATACAATATATTTACAGTAGAGACTATAAGACTAAAAAGAGGAATCATACTCAATACTCATATTGAGCATAGGTCTAAGAAGCACCTCCTCTATAGAAGCCTCCTCTAGCCTCCTAACCATAGACCTAGTTAGAGGCCTAATGGTCTTCATGTGTGAGCATCCTTGGATCACCCTTCACCCTTCTTGGTCTTACTTCTTCCAAAGGGATCCTTGGGGATTAGATTTCCATCACTAAATGATAAGTAAGCTTAAAGAAACTTTGCATAATATGATCAACGAGCCTTATTTCCATCCACAGAAATTGAATTAGATACCAAAGAATTTATTATAACTCACATTCTGCTCAACTATGTTAGACTCCTTGATCAACCACTCATTTTGAATGAATAGCTGTTATTACATTATTAGCTCACCACCCAATAATCGTTCATTTAACTTGATATGCTCTTTCTTCCAGAAAGTTGAGAACCATAAAAATACAAGCCAAATTAGAATTCACATAAAGTTTTAATACAATTAAAATGGTTAATCAAAAATTGTTTTGAGGATTTGCCACAGTTTTCTAATTAGCATATAGCATCCATATTGATAACTAATAGGGAAATGGGAAAAGGGTGTAAAGAGTTTAGAAAAGTCATAGAATCTAATTTGGTCTTGAAGGGAAGTAGTAAAATTAAGTTCAAAGAAGTTTGAACTTCCCTTAAGATCAAAAGTAGAAAATAAGACACCATGAGATGTATCTGATAAACAATATAAACCAAAGGTTGGGTGCTTTATTAGAACAACTAAAGTAGGAGAAGTCCTAAATAGACAATGGCCGTCTACTTTGGGCACCACCAAAGTAGTAGCATAAGAAGTAGAACTAGGTGAAGTCCACTTCTTCTTCACAAGACTAAGAACTTGAGATCCATTATTTTCAAAAATATTTAGGTGGTGGATCTTAAGCTCTAAGGTTGTGGCAGCATTAGAAAAAGAGCTAAAATCTTTGTGAAGAAGAAAAGTCTTTTTGCAATCATTTTTAATAGAAAAGTGACTTTCCTTTATCACAAGATTTTTGGAGGAGACACTATCCTCCTTACTCTTTTCCAAGATTAGTGTCTTTTTAGTTTTAAGAAGGTGAAGAGGTTGTTCAACTAGAAGACATTTCTTGATAGAATGTTTTATTAAAAATTGACTTCTAGGAACAACTTCCTTGGAGGAGACACTACCCTCCAACTCTAGAACCTTCTTTTTCTCCTCTTTTATTTTTTTTGATTTCATAAATATTTGATCCTCCAACACTTGTGAAGGTGTAAGAGGATTCAAGGTGTGTTTCTTGCCTAGATGGACTAGGCAGATTTTATTGGTGACACCATCATGAATGGCTTTTCTATCATGTTGCCATGGTCTCCCAAGTAAAATGTGGCTTGCTTCCATTGGAATGATATCACATAAAACTTCATCTTTGTATTTTCCAATGGAAAAAGGCACATTTACTTGATCCTTAACTTCTATAGGTCCATCCTCATTAAGCCATTGAAGTTTATAAGATTTAGGATGGGCTATAGTAGTTAAGTGAAGTTTATCAACCAACCTTTGACTTACAAAATTGTTACAAGACCCACTATCAACAATGAGAGAACATGTTTTCTTGAAAATTTTACATCTAGAATGAAAAAGGTTCTCTCTTTGTGATTGATCTTGTTCTTTTAATTGGTTGGTTAATAACCTTTGGGCAATTAATAGATCACCCTCACATGGTGCTTCCTCACTAGAACTAAGAATTTCGTCTTCTTCATTTGAGGAGGATGAAGAAGATGAAGTGCTCTCTTTACTTAGGATTTCATTACCCCTAATGATCATGGTTTTCTTTGTGGGGCATTGGGAAGCTATGTGTCCCCTCCCTAAGCACTTAAAGCACTTAATGGAACTAGTTCTAGGCTCATCGGAAGGTTTTTGTTTTTCTTTTTCTTTTTCTAGTGGTCTATCCTTTGAATAGGAGGAATGACCCTCCTTCTTGAAGTCCTTCCTAAGGTATGAGGTAGATTCCTTCCTAAGGCTAGGATTTCTCCTAAGTTGTTGTTCTACCCTCACACAAAGTTGAACTAATTCATTAAGGTCTTTATAGGGTTGTAGTTCAACCTTGTCCCTAATCTCTAGGTTTAGACCACTTTGAAACCTAGAAATGGTGGTTCTCTCTTCTTCCCTAATTCCAGCCCTAAGCATAAGCAACTCCATTTTTTGCCTATATTCCTCCACACTAAGGTTTCTTTGTTGGAGTCTTTGGAGCTTGTCCATTAACTCCCTCTCAAAATAAGGAGGAATGTGCCTTCTCCTTAAGGCACTCCTAAGTTCATTCCAATATTTAATGGAGGGCTCTCTCATAATTTGTTTTTCTCTCATTAGGGAAGTCCACCAATGCATGGCACTCCCTTGAAAACTAAGGGTGGCCATAGGAACTCTTTTCTCTTCACTCACATTGTGGCAAGTGAAGAGTTGTTCAACCTTCATCTCCCAATCCAAGTAATCATCAACATTGTCTTTTCCATGAAAGGGAGGAAGGTCAAACCTAGATTCTCTAGAAGAGGTTGTTTCATGCCTAGGCCTATGTTGCCTAGGGGGTCTTTGATAGTAGCCATCATCATGGTGACTACTATGAAACCCTTCACTTGTAGATGAGTGAGTGTGTGTTTGATGGCTTTTGGGCCGAGATGACCCATCATCATGTGTATGTCTATGGGACCTAGAAGGCCCTTCACCATCATGTCTTTTGGGCCTAGAATGCCCATGTCTCTCATTGGCATGGGGTTTGCTAGTCTCACCCCCCACAACAAGCTTACTTAACAACTCTTTAATAGTTTCATTATTTTTTTTCATTTTCCAAGTCCTTTTTCCTAATATATTTCCTAAGTTGTCTAAGCTCATCTTTAGTGCTTGTATGACTTTTAGGAGAATGTTTACCATGCACACTACTATTATGAGAATGATCACTCATTTTTGCAAGAAGAAAGGTTTTCACAAGTCTTTAGCAAATTTGCAAAGTGAGTGATAAAAATTTTCACAAAGGTTTTCTCTTTTGGTGTAATACTAAGCACTTTGGAGGTCTAAGTATACAAGTTGCACTATCAAGGGAGGTGAGCTACAAAGAGCCACTTAATAACCAAGCCTTTTCAAGTGGAAATTACTAAACCCCCTAATACCTTTCTTACAAATCAAAGTTTTCACACAAACAAGCAAGTTAGTTGTGTGTGTGTGCACGGAACCCCTAATAGGCAATGGAAGCCTTCTAAACGAACTTAGAAGCTAAGCAAGTATATGGAAAGCAAGTAAAGCATATACTAGTCGTAGGGTCCTAATGTGGAAGTCCAAGTGGCACTTGAAGCTTTTTGGGACACTTCCACAAGCTACAAACGAAGTATGAAAGCTAGTAAATCTAGGCGTGTCCTAGTGGAAGCCCAAATGGCACTTAAAGCCTTTGGGGACCCTTCCACATGTACTAACCGAGTCTATTAGTCTTTATTTAGAACTATTTAGGAAGTGGTGGAACTTAAACAATGTCCCAAACAACCACTCCTAAATGTAGGTTTGTATACAATAGCAAAATTAAACAAAACTAACCCAAGTAGGGTTAAAGAGTTACAAATCAATGGAAACAAAACCAAATCAAAATCTTCTTGAAGAATCTCCTCCAAGAGTAGTTAGGACAGGTCTGGAACAGCCTTGAAGTCAAGAGAAAACGTCCCAAGTTGGTCTCCTCCAAGCCTTCACCAAGCCCTCCAAATCCGTCACTAATTTCTTCAAAATCCGTCACTAGTTTTGTTTCCAAATCCGTCTCTAATTTGTGACCTAAAATGAAAACAAGTCTTGGCTGCAAAACAACAAACAAATTAGCCTATCCAAAGGTGTTTCACTCAGGTTGGGTGTACCTCAATCTCCTTCAAGTATAAACTCCTTTGAGATGATCCAATATGTCTCAATTAAGCCTTCCTTCCAAGTGTGATGGCTTGAAGAAAAATTATGTCTCACAAGGAATAGCAACCAAACAAGAGAGAATAGAGGCCAATGAATGAAAACTGAAAAGCACAATTTAGAAAAGGCTATACTCTAATAGGAATTAGTGTGACAAAACAAAGAGAGCCAAGAAGACACAAAGCAACAAATAAAGGCAATTTTCAAAGGCTAGCACATAAAGGATTAAACCTAAGAATGGCACTAGAATGGATTACAAAAATTAAAACAAAAATTTGTGCAATGTTTTGATGGTTTTAAATTCTTTTTCCAGCCACTGGAAAGCAAGCAAACCTCACAAAAATTCACACAAAAATTCAAGGCCAAGTGCTACAAAATTTGCTTTGTTTTCACTTTAATTTTTCTAGGTTTTCTCTTTTGTTTTCTTTTCTTTTTCTTTTCTTTTTGTCACTTTTCTTTCTTTCTTTTATTTCAATACAGAGAGTAAGCACTTCAAACAGAGGCCAAACAATTAATAAAGAGGTTTCCAAGTGGTGGAGAAAAGAAGAACAAGAAGAGTAGAAGTGTAAGTGTACTAGTCAAAAATTTCAACACAAAATGTTACTAGTTTTAGTACTAGTTTGTTAACTTCTTTTGTACACTTTAATTTTCGTTTTCAATACACTTCTACCTCTGTTTTCTTTTGTCAAAACAAGCACAAGACACACAAGGAATTGCTGGTCACAAATTGCTAAGAAACTATTAGCAAAAGAAGTTCACAAAAATTGACTCTAGAACATGTTAGGTCTAATAACATGCATTGGAATCTTTTATGAGCACTCTAAGATTTATTTAATGTCCAACCAGCAATAACACCATACAAGAACAGAGGTTAACACATTAAGATTCAAAAAGAAAAAGGTACAACAAGGATTTAATGACAAGAAAAACAACTACACATGACTCTAAGACAAAACTAGTGGATTAAGAAATGTAAAAAGCTTGTATTCTTGTTTCTTTTTTAGGAGTTTCTTTTGACCGAATTATTTAGGAGTCCAAAGGAAGATAAAAGCAGTCCTAAAACAATTAAAAAGACATACAAAGAATACCTAAGGCACACACAAGGATTGGTTCACAAGAATTTAGAAGAAGAACCAAAAAACAAGCAAGACAAAGTGAGTGTGTTCTATAGATTTATATATGTGACACAAGAACCACTCAAGGCACACAAACACAAGACTCAAAAAGGAAATACATGTGAGAACAATTTAGACACATATTAGGATGATATGAACCGAACAAAACAAGACAAAGAAGCTTAGGAAAGAATTTACCAAGGAGACCTAGCTCTTGATACCAAATGATGGAAGACTTGTTGAGAAACCGGATTGATGTTGATTCCCCTTCAAGCTTCTCCCTAGATCTTTGGCTCCTTGATTCTTCCTAGGCTTGGATAAGGTCTCCAAGGGAGGAGGAGACCTTAGAACCACCACGGTTTGGTGGAGAAACTCTCCCAAGAGGCGCCACTCCTTGAAGAAGAGATAAGCCCCTTCAATTCTCACCACACTCTTCTATGGAAGGGATAAGAGAATTGGATGCACTCAATGATGGAGTTTAGGTTGAAGCAATGGATGGATTCTTGCTTCTTGTGACCTTCTCCGAATTTGAAGACCTTTTCCTTGAGCTTTCCATGGATTTAATGATGGAGGAAGATGATTGAAATGATAGGAGAAAACCCCTAAGCTATGGTTGGAAGCATCCAAGCTCAAGAACCAAAAGAAAGCTCACTTTCAAGCTTAGGAATGGAGGTTTTCCCAAGAACTAGGGAAGGTGAGATTTCGGTGACCTTTGAGAGAATTAGGGCTGAAGTAAAATTCAGAAATTCTCATTCATCAAAAGTGTTTACAAAGGTGAAGGATTCAAGCATATAAAGCCACGGATCAAGAAGCTAACCCATGTGCACTAAAAGTGGCGCCAAAATTTGAATTCAAATTTGAGTTTGAATTCAAATTTTGAACGTCCACTTTGGCTCCCCATGTGCAGCCCCTCCTTCTAGAAACCTTGATTACATTTAAGTGTAATTTAGGGTTCATTTGGGTGATCACATGTGCAGCCCCCTTTGGCACAAAACATGTGACTCAAATGCAACTCTAATTACTCTTAAATGTAATTAACATTCTATGATTCATGCTTTAATACTTAATCCTTCTAAATTCCTATTCTAATGGCCTAAATACAATGGCCAAGCAAATACAATGGAAAGGAAAAATTACAAGAATGAAAATGAGCCCAATATTGGGTACCAAAAGCCCAAAGGCTCATGAAGCCCAAAACTAGGCCCAATAAGCCTATGGCCTAAAATGCTATCCTAAATGGTCCAAAATACAAGACCCAAAATATAGAGAACCTATACTAACATGGTATATGCAAGACATAAGAAAATAGCTAAAACAAGATATGGCCCATAAGAAGCTCAACTTGGGCCTTTCAAGCCCATAGGGCCCATTGGGCCTTGACTGGCCCAATTCTCCATGTCTAGCCCACTCCTCTTGGCTCCTTCAATATGTCACCCCTTGCTTTCCTAAGCATGATTCCATCATCCCCTTCCTCTTGAAAAGGATTTGTCCTCAAATCACGAGGATGCATGGAATAAGAATTATCACCTACATACACAACATACCATGTATAAGAAGTGACATGTTTATAGGAAAAAAATGGAATGTGGATCCTAAGAGGAATCCTTCTAACTAACCTAGCAAAGAAAACTAAACTATTAAAATGAAAATCCCTAAAAGTAGAAATAGGATCCTCTTCTAAGTATAACCTAGAATGAAATCCTAAAAATGTAGTGACACTATGACTAAAACAATGAAAAGAATGATTCTTAAAAACTACAACATCTTGCCTAAAGTACCCTAAATGGTAGCCTAGGCTTTTCCTAAAATATAAAGAAAAAAATACTAGAAAACGTCCTAAATAATTTTGAATCATATTGTTTGGTAGATAAAATGTCTTGGAAAATCTTGAAAACTCATATAAACTATTTTTGTCTTGTAGGGAAGGGTGCAAATTAAGTTCAAATAAAGATGAAGTTCCCATAAGATCAAAAATAGAATATGAATTATGACAAGATGTATCTATCAAACAATATATTCCAAAATTTGGGTGCTTTATTAGAACAACTATGGTAGAAGGAGTCCTAAAGAGAGGAAGGCTATCTTCCTTGGGCACCTCCAAGGAAGTAGCAAAAGAAGTGGAACTAAGTGTAGTCCACTCCTTCTTCACTACATCTTGAAGTTGAGATTCATTTTTCTTTAAAATATTTGGTTCTAGAATCTCTACTTCATGACTAGTGGTAGCACAAGGGTAAGAGTTAAGGTCTTTATGTATGAAGAGAGTATTTTGCAAATGGTTTTTAAAGATAGAACAACTCTCTTCACTCACAAGTCCTTTAGAGGAGATATTTTCCTCCTTATTCTTCCCTAAGAGCAATTCCTTTTTTCTTTCTTTTTCTCTTGTTTTTCTCAATTTGTCTTTCGCTAAAAGTTTTTCTTGCTTTTGTTTAAGAATGTGAATTTCTTCCTCTAAATTTGCAATTTGTGCTTTTTTTTCAAGTTTTTCTTTTTCTCTTTTTAAGGCTTCTTGCTTTGTCCAAAGTGTTATTGGCTTATGCTTTTGTGAAAAAGATTTTGAACTATGGAATTGAGAACTTCCATGCTTACTTCGGTGCTTATTGTGTGATCTTTCTTCCTTTTCTTTTAATAGCCGAATTTCCTCTCCTAAGAATGCAAGACGGGCCTTTTCTTTAAGGCTACGCTTGGCCTCTTGCTCTCTCCAAACCTTTAATGATCTTAATTCATGTGCTACTTTTGAAATGTCATTGTAGTCACTTGAATTACTATCACTAGGAGGAGTAGAAAATTCTTCCATTATAGGTGAAAAGATTTCTTTTGATAAAAGAAGTTTGAAAAGCAATTTTTTTTTTCTGCAAGGTTAAGACTAAGTACTTGGAGGATTAAGTATACAAATTGAACTTTGGAGGGAGGTGAGCTACTAAGAGCCACTTAAAAACCAAGCCTCTTCAAGTAAAAATTACTAATCCCCTTTGTAGTTAATCTCTACCAAATTCTTTTCAATGAAAATTATGTTTGGGTGTTTTGTGAACTATGATATACTAGACGTATGAAAGCAACTAAAACAAGTATTAAGCAAGAATTAAAACTACCTAAACGTGTCCTAGTGTGAGAACTTGAAAGAATACAAATATCAATCAAGGACCACTCTCACAAAGTACTAACGAAAATGTACACCTAAGGAAAGATGGTTGTGTACCAAAGACACACCCAAGACACTCCTTTAAATGGCCAATTACAAGGTAATAAATGCTGGACAGAAAAGTAAACAAACTAATCCTTAAAACAAAGTTGTGACGGATTTGGAGTCCAATTTAGTGACGGATTTTCAGCCTCATTTTTTTTCATCACTTGTTTGAATGCTTGAATCCACCTCCAACCTTTGTCCTTTGATGCTCTTTGAACCTGCACAGTGAACACAAAAAAATAGGTGAAAGAAGGCTGCTCACAAGATGAAAGGCTTGATCACTCTTGTGAAGGTAGTTTTAGGAGTTTTAGGTCACCAAATTTAGGTCAAATTTTAAGGTCCTTGTTTCAAAACTCCTTTCCTATCCTTGTTGAGTCAATGTTTGGTTCTTTAGCAAGGATTTGATGCAACTTCCAGCACAGAATTTTAACAAAGAAAACTTAGACAAACAGCAAAAGCACAATTTAAAAAGCTTATACCAAAATTAAGAGTAATAGGTGTATATGGCAAGACTCAAAGAGGTTCAACAAGTAAAACTGAAAAAATAAGACTCCAAAATAAAGCTAGCACTCAGAGAGGAAAGTTCCTAGATAGGTACTAGAATAGATGAACAAAACAAAAAAAAAATTTGAAGACAATTGGACAAGTATAGAACAAGTTGTAGTCAAAACAAAAAAACAAGGAATCAAGTGATTTTATCCAAGAACACCTCACGGCTTTTTCAATTTAAATTGCTTTACATATATTTTTTTTTTAATTCTTTCTTTTTCTAGTCTCAAACTAAGACTTCAGAGAAGGTGTTTGCCTTTTGTTTCAAATTTTTCTATGATTCCAAGCTATAGAAACCGAGACTACAAGTTAGGTCAAATTTCAAGTGAAAACAAGGAAACTAGTGCACTAGTTTTAGGTTTTGTTTTGGATTCTTTTTTGTACTCTTTTTCTTTTGAAAATTTGGAACTCTTCTATTGTTTTAGGCTCTGTATTTCCTCTGTTTTCAGCCTCCTTTTCTTTTAAAAATTTGAATCCACAAGAAAAGTGCACTAGAAGTAGGTTAAACACTTGAAAATTTAGGTCACAAAATTTTTAAGTGATTTTCAAAGGAAAGTGAATTGAAAACTTAAGTACACAATGGAAACCTAACTCTAGGAGTTCACCAATGATCTAATGATGAACATGAACTCAAAAATGCAAAAATAAAAGCAAACAAGCAAAGGCACATATGATTAGAAATGAATCTCGGCCAAATTCAAAAAGACTCAAAAATTTTCAGCATATGAACACAAGCACATCTTGAATATTTTTTGACATTTTAAAGAACTAACATGACTTGACAAAACTTAAGATTCAAAAATAAAAATCAAAAACATGCATAGACAATGAGATGACCGAATCAAACAAAAGAAATAAGAAGTGACTCAAACAAATTGAAAACCGGACAAGGTAGAATTCCTAGACTCAATGTGATTGCCGGATTTTCAAATACAATCACACCAATTGGATCTCTCAAAAATTTTGAACAAGAATTTAGATCCAAACAGAAAAACACAATTGAGACATAGAAGAACACAAAAACACAAAAAAAAATTCGGTGGAAAAGGATTACTTAGCTCAAGGAAGCAACCTTGCTCATGATACCACTTGATGGAGTTTAGGTTGAAGCAATGGATGGATTCTTTCTTCTTGTGACCTTCTCCGAATTTGAAGACCTTTTCCTTGAGCTTTCCATGGATTTAATGATGGAGGAAGATGATTGAAATGATAGGAGAAAACCCCTAAGCTATGGTTGGAAGCATCCAAGCTCAAGAACCAAAAGAAAGCTCACTTTCAAGCTTAGGAATGGAGGTTTTCCCAAGAACTAGGGAAGGTGAGATTTCGGTGACCTTTGAGAGAATTAGGGCTGAAGTAAAATTCAGAAATTCTCATTCATCAAAAGTGTTTACAAAGGTGAAGGATTCAAGCATATAAAGCCACGGATCAAGAAGCTAACCCATGTGCACTAAAAGTGGCGCCAAAATTTGAATTCAAATTTGAGTTTGAATTCAAATTTTGAACGTCCACTTTGGCTCCCCATGTGCAGCCCCTCCTTCTAGAAACCTTGATTACATTTAAGTGTAATTTAGGGTTCATTTGGGTGATCACATGTGTAGCCCCCTTTGGCACAAAACATGTGACTCAAATGCAACTCTAATTACTCTTAAATGTAATTAACATTCTATGATTCATGCTTTAATACTTAATCCTTCTAAATTCCTATTCTAATGGCCTAAATACAATGGCCAAGCAAATACAATGGAAAGGAAAAATTACAAGAATGAAAATGAGCCCAATATTGGGTACCAAAAGCCCAAAGGCTCATGAAGCCCAAAACTAGGCCCAATAAGCCTATGGCCTAAAATGCTATCCTAAATGGTCCAAAATACAAGACCCAAAATATAGAGAACCTATACTAACATGGTATATGCAAGACATAAGAAAATAGCTAAAACAAGATATGGCCCATAAGAAGCTCAACTTGGGCCTTTCAAGCCCATAGGGCCCATTGGGCCTTGACTGGCCCAATTCTCCATGTCTAGCCCACTCCTCTTGGCTCCTTCAATATGTCACCCCTTGCTTTCCTAAGCATGATTCCATCATCCAAAGAGGTTTAGGGACTTTTGGAAGAGAGAAATCTGATCTCAACTCAGAAAATACAATCTCTAATTCATCAAAAGTGTTTTACAATGAAGGAAAAACGAAAATATAGGAGTAGGAAGCTTGGAGAGCAAGCTAGTCTTAACCATGGTTCACTAGGAACCATGGTAAGGTCTAGCTAACCATCCATGGTCTAGAGGCTTGGAGAGCAAGCTACTCACTTAGCTTGCTTAGTAAGCAAGCTAAGGAGAAGCTTGTGCTTCAAGCTTCTAAGCTTGAGAAGAACCAAGCAATTTAGCCAAGTGTGAACACAAGTGTGAACACAAGTGTGAACACATCTAGGTGGGTGGCTCTTTGGAATTAATTTACTCCAACCGGTTTTGAAAATTGTTAATTTGGTTTAGTTAGGTTCATCCAATGTGAATGGAACCTAGCTAAATCAAATCTATGAAAAATTAGGAGTAAAATGAGTCCAATATGTAAATTTTAGCCTAGGACCACCTCTTGGCTAAATTGCTAGTAACACTCTCTAGCTTGCTAATGCCACTCTCTAGCTTGCTAATGCCACTCCCAATCCTACTACTAGAAAACTAAGAAAAGAGTGTATTTCTAGGTTAGGTTAAATGGAGTCAAAGTGCCCAAGTAACCTACCCTAGAAACAATATACAATAGCTACTAAAAAGGAAATAAGGTGCCTCACAAATACAAAGGCAAAAATACACCTATACAAGTATCTACTATATACAAGGTACAAGAAATCAAACTATACAATATATTTACAGTAGAGACTATAAGACTAAAAAGAGGAATCATACTCAATACTCATATTGAGCATAGGTCTAAGAAGCACCTCCTCTATAGAAGCCTCCTCTAGCCTCCTAACCATAGACCTAGTTAGAGGCCTAATGGTCTTCATGTGTGAGCATCCTTGGATCACCCTTCACCCTTCTTGGTCTTACTTCTTCCAAAGGGATCCTTGGGGATTAGATTTCCATCACTAAATGATAAGTAAGCTTAAAGAAACTTTGCATAATATGATCAACGAGCCTTATTTCTATCCACAGAAATTGAATTAGATACCAAAGAATTTATTATAACTCACATTCTGCTCAACTATGTTAGACTCCTTGATCAACCACTCATTTTGAATGAATAGCTGTTATTACATTATTAGCTCACCACCCAATAATCGTTCATTTAACTTGATATGCTCTTTCTTCCAGAAAGTTGAGAACCATAAAAATACAAGCCAAATTAGAATTCACATAAAGTTTTAATACAATTAAAATGGTTAATCAAAAATTGTTTTGAGGATTTGCCACAGTTTTCTAATTAGCATATAGCATCCATATTGATAACTAATAGGGAAATGGGAAAACTATCATGCAAAGGCAGGTATTTCAAGGGATCTTAAACAGTACCAGACCTCATGTCATTGCAAGGGATATGCCACAAATATGCTTTATTTAGGTAGTTAGTTTACACATAAATACACATGACACAATCATTTCTTCAATACATTATTTTTATCTAGTACCCATAAATATGCTGGTTACAGCAAAGCAAGAATGCAAAACACCAATCCAACAGTTTAAATGTAGCAAAGCATTATTCCATAAACTCATTTTGCACCATACCTGTCATACACAAAAACAGCTACATCACATGCTGCCAAATAATCCTGATTTGACAAAACATTTGATACTTCACTCTCTGGTATCTCCCGCAACACGAGAGTTTTTCTGGTTCCCTATATAGTAGCAGCAAACACCAGGATCGTGAATATAAATATTGAATATTGTACCCATAAACTGCATTCCTTGGTTAACCTATTTAATATTGTTCATGTATATATGCTAAAAATCCAAACTAAAAATAAAAAATTGTTCATAATTCAAAAGAGAACAGAGAACAAAGAAGAAGAAAGGCCAGAACAGTCTCAAACAAAGAACAAAACAGAACAAAGTCATGGGAACACCTCCGCAAGACGAAACGCAAGGTTCTCTTTACAGTTGTTTCTCCGACGGCTGCACAAAGACGATGGCGGAATCGTCGAGGCAACCGCAATCGAGCTTGAGAGCGATTGGGGTGGACGAAGTGAGTGGAAGGGGCAACGTCCTGCGGAGGAAGTGAGCGGAGGAGAGTTAGTCAGTGAGTTAGGGAAATAGAGAATAGAGGATTTAGGGTTTAGTGAGCGGAAGGGGCAGTTATAGTTACGTGAGAGAATGTGGAAAGAGGGGATGAAGGAGAGTATGTGGCGGGCGTAGGAGCGGAGGGTGGAGGAGGTGGAGGCCAGAGAATGTGGCTGGGAGACTGAAGGGCACGCATGAACTGAGAGAGAACGCGCGGGTTTATTTTTAGGTCTCCATCTAAGTCAGTTTTACATAAAAACTAATGTAGATCATTTAACATCTAAGTCGGTTTTATTATAAACCGTCGTAGATATATTTGTGTAGGCTATTCTACAACGGGTATTGTCTAAACCGTCTTAGATTATGTAACGACCCGACTGGTCACTACGCCCGACATAGCACACTAGAAACACCAGACAGATAGAACAAGTATATGAATATAGGATCTAGAATATATAAATATACAAGGTTCCAGTCTGACTAGAGTTAAAGTGTACTAAAGGAAAATACAACCAAATGCTACTATCCCACGTAGCCACAAGCAAAACAACATCGCCAAGCAAAACAGCTGCAAGGTCCACCAACCTCACCACAAGACGCATCTCTATTCCTGCCCTGCTCCCATACATAGTATGATCATCGCAGTCCAAAACATGGAAAACAACAAAAGGGTAAGCTAGTGAAATTAAAAATTCAGCATACAATTTTATAATTGTCAATATAAATAACAACAGATACAGTTATCAACACACTTGTACAGCTTATACCACTCAACGATATCCACACCGCAATGCGGCAAAATCAGCACTGCTTAGCAGCAACAACAGCACCACTCTAGTGGCTATAACAACACCGCAAGGCGGCAATAACAACACCACTCTAGTGGCTATAACAACACCGCAAAGCGGCAATAACAACACCACTCTAGTGGCTATAACAACACCGCAAAGCGGCAATAACAACACCACTCTAGTGGCTATAACAACACCGCAAAGCGGCAATAACAACACCACTCTAGTGGCTATAACAACACCGCAAAGCGGCAATAACAACACCACTCTAGTGGCTATAACAACACCGCAAAGCGGCAATAACAACACCACTCTAGTGGCTATAACAACACCGCAAAGCGGCAATAACAACAAATTATTACTTTCTACAATTCAGCCCAATGGTCTATAATACCACTATACTATATAGTTTCCCTTATTAATCCATTGATTCCAGTTCAACAATACACCTCTAATACAACTACATATTTATCTCAGCTTAATCCCCTAATCATCACAACATTTCATCGAATTCGCTTGGTTCAGCACATAACATCATTGATTAACAATTTCGGCACAACTCAACAGTCAGCATCCTATAGATCATCATCTCCCTGCGCGCCCGGCGCACTCGAGGTTGCGCCCAGCGCGACTCAACCCGAGAGCACCAAGGCTCTCCCGCGCCTGGCGCAATTCTGAATTGCGCCTAGCGCCTGTCTGGCAGAGACTCAAGGAGTCTCGTGCGCCCAGCGGAGTCTAATCCGCGCCCAGCGTGGGGAAGGCAGAGACCTACCAGGGTCTCGCGCCCAGCGCAATTCACAATTGCGCCCGGCGTGCTCTTGGCAGAGACTCCCAAGGAGCCTCCGCGCCCAGCGAGTCCAAAAGTGCGCTTAGCGCAGTCCAAGTATCCCAAAAACATGTTACTCGTGATATCGCGCCCAGCGCAGCTCGAGTCACGCCCGGCGCGGGCCAACCAGAGACCCCCATTTGCAAGCTCGCCCAGCGCACACAGCCTTGCGCCCGGCGGGCTTGCCTAAACAGAGTCTCCTGGTGGTCGCGCGCCCGGCGCGAAGAACAGCGCTCAGCGCAAATTCATCAGTAACTTCCCCAAGTTCGAAAATTTTTGTTCAAATCCTGCAGATCTTAACAGAAAAATTACATGCAACCGAGTCAAAATGTCACATTTTCACCAAGGAGTGCAAAGATACCAACTTTATGTGCATGCAACAACAAATCAAAGCAAGAATCAAATTTTTTTGACTTAAACCCTCAAAACTCCAAGAATCCCAAGTTTCCAGCAACACAGCAACTAAAATCAATCATCATCAGCCACAAGAGTTCATATAACTCATTTTCAACCACACAAAACCCCAATGACTAGCTCCCCTTACCTTGAATCCAGAAATTTGAGCTTCGGGACAAAAAGAACGGAAGAGAGGGACGGAAGAGAGCTTGAACGACCGGAAAGGGAGAAAAGAAAACTCCGAACACTCAGCTGGAGATCCAAGACTACTCCGCACCACCACCTTTAGTCAGCAAGGAAGAGAAGAAACAAGAGAGTGAGTGAGACCTTAGAGTGAAAGAAGGTTTGGGGAAAATAAGTTCATACGGGGGGTCTCACATCCTCCCTAACAACAAGAGTTTTCGTCCCCGAAAACAGACTTACTTGGGAAAAGAAAAGGATACCGCTCTCGGCACTGCTGCTCAACTTCCCAAGTAGCCTCACCAGTAGCTGCATCCCATAGTACCTTCACCAGAAGAATGGACTTGCCTCTCAACTCTTTCAGCTTATGATCAACCACAGCTACTGGCAACTTCTCATACGTCAAATTTTCTTTCACCTGTACATCATCTAGCTCCACCACATGAGTCGGGTCATGAATGTACTTCCTCAGTTGAGACACATGAAATACATCGTGTAGGTTTGAAAGAGACGGTGGCAAAGCCAACCGATAAGCGACGGGACCCACACGCTGTATTATCTGATAGGGACCCACGAATCTTGGTGTTAACTTCCGAGCCTTCAGCGCTCTACCCACACCAGAAGTCGGAGTCACCTTCAGAAACACATGTTCCCCCTCAGCAAACTCCAAAGGCTTACGCCTTTTGTCAGCATATGATTTCTGCCTACTCTGGGCAGTCCTCATTTTCTCCTGAATCATCTTCACCTTCTCAGTAGTCTGTAGGATCAACTCCGGTCCCACAACCACTGACTCCCCATCTTGATACCAGCACAGAGGAGTCCTACATCTCCTGCCATATAAGGCTTCAAACGGCGCCATCCCAATACTCGCATGGAAACTGTTGTTGTAAGTAAACTCCACCAGCGGTAGGACTTCCTCCCAGCTACCCAAATGGTCTAATACACAAGCCCTCAGCAGATCCTCCAAAGACTGAATCGTCCTCTCCGACTGACCATCCGTCTGCGGATGATAAGAAGAACTCAGCTTCAGCTTTGTGCCTAAAGCTTGGTGTAGACTCTGCCAAAATCTGGAAGTGAACCTCGGGTCTCGGTCGGAAATAATACTGGAAGGCACCCCGTGCAACCGTACTATCTCCCTCACATACAACTGTGTCAGCTTCTCTAAGGACCACTTCTTGTTGACAGGCAAGAAATGCGCACACTTGGTCAACCGATCAACAATTACCCAGATAGCATCACTATTTCTAGCGGACCTAGGCAACCCCACAATGAAATCCATAGTAATGCTATCCCACTTCCACTCCGGAATTTCCATCAGCTGCATTAACCCACTCGGCTTCTGATGCTCAATCTTTGCCTTCTGGCAGGTCAAACAGACCGCCACATACTCAGCTATCTCCCTCTTCATACCAGGCCACCAGAAAGTCTTCTTGAGGTCTTGGTACATCTTAGTCATACCTGGGTGTATGCTAAGTCTACTTTTGTGGCCCTCCTCCAGCACAGCTCTCTTCAGCTCAGCATCCTGAGGTAGGCAAATCCTGCCCCTAAACCTCAAGATCCCATCTTCTCCCAGCTCAAAACCAGCAGCTTTCTCGGTGCCCAATAAACCAAGAAGTCTCACCAATTCCTCATCCTGCAACTGCTTGAGTCCAACCTGCCTCAAGAACTCATTAGTTATGGTAACTGCCCCACAACTAATGTGATCCTGAGCTAACTTCACACAGAGATTCAAATCTCTGAACTTCTCAACCAGCTCCAGCTCCCTCACCATCATGTTCGACATGTGGATGGATTTCCTACTTAGTGCATCTGCCACCACATTGGCCTTGCCCGGATGATACATCAACTGAAAATCATAATCCTTCAGAAACTCCATCCACCGCCTCTGCCTCATGTTCAGCTCTTTCTGATCAAATAAGTACTTCAGACTCTTGTGATCACTAAAAACGTTGAACCGAGCACCGTATAAATAATGCCTCCAAATTTTCAAGGCAAACACCACAGCTGCTAACTCTAAGTCATGAGTGGGATAGTTCCTCTCATGGATCTTCAGTTGCCTTGAAGCATATGCCACCACTCTCCCGTTTTGCATCAGCACACACCCCAGACCTTGATGAGAAGCATCACAGTACACGTCAAAAGGTTCACCAGAATCCGGTAACACCAACACAGGAGAAGTAGTCAGCCTTCTCTTCAACTCCTCAAAGCTCCGCTCACAGGCATCTGTCCAAATAAACGGCTGCTCCTTCCTCGTTAACTGGGTCAGAGGCGCTACTATCCTAGAGAACCCTTCAATGAACCTCCGATAGTAACCCGCCAAGCCCACGAAACTCCGTATCTCCGTGACAGTCCTCGGGCGCTCCCACTGCAATACCGACTCCACCTTAGCCGGATCAACAGCAATCCCCTCAGCTGAAATCACGTGGCCCAAGAACTTCACCTCATCCAACCAGAACTCACATTTTGAAAGCTTAGCATACAATTGCTTCGCCTTCAAAATTTCCAACACTGTCCTCAAGTGCTCCCCATGTTCCTCCGGGTTCCTCGAATAGATTAAGATATCATCGATAAACACTACCACGAATTTATCCAAGAACGGCCGGAAGATTCTGTTCATGTAGTCCATGAACACTGCGGGGGCGTTGGTCACACCGAACGGCATCACAACATATTCATAGTGACCATACCTAGTCCTGAAAGCAGTCTTCGGTATGTCACCCTCCTTCACCCTAATCTGGTGATATCCCGACCTCAAGTCAATCTTAGAAAACACCGACGCGCCCCTCAGTTGATCCATTAAGTCATCTATCCGGGGAAGTGGATATTTGTTCTTAATGGTCAATTTATTCAGCTGCCGGTAATCAACACACAGTCGACTACCCCCATCCTTCTTCTTTACCAACAACACAGGGGCACCCCACGGCGAAACACTCGGTCGCACCAACTGCTTTTCCAATAAGTCCTCCAACTGATCTTTCAACTCAGCTAGCTCAGCAGGAGCCATCCTATAGGGAGCTACTGACACTGGTCCCGCACTTGGAACCAAGTCAATGCTGAACTCCATCTCCCTAACAGGAGGCAACCCAGGCACCTCGTCAGGGAATACCTCGGCATACTCCCTCACCACATCGATACTAGCTAAGATCCTCTCGGTCTCCACACTCGTGGCAGCAAGCAGAAGATAACACTCCGCCCCATCCCTCTGCAAGGACTCAGCTTGGACAGCTGAGATTAACAGCTCATCCTCCGCTTGAGGAAAGATTAACCGCCTATTGGCACAGTCTATAAGGATGCGATTGGCAGCCAACCAATCCATCCCTAAGATTATGTCAATACCCACCAAAGGTAGACAAATCAAATTTACCTTGTACTTCTTCTCATTCACCACAACTGGACAACCCACGCATAATTCAGAAGCAATCACAGAAGTAGAAGCGGGCGTCGACACAAGTAGTCTCGACTCCAACTCACACACAGGCACACCCAACAAAGCAGCACATGCATATGATATAAATGAATGCGTAGCACCAGAATCAAACAGAATTATCACATCCTTACCAGCGGCCTTGCCCTTCCCCTTCACAAGATCAGAAGAAGTCGAAGCCTCAGCACCCGTCAAAGCAAATACCCTGCCAGCAGTAGTAGGTCTGTCACCCCTCTGTGTATCAACCCTCTGTGCACTACTCCTCTGAGTATCAGTTCTCTGTACATTACTCCTCTGAGTGCTCCTCTCTGGTCTATCCCTCGTAGGAAAATTTGCCGATTCGTGGCCCGTCTGATGACATCTGAAACAACGGTTCTCCATGTGCGGACAGTCCCTGATAAAGTGGGGCCCAACACACCTAAAACATCTCAGAGTAGCACCTCCACTCTGTCTACCTCCACTAGCAGCACTGGAAGATCGCCTAGAAACAGAACCCCCTTGCTGTGGTTGGGGCCTGTCATATGGTTTCCTCTGACTCTCACCCTTCTTGGACCCAGATGGTCCCCCAATAGTCCTCACCACACGGTTGCCACCTTCCAACTGTTCAACTATCTTCGCCTTCTCCACTAAGGCTGGGAATTCCGTGATGGCCATAGGCACCACCATCCTCTTCAGCTCATATTTCAATCCATCTGCAAATTTCCTGCATTTCCAAGCCTCAGGCATACCCTGCGAATAAAAACGGGCTAGGTGCTCGAATTTTATCGCATACTCTGATACTGTCATCCCACCCTGATGCAACCGCATAAACTCTGCCTCCTTGGCATGCCTCACGCTTTCCGGGAAGAACTTCTCCATAAACACTGTCCGGAAGCACTCCCAATCAACTGTAACTCCCCTAGCAGCAAGCATCTGATAGGTGCCTCTCCACCAATGTTCAGCCTCCCCAACAAGCATGTATACAGCGTATGCCAACCTCCTCTCTGGAGGACATCCCAGTACTGTAAAGATCTTCTCTAATTCACGGATCCAGCGGTCAGCCACTTCTGGATCAGCATCTCCTGCAAACTGTGGAGGATTACACTTCCGGAACTCAGCAAGATCCCGGCTCTCCTGTGACCCTACAGGTCTTGCTGCACCAGCTGCAGCTCTCTCAGCCTCCATCCTAGCAAAATAGGCATTTTGCTGTTGCATAGCCATGGCCAACATCTCTAGGGCACGGGCTATCTGCTCATTTGTCCTAGTCATCTTCTACAAAGGTAACGACTTCTTTAGTAAACAATACTAGACCACACAAAATTAATAGCACACAAATCACCGCAACAATTTCAGCACAGCAATTTTCATCACAGCAAAACAGCACAACACAGGGCTAACACAGCAAAAAGCCTAAAGGGACCACCCCCAAAGAGTGTCCACTAGACTCAAACTGCTCTGATACCACTAAAGTGTAACGACCCGACTGGTCACTACGCCCGACATAGCACACTAGAAACACCAGACAGATAGAACAAGTATATGAATATAGGATCTAGAATATATAAATATACAAGGTTCCAGTCTGACTAGAGTTAAAGTGTACTAAAGGAAAATACAACCAAATGCTACTATCCCACGTAGCCACAAGCAAAACAACATCGCCAAGCAAAACAGCTGCAAGGTCCACCAACCTCACCACAAGACGCATCTCTATTCCTGCCCTGCTCCCATACATAGTATGATCATCGCAGTCCAAAACATGGAAAACAACAAAAGGGTAAGCTAGTGAAATTAAAAATTCAGCATACAATTTTATAATTGTCAATATAAATAACAACAGATACAGTTATCAACACACTTGTACAGCTTATACCACTCAACGATATCCACACCGCAATGCGGCAAAATCAGCACTGCTTAGCAGCAACAACAGCACCACTCTAGTGGCTATAACAACACCGCAAGGCGGCAATAACAACACCACTCTAGTGGCTATAACAACACCGCAAAGCGGCAATAACAACACCACTCTAGTGGCTATAACAACACCGCAAAGCGGCAATAACAACACCACTCTAGTGGCTATAACAACACCGCAAAGCGGCAATAACAACACCACTCTAGTGGCTATAACAACACCGCAAAGCGGCAATAACAACACCACTCTAGTGGCTATAACAACACCGCAAAGCGGCAATAACAACACCACTCTAGTGGCTATAACAACACCGCAAAGCGGCAATAACAACAAATTATTACTTTCTACAATTCAGCCCAATGGTCTATAATACCACTATACTATATAGTTTCCCTTATTAATCCATTGATTCCAGTTCAACAATACACCTCTAATACAACTACATATTTATCTCAGCTTAATCCCCTAATCATCACAACATTTCATCGAATTCGCTTGGTTCAGCACATAACATCATTGATTAACAATTTCGGCACAACTCAACAGTCAGCATCCTATAGATCATCATCTCCCTGCGCGCCCGGCGCACTCGAGGTTGCGCCCAGCGCGACTCAACCCGAGAGCACCAAGGCTCTCCCGCGCCTGGCGCAATTCTGAATTGCGCCTAGCGCCTGTCTGGCAGAGACTCAAGGAGTCTCGTGCGCCCAGCGGAGTCTAATCCGCGCTCAGCGTGGGGAAGGCAGAGACCTACCAGGGTCTCGCGCCCAGCGCAATTCACAATTGCGCCCGGCGTGCTCTTGGCAGAGACTCCCAAGGAGCCTCCGCGCCCAGCGAGTCCAAAAGTGCGCTTAGCGCAGTCCAAGTATCCCAAAAACATGTTACTCGTGATATCGCGCCCAGCGCAGCTCGAGTCACGCCCGGCGCGGGCCAACCAGAGACCCCCATTTGCAAGCTCGCCCAGCGCACACAGCCTTGCGCCCGGCGGGCTTGCCTAAACAGAGTCTCCTGGTGGTCGCGCGCCCGGCGCGAAGAACAGCGCTCAGCGCAAATTCATCAGTAACTTCCCCAAGTTCGAAAATTTTTGTTCAAATCCTGCAGATCTTAACAGAAAAATTACATGCAACCGAGTCAAAATGTCACATTTTCACCAAGGAGTGCAAAGATACCAACTTTATGTGCATGCAACAACAAATCAAAGCAAGAATCAAATTTTTTTGACTTAAACCCTCAAAACTCCAAGAATCCCAAGTTTCCAGCAACACAGCAACTAAAATCAATCATCATCAGCCACAAGAGTTCATATAACTCATTTTCAACCACACAAAACCCCAATGACTAGCTCCCCTTACCTTGAATCCAGAAATTTGAGCTTCGGGACAAAAAGAACGGAAGAGAGGGACGGAAGAGAGCTTGAACGACCGGAAAGGGAGAAAAGAAAACTCCGAACACTCAGCTGGAGATCCAAGACTACTCCGCACCACCACCTTTAGTCAGCAAGGAAGAGAAGAAACAAGAGAGTGAGTGAGACCTTAGAGTGAAAGAAGGTTTGGGGAAAATAAGTTCATACGGGGGGTCTCACAGATTACATTCCTTTTATTTACAAAAATGACACCGCATCTTATTTTACATCGTTTTTTAATAAACCGACTTAGATTGAACGACTTAGATTACCCTTTTTGTAGTAGTGTAATATTTGTTTTAAGTCATTTCAAAAGCATGTGTCCAAGGATGTAGAATAAATGAAGAACAAAAATTATTTTTGTAAATAACTATTTCCTACAAACATGTAAAATAAGACAAGTGTCACACTTAGTTAAATAGGATAGTTAGCGTCAACGTTTGTGTCCAGCATTTAATGCTTACGACGAGCATCTACATCTTATAGGTGTTCACAAATTTAATGTTTGTAGAACGTTTCATGCTCTTAATGAACATATTCAAATGTTTGAAAAACATATATCGATAAATGCTCTGATAGTCTATATAAATACTATATCACTTTATTTTCTCTTTTGTAAATGTGCACAATTTGGTATAGAATATCTAAAGAACTGTTAGTGTCCAGAACAGGAAAGTTAGCCACAAAGAAAATTATCAGGGTATAGAAGCTTGTTCATAATCAAAGTTCTCTACTTCATCCCTTATCAAGCTTAAGCATTTATGAATCCTTGAAACATTTAAACAGTCAAAAGAACAACCAATTTGTGAAAATCAAATATCGCACCTTAAACAACCAAGTGTTAAGGTTCTCACCATTGAATATATCTTTTAAGCCTATAAATACAATAAAACTTGAAGAGAAGAATAACTTTTGTGAATTTTGTGTATAAACGCTCTTTAGTTGTGCCAAAACTAAAAAAAAATTCTTCTAACTCTTAAAATTCTTGTAAACCATTATCCAACAAACGACAAGAGAGAAAAATTAAGTTTACTACTGTGAATAACCAATTTTATCTAGACCCACAAAAGTAATGAAATGGACGTCTACTATGTAGAGGAGAAGCTCCCAAAGTATGGAGGCAACACCATATGACAACAAGGAAGCTTGAAGCCCAAACAAGTTGGTTTTAGGAGCCTAGAACGGGTTGTTCCAAAATTGGAACGAGCTGTTCCCAAGTCGGAACAGGCCGTTCCTAAATCGGAACGGATCGTTCCAAGTTACTAAAAAGACCTAAAACCCTAATTGAGAACGGACCGTTCTACCTTTAGAACGAGCCGTTCCAGGTTCAAATTTAGCTCATAACTGAATGATTTAGAATGGGCCGTTATGATTCCGGAACGGGCCGTTCTGGTAAGGTCTGACATCTATAAATAGCAGACTCGGGCATTGTTCTTAGGGCGGCGAAAAAAATTGGTCTAAAATTCGTTATAGCTCAAAAATCCTCTCTCTTTCTCTCTCCTTGTATTTCTTGAGATCTGTAAGACATTTGTGTAGTGTGAAAGGTAGCCAAAAAACACCTAATAGATCCTCATATTTGAAGATTCAACACGATAACAAGTTCAACAATTTATTCGCCTCACATTTGGTATCATATTCTTTTCTTAACTCTTTTTTTATTTGTTGAAAATAATTGTATGTACAAAGTGAATGTGATTTGTTGTCTTCAGGATTATTGTTTAGAAAGTATTCAATATACAACAAATAATAACGTTAATTGAATAACATTTTTATCTTTAATGTTATTTGATTATGAGAGTTTAATGACTAGTCACTTGTTAACTTGAATTCTTGTGTAAAGATTATTTCAAAAAAAATTAGTAACGTTAATTCAATTTTTAGCGTTATTATGATCGTTCAAGGTTTATTTATTTGTTAACTTAAATTATTATGCAAGTTTCAAATAAAAATGCAAAAAAAAAAATTCTCTTCATCTATAAAGGTTATATATAAAACATGACAAAAATACATTTTTAGAGTAAATTAAATATTTATAAATTTATGTAATTTTGCGCAATTAATTAAAGGTATTGTGTTTTTACAGACGTCATAGGGTGCTAATACCTTCCCTACACGTAATTGACTTCCGAACTCAATTTTGACTTTAAAAGGTTATTTTTAAAGGGTTTCCCAATATTTTTCCCTTAAAATAAAATATTGATGGCGGCAACATTGAAAGATAATGTTTGTGTCATCTCGTTGTGATTTCGGTTATAACAACTATCCTTGTCCTAATAAGTCAAACCTCTTTTTTACGGTACTTAAACATACATATCCTTTTTGTGAGAGTTCGTTTGTAAGAACTCAAAAACTTTTCTCTTGTAATAAGCCTGAAAAAGTTAGTTAAAGAATATTGCAATGTGTGCTTGCATTTGTGACTAGGAGTTACATGAAGAATACTTGGTGTAGTCAAGAGTGACATAAAGTATGTTTTTTCGTAAATTTTTTTTAAGTTATTTGAACCCTTCTAATTTGAAGGTAATTGGACGTAGTTCAAATTAAGTGAAGTGATCTAAAAATAAGAAGTGTTTTATACTATCATTTATTTCTCATGCATTCTGACAAACAATTTTTATTAACTTGCTTACTTGTGAAAAACTTTAAAAATATTCACACATTTAACTGCCATGTGTGTGTATTTCAACTTCATTCTCTTTCACTTTCCTTTTGCCAAACAAAACACTAGAGTAATTATTCAACTTCTTGGTATAAGCCAAATTATCAAGTTGTTAAGAAATATTTATTTATATATTTCACTCACGAAAAAAATCAGTCATGCATTTATAAAATGTTAAATTTACAACTAACGTTCGTTAATCCAATTAATATTACGATTAGTTATCAAATTTTAAAGTGTTGAATTTGAGTTTTGAGTTTAATAAAAAAGTATAACAATAGAAGAATAATCTTAATACAGTCAAGATCTTAAGAGAGACTGATTTTTGGCAAAACTGGTAGATACTACTGCAATATCCTAATTAAAAAAATAAAACTATATTAAATTCAGAAGAAAAATAAAAAGCGAGATGAGAATCAACCAAACGTTTCAACAGGTTGGCAGCAGCTAGCAGAGCAGGCCTGTTACATTAAATTAGGATCCACAAGATATTCAACTCGGCCCAATATATATATATATATACACGTTTGCTTCAATGAAAAAATAAGAGAAATTTTGAATTTAAATTGAAAAAAAAATTGTTAAATTAATTTTCCCCTTTTTTCTTATTTTATCTTTAATTAAAAAAATAAAATAAAATATTTGTGATTTTTTCGTTTTTCTCTCTTTTCCACTTTAACCAAATAGAGTACTTCTCTTATTTGAATTGATATTAAAAAAAAAAAGAGAGAGAGAGAAATAAGAAAGAAAGAGAAGAAAAGGATAAAATTAGAATATATAAAAAGTATTATTTGAATAAATAGTTTCTTTGGATGAGTAAAGAGAAGAGTATTTAAAAAAAATTTACTACATTATTTTTCTCAATATAAAATTAATTATTTTTAAAATTTTGTGTGGGTGGGGGAGTGATATTTTTAACAGGCTATAAAAGAGATATTCATTTTTTCAAAGATAATTATATTTTTATATTATATTTTAATTTTTTTCCATCAATAGATATTTAAAGATAAAATAGAAACAAATTTATATAAAAAAATAATTACTTTTTTAAACATAATAACTATTTACTTATTTTAAAAAAAATATATTTATTTTTTCACGAAAGCATAAAATGTCTTTTTTTTCTTGCTAATTTTTATAATTTCTTTCAATTTTATATGTTTTCATTTATTTTCAAAGAAACAAACAAAAGGCTGGTGTTTTATGGTATGTTTATATGAAAGAAAAAGAAAGTAAAAAAAAAAAAAGAAGAAAAAAGAAAAGAGAATGAAGAGAAAACGATGCATTTTATTTTGTTAGTATTAAAGAGAAAAAATAATTTCTAGAAATAAAAATTGAAAACATCTTCTGTCGCTTCCCACTTTATTTCCTTTCAACCAAATATAACTTTAACTTTTTAAAAGCATTTATTAATTTTAAAAAAGGGAATTTTATTTTTCATTATTACCCTTGTTATCGTTACATTACTAAATATTTAATGATCTAAAATTATATATTCCTTTTAAATAAATATATTTTTGTTAAAAAATTATTATAATTATTTTTTTAAAATATTTTTTTATTAAGACAAGTAATATAAATCGGTAGGGTAATTTAAACATTAATATGAAGATTTTTTTAATGCACTCAATGTTACAAGAAAGATTAGTTTATGGTGAAATCAGTAAATATACTCTTTTTAATACTATAGTAAGAAAAAAAAATTTAAACATCAATAAGTGTTAGTAATAATATTCATCGGTGGGAGTAATATTCTAATATTTTATTTTACAATAATTTTTTCACAGATTCTTCAATATTTATAACAATACTTTAATTTAAATATATCGATAATATTAAATTTTTTATCATGTGATCTCATTGTAAACTAATATGTATATTAAAATTATTAACTTTTATTGAAAGTTTGTATCTAAAAAATTTATATCAAATATGATTTTTAATTAGTTAATAATATAAAAATAAATTAAAATTAATTTTATGAAAAGTATTCTCTCCAATCTAATTACAAACAAAAAAAAAATTGATGTATGGTGTATTAAGTGAACCTTCTAACTTCTTATTCTTAAGATCAAGTTGCAATTGCCATTTTAATAAAAATGAGATTAGTAAAACTAAAAAGTATTAGTTAATTTTCATAATTAGTGTTTTTTCTTCATAATTCAGTTAGTGTAGAGTATAAAGTAAATATTAATTTTAATGTTTTAAAATAAAAAGACTTAAATATGTTTTTATCTTTTAAGTATAATTGTATAATTTTAGTCTTTTAATTTTTAGTTGAACAATATTAGTTCTTCAAGTATCGTAATTGTACAATTTTTTATCCCTCAAAAATTTTAATTGAACAATCTTAATCTTTCAAGTACCACAATTATGTAATTTTAGTTGCTCAACTATAGAGGTGTAAAAAATATGAGACTGACATGAGCCAACTTGACCTATACATCCCAAATATTATTTTAGGCTATTAGTCTATTTTACATACTTTTCGAGCTGTCTTTTTTTGTCCAACTAAACTCATGTTGGATCATTGGGCCAAATTAACCTAATTAAAAAACAATATATGTTAAAACATTGAATTTATATTTTACAATAAAAAATAAAAATTATAACATGATTAATTGATATTATATATTGTAATAGTTTTGTTATCTAACATGACCCTAACATCTTGGTATGTAGGAGATCAAATACATTTAATAATGAGATCTTAAATGATTAGTAACTAAAATAACTTTATTGTTATTATATTTTATTCTATTATTTTATAATATATTACAAATTTATAATTAATTGATAATAATTTAAATTGTTTCACTTATTAGTTTAACGAGTCAGTCCAACTTGTGTCATTTAGCTTGTCAGATTTAGTGAATTGAGTTAAAATGATTTGATTCTATTCAAATCATTCTTTTTAAGCAGACTAGCTAAACTAAACCTAAATTAACAACTTTACTCAAGTATCACAATTTATAATTTTTGACTTATTTAAGTTATATATATTTTTAATTTTAGTAATAATAAATATATAACATCTAATACATGAATATAAATTATAGTATTCGAAACTTAAAATAGATCAAAAAATTATATAATTGCAATACTTTGAGACTAAAATTATATAATTATATACTTGAAAAATTAAAATTATTTAATCAAAGTTGAGAAGTTAAAACCACACGATTACAATATTTTAGAGCTATAATTATTCAATTAAAATTTTGAAAACTATGCTTATACAATTGTCTTACTTAGAAGAATAAAAAAGCAATTAAATCAAGTAAAAATTGAGATATTTTAATGTAATAAATGATGTTTTAATAAAAGTATTTTTAACAAAACTTAAGAGTTATTGTTGTTCATAAAGGGTGGTTCATATTCTGAGCAAAAGAGAATGAAAACAGGTGTGAAATTTGGGGATAAGAAGGAATGAAAGTAAAGTGAGGAGAAAAAGTTGTGGTGATGGAAGAACCAATTTGGCAAAATGCAACAAATTTGGAAAATTGCTCACTTGTTTCCTTCACTATGTCCATGCCTATATATCAGCTTTTAGTTTAACACGTTGAAGAAAGAAGCATAATTTTGAAGGTGGCAAGAATGAGTAAATGACCCATATTTTGGTATGAGAAAGTTTGGAGCAACCTCAACCAACCCTCATAGGCGTAGATGGCAGAGGCATAGCTAGGGTGGCGGAACAGGGTGGCAGACATGAAGACACTGACATGGACACTGTCCCTCATAACGTCATCAGAATCAATCACTTTTCAAATAAAAGAAACTAGTGTGCTGAATGCTGATTTTGGCCATCATTGCCTACCCCAATGAAAGGTGTAGGGTACCTGTGGAAACCTATTTTCAAATCTTGGACTTCACACTAGCCAACTTCAATTTGCTTCAAGATTGCTTGTTCTCGGAGATCATTGCCAAGTGTATGAAATACTAGTTATTTTGAGATTATAATCTTGATTGTTTTTGGGACAATGAAATAGTAGTGAGATCTTCTAAAGGTTAAAACTAGTATATTTAAACCTATATGTAAAATATTTAATTTATATCTTCAAATAGAATGATAAATTCAAAATTGGCCTAAATAATATAATTTATTTTCTTATACAACATAAAATTACACTTTTTACTATTTTATATTTTGGAAGTTAATTTCTACTTTCTAACATTTTACCTAAATTCTATAGAAGAAAAATGTTAAATCCTCTTAATAAAATTGTCAAAAAATTAATCGACACTGGTAATAAATATTATATATTAATTATTTTTTTTAATAAATGTTACTTTATTATTCATTCGAAAGATGATTCGACCATTTTTTGGTGGGCATGACACTTTGTTCTTGGCAAGTTTGGTAGGTATTAGGGATGACAACTGAACGGGTCGGGTACGGGTTTCATGATACATATTTCCGTTCTCGCGAGTCAAATCCATCCCTGTCCCCATACCTATACCCGCTGGATATATGATTTTCATCCCCATCCCCCTCCCTGTTGGGTATCGGGTATACCCGTACCCGTTAATTTTTTATTTTTTGTAAAAAAAATATGATATTTTAAATTACTTTTTTATTATATTATAATTATAATTAAGTTATTTATCTATCTCATATTATAATAAATAATCACACATAAAAAAATATTAAAATTCTTTAATATAATTAAATTGAAAGTGAATATTAAATAAAAAATGGGAACGGGGACGGATACGGGCACGGAACGGGTAAGTACATATCTGTACCCAATTTAATATATCGAGTTTTACCTGTACCCGTACCTGTACCCGTACCCGTACCCATACCCAATTTAATATATCGAGTTTTATTCGTACCTATATCTGTACCCGTACCCGTACCTGATTTAATATATCGAGTTTTACTTGTACCCTTACCCGGTTAAACTGGGTATTTCTTGTCAAAGTCAGCACGAATTTGAATATTATCCGTGAGTACAAATATATTTATCATCCCTAGTGAATATTCCCAGCTAAGTGGTCAAGCATTTGGCCCAATGCAGTTGACACTTGGCAACACCAAGAACCAACTACTAAATAGAGATGAGTTTTTGAGGGGTCTTGCTAAACTCTATAAAAAAAAAACAAGGCTTTGAGGACAATAGTTTTAGGAGCCTTTTAGAGACCTAGACATGGTGTTCAGAGGCTATAGCAAGAAAAGGAAGCTCTTTGAAGTGACTTAAGTTCTAGAAGACTAAAAGACTTTATTAAAGCATGACCTTTTCTCATGTTTAATTATGTGTAACAAAACGAGTTTTCTTTGAAACTCTACCTTGTGTGTGTTTGCATTGGAATCGAAACAAAATTTTTCACGTTTAATTGAAAATAACAAATAATAATTTTTACGTAAAATTATTGTTGGACATAAAAAAAGAACAAAAAATTATTTTACAAAATAAAAACCAAACAGTACTTAAGATTGAGATTATCTTTACTATTCATATTTCTATACATAAAATATATTTTTAATTTTAAACTTTTCCCAAATTTCTTTTTTAGTCTTTAAAGAAAAGTTTAACCTGTTGTGATCTCTAAACTTCTATTATATTAATATTTTTAGTTAATTTTGTTAAGTACCTCTCTGATGATGAGATAGACATATCACCACACTATCAACTAGTGGGACATGAATGTCACATTTAAATTACTCTTTTTTTTTTTTTTTGCAAGATTATGTTTGTAGTTCTTCATTTTTTTTTTCATAAAATTTACTTTTAATTATTTAATAATTTTTTGACCGGCTTTAACTTAAGATTTAAAAATATTTTCAATCCTTATAAATACTGTTGTCTTATTTTTTCTTTGTAATTGTTGTCATTTTAAGCAGTTAACATTTTTTTAGTGTTCGTTTTTATTTCTCTTCACCAACTCTAATTAGTTTAGTGTTAAAATAATTAACAAAATATAGAATGTTGATGAAGATAATTAAAATAATAAATAATATTTATAATTAAGATAATTAAATTATTTTTACATGCATGATTTAATAGTGAATATTTATTATTGTATGCAAATAAGACAATTAGTGTTTTTTTTTTACTATTTTATCCTTAAAAACAATTTTAATAATTTTTAAAAAAATATTTGGTTGAAAATCATTCAGAAAGGATTTTAAATTAAAATAACTACCTAATACTCGTGGAATATCTGCGTCAAAAATCTTAATTTTATAATCCGATCTTCACAATGACATTACAGGTTGAAAGGGTATCAATTTTTTTTATTTACCACTCATTGTTCTAAATATTAACCTAACGTTTTCTTTATAATATTTACTAGCTCAAATTTCAATGGATTATTCACTAAAGGTTTTCTTTAATTACAAATTTCCATGCTATATAAGTTGTTGAATAAAAGAAAAAATTTGAGGCTATTCATCAAATGAAAAGGAGAAAATAAAATGAGTAGACTTCTAGAAAGATTAAAAGGATTAACATATATACAAATGAATCATTTTACTCATTTTCTTCTACAAATACTTGTTAAGAAATTTATTCAAATTGGACCATAATCGTGTTGGAATGATTGTTTTTCATAGAGTAAATGAGGACATTAGTTTTTCATTTTTGTCATGGAATAAAATACTTCATTTCAAGCTAGGAATGCAATAGGCTTCAAGACCCAAATGGGCCCAATATTGAGTGGGCTGGGAAGAAATTTATGCCGATCATCATGCACATGCTGAATCTTTGACTTCACAAAAAGCAAAAGAAAAAAACCATAGGGACACATGAATCGAGCACTTCTGAACAATGAGCTTAGAGGCTAGTCGTTGAACAAATTTTCCAGTGAGGCAAATTGCAATGTTTGTGTTTCTGAATTCTGATCAAAACGACTTTGAATTGAATTCTTACAATTTTTCCAAGTCACCTTTGAGTGTCTTGAATGTTGTGCAAATGGCAAATCAAACACAACTTGGTATTAAATTATCTTTTCACTTTGATCTTTTGGTCATCAAAGGTAAAGCAATGATCCTTATCCATATGGAAAAGAATACTGGACCAGGTTGGTAGCAATTTTCAAAACTGCACTGAATTTGGATGCTATCACATAAAGAACAAAGCAAAGATACGAGGTTGATTACCATTGTAGAGTTACTTTTAAAATTAATTATGTAAATAAGACTTTTAAAACTATTTACATCTTTGTGACTGTTTATTATAGAGTCGCGACTCTAGTGCCATGTATTAATTTTTTTTAAAAAGTCATAAAAGTCATGTAGCAAAAGTTGTTAGAGTTGATAGTGACCTAATTAAAGTCGTTACTGGTTGTAACGACACACAGTGGCTTGATTTTTTTTGTATGATGTCACTATAAGTTATAGTGCCTAAAATAATTTGGAAAAAAAAATTCTGTATTTAAAAAGAGTCTCTATGAGTTAGTGACACAATTTAGGCTTTTCCATGTAAATAAATTAAAATAAAAAAATACACATAATAAATTTTAAAAAAATCAAATTACCACTTTAGGTGATTTTGGCCACGTGACATGGAGTGAACAAAGTGCAGAGGGGGACATGAGTGTTTTAATAAGAAAAAAAAGTGTTCAGATGTCACATGGGAGGATGCTCCATTTAAACACTGTACATGTAGTCACATCGTCAGGCTTGTGAAGTCTTGTCTGGTCGAGTAGTGGAAGGGAGAGATGAGGATGGCGCATGGGAGTGGAGGCGCCATCCTTAATGCATGATTGGGTGAAGATGGCGCATAGGGTGGAGGCACCATCTGTTCACCCCTTGCAATTTATTAGCTTTTGACTGGAAAATGTTTCAGCCTTTGACTAAAAAATGTTGCATACCAATATTTTTCCTCGACTATGTCGTCTCCCTTCTCCTCTCATTCTCATCTACTCACTCACTCAACTTGTATAAATTGTGAAGGTTTGTTTAAATTTTTCATTCATCTCCTACTCACTAAACATTTGATTCATTTCCTACTCACTAAAGATCTCATTCATCTCTTACTCACCGAATCTTTGATTCTTGTTCTTGTACGTAAGGTTATTTTTATTTGTTGATATAATTTGTTTATTTAATTTTTCTTTTCAATAAAATTTTGTGTTTTTTGTATTATTTTGTAGGTTATAAGTAATTATAATTTTCTTGGTGTTGCAAGAAAGTTACAAGTATATAAATTTAAAATTTTAAAAAGTATTTTAATTTTTTAATTTTACAAATATAATGTATGTGTTTAAATTTTGAAAATATATCGTGTTACGTTGTGATAATTTTAAATAATTAGAGGAGTTTATAAAAATGCAATTTTTAGAATTAATAGAATATGTTTAAATTTTAGAAATATATTGTGTATGTATTTGGGATAGAATGTGTTTAAAAAGATAAAGTATGTGTTAAAATTTTATAAATATATTGTGTTATGTTGTAAAAATTTAATAATTTAAATTTTAAAATAATGTGGATTAAATTTTATAATTGAAAAAAAGCATGGATATGAATATTATAAATGTCTCTATTTATGAAGAAGATGTGTATATTTGAATTAGTTATTTAATGGTAGAAAATTAAAATGTTAAATGTAGTAATTATGTAGTTTAAATATAAAATTTTTAAAAAAATAATATATTAATTTGGCATAATACCAAATCTAGCACAGCACCTACTAAAACATATTAGAAGAGTGCACCACTTTTATGTAAACTGTGTAGGTTCGTTTAGCAATTTAACAACTGATTTTGGATAACACAGCTTATCCCATGATACCATTACAAACCTCTGATTCAATGAGCAAAGTGAAATGAAGATGTGAATCCAGATGATCCTGCAGTACGTTTGTATAAACTCCTCTAAAAACACTTATAAGAAGAGAAAATAGGAAGGAAAAATGAGATAAACTTCTCCATTAACTAAAATCAACTTACACATAAGTTAAAATAAGAGTTTTTAGAGAAACCAATAAGAGAGAGTTCCTACAAGTTAGCTTAAGTATAAGCTATTTTAGCTTTCGAAAAACTAATTTTTACATAGATTTACCTATACCGGACCATAATGTTGCCATGCAAGTTCTGTATCACATTAGAGTTTCTAAAATCACGACTTACCTCAACAACTTTTGAGAACTAGAGCAACTTGAGGCTCAGCCTTTGCCTTGAAGTCTAAGGGTCAATTAAATCACCATCCCTGTTAAACTTTTTGGGGGGCTGGAATGCATTAAGGAAGAATTCTGGTTTATTGATGAAATGAAGATCAAGATAGACTCCAATTTGGCGAAGATGATACTGTGCCCTTCCCCCACCAAATTCATCATATCCAGCACTTACAATTGCAGCAGCTTTGCCAGCCCAAACATTTGGGGGTCTAGATGCCCAGTCAATTGCATTCTTTAGTGGAGCTAGCACCAAAATTAATAAAAGTTAGCAGAACAAAGTTATTGGACTTGAGATCTCAATTATGAATGCATCAATCCGTTTATTTAACTGCAAAAACAGATTTAATTTTGTTATAACATCTTTTATGCAGAAACTATTGTTTCTATCTCGTGTGAAAAGGTATTAAAGGTTCTGTTTTTTGAGTTTTTTGTTCCAACCCCAAAATACATAAATAAATATGGCGATTTAAAATAGAACAAAACAGATATAATAAAATCAAGAGAGACATTTATCTAAAAAAGAATGTAGTAAAAATCCAAACCAAATATACCCTTCAATGACAAACAGACAATTTAAGGGAATAAATATAGTATTGGTGGAGATATCACATTTACTAATGATGAAAACAAGGCAAAATAAAGTATACACCTACTTCTAATCACAAACCATAAGTTTATTGACTTTTATTGTAACAACTTTAAAAGTCACATCAATGTAAAACTGGTTTTACAGTGCCTAACAATTAAATCGTAAAAACAAACAAATTTTTGAACTATTAGAGGAGATTTAGTAGTGAGGGATTGAGAAAAAATTTCAAGATTCTAAGTTTTAACCTTATTATCCACATTATAATTTCAACCGGTAAAAAGAGAATTCAAAACTGAAATTCTATGTTCATATTGAAGTCTATCTTAGTATTTTTTTTATTGGGCCTATTGGGCTACACGGCATTGGATCATTAATGAACCACCAACAAATACTAAGTCTGGGAAATTTTACACTGGAGATGGTAGTCTTGGGCATAAGGAGAGTGTATTTAAAGTCCCATTTGGGAGCAACCCTCTATGAGATAACTAATAAGCTTGAGTTAAGTTGAAAATCAACTTTTAAGAAAAAGCCAACACCAAAATTAATCCTTATCGCCACAATGCTATATAGATGCAGAACATACCAAAATGAAATGACCCTTTTTTAATTTTTAATTTTTTGCGTGTGCTTGAGTATCTGTTAACAGAAAAACACAATAGTGACAACACCCTTGGTGAAGTTAAAAAAGAAATGGTACCAGTGAGAGAGTAATTATACTCGGGAGAAGCAAAGAGAACACTATGAGCTTGAAGAATCTTGTGACGAAAAGCTTCAACTATTGGTGTGTAAGTCCCATTGTTCTCATTGTTACCATTGTTCAAGTGTTCTCGTATTGTCTCTTTCTTATGAGTCGATGATCATTTCTTAACAATTTGAAGCACAGATGAGTGACATGTGTCATTTGCGAGATTCTAGGTAATAAAAGTGTTTGTAGGTTCCTACATCATTCTTTTTTAAATAAGGTTTTCCATATATTCTCTCTTTTATTTATATTTGATTTTTATTAAATTAAGTTAAATGATATTATGAGTGATTTTATAATGTGTTGATTTGATTTGATGGTAATCTCTTTAAAGTTCATTTATTTTTCAAGAGATATGTTCTTTCTTAAATATATGATATTCTAGAGTTTATGTCATTGAATCCAAGTTATCTGAAATTCTTCAAGAAGTTAATTTTTACGTAGTTGTCTCAACACATTGACAATTCTTTCACTCCTCACATCAAACACTTTTTGTAGCAGAAGCAATGCATCTTCTTAAACCTTGCACTCCCATTTGGTAAATTTTTTGTTTTTATCACTCTCCGTTCCTCTTGTCGCTCCTTTGCGTTTAGAAATTTCCCATTTTTCTTTTTTTAGCTAAAAAATGATCGAGTTTTCTTTTAGGGTTGCATGATTTTGTGAAATAGGAAATCAACTGAATTGGGCTTTGGAAGATGTTAAATGCAAGCTTAGACTTAATTAGAGGTCTTGTCTCTTTGATTGGACCATAAAATTTATAATGCTTGCTGGGAAAACTATGAACTTTTGTTTGTGGTTATTTGGATTAACTTTTTGAGATTTTATTTTTCTATTTGAAAAAAGTGGGATGGTGCTTTTGATGTTTAAACCCTAGAATTTTAATGGTGTAAACCTTAGAATTTCAAATTTGGGGAAGAATATGCTTCTCGAAGAATAAACGAATTCTAAAGAAATAATCATCAATCCACATTTGTGACGTAGCAGGTTGGAGTTTTAGTAGCCTAGAACGGGCCGTTCCCAATCTGGCACGGACCGTTCCAAGCTATTAAAATGGCCAGAAAATCGTAGCTGAGAACGGGCCGTTCTGGAAGGGAGTACGGGCCGTTCTGGTTGAAGAACGGGCCGTTCTGGTTGAAGAACGGGCCGTTCTGGATGAGTTCCAGAACTGGCCGTTCCGATTTCAGAACGGGCCGTTCTGCATGTAATTTTTGTACGTGTTGAGGGGGGTGCAGAACGGGCCGTTCCGGTTTCGGTACAGGCCGTTCTGGCCACTCCGGAATGTCTATAAATAGGGGCTGTGGGCAGTTGAGGCGAGGAGGTTTTTTTTTAGAGAGAGGTTCTAGAGAGAAGGGCTCTGGACTGGGAAGCTGACCTTTGAAGGATTGAAGTTTCGAGCTGAGCTTCAGAAAGGGGATTCCGCTTCTTGGCTATCCTGATCCAATCTTCAGGTAAGGGAAGCTAGTTGAGGTTAAGTTGATAAGTTTTTATAGGTGTGGACATGTTTATGTTGTAAAGTGGTTGATTTTGCTGATTAATATTGTTAATGCTGTATGATGAAAAGTCGAGTTGTGAAGTATGTTGTTTATGCTGTTAATGATGTAACGCTGAGTCGTACTGTATGATGCTAATACTGAATTTTGTTGTTGAACTGATTAATGATGAGTTGTGTTGTGGGATGTTCATGCTAAATCATGATATTTGAGTCGTCTTGTATAATATTGAGCTGTTTTGATGAAAACGAGTTTTCGGGATTTTGAGGTTTTCTTGATTGTGGCTACATGTGGGTAAAGCTGAGATTTTTGAGATGGTTGATGAAAATGGGAACTCTTGGCTGGATTGCATGCTGGTTTTCTGGCTGTTTTTGCAGGATTTGGTGAAGTTTTTCAAAAATAGAGTGTTGCTGCTGAGCTTCGCGCTGGGCGCTGTTCTTCGCGTCGGGCGCGTGATCACCAGGAGACTCTATTTAGGCAAGCCCGCGGGGTGCAAAGGTGTGTGCGCCGGGCGAGCTTGAGAATGAGAGTCTTTGGTTGGCCCCCGCCAGGCGTGACTTGAGCTGCGTCGGGCGCGATATCAATGGTGATCTATTTTGGGTGTTCTGGTGCCGTGCTGGGCGCGCGTTTGGACTCGCTGGGCGCGGAGGCTCCTTTGGAGTCTCTGCCAAGAGGGCGCTGGGCGCAATGCGAATTGCGCCGGGCGCGAGACCTTGGTAGGTCTCTGCCTTCCCCACGCTGGGCGCGGGTTAGGCCACGCCGGGCGCGTGAGACTCCTTGGAGTCTCTGCCTGGTATGCGCTGGGCGCAATCTGAATTGCGCCAGGCGCGTGAGAGTCTTGGGCTCTCTGGCTGAGGCAGGCCGGGCGCGGGAACTCTTGCGCTGGGCACGTTGGCCCCTGGTGCTCTCTGGTTGAGCCGTGTTGGGCGCGACCATGGGTGCGCCGGGCGCGTAGGAGGATGTTGACTTGATGTGCTATTAGCCGTTAAACTTTGCTGAAATTGCTGAGAGAGGTTGTTTTATGCTGAGCTGAGCTGTAGTTGTTAAATATTGTTGTGCTAACTAGTTGATAACGCTGAATTATGTTGTTGAGCTGAAATTGACGAATATGTCGTGTTGTTAGATGTTATTGCTGATTAAGGATGTTTAGGCTGTGCTGTAAGTAGTTTAGCTGAGCCGTAAGCTGCTAATTGCTGTATGCTGATATTGCTGTGCTGTAAGTTGTTTAGATGTGCTGGATGCTGATATTACTGTGCTGAGCTGGGCTGTTATTGATGATTTTAAATGCTAAAATTATATTATTGTTGTGCTCTAGAATGATGAGCTGAGTTGTGAGTAGTAAGTTGTGTTGAATACTACTTAGCCGTGCTGTATGCTGATTTGCTGTGCTGTGCTGTGAGCTATTTGGTTGTGCTGTGTTAGCTGAGCTGTATGCTGTGTATGACCACTATTGTGTTGCTGTTCTAGCCGCTATGTCGGTGCTGTTATTAGCCACTATTGTGGTGCTGTTATAGCCGCTAAGGCGGTGCTATTATTGCCGCTATGCAGTGCTGTTATAGCCACTAGAGTGGTGCTGAAATTGCTGCTATGCAGTTCTGATATTGTTGAATGTTGTGGTGTGGTATAAGCTGTGCTGGTGTGCTGATAGCTGTAGCTGTTTACTGTCATATTGCTATATATGTATGTTGTTTCTTTACACTAGCTTACCCTTTGTTGTCTCCATGATGTTTGGACTGCGATGATCATGCTACGTATGGGAGCAGAGCAGGGATAGGTAGGTGGCTGATGGTGAGTCTGCAGCTGGCAGATGGAGTGGATCTTCTAGGATCTTTTGATGTTTAGCTACTTAGTGTAGTAGCTTTTGATGTATTCCGTACACTTTAACTCTATCCAGATTTGGATCATGTATATGTATATATTCTAGACCCTATATGTATACACCTGTTCCTTTCTGTGTGGTGTTTCTAGTGTGATGTGCAGTGTGTAGTGACCAGCCGGGTCGTTACAACATTAGTGTATCGTAAAGTTACATTAGCATGTCTCATAATGTCGTTTAACTTAATCTAACAGAAATTAAACATTAGCATTAATTAAATAGAAGTAAGACTAAATTGATTCATTTAAAAATAGTGAGATTAAATTGAAGCCAAAAAATAAATAAAAGGACCAAATGAATAATTTAGCCTAAGGTTTTATTTGCATATCCAGTTTTGTATTTGATATGATAGTAGCAACTCGGCTTAAGACCATAGGCCCATTAGATCACAAGGAGGCTTTGATGAGAAAAATTTCTCACACAATAAGATCACCCACACGTTCAAGGATCTTAAACAGAACACACCCATATTTTATTTCTTGGCTCTCTATATATAGAGCAAAATTATAATACAAAATTTGAATCATATAATTCTCCTAATTAAGGAAAATAGGAAACAAGTCCCTAAAAGATATCAAAACAAATAAAAATTTGTAAATCTAAATAATATCCTAAAAGATTACAAATTTCTAAAATATCACCTTAAATATTCACTCACTCAACTTATTTGAAATTTGAATTATTTTCCCAACAAATCCTCCCTTAAGTAAAATTTCTAAATAACTAATTGATTAAAACATTTATCTTCTCAAAACTTGTTCTTCCAAGTAGCAAAGATTTTTTTTCATTCTTTTGTCCTTGCAATATCAAGCGTTTCCCCTTGTACACTTTGCACTCCCATTTTGAACCAACATACATGTAGTCTTGTGATATCAACTCTCCCAATGAAACTATATTAGATGCAGCAGAAGGTACATATCTCACATTTTCAAAAGTTTGGATGACACCATTGTGAAGTTTCATTCTCACAATCTAAATGCCTTTAACCTCCATTTTTCCACCATTTCCTAACTTGAATTGACCAAACTCACCATTAGTTTTTAGAGTATGAAACATTATTTGATCTCTACAAATGTGTTTTGAGGCAGTTGAATCCATTATCCATTTTGACTTAGTAACTTCCTCAGTAATTGCCAAATAGACATCAACATCATCATAAAGGTTTTGGATTACATTAGCTTGGGGGTTTTCATCATCTCTCCTCATAATTCTTAATTTTTGAAGATCTTCTCTCATTTATTTACACATTGATTGCATGTGACCTTTCTTTCCACAATATTAACATTGCACATCACTCATATCTCGTTCTAAACGTGATTGAAAATTTGATCTTCCTCTATGTCCATCTTGTCTCCATGAATTATTTCTCCTTTGCTCAGAATGTTGCACGGCTAGTGCATAACCTTTAGTATCAATATTCTCATTTTCTCTTAGAGCGGTGTCACTTCATCTAACTTCAATGATGTTTTTCCTACAAGCAATGTCTGAACTAAAGATTTACAGGATTTTGGTAGTGAAGCCAACAATAACACTGCTTGCTCTTCATCTGAAATTTTTTTGTTAACATTTAACAATTGACATACCAGCTGGTTGAAATGATTAATGTGATCATGAAGATTTTCCCCCATCTCCATTTCGAGTTGATACAACTCCATTTTCAAACATAGGCGATTGGTTAACGACTTAGACGCATAAATGCTCTCAAGCTTCTCCCACAAGGCTTTCAGTGTTGTCTCCTTTTTAACACGTTGCACTTGATCTCAGGAGTAGGAGCTAACTAAATTGTGCTCACGACCTTCTTTTGGATCTGATTCCATTCTCTTTCATTGATCGTATTTTGCTTTTCATCTTCCAAAGCTTGATCAAGACCTTGTTGCACTAAAATATCTTGAATGGTACATTGCCAAATCATAAAATTTGTCTTACCATCAAATAAAGGTATCTCAAATTTTGGTGTGTTCCTTGTCATAGCTCTAATACCACTGATGAGAAAAACTCCTCACACCATAAGATCACTCACACGTCCAAGTATCTTAAACGGAACACACTCATATTTTATTTCTTGGTTCTCTATATATAGAGCAAAATTGTAATACAAAATTTCAATCATATAATTCTTCTAATTAAAAAAATAGGAAACAAATCCCTAAAAGATATTAAAACAAATAAAAATATGTAAATATAAATAATATCCTAAAGATTACAAATTTCTAAAATATCACCTTAAATATTCACTTACTCAACTTATTTGAAATTTGAATTATTTTCCTAACAGGCTTTTATACTTGAATGACTTTGAACCTATTTGAATGCAAGTTATAAGTATTTTTGAGAGCTTCCCTACTAAAAATAAATAATATTTTTTCAGTGTAAGAGCTCTTAAAATCACTTTTAAACTTGTATTCAAACATATTTTTTGTCTAAAAAGATGTATTCATCATTATGGGGAAAAGAGAGATACTACAAAGGGATTGAATGGTGTCAATAAAAAAAAACTCAACACTTTTCAAAAAAGTGAAGTAGTAGCAAGACTGAAAGAGAGTAGATGAAGAATAAAGTAAAAAAAAAAAAACACAATGTTTTTCTACTAGTTCATCTTAACCACCAAAACTAAGTGTAGTTCTTGATCAACCTGATTGTTAAGTCAAAAGACGATTTTAGATCCCTTAGGTTTTCAAGTTTTAATGTCAACAAACATAAACATTTTTTTAGAGAAAAGTTTTGTAAACAAAACATTATGACGAATAGGAACTAAGATAAATGAGTTATCTAATCAGATGAAATACGTAGTCTAAAGACACATGTTGTGATTTTATATCTTTTATAATGTCTGATAACTAAATCATTTGTGTTTGTATGATTCCTTAACAAATCGAATGAACAAAAGTTTCCTCAATAATCACATTCACTGAAAGAGACAAGAGACATGCTTTGTGTCAAAAACAAAATAACAAATCCTTTGAATCATAGAAAGTGTTAGATAAAGATACTTGGGACTACTTTAACCTAACACACACATGGTTACTCTCGTTTGGTACCTAAAAGGGGATAACTTGCTTCTTTGATAAAAAGAAAAAAAGAAGTGATTATTTGGTGAAAGCATTCAATACATCAATGGACACTTCTCTCCATAAGGAACAAAGATGAAGACAAATGAAGCAAGCCAATGAGAGATGCTCAAGGATTTGCAATGATCATCTTCATTGAAGCATTTATATAAAGAAGCATGACGATTTAGAAAGAAGAGAGAACTGAACCAACTATTGATCATATTTTTTCTTTTTATAAAATAACTCTATATTGTATGGGTTGTATCATGTCTTAAAACTAAGACGAAAAATAACATTTTTAGTTTTTACCCAACTATAACTTAGTGTTATTGCTTTGAGCCTAAAGAGACTTTATTATAAAATAATACTTGGTGTTGAAGCTTGAAGAGGCTTTTTTTCAAAATACCTGGTTGTTAAAGCCTGGAAAGGCTTTGTGTTGAAAGATACAAGTATTCTTTCAAAAGTCATTTCTAGCTCAACCTAAGTGTTCTTTGACTTATCTCTTCAAGCAACTATCCAAGTATTCTTTAAACACAAAGCCTTTCCAGACTTCATTCAATCAAGTATTATTTTACAATCAAGCTTCTCTAGGCTCAAAGCAACCAAGTATTATTTTACAGTTAAACCTCTCCAAGCTCAACGCAACCAAGTATCCTTTACAGTTAAGCCTTTTCAGGCTCAAAGCAATAACACAAAGTTAAATATGGGTAATTAACAAAGTTACAACAATAACACAGTTCAAAGTAACTTTTCCTATATTTTTTTGTGCTTTACAGGATATACTAGTCCTTTTTCCATCGCAAAACATGTCTTTAGTTCCTTTAATGAATTATGAGTACTGAATAATTTTTTCCTTTCGATTTATTAAGGAATCATGTAGACAAAGATGATTTTATCATTAAACATCATAAATGATATACATAAAACAAATTGACTTACAAATGAAGTGCTTTATCTACGAGACTTAATGTCCTAGTAAATAATCCTCTTAATAGATCATCTTATCTCTATTTGTCTTAAACCTTGATCTAAAAAACTTTTCTCTTATAAAAATGTCTATGTTTATTACCATTAAAAATTAAAGCTTGAAGGGTCTAAGATCATCTTTTGACCTAATAATTTTTTCTTTTTTGATGGTGACAAACACGCTTTTGAAAAATGAAAATTTTAAGCACATCAAATCTAGTTGTTTTCAATTTTAGACGAATATGTTTTATCAAAGTGTATATGTCTATCTATTCAAAATGAAAAGTAATTTGTTCAAACAATATGCTCATTTTAATAAGTCTTTTAAAGGTTAAAAAATTGTCATTTATCAACGTAGATAACATATTCTTATAAGAGTAAAGAATATCAATCTAGGAAATTTTATTCATACATTTTCTTAGAGTAAAAATTTATTTCCAAATATCATAGCACAAATCCATGCATAAGTATTATCATATATATATATATATATATATATATATATATATATATATATCAAAGTATATAAATATAGAAATAAATCATGCCTCAATATTAGTATCAAAGTATCAATGTATATGTTTTTCTATACTAGGCAGATGATATAAGAAAACTTTATAAGCATAAATAGATACGCTCCCTATGAGATGGAGCAAATTGTTTAAAGAGTGCATAAAACAACAAATTTAAATAGATAAAACAAAAAATTTCAAATTGTAATTCCCCATTTTGGCACTTGCAAAAGTCGATCCAAATTAGCATGAATCCTCGTCAAAATTGATATATAGATTGAGTTTATCGGTAAGAAACTTCTGATACTTCCATTTAGAGTGACATTGTCAACAAACAAATTCTTGGAGTGTTGTAACAAGATGATTGACCAGTGTCCATAGTGCGAAAATTCGATTGAGGACAGTTGTAGGTGCCTCTTGGGTAGGCTTAAAGTTGATATCAAGGGTAGAAACATATGTAGTACATGAATAATCAAAAATAATATCTACAAGTAAATGTAAAAAAAAATGAAAATTGAAAAGTGAGGAATAAAAGAATGTGCGACGTGATTGGTAAAGAGTGTTGAGGGTAGAGGGAAAGGTAACAAGAAAAGATGGAGTTTGTTGGTAGCACAACAACCAATGGAGAACAAAAGGTAGTCTTTATCAGCATTTGAGGCACCAGACTGATGGAATTTGGCACACCTCATATACCTTACATCCTTAAGGTAGTTGGCCTTATTCTCCTTCCCTTTGCAGACAGAATGCTGCACAATCTTGAGTTTGGAATCAACATAGAAGAATTTGATCCAAGGTTGGATCTGACATGGTCTTCAAGGACGACCAATCATGAAAGGAATATTATGAGGGGTTCCCTCATAACTTCACTCTATAGCAACATGAAAATGATAGGTGATGTTCTGCATTTTGATCATGTTTTAGTCTTAAGTTTTTAACTAATTAAAACTACATTCATACATAATATAACATAGTTACCACAAGAATTGTTTTTAAATTTACTTTTTCTTTTTTATGCTTGTTACATTTTTATTTTGTTTTGTTATTTGCATATAGTAGGCAAAGATATGATTGCTTTTAGAAGATGAAAGAAAAAAAGACAAGAAAACACAAGCCAGAAAGGATCAAAATTATGACTCATGAGTCATGCCCATGATAGACTTGAGAATTACAAATATAATTAGGACAAGGAAGATAACGGTCATGACTCACTTGTCACACCTATGACTGACCTAGTGAAGAAAAAAATCTCTCAGAAGTCAAATTTGTCATGGTCATGACTCACTAGTCAGATCGTAATGGATTTAATTGAACATATTTACCACGATAATAAGAGTTAATTCAATTAAATACGCCTTTGAGAGAGAGTGGAGGATATTTTAGGTTAATTTATCTTCAAAAGGAAACAAGTAAATCTCTGAGTAATTACATTTGAACATATAGAAACTCATTGAGCGAACCCTTATTCCTGAAAATTTCTCTTATAACTAAAACCATTGATTTTGACTAGTAACTAAATATCTAAAATTATTAAAAGTAATGGTTAATTTTTTAACATATATAATTTGTAAAGAAATCAGATCAAGAAGAGAACAAGAATTAAATAACTAAATAATTCATAATATCATAAAGGTTCTCAAGGGCTAAGCCCTGATCCCATAAAAAAGATAGACTACTCACACATGTTCATAGTAGTTCTTTCAAAAGAAAAAAAAATAACACAAAAAGTAAATGAACCTAAGAATCAAAGGAACACCAACACGAGTTACTCTTTTTTTATTTATTTGTCAAGTGTGAAATCAAAAGTGAACTTTCCTAGCCTCACTACTCTAATTTATAACATAAAAAGGCTAAAAGATCTATAATTTGATAAATTATTACTTGACAATAACCATACACTTGTGGTTTTCTCACATCAATAGGCTTCTTCAAGATCATATCTTTGTTGATTGATGAGCTCCCTGATGTCTGAATCCATATGATGTTGACCATATAGATCAAATGGCCAAACATTAGTCACTTTAGTAGTGTGGGGATGAATGGTAATGGGTTTCTTGTTGCGGTAACATGTTTGTAGGTACTCTTTCATATTATAGTAGGTGACCTCTTAATGGAATCATATATAGGAATGTTTATATCCTCTTCGTCTATGGTTTGTTCCTCCATCAATTGCTTCAATGTCTCTATGTTTTCACTTGGTGGCATGGTAGAGATGAAATCCCCTGGCTGTCTTGGGTCTGTTACCAGCGAGGAGGTGTTTACACTCAATGGTATGGCCTCAATTGCAACATTTTCAAGTGATAATTGAGCAACTTCTTCAGCCAATCCATGAGTCTCTTCAACAAGTGACGGTACCATTTCTACTCTTACAATAGGTGCTCCAAACATTGTTGGTTGGACTATTTGGGTTGCTTCAGTAGTTGCGTCATCAGCTAGAGTTTGAACCTCAAACACTTCTATGTAGGTTGAATGAAAACTTTCATCTATGTTAGATACTCCTATATGAGTAGGACGAATACTCTCCTCTATAATAGACACATATGTCTGTGTTGATCTAAGACTTTGGTCATCACTAGACACTCTTGTTGAGGGAGGATTGATAATTGTTATTGTTGTTTGAGTATAAAAATAAAGTGATTCCTTGAAGCATTTTGAATTCTTTAGTGACTAGCTCAATGTCTTTCTTTTTCTACTCCTCTACCTCTTTCATAGACAGACGTTTGGCATGTTGAGGATTTTCTCTTATTCCTTCTTCATCTTGGGCTTTGCTAGCCCATGCACAAGGCATCTCTTTTTGGAATATTGAGGTTGGGGAGGCTTGGTTATAGTTAAAGGTGTTGGTGGTTGAGATAAAGTAGGTTGAGGAAGAGAGAGCCGTAAGGATAAAGGCTTGTGATCTTAATCAAATGAAGAGTCAAGAATGGTGGTGTGAGGTGAAGAGATAGGGGCTTTTGTTTTCAATGATGAAGAAGGTGGTAGTGTTTGGATTGGTGTTTGGGCTAGTATTTAGGTTATAAGAGGGTTACGAAAAGAGCATTGGCCTGTTGTAGGTTTCTTGAGTGAGGGCTCAACACTTGGTTCAGATTTCACTACACCTTTCTTTCCCTTCACCCTAGGAAGAAGGTGAGCAATCCTCATTCTCTTGAGGGTGGAGAGGTTGATTTTCATCACCTCTTTGCATTGCTCGTAGCAAATGGTGTCAATGTTGGTGTCCACAATTAACTTTGTAAAAAATATCCCATATGGAATGGGTGCTCTCTTACTCTTTTCGTAATCTCTCTGGTTGAGACAAGACTTCCAGTGGTTGAAAACCAAATTGGGCAAATTCACAATAACTCCCAAACATAGGTGATAAAGACAAAATCTATTAATGTTTAAAACATTATCCTTGGAGCTAGACTAAGGGATGAAATAAATAAATAATGTGTAAAATAGTATGATGTTGTAAATATTTTTAGAATAGTATGTAATGTAATTATAAGCTAACTATTTGTAAACAATTTCACAAAATCTTCTTTGTCTTTATGTAAAATATTATTAATGATATAATTATGATAATAACATATAAGAAAAAATATATTTAATATTATATAATTAGGCATTACAATGAACATGTTAAATAAAAAATTATGCAACAACCTACAAAGGGGCTTCATGTTGGCCACATGGAGGAACCTCAACAACTCTGTCCTTTTAGTAGGGTGCTTAGAGAGGTAAAATATGGTGACCACCATCTCCTTAGTGATGACTTCCTCCCAGTCATTGGAGTAGACCATCCCTAGCATCCATTAGAGAGGGTCATAATAGAGGTTAGAGTGATTGTAACCTCTACTTTGTCCACCTAACCCACAATAGCATTGTCATCAACTATTGTGGATGCTTATAAGTAGGCATATGGTGCGTGAAAGCAATTGCATCAAAGCTCCACAAAGCAGGACCATCCAACCTTGTCCAAGTAGTGTTTCATTAGGTAGCCATCATCTTGCATTTGGTGTACTTCCCAGGAAGGAAGAATGAGTCAAGATACTCCTCAATGGGAGCCTTGGTGTTATGGGTAGTTTGAGTTCTTGGAGCCATTTCTAAGGGTTTAGGATTTATGGTCTATAAGTGTTTTTCCAAGAAAATGCTGAGGTTCTTGAGAGAGATGAGAACATGAGAGTGGTGAGAAAATGGTTAAGTGTTTGAATGTGGTGCATTAGGGTAGTTTTGTTCTTTTGAAACGTTTTAGGTAAGGTGAAAGGACAAGGAGAGAGAAAATTTATAAGTTGTAATGCTAACACATTTTATCGTCCCACACTCCACGCAAGCTTTATCCTTTTCCCATTTCATAATCATTTGAAAAATTTAATGAGCAATAAATGCAAAATATTTTCTTTCAAATGAGAGATGATACATTAGAGTATACAAATAAAATGTGTATCAAACAAATGCGTTAGATAGACTATGCATGTACACATCAACATAATGATGCATGACACATGATGCAAACTAAAAAGTAAGATGATGTTCATATATGTGTCATTTATATCTGCCATAAGAAAGATGTTGACCTTTTCATCATTTGAATTGCTACTACTACTGTTATCTATATCCTCCTAGATGACCATCAAACTCTTCTTAGATTTCTTTTTGCTAGTCCATGTTTTTTTTTGAATTGTTACTACTAATGTTATCTTTAGAGCTTTGCCTTTGTCTTTTCTCTTGCTAGTTTCACCAGTCTTTAGAGCAACAAAATCATTCGTTTTGAGATTATTCCTATTGTTAAAATGGACTTCATGAACTTTTAGTGCTCCTAAAAGTTCATCTAGAGTAAGAGTCTTGAGATCACGAGCCTTTGATATGGCGATGACCTTTGGTTCCTAGATCTTTGGAAGGTTGGAGGCCTTTTAAGAGAAACTCCTTTAGGCGGGTATTATCCTTCATTGCTTCCCATTTTATTAGGATATTTTCTTTTAACATTGTTACATGCTCAACCCTATCAAAGATTGAGCTCTAATATCAAACTGTAAAGAAAAGAGAGACATTAGAAATGGGGTTAAATATTGTCAATAAAAAAGCTCAATACTTTTACGAAACAAAGAAATAGTAGTGAGACTGTAAGAGAGCAAACAAAAATTAAAGTGAGAAGAACACAATGATTCTATAATGGTTTGTATCAACCACCGAGACTACGTCTAGTTCTTGATCAACCTGATCAAGTTCCAATATCTTTTATAAAGATAAAAGTATTCTTTTACAAGTCACTTTTGACTCAACCTAAGTGTTCTTTGACTTTCCTCTTTAAGGAACTAGCCAAGTATTCTTTGAACACAAAACCTCTCCAAGCTTCAAACAACTAAATATTCTTTTACAGTCAAATCTCTCCAAGCTCAAAGTAACCAAACATTCTTTTGTAGTTAAGCCTTTTCAAGCTCAAAGAAACCAAGTATTCTTTTTACAGTCAAGCATTTTTAGGCTCAAAGTTAAAGCTAGGTAAGCTAACAATGTTATTTCATCTTACTATTAAGACGTGATACAACCAATTAAGTACAAGACTTTTTACACAAAGAATGAAATGTACAATGATTGTGTTAATACCTATCTTCATCATTTTTTTATGAATCTTTAAGCTCCTTTATAGGTGTTTAATGAAGATAATTGTTGAAATCCTTAAATGTCTCTTACATGCTTGGTTTGTCTATCTTCATCCCCATTCAATATAGAGAGAAGTGTCTGTTGGTGCATTAAATATGTTTCACCAAATTTTCACTTTTTATCCGATCAAAGAAACTACTCATTATCTTTTAGGTACCAAAATAGAGGAACCATGTGTGTGTCAATCCGAAGCAGCTTTCTTGCAATTTTTGTGCTTTACAAGATATGTTAGTCCTTTTTCTGATGCAAAACATGCTTTTAGTTCCTTTATTGAATTATGAGTACTAAAGAAGCTTTTTGTTTCAATCTATTAAGGAATCATGTAGATAAAGATGATTTTGTTATTAGATATCATAAATGATATAATACAACGTATTTTTCTTACAAATGAAGTGCTTCGTCTTAAGACTTAATGTCATAATAATCTACCATGTTAATAGATCATCTTATCTCTATTTGTCTTAAACCTTGATCTCAAAACTTTTCTCTTAAAAAATGTTGATGTTTGTTATCATTAAAACTTAAATCTTGAGGGGTCTAGGATCATCATTTGAACTAATAGGAGATTTTCAACAACTGAACTCATAGAGCACGACGTCAATATCCACACAATGTGATATTAAACTTTCAAAAAAAACCTCTCCTCTATACCTAAATCAATCAACATGCCTAAATGCTTATAATATTCTTAGCATCACACCCCAACGTTGCATTGACACAACATGAAGAAGAAGAAATTCATATCTTTTCTCTCTACCATCTCTCTAAAGTTCTTTGAGTAATGGGCTTATAAGGCTCAAGTTTCAAAAGAACTTTATATACCGATTCCTTTAGGATCAAACTGGACATCTATTCAAATAAACCCTCTAAAATACTTAAGAAGTTTTTTAACTCTCAAAATTTCTCATCAAAATTTCTCATTATCACACTTCAAAACACAACACATAATTATCGTTAAAAAATAATAATTAGCAAAAACTTACAATATTACCGTCTTTATTGTTGAAGATTGAAGAATCTACATCTGGAAGATGTTCTCTGGAAGTTTTTGTTTTGATGTTTTGTTCATGTTGTTCTTTATTTTTAAGCCTATGTCAAAAGGATAATGTATTGATTGTTTAAAAGATTAGGCTTGTATGTGTTTGTTTGTGGTGAGTTAAAATTTAGTAATTAACGTGTAGGCAAAAATACCATAATACTCACTTTCTTATTTCATTCATTGTTGAGAACATGAAGTAATATATTACTGAGTGTTTGAAACTTTAAATGAAAACTTGAAAACATCAGAAATTTTCTGAGTTATGGAATAGATTACCTGACTCATGCTGAAAAACTAATTGAATCTGGAATAATCGATTACCATATGTGGTAATAGATTTCCAAACTGATTCTGATGATTTCAAGAGGAAAAAGAATCGTGTTAATCGATTATCTCTTACAGTAATCGATTACCTCTGATCCTATGTGAGTTTTGTGTTATTTTGTGACTCGTATTAATCGATTACTTTATTTGGTAATAGATTAAAACAGTTTCTGAAACAATTAATTCAGTTATTCTGATTCGTGGTAATAGATTACCTAAACAGGTAATAGATTATCTCTGTTACGAAATTAACTGAAATAACTGTTTCCTTGCACACAATAATTGTTTTTAAGATTAAAACAGAAGCTTTAAAAATTATTATTACAGACGAAAAAAAAAAAAGACTTTTCAGAATACACGTGACTGCAAAAGAGAAAATGATTTTCTGAAGAAAGAAAGAAAGTATCAACTGCTGAAAATCAACTTTTGAGAAAAATTGTGCAAGATCAATTCAAGAAGATGAAGTTCTTATAGAAAATTCGTTTCAAACTGGTTTAAGTCGTTGAAGATCATATCTACACAAACAGGTGTACTCTTTTCTGATCTTTAGTTTTTATTTGAATAGTTTTTAATTCTTGAGATTTGAGAATCTCTGGAAGAGTTGTGTAAAGAGAAATCTTGAGATAGGTTTTTCTCAAGTAGGATATTGTGGGATCAATATTCTTGGGTTATATGTTTCTTGTGGTTTCAAGAAATGGTTTGTTAGTCTTGCGGGTGACAAGATTTGTTTGTTAAATTCATTGATTGGATATTGCTTGTGCATGGTGCATGTAAAGAATATCAATAGTGGATTTGACTGGATTTAGAGGTGTATCTAAATCTGAAACTGGATGTAGGCCTTTGTATGGCTGAACCAGTATATATCTTGGTGCATGATTTTCTTAACTCTTACACTCTTTACATTCTGTATAAGTTTCTTGATTAATGTTGTATGAAGAAAAACATTATCTGCAAAAACTGAACTTAAATAAATTCTTGGTAATTGATAAAAACAATCTTTACGAATTTTGTATTAATTGTGTTAATCAAATCTTTTTGGATAAGCTGTGCATATATAACTCTGAATTACCTTTTGTGTTTAAAGGTTTGATCAAAATCAAGATTTGTTTAGTAAAGATTTTGAAAGAAGAGAAAGCAGCCATAAATAACACAGAATCTATTCAACTCCCCCTTCTAGATTCTGACCATAGGGACCAACATTTATCTGTCTTATTAAAAAAAGAATAATACTCTTAATTTTAATTACAATAGTAGTAAGTATTAAAATTTTGATATTTTTATTCGATTGTTCAAGAATGAATACAAAATAATTAAACACATATTTATAAAATACAAAATTTAAACCAATTTTCGTCCTAATATTGATCATTAGATCATTCACATATTTAATTGTATCGTGTGTGGCAACATATTCATTTTTTTATACAACTTGGAGAATGCAAGCATCAAAGTCACAAATTTATAAATGAGCTATTTCATTAGTTTGTTATGTTGATCGTGAAATTATTCAAATTATTAAGTCATAAATTACATTTTATAAATAATTTATCACTTACTAAATATAAAAGTTTTTAGATTTTTTTTAAGAAATTAAGTTCCTATTTTTATTTAATTAACTTTTATAAATTGTTAAGAGAATATAAGACTACTCGATGAAAACTACAAGTAAAATAGTGTCGAGCCATATAATTAATGCTTGAATATTCCTTTATACCTTTTTGGTCAAAAGTCACCCCTTGAAAAGGACAAACAAAGACAACTAGGCATCACTGAATTAAATAAATAAAATATTTTTTTGTTGTTACAAGAGATAATAAATAGATAAAATATGTTCCATTATAATACACGTTGATGTAAAACTATTACTTAATCGTGTGTGCCATGTTATTCGATTCTCTGTTTAAATCATGAATAAAAAAATATTCATAAATATTCCATGCCACTGAAAAAATCATTTTTCATGTATTTGTTATTAAAAAAGCAACTAACGGTATTTTAGTTTTACAGAATTAAAATGACACAAATTTAATTAATTCTCTATTATAATTAATTTTTGATTTTAATTTATTAATAAATTTTTGGATAAAATTAATATTTTTTTATTATTTTGACGGTTAAATGTTTTTATTAATTTCATTTAACTTAAAATTCTTAAAAAGATATTATTTAACATTTATATAAATTCAATCAACATTTAAAGCTTTATTTTATTAAAATTAACTCCTATATATTAAACATGAATCTCTATCTTATTGAGTGTTTTTAATAGCTTTTTTTTTTTTTTTTGGTAAAAGAGTTTTTAATTTTTTTTTATAACTTTTTATTCAATTCATTTTTTATTTACATAATTATTTATGAATTATATTTTAAAATAAATTATAAATAAATAAAAATATTGTATTAAAATATAAATTATTTATTATAAATCTAAAATATAATTCATATGTTAAAAGTATCTATTTATATAAATTTTAATTATAATTTATATATTCAAACATAATATTTATTTATATTTATAATTTATATTATAAATTTTAGTTGTATATAATAATATTTAACATGTGTATTGCTAATACTACTTTAAATAAAAAACTTCAACTCAATTCACTTTATTTTTTTTATTTTTATAAATATTATAATAACAATAATGAGTATCAAAAGTAAATATTTTCTTTCAATATATTTTACTTTATACCCAGTTAAAATTAAAATTCTGAATAACTTAAATAAGAAAGAGAAGTTGTTATAATTTGTTTGGATCAATATTGATATTTAACACTATCATTTATCTTGTACGTAACAAAAACTTAGAGTTCTATTTTTCTTTCATTATACAGCATAATTGTTATTTTGAAGGAAGGATTTTTCAGAGAAAAAAAAACTGGGCACGATAGGTAGGCATCACAACGGAGCCGGAACGGGACGGGGGCGGGTTTGACATTCCTCCACCTGTCCTCAAAAATTTAAACCGGTCCCACTCCCATCCTCGATATCCGCTGAGGGTAAAATCTAAGTATCTATCCCCGCCGGTTCAGTTTTCTTGCCCCGTGCCCGCTCCTTTTTTTTTTTTTTTTTTTTCTTTTCTTTTAAATAAATATGAACAAATTTTAAAAAATAAAAAATAAAATATAAATTTTATATATAAATATTTCTAATTTTGATTTATATATATATAAAAATAAGTTTTTAATTATATTATTAATCCCCGTCCCTGTTCTAATTTTCTCAATCGGGAAAAACTCGAACCCGAACCCGAACCCGATAAACACAAATTTTTCCTGTCTAAATCGGGACGGGTTCAAGTGAGTACCCACAGGACGGGTTAGATTGTCATACCTAGCAATAAGGATGCACCATCCATCATAGATGTCTACAATTATTTTGGAAACACGAAATTAATTCAAAAGAAAAATTTACCTTGCACCAGCATTTTTTAATATTTTATTTATAAAATATTGTGTAATAATATATCATTTCTCTATTATATTATATGTAATTAAACTCGTAACGAAAAAAAAAGTAAAAGTAAAAGCAATCACATAATTTTGACATTTTTAGGCCATAACTAGTCAGAAAGATTTTTTTTTTTTACACCAAAGAATGTTTTCTTCAGCCAAGTGTACGAGGAGTAAATTAAAATCATTAAATATACATTAATGATTAAAATTAAAAGCTATTTAAAGTGATATTAACTACTTAAAAAATTATGGGGCATTTTACAAAGTTAGCTGTGTTATAATATCATCATGATATATAAGATCTAATAATCTATATTTATATATTTATATCTATATATAAATAATATATCGATATATTAACTTTAATTAGAAATAATTTATATAAATTATCAATAGATCATCATATTAATAAAGTGATATATTCAATACTCAAACTAATTTAATTATTTTGTTTCGATTTCTAAATATTTGTTAAAATTGAATGAATACTTTTATCTATTATTGATTTTTAATAATTATTTTATCCTTACAAACATAAGATTTAAATTTGAAATTTTAAAATTTAAAAATCAAATACAATATTAATTGATCTTACAAATATTAATACTTTTTAAATATTTTTATTAAATAAAATATAAAAATAAAAAATATTTCAATCTTACTAACGATTTATAAATCATTTATAATATAATGTTTTTACATTGACAATATATAAATATTAAGTTTTTAACATTTTTAATACAGATGACATATTTTTTACGGAAGAAAAATTTGTTTGAATTAAATAGAGTTATTATTTGTTATAAATGATAAAGGTTCTCACCAAATGTTTAAAGTAATTGGATATTTGTTAAATAATTAATTAAAATATATTATGGTCGGAATAAATAAAAATTTCAGTTTAATCTTCATTGTTATTATTATTGTAGTTTTTATTAATATAAAAACAGTAATTATATACCTAGTTGCGTATTAAAATTATGAAATAACTTATAAATAGTCAAGTCAAGTAATATAATTTTTTATCACTAGAAATTAATATAATCACAAGAATAAAATTTGGACTTAGCAACTCCAGCTCCACTGGTTTAAGTAATATATGTTTGATTTCACAAATAAAATTTCATGTTTATATCTTGTATTAACTAAATATTTACTCTGATTCCTGAAATTGAAAAATGTTATCATATTAATTTATATAATTAAAAAATTATCAAATAAATTTTATAAAAATTAAATAAATCTTTAACTTGAACTCCTTATTATCAATTTAGTACTTCTTTTAGTCACACTTTTTTTAAGTTTGAACTAAGATGATTAAAAATTTCATACTTTTGAAAATGTATTGTACAATATTTTAATTTTAGAGATCCAAATTGTATGCATCAATCAACAAGATTAGTGTTACTATATAAGTGTGAGTCACACAATTATATTTTCATGAAGAAAGAGATTGTTGTTATAGAAAAAACAATTGAAAGTTGATTTATAAAAAGTTATTTGGTAGTACCTACCATTGGTAGTACCTATCAACACATTTATAACACAAAGAAATGAAATAAAATAGTGAAAATTAAAATCGCCGCCGCGTTGCCTCCGTCGGAGAGGAAGAAGAAACTGCCAAACTACAACTCACTCTCTCCGATCCATAAATCATTCTCTCTCTCTAAAATCTCTCTCACACAGACCAAACGTGGGTTCTCTCTCTCTCTCTCTCTCTCTCATTCACTTTTCCAAATTTTCTGCATACCCATTTCAGTTTTCTTACAGTATTGGCGTTATTTGTTGAAATTTGGCGTTGACCCATTGTTTATTATCTTCCTTTCGATTCACCACTTGGCAGGGACTGGTGGTTCAAATTGTAATTTGATTCAATTCCTTCAAAAATCATCATGCACCCTTTATTGTTGTTGTTATTTTCCAACAAAAAAATAATAATGTTTTTTTACCAACCAATATTGATTCTGGGAATCCTCGATGGGAATTGGGAAATGAAAGGAATGAATAATCAAAATGGAATCTTGGGTGCTTCTGTTCCTTTTTTATTTTTTTATTTTTTTTTAACTTTATGTGTTTAATGTTAGTTAAATGAGACTCTTTACCCTTTTTTGCAGTGCTTCCCAAGTTTTGAATTTTTATCCTGGATAGTGTCTTTTCTTCATTTTCAAGATTTTTATCCTTTGTAAATGTGGAGCTAAGGTTCTGTTCTTAAAATTACGTTTGTTTGCTTTCTGCTTCACTTGGGTGTTTCTGTGAGTTTGTTCGAAAGTGATTTCTTTTTTTTTTTTCATTGGCTTCTAAGAAAAATGGAATTTGAGAGGTAGTTATTAAAGTGGTTGATTTGGATCACATAACGTAAATATGTGGCAATTGCCAGTTGGTGCAAGTTAATTGATGGGTTTGTTTCAAAATCTCTAGTTGAATTATAATCTGATCCAACCATTTAAACTTTGATCCTACTTTTATAAAGTTGCACTCTGATTTGTTCTTTAACTTGTCTTAGTTTGGTAATTGGATACGATGAATGAAACTTTATTAGTGGGAAACTTGTATTCTGATGAAGAGCTATTTGTTTTTTCAGAGTAGAGTTCGTTCTGTCAAGAACTGAGGGAGGTTCAGGTCCATGATATTTTGAAATCTGTCTGGAATAGGAAGACCATGGGACGTGCTTCACCATTACTTTTAATTTTTTTAGTTCTTGGTTCTTCCTTTGCCACTTATAATTTGGTGACAATGTTAATGCACTATGGATCTTCCGAAGGCGTGGCTATTGATGATGGTGCATTGTTTTTTGACCCCATTATTGAGATGCCTGATCATGTAAAGAATCGGAAGACATCTAGAACACCCTTTCATGTTGCATTAACGGCAACAGATGCTCCATATAACAAATGGCAATGCCGTGTCATGTATTACTGGTATAAACAACAAAAGAAGTTACCTGGGTCAGAGATGGGAGGCTTCACTAGGATACTACATTCTGGAAATCCTGACAACTTGATGGATGAAATTCCAACTGTTGTGGTTGATCCCCTTCCAGCAGGTTTAGATCGGGTGAGTTTACTGTGATTTTCCTTTATATATATATATTTTTTTTGTTATTTGCTATTTCCTTTTTTAATTCAGCTATTTGGCTTAATAATATTTTAGTTTCAGTTATAATTGATATACTGAGATGCCATGATTACTAAACTGCTGTACATGCTTCTGAATTCGAATCTGGAAATTTGATAAAAGGTTGAGAGGTTTTGGACCTTATTACTTTGGTGAAAAAAGTGAAACCCTGGAAAATGATTTGGTGTAAATGAGATAATTTGAGGGATGCTATCGAAGGGAGGAAATGTGATAAATAGTTGCTAAAATTCATTATGCAATATATAAGTTTGAAAATAATTGGGATGCCTGAATTTCTTATGGCAATACCTAATACCAAAGAAATATAAATTTAGGGGTCTTTTTCTTTTGTCTTTTCAAGATGAATATATTATAAGCTTAGTGCTGCAGAGTTCATTCTTCAAATGTTTGCTGGGTCATATTTTTTGCAGTTCCAACTGTTTAAAAATATATCTGTTTTAAAAGTTAATGCAAATAAAAGTCAACTGCTTGACTTGTATTTGAGGCTTTTTCTTGCTTCTCTATCCATATTTTGTATTCCTCTCCTTTTGAAGTTTTGATAGAGTCAATAATTGAATGTTTCACTATGCATTTCTTTATTTATTGTTTGGTTTTCTTCAGTCAATGCAGCTTAGATGTTTTCTTATCTGTTTGCAGGGATACATTGTTCTTAATAGGCCATGGGCATTTGTTCAGTGGCTGCAAAAGGCTAAAATAGAGGAAGAGTTAGATCTCTTATACTATGTCTATGTAAATTGTGATCTATCTTTTTTGTTTTACAATAATAAAATATGACCTACTTGCTCTTCTTTTGATGCAGATATGTGTTAATGGCAGAGCCTGATCACATATTTTTACGTCCTCTGCCCAATCTGGCCTATGGGGGACATCCAGCTGCTTTTCCATTTTTTTACATTAGACCTGATCAGAATGAAAAAATCATAAGGAAGTTTTATCCCGAGGAGTTGGGACCCGTTACAAAAGTTGATCCAATCGGCAATTCTCCTGTAATTATAAGAAAGGTAGAATCTCTTCCATTACCTGTTCTTGATGCTTGAATAACTTTCCATGTCCTTATTCTTGTCCTGATTATTGTAAACAATTTTATTGCTGGTTCTCTAAGCTAGTAGATTTCATCATCTTTGTGTTGAAAATTGTTAATGTCAATTCATTTCATATAGATGATAGACCTGGTTCAGAATCTGAAGGAAATAATGAATTTGTATTGATGAATCCTAAATCGCAATTGCTGTGCCAATATGTAGAAGCAGCCTTAGGTTAGGGCTAATAGTCTAATTGTTTCTCAAATGATAAGATGATTTTTCCCTAAATCCTCCCCTCTTCATTTATGGGCAATATGCCTTCTACTATCTCAGTCGTTCAAACTAAGCTAACTAACTAGCTAACTGCCTTACTAACAGGCATCTAACTAATTACTAATGGGTATCTATCAACGGACTTCTCTATTTTCTTTTTCCAGGATTTGATCTCAAAGATTGCCCCCACATGGATGAATATATCTTTGAAGATGAAAGAGGATCCAGAGACCGATAAAGCATTTGGATGGGTGCTAGAAATGTATGTCTTTCCAAATAACTGATAAATATTGCAGATATTTTTTTTTCTAGAAGAGGTGCTGAAACTGATAGTTTGATGCTTTATGTAATGTTTTTTTCTTGTGGAACCAAGGTATGCTTATGCTGTTGCATCTGCTCTGCATGGTGTGAGGCACATTCTGCGGAAAGACTTCATGCTACAGGTTTGGCACAACATCATGTAGCTCTTGATGTTGTATCTAGTTTATGTTATTATCAGATCAAGTGTTACCAAGTATGACAAGCGTACCCAATGCTGAATTTACCTTTCTTTGTCTGTGACTTTTCAGCCCCCATGGGATCTTGAAACTAACAAGAAGTACATACTTCACTATACTTATGGATGTGACTACAATATGAAGGTGAATTATTTCTTTTCCCAATTGCATAGTTATGGTCATTGAATGTTCCAAATTTACATTCTTGGTGAACACATATCTGAACTCGTGAAATCTGCTTTATTTTCTTGCTGTGTGCTATGGCCTTTGCTTTAGCAGATATACTGTTATTGAAGATATGCTGTTATTGAAACACTCTAGCTTCTTGCGTATTTCTCATAGTTGTCTTGATGCTCAGGGTGAACTGACTTACGGAAAAATTGGTGAGTGGAGATTTGACAAAAGGTCACATCTACGAGGACCTCCACCAAAAAACTTGCCCTTGCCCCCACCAGGGGTTCCTGAAAGTGTGGTATGTCTAGAATTTGCCAATTGATATTAGCAGTTCATCTTATCTTATTGGAATAATGTCTAGCAAGAACTGTTATTGTTAATACATGAAACTTAATACAGAACTTATATAGGATTCTATAATAAATTCTCTCAGTAATTTCATACTTATTTTCATTTTACTAACATGGAAGGTGATAAGAAAACGACAAATTTTCCATTAGAACATATATAACTATCTGAATGAGAATCAGTAACAAAAATATCTGTATCTAAGAAGTTTGAACACTGATCCAGTCATTGGATCGTTTTATATTTTTCATTCCCAATAGTTAATTCTTTGATTACATATCTACACCAGGATTGAGTAACTCCTTATTTTATATAGTAGGGGTCCGTCCATATGTTGAGATTGTGCTTGAAATGAAGTCTGGTAGTTTGTAGGGAATGATTTGACAAGTACTACTGATGTAACTACATGCAAATAGTGACATGATAATTATGAGACTTGGTTACAGTTATAGGCCACTAGCTTTGCTTCTGTCCAATCCTCCATCTTCTAGTGCTATCTGACATCAGGATACAATAAAGTTCATTTGTTATCAACTGTATGGGCTTGATCAATATCTCCAAATGATCTTCTTGAAACTACAACATTTTAAGATGCCTGTACACTTTCTTGTTTCCCTCATCTACCATCATATGTAATTTTCTTACACTTTCATTGGAGGAAGCGGTCAAGAGGGATCTCATGGTAAATAACATTGCTGAAACTTTGATCTTTAATCGAGTCAAATGAAGTCATGTGATCCATGTTGCTGACCTCCATACCTCACATAGTAGGATAAGGCTTTGTTTTTGTTTTTCTTCACTCACCCTACCTAGAAGGAAAAGAAAGAGAAATTAAATCTACTCTAGGTATACTTTGCCTCAGGATAATGGAAAGGGGCACTAGCTGGAGAATGTTACTGCATAAGAAACATTTATGATTGGATTAGATCTTTGAAAATACTAGTATTGGGATTAAGTGTAGGTTTATCCTACGTGAAATAAAGCTAGGCGAATTGGTAACTATATATCTCTCTTATGGATTGGAAATCTTTGGTTTAAAAGTCCATTCATAAATGTGTTAGTGAGCATTGTCGAATAAGATTATCTCTAGTGGGGATGCCCTCAGCCTCAAGATACTTTTAGTTCATCTCCTTTTAGTGTAGCGTTGCTTTTTGCTTCATTTAGATTAAAGGCTGCTCTTTTGAAAACGTGGTTGTTTCTGCAGACATGACCTTGATATTTTTTTAGTTAGTAGTTTGACGAAAAGTTTTCTCGAGGTATGTCTTTATATTTGGTATTGTCAAATTTTAGTGATGTTTTATGTCTATCCACCTAGAGACCTACCCTGGCTGAGTATGTGTCTAAATGGATTAGATTAGGTTGAATTTGGTTTAATATAAAAAAATAATCAGACATTCGGACTGAGTTGAGTTGAGTAATAAGGCCGATTTATTAAAATATTAATATATTTTAGAATTTTGAAAAAATCTGAAAAAGAAAAAATTAAAAGAAAAATGAAATATGTTATGAGATTAATACTAATATAAATTATACGATCAATACATACTAACATAAATATAGAATCAATATATCTCAAGAAAATACATAATTAGTATTAAACTATTAATATTAATTTTAGATCGGGTTAATCAGGTTCCAAACTCATTAACCTGATATCCAACCCAATTATAGTTGGGTCAGTTCATATATGTACAATCCAACTTAATAGTCCAACCAAATCTGCTGAAATGTAATTGGGTTGGATCAAGTTGATCAGATTTACAGGTGGATCTTGATTCACTTACACTCCTTCAGTTGAGTTGAAATAATGAAAACCTTGCCAATTTTCCTTACATTGATGCTTTTGTTGCTTTACTGGTTGGTTGTGATTACGTACCTACTTTTATCACATCAGTCTTCAACTTTAAGGGCTTGTTTGGGATTAGGATAGGAAAAAGATGGATAAAATAATGCCTACTAAGGAAGCAAGGTAAGCGTAAAGAAGGAATGAGAATACTATGAAAGCAAGATAAGAGTAAGAAAGGATGAGTCAACAAAGAGCAAGAGTAGAGTAAGAAAGGATATGAATCTAATTTTTTTTTTTTAAAAAAAAAAGAGTAGGATAGGATACTAGCATAATAAGTGTTGCATTGCTTCATCTTTTCCCCTTTTTTATTCAGAGTTTTATAGATTATGTAATTCAGTAATTGGGATATTCCAGCACTAGGTAATGGAAATCTCAACCTAGTTTAAGAATAGTATTTCTATATCAACATTCAGCTCGACTCCTTACCTTATACGAACTTTTGATTAGTTCATTGAAGTAATTGTTATATACTTTTATTACTTATAATTAATTTTTTCTGGTAGCAAAAACCTAATACAAAGCAATATAAATGTGTTATTTGCATATGATAATGTCTGCAGGTGACCCTTGTAAAGATGGTGAATGAGGCTAGTGCTAACATCCCGAATTGGGACACATCGTAAATATTTGCACACCTTCATCATGATATCCAAAGTGCATATTTCGAAAGAGAAAAAAGAAGGAAAAAAAGTGTAGGCATTGAGACTTTCTTTTTGCCCCGAGTTTAGCCATAGAATCATAGATCATTGTAAACTAGATACCCCTTTATAATGACAATTTAAATGCAGGATAAATCGCTTTATTATTTCTTCTTGGTGATATTCTTGAATGGTGTTTGGGCTCGTTCCATAATGCCATATATTTTGTTCAATAATCAATAAGTATTGGCTTCGAAATTGCTTATGTATATGTTGACACTCCTTGTATAGCCACCCTCTAGACAATTGTTTCGCTTCATTTCTACAGTGTGCTTGCAAGTTATACATGGGACCATAGTTTGAAGTGAAAATTGATGCTTAAAAGGCAACTAATCAAGGCTCTTGAATCTAAACTTCATCTTTAGACTGGTCTTAATACTTTAAAAAAAATTATCCAAATCCTCCTACTTGTGGATGGTAAGTATTGGTTTTTTATTTTTTATTTTTTATTTTTTATTTTTTATTTTTTTTAAGAATGTTAATAACACTTTCTACTATTAATTGAAATACTTTATTAAAAATCACCAATTTTGGTGAGTCTTTCCTCATTTAATGAGTAACTTCTAATTTAGAAATAAAATTTATTAAAATTCATGATTTTTAATGAATTTTAGTAAAAAAGAGTTAGAAAGAGTATTGTTTAAGTACTTTATTTTCTGTTTTTAAAATATTAAAAGCATTTATTTTTTGCTTAAATATGATTTTCATAAATGTAATTTAACATTTTTATTTTAATGTTTTGTCCTTGTATTTTTTTTAATCATCATTGTAAAATTCAAATATTTCATTTTTAATCATATTAACAAATACCATTATAAAAATATTAACTTGTAAATGTCATGATAACATCATCATGTGCCATGTCAACAAAAAATGATATCTTGATATCATCATGTGTCATGTTAACATGATGTTACATCATTAGTGACATCAACATATTGTCACTTTATAATGTGTCATATTTAATAGTGTAAACTTTAGAACTCAATATTTTTCTATGTAGCTTAAATTTGTATTTTATTCATTTTTATTAACATTGTACAAATCGTGAGACTCGTCTTTTTTAACTTACATAACTCAATCATTTCTTAATATTGTTATGTGATTCTTGAGTTTAAGTTGTAGTCCTAAATGTCTATTTTCCAATCTAATAAAAACCCTCAAATCATACATTCAACCTTAACATGCAAATATTCAATTGTACTACACATAATCATAATTCATGAAATTCATGACATCTCATACTCATACAAAAACAACAACTTCATATAATTAATGCATGCACCAAAAAAATTTCAACCAATTATCATTTGAGGCTTAGCAGCTGCCTAACTATACCCATACCCCTTATTTGTGCCCATAAGTGAGACATCCCCACTCCCCTTATAACCTCAAATGATGAACCTTGAGGCAGAAGCATGGTTCTTTGCCGTCTTCGTAGCTACTCCACACACTTAGAGTTCTCCTTTATATTTTTATTTGCAGGCACTCTTAGAGCTTAAAAGTTGATGAGCAAAACTAATCTAACCCAATTCTGCTGACTTTAATAAGTCTCCAAGTTGTGCTTAAGAGTCCAAACCTAAAGGCTCCTCTAACCCACCACTTATTTCTATATGATGTAATTTATTGAAAGCCTCTTTATTTGTATTATAAGCTCAATTAAATAAATAAATTAAACTTATATTATAAATATTATTTTGTAACTTTATTTTAAAAAAAATAGGATGTTACACTTGGACCTAAAGTCACTACAATTCTTACATGAAAAGTTCTATGTTTTAATACTAACAAATGTCACTCATAATAAGATGATTATAAAGTTGGTTATTAGATATAGAACGAATCATGAAGATGAATGTGAATGATCTAGATACAATTTGTCCCTCCTTTATAGCATGAGTATTATTTGTATGGGCCCTTTTGATAGTGTAAGACAAATAATGCATGATCATGTTGAGTAAGCCAATATGAAATATTGATTTTAATGTTTTTACAAGTGTCAAGAAATAAAGTATAATTGAACTATGCAAGGAAGACACAATCTATGCATCGTGTTCAATTATGATATAGGACAAAGGGACCAAGTTACATAAAGAATGTTGTCATGGAAGTTTATACATCAAATCACAAAAATATTCTTATTACTTGGGTAATAGTGATGTGTTGTTAGATGTCTCTCACTTTTTATAATATTAAGATTTTATATTATTGTTAATGTAATGAGAACCTATTGGATCACATGAATAAAGCAAAATAGAAGAAAAAATGTTTCTTTTTGAAGTAGATTCATAATATATGGGACTTAATTAAAAGGCAAATCAAATATATAAGAATAGATAAGATCTCTCATGGGCCAAACTTTTAATGTAAGGAACCCAATAATTACTAAGTTAAAGTGTTGTTTGCCTATAAATAAGAAACATATGAGGCATAAATAGTGTTTGCATTTTTAGAAAACCACACAATATACTAGTTGTGTGCAAAAACCCTAACAACTATTTTTTGATCTTGTGCACAACTATCTAGCATTGCCTTCTTTCTCAGTCATGGATTGACGAGGAAGTTGCTCGCATGGATTGTGTAGAGGTCTAACTATCATTTGTTGGACTACATGGTTGATTGCACAAACTTTGCAAATCTTTACAAAAGTCACTCACACTACAAGAGGTAATTCTTAATTATAATATTATGTATTTTGACCCAAATCTAATGGTGGAAATGTTTCAATTGATATTGTATTTAGTTCACATTTTCCAATAATCATCATAACATGTTGAACCAAAGACCTTTTATGCACCTCCAACATCCTAGTTTTGATGATAACAAAGTAATGTTTGAGTGACCAATATTTATCCAAGTCATTTCAAGAAGTATGTGTCCAACATACAGGAGGAATGAAGAACTAAAAATGATTTTATTAAATAACATATTCAATAAACACATAAAATTAAGACAAGTATAACACATAGTAAAAAGGTTAGTTAGCATCTGCGTCTTATAGGTGTTGACAAGTTTAAAACTTGTTTGAGCATTTCACGCCTTTAAAATGCATATTCAAACATGTTGCGGGTTGCATCAATTGTCCCGTGGCAGAGGCTATGTGGGCCAAGTCACTGTCGAATCATGACGCTTGGACTGCTGCGCTCTTAAGTAAAAAGAGTTGCGCCCTGACTATCAGCTATAGCTTTTGGCCTAGTGGTAAGTGCTCGATCCAACAATTGGTATCAGATCAGGTTTCTTGTAGAAGGCTTAAAAGCTTCAAGAATTGAAATGGCCTCATCAAATTTTTTATTTCCCGAGGCTAACTCTATTTATAGACCCCCTATATTCAATGGTGAAGGTTATCATTATTGGAAATCTAGGATGCAAATTTTTATAGAAGCCATAGATTTAAACATATGGGATGCTATTGAAAATGGTCCTTTCATTCCCTCTATAGTAGTAGGCAATGAAATTAAAAATTTTCCCAAAGATCAATGGAATGAAGATGATAGAAGAAAGGTTCAATATAACTTAAAAGCCAAAAATATAATCACTTCTGCTTTAGGAATTGATGAATATTTTAGAATTTCAAATTGTAAAAATGCTAAAGAAATGTGGGATACACTTGAAGTAACACATGAAGGCACTAATGATGTGAAAAGATCTAGGATAAACACTCTCACTCATGAATATGAATTATTTAGAATGAATCAAATTAAATGAAAGCATACAAGACGTGGAAAAGAGATTTACACATATAATTAATCATCTTGCATCTCTAGGAAAAGTGTTTCCTAATGAAGATCTTATTAACAAAGTTTTGAGATGTTTGAGTAGGGAATGACAACCGAAAGTGACTGCAATTGCTGAATCAAAAGATCTAACAACCATGTCTCTTGCATCTCTATTTGGAAAACTTCAAGAGCATGAAATGGAATTGATGAGACTAAGTCAAAATGAAAATAATGACAAAAAGAAGAAAAGTATAGCACTTAAAGCATCTTCATCCTCTCATGAAGAAAATGAAAAAGATGACAACATTGAGGAAGATGATGATGATGATGATGATGAAGATTTCAATCTCTTTGTAAAAAGATTCCACAAATTCCTAAGGAATAGAGGAAATAGAAGAAAATTCAATTTCAACATAAAGAAGAAAGGAGAAGAATCTTCTACAACCTCGAGATGCTATGAATGCAATCAATCGGGACATTTGAGATTAGAATGTCCGATCCTTAAAAGAAAAATGGAAAAGTCCATCAAGAAAAGCTTCAAAGAAATGAAAGGGAAGAAAACTTATATCACTTGGGAAGAAAATGACATGGATTCTTCAAGTGACTCTGAAAATGAAGTTGAAAATTTGGGACTCATTGCCAAAGATTACGAAAGAGAAGAAGAGGTAACATCTTCTAACACTGATATCTCAATTTCATTTGATGAACTACAAGATGCATTCAATGATCTACATAAGGAATCTTTAAAACTTGCAAAACTAGTATCATCCTATAAGAAAACAACTTCAAATATGGAAAAGGAAATTACTAAATTAAATGAAGAATTAGATAGTCTTAAATCATAAGTTAAAATGCTAAATTCCAAGAATGGAAATCATAGCTCTACAAGTAACTTGGAAATTACAAACATTACACATCCATGTACATCATGTCATGAATTTAAAGAAGAAATTAACAACTTAAGGAGTACTCTTTCAAAATTTACCATTAGTAGAAATAATTTAGATATACTGTTAGGAAAACAAAGATGTAGTTTTGACAAAGTAGAATTAGGATACAACCCACAAAAACAACAAAAGAATTACAAGAATTTCTTTACAAGTTCTCAAGTTTCTACCTCTCATTTTATAACATGTTTTTATTGTGGTAAGAAAGGTCATAGTATATCAACATGCTATGTTAGAAAGAACATTAGCAATCTTAAGAATATGATTTGGATTCCAAAAGATTCTTTAATTAAAACTAACATTAAGGACCCAAAGAAAACTTGGGTACCAAAATCAATCCATTCTTTGTCTTGAAGAATTCCAAAGACCAAACTTGGTACATTGATAGTGAATGTTCCAAGCACATGATAGGAGATACTTTAAAATTCATTGACATTACTTCTAAGAAAAGTGGATATGTAACCTATGGAGACAACAACAAAGAAAAATACTTGACATTGGAAAAATAGGTACAAATTTCTCAACCTCCATAGAAAATGTCTTGTGGAAGTTCTTAAACATAGTTTATCAAGTGAGTCAATTATGTGATAAAGGTTTTTCTGTATCTTTTGATTCACAAAAATGTCTTATTGAACATAAAAATTATGAACATGTTAAAATAATAGGATCTAGAGTAAACAATGTATACAAGATAAAATTTGAGAAAAATAAACTTGGTAATGCATGAGAATAGAGGAATCAATTCATGTTATATTTGATGAAACTAACCTTGGTTGTCCAAGAAAAGATATTATTGATGATATTGTAGAAAGCTTTGAAGACACTCATATTCATGAGCAAACTCATTAGGACAAAGAAGATGAAAAGGAATGAAGGATTCTATAATTCAAGAGAATCAAACAAACATGATTCCTCAAAGAGAGTTGAGAATCTCAAGAAATCATCCTCTTGAAAATATCATGGAGACATATCAAAAGAGGTAACTACTAGATACTCTCTCAAAGAAGCATGCAATAACTTGGTTTTTGTTTCTAAAATAGAAGTTAAAAATCATTGATGAAGCCTTAAATGATGAACAATGGATAAATGCTATGCAAGAAGAGTTAAATCAATTTGAGAGAAATCGAGTATGGAAACTAGTCTCTAGACCATATAATCATCCAATTATTGGAACCAAATGGATATTTAGAAATAAATTAAATGAACATGGTATAATTATAAGAAACAAAGCTAGACTAGTTGCTAAAGGATATAATCAAGAAGAAGGCATAGATTGTGAAGAAACATATGCACTTGTAGCAAGACTATAAACCATTAAAATGTTAATAGCCTATGCATCAATAATGAATTTCAAACTATATTAAATGGATGTCAAAAGTGCATTTCTAAATGATTTTATTCAAGAAGAAGTATATGTTGAACAACCTTCTAGATTTGAAAACTCATAATTTCCAAACCATGTCTTTAAGTTGAAAAAAAAGTTGTATATGGATTAAAACAAGCTCCTAGGGCATGGTATGAAAGACTAAGTAAATTTCTTTTTGAAAAAGAATTTACAAGAGGAAAGGTTGATACAACATTAATTTATCAAAAGAAAAAATGAATGATATTCTTATAGTGCAAATTTATGTTGATAATTTATTTTTTGAGCCACTAATGATCACTTGTGCAGAGAGTTTTCTAATGATATGCAAAGTGAATTTGAATTGTCCATGATAGGCGAGTAAATTTTTTCCTTGCATTACAAATAAGGCTTGGAATGGAAAATTCTTGGCTTGCTCTTTACCTTTGGATTATTTTGTTATTATATTCTTTTTGATGTTGCCAAAGGGGGAGAGAAAGGATTAGGAGGATTAGGATCACAAAAGGAAAACAACAACATTTATCTTAATCCTCTACTTGGCTTTTTGATGTTGCCAAAGGGGGAGAGATAAGATCGCAAAGGAAAAGAAAATGTTTATTTTCTTTCTAACATTACTTTGGGCTAAGTTTGACTAAAATATTTTGACAAAAATATTCTTGATGCCCAACTTGACACTTATGTTTTTAAAATATAAACATTGATCTCTACAATCTTTTTCAAAACATAAGTACAACTCCTTTTATAAAATAAAAATAACTTCAATCAATGCTTTACTAAGGGGGAGTTTAAGGGGGAGTGATCGAAATACATTGTTTTATTTTCTTTCCCTTTACAGTGAATTGTCATCATCAAAAAGGGGGAGAATGTGGAAGAAAATATGCACAAAGTTTTGATAATGCCAAAGCATTGAAGAAAATAAAGGTCAAGTTAAAGCAAGCTAATCAAGAAGTAAAGATCTCAAGTAATAACTAGATAAGTCTTGACTGCTTAGCTTAGTATGTAAAATGAACTTTTAGAATTTGCAAATTTGACTTGGCCATTAAAATAAGAATTTCAAGAAAACCTAAACTTAATACTTTTGAATATAAGAATAAGTTGTTTGAAAAGAAAGCAAAAAGAGTATTCAAAAGATTAAACAAAAATATTTTTAACTGGAAAATAGAAGCTCTTTATATCTTAAGTTTTCATAAGCCAAAACAAGTGACATGTTTCTGGTAATCGATTACCACTTGCTGTAATCGATTACCAGAGAAAGAAAACCTTTCAAAATGTTAAAATACTCTCTGGTAATCGATTACCAGTGATTCTAATCGATTACCAGAAGAGAAATTTTCAAAATTCGAATTTGAACTATACAACGTTTCAAACATTTTGAACTTAAACCGTTGTAATCGATTACCAGGTCTTATAATCAATTACCAGAGCCTATTTTCTGAAAAATTATAGAGAGTTACAACTCTTCATGAAAAGACATAACTCAAGATACAATTGTCTATAAATACCTATAATTTTTCAGAGAAAGGTGACGAACTCTATTGTGAAAATGATTTAAAAAATCTACTTGGCCAAAGTCATTTGTAAAATCTCTAAAGAGTTCATCAAAGATCATGAAAGTGTAATATCCACTCTTCAAGAGAGTCATTATGTAATACTTAATAGATCATTGGATCTGTAAAGGAGAAAAGGTTTTTCTCCTTGTTGGTGTTTGAATCTCAACACAAGGAAAGGGAGTTCCGAGGTGTTGGAGGATTCATTTTCTTGTAAGGTTTACAAGAGTAGTGGAAATCTCAAGTGGGAGACTTGAGGGCTGGATGTAGGCAGGATTGGCCGAACCAGTATAAAATCAAGTTTGCAATTCTTCTTTCCCTACACTTTTAATTTCTTGTTATTAATTATAATTGTGTAGTTTGCATCATCATTCATTCTTTACATACAAATTTGTCTAAGGAAATAAATTGATAAAGAAGTAATTGGAAAAGTTTTTATAAGAGGAAAATTTAGAAAACTTAATTCACCCCCCCTCTTAAGTTAACCGAGGCTAAGGGACTAACAAGTGTTGGATCGAGCGCTTACCACTAGGCCAAAAGCTATAGCTGATAGTCAGGGCACAACTCTTTTTACTTAAGAGCGCAGCAGCCCAAGTGCCATGATTCGACAGTGACTTGGCCCACCTAGCCTCTGCCAAGGGACAATTGATGCAACCCGCAACAATCTCCCCCTCAGCAATTGCCCCGCTGGGTATCGAACTCATGAACTTGGCTCTGGTAATCGATTACAATCACTGGTAATCGATTACTAGAGAGTATTTTAACATTTTGAAAGGTTTTCTTTCTCTGGTAATCGATTATAGCAAGTGGTAATCGATTACCAGAAACATGTCACTTGTTTTGGCTTATGAAAACTTAAGATATAAAGAGCTTCTATTTTCCAGTTAAAAATATTTTTGTTTAATCTTTTGAATACTCTTTTTTCTTTCTTTTCAAACAACTTATTCTTATATTCAAAAGTATTAAGTTTAGGTTTTCTTGAAATTCTTATTTTAATGGCCAAGTCAAATTTGCAAATTCTAAAAGTTCATTTTACATACTAAGCTAAGCAGTCAAGACTTATCTAGTTATTACTTGAGATCTTTACTTCTTGATCAGCTTGCTTTAACTTGACCTTTATTTTCTTCAATGCTTTGGCATCATCAAAACTTTGTGCATATTTTCTTCCACAAAACATTTGAAAAGTATAACTAATAAGCGCTCTGATAATTTGTGCATGTTATAAATGCTACATTTCTTTATTTCCTCTTTTGTGATTGTGCACAAAATGGTAACGTTTGAACCAAGTGTAGTGATCAAAAAAGGAAAGTCAGCCACAAATAAAATTATTAGTGCATGCAACATTATGTTCAAAAATCTTTGCTTTCTACTTCATTCCCTTATCATACCAAAGTAAGCGCTAAAGCATATGAACAAGTATTAAAGACCAACTATATTGTGAAGATCAAAGATTTGTTTTCGAACGCCCAAGTATCAAGGCTTTCACCAACAGATATATCTTTGAAACCTATAAATATGAAAAGACTTGAAGAGAATTATACTATGAACCTTGTGAATATTAATACTTTCAAGTTGTGCAAAAAATATATTAATATTTCTCCAAGTCTAATCGTCTTGTAAATCTTTGTCTAGGGGACGATCAGAGAAAGTTAAAGTTTAGCTATCCTTGTCTAGCAAGTTAAACTTCTCTTAAGTGTACTTTAAATTATATATCTTATTTATGAGAGTTATCTATAAACACTCAGACCTTTATCTGTTGTAAGCTTAAAGAAGCTAGTTAAAGAATACTGCAAAGTATTGTTACTTGATGGTTAGGAGTGGCATAAAGAATACTTATTGTAGCTAGAAATTGTAATGTGATTACTTGTTGTAAAAAGTTTCCAAGTTAGTGTAATCCTTTGAGTTCAAAAGTAACTAGAATAACTTAGGTTAAGTGAACGAATATAAAAATATAAAGTGTTTTTATTCTATTTCTTCTCTCTCACTCTTTTAACTATCTAACTTTAGAAATAAATCTAACTTATTTTCTATATTAAATCTATCCCATTATTATCTTTTTTACATGTATGAAAACAAGGTAACTAAAAAATATCTTTGAAGTTGTAGCTAAAAGTATTTAACCAAGAGGATTCCAACTTCGAACTTTTAGGAAAATAACATGTGTTTTCTCCCTAGACCAATTGACTTATGTATTTAATAAAGGATATTTTTAAATGAACAACTTAATTGAACATTACTTATTAATTTCTTAATATAATAAAATTTATATATTAAATTTGAACATGAAAATTATTAAAATAAATTCTATAAGTCATTTTCATAAATTAAAATAAGTTCGATATAAATTCTTCCAAATACTCCCACATATTGGAAATTTAATAAGACAAATTATTTTCATTTGCAAATTTAATTATATTTTTTTGCAACATATTTAACCATGCTATATATTTTTATATTTATTTGTTTTTTTTTTGTTTAGTTTGTTGATTTATATTATTTGTCATGAGTTACTTTATTATTTTCTCATGTGTTCATAAATTTATAAAAAAAAAATCCCTTTATCCCATAATAAGTGTTGTGTTAAAAGAAAAAAAAAGTCTCAAAATAAGTATCATGTTAGTTTTTAATGTAGTTTTAATTACTTTTTTTTCATTTGTACCCTTAGTTTTGTTATTTAGAAAGTGTTTGTTGTATTTCATTGTTTATAATAAAAAGGGTTAATAATAACATTAATTTTATAAAATTACTATTCTATTTCATCTATTTATTGATTTTTCTTGAGTTGTGTAAAATAACATAGGATGACATTTATAATAGGACGAAAGGAATATATACAAAAATCTATAAGTGAGTAGAGGAAAATGGCTGAAAGTGAGTTGATTATTTAATTGATTCATAGAAGAGAAAAAAGAAGGAAAAACTGAAAGAAAGAAAAGTATATTTATAAAATGATATAAATGTCCATCACTATAAGAAATTTTACATATAGTAACATACAAAAATTATCACTATAGGTACAAAATATGTTGGTATATTCGACATATAGTTACACACAATTTTAGTGGTCATTTTGAATGAGATTTAACAAGATATATTATGTGTCACTATAGGCTATACATACACTTTTTAACAATATACCAACACATATTATATTTATAGTGTAGGTAAAAATAATTTTTAATCACAATATCACTATAGAGTGTGTCACTATATGTTTGTAGTGCATGTACCTATATTAGGGAACCTTGGTAACTTTCTCTTACTCTTCCCTATAACTTCTTGTCTTTTCTCAAACCATCTAATCACCAAGACCTCTATTGAGTGCAGTACCTGCAAAAGGCATTTTGGGGCTCAAGTAATGTGTTAGCTGTAAGTAATACATGTCAGCAATAAATGCATGAATAATACTTTTTACCTCAATATAATTCATTATTCATACTAACCATAATGGGATGTTGGTGTCTTTAGTTATCATTTAGGTAATACACCCTAATCATGAATTAGCCATCAATAATCTTGATTGTTCCAAGTTAATGCTCTTAGTCAAACTTAGTCTTTAGTCTCAGTCGTCGAGTATGCTGAAATGATTTCATCGCTTGGTTCCATAGTCTCGGTGGTTGAGGGTGTGAAGAGATCAATATTCATATCCTAGTGGTCAATAGTACTATGGAGAAAAGGAAGACACTAGAAGGAGGATTAAATAGTATTAATAAAAAAACTCAACACTTTTTCAAAACATCAAAGTAGTATCAAAACTTTAAATGTGTATATGAAAAGTTAAGAACAAAGAACACAATATTTTTATACTAATTTATCTCAATCATCAAGATTATGTTTGGTTATTGATCAAGTTTCACTATCTTTGTAAAGATACGAGTATTCTTTCATAAGTCACTTATGGCTCAACTTAAGTATTCTTTAGCTTGCTTTTTCAAGAAGTGGACCGTCCAGGTCGGAGTCCGACCTGAACTTCCTATAGGCGCCAGGCCGACCATGGCCCTAACCGACCCCCTTTTTAGGAGTCACTCGGTCATTATCCGACTCGGCTCCTCTATGTGAAGCTGGTCGGCCGAACTCCGATCACACTCTCTAGTAAGAGCCTGCTCGGCCAGTATCCGACTGGAGTCCAGCACGGGTATGGTCGGTCGGGGTCCGATCTCACCTCCACCATACGCGAGGTATCCGATAGCAAGGGCAAGGTCCCACCCTCGTTCGTCTAGTATTTCCCAGATAGATACGGTTAAGGAAATCCCTACATTCTCGGGGCCCGCAAGGCCCATGAACAAGAAGAGTATAAAACCTAAAACCCTAGAGCTAAGACGGCAGATTACACTTTTGAATGCTCTAGCTTTGAGGCTTGACCTAGGAAAAAAACCCTAGTCCACCCTTTGGCCGGAACATTTTGGCGCCCACCGTGGGGCTACAGTGAAACTTCTCCTGCGCCCCAAGTAATACAGAAGAACCTGCACTTTACTATGGCGAGAGGCGGCAACCCAAACCACGACTCACAAAATCCTACCATGGAGGAAGTGATGGCCTTGATCAATGGCTTAATGGAGGAGAACGCACGATCCAGGGAGAGAGAGGAGGCTATTCAACGAGAGAATGAAGAGATCAGGAGGCGAGCGAATGAGATGCAGGCCATGATAGCGGCCAACGCCAGGACGGTGGAGGAAGATGTCATGATGGAAGTCCCTAGGGATTTTCGACCTTTCTCGGAAGCCATAGAGGCCGAGACCATCCCGAGGGATCATCGGATTCCTCAAGTCGAGCCTTTCGATGGAACTTAGGATCCCAGCCAGCACTTGACGAATTTCCGAGCTCAGATGCTGATTTGTGGAGCGAGTATGGAAGCCCGTTGCAAGCTGTTCATGGGCACGCTCAAGAAGGTAGCACTTGATTGGTTTAGTGGTCTCCCTGACCGATCAATCACCAACTTCGATGTCTTTAGTCGGCTCTTCATGGCAAAGTTTGCCGCTAACAAGAAGAAACCACCGATCACGTCGGACTTGTTCGACCTCAAACAGCAACGCGAGGAGTCGCTGAAGGACTTCCTGCAAAGGTTCAACGAGGTCGCCTTGAGGAAAGCGTCGTTGGATGAAAAGATGGCAGTCATCGCATTCCAGAAGGGTCTAAGGTCTGGAGCTTTCGACATCGCACTCGAGAGAGCAAATTGTAAAACGATGTCGGAAGTGAGAGCTTTCACCCTGAGTCACATCAAGACGGAGGAAGGACAAATTAACAAAAGAGCAGCGGAAAGCCGAGAAGCGGGGGGCAACAACAAGGAGGGCAATAAGCACCTCCGACCGCGCTCAGATTGGAGTAAGAGATGTGATTGTTACAACATTAAGGAGAGTAACTACCGACAGGCAGATCACGGTGGTCGGGTAAGGGGCGAGTGGACACGAAGCAATGAGGAAGAAAAGTTTACTCCACTCAACGTCCCTAGGAGGCAGATACTTCATGATGTCAACAATGCGTCGCTATTTGAGTTCCCAGCAGCGACGGAGCGCCAATTGGGTCCCTTCAAGACCGACTGGTGTGAGTTTCATAGGACTCATGGGCATTCCACAGAAAATTGTTTCGTCCTTAGAAGACAGATCGAACGTTTGATCAAGGAGGGACGCCTGAAAAAGTTTTTGGCAAGAAAACAGGAAGAAGGCTCATCGGACAGGCGACACAGGCGTGCACAGGACGACACAAGGAGGGATAGGCATAGAGAGAGGACTCCCCCCAAGGACACCCCAACAAAGTCATCGGAGGTCCATCAACAAGCAATTCACGGGGATTTCAACACAGTGGTAGGAGGATTTGCGGGAGGAGGAGTCACCTCGGCTGCTCGGAAAAGGTACACGCGCTCCGTCCTGTTAGTGTCGAAAATTTGCCGACCTCCCCAACCCACGATTTCCTTCTCGGACGCCGACTACGAAGGGGTAGCTCCTCACGAGGATGATCCTATCATTATATCGACAATAGTGATGGGCTATAACGTGAAGCGCGTTCTGGTCGACCAGGGAAGCTCGACCGACATCCTCTTGTGGGAAGCTTTCGTGGGAATGAAGATCCCCAACGACCGACTAGTACCTTACGCGGGGACCCTAGTAGGTTTTGCAGGAGATCAGGTTATGGCTAAGGGGTATGCCGATCTAGAAACGACCTTTGGTCAGCGCTAGTAAATGAAAACGGTGACCATTCGGTTCTTGGTGGTGAATGCTCAGTCATCTTACAACATCCTCATCGGCAGGCCTACGTTGAACAAACTAGGGGCCATCGTGTCAACATCACATCTGAAAGTGAAGTACCCATTGCCAAATAGAGATGTCGGAGTCCTCACTGTAGATCAAGAGGTCGCCCGAAGGTGTTATGCGGACAGTTTGAAGGCGAGAAGGCGTTTATATTCCACACCAGCTGAAAAACACATTCATTCCATTGAACTGGATCCTAGGATGGGACAATTTGACCACCAACCTGCCCCCGCGGAGGATGTTAAGGAAGTAGCAGTGATGGAAGGAAGAACGGTGAAGATCGGTACTTCTTTAACCCCGAAAAATGAAAAAAGGCTGGTCAAGGTTTTAAAACAAAATGCGTCAGAATTTGCATGGCACTCCAGCGAAATGCCTGGCATTGACCCCGATTTTCTGTGCCACAGACTAGCTATAGACCCGAATGCAAAAGTAGTAATCCAGAAGAGGAGGAAGTTTGGAGAAGAGAAACGAAGGGCCATTGCGGAAGAGACGAAAAAGTTAGTACAGGCGGGACATGTCCGAGAAATCCAGTATTCGACATGGTTGGCGAATGTGGTGATGGTTCGCAAAAGTAATGGAAAGTGGAGGATGTGCACGGACTTCATCGATCTTAACAAGGCTTGCCCAAAGGACTCATACCCGCTGCCCAACATAGACTATTTGGTTGATGGAGCGTCGGGATACGAGTTACTGAGCTTCATGGATGCCTACTCGGGGTACAACCAGATCCGCATGCACTCGGCAGACAAAGACAAGACATCCTTCATAGCGGATCAAGCCAACTTTTGTTATAGGGTTATGCCGTTTGGCCTAAAGAACACGGGGGCGACTTATCAACGATTGATGGACAAAGTCTTAGTGAATCAGCTGGGTCGGAATGTGGAACCTTATGTGGACGACATGGTGGTGAAGTCGGCGAGTGCCGATCGGCATTTTGACGATTTGCAGGAACTGTTTGACACCATCGGTAAGTACCAACTCAAGTTGAATCCCGAAAAATGCTCGTTCGGGGTCCAAGCAGGAAAATTCCTTGGTTTTCTACTAACTCATCGTGGCATCGAAGCAAACCCCGACAAGTGCTCGGCCATCATCAATATGAGGAGCCCATCTACGGTGAAGGAGGTTCAACAACTGGCGGGAAGGATGGCCTCTCTGTCTCGTTTTCTGTCAAGGGCAGCTGATAAGGTGTTGCCGCTTTTCCAATGTCTGAAGAAGAACGATCGTTTCACTTGGATGACCGAGTGTGAAGAAGCTTTCTCGGAACTCAAGAGATCACTGGCATCGTCGCCGATTCTGACAAAACCACGACCAAATCTCCCCTTGTTGGTTTACATATCGATGTCCGATCGAGCCGTCAATTCGGTTCTTGTACAAGAGCAGGAAGCTTCTCAAGTTCCTATTTACTTCGTGAGTAGGGTCTTACAGGGAGGGGAGACGAGGTACCAAAAGATTGAAAAGCTAGCCCTTGCGATACTAGTTACCGCGAGGAAGTTGAGACACTACTTCCAGAGCTACGAGGTAGTAATCTGAACTGACCATCCAATTCGGCAAGTCTTACAGAAACCCGACCTGGCAGGCCGAATGATGAAGTGGTCGGTCGAGCTATCAGAGTTCTCCATCAAGTATGAGCCGAGAGGAGCAATCAAGGCTCAAGCCTTAGCTGACTTTCTGATGGAATTGACCCCTCCTGTTGAGGAGGGTAGAGTTGGAGAAACCCAATGGATTCTATCAGTGGATGGTGCTTCAAATCTAGGAGGGAGCGGAGCCGAAATCGTCTTGGAAGGTCCGGGGGGAATATTACTAGAATAGTCACTACGGTTTGAATTCCGGGCAAGCAATAACCAAGTCGAGTACGAGGCATTGTTAGCAGGAATGAATTTGGCAAATGAGATGGGAGCAACGAGTTTATCAGCTCGGAGTGACTCTCAGTTGATCACGGGGCAAGTAGCTGGAACTTTCCAGGCAAAGGATCCCCAATTGGCTAAGTACCTAGAAAAGGTTAAGCTCTTATCGGAAAACTTCCGAGAGTTTACACTTAACCATGTGCCGCGAGAACAAAATTCGCGAGCCGATCTCCTCTCTAAGTTAGCAAGCACAAAGAAGCCAGGGGCCACTCGGTCGGTTATCTAGGAAACCTTAGATCAGTCGAGTATTAATGAGCCACAGGGAAGTGTTCTTTTCATCCAAGAAGAAATTGATTCGTGGATGGGGCCGTATATCGCATACCTGACAAGGGGAGAGTTGCCAGAGGACAAAAGGGAGGCGTCATTGATACAAAGGGAGTCACCCAGGTTTGTAGTCATCAATGAAAGGTTATATCGAAGGGGTTTCAACACTCCCCTTCTGAGATGTTTGACTACATCACAAGCGCAGAGAGTGATGGATGAAGTGCATGGCGGCATGTGTGGAAGTCATATCGGAGGACGAGCTCTAGTATATAAAGTTGCGCGGGCAGGATACTTTTGGCTGACTTTGAGAAACGACTGCGTCAATTGGGTCCAAAAGTGTGATGGATGCCAAAGACACGCAACCTTACACCATTCCCCAGCTGAAAGACTCCATTCAATCCTGTCTCCTTAGCCATTCAACAAGTGGGGTATTGATATTCTCGGTCCATTTTCGATTGCAGTATGGCAGTTGAAATTCTTAATAGTGGCTTAGACTACTTCAGCAAATGGATCGAGGCGGAACCAGTAGCAACTATTTTGGCAGAAAGGGTAAGGACATTTTTATGGAAGAATGTGATATGCAGATATGGCGTTCCTCAAGTGCTCGTATCAGATAACGGGACACAATTCGCAAGTGGGAGAGTCCGCGATTTCTGTCGGGAGATCGGTATCCAAATGACATTTACTTCCGTTGAACACCCCCAGTCTAATGGCCAAGCGGAGTCAGCCAACAAGGTTATTCTATCGGGATTGAAAAAGCGCGTCCAGGACTCTAGCGCTTCATGGGTGGAGGAGCTTCCTCGAGTGATATGGTCATACCACACGACTGTTCATTCGTCGACCCAGGACACCCCTTTCAATCTAGTGTACGGGACAGATGCGATGATCCCGATTGAAATCACCGAACCCTCTGTACGAGCAACATGCTTCTCTAAGGAAGAATCCGATCAAGGAAGACGAGTTGATTTGGATTTGATTAGAGAAACAAGAGAAAGAGCCCGGATAAATCAAGTAGCAGCTCAGCGAAGGGCAGCTTTCAAGTACAATACAAAGGTCGTCCCAAGAGATTTTGTGGTAGGAGACCTCGTTTTGAAGCGCGCTCAACTAACTCAAATGAGGAACAAATTGTCACCAAAATGGGTCGGCCCTTATAAAATTGACGACGTGGTCGGCAAAGAAGCGTACCGATTGAGAACTCTGGACGAAGGGAAGATACCGAGGACTTGGAACGCAGCAAACTTACGTTTCTATTATAGTTAGTCTATTCATTTTTTATTAGGTGCACTCTTTTCCTAACTCAGTATTTTTTCCCCGTAAAAATGAGAGGGGTTTTTTGCTGAGAAGGTTTTTAACGAGGCACCACAAACTAATAATTTCTCAATTTTAATAAATATCATCCCCTACTTCTCTTCTATGATTTCTAACATGTGTTATTTTAAAGGCACCAAACTCGTGATTGATCGGTAAAAATCCGACTGGGCGAGTATAAATAACTCGAAGACAAACTCATGATTGATCGGTACAAATCTGACTAGGCGAGTATAAATAACTCGAAGACAAACTCGTGATTGATCGGTACAAATCTGACTGGGCGAGTATAAATAACTCAAAGACAAACTCATGATTGATCGGTACAAATCCAACTGGGCGAGTATAAATAACTCGAAGACAAACTCGTGATTGATCGGTACAAATCCGACTGGGCGAGTATAAATAACTCGAAGACAAACTCGTGATTGATCGGTACAAATCCGACTGGGCGAGTATAAATAACTCGAAGACAAACTCGTGATTGATCGGTACAAATCTGACTGGGCGAGTATAAATAACTCGAAGACAAACTCGTGATTGATCGGTACAAATCCGACTGGGCGAGTATAAATAACTCGAAGACAAACTCGTGATTGATCGGTAAAAATTCGACTGGGCGAGTATAAATCGAGAAGGTCGCCCCATTCTCATTAAGCTCATGCAATTGGTTTTTGAACGACTCCCCGAATTCAAAATAGAATCTCTAGCTTCGTCATTTCCTCATATGATTGATTTCCTCATTTTAAGTCGGTATATTCGCGACTAAAGGTGATGCCTCTCATTTACATTCGGTCGGAAGAATCGACATTTGGGCGACTCACATGTTGTTTCTTTATAAATCGGCATTTGGGCGATTTGTTTGTCCCAATTCCATGTTTTGACTTGGGAAGTTTCTGTTTATTACTTGAATCGGATTTTAGGCGATCTTCTGATCAAAATTCATTTTAATTTGGAAAATGTTTCACTTATTATTTGACCCGACACGTGGGCGATTACTTTCGTTTAACAAGTTTAGGGTTTATGGTTTAGGCGATTGCTCTGTATCCCCAAACTACCAGTTTAAAAATCTAAGTTTTTAGAACTATTTTCTCAACTATGAGATCGGAATTTTGACGATTGCTTTGGGTTTTAAAACCGAAAGGTCTAACTTATACTTTTTCATGTGGATTATATATGGTCGGCATTTGGACGACTGCAAGGTCTTCAGAAACTTCACAAGTTTTTTACTTAAAATATTTTTCCATCGTAGGGATCGGAAATTGACCAACCACTTTCGGTTTAACAACACCATCTTTTTAAAAGATTATATTTTGCCTCTTTGGATAGGGCAATCGGAATTGGGCCGACCACTTTCGATTTAACAATACCATCTTTTTAACTTAGATTATATTTTGCCCTTTTGGATAGGCAATCGGAATTTGGCCGACCACTTTCGATTTAACAATACCATCTTTTTAACTTAGATTATATTTTGCCCCTTTGGATAGGCAATCGGAATTTGACCGATTACTTTCAGTTTAACAACCTCATCTTTTTAACTTAGATTATATTTTGTCTCTTTGATGGAGAAATCAGAATTTGACCGATTACTTTCAGGTTAACAACATCTTCTTTTTAACAGATTATATTTTGCCTTTTTGGATAGGGCAATCGGAATTTGGCCGACCACTTTCGGTTTAACAATACCATCTTTTTAACTTAGATTATATTTTGTCTCTTTGATGGAGCAATCAGAATTTGATCGATTACTTTCAGTTTAACAACATCTTCTTTTTAACTTAGATTATATTTTGTCTCTTTGATGGAGCAATCAGAATTTGACCAAATACTTTCAGTTTAACAACATCTTCTTTTAACTTAGATTATATTTTGTCTCTTTGATAGAGCAATCGGAAATTGACCGATCACTTTCGGTTTGAAAACACCATCTTTTTTAACTTAGATTATAATTTTTGCCTCATATGGGGAGGATCGGCATTTTGGCGATTCACTAAGGTTTTAAAACCATTTTTAAACAGGATTATTTTCTTATAGTTTCAATCGGCATTTTGGCGATTTCTCGTCATTTTAAAACCTCTTAAAGTTATTTTCAATTATTAAGATCGGCGTCTCGACGACTTAAACTTGTTTCAAGACTCAAACTTCTAAGACTTAGAATTATTTTCTCATTACTAAACTCGGCGTTGCGGCGGCCTATCACTAAGCTTTAAACGTTGATTTTATATGTTAACATAATAATGGGTGCAATCGACATTCAAATGACGAATTTAGGTGGAAGGTGATTTCCTAAATCTAATTACGCACAATATCAAGCAAAAAGAACGTACTTCATAAGTGTTTCAAAAACAAGTGAATAAAAATTTGTAAAGGCAACACAACAGAAATTAAAAGCATAATGGCGGGCACAAGTTTTCGGGGTCAAGCTCAATCGTCCTCCGGGGGATCCACGAGTTCCCCATCCACAATTTCCTTGAAGTAGCCGAGTCCCCCGAGGTCGATATCAGCGTGAAGAAACTTCACTTGACTTGTGGTAGCGTCAAAACCTTGCACAAACTTTTTCAACGAGTCCATTTTGGCAGCTTGAAGGTCAACCTGCAACTTTTCAACCTCCGACTTCGCTAAGGCTAGTTCATTCTCAAAGACTTGGGCCGTATTGGCGTTCTTGTCTCGGGCCAGTCGGATCTCCTCAAGCTCCTTCTCGAAGCCTGATCTCTCGGAAGCCTAAGCCTCTTTTCCTCCTCAAAAGTACGACGACCTTCAAGTAGTTTGTCCCGTTCCGTAGACACCCATTTGAAGTCGGCCTTGCTTTTGCTCAGACTCTCCTCAAGGGAAGAAATCTTCTTTCCCTGTACCTTAGTCTCCCTCACTAACCCACGAACCTTGTCTTCGTTGATTAAAGCCAGAGCAGAAAGGCGATTGGTCAAGGACTCAACTCCCTTGGCAATGGAAAAGGCACTCATCTTTTCCAAATCTTCCTTGTCGCCGGCGAGTAGATCAGTCTCGCGGAGGTGGGCAGAATGATTGAATTTCTCATCCCAGAAAGATAAGCCTTTACCAGGATCGGTGCCACGATCCATAGGGTCCTAGTTCTCCCCGAGGCACATACTTAAAGTCCTTTCAGCGGATTGCACTTCCGCATTGCCTTTATCTCCCTCGGCAGCTATGACCGTCTCTAAGTTCACCACTGAGATGTGCCTGTCGGATTCTCGGCGACGTTTATGGGACGTCCCGGCAACATCTTTGACCAGGGGGTCGGCCTATTGGTCTCGTCGACCTTCTCAGTAGATGATTATTCCACCCCGGCGACCAGGGAAGCTTTCTGCTGCTTCCATAGCTTCGCCAATTCCCGATTGCTTAGACTAGCCATCCTCTCTGCAAAACACAACCATAAATTATACTAAGGAACAAAGGGAGAAGGACAAGAGTTTAGCAGTAATGAACATTCAAACAATGTAATACCTATATATATTCTCAACTCTTCAGGCCTATTCTCTAGATCTAGGAGTTTGGCAGTGTTGAAAAGAGTTTTAAGATCCTCAAGTTTTTTAACATCCTCTCGTTCTTTCTCGGAGAGTGACTCGAGATCTAGCCCGCCAAAGGATATTGTGTTCTTGTTCCAAAAAAGAGGATACCCCGCCAACACATCTTCCTGTCCTGGTCGACATCGGATTCGGAAAAAAGATTTTTTGAAGTCCTTGTAGGACGATTGAAATAAGGTTAACAATCCCCGACCCGACACACCACTCACGGACAGCCAACTATTACGCTTAGTGGGCCGAGCCTCAAAAAAAGTAAAAAAAACCCACTCGTGGTCGGAGTTATCCCGAGCCCAAGACACAATATTTCGAAACCTCTGACAAAGGCCCAACTGTTTGGGTGGAATTAGGTCGGGGCAACATGCAAACACTAGAGCACTCCTTTTTCACACTCGGTGAGGGGCCACCTAACCCTAAGCCTAGAAATGAGAGTGGCGTAACAAAAAGTGAAACGCTCAGAACGCGAACTCAGACACACGGGCTCCCTACCTATACAACATTCACAAACTAAGATGTCTTCGGGGACTCGCGACACTACGTTCTTACTATTGAAACTTTCCATCATGGCCCAAGAGTTCATGGAAGACTCACATTTCAATACATCATCTTTCACCTATTCATAAATCTCCTTATAATTTATGGACGCCATGATTTAAAGGACCTAACTTTTTTAAACAACCAGAAAACTTAGACAAACAACTACCAAACACAATAAAGTAGGTGGGCATACCTCAAGGCTCACAAACACCTCTTCCTCACTTAAAGATGCCACAAGAAACGCCGTGAACCACCGTGAGAAGGCCCAGAAAAGAGAGAAAGTTCGCCGGAGAAGAAATACTGACAAGGGAGGCAATGGGGAAAAAACACTTGCCTTTCACCAAGGGCATGTATTTATAGACTTGAAAAGACGTGCGCGGGAGGGCGTGAATTGACAACGCACGTGAGACATCGCGCCCCTTTAATCCCAAGGGCCACACACGCTCACGTTACACGAAACACATGACACGTGGCGCTGTAATAATGTGCCTGCTGCGACGACGGCGCTACAATAAATGCACGTCTCTTCAAATGTAAGGTGAAGAGACAAGCCATGGAAGGCTTTTCACCTTCAGCATTTTGAACGACAAGACCAACCAAATCGAATTTTTACCGACCCCATCACGAAGGAATTGGACTAACCGCTCGACTACCTAAAGCCCTCTCGCCTTTTAGGCTCAGGGCTGGAAGGCAAGTGGACCGTCCAGGTCAGAGTCTGACCTGAACTTCCTACAGGCGCCAAGTCGACCATGGCCCTAACCAACCCCTTTCTAGGAGTCACTCGGTCCTTATCCGACTCGACTCCTCCACGTAAACCACATGCGAGATATCTCGGTCTATCTCTGATACGAACCATAAGGGTTAGGCCTTAAGCCCTCTCGCCTTATAGGCTCAGGGCTGGAAGGCAAGTGGACCGTCCAGGTCGGAGTCCGACCTGAACTTCCTACAGGCACCAGGCCGACCATGGCCTTAACCGACCCCCTTTCTAGGAGTCACTCGGTCATTATCCGACTCGGCTCCTCTATGTGAAGCTGGTCGGCCGAACTCCGATCACACTCTCCAATAAGAGCCTGCTCGGCCAGTATCCGATTGGAGTCCAGCACGGGTATGGTCGGTCGGGGTCCGATCTCACCTCCACCATACGTGAGGTATCCGATAGCAAGGGCAAGGTCCCACCCTCGTTCGTCTAGTATTTCCCAGATAGATACGGTTAAGGAAATCCCTACATTCACGAGGCCCGCAAGGCCCATGAACAAGAAGAGTATAAAACCTAAAACCCTAGAGCTAAGACGACAGATTACACTTTTGAATGCTTTGGCTTTGAGGCTTGACCTAAGAAAAAAATCCCAGTCCACCCTTTGGCTGGAACAAGAAGGTACCCAAGTATTCTTTGAACAACGAAGCCTTTCCAGGCTTCAACAACCAAGTATTCTTTACAATAAAAACCTTTTCAGGCTTCAAGCTATAACACAAAGTTAAATCTAGGTAATACAACAAATTTAAGTACAAAGTTTTACAAAAAGAATGAAACAAATTTTTACCATCATTATTTTTCTTCTATCTTTCCATATCTTCAAGCTTCTTAGTATGCTTGTTGAAGATGATCTTTGCAAATCCTTGAGCTTCACTCGTAGGCTTGTTTCATTTTTCCTCGTCTTTATTCCTTGTAGAGTAGGATGTTTGTTTGTGTATTAAATGTGAACATTAAATACATTTCACCAAATTTGTTAAGTCATACGAAGCAATTCCCAACAAAGTTTTGAATGAGACAAATATAATACATATTGTTATTTCTAACATGTGTGTTAGTGTTTCGAAAAAACATAAGTACAGGCAAGTTGAAGAACAGAGCATGTGCCACTTCTTATACTAGAATCAAGATAAAAGAAGGAAAGCTTCAAGCATCAAACGAAAGGCCAAAACAAGTATCAAACAAGGCTAAATCAAGAACAAGACAAAAGTGGTTAAGCACCGGATGAAGTTCGTACAGACATCAGATGAAGCTTAATGATCACTAGATGAAGATAAGTCAAGGCAAAGCACAACACAAGGATCAGACGAAGCAAAGTCAAATGCAAAATGAAATACGCCATGAACGCTAGACGATAATGGATCAAATACTAGATGTAGTTGTGTTGAGCATAACATAAAGCACAACATAAAGAATTCAGATGAAGGCTGATCAAGAATCAAAAGAAAGTCAACTACATATCAAACAAAGGACAGCACAGACTGAAAAACATTCCAGACGAAAATGAAGTCTGTCCATCTACAATTTGACCAGACCAAAGAAAGTCAAAGCATTAATGATAAATGCTCAGACGAAGATCAAGTCTTGAGATGCACATGGACTACCTGACGCAGACGAAGATTGCCATGCAAGCATTTGAAGAATCAAGTCTTAAGGGACAATTCAGGCATCATCTACAATCATACAAAAGCTCTCAATATGATCGCGCGATGAAAAGAAGAAAAGAAAAAGAAGAAAATCAAACGCAAAAGTAAAAGCATGCACGTGTCAGAAAAAGTACATTACTTTTTTAGATAAAGACAACGCCTCTACAACTATGATGATCGAAAAAGGATAAAAAGTTCCTAGGTCTCAGTTAAAGTCAGACACTACAGCTAACAAAACGTAGAAGACTTCACACAATGTCTATAAACAGAAAGCAACATTTAATGCAAGATCTAATGCATTAAATGAAAGATCGAATTAGTCATGAATGACTACATCCTACTTCAACAGACACTTGCAATGGGAAGATTTTACAGAGACTATATATATGTCATGACTTCAAACCTGGAAAGGTTGGCGAAGAGAGTGATTCCAAGCCCAAGAAGCAACGAAACCAGAGACAGAGCATACATAGTCAAATGTACAATATTGTATTGTATTTATCTCTATACACTAAGGAGTTCTAAGTGTAACTTAGGAACATAAACCTTAGTGAGTGCAGTAAATTCTTGTATCCTCTTTGTGAGAGTAAACCACACACTCAAAACAAATTATCTATCATTTGTAAAGCTTGAAGAGGCTAGGGAAAGAATACTTGTATAAGCCTGGAGAGGCTTGTCAAAGAATCCTCACTAAGAGCCTGAAGAGGCTGAACAAAGAATACTAGCGCTAATGAGTGAAGTTAGCGGGCCAGGAGTGGTCAATAATCCTCACTAAGAGCCTGAAGAGGCTAAACAAAGAATACTAGTGCTAATGAGTGAAGTTAGCCAACCAAGAGTGGTTGATAATACTTGGGGACCAGGAGTGGTCGAGAATACTCACTGAGAGCCTGAAGAGGCTGAACAAAGAATACTAGTGCCAATGAGTGATGTTGGCCAACCAGGAGTGGTTGATAATACTTGGGGACCAGGAGTGGTCGAGAATACTTACTGAGAGCCTGAAGAGGTTGAACAAAGAATACTAGCGCTGAAGAGTGAAGTTGGTGGGCCAGAAGTGGTCGACAAATACTTGGAAAACCAGAAGTGATGATAATACTTGTACTTAATTAAAAATCTAGTGGAACCCTTTAATTGAAAGAGACTGGACGTAGCTTAGTCTGAGCGAACCGGTATAAAAGCCTTTGCACTATTTATCTATGTTTCAGACGCAATTTCAATTAGTTGATATAGCATACTGAATATTTCGTCCATTGCTTATTCTTCACTGTAACTCTCTTTAGACGAAAAATACACTTGCTTAACTTATTATTTTAAAAAACATTTTCCTTGTGCAGATGATAAACTTTCAGACGAAAAATCCTTTGTTGAGCAAATCCTACACAACTCTTAAGTATTCAAAATAATATTTTTATTGGACGAAAAAGAGTCCCTTTGCGAAAACGTTTTTAAAATTTCTCTTTTTACATGCACACACATATTCAACCTCTCTTCTATGTGTTGTTTTGCTAACTTCAAAATTGTCACTTCTTATCTGATCAAGGAGGCTACTAATCTCCTTTAAGGTACAAAATGATAGGAATTGTTGAGTGTATCAATCAGAAATGACTTCATCTAAGATTTCACAGTTTGAGATATATGCTTGTCCTTTTTTTGAGGATAACAAAATCTTTGTTCCTTTTTGAAGTTCAAGTACCAAAGAAGTTTTTATTCCTTTGATATATTAAGAAATAACATAGGAAAAATGATTTGGTTATTAGACATTATAAATTATATATTTAATATATTCGTCTTAAACAAACGAAGTAATTTGTCTAAAAGACCACATATCATTATAACTAATCGTCTTTATAAGTTTTTCTTTCTTATATGATTTGAAGATCATTTCTTTAACATAAATTTTCAAGTTTTTTAACATTAAAACTTATATTTGTAAGAGAATCAAGATCATCTTTTGTTATAAAAAGTAAAAAAAAAGCTCTTTAGGATATTGGTTCCTGTTGAGAATGCCGAAGAAAAATTATTCATTTATTAGGTTTGCTTAGTACTTAATTGGCCAAGTACCCTTCCAATATAGCCCTTAGACAAAATAAGACATATTATGAGTAAAAATATGAAAAATAACTATTAATGAAAATTGAAGGTAAATTTAAAATATTTATTTTATTTATTAAATAAAATAAATATAAAACATGTAAAAAAGAAATTATTTATATTTATTTATATTGAACGTTTATATTATGAAAATTTAAAATATTATTGTGGAGTCTCTATGAGTCTCAAAGTGAAGTTGTTGAGTATCCTTTATGAGTTTTATAAATTTTGATGTGATGATATTCACAGCCTTAATCATGAGTTAAATTCCCTTATAGCCTTGAAGTTGATATGAGAAAATGACAGTATTTTTCATCCATATTACTCCCTTGTAAAGAAGATTCAACACTTTACTTCTTTAAATAAATCATTAGCTTAAAGCATGTCTATAACATCCTAGTTTTCATAATATATAATATAAGTATTTTATAAATAATTTTGATATTTTTCTTTTTATTAATGAGAATTGATTAATAATTATTTTATTATTAATTACTATATTTTATGATAATTAAATAGGTTGGTTTTAGTAACTATTTGTAATTATTTTTATATGAATATATATTGTGAGGTTTTATAATTAAAGGTTACATTATTTAGTTATTTATTAAATAAGGGAAGGAATTTTGGGATAATCATGGTTGACATTTTTAACTAAAGAGTTAAAAGGAGGTTAAGATTAAAAAAAAAAAGGAGTTGATCAGATTTTTACGTTTTCACTTTTCACGTATGCGTTTACGCTTTAGAGCTCGGAGAACTTGAAGAAGGAGGAAACCATCCTGAAGTTTATCATCCATCTTTTTCTGCTCAATAAGGTAAGGGGGGAGTGAGAAACCTTGTTCAGGCTGTGTGAATGTATGTTGGGTAGTAGGGTTGACCCCAATCCTATCTTTGTTGTATGTCTATGTGTTAGGGGTTTTCCCCAAATGTGCCTTTGTCTTCTCTATTTCTCTTTGAATGTTCTAATTGATGTAATTAGTATGTATGTATGTGTGACACCCTCTACCCCAACATAAATATACAATAATTATAGAAATAATATTCTTCATCATTAAAAATCAAATCTCCAACCACATAAGGGTAAAGAGTTCACATTCATAAACTTAATCTAAATAACATGTCAGTGAAATTACAAGAAATAAAACTGATTTTTCAAATAATTAATGGAAATAACATCCTAAACTAAGCCTAGCTATGCCCCGATATCACATATCCTATCAGAGCATGCCCAATTGAAGCCTAAGCCTCATCACCAACATCCTCACGCTGATGATCACCTGCAACACAATTTAAACACATACAAATAACAACAAGGGAGTGAGAAACATCTCCCTCAGGTTTAGGTGCAGAAATAAAGGTTAGATAGCACACACACATACAACAAACATATTACAAGTTACAAGCACCAACAATACACATACATAATCAGTATCACATATACACTCATTTATCATGCAATGATGTCATGGACTCGGCTCATAAATGCATGTGGCACTAGTCACGTGTCTCATAATCACATTCTCATCATTTCATCACTGGTGACCCAAGGTACACCTTGTTAGCTTATTACATCACTAGTGACCCTAAGGTACTCCTTGTTAGCTTGTTACATCACTGGTGACCCTAAGGAACACCTTGTTAGCTTGTTACATCACTAATGACCCTAAGGTACACCTTGTTAGCTTGTTACATCACTGGTGACCCTAAGGTATACCTTGTTAGCTTGTTACATCATTAATGACCTTAAGGTACACCTTGTTAGCTTGTTACATCACCGGTGACCCTAAGGTACGTCTTGTTAGCATGTTACATCATCGGTGACCCTAAGGTACACCTTGTTAGCTTCTTACATCACTGGTGACCCTAAGGTACACCTTGTTAGCTTGTTACATCACTGGTATGTGGCCTAAGCGGAACACCTAGAATAGATCATAGATGCACATGATGCATGTCACACATCCACTATTTCATTGACTCAACATTTCACTTATCACGTCTCATCATATCTCATGTCACATTATTTCACAATATCATATCACAGATCATACGTTCACCTTTCACATTCTCACATCATGTTCACACAGTCTCATGCAAGAAACTTCTCGTAGTCATATACATAAATCATACCAAGTAATTATCCAAAACATGAAGCCATTATCAATTTTACATATATTGCCTCAAAATCATCCAAGGATCATATTCCTAATTTTAATTCATAGGGTTTCCCACAAGAACCCATAGAGCACTCTAATTCATATCAAAACTTATCTATTTTTGAAATTAAACACATCTTTACACTCAACATCACACAAGGAACACAACGAGACATTCAGAAAGAAAAATAGAAAACATTCATATTTTTTCTGTTCCTAGAAGCATGCATTAGGCAAGGGATTGGGGGCCAATCCTACTACCCAACAATTATTCCCACACCCCCGAGCGAGGTTTCTCACTCCCCCCTTACCTGGATAAGTAGAAGATGAAGCTAGAGCAAAATCTAACTGATCTCCTTCTCTTGGTTCTCCTTGGTCTCCAGAGAGTATGTCCAGAAACAGTGCCAGGGTTCTCTATTTATAGATTTTAGGAGTGGCCAGAATAACCCGTTTCGAATCCAGAACGGCCCGTTCTGGATCCTTTCAGCATGTGTAAACTTGGCATCTGGAATGGCCCGTTCTAAAACCAGAATGACCCGTTCTGAGGTTACATTTTAACACGCAACAGCCATATTTGGAACGGCCCGTTCCCAACTTTGGAACGACCCGTTCCCAACTAGGGTTATAGGCCATTTTGGTGGTTTAGAACGGCCCGTTCCAGTTTGGGAACGACCCGTTCTGAGCTACCAAAAATAGGTCTTTTTAGTAGTTTGGAACGGCCTGTTCCAATTTGTGAATGGCCCGTTCTGGGCTACTAAATCACCCTCAATAAATCTTATGAAAATTACTAAATTACCCTCCATAAAAAGTATGAAAACTGGGGTGTTACAGTATGAATAGTTGTATGAGAAGATATTTGAAGACATAATTGGCTGAGTAAACTGTACTATTTTCAATGTTTATTACATGATTTAGAACATTTTCACCAATTGTATGAAGAGATTGATGATTGGGATGCAAAAACAAAAATTGTAGATTTTAGAGTTTTTGATCATAGAAACCCACTAAGCGCCATTTTTGGCGTTGAGCATCAAGGTGGCAGAAAGCTATAGTGTTGTATGTGACCCTTAGGCTATTGCACTAAGCGCCCAGTCTGGCGTTGAGTGCCAGTTGCCCTATTGTGCTTCCTTCCTTCTTTGTTCAATGAATTATATTGGTGTAATGTGAATCTTATGTTACTTCTTTCTTGTGATCTATGATTGATAGTGATGTGAAAATGTTAACCTTTAATGAATACAATTGATGATTATATGATATGAGATAAATTAATATGGTTGAAACGACATGATGATGTTATATGATAATAAGACATGATAATGTGGTATGATAATGCATATAGTCTTGATTTACATGCATCATTTGCATAAATGTTTTTAAGGTACGATATGGAATACACTGCCAAGGAAGACCCTTTTATGTAAAAGCTTGGGGATCAGTCCTTGGGGATAACTCGGTTTTTAAGTTCCAATCATGCTTATTATGTGCATGAGATGTATCTTGAATGGCTTAACTATCTCAACTAGACCATGGTAGTGTGTCTTTCTAGTGAGAGTGTGTAGAGGGTGTGACTTGGCATGTACTCCTAAACTACTTTATGTGTTTTGCTAGCAATAATGCACCACATGATGTTTTATTGGCACCACATGCATCATAATATGTAGCCAGTGTCCATTACATGTGAATTTTAATGTTATATGTTAATTAACTTTTATGTCATATGGATGAATAAAGTGTAATGTTGTTATTAACCTATCTATGTTATGTATATAAACATGTCTTGTTTATGTTTGGCTATTCAGTGTGCATCCCCACACTGTGAGCTAGAGTGAGATCTTTCTTGCTCCCTTTTCTTTGTGTTATTTTCCTTTGGTTGTTATGTAGGTGATCATCAACATAAGGTTGAGGATGTTGGTGATGAAGCTTAGGCTTTACTGTTAGGCTTCTCCTCTGATAGGACATCTGACATTAGGACGTAGATAGGATTAGATTAGGATGTTATTTCTATTAGTTTGATTCGAAAACCTTAGTTTTATTTATTTTTTAATTTCTGCTGATTATGTTATTTTGTTCAAGTTATAGATGTGGTGCTTTCTATTTGAACATGTTTGGTATTTAACTATGAAAGATTGTTGTAAGTGACACACCTCTCAGATTTAATATCTCAATGGCTTCACACTACGACACTTCACACTGTGACACTTCACACATCCCTAAATTAGTTCAAGTTGAGCATGTTTAACTATGAAGTTCTTTTGTGATAAGCTACTAAAAAGTGTTGAGTTTGAAGCCCCTCTTGAAGATCTTTATGAAGATTGAAAAAAAAGTTTTAGTTTTGATGTAGCTAGATTTAGCTTTGATTTAGTTTGCTTCATTTTGTATTTTATGGCCTATGTGAAAAGGATATTGTATTGACTGTTAATTAGACTTAGGCTTGAATGTGTTTTCTTATCATGATTGATTAATTGTTAAGAATACATCTTATTTTAGTAAACATAAAACTCAATGTTTCTCATTTCATGTGAAAACATAATTAAGATATTACAAAGTGTTTTGACATAAAATGAAACTTGATTCATTCAAAAGAATTCAAGATTAAGTCAACTAATAGATTACCATTTGTCGAAACCCAAAAATTTATGATCTTGTGACCTATGGTTTAAACATCCTTTTGAAAAATCTCATCAATTAAGGAATGCCCGGACACCAGACTAATCCTTAATTAATGGTTTTGAAACTAGGTTCTTGGAGTCACCACCAATGTTTTACTCAAAACATTGGAAAAAGAAAATATTTTTGAAAATTCTAATAAAGGCTTTCATAACCAGAATTGAGTTCGAGAGTCGATTACGTGTAGGGAAGATATTAAGAACCCCTACAACGTCCTAAATCGGTACCCTATGATGAAGATACCGTAATAAGAATTAATAGTTTAAATATTTAATCCCCTTTATTAATGATTATTTACATGAAATTTAAATTACACAATGAACCCTAAGATGTAAACATGATTGCGTTTATTATAGCAATATTTGAAATAAAAGAAGAGAAAGATGGAACAAGAGATTGATGAGTAATACCTCGTAGCAAGCTTTATTATATTTTCAACTATGGAGATTTTAGGTGCTTTGCGGCAACCTTTCACACTACAAAAATAACTCACAAATCTCAAGAAATACAATAGGAGGGAGAGAGAGGGAAATTTTGAGCTTTAAGGAGTCTTGGACGAAATTTTGAGGCCCTGAGAACTGTGCCCGAGTCTACTATTTATAGACATCAAAAAGTTGCCAGAACGGCTTGTTCCAGATTCGGAATGGCCCGTTCTGGATCTGTACATTATGTATTAATTTTGCCTCCTGGAACGACCCGTTCTGAAACCAGAATGACCCATTCCAGAGTTGAGTTTAACACATAAATACCTATGCTGGAATGGCCCATTCCAAACTATGGTTTTAGGCCTTTTTTGTAACTTGGAACGGCCCGTTCCAGTTTAGGAATGACTCGTTCTAGTTTTGGGAATGGCCCGTTCCAAACTTAGGTTTTAGCCTTTTTCAGGAACTTGGAACGACCCTTTCCAGTTTGGGAACAGCCCGTTCCGATTTTGGAACAGCCCGTTCCGGGCTACTAAAACCAACTTATTTGGGCTTTAGGCTTTCTGATGTCATGCCCTGTTGTTTCCATGCTTCAGGAGCTTCTTTCCTTGATAATAGACGTCCATTTCATTGCTTTTGGGGGTTTGGACGAAATTGGGTGTCTACACCATTTAAGGTAATAGATTATTGAAGCTTGGTTTTGAAGTGGAATTTGAAGTCTTCTTTGTGGTTATAAATTACCAATTGAAGTAATAGATTACCAAGGTAACTTTTGAGTGACAACAAGTGAAACATGTTGAAAAAGCATCGGGTTAATCGATTACCCATATTAATAATCGATTACCTTTACTCAAAATTGAGTTTTATGGTTCCCGAAACACGTGTTAATCGATTACCAAGAACAATAATCAATTACCATAGTGCTTTTTTTCAATATGATTTCAGTTTAATTAAAGGTTGGTAATAGATTACTTACTATGGTAATAGATTATTGTTGTTACGAGTTTTTAATGCTGAAATCTTGTTTACTTTATAAATATAACTCTTTTGTAAAAATTAAATGAGATAATGATTAGATATGATTAGAGAGATCAAGAAAGGAAAAAGAAAAAAAATCTTGATCTGAAAAATACATTTTGAGTGAAGATCAAATCAAAAAATTTTAGAACAATCTCAAGAGCAAGTTTGAAAACTAAGAAAGATGTCTTCCTGAAAAGAAATTCAAGAACTTCAATGATTATTGAGTTAATCTCTGTGGAAGATCATTCTACACAATAGGTGTATTGTTTTTGACCTTTACAACTTTATTTTTACTACTGGGCATATGACTTTTTGAGATAAGGTGTCTAAAGAAAGAGTTCATAAAAATCTTGGGATAGGTTTTTCTCAAGTGGATTCTTGAGGTGCAAGAATTCTGTGTTTGAGTAATCTTGTGGGATCAAGATTATGTGATTTAGATACTAATTATAATATTGCTTGTACATGATGTTTGTAAAGAATAGTATAGTGGAATGACTGGATTTAGCAGGGAGCTAAGTCTGAAACTAGATGTAGGCCTTTATATGGTTGAACCAATATAGATCACTCTAAAAATTCTCTCTTAACCTTCATACCTTGTTATAATTCTTGTTAAATTGATACAAAGAATCTCAATAATTTCAAGAAACGGTTTTCTTGAATATTATCAATTACTGATTTGAAAATCTAAGTATGATATATACAATTTGGTAATAAAGAAAGAAGGTAATTACTCAAATCAATTTGGATTACAATATTTGTTCCGCTATTTATTAAATCTGACAAATTATATTCTTAATTGTATTAATAATGTGAATGTGATTAATTAAAATTGGTCTAAAGATAGTAAAGAAATTAGAAAGAGAGATTGAAAGACCATTAGAAATTGTCTAAGTGAAGAATCTATTCAACCCTCCCTTCTAGATTTGTGTTCTACTCGGGACCAACAATTGGTAACAGAGCTAAAATTTGTTAATTATTCAAGTTAGATCCTTAGAACCCTTAAAATTGCTAGTAATCAATTACCTTTTGCTGAAGGTGCATCTATAAACAAACCTCCTTTATTTTGTGGTGATAACCATCCTTTTTGGAAAGTAAAAATGAAAATCTTTATAGAATCTATTCATAGAAATATTTGGCAAGTTGTAATTACTGATTAAAAAATTCCTACAATAAACATAGAAGTGAAAATTGTTGAGAAACCTTTTGGTAGTTGGGAACTGGGTGAAATTAGAAGAGCTAAATGATGCAAAAGCTTTAAATATTATACATTCTACATTAAATTCCGCTAATTTTTTTAGAATTTTAGCTTATACTACAGCTAAGGAAGCATGGAACTTAATACAAGTCACTCATGAAGAAACTCTGAAAGTTAGGCATACAAGAAAGAATACACTCATCCAAGAGCATGAGACATTTAGAATGACTCAAGGAGAAACCATCTTGGTCATGCAAAAGAGGTTCACTCACATGATAAATCACTTAAAAGGACTAGGAAAGATCTTTGATGAAGAGCTTAATGTGAAAGTTCTAAAGTCACTCAATAGGAGATGACAATCTATTATAACAGCCATTGCCGAATCCAAGAATTTAGTTAAAATGACAAGTGTTGATTTATTTGCAAAGCTAAGAGAGTATGAAATGGATATGACTAGAATGGTTGAGGAAGAATAAAAAGACAAGAAAGTCAAAGGTCTAGCTTGAAGATAGAAAACTTCTCAAGTGAAGAAGAATGCAGCAGCAATGAAGAAGAATCTAAAAAAGAAGAGCTAAAATTAATTGTAAGAAAATTTTGGAGAATTATGAAGAAGAAGAACTTCAAAAGGAAACCATCAAGTCAAAATAAATTCTTCAAGAAAAATGACAATTCCTCTCCAAAGTTTAAATGTTTTGAGTGTGGGAATTCTGGTCACATAAAGGTTGATTGTCCTAACTTTAGAAAGCATGGAAATGAGGAAAAGAAATCTAAATTCAAATCTAAAAAGAAGAAAGCATATATAGCTTAGGAAGATAATACTTCTACAACCTCCAGTGATAGTCAACAAGATCAATAAGCTAATCTTGTCTCATGTCTATATATGATTCATATTATGAGGTAAGTGATTCAGACTCATCCACTTGTTCATACAATCAAATACAAGATGCATTTTCTGAACAATATGTTGAAGCAAAGAAAATAGGAAATCTGAATAAAATCTATAAAGGCAAAATTAAAGAATTAGAATTGAAAGTATATTTTCTAGAAAAGGAAAATGAGATTTTAGCAACTGAAATTAGTAAGTTGAAATTGCCTTGTGTAAATTTCAAAAACTTGTATATTGCATTAAAATCAAAAGAAAACAAAAGAACTGAATGGAAAAATAATTATAGCAAATCCATGACTCCACATTTTTCATGTAACTATTGTATGAAACTTGAACACAATTATTCTATATGCATGATTAGGAAATATGGTGTTCCTAGTGGAAGTTTTAGATGGATTAAAAAGTTTGATTATGTCGACGCTAACTCTCAAGGATTCCTTTGGGTACCAAAATAAAGTCAATTTCTAAATTGTAGGTGAGCTTGAGAGCCAAGCAAACAATGTGGTATATGGACAATGATTGCTCAAAGCATATGACAGGGGATAAAAGCAAGTTTATCACCTTACAAGAAAATGAAAGTGGTAGAATAGCCTATGAAGATAACAACAAAGGAAAAATACTAGGTTTAGGTACAATCAGTAACAATTCTAATACCCTTATTGAAGATGTTCTCTATGTAGAAGGTCTGAAATATAATTTGCTTAGTATTCGTCAGCTTTGTGATGAGAATTACAAAGTCTCCTTTAATAATGAATGTTTTATGATTTGTGATAAGACTACTAATGAAACCTTGTTTGTTAGTAAGAGGATTAATAACATATACATCTTAGATTTAGATCATACACCATCTACCATACATATCTTTCCCATAATGATGATTTAACATGGTTATGGCATAGACGCATTGCGTACATTAATGTTGATCAATTGAATGGATTGGCAACAAAAGATCTAGTAAATGGTCTACCTAAAATCAAGTTCTCTAAAAAAGACTTTGTGATTCATGTCAAAAGGGTAAGCAATCTAGAGCTTCTTTTAAAACTAAGAAAATTATCTCTACCTCTAGACCGCTTGAACTTTTTCATATGAATCCCTTTGGACCCTCTAGAGAAAGGGGACATTACAAAAAAACAGAGAAAAAGAATAGAGAGAAGCACGAAAAGAAGGAAGAACAAAGATTTGGAAGCTGAATCCTTTGGGAACGAAGATCAACTCCATATCTTCATCTTTTACTTTGTAATTTATTTTTTCACTCTTTTGATCTTGTAATGGCCATGTGTGGCTGAACTCATTGAGGATTGGTTGGATGTAACTACTAACTCTTCTTCTTCTTCTTAAATATATGCATTTCAATTTTATTATTTGTGCTTGATTCTTCACTCAATGCTTATAGGGGTTTGATCACCTGTCGTATGATTTTGGTTTTCGAATCCAGTTGGAAAACGTTTTTGAAAACCCTAACTGAATCTTGCACCTAACCATCTCTTGTTCTAAGAATAGATTTGATTTGGTTAGTCACCCTTGTTCAAGTCATTGTTCTTAATGCAAAGTGTTAAACTCAAAACATAGAGGAATCATGTTTTAAGATTAATCACTTTAGGATTCAACTTTGAGGAATCTTGTTGGATTATTAAATGACCGTGGAGATAATGAAATTGAAATGGTATTTATTTTAAGAAGATTTAAGAGTTAGCAAGTGCTCCTGAACCCAATCCTTGCTTCTCATAATTGTTCTTACAAATTTTATATTATTGTTTTGTTTTACATCATATCAACTCATTTGCAATCACATCAATGTCTTTATATAAATCATTAGAGTAAGAATTACTAAACTCTCAAATCCCTGAGGACGATACTATATTTCTACAACGAAACTTGGTCCGCTTGCTAAGTGGAGTGATCCCAAAACCTCATCACATTACTTTGTCTAATAATGTTTTTAAGACAATTGGTGGCTTGGATAGAAAAGATGTAGCTCTTACTTTCAAGAATAATAAGGAAAAAATATTTTACTATTGAAAATGGATACATTCTTTGAAAGTATTTTAAGATATGTGTCTGCTTGGGAAGCGGAGAAAGCAATCAAGAGACATGAGAAAAAGAAAGTTACATATAATACTGGTCGATTATTTGTGGAAGACAGACAGCTTCACTATGTTATTGCTTGGATTCTTGTAGCCAGAGGGAGCAATCATGCTCAAATGAGTGAAGATGACATGATACTTATGGCTGGAATCAAGAATCAAATTCAGATTTATTGGGTCTTTGTAGTTGAAGACACAATGATGAAGACAAGAAGGCTTATGGACTATAAGTGCCATATGCAGTGTTTGTGAGCAAGTTGTTAACTCATTTCAAGGTGCCTCTAGAAGGAGAAGCTAGAGAAGCTACAAGAGATATCCATGATGTCAAGGAAAAAGCCTTGAAAATAGATGTATATTGGATAGCAAGAAAAGATGTGCCACATATGGAAGCTAGTGGACCTTCTCAACCATAACCTGAAGATGAAGTTGGAGATAAAAAGTAGAAGCCTCTCTCTTCATTTGAACTTTCTGTGTTGGCAAAATTAGATGACATAAGGGAAGCACAAAGGTAGGATTATCAAGAACTCAAGGAATGCTTTGAGTCTATCTTATAACACTAACACTTAGATGCAATGAACATTCCTTATCCCGATGACCTAGATTAAGCACATCACTAGGCATTGCATGTCATTTCTATTTTGTTGTATTTCTGTTTAAGCATTGAACAATTTGATCTTGGTTTGCAATTTGTTTAATTTGGTTATGTGTTTGAACAATTTACAATTTGTAAGTTTTAATGATTACTACATGTTATATCTTTTAGAAATGTTGTTTTATGTCCTATATATCATTCGTTTATCTCTGGGTTTACTCTGTTTTTTTTAGATTAAGCCAAACAAGGGGAGAAAATTGATGATATGAATGTCTTATGCTGATAAAATTGATGATATGTATTGTGTTTAACTTTGTGTTTATATGATATTATGTATATTTGATCATGGAGAAATTTGATGATATTGATGACTAATGATAACTAATTTGTGTATCAAGAAAATGAATCTGACAAGAAAATTGAATTGATAGAAAATTCTTGTGTTTATTAGATTAATTTGTATTACTATTTATATTGAACACAAGCCTGAAATTTTGAAGCAACACAAATTCTTTATCATGAAGCAATTGGTATTTGGCTCATCAAAACCACAAAGGGGGAGATTGTTGAGTTTGAATCCCCTCTTAAAGATCTTTATGAAGATTGAAAAAGAAGTTTTAGTTTTGATGTAGCTAGATTTAGCTTTGATTTAGTTTGCTTCATTTTGTATTTTATGGCTTATGTGAAAAGGATATTGTATTAACTATTAATTAGACTTAGGCTTGAATGTGTTTACTTATCATGATTGATTAATTTTCAAGAATACATCTTCTTTTAGTAAACATAAAACTCAATATTTTTGATTTCATGTAAAAATATAATGTAAGAGATTACAAAGTGTTTTGACATAAAATTAAACTTGATTAATTCAAAAGAATTCAAGATTAAGTCAAGTAATAGATTACCACTTGAGGTAATATATTACTGAAGCTTAGTTTTGAAGTGAAATTCAAAGTCCTTTTTGTGGTAATAGATTACCAATTGAAGTAATAGATTACCAAGGTGACTTTTGAGTGAAAACAAGTAAAACATGTTGAAAAAGCACCGGGTTAATCAATTACCCATATCAGTAATCAATTACCTCTGCTCAAAACTGAGTTTTATGGTTCTGGAACATGTGTTAATCGATTACCAGGATTAGTAATCAATTACCATAGTGCTTATTTTCAATATGGTAATAGATTACTATTGTTACGAGTTTTTAATATTGAAATCTTGTTTGCTATATAAATATAATGCTTTTCTAAAACTTACATGAGATGATGGTTAGATATGATTAGAAAGATCAAGAAAGGAAAAAGAAAAATTTTCTGATTTGAAAAAGACATTTTGAGTAAAGATCAAATCAAAATTTTTCATATCAATCTTAAGAGCAAGTTTGAAAAGCAAGAAAGATATCTTCTTGAAAAGAAATTCAAAAACTTCAAAGATTATAGAGTTAATCTTTGTGAAAGATCATTCTACACAATAGGTTTATTGTTTATGATCTTTAAAACTTTGTTTTTACTTTTAGGTATACAACTCTTTGATATAAGGTGTCTCAAGAAAGAGTTAAGAGAAATCTTGAGATAGGTTTTTCTCACGTGGATTCTTAAGGTGCAAGAATTTTATGTTTGTGTAATGTTGTGGGATCAAGATTATGTGATTTAGATTCTGATTATAATATTGCTTGTACATGGTGTTTGTAAAGAATATTATAGTGGAATGACTAGATTTAGCAAGGAGCTAAGTTTGAAACTGGATGTAGGCCTTTATATGTTTGAACTAGTATAGATCATTGTGTAAATTCTCCGTTAACCTTCATACCTTGTTATAATTCTTGTTAAATTGACAAAAACAAATCTCAAGAACTTCAAGAAATTGTTTTCTTGAATATTATAAATTACTAATTTGAAAGTCTGAGTATGATATATACAATTTGGTAATAAAGAAAGAAGACAATTACTAAAATCAATTTGAATTACAATATTTATTCCGTTGTGTATTAAATTTGACAAATTATATTTATGATTGTATTAGTAATGTGAATGGGATTAATTGAAATTGGTCTAAAGATAGTAAAGAAATTAGAAAGAGGGTTTGAAAAACCATTAGAAGCTGTTTAAGCGAAGAATCTATTCAACCCCCTTCTAGATTCATATTCTACCTAGGACCAACAAAAAGTATATGCATCTTGTTGGTATATGTACAAATTAATTTCTTTAAACCATCATCAAATGTATAATCTCACACTTGTACAAATTATTCGATCCCTTTCATTCTAGTGTGTTTAGGCTATTATAGTAAAGAGTGTACACTACAAGAAAAATGCTTATTTTCGACGGAAATTTCTGACGGATTTTTTTTTCCGACGAATTTCAATCCGTCGAAAAAAGTGGGGTCGGGAAAAAAATCCGTCAAAAATAATTTTTTCTGACGGAAATTTCTGTCGAAAAATTCCGTCAAAATTTTCCAACGGAAATATCCGTTGAAAAATTCAGTCAGAATATTTTGACGGAAAAATCTGTCGAAAATTTCTGATGGAAATTTCTGATAGAATTTTCTGTCAGAAATTATAATATTTTTTTAATTTTAATAAATTTATTAATGTAACAACCCTTATATTTGGCTTCTCAAGCGTTCTATTTTACAATATTTCACTGTTTAGCGTGTTTTATCCTTACTTGTGCAATTTCTGGGAAACTTCCCAGAAGGTTACCCATTCTTGTACTACTCCAGATCAAGCAAACTTAAATGTGAAGTTCTGATGAGTAAGCTACCGAAATGTATATGTATGTTGTCAGTATAACTTGTACAAATTAATTCATTTAAATCATCCTCAAATATACAATCTCATATTTGTATTATAATAATAATATATAATAATTTTATATTACGAATAATAATAATAATAATATATTTAATTATTCTTTATTTATATGTACTTACTTTTATAATTAACATCTACTTATTTCTATTTAAAATTATAATTTAAATTTAATTTTATAATTTATAATGATAATATAATTTATAAAATTATAAATATTTATTTATTACATACTTATAAATTAAATTTTAATATTTTAAATAAATTATTAATTAATTTAATATATTTATTTATCTTAAATCAAACATATAAAATTTAAAAAATGTATTTATCCTTGTTTTTTTTAATTATCAACTATTAATAAAATACTAACTTGAAATCTTATCTAATTATATATAATATTCTCATATCAAATTTAAAACTAGATATTAGTTATACAAAAATATTAAGATCATATAGTAAATTGTCAATAAGATTTTAGTTAAATAATTTGAAATAATTAATGTTTAAATTATATTGTTAATTAGCAAATAATTTATTCTAAAACTAATTAATTTTTTTATATTAATTATTAGTAAAATTTAATAACTTTTACTTTAACAATTAATTGGATCGATGAAATTCAACACACACCATGAGTTATTGAGCGGAATAACTTTACCAAGAGTTATTTTGTAAGTTATCTTAAATCAAACATATAAAATTCAAAAAATGTATTTATCCTTGTTTTATTTTTTAATTATCAACCATTAATAAAATACTAACTTAAAATCTTATCTAATTATATCATAATATTTTCATATCAAATTTAAAACCAGTTCTTACATTTTCGACAAATATAAATTTGTCTGAAATATTCTATCAATAATATAGCTTTTCCTACAAAAAATTTCTCATCGAAAATATAAATTTTTCGACAGATTTAATTTTTTTTTATAAGAAATCATCTTCGATTAATATAACATTTTGTATATATGATTTAAGAGCAAAAGATTTTCAATTTAACGGTTAAATTTATAAAATTCACATTTAATATAAAGTTATTGAGCGGTGTAACACTTAGTAAAATTTACACCAGTGTAATTATAACTCCCCTCATATGTATATATATATATATATATATATATATATATATATATATATATATATTAAATGTGACTTTTACTAAGTATTACACCGCTCAATAACTTTATATTAAATGTGAATTTGGTAAATCCAACTATTAGATTGAAAGTTCATATCTCTTATAGATTATATATACAAAACTTTATATTAATCCAAGATAATTTGATACTTCATTTTTATAAAACAAAATTGATGTAATATATTCATTTTAAAATACACTAAAATATGAACACTTTGATTACCTTCCGGTTGGTGTTCAATTTTAACAAAATTTGATATACACGTATAAAGTGATATGAACTTTCAATTTAACGGTTGAATTTACAAAATTCACATTTAATATAAAGTTATTGAGCGACATAATACTTAGTAAAAGTTACACCGGTATAATTATAACCCCCTATATTATATATATATATATACACACATATATATACAGGGACAAATGCATGTTTGGAATAGTGAGACACTTGCCCCCACTACTATTTGACATATACATAATTTTTTATCTAAAAAAATAATATATTTTAAAAAATAAAAATTATATTCTAATAAAATAAATATATAGATTCAGAAAAAATGTTTATTTATTTGATATCTGTCAAATTTTTGAAGGAATTTAATTCTCATGTGATAGAAAAAACTTCTTAATAATGAATTAATTTTTTAAAAAGTTTAATTATAATATATATATGTATATATATATATGTCTTAATATTCACATATATAATGTAATATATTAAAATAAATAATTTTTTGATAAAATAAAATTTGTAGCATGCATGTTTATCTTTTGTGTTTTTTATTTATTGTATACGTTGATTGAAAAAAATCAAAATAGTAAAATTGTATACATTGATTAAAAAAATTAAAATAAGAAAAATCAGAAGATTTATGTTCAATTTAGAATTGTTATTATAAGACATATTTTAAAATAAATTATCATCTAAAAATATATATTAGATATTAAAAACATATTTATATCATAAATAAATTAAACTTGATTTTTATAAAATTTAACATATTTATTTTTATATTTTTAATAGTGTTAAATTATTATAAAATAAGTCTTTATGATTGTAGTTCTACCCAAACATTTAAAAAAATGTCTATGATAGATAAATAAGTCATACTTAAAATATATATTTTTAAAGAAAGTTAGGTTCAAACCAACTAAATTACAATAAAATATAGTGTGACCTAATTTATTTTCATCTTTAATACTAATCGTAGATATAAAAAACTTGTAATAAATAATTATAATATATATTTATACCTTTAAAAGATATATAAAATTTTTAATACTGCAAATATATATAAGAAATTAAAAATAATAAATTAAAAATAATAAATTAAAATAAAAAATTAAAAATAAGAATTAAAAATAAGAAATTTTTGACAGATTTATATTTCTGTCAGAAATTTCTGACGGAAATATAAATCCGTCATAAATTTCTGATGGAATATTCTGTCAGAAATGTTCCATCGAAAATTTATGACAGATTTTTTCTCGTCGAAAATTTTCGAAAGAATTTTCCGTCGAAAAATTTTCGTCAGAAATTTATGACAGATTTATATTTCCGTCAGAAATTTCCAACAGAAAAATTTCGACGGAAAATTCTATCAGAAATTTCTGACAGAAATATAAATTCGTCAAAAAATTTTGACAAAAATATCCGTCAGAAAATTCTGTCAGAAATTTTCGATGGATCCATATCCGTCAGAAATTTTTCGTCGGAAATTTACATTTTTCTTGTAGTGGTAGACTAAAAAGGTAATCATTTATAACATAAGGCATTTTTTTACTAGTTCATCTTAATCACCAAGATTACGTCTAGTTTTAATCATACCAGATCAAGTTCGACTAACTTATCCAAGATACAAGTATTCTTTACCAAGTCACTTCTAGCTCAACCCTAAGCGTTCTTTGACTTGTCTCTTTAAGAAACTACCCAAGTATTCTTTTTTACACAGCCTCTCCAAGCTTTAACATCGAATATTCTTTTATAGAGAAGTCTCTCTAGGCTCAAATCCAAGTATTCTTTTGCAGACAAGACTCTTTAGGCTCAAACCTAAGCATTCTTTTGTAGACAAGACTCTTCAGGCTCAAACCCAATAATTCAAAGTTACAAAGGTATATAAAGTTGTTTCATCTTTTTTTCAAGACGTGATATAAAAATTTAATTACAAAGACTTTTTACAAAAAAGAATATGACATTTTACAATTGATTTTTATTTTATATATTAGTTTTTCATCATGTCGTCATTTATTCTTTTCGAGCTTTAAACTTCTTTTTATAGTATTTTAGTGGAGATGACTATTACAAATCCTTGAGCTTTTCTTTGATGGCTTGGTTCATTTGTCATCATGATTTGCTTCTTGAAGAGAGAAGTTTTCATGGTGTAATAAATGATTGTATTAAATGTTTTCACAAAATTGTCACTTCTTATCTGATCCAAGAAGCTACTTATCATGCGTGTGTCAAGATGCTATAGTGATGAAACAACTTTTACTTGCGATTTTATTTATTTCAAATAATTGAATGTTACATCAATATTATTCTTTTTTCTTATTCTTATTTTCTTGTTTGCCAAAAAAAATAATTTTTTTCTTTAAAAATGTTTCTTTTTATCCTAAACAAAAGGTGAGTTCTTTATAAGTATTTCTCACTAGTTTTATTATTACAGAAATGTTACATATAATGACATAAAAAAGTATTATTACAAATACAATACATATAAGTATAAATATAATTAACATATGTCTACAGATAATTTTAATGTTGATTTTAAATAAGATTCAAGAACATATATTATATGTGACTATAACTTATATATCTATATTTTGTAACAATTATGATAATAAATTTATTATCATATATATTATAAGTAAAAATAATTTTTAATACATATGATGCATGAATTTGTTATAAAGTAATTTTGTTTTGTAATGTGCCACAAAAATTTGTTGTGAGAGGTACATATATCATATTTTAAGTGCACCATCATGTGACGGATCTTTACCTCGTCAACTATCACTTGGGATCGATACCCTCTCTACTTTGCCAATGGTTCTATCTTTATGTGAAGTGAACAATCCACTCTAATGCTCTATTTGGTAGAGCTAAATTGCAAGAGCTACTTAAACGAATGGGAAAAAAAATGGTTAAGAAAATAAAAATAACTAGTTATTTGGTTGGGAAGCAAGACATAGTAAGGAAACAATAGAAATATGAGTGGGATCTATAGCTAAAAAAAATTTCTTAAATCAGAAAATAACGAAAGAAAAAAAAAGAACTCAATGTCGCATGAACCAATTCACAATCTTTCAAAAATAACCTTCCCTCTTTTCAAACCCCCTCTCGTCGTATTTCACGAAAACCCTTTGTTTTTGTTCTATTTCTGTTTAGTCCTATGTTGTTGGTTTTGTAAAATCACGACAATACTAGTTGACACTTTCTTTTTAATATTTTTTATTAATTAAAATTTATTAGAAATTATAAATTTTGCAGGTTTTATATTTTATTTAATAAGTTTCTTTTCTGATTTAATAATAAAATCCATTAAATTTATAATTTTTAATAAATAATAAATAAAATATTAATAAAAGAGTGTTAAAATAAGTGTCTTTGACATTAACCTCTTGTGTACTAGCAAGACCATTCGGCCATCAGGTAGCCGATATCCAATCGGCACCCGAACGGCCGAATCAGTTAGCCGACAACTGATCGGCCACCGAATGCTCTGTCGCCACCCGCCGAAACGGACCTTGGCATTCGCGACGATGGTCGGACTCGTTTTATAGTTTGAAAAGTGATGGATTGTTAGAACGACTTATTCTCAAACTGAGACCTCATCGAACTAACAATTTTATTAAATGATTCACCAATCCATGTTAATCCCAAGCGGGACCCTCCATGGATTAGTGGTTTTCGCAAAAAGAAGGGTTCTTGGAGTCGCCACCAATGTTTTACTCAAAACATTGGAAAAAGATATAAGGCAATTGATTTCATAAATCAACTTTGGCCATTACAACCAGAGTTGGGTAAGGGAGTCGGTTACGTGCGAGGAAGGTGTTAGCACCCCACAACGCCCCTTTCGGGTTACCTATGACGGATTATTTCATAAATAACAGTGTAAAATTACTAAATTACCCCTATTTATTATAAACGGCTATGAATAAGATATCTACATGATGAATAAATTAAACATGCGATGCAACAATCAGAAAGCAGTAAAAGGAAGGATTTTGAAGAAGAAACCTTTGAAGCGTGCTTTTATATATTCAAATGTTAGGAGGCTTTTTGGCGCTCCCTCCCACTACACGCTCGCTCGCTCCTTCCCTAAAAATTAATCTTTACTATGGAAATCAAAAAGATTTCCCTTCGACTAGTTCGAATTCTCAAGCTAAATGCTCAGAACTCAAGAACTTAGTCGGATCGGCTCTCGGAGAGAATTCTAGGGCAGAACACTGCTCAAAAACCCCAGAATACTCAGCAAGAGGGTCCAGAAGTCTGGAAAAAGTGTGGAATGACGTCCAAATGACGTCCTATATATAGGAGTGAGGCGCAGTACGGCCTCTGACATCAATACGGCCCGTACTGAAGATTTGAACTACAGTACGGCCGTATTGAATTCAGTACGGCCGTACTGAAGTTTCAAAAACTTCAGTACGGCCGTATTGGTTTCAGTATGGCCGTACTAAAGTTCAAAAACTTCAGTATGGCCGTATTGGTTTCAGTACGGCCGTATTGTAGTTCAAATTGTTCAGTACGGCCGTACTGAACTTCTAGGAGGCCGTATTGAGCTTCAATCCTCCCACATCCTTATTTTAAACTACTCTAAGACCTCTAAACCTACAGATAATCATCCTAGGGTCTTCCAGGAGTCCTTCTGGCTGACTTTCCTTCGGTCTTCGAGAGTCTTCGAGTCTTATTTCCGACTCGGACAATTTTAGGGGTCTACAGCTGCCCCCCCTTTACTTAGTCAAACGGCTTTTTAGTGTACCGGTTGCGAAGTAAAGGAGTTGACCCAATTGTCCGGGGAGTAGGCCATCCTTCTGACTTGTAGTGTCTTCCGATGGAAAATTGTTGAGTAGCCTCTCCAGGTTGAGTATTAGTCGTCGCCTCTCCAGGCTCGTGCATACCTCGGTGCTTCTGATAACCTCGGTAGCTGAGTACCGCCTCTCCAGGCTTAGCTTCGCTCGTCCTTCGAGCCGGAAGCTGCATACCTCCGTGTTTGTGACGACGGGGGTAGCGTGAGTACCCGCCTCTCCAGGCTTAGCTTCGCTCGTCCTTCGAGCCGGAAGCTGCATACCTCCGTGTTTGTGACGACGGGGTAGCGTGAGTTTGCCCTCTCCAGGGTCTGCGGTTTGCCCTCCCCAGGGTTGCGTACCTCCGTGCTTCTAGTCACTTTGGTAGCGTGAGTTTGCCCTCTCCAGGGTCTGCGGTTTGCCCTCCCCAGGGTTGCGTACCTCCGTGCTTCTGGTCACTTTGGTAGCGTGAGTTTGCCCTCTCCAGGGTCTGCGGTTTGCCCTCCCCAGGGTTGCGTACCTCCGTGTTTCTGGTCACTTTGGTAGCGTGAGTTTGCCCTCTCCAGGGTCTGCGGTTTGCCCTCCCCAGGGTTGCATACCTCCGTGCTTCTAGTCACTTTGGTAGCGTGAGTTTGCCCTCTCCAGGGTCTGCGGTTTGCCCTCCCCAGGGTCTGCCTCCGCGTTTCTGACGACGTTGGCAGTGTGAGTTTGCCCTCTCCAGGGATTTGTGATGATTTTGTCTCCACAGTCCACGATGCTGCTTCGACGATTGTTTTTGATTTTTGTGCCACTGAGGGCTGGATAACGCAGGGATCCGTCTAGGGGATGTGCAGTTACTCATAGGTTCTTGTGTCCCAACTTTCCATTGCGTAGTTGGTGCCCACTGGGAAATTCTGATTCCGTGGGGATGCAGACACAAAGATGCTCTTCCTGAGGTGAGCGATGTCTTATGATTGGCTGACGTCCTTTCGACGTTGGTGGAGTATCCCGGTTATCCTTATTCGGGTGACTCTTTTGATTTTTTTGGTTTTGTTGCCTCTGCGTAGGCTGTCATCCGCTGGGGGATTCTGTCGTTTTGATCTTGATTGGCCTCTTCTGTTAGGCGGATCATCTTGACGTTCAATGATTGGCTGAATGCCGAATTCCGCTTGGGGAATGATTATTGATTTTTTTTTATTTTCTCTTTTTGAAGGAGTGCCTCTGAGTAGGCGAATGATCTTGATGTTCAGTGTTCGGCTGAGTGTCGGATTCCGCTTGGGGAATGGTTATTAATCTTTTCGATTTTTCTCTTTTTGAAGGGGTGCCTCTGAGTAGGCGAATGATTGAAGATCTTATGTATCCCAGAGTATTATTTAGAAAGCCTCTTCAGGCTTAGCTTCACTCGTCGCTCGAGTTGGAAAGCTATCTTCCACTGAGGAAGTCAAAGTCCTTTGACTCGGATATTCTGTTCGGATGATCATTGCTTCCATTGGGGGATCTTACCGATCTTGCTTTGATAGCTCTTACTGGGGATTTGGTCCAAGAGTGTGAGCTGAGAAGTCTCTGGGGAGTATTATTTCGGCAAGCCTCTCCAGGCTCAATTATTCTGTATAATTTTTGGATTTTCTGTTCAGCCCAAGAGTGCAAGTTGAGATGTCTCTTGGGGAGTATTATTTCGGCAAGCCTCTCCAGGCTCAGTTATTTTGTACAATTGGGGAGTATTATTTCGGCAAGCCTCTCCAGGCTCAGTTATTCTGTATGATGAGGGAGTATTATTTTGGCAAGCCTCTCCAGGCTCAGTTATTCTGTACAATGCGGTTGATTTTCTGAATTTTTGCCTTTTTTGTCGTTTTTTGGCTTTTTCTGTTGACTGCTGTCATACACAAGCAATTTTTTCTATTTTTCTATTTTATGCGATTGCCTCATGATAAGGTCTTTGAATGTGCAACTAATGTGTGTGTGATGCACAAAATGCAAGTTTAATTATTTTGTTAATGTTTTTAGAAAAATGAATGGCTCTCCCTATCCTCCTTTTCTTGGAGGAATTTCTGTCGTCGACGTGAGGGAAGATTTTTTGTGAGCCTTTTTCGCAGGAGATTACGGATTTTATAGGAACCCCTCCAACTTTCTTTATTGACCGATTATTAAAGGAATTTCATACAATTTTTAAGAAACACCAATTTAGAGGCATAATCACATGGTCAAGAGAGAAGAGAAATGAATAGATATATTATTGATATTCACAAATGTTTTTACAGAAAGATATACAAAAGGAATTTCTGAAGAATGGCTGGCCAGGGTAGGCTTATATACATCAGGCTTAACAATTATATCTGTAATCGTTGCTCTTACGTTCCCCTAATTGCTTCGGGTGAGATGCCTGAGCCAGGAGTGTAGATACTGCAAGACGCTTGCTTCTAGAAGATAATCACCTGAACCGCCTTTCGGTTTTCGATTCAAGTGATCGTTGCTTGCTTTGTTTTTGCATCTTATTCTTTTGCCCCTAATTTTTGCCTAGGACGTATCCTAGCGGTGATAAATTCGCCTTTGTTTTGCCTAGTACCCTTGTACTGGCGGGCTTTTTATGTTGCCCTAACTTTTGCCTAGGACGCCCTTTTCGGGTTTTCATCCTAGCGGGCCTATGCATGCAACGTCTTCAAGCATAGTACTTCTTTACCACGTCAGCGTTGACTGGGTATCGAAGTTCTTCTCCATCCATGTCTGTGAGGATTAATGCTCCTCCTGATAAGGCTCGTTTTACCACGTATGGTCCTTCGTAATTTGGGGCCCACTTTCCGATTTTGTCCTTTTGGGCGGGTAGCAACTTCTTCATTACCAACTCTCCCTCATGGTAGACTCGAGGATGGACTTTCTTGTCAAAAGCCTTTTTGATCTTCCTCTGATAGGCTTGACCATGGCATATGGCGTTCAGCCGTTTCTCTTTGATAAGGTTCAACTGGTCGTATCGGCTTTGAACCCATTCTGCCTCGGAAAGTTTTGCTTCCATGATTACCCTTAGAGAAGGTATTTCGACCTCGACGGGTAGAACTGCGTACTGAAGTCCTATAACCATGAAGAGCGAAGGGTAACATCTCGTGCTAGTCTTTAAATGAGACAACCATCTTTTGCACTATTTTCTTGATGTTCTTATTGGTTGCCTCGACTGCCCCATTTATCTTCGGCCGTTATGGGGAAGAGTTGTGGTGTTGGATCTTGAATTCTTGGCACAGTTCTTCCACCATTTTATTATTCAGATTAGATCCATTTTCAGTGATGATTTATTTCTCCATGCTTCCACCAGATTATTCTAAAATCGTTTGGGACAAGAGAGAAAAGAAAGGAAAGATATTTTTGTTCTGAAGTTTGTGTTTTAGAGGGGATTTATTTTTCAAAAATGGTTTTTGTAAGAATGGTTGGCCAAGGTAGGCTTATGTGTTTAGGCTTGTTTGATTAAACACTTATGAAGTTAATAAAATCTTTGTTTATTGACGTTGTGATTTGACAACTTAGATAGCTTCCCTTGAACCTTTCTTGAATTCGGCTCGTGGTACCATCATGGATTTTGTTTTTTTTTTCATTTTTGCAACCCTAACTTTTGCCTAGGTCACCCTTTTGTGGGATTCCTAGCGGGTCTTTTGCTCTTATTTTTGCACAGCCCCTTTTTTGGGTTTCCTGCCGAGCTTCTTTTATTTTAAAGGATTTCTTTTTATCCATGATGGCACTTGTCGAGGCCAAGGGAAGGTGCTCCAAGTTGTCACACACACTTCCACATAAAAATGATGCGGGTTTATTATTATTAAGATGATTTTAACCTCATTCATGTTTATTCAAACAGGGTTAAAAATAATGTGGTTTAGAATTTTATTATAAGCAAGAAAAGAAGCAATGAGAAAGAATAAAGAATGATTTTATTATAATCATAGCGGAAACATGTGTCCTTATTTCATCACTGATATGGGTCCCAACGTTGACCTTTTTTATCTCTCGGCCCTGCCCCCAAATTCACAGTCTCCAATTTCTCTTGACACGGTTGGAGTAGACGAGCTTCTTGATCTAGCAGTCTTTGCAGATCCGGAGAGATGGTTTCCTTATCACTGTCTTACTCAACCCATTCATCCTCAACTTTCGGATCCCGGTCGGAGCGAACAATTACAGACATAATTATTTTATTGGTTCTGTTTAGGTTTAGAATTATTAATGTTAACGAGAGAAAGAGAGAAAAGAACAAATGAGAGAATGATGTGTGAAAAATGCCTCTTTATTGATATGTATAAAAAACTGTACAAAAAAAAACCCTTATTTACGTGAAAAGGATCTCATGATCTCGGGTACTGATCATGAGTCCCAGAAAGAAAAGAAAAATGTGGAGGGGCCCTATCGTGGCTTGCTCTTCTCTCTACTCCTGCTTCGGCAGAGGATTCTTGCTCACGTCGGGCGCTGTCGAATCAAAAGTGATCCACCCAGCATCGATAAGGTCTTGGACCTTATTTTTGAGAGCTCTACAGTTCTCCGTTGAATGCCCCGATGCCCCCGAATGGTATAGACATTTGTCTTGCGGTTTGTACCAATCGGGATGAGGTGGATCAATCTTCCTTGGTGGAATGTAAGCTAGAAGACGTGCTTCTACTAGCTTCGGCAGGAGGTCGCTATATGTGGTCGGAAGTTTATCAAACTTCTTCACAGGGTTGTATTGCGACTTTCCCGACTTCGAAGTGGAAGAAGATAAAGAAACATTTACGGCATTGACTCCTCCCTCCTTCTTCTTCCCGAAGGTCTTCTTAGCTTCAAATGATTGGGAAAGCCCAACTAGCTTCCCACTTTTCAGCCCTTGTTCCACTCTTTCTCCAATGGTGATGATGTCCGAGAAGAGCGTTGTCGTGTTCCCTATCATCTTTTCATAATAGGGACCGGTCAACGAGTTTATGAATAGGGACACCGTCCCCTTATCCGACAGCGGGGGCTCTATTTGTGCCGCCAACTCCCTCTATCGTTGGGCGTACGCTTTAAAGGATTCATCATTTTTCTTACTCAAGGCCTGAAGATCGGACCTATCGGGTGTTAGGTCGATGTTATACTTGTAGCGCTTGAGAAATGCGTCGGCCAACTGCCTCCATGTACGCACCTGATTCCCATCCAGCTGCATATACCAGTTGAGTGCGGTGTCGGCCAAGCTCTCTTGGAAGCAATGAATTAAGAGCTTTTCATTAGTGACATATGCAGCCATCTTTCGGCAATACATGGTGAGATGACTTTTGGGGCAAGTCGATCCCACGTACTTTGGGAAATCGGGCACTTTGAATTTGGGAGGGAATTGGATGTCCCTCACTAAACACATGTCGGCGGCATCTTTGATATCAAAATCATGCCCCTCCATAGCCCTCAGCCGGTCTTCTAGAGCGCGGAATTGATCTTTTGAAATCTCGGGCTCTCTAATCATAATCCCCGTCCCAAGGGGTACAGCTCGTGGAGGATCTTGCTCTTCCTCATGATCCTCCTCATGATGGGACTCATGGTCACTGTGGTGAGCCCCGTGCATGTTTTGGTGACGCATGAGTTCCATCATTTGCGCCATCTGTTCCTTGAGCTGTGAGAGCTCGGCTGTAAGCTTCTTATTTTGTTCCTCTAACACGTCCATCTTCTTGAGTTTCTGCGCGCGCGTGAGGACAGAGAGATGACCAGCCACTTTCTAAAATGAATGCTTAATCTAATTAGTTTATTTATGGAATGAATACACACTTGACATGAGCTTGGTAACCTTCCATCTTTAAGGCGCTGCCTTTTTAAGACGGAGGTTTACCACCCTCCTTGACTTATGATCTCTCCCCAACGGAGAATCTCAATAGTCATGGGTTTCTTTCACTCATGTCAAGGGGTATTGGTGAGCCTAAAATGAATGGTTATGAGGATGCATGATGTCTTATTGGTAATGATGCACATGCTCCTCACTTTTATTATATTTTCACACATGGTCTTTCCTCTCATGTCATGATATTTTTCATGCATGGGGGTTATTCTTAGACCTTATCACGAGGTTTATTATTAATGCACAAACAATGTCACATAGACCTATACACAAACAATTCACTCATCCACGAACAGTCACGAGCGAATCACGAGGTAGGGGTATCCTGCAGAAAAGTGCATATTCAAGGAGGTTCTAACTGTTCTCACCGGTCTGAGGCCCCCAAGGTGCCCCCATTATAGGGACCCAATTCCTCTCGTCGTAAGTCGATGGAAAGTTCCAACGCACTGTCGGACTCGAGTTCATGGTTATCACCTTGAGTGATGTTTTCCGACAACGGTCTACGGGCACCTATAGACCCATTCGACAACCGGCCGTACTAACATCCACTCCCTATGGCTTTCCACTCATGCCCCCGGGTATAGAGGGAACTTTTGTGTGCAAAGGTTTGTGTGCAGTTTATATTTCAAACAATTGCAAAAATTTAAACATTCAACAGTTATTAAAGCCAATTAAGTAAAACGTATTATCATACAAGTGAGGGGTAATGAAGTAATTTTAAACTATCATTTTAGAAATAATCCATCACTAAATGGGACTGACTCTCGAGGCTTCCCCAGTGGAGTCGCCATCTGTCGCCACCCGCCGAAACGGACCTTGGCATTCGCGACGATGGTCGGACTCGTTTTATAGTTTGAAAAGTGATGGATTGTTAGAACGACTTATTCTCAACCTGAGACCTCATCGAACTAACAATTTTATTAAATGATTCACCAATCCATGTTAATCCCAAGCGGGACCCTCCATGGATTAGTGGTTTTCGCAAAAAGAAGGGTTCTTGGAGTCGCCACCAATGTTTTACTCAAAACATTGGAAAAAGATATAAGGCAATTGATTTCATAAATCAACTTTGGCCATTACAACCAGAGTTGGGTAAGGGAGTCGGTTACGTGCGAGGAAGGTGTTAGCACCCCACAACGCCCCTTTCGGGTTCCCTATGACGGATTATTTCATAAATAACAGTGTAAAATTACTAAATTACCCCTATTTATTATAAACGGCTATGAATAAGATATCTACATGATGAATAAATTAAACATGCGATGCAACAATCAGAAAGCAGTAAAAGGAAGGATTTTGAAGAAGAAACCTTTGAAGCGTGCTTTTATATATTCAAATGTTAGGAGGCTTTTTGGCGCTCCCTCCCACTACACGCTCGCTCGCTCCTTCCCTAAAAATTAATCTTTACTATGGAAATCAAAAAGATTTCCCTTCGACTAGTTCGAATTCTCAAGCTAAATGCTCAGAACTCAAGAACTTCGTCGGATCGGCTCTCGGAGAGAATTCTAGGGCAGAACACTGCTCAAAAACCCCAGAATACTCAGCAAGAGGGTCCAAAAGTCTGGAAAAAGTGTGGAATGACGTCCAAATGACGTCCTATATATAGGAGTGAGGCGCAGTACGGCCTCTGACATCAATACGGCCCGTACTGAAGATTTGAACTACAGTACGGCCGTATTGGTTTCAGTACGGCCGTACTGAAGTTCAAAAACTTCAGTATGGCCGTATTGGTTTCAGTACGGCCGTATTGTAGTTCAAATTGTTCAGTACGGCCGTACTGAACTTCTAGGAGGCCGTATTGAGCTTCAATCCTCCCACATCCTTATTTTAAGCTACTCTAAGACCTCTAAACCTACAGATAATCATCCTAGGGTCTTCCAGGAGTCCTTCTGGCTGACTTTCCTTCGGTCTTCGAGAGTCTTCGAGTCTTATTTCCGACCCGGACAATTTTAGGGGTCTACATGCTCCATAAACTCAGATCACTCCTAATCAAGAGCTAAGGATTACCCCTAATCAAGGGTTAAGAGTTAACCACACCAATAAGCCGATTAGAGACATATTACCTAATATGATAATGTTGTTACAAGGCCCATGGGAGTCAAGGCCCATTAATGTCAGTATAAATAGCTCATGTCACGAGGTAACGTCACTGTTCATTAATTGCTATCGATATCTATGCTTGTCTTTACTTGAGCGTCGGAGTGCCTTTTGCAGGTACCCTCCCTCTCACTGGGATATTCGTTTGGAGTTCTCGTTCGGCCCTCAAAGACAGGAAGATTACTATTGTGCCCCTCAGACAGGTACATCTTGTATATTAAACTCAAATATTTTCCTTTGTGTGATAACACTTTTAAGAATTTTTTTAAAGTTTTTAAAAAAATCTTTTAACTATTCATATAACTTTTACATTTTATTTATTATAATTATTTATGAATTAAATTTGAATATTTTTAAAGCCTTAAATAACCAGGCTGAATACGAAGCCCTATTAGCAGGGCTAAGGCTAGCACACGAAGTAGGGGCAAAAAAGCTAATTTGTTGGACCGACTCGAAGGTGGTATCAGAACAAGTAAATGAGACGTTCCAGGTTAAGGATGCCAATTTGTTGAAGTATTACCACACCTTCCAAAAAATGCGTGACAATTTTGATGAGGTTCAGGTGAAGCACACGCCAAGGAAGAATAATGAAAGGGTTGATCAATTGGCTCGACTGGCCAGCAGTAGCCGAAAACCAGGGCAACTCAGGACCACCCTTCACTTAGAGCTTCCAACTCCGAGTATTAGCCCGACCAAATGCTCGAGGTATCCGAAACACCAGCAACATGGATGGATGAAATTTTGAGCTTCATCACGATAGGCAAAGAACCCGTAGAACTCTCAGCTGCAAAGAAACTCCAAACCCAAGCTGCTAGATATTTAGTGATTAGCAGCACATTATATAGAAGGGGCTTCTCCACTCCATTACTTAAGTGCATCGACTCGGAACAAGCCGAGTACATCCTGTGAGAAGTTCATTAAGGGATTTGTGGCTCTCACTCGGGGAGCAGGACTTTAGCAGCCAAGGTCTTGAGAGCTGGTTATTATTGGCCGACTCTAAAGGCAGATAGCGTAAGTTTCGTTAAACGTTGCATCCAATGCCAGAAACACGACAACATCATCCATGCTTCGACCGAGGAATTACATAGTATCAGCACCCCTTGGCCTTTTGCCTTATGGGGAATGGATATCCTCGAACCTTTTCCCCTCGCAAAAGGGAAATGCAAATTCTTGTTGGTAGCCATTGACTACTTCACAAAATGGATAGAAGTCGAACCGCTAGCTACGATCACTGCCAACATGGTCTAGAAATTCATATGGAGAAACATCATCACACGTTTCGGCATCCCACACGCCATCATCACAGATAATGGTCTTCAATTTACAGACCAAAAGTTGAACAAGTTCATGCAAGATTTAGGCATTCGGCACCGGTGCACTTCAGTAGAACATCCCTAAGCAAACGGACAAGCTGAGGCCGCCAACAAGGTGATCCTCACGGAACTAAAGAAGCGCTTGGGCGATGCCAAAGGAGCTTGGGCCGAAGAGCTGCTTCAAGTTTTGTGGGCTTATCGGTGCATGCCTCAATCCACAACAAGAGAAACTCCATTCTGACTAACGTATGGCACTGATGCAATGATACCAGTTGAAGTCGGAGAGCCCTCCTTTCGGTGGTTGTACTTTAACGAGGCTTGTAATAGTGCGTCCCTCCGAGAAGAAATGGACATGGTGGACGAAGTACGCAACAAGGCATGCATCATTGTCGAAGCCTGCAAACAAAGAATGACTCGGCGCTTCAAATCCAACCTCAACAAACGAAGCTTCAAGGAAGGAGACCTAGTCTGGCGTGTACAGGGATTGGCCAGGCAAAACCCGCGTGAAGGCAAGTTGGCAGCAAATTGGGATGGCCCCTTCAGAGTCCGACACAGCCTTAATAATGGAGCGTACAAGTTAGAAGAGCTCTCTGGCAAAGTCATCCCGCGAACATGGAATTCGACACATTTGTAGACGTATTATAGTTGAGATTTTGTATATAAAACAAATATTGTATACACACCAAGGTGCACTCTTTTCCTTGGTCGGTCTTTTCTCCCCTTATAAAAACGTGAAAAGGGGTTTTGGCCGACAAGGTTTTTAACGAGGCACCAGTCAATGAAATATCAATCAATTCTCCCCCACTATTTTGCTCTTCATCATTTATCAATCGCATTAGGCTAAATATAACAAAAAGGCTTCCCTCCCGAGTGAGTCCACTCGGCCAAGGATGTGCCTTCGAAATTCTGACAGAAAGGCTTCCCTCCCGAGTTAACCAACTCGGCCAAGGATGTGCCTTCGGAGTTCGTACAAAAAAGCTTCCCTCCCGAGTGAGTCCACTCGGCCAAGGACGTGCCTTCGGAATTCGTACAAAGAGGTTTCCCTCCCGAGTGAGTCCACTTGGCCAAGGATGTGCCTTCGGATCGTAGAAAGAGGCTTCCCACCCGAGTAAGTCCACTCGGCCAAGGACGTGCCCAAGGAATTCGTACAAAGAGGCTTCCATCTTGAGTGAGTCCACTCGGCCAAGGATGTGCCTTCGGAATTCATACAACAAGGTTTCCCTCCCGAGTGAGTCCACTCGGCCAAGGATGTGCCTTCGAAATTCGTACAAAGAGGCTTCCCTCCCGAGTGACTCCACTCGGCCAAGGATGTGCCCTCGAAATTCATACAAAGCGGCTTCCCGCCCGAGTAAGTCCACTCAGCCAAGGATGTGCCCAAGGAAATTCTTACAAAAAGGCTTCCCTCCCGAGTCAGTCCACTGGGCCAAGGATGTGCCTTCGGAATTTGTACAAAGAGGCTTCCCGCCCGAGTAAGTCCACTCGGCCAAGGATGTGCCCAAGGAAATTCTTACAAAAAGGCTTCCCTTCCGAGTGAGTCCACTCGGCCAGGGATGTGCCTTCGGAATTCGTGCAAAGAAGCTTCCCTCCCGAGTGAGTCCACTCGGTTTTCTCAAAAAAGGAAGTCTTTTTGAGTGAACCCACTTGGTTTTCTCAAAAAAGGAAGCATTTCCGAGTAAACCCACTCAGTTTTCTCAAAAAAGGAAGCATTTCCGAGTGAACCCACTCAGTTTTCTCATAAAAGGAAGCATTTCCGAGTGAACTCACTCGGTTTTCTCAAAAAAGGAAGTATTTCCGAGTGAATCCACTCGATTTTTTCAAAAAAGGAAGCATTTTCGAGTGAACCCACTCGATTTTCTCAAAAAAGGAAGCATTTCCGAGTGAACCCACTCGGTTTTCTCAAAAAAGGAAAGTATTTTCGAGTGAACCCACTCAGTTTTCTCAAAGAAGGAAGCATTTCTGAGTGAACCCACTCGATTTTCTCAAAAAGGAAGCATTTCCGAGTGAACCCACTCGGTTTTCTCAAAAAAGGAAGCATTTCCGAGTGAGCCCACTTGGTTTTCTCAAAAAAGAAAAGTATTTCCGAGTGAACCCACTCGGTTTTCTCAAAAAAGGAAGCATTTCCGAGTGAACCCACTCGGTTTTCTCAAAAAAGTAAGCATTTCTGAGTGAACCCACTCGGTTTTCACACAGCAAGGACTCCTTGCCGAACAACCCATTCAGCCAGGAATTGCATTGTTCAATAGAAATAAGCAAGTTATTTGTTAGTAAACACAGCCGATTGACAAAAGTTGTATTTCATTACGAAAGGAAAAGGCTCTATCGGCCCCATTACATTAAAAAAAAAGTACATCAAGGTTAACAAAACACCTATGCAAGTCTAACTTACTCTTGAAGGTTCTCGGCACGATCCTCATGTATTTCGGTATCATCCTCCTGCTCGGGGTGTGGCTCTTGATCACCCTCGGCCTCATCATCGGAAACAGCCCGAGTATCTTCCTCCTTGGGGGCGTCGTTCGGCTCATCAGCATCGGGGACTGCCCCTTCGAGCATATCCCCGAAAGATATGAAAGACCCCTGATAGAAGTCTTTGGTCATGTCAAACTCAAAATCCTCGCGGAAGCGGCCGAAGTACCTTGCTTGCCGAAGAGCATGACGAAACCCGACCTCATGTTGCGCCATAATGCGGTCTTTAGCTTGTTCCTTAAGCCGCTCAAGCTCGGCCTTTGCCTCCTCCGCCCGTTGTTGTTCCTCGTTCGATGCTTTTTGAAGGTCCAGTCGAAAAGTGTCGTTCTCGCACCTCAATACATCTAATTCGGCCGAGAGTTCGCGATTCTTGGCCGACACGGCCTCTGTCATTGAAAAGGCCTCAGCAGTAGCCTTGTCGGCCTCTTCCACCCTTTGCTTCAAATTCATCAGCTCGCCGATCGGCTCCATCGTGAGGTGATGAGCAAGTGCCAACAAACGTGCTTGCACTTCGCAAAAATATTTCCATTTAGACACGGTATCCAACCGGTCTAAGAATTCACGTCCATGCTCCGACACTGCATCAGACCGAACCAGTGTATCGGTAGAAACCTCCTCACTTAGGAAAGCCCGAGACATCAGAACGGGGGGCACCACAATCACGGTCCTTGACGGCGACGGCTCGACAGTTTGTTTCAACTTCTTCACCTTCTCCGGCCTTTCATCCTTACTCTTTCACTTTTGACCGTCTTGGTCAACTTCCTTTCCCTTCTTCCCCCTTCGGTGCTTGCGGTTCGGCGAAGGGGGACTTCGGTTATCTTGAACGGGGCGAGGAGTTTGGGCAAGGGCCGAGCTGCCCACCACCCCGGATGCCTTGGCTTGTTGGACTCGGCTAGCCAGCAAGTTGCGAATATTGAACTCATCAGCTCCGCTTGACACCATGATTCCTACAAAAACAATCAAGTGAACATCAATATGAATTTAGCTTGCGGCCAAAACACTACAAGAAAATTACGAATTACAGAGGGAAAGATCTCTCGCAAATCCCTCGCAAATCCCTCGCTAAACATAATGGCGAGGGAGTAGCGAGGGATCATTCCCTCGCTAAATTCAAGTCGCTAATTAGCGACGGATGCATATCCCTCACAATTCCCTCGCTACATTCCTTCTCTTTTCCCTCGCAACCAGCTTCGCTAGTCTGTCGCAAATTTGTGCCGCTAATTCTTCGTTACTGCCTCGCAAATGTAGAACCTAAATTCCCTCGCTAATTGTATTTAATATTTCCTCGCTAAAACGTCGCAAAACCTTCGCAAGATATTCGTCGCTACTCCGTCGTAGAGCTGTCAAAATGGGCCGTGGCCCGTGGGCCAACCCGGCCCACCTTGAAAACGGGCCGGGCCGGGTCAAAAAAAATAGCAGTTTTACAGTAAGTGGGTAAATTTAAACCCGGCCCACTTGGGCTAAACCCGTGGTGGGCCGGGCAGCCCACCAGCCCACTTTTTCCTATTTAGTTGCTTACCCTTTATACGAAATATGCGGAACTGCAGATAAAGAAATATAAGAGTTACCACTTACCACTGCATACGTAGACATTTGATCTCGATATTTTCGGTGAAAAGGAAGAATATTTGCTATAAAATACTATGATTTACCTTATCTGAATCAACAACATTATTATTAAATCTGTCCAGAATTTTTATACTTTTTTATTATTTTGTTTACATTGAAAATGAGGTGTTACTCTCATTTGTTTGACTTTTCTAGTGAGAAGGAAAAGTTCATGCATGCTCATCCGTGTTAATTTTATGGTATAGAAAATATATTACTAAATTTTGTTTGTATTTTTTTTTTAAATTTTTTGGTGGGTTGGTGGGCTGGCCCGTTTGACCCACCAACCCGTGGTGGGCCGGGCCGGGCCATAAAAATTTTGACAAAATTAAAAGTGGGCCGGGTTGGGTTGGCCCGTTTTTAAGGTGGGCCAAAGTGGGCTGGCCCGTTTTGACAGCTCTACTCCGTCGCAATATATCAATTGAGGTCCCTCGCAAATCCCTCGCTAAACCCTCGCAAATATGTCCTTCGCAAATCCCTCACAAATATGTCCTTCGCAAATCCCTCGCTAAACTCTCGCAAATATATCCTTCGCAAATTCCTCGTTAAACCTTCGCAAATATGTCCTTCGCAAATCTCTCGCTAAACCCTCGCAAATATGTCCTTCGCTAATCCCACGCAAATCCATCAAAGCATATGAATTGAGTTCCCTCGCGAATACCACGCTAATCCCTCGCGAAACCTTCACAACATATCTTGAGTTTCCTCGCGAATACCTCGGTAATATCTCGCGAAACTTCCTAATTTATCTATATATACATTATTCTCTCATGAATCCCTGTAAATATTCTACCTAATTTGATATTTTAAATAAATCTAAATCAACTACATAATTTTTTTTCAATTCGACATGATTTAAAATAAAAGTTGCATGTAACAATATCTCTTACAAAACCAAATTGTTAAATGTCTTACAAAATCTAAATTGTGCATACTATCTTAAAGAAACCTAAACTAATTAATGTCTTACAAAAAGAAAACCCAAATAACGAGTCATCCTAAATAGTAATCAACCTAAGCTAGTAAAATCATCATCTCGTCCTTGATCCTCCCTATGTTGGTTGGTTGATGGTGTTGTTGATGGTTGAACTGCTTGAATTATTTGCCTCATCATCTCTGGTAATTGTGTTTGCAAAAAAGAGGCCAATACATTATTTATAACTGCAGTGACCTGTTCTTCTGTCATAGGTGTAAGATTTGTAGAGGCACCTGCAACTTCTGGAGATGAAGCTTGGGTAGAGCTACTAGTTCCAAGATCCAAGCTATGTCCCATGCCATGCACTCTTTTCTTCTTGTTTTCACCTGCATCTTTTAACCAAAGATCAGAATCAATTACAGGATGAGATGAAGTGTCTTCTCCATATTTTTGTGTCATTGATTCTTCATATGTTTCCTACAAATAATAAACAAAAAAAAATAAGTGAAATAGTAAGAGGTTAAAAAAGTACATAATCAATCTTAAAATATAAAATAACATACAATAAATTTCTTTTCCCTAGTTGAGACAAATTCACCATCATTTTTTTTGTGAAGTTTGTTATACGCTTCACGATAAGAAACAAGACGATTCTCTTGGGCCTCCTGTAAAAAGATTACAGTACAAATTGTAAGTAATGAAATTTACCAAAGAAACTCATTAATTTTCAAAACCTTCAACTTTCACAACTTGTTAAAGAATTAAAAAAAACTGCACTTAAAAAAAATCCATGGGTAAAGATTTTTAAGACATCATTAATAACACAATTTTAATTGTAACAAATTCCAAATATTAGAATAGGAATAAAGCAAACATCACTCATTAATTATTGAAAAAATTCAATATGATTTGATTACCATAGCTTTTTTGTGTTGCCCGAAGCTTCTTGACCCTCTTGTGTGCACCATTGCTTCAGGCTGGGCAGCCCTGTTTTGTCTTCCAGCAACAGATTTCTTTTGCCATTATGGTGTCTTCCAAATGTCGATCAACTCATTCCATATTTCAGCTTTCATCCCTCTAGGCTTGTGAGCCCTTAAATCCTCATAATTTCTTGAGTTTTCTACTTTTATTGCTTTATCCCTGTCTTTACACAATTGATCAGAATACCTATCCATGCATGTTTTTTCCCAAACTTCCCTCGCCATCACACGATCATATTCTGATGCAAAATGATATTTTTCCTGCAATAATACAACTAAAGTTAATTACAACTAAGTTTCTTCTCTTATTGTTAATTTCTTCTCGTGTGTTAGAAATTATTAAGTTTTAGGAGACTATCAGCACCACACAAATTCAAGAGAAAGTTCTTCACGAGTTCCTTATAAAAAGGACATGCAAAGGTCTAAATTTTCATGATAGAAAATGGCTTCTATCTCTCATCTATCTTTCGTGTCCTTAGCCAATATTAATCTCTCTTCCAACTCCACCAATGCCCTTTCTTCCTTTCCTCCAATTTCACAATTCCAATCAGCTAAAAATGGAAAACCAAAACGTTATAACATTCCTAGAGTAACATCTGGTAGTGGAAACTAAAACAATCCAACACCAAACCTAAACACATCCGAAGGAGAACAACTCCAACATATTGTAGGACATAGGAGGAGCGTTTTGGTTGGCCTAGGAGGACTCTGTGGTGTTGTTATCCTAAACAACAACAACCCTTTTGTTTCTTCCAATCTAATTACAACTAAGATAAGTTATAGTCTTGAGCCTAAAGGTGTAAACTTGTGAAGATGAATTTTCTTCACAAGCATGTTACAGGAAAACCAGAAAAACCCTGTAGAATGAACAGTTTATTGACAGAAATTATAAAGAAGATAAATAAATTTATCTTTTGAAAGCTAAACTGCAAGCATACAATAGAACAAGCAAACCATAAGGTTGTATCCAAGAAACAACAAAAACATAAGGCACAAAATTGAAATGGCAAAAAATGAATTATATTCACATAGCACATTCACAAACTAATTGCTAAAATATACTTAAACCCACACTGCAGTTTCAGAACCTGGAGACTAACAAAACTGAAGAATTAATGCAAATACACATGTCATATAGTTCTACACTTGTTTTAAGCCACCAAAATCTAATGCAGCAGGTAATCAAATATAACATTAAAACACTTGAACAACAGAATAAAACTGAATTAAACTCATCAATAAGCTGTCCATATTGAAGTCTATAATCAAATCCAGAATCAATCACTGAACTCCTTCAAATAAACAAAAACTAAACAATAAATTGAAAGGCCAATCCCAATAGAATTTAATTCCGAATTGGTAATACATACAGGTAATGATGATTGGTTGAGAGTCCTCTACCAGTACCTGGATCTTGTAAGAAAAGATGATATAGATAAAGCAAACAAAAATCAGGATCCAAAGTAACACAACCTTTACACACTAATTTCTATATGACCAAATCATTTGAACATTGAAAAGTACCTTCCGTGTCCCTGGTGCATCTCTTTCTCTCAAATGCTGCTCTAATTCCTCCTTCTCTCTAATTTCTCTTTTCTTCAAATAATAGATACGGTGATTGAGTTGAGTTACCAAGATTGTAAAAAAATGTCTCATATGGTAACAAAAGGCAAATTGAATACCGAGAACTCAAGAAACAAATGAATTTACCTCCGAAAGCTTTACACCTTCAAATAGATACAGGGACCTTGGGGGCGGTTTGGGTTTGAAGAAGAGTGGAGAAGTAGGGATTTACTCAACCCGGTTCGCGCATATCGAGATTCTGGTTCACGCGTTTGGGTTTGGGGCGAAAAGCGATTACAGTGAGGAAGCGGTTACCATTTTGAGCGTGGTGGTGCAGGATTTGAGGATTTGAGGATTTGAGGTGGCGGTTACAGTGGAAGGCCCACGCTGATGAGTTCAAGCACCGTGCGTCTTGGCGATTTCTACGCGGAGGAAGAGAGGGAGTGGGAGTGGGAGCACCGCACCTTTCACCTCTTTCAAGTTCACCTTTCACCTTTCACCTTTGAAGAAGCAATTTCACTCTTAGGATTTAGGAGGGAAACTAAAAAGATAAGGCGCTAACAACTCTTTTTTTATTTATTTTATATAAGTATAAAAAATATTAGTTAATATAATTTTTTAAACATATTATATTATTAAATATAAATATTTTAAACTTTTTATTTGATAAATTTAAATAACTTTTATCTTTATAAATAAATTTAATTTAAACTATAATTAAAAATAACAATAAACTAAATAGAAATAATACTGATAAAAATATACAAAATGATATATTATTACAATTTTAATATGATATTATTTTAAATTCTAAAATAATATTAAAAAAGATAAATATAAGAAAAAAATTATACATAGTAATAAGTTGTTGTTTTAGTTTTAAAAATAATAAAATACTTGTATTTGAAAAAAAACTTATAAAAAAAAACACACACACACATATATATATATATAGAGAGAGAGTTATGGAGAGAAGGCAAATTAAATTAAATTTATTAAAAAAGATAGTAAAAAAAAACATGTTGAGCAAAAACATTTTTGAAAAAATCGTGATACCTGTTTAGAAAAAAGAACTTCCTTTATATATAATATGATAATTAACAAATATCTTGATAAAATTGACTAATATATATATAATTTATGCTTACTTTAATTTTTCAAATATTATATATGAAATATAAGCTAAATATTAATTTAGAGTTTTTTAATGTTGATCCTTCCAATTTTTTAAAATTATTTTTAATCCTTATAGGATTATCCTTTCTCAATTTCAATCTTTATAATATTTTTTTTTCAAAGTTTAGTCAATATAAGCTTATATTTTTTCTTTCTAATTTTTAGTTGTTAGTACGAAGTTACATGAACTAAAGTGAAAGAAAATTATAATATATATTTAAAGAACTAAAATTTGAAAAATGCATATTTATAAGGATAAAAATTTAAAGAACTAAAATTGAGAAAACATGAACTTACAGAGACTAAATTCATATATAAATCAAAATAAACAAAAATATTTTAAATTATCATAATTAAGAAAACAAAACATACACAGACTAAATTCATATTGCAAACATATAAATTATATTTAAAATTTATGATGATATATATATATATATATATATATATATATGTGTGTGTGTGTTTTAAAAAATATATATGAGTGAAAATTCAGTTACTTCAAAAGTAACTCTTAAAAGAGTTATTTAATGAATGTAATTACGTTATATATTAAATTTCTTATTCAATAAATTAAGTCTAAAAATTTGTATACTTTATCTTTTAATCAATAGTTTTATTTAATAGATAATTTTAGATAATATTTAATAATTTTTCAAATTAATATTAGATAATATTTAATAATTTTAAAAATATTTTTAAATACTCAATAATTAAAAAAATGAAGAGATAACAAATAAGATAAAATATATATAAGTAAAATAAAAAGAAAAAAATATGAGGAATTTCAAATTCTTACTTTTTTGGGAGAATTTGAAATTCTACTATTTCAAGAAATTTTACAAATACTTGAATTTCAAATTCTACTAGCAACGAAATCTCTTATTTGCGAGGGATTAGCGAAAAACCTTTTCCCTCACTAATTTGCGAGGGCTATACTTATAACTCATTAGCGAGGGATTTGCGACAAGCAAACTCCCTCGCTAGATGAAAAATTCATTTTTATATTTTGGCTCATAATTTGGCGAGGGATTTGCGAGGGATTTGCGAGGGCCTAAGTTCCTCGCTAAATAAACACTAGCTTTAGCGACGGATTTGCGAAGAGATGAAGGTTGGTTGCAAAATGATCCTATTTAGCGAGGGATATAAATTCAAGCTATTTCCTCGCTAATTAGCGAGGGATTAGAGAGGGACTGTATTCTTCACCAGTCCCTCGCTAATTAGCGAGAAAATAGCTTGGATTTATATCCCTCGTTAAATTCCCTCGCTAATTCGCGAAATTCTTGTAGTGAAACAGGACAAATCACATACCTATTAAGTCACTCTCCCATTTAGGAGATTCGACCACGTTTATTAATGACCTCGTCGGCAAGCGTCGAGGGAGGCGCAACAAAAATTATAAGTCCTTCTCCTCTTCGGTTGTGAGAAGCTCTTCCGGCACGTCATCATATGGCCGAGGGGCACGCATCCAATACAACGGAAACAAACTCTTATCGTCAACCCCGAAGAAAAAACGATGCCCATTCAGACAAATGGTTACTCGGAAGAACCCAGCTTTGAAGTTCTTGTATGACGAAGTGAAGCTATCTAGAAGTTGCCGACTCCCCACTCGGTTAAGAGATACCCACTTCGCCAAACCCGATGGCCGAGAAGAATAAAAATAAAGAAAGAGCAACGGGGAGGGCCTAATGCTCAGGCATCGGCACAGGTGTTTGAAACCTTGCAGTTGAGCCCAGCTATTTGGATGTAGTTAGGTCGGCGCCACATTCAATACCCTCAGCACCCCCATTGTGAACTCATCAAACGGCAGTTTCACCTTAAGATCTCGCAAAAGGCAATCGTACATATAGAAGGATTCCATCTTCTCGGCCCGCTTGTCCAAGCAAACCATGTCGGGGTTTGGAAAGGCGTTGTTTCGGCAAGCCCGAACCCCGATCGGGTATGGCTCTTCTCGGGTGTCAAAATCCAAACACTTGGTGTATTCCAACAAGTTCATGATCATGGTGGTGTCTCGATAACGGGAGTAATACGAGGTCACCTCCCCGTTCACCCATTCGTACTCAAGTACTTCGGACGGCCCGTATCGTTGACGAGTGGAAACGCGTCTAGGTCTGGTCGGCACTTATGGACTCCCACTTGTAGACGTCTCTTCGAAAGTATCACCACTCTCAGTAGGACGATCGTCCTCATTCGGCGATGGTATTTCTACATATGATTGACCCGATGTGACGTAGAAAGTTGGTGTTTTAGTAGCCCAGAACGGGCCGTTCCAAGTTATTAAAATGACCAGTAAATCGTAGCTGAGAACGGGCCGTTCTGGAGGGAGAACGGGCCGTTCTAGTTGGAGAACGGGCCGTTCTAGAAGGAGAACGGGTCGTTCTGGAGGGGAGTACGGGCCGTTCTGGATGGAGAACGGGCCGTTCTGGATGAGTTCCAGAACGGGCCGTTCTGGATGAGTTCCAGAACGGGCCGTTCTGCATGTAATTTATGTACGTGTTGAGGAGGTGCAGAACAGGCCGTTCTAGATTCGGTACAGGCCGTTCTGGCCACTCCAGAATGTCTATAAATAGAGGTTGTGGGCAGTTGAGGAGAGGAGGTTTTTAGAGAGAAGTTCTAGAGAGATGGGCTCTGGACTTACTTTTGAAGGATTGAAGTTTCGGGTTGAACTTCGTAAAGGGAATTCTGCTTCTTGGCTATCCTGATCCGATCTTCAAGTAAGGGAAGCTAGTTCTTTGGCTGATTTTCTGATGATTGATGAGCTGTTTTGATGAAAACGAGTTTTCGGGGTTTCCGGGGTTTTGATGAAAATCTTGGGGTTTTTCTTGATTGTGGTTGCATGTGGAAAAGCTGGGATTACTGGGTCGTTTGATGAAAATGTGATGTTTTGGGATCGATTGCATACGTCTGGAAAGATGAGTTGGTGCAGGTTTTAAAGAAATTTTCGAAGTTTGAGGGTTGTTGTTGGGTATCACGTCGGGCACAGTTCTTCGTGCCGGGCGCGTGACCATCAGAGAGCTCCATTGGGCAAGCCGTCGGGCGCAGTGGTGTATGCGCCGGGCGAGCTTGTGGGTGTGAGCCTCTGGATGGCCCTCGTTGGGCGTGGTTGGACCACGCAGGGCGCGATATCAGTAAGTGACATTGCTTGGGGATTTCTGGTGTGGCACCGGGCGTGACCTTATCTCGTCGGGCGTGGAGACTCCTTGGGAGTCTCTGCCGGAGGTGGCGCCAGGCGTAATTTATATTGCGCCGGGCGTGAGACTTTGGGGAAGTCTCTACTTACCCTGCGCCGAGCGAGGGTTTGTACGCCGGGCGTGTGAGACCTTCTAAGGTCTCTGCCTCCTAGCACGCGCGGGCGCAATGGGAATTGCGTCGGGCGCGCTGAGCCCTGGTGCTCTCTAGTTGTGCCACGCGGGGCGCGACCATGAGCGCGTCGGGCACAGACATGATATTTGATGTTAAGCTGTTATGTATAGAAATTTGCTGATAGATATGCTGAGCTGAGCTGAGCTGAGCTGTAGATGTTAAATATTGTTATGCTGACTAGTTGATAATGTTGAATTATGATGAGTTGTTGTAAGTTGTTTAGCTGAGCTATAAGCCGCTATTGTTGTATGTTGATATTGTTGTGCTGTAAGTTGTTTAGCTGAGCTGTAAGCCGCTATTGCTGTATGTTGATATTGTTGTGCTGTAAGTTGTTTAGCTAAGCTGTAAGTTGCTATTGCTGTATGCTGATATTGTTGTGCTGTGCTGAGCTGTATGTTGTTATTGCCACTAATGTGGTGTTGTTATTGCTGATATGTAGTGTTGTGCTCCGTGTTGTTAGGAGCTGTTGTAGGCCGTAAGGCTGAGCTGTTGTAGGCCGTAAGGTTGAGTTGTTGTAGGCCGTAAGGCTGAGTTGTTGTAGGCCGTAAGGCTGAGCTGTTGTAGGTCGTAAGGCTGAGCTGTTGATCACTAAGGGTAGAAGAGATGTTTTCTGAAATTCCTCATCCCATTGTGTGGATTGAGTGGCTATGGTGCTCTTCGAGCCCAATTTGTTGAAAACCCTCCCTGGAAAGCTGACCCTTGGAGTGGTAACTTGTTGTTCTCCTCTAAGTCTTAGTGGTCCCGTGTGTGGGCAAGGTCGAGGCACACATGTACAAAGCGACCACGGTATAGGGGCCAGGTCGAGCTATACCGATTACAAGCGACCAATACTAACTTATATGCGTGACGACGCATTGTGTGTTTACTACTGTTTACTGCTATGTACTGCTATTTTCTGCTGTTATTGCTGAATGATGTGAAATGTGTGCTGTTATATATATTAAGTTGATGTTGTTAAGATGATTGATGTGCTGATAGCTGTAGCTGTTTATTATTCATATATTTATATATGTATGTTGTTTCTTTCACTAGATTACCCTTTGTTGTTTCCATGTGGTTTGGACTGCGATGCTCATACTATGTATGGGAGCAGGGCAGGGTTAGGTTGGTGTTTGCTGAGGAGAGTCTGCAGCTAGCATATGAAGTTTTATTCTTTTGATGTATTTAGCTACTTAGTTAGCATTTGCTGGATGTATTTTGTACACTCTGATTCTAGACGAATTTGGACCTTGTATATATATATATATATATATATATATATATATATATATATATATATATATATATATATATATATATATATATATATTCTAGATCCTATATGTATATACTTGTTCGTTTCTGTGTAGTATTCTGGTGTGATGTGCTGTGTGTATTGACCAGGCGGGTCGTTACACCCGAGCCCTTGGACGATAACCCCTTAGATGATGATGGCCGAGCCCCACTAGCCGAAGAACTTTCGAAAGAATTCGCCATAAAATCAAACTTACCAAGAATGAGACTTTGAAACGGTCACTCGGCGTGCTTAGTTGGATCTCTGAACTTGCTCGGACAATACACTTCGGTTGAGAGCGACGCGTGAGAGGCCCTACCACTCATGACTATATATAACCAATGAAAAAGGCGGGAAAATTCAAAAGTTTGAAAATAATAACCGCCTGATCTTCAAGATCCAAGGGCTGAGATTGCCTAGACCTTTCGACTTACCACAAGACTTAACTTCACCTCTATACCCTTGAAGAAGGTTTCCCTTCTCCAAGGCTGGGGGGCAAGTGTACTAGCAAGACCATTCGGCCATCAGGTAGCCGATATCCAATCGGCACCTGAACGGCCGAACCAGTTAGCCGACAACTGATCGGCCATCGAATACTCCATAAACTCATATCACCCCTAATCAAGAGCTAAGGATTACCCCTAATCAAGGGTTAAGAGTTAACCACACCAATAAGCCGATTAGAGGCCTATTACCTAATATGATAATCCTGTTGTAAGGCCCATGGGAGTCAGGGCCCATTAATGTCAGTATAAATAGCTCATGTCACGAGGTAACGTCAGTGTTCATTAATTGCTATCGATATTTGTGTTTGTCCTGACTTGAGCGTCAGAGTGCCTTTTGCAGGTACCCTCCCTCTCACCGAGATATTCGTTTGAAGTTCTCGTTCGGTCCTCAAAGACAGGAAGATTACTATTGTGCCCCTCAGACAGGTACATCTTGTATATTAAACTCAAATATTTTCCTTTGTGTGATAGCACTTTTAAGAATTTTTTTAAAGTTTTTAAAAAAATCTTTTAACTATTGATATAACTTTTACATTTTATTTATTATAATTATTTATGAATTAAATTTTAATATTTTTAAATAAATAAAAAATAAATAAAAAATAATCTTGTTCTATATGATCATAAATCTAAAATATAGTTTTCATGTTTAAAAATATCTGTTTATATAAATTTTAAATATAATTTATATATTAAAACATAATATTAATTTATATGTATAATTTATTATAATTTTAATTATATGATAAACATTTTATCTCTGTATTGTAAATATTAAAATACTAATTTATCATAAAAACTACTTCCGGTTAAATGCATGGCATACACTTGTTTAATTGATTTTGAGTTTAGGATTTCATTTTAATTGATTATCATCTGATTTTAATTGATTAAAATCACTCTTAAATTATTTTTGGTTACTGTAGTGGAAGTTAATCTACTCTACAGTTGTTATAATAGATCAAAAGTCACTTTTTTTCTCATTGTTTCTATTTAATCGGTTATTTATATTATAATTGATTACACAATGTCATATTCCACTGTATACATGGATATAAATAATTTAATTTATATTATAACTTTTCTTATTTCATCTAAATTAATTAAGTAATACAAGATTTAATTTTCTTAAATAAAATTTTAAATTATTTTTGGGTAAAGAAGATTGAACATAAGTTCTCATGTTTCTAACTACCCAATCCCTCTCCACCCAACCACTAAGTTAATTTTAATAATTTTTATATAAAATTTTATATTTAAATCTTATAAATAAAATAAAATAGAAAATATAGTTGTAAGATGAGAATCTATTAAAGATAATCATTCAATTTTTTTGATAAATTTTATTAATAAAAAATTAACAGATATTTTTATATTAATAATATAATTATAAAAAATTTATAATATTATTTTTCTTTAATTTTTTATTTATTTCAAAAAAATAATTTAAAATTATACTCTATTTATTTATTTATATATTTATTCTATTTTTATTAACTGTATTTTTTTATATTATTATTAAACGGCGTAAAAGATTCTCTCATAACATGTACAGTATAAAAGGATTATGTTTTTTTTATCCATAGTAAGAATTAAGAATTGAATTCATTCACACTTTTTTAAGGAGAACTTAAATGATTATTTTACATTTCTCGAATAAATAACTCTAAAAGTGAATTAATTAAGAGTTGTTAGCATGATTTTATTTGAAAAATCACTATTTTATAATCTCAGTACATCATTATAAAACTTTAGTTTTATATAAGTTAAACATAAACTTATTCATAATATTTTTTTTAGAGAAGCTATTTAATAAAATTTTTATAAATACTTTAATTTTAACTTCTTAATATGTTTTTTTCCCATATTTTTCTCTTAAGAAATGTTTAAGAAAAAATTATCTAACGATATATTTATTAAGGAGAATTATAATAACACCGATGTAACTTTTACTAAGAATTACACTGCTTAATAATTTTATATTAATTAAAAAATTTGTAAATCCAATCGTTAAATTAAAAGTTCTTTATTCTTAGATTATATATACAAAATTTTATATTAATTTAAGATAATTTAATACTTCATTTTTATAAAACAAAATTGACGTAATATATTCATTTCAAAATATACTAAAATATAAAAATTTTGATTACTTTCAAGTTCTCGTTCAATTTTAACAAAATTTGATATACACATATAAAGTGATATAAATTTTAATTTAATGATTAAATTTCAAAAATTCACAATTAATATAAAGTTATTAAATATTATAATAGTAAGTAAAAGTTATATCGATATTTTCTCTTATTTATTACAAGATAAAGTTATGACATGAGTAAAATGTTAGCTTACCTTTGTGGGGTGCTTTTCCTTTGGTTTGGAGTGTCGGCAGAAGGAAAATTGGAGAGGGTTGTCCCGTGAAGCAGCAAAGAAATATTATTCCGTGAAGAAAAGGATAATATAAAATTAATAATAAACGGTGTAAGTGATGAAGTGGTGAAGGCATTTCCACGTGAAAAGACATCGAGCGTTACAAGAGAGTGTGTGAAATTGTGCCGACAACAACTCTTGTCTTCTTGCTTTTCACTCACGAGCACTTCCTTTCCTTTGCGTATTCCACCTCTACTATTCTCATTACACCTTTACTTTCTTTTACTCTGGGGATGGCCTATGTGCAAAATAGAAGGGAAACCTCAAATCACGAGGGAAATAATAAGACAAAAATAAATTATCTTTTTTATTATTATTTGTTGAAAACAAATGAGGCTGAACTTTTTAGATAAGATTCACGTAAAAAAGGATATATTTCTATCTCAAGGGGAGCATAATTAGGAGGAATAGTGTTTTTCAAGTTTTAGTTTATTTTTATAATAACATAAACATAATCATTAATAATTGTTCAGATATGGAGAATGTTTAAGGTTTTATTTATACCTTTAATTAAAGACATAACATTCAAAAGTGTAATATGTCTCTATTTATTTAGGAGTAGGGTTTTTATATTTGATTATTATGAGTTTATGGACTCCAAAAATTTTAAGATTTGATAAGGTTGTTAATTATCAGTACATGATCTTAATTAATAAAGATAAGATTTTGTGTCAGATATAGGCATTAGGTCATATTTTTTGTCAACATCCCTTGGAGATTGAGTTACTTAGTTTACTAGGGATATAATTGGTGAAGTAATCGACCAAAACCTCTCGGCTATACCCTCTAAGTTTGATCTTCTCAATTAGAACCTATCGGCTAAAACCTTCAAGCAAAAGTTAACAAGGAGCATGAAATGTGTAGAGGCTAAGTTGTAGCATTCGACCAATCCCCTTGGTTATAAGGTCTCGGCCAAACCCTCTTTGACCTAATCCTCTCAGTCAAAATTTTTCGATCAGACCCTCTTAACTAAAAGTCTGGAGGGTATGCTTGTCCACTAGTCTCAAGCATGAAAGGCATAGAAGCTAAGTTGCAACACTCTTTTGACAAATGTTTAAAGTACTCAGTTAGAAGCTTTTGATTAGACCCTCTCAACAAAAAGTAGGGAGGGTACACTTGCCCACCAACCTTGAGCATGAAAGGTGTAGAGGCTAAGTTGTCATGTCAATTAGATTTTAATATGCTTACTAATGTACGAAGAGTGGGAAGTCGGCCAAAAGGAGATTGAGTCATTGTTGTTCATCCTAAAGAAGATTAAGTAGTTGAAAATTTTTCAAGCTCTCCAACCTTAAGCACAAGGTATGAGAAGGCTATCACATTCACAACCTCCACTCGGCATTTTTTCGACAGGAGTACACAAGTTGTCAACCTTGAACACAAGGTGCAAGAAGGCTTTTAAGTATACAACATCCACTTGACATTTTTTTGATAGGGTACACAAGTTGTTAGCCTTAAACACAAGGTGTGAGAAAGCTTTTAAGTATACAACCTTCACTTGACATTTTTTTTTAGAGGTTAAGAGCATGATTGTAAATGTCTAATTTCATCACATAGTCACTTGAAAGAAGCCTACAAATTGGTTGTTTCAACTCAAAAGCATATTGTTGGCAAAATACCTAGAGGTATAATAGTGGACTCAATACCTGGATGGTACACAAGTCGGCAAAATACCTAGATGAAACAATAGTCATCAAAATACTTAGATGATACAATAGTCGAAAAAATAGCTAGATGGTACAATGGTTGGCCAAATATCGGGATGGCACACTGTTGAGTGTCCTTTTTTGTATGTTTTGCACTCAACTTTTGACAATCTTTATATATAATTGTAGATAATATATATGTATTTCACCCCTTTAATTTATAGAATTAAGTCATACTATAAGAGTACAGGAGTAGTAGCAATCTTAATGAATTTTCTCATTTTGTGCAGGATCTTTTGGCTAGGCAGAGATCCACAGCCATAGTTGTGGATCTGGAGCTCGAGTTGTGGAAGTTTGGGAAGGATTTAGAGGTCCAGAGACTTGCAGCTATAGCTGTGGTTCTGCAGCTATAGCTGTGGAAATCTGGAGTGCTCATTTTTGGTTCCAGAGACTTGAAGCTACAGCTGCAAGGTCCAAGGCTTGAGCGTTGAGGCTTGGGAAATCAAGAGAAGCCACAGAGACTCACAGCCATGGCTGTGGTTCCACAGCTACAGCTCAGGAAGTTGCTTAATAATAAAGGAGTCTCCACAGCCATGGCTGCAGAGCTACAGCTGCAGCGCCAGAAGTTACTTCACCTTGAAGGATTCTCCACAGCCATAGCTGTGGTTCTACAGCTGCACCGGTGGAGTTAAAAATTTCACTTTTTGCCCAATTTTAGAGCTGATATAAAAGGGAAAAAGGAGGAGAACCTGGGAACAGAATAGGGAGCACGAATTTAACAGAGAAAAACAGGGGAAAAGCTTGTGAAGAAGGAAGAACGAAGGAAGAACAGAGACTTGGAAGCTGGATCCTTTGGGAACGAAGATCAACTCCATTTCTTCATCCTTTGCTTTGTAATTTCTTCTTTTCACTTTTTGATTCTATAATGGCCATGGGTGGCTAAACTTCTTAAGGATTGGTTAGATGTAACTACTAACTCCTCTTCTTCTTAAATATATGCATTTTGATCTCATTATTTGTGTAATGATTCTTCGCTTAACGCTTATATCGGCTTGATCAACCGTTGTATGATTTTTGGCTTTTGAATCCAGTTGGAAAACGCTTTCGAAAACCCGAACTGAATCTTGCACCTAATCACCTCTTGTTCTAGGAATAGACTTGATTTGGTTAGTCACATTGTTCAAGTTATTGTTCTTAATGCGAAGTGTTAGACTCAAAACATTGAGGAATCATGTTTTGAGCTTAATGACTTTAGGATTCAACCTTGAGGAATCTTGTTGGATTATTTAATGAACGTGGAAATAATGAAATTAGAATTGCATTTATGTTAAGAAGATCTATGAGTTAGCAAGTGCTCTAAGCTAATCCTTGTTTCTTAATCATTGTCTTTACTACATTTGCTTTATTGTGTTGTTTGAATCTGTTTTCACTCAATTGAATTTTTAAACTCATTCTCTTTTAAATCATTTGAGCGAGAATTACTAAACACGCAAATCCCTGAGGACGATCTTTAAATACTACTTCGAAACTTGGTTCACTTGCCAAGTGATAAGTTTGCGAAAATCTTCATCACACACTTGCCTTCCATCCCCAAGCATCAAAACCCGAAGGGGCTTAACTATTGCTTAAAAATGACATATAGTCGGCTAAATACGAGAGTAGTAAATTAATAGGTAAAATACCTAGCAGAGTACTAGATGACAAAATACCTAGAAGAATACTAGTTAGTAAAATACCTAGAAGAATATTAGTTGGAAAAATACCTATTAAATAGGAGTTGGCAAAATATTTAGATGGTACAGTGGTCAGCCAAATATTGGGATGCTTAAAATCACGATGGCCGATTACAATTGTGTTGCAAGAAGACCTACTTGTTGATTCTTCGAGTGGTTTCTAATCGTGTTGGTCGATTGTAATTGTATTGCAAATGGTCCTACTTGTTGATTCTCTGATTCGCTTCTAATTGTGGTGGCCGATTGCAATTGTGTTACAAAAGGACTTACTCGTCGGTTCTCTAAGTCACTTCTAATTGTGGTGGCTGATTGCAATTTTTTTGTAAGCAGTCCTACTTGTTGATTCTGATTCGCTTCTAATCATAGTGGTCGATTACAATTGTTTTCTAAGCATCCCTACTCATCAATTTTCCAAGTCGCTTCAAATTGCAGTGACCAATTGTAATCGTATTGCAAGAAATCATACTCATTGATTCTCCTATTCTTACATAGTCGTCATCCAACTGTAGAATATGATAATTTTGCAAGTTCACTAAAAAATGTCATTGATTTGAAATGAAATTAAAAATAGGAGGCTTCCTTAACAAAATTTAATGAAAAACAATGAAAACTCAATGGAAATACTAAATAATAAAAAACATAAGCTTTCAAAACCTAGTATTAATTTCTACCAATTGAACTTCTTGAGTCAAACCGCTATGAGTGAACACTCCCTCTCACTCGTGTGTTATTCTTATAACATTTTTTTGCCACCTTTGGGTCAACATGAAACACTCCTATCGAACCGTCTTCTATAGGATACTTAACTTTTAGATGAGTAGTTGACACCATTGCACCCAATTTGTTCGAAGTTGGCCTCCTAAGAAGAATGTTGTATAAGGATGGGGCATCCACCACCAAGAATACTGTACCACCAACGTTGTTCCTCTCGCCATCTTCACCAAAACCCCTTTACACCTTCTTCAATTGATAGTCCTTAGGACGTAGGAGAAATTTCACCATAGTACCACAGTGGGTGCCAAAATGTTTTGGTCTAGAGAATGTTTAGGGTTTCATCTAGGCGTTCAACCAAAGCCAAAATATTTAAAAGTGTATATGTCTCTCTTTACTCTAGGGTTAGGATTTTTATACTTGACTATTATGAGCTTATGGGCTTCAAGAATTTCAGGATTTGATTAGATAGTTACTAATATGCGATCTTGACTAAAAAAGATAAGATTTTGTGCTAAATATGAATCACAGGTCGAATTTTTGTCAACATCCCTTAGGGAGTCGAGTTACTCGATTTATTAGGGATATGATTGGTGAAGTACTCAATGAAAACCACTCGATCAAACCTCCTCGGTTTGATCCTCTCGTTCAGATCCTCTCGACCAAAACCTCTCAACAAAAAGTTGGGAGGGTACACTTGCATACCAATATCGAGCATGAAAGACGTAGAGACTAAGTTGTAGCACTTGGGTCGATCTTCTCTATTAGAACCTCTCGATAAGAACTTTTCAATCAAACCCTCTCAACAAAAAATCAAGAAGATACAATAATAAATTAAATTTATTAACATTTACTCTCTTATTTATAGAAGAAATATATTTTCGTAACATATAACTTCAATTTTCTTATAATATATCCAAAATATAAATTTTTACAACATTATTTATTAAAAAAAATAAGTGTATTAATTCTTAAAAATTTTGCTAATATATCTGTTTAACTTTTGAAAATAATATTTTAACAAGTTACACCTATAATTTTTTAAATACATCTAAAGCGAAAATTTACTAAAATACTCATAAGTGAATGTTATTAATAAAGTTTATAATAAATTATAATATGTTAAAAATAATGAAGAAAAACGTTTCATTTTTCTAAACTTCTTTTACTTTTTTTTCTATATTTGTATTATTTAAGCAACATACATTTAAATTAAGAATCTTATCCAACTTATCTAAACTTTCTTTTACAAAAATTAAAAATAACATACTTTTTATACTATTTTCCTTTAGTTTTTATCCTTTTTTCCTTTCTATTTTACACCCCATCCAAATAAAAAAATTAATATTGTAACAAAACAGATCAAATATAATTAATTTTTCAATTTGTATTAAAATTATTTATATTTTTTTAATGTCTGTATTTCTCTCTTTTCTTATGTTCAAATTTCACATATCATTTGTGATGGAGAAGATAGGAGGAGTGAATGTTGTTCTTCTCCTATTCTTCACCTAGGCTTGGATCTTCTTCAAGGAGCTTGAATCCGAAGATGGAGAACTCTGGAATGATGAAGGAACACGAGTGGAATGAGGTCTAGACTTGGATGGAAGCATCCAAGCTCAAGCATCAATGGAGAGCACACTTCAAAGAGAAGGATTCTAGGTGAATTCCTAAGGTTTTTGAAGTTGAACTCAAGGAGACTTTGAGAGGGAAACTCGGCACTATGGCTCACAAATTTCATTAATCATTCAAAGTGAATACAAAAGGTGAAAGAATGGCTTAAGTATGCACGGAATTGTGACCCATAGGTGCCTAAACTAAAGCCTCACAAAATGGCGCCTAAAGTTTGAATTCAAATTTGAATTTTGAATTCAAACTTTGGTGCACATGTGTAAGTCCGAAAATTTAGGTACCAAGGTGCATTTAGGTGTGATTTGAGAGTCATTTAGGGTTAATTTGAGTGGCACATGTTCAGCCACCCATGGTGCTAAACATGTGACTCAAATGTAACTTAAATGACTTCCAAATTAAACCTAATTTAACCTAATTAGCATACTTTAGTATTCCTTGTATTTTCCTATTCTAATGACCTAATTACATTGGTCAAACAATTACAATGGAAAGGAAAAATTACAAGAATGAAAATGAGCCCAATATTGGGTACCAAAAGCCCAAAGGCCCATGAAGCCCAAAACTAGGCCCAACTAGCCTAAAACCTAAAATGCTACTCTATGTGGTCCAAAATACAAGACCAAAATATATGATACCTATACTAACATGATGTATACAAAACATATGAAAATAGCTATAACAAACTATGGCCCATGAAAAGTTCAACTTAGGCCTTCCCAGGCCCATAAGGCCCATTGGGCCCTGACTGGCCCAAACCTTCATGTCTAGCCAACTCCTCTTGGATCTTTGAGTATGTCACCTCTTGCACTCCAAAGCATGATTCCATCAATTTGTCAATCCAAAAAGTTTTATTTAGCGAGTTAAAGTTGCAATTTCATCCAAGAACATTAAAATGTATTTAACTATTAAGTATCTTTTTCCCATATTTTGTTTCTAAAATAATATTGTTCAAAATTCTGTAACACTTTTATTATCGAAGATTTGAAAATATGGAGTTGTTTTAGTTACCATTAAGTAATTTAATTTTAATTTAGGGTTTGTGTGTTGATTATTTTTAGTAGATCTCCTCTCTCTTGACTACAATTTTTTTTATTTATAAAACTCAAACTTAAAAGAAAATGGATAAAAGGTTGAATAAGTGAATTTAAGATAGGAAAAGTAATTGGGCAAAAAGTTAATATGAAATAATATATACATTGTGAGTTATAGGGTTTAGAGACAATAAGGAGATCAAAATTGTGTAGCTTTCGGTACCAAACTTGAAACCAGGAATATGCATCTATTGACTATTGGATCAAGTTTGGTTTTGTTGTGCTCTAAAGTTAAGGCATAACTTAAAAGACCCAAAAACTCTCGAGTTAAGTTGAGCAAGGGGCTTTTGATATAACATCTCAAAAGGATATTTTTTTATTTATCAAGAACATGTGAGGGAAGTCTAATTAATTAAATGAAAATGTGTAACAACATAAGACAGTTTTTTTAGGGAAATGTGATAAAAAAAAAGAAGAAAGTAGGCTTTTAGTTACATTTAGAATGTGAAGATGTCTCCTTTCTACAACAAAATGTTCTTGTGATGTAGCATGAAGTTGGATGTAAAATTTCATACTTGTTATAGAGTTGGGGATAAATAAACTCAATTCCATTATTTGATCTAACAGGGTTTATAGAGAATGAATTTGTTTACTCTAAGAGTAAGTTTACATAGATAACTCATATTCTACATCAAATTTTAACGATCCAACTGTTAAGTTTAAAATTCTTAATGCATAAATCAAATCTGCAAATTTAAAAAAAAATATGAAAGTCATTTGATACTTTTTTTCATTAATTCAAATCAATGTATAAAATGATTTTATGACCATATATCTGTCAATTTGAATTAATAAAATGAAGTATCAAATGATTTTTAAGTTTTCTAAAAATTTGCAGACTTAATTTATGCATTAAGAACTTTAAATTCAACGGTTGGATCGTTAAAATTTGATGTAGAACATGAGTTATTAAACAGGATAAATATAAATTGACTTATTCCGAGAGTAAACAGATCCCTCCTCAGATTTATATATAGTTGTATTAAAATGATTTTTAACAAAATTGATGAAATTTTCAACAAGTTTTCTAGCTTTTTTTTTTAGTTACACAAGGAAAAACCCAAATGTGCCTTGTGAAATCATCAATGATAATAAAATATATATTTTTGTCTAAAGTGGGAACTGGGAATCTAACTCAAATGTCCATATGGACTAATTCAAAAGGCTCGTGAGTAGCTATAATACTAGAGTTAAAGGGAAGGGTTTTTTTTTTCTTCAAATGACATGTATCACATATACAAACTTGATCAAGAATCTTTCTGGATGGATGGTCTAATCTTAATTCCCAAACATCATTTGCAGAATTCAAACCGTTTACATGTATAGAATCAGAATTAGCAATACAGCAAGAAAAAATAGGTGTCATTGGCCTTTTTAATTCTTCCTTAAATTGCTAGCTCACTTTCATTTAGGGATATATAGAACATTGCCAAGAGGTATTAGAAAACCGCACATAACCAAACATTGATCAACTTGATAAAAATAAATTTTTAAAAATAGTAGGAGATAAAAACAACTCTTGAAGTCAACATGAAAGTTGTAGATAATTATCTTAGATGTCTAATAAAATTAAGATCAACTTGATAACATAAATACATATCTAGATAACTCGTATAGACCACACGACTTCATAGAAGGTTAAAAAAAAAAAAGAATTTGTGAGTTATTTTATTTCTTAAGTATTGTTTAATCTTGAGACTTTGTACCTATATGTGATATGAAACATGGATATTGAATTGAGAAGGATGTGTACAATGTGTGAGACATTGATTAATCATGTTATAATGTACAATGTTATGTTGTGGGATGATGTTATGATGATGATGTATAGTGACATATGATGCATGAAATGAATGATGATGTGGTATGAGGAATATGTGATATGTGAAGTGAGATCATGTGGTTGTAATGCATTGAGTCATGTTTGACATACATCATATGCATAAAAATGTTTTTAAGGGTACAATACGAAATACACTGTCAGGGAATGCCTCCTTGGGTAAAAGCTTGAGGATTAATCCTTGGGGATAACTTGATTTATAAGTCCTAGTCTCGTCCATTGTGTACATGGGATATATCTTGCACAACTCAACCATCTTGACTAGGCCCTGGTAGTATGTCCTTCTTGTGAGAGTGCATAGAGGGTGTGATGTGACATGTACTTCTAGATTACTCTACATGTATTGTTAATGGCAATGCACAAATGTGATATTTTTACTAGTGTCACATGCATGTTAGCATGTAATACGTCTCCATTGCATAATGCATTTTAATCTTATCTATTATTGCTTATTATGCTATGAATGAACAACTGTGATGATATTGTTTATCTGTGTATGCTATACATTATTGTATGTGTTGTTTGTGTTTGACTAACTAGTTTTCATTCTTACATTGTAAGTAAAAGTGAAATGTTTCTCGCTCCCTTTGTTTTGTGTGATTTTCTTGTAGATTTTGTAGGTGACCATTAATATGGTGTTGAGGATGTTGGTGATGAGGTTTAGTCTTCAATGTTGGGTTTTGCTTTGATAGAACATGTGACATCAGAGCTTAGTTAGGATTAATTAAGATTTAATTCATGTCGTTTAATTTGAGTAGTTTGATTTTAATTCTTTTGTAATTTTGTTATGTCTGACAAGTTTAATTTATGTTAACAATGTGATTCGCTTTACCTGTATGACTTTGAACTTATTATTTTATATGAGACATTTTAGTTTTATATTATTTATGTGTTATGCTATGTGGGATAGAGAATGTCACATTGGTCAATAAGAGATCTACAAGTGAATCTCCATGAAAAACCCCTTGACTGTAAATGGTCAGATAAATAGGAATAGAGTTAGAAATATGATAATGACAAGCAATGTTAGTTGGGATAGCAAAAATGTGAAAAGGGAGATAAAGGAAAAAAGAACAGAAAGGGGCCCCTGCCAGAAATCACCTTCAGTGGTGGTGCATAATAGAGAACAACGGTTAAAGAATTTAGAGGAAGGGGAAAGAATGATTCGATATGAAGATGTAAAATATCATCTTTAAGATTAGATAGATCTAACATTATATAAAAATTATATACAATACATCATATAAAGAGTTGGACCACCCTAACACCTGTTGAGCACCGAGGGGGTTACCACACATACACACATGTCTCCACATTGGTGAGATATTGTCCACTTTGAGCCCAAACCCTCACAGTTTTGCTTTTGAACATCACCCAAAAGACCTCTCAACCAATAGAGACAACTGTATGTATATAAACTCATGTTCATCCTCTTGTTTGAACAATATAGGACTTTAGTTGCATCCCAACAACACCCATCCTATTTCCTTATGAAATAACTTATCAAAACTTGCTTCTCCCCACTTTCCTTCTTCTTAGTCAACTCCCTCTCTATTTCTTTTTTTATCAAAACAGGCTTAATTCACTTTCCTTCGTAGTCAACTTTCTCTCTAGTTCTTTATTATCAAGCAGGCTTAATTCAATTCGTAAAATATATCATTTTTCAATTTTTTTAATCATTGAATAAAGTATCTAATGATTTAATATTTTCTAATCACTAATACTCAATACTTGCGTGGAAAATCTAAATCTGGTCCACTCAAAGCAACGGAATTTTTAAAAGTCTCTTTTTATAACTGAAGTGGGATTTTGTGTGTGATTAGAAAGGAAGCACATGACTGTGGGCACTTGCAATTCCCAATCACAACGGTGAAATCACATGTACACTGTTAATAATATAGATTCCAGAAGTGCTGAAAATGATATCTATTACTAATAAAATAAATATTATAGACCAATGACCCAGCTGGTTTTTCAAATCTTACAGAGCTGAGCTTGACTGCACTATGATCATCATAAAGAGGTTCGAATGTGACAAGCTGAAAACGACCCTTGAATTACCCTTTTGCTGTTTTTCTTCTTTATTTTTCTTCTTATTAAAATTCAATGCTCAGAGCTTCAGATCAAGATCTCACTTCCAATATTAAATTAATGGAGTTCATAAAACAAACAGAACAATTAAGAAACAGATCAGCCAATGTTTCAAGCTTGTCCACTAAGTTCGTGTCTGTACGTGGGATTATGTTAATACCAGTAAATTCTGAGATTATTAGATCATAGACTTACTCTAATTTTTGACTTATTAGATCATAGACTTACTCTAATTTCATCGATCTATCAGATTAGTCAAGTTTACATAAAATCTATGGATTCACATGATTGTAGATAGATCTTTACATATTTAATTCTACATTAAAAAATTATTTTAGACCTACAACTAATTTTCAGAAGAAACAACTTTAAAAATATTTTTAAAATCTCAAAAATCAGACCGTAGTTATATAATTTGGAGAAATAATTTAAGGATTTATTCATGTATAAGCTCTATGATCTATGGATTCATTACACTGACATAAGTCAGTTTTGGAACAAATTCAGATTTGGGGAGAATGATTTAAGTCCTATTTTGGGGGTCCTACACTGCAAATAATGGTGCTCTTTGGGATCTTATTACCCCTTTTTAATTAGCCTAAAGCTATGACAACTAAAGAATCTTTTACACTTTCTTAAACCAACCTCGTTCTAAGGCATAATAATTTTGGCACTAGGATTTGAGATTTGGTTTCATTTTGCCACTAGAGGTGCATGACCCTAGGCATCACTTTTGCCCCTTTTGTTATTCAAATTTATTATAATATTCCATGGTTTATAGTCTCACTATTACAGAGAATAGAATATTTTGTCACACCTTCCGGGGCAAATGTAGCTCAGATTCACATACACAGAAACTGGCTTCTGTTAGATTTTTGTACAACATGTAGTAATGGACGGTGTATAAAATTTTTATTAATCATAAGATTTCTGTCTCATCTCTAGCTTGAATAGTTCTTGATAATTCGTGTCATGATTTGTAATTATACTAATTGGGCATCCAAGGGATTTACCTAAATCTAACTTGAGATCAATGCATGTCCTTTCTTCCCAAGATTGGACAATCAACATAAGCAAAGTTAAGAAATTGGCTCCAATTCTATCAGTTACAACCTGAGTGGGAACTAATGATGAATTTTCACATGTTTGAAAAACTAACATGATAATGTTAATTGTAGTGCTAAAAATAGCACAGTGCATTATGGTACTCTCACAGTCCCAAATTTGGGTCATTGTTTCCTGAGAACTTCATCATATCATAACCATTCCACGAGGCATACATAATAACACTTTAACCCATAACATTTCAATTATCAATGTCCATCTTTTTGAGTCCTCGAAACTGCAAATTCCAACAATATTGTTCAGCGTTACTGGGTTGATTAGTAGACAGAGATACCCAAAGTTAGCACTCAAATGATTCAGCACTACTATTTGAAAGCATATCATAGAGTTTGAGGCATGCATTCAACTATTCATGCTTTAGCATCATAGTTGCCCACAACTTCACTTTTTCCTCTCTAGTGCAAACTCATGCATTATACAATCATCTTTTCCCCAAAATACATGTCACCAAAACTACATTGTAGCCCACAACTTAACTTTTTTTATTCCCTAGTGCAAACTCATGCCATATATAACCATTTTTTTTTCATGTCATTGAAACTATAATATATAACGGTAGCTTCCAAGTTGAGTCTTTTGTTACACTAAAATTAGGCTTAATCAGCACACCCTACAAAACTAAATGGAGTACAGTCTGTTATCACCCACCGACTTCTATTTGTCACCCCACTACATTAGTACCTCCGAGTGACCCATACTTGATATCCCTCCTTGACTATATCTCAAAATAAATAATAAATAAAAAATAAAAAAATTTTAAACTACAAATCTTGTTGTTCTTACCGTGAGTCCGCTGTCATCGTTAAAGTCACCGCATCTGAGATATTATCCGCTTTGACACTTATTAGGCCACCACGGTTTGGTGTTTATAAACTACCTTAGCCTCAACTCCTAAGCGATGTAGGACTTTTAAGCATAATACCAAAACAATCCCCGGCCCGGTAGATGCTAAGGGGCAAGAGTGGCCTAGACCCTCAAATGTTCCTACCATGAGTCCATGGTCATTGTTAGGGTCACCGCATCCGAGGTATTGTCCACTTTGACACTCATTAAGCCGTCACGGTTTTATTTTTTAAAAGGCGTCTTGGTGAGTTAAGGAGGAGGGTGTTTATAAACTACTCTTAACCTCGATTCCTAAGCGATGTGAGACTTTTAAGCATACCGGAACACTTATTAAAAAAAGTTATTTTATTCCTATACTCGATTTCTCTTTCATTTCATTATTATTCTATTTTTTTCCTTCTTTTTATTCCTATACCCACAACATTTAGTACCTCTGAATTCCGAGTGACCCATACCCTGATATACCTCCTTAACCATATCCTCCAAAAAAAATATCTTGACAAAAAAAAATTGGATTTAATTGCGCTTCTCATCTTTTATGTTATACTATTTCACAAATTTGTAATCTAATTTTTAAAATTACATGCTTTATTGGATTTAATTGCACTTCTCATCATTTATGTTATACTATTTCGCAAATTTGTAATCTAATTTTTAAAATTACATACTTTATGTTCTTATTAAGGTTTTTAAATACATTAATTATTAATATCACATATTAATTTTTGACATTATACTTTATGTTATCATTTTTATGTTATATCAATAATCTGTTAATAATTAATTAACAAGGTTAAATGATCAATTAAAAAAATAATATAATATATAAATTTTTAATATTTGATACTAAAATATACTATTTTAAAAATTAAAAATATATTAATTATTAACATGACACATTAATTATCGACATAATATATTTGGTTATCATTTTTATTTTATATCAACAATTCATGTTAATAATTAATTAACAATGTTAATTAATTAAAAGAATAATACAATATATATTTTTTAATATTTGATACTAAAATATACTATTTTAAAAATTAGGCAATTAAAAAAGTAAAATTAAGTAAAAAAATAAAGTCATTAAATTGGTTCCGTTTTTTACTCATAATCATTCATTTTTTTTTTATCTTTCTTTATATTTTTCATCACATTATACACCGTATACCTTAAATTTCCATTAAAAAGTGTGCCAACGAGGATGGTTGTTTTACTTATATATACAAGACTAAGTCGATATTTGAAGGCACCCAGCAAGAATCACAGAGCCTCAACCTTAACACAGCCATGAAAACCCCACCAATACTCACTCCTATAGTGCTCTTCCTCCTCTTCTCCCTAGCCAAAGGGGTGAGCCCCAAGTGTGAAGGGCAAGAGCATGGCTCAACCCTTAAAGTGTTCCATGTGTTGAGCCCATGTTCCCCATTTAGGCCATCAAGGGCAATGTCATGGGAAGAGAGTGTCCTACAGCTAGAGGCCAAGGACCAGGGCAGGATGCAGTACCTGTCCAGCTTGGTGGCTAGGAGATCAATTGTCCCAATTGCCTCAGGCAGGCAAATCACACAGAGCCCTACATACATTGTGAAGGCCAAGATTGGTACCCCAGCTCAGACCCTTCTCTTGGCCATGGACACTAGCAATGATGCTGCTTGGGTCCCTTGCACTGCTTGTGTTGGTTGCTCAACTTCCACACCCTTTGCACCTGCCAAGTCCACCACTTTTAGGACTGTTAGATGTGCTTCTCCTCGGTGCAAACAGGTGAGTCAGTGACTGAATGAGTGAATGAGTGAGTGAGTGAGTGAGTGAGTGAATCAACATATTTTGTTTCTTACCAACATTTATTATTTTCTCCTAGTTCCTTTCCCCTTCGGTAGTGAAATCACAAACACCCACATGTTTGTGGCGGCTGAAATGCTTGGATCTCATTGTTTTTCAGTAAATAGTGACTCCTTTTGAATGTAAATAATAATGTTAGTTAAAAAGTTATCGGAAAAAAGTCATGAACTTGATGATTTCTTTTAACTGAATTTAAGAGAATTAATTTCAATTTCATTCAGATCAATTTTGTTTTAACTATATTATTGATATAAAATAATTACTTATTTTAATAATAAATATTTCTTTTGTGGAAATTTTTCTTTTAACAATATTTTTTTTTATATTCATAATATTTCAACTTAAAATTTTATTTAAGAGAATTAAGAAGAATTTTACTTGGGTAACGGTTTGTTATAAACATGGTTTTTATTTTTTTAGGATTTCTACATTTTATGGAAATCTTCATGTAAATTGATTAGTTTCTTTCTATCGTCATATACAACTATGTATTAAAGTTGAGTTATATTTGGATGCAACTATACGACGTTAGAATGTATTGCAACAAACATAATCAAATGTTTGGAATGATCCAAAAGAATATCTTGGTTGGATTACGACAACCGGTCACGTGTGCTACCACTAGACACCGCATAAGTTTTATTATCGAATAAAATCTTAATGACAATGTCTTATATGTTGATGGTGTTCCTTTCAATCAAAATAGTAACTTTATTTAAGATCCGTAAAAAATAACACTAAAATTACTTAAATATTGCATCTAAATTTATGTTCATATCTTTTATTCTTTATTGGTTTATCTTCATATAAAAATTCTATACTATTCCACAATTATTTCATGGATAAGCACGCGCATCTTGCGCGTGGGCTTGAATTAATCATGAACATTCCAATTTCACAAAAAAAAGATCTCAATCCTAGTTTGTGACTCTAGACTCTAGTTACCTTAGCAGGCAAAAAGGTCACGAGACTTAGCAAAGTTACTTGTTAGTTTTCGAATTTTGGCTCTGTGGTCCTCATTACTGAATTCTAAGCTTGTGAAAAATTCAGGTACCTAACCCCACTTGCGGTGGAAGCGCGTGTGCATTCAACTTCACTTATGGCACTTCCTCTGTGGCAGCTAACCTGGTCCAAGACACAGTGACCCTAGCCACTGACCCAGTTCCAGCCTACACCTTTGGCTGCATTCAAAAGGCAACAGGGACCTCAGTACCACAACAAGGGCTCTTGGGCCTGGGCCGAGGCCCGTTGTCACTCTTGGCCCAAACCCAAAAGCTCTACCAATCTACATTCTCCTACTGCTTGCCCAGCTTCAAGACACTCAACTTCAGTGGCTCACTCAGACTTGGGCCTGTGGCCCAGCCCAAGAGGATCAAGTTTACCCCTCTTCTCAAAAATCCTAGAAGATCATCACTCTACTATGTGAACTTGGTGGCTATTAGAGTTGGTCGGAGAATTGTTGATATTCCTCCTGAGGCTTTAGCTTTCAACCCAACCACCGGAGCAGGCACCATTTTTGATTCTGGTAATGTCTAATTAACATCTTCTACTAATTCAGGAAAAAAAAAATTAAATTCACTTTAAATTTATTTTCTAATAGATCATATATATGTGTATAGTGTATTATCATTCATTACGGAGGGATTATCTAATTTTAATCAAACACTATTTAGACTAATTATTATTATTGACCAACGTTGTCATGAAATGTTGATATGATTCCTTTCCTCTAGGTTCTTTAGTAGATTTCTCCCTTTTACCTTCTGAACGTGGAGTGACGACATCTTTGAATAATTGTCTTGTTTTTGTCCCAATTCTCAAGATGCAACATTATTATATGAGATTCATCAAGACAAAATTGGAGTCAAAAGGCTTCAAGTGATTGGAGGATGGGTCACTGTCATACATGCTCATCCATGTGTCTTAAAAAAAATAATCAAAACGAGAATCATCATCTAAAAAATTAAAGAGATAATTCTAATTAGAATAACCTTTACAACAATTTTATTTTGACAGCTCTTTACAACATTTGTTATACACTTTATGATAGTGATACTTTATCTTACACTTTTTTGTTATATTTTTTTATTATCAGTTAAAAAATAACAAATTTTTATAGTAGATTTCAACATGAATAGATCAGAAGAGAACTCATTAGATTAGATAAGACAGAACATACAAAAGTTATGAAATCCAATATATTTCGATCAATAATAGAAAAAAATTATTCGAGAGAATGTAATTAGCATTTCTTTCACTTTTAATTTATTTTATCCTATTTAATTAATTAATTATTGTAGTTCATACTTTCTCCTTTTCTCTTTATGTTTGTCTAGTGTAAAATTTTATATAAGATGTGTTACTCTTATAATAATACTACATAACAATTATAATTATATAAGATGTTCACTAATGTTTTTTTTTTCCCTGTTAAATACAACTATAGGCACGGTGTTCACCCGGCTGGTCGAACCGGCCTACACCGCCGTCCGAAACGAGTTCCGGCGACGAGTTGCCGTGGGCAAGAAACTCACCGTGACAAGGCTAGGAGGGTTTGACACATGCTACACAGTCCCAATAGTTGCACCAACAATAACATTTATGTTCTCCGGCATGAACGTGACACTGCCACCGGACAACATCCTCATACATAGCACCGTCGGCAGCGTCACGTGCTTGGCCATGGCGGCGGCGCCGGATAACGTGAACTCCGTCTTGAACGTGATCGCCAACATGCAACAACAAAACCACCGTGTGCTCTACGACGTGCCCAACTCAAGGCTAGGCGTTGCTCGTGAGCTTTGCACCTAATAATAATAATAAGTGGTTCTAGGTCAAGAATTTTCATGATCCCTTGTGGTACATTAATAATCGTGTCAAATTGGCATGGCAAGTTATTTGGGTGTGTTGGTATTTGATCTATATATCATGTTTTTGGCATTGCTAAGAGTTTATTGCTAACTATATAGGAGAAGATAGTTCTACATGTCTAAGGCATTGCATGTAAGTTTGCATGTTTGAAGTTATATTTGTAGTAGTGTCAAAATAGTTATATTTGTAGCTTTGTAATTGTATGTGTCACGGGGTCATATATCTGTAGCATTCCCTTGTATCGTCTATTAAAGTTCATTGGATTGATAAAGACATTACATTATGGGACAAAGTTCACGGGTAGCCTGTAGCATTTTAGAAATATGATCCAACTTTTTTAAGTTTGTTTTTTGGTGCTCCTAGCTATTGTCTCAACCGTTTTTTAATCTCAACTTTTACTTAGCTATTGTATTCTTAGAAATATTAACTACTTATTGATCATCTTTTTTTCTTTCTTTCTTTAACACATTTTGTTGCTATCTTCTTTTAAGTTACTTTTTCACAAATAGGAGCTTTCCTAATTCAGTGTAAACATAACCTCCACTCCTTTTACCGTACACATTCTCTTTCTCTCTCCCTTAGTTTCTCGATTAAATTTTTATGATGGAAACCTTAGGAGACTTAATTGATGTAGTTTCACCTTCAAACTTATTGGATAGATCTTTAACTTCTTAAACTCCTTTAAGCTCTTTTAATGACTTTCAATGATGTTAGAAGTCATTTTTAACACACAAGGAAAGATAGGATCTTCCTCAGGTGATGTCATACACTTAAAAAGTGATAAATCTCTTCAAATTCTCACCATACTAAAAAGAGGATAAGAGAAAAGAAAGAATTTTTAAAGAGAGAAACAAGCTTTGAGAGAGAAAATTAGAGAGAAAATTTCATCTAATTCAATAAAAGCTCAAAATTATCTAGCTAATACAAGAGAAAAATAATATATAGGATTTGGTTGGCTTATGATGCAAGGTACATTAACCATGGTTAAGTATAATCATGATTAGCGATATTGTACTTAAGCTAACCAACCCTAGTTAAGTATCTAGAAACTTATGAGGTAAGTTAAGCTAATTCTAGTTTAGAAATAACCTAGGTTAACTTAAGTTAACTCCAAATACTTAACCTAATCATTACAACTACCAAACTAATGATTATTTTTAATAAGTTGTTGATATGTTACTATCAAAAGTTATGTGACTTATTTAACTATTTGGATGGCTAAATTGGCTAGGTTTGGATATCCAAACCACTTGAATGAGCAAGCGAACATTCAAACCTATAAGCCATGAAAAGATTTGAGTCATCAAAACCCAAATAAGTCTATCATAACTTTAGCTAGTTACACATTCCCTAAACTACTAATTACACCCTTAAAGAAAAATTATACAAGGACAAAAATTTCTATACTATTTAATCCAAAATACAAGGCCAAAAATAACCTATACATAATATATACAATAGAAGACTAAGCAACTGGGAGAACACATACTATATGCTCATGAAGCACATCCTCTCTAGTAGTTTCCTCTAACCTCCTAACCATAAATCTTGTCAAAGGTCCTATGGTCTTCAAGGATGGTCCTCCATCATTTCAACTTTTGTGTATTTTTTCCTCCACTCTTTTTTGGAACTATTATATCATGTAACTACTCCAAATCACACTATTTTTGTTTTATTTTTTTAAATAAAAATATAAAAACATGAAATGTCTCTTCCCCTTTGTTAAAATAAAAATCTATTTTTTTAACACATTAGACGATTCTTTAAGTTTTAATGATAAAAAAAAGATTTCTTTAAGCAAAAGTCAACATTCTTCAAAGTTAAAACTTATAAGATGAAATGTGAAGAAAATACATGTTATCTATAAGATGAAAGAAGTCAAACGAAGCATACAATTCATTTGATGACACTAAATGAACACTATTGTATAAGATTAACATTGAACTTCATTTAATATATTATTCCTCAGCAGATTGAACAAAAAAGGAACTTCAAAACTCTCGAAGCGCATTAAAGAGGAAAAAGACAAAATATCTGTGTAGAACTAAAAAGAAAAATCTTGGATATAACAAAAAAAGTACTGAAAGGGATTGCTCTACACCAACCTCAATTGCTTTACGCTGACACTACTCTATTACACTCAAAATAGAAGGAAATGATAAAAAGTAGCTGTCTGAATCAGATAAGAGATACACACATCATTGATAAGCATTTAATGCAACAATGATAATTTCTAGGATTAGCAAGGAAGATAGACGAAACAACTTGTGAAGAAATTTGATCATTTTAAATCCAACGTTGTTGTAAAAGTTATCTTCAAAAGGGCTACTATATAAGGATCAAGCCTTGAGAGAAGAATAAAAAGAACATACGCGAAGAAAAAATGTTGTACATAAAAGATCAACATTCATTGAGCAATTTTCATTGATCAAATACACTGCAAACAAAACTGAAGCATTACGAAGAAACTTTTCATTGCAATTCTTGTAAATAGTTCTTTGTAGTCTATTTTGTGCTTAAGTTTAATAGCATCACGTCTATAAGAGATGGAGCTATCATTGTAACTCTTGTCAAATTTATTTGTAAGGGGTGAGCTTAGAGAGGCTTGTGCAAAAGAATACTTAGTGTTGAGCCTAAAGAGGCTTGTTGAAAGAATACTTGGGTTTGAGCCAGAAATTGCTTGCGAAAGAATACTTTTATCTTGTACAAGATAGTAGAACTCAATTTGGTTGAATTGAGAACAATACGTAGTCTTTGTGTTTGAGACAAACTAGTATAAAACACTTGTGTCACTTTGTCCGTTGATTTTCAATACTTTGTTTGTTACAACTTTTACTACTTCATTGCAAAAACGCGAGTTTTTTATATACATTATTCAACCTCTCTTCTAATGTGTATCTTTTTTCTCCAACACCCTTTAAAAATAAAGTAAATTTTAAGAATATGAGTTTTATTGTGAAGTAGAGATGAAGAGGACTGAATGTCTAAATATGAAATGCTCAAATGGTGGTATGTACCTATAGAGACTCCAATGTTGAATGAATTTTAGGGAGAGAGGAAAAAAATGACTTTTCTCTTCTTGAAGATAGAGTATATGTTTGTTTTTACATTTCATCCAATTGAACGTGAATTCATCGTCTCTCTTATTTCTACGTTTCTGCCTTGGAAAGTGGAAATAAAACTTAGTTAAATGGTGTTCAAATGATAAAACAAACAGACTTAAAGTTTTTTTTTTGTGATTGTTATTTGACTATAAAAAAATATTAAGGTTATTATAAGTCTTAATGGACATTAGGTCTTATGGACTCGGTAATCACTATATTTATACGCATTAAGTTAGTTAGGTTTGACTGCTTGAGTTTGAATAAGTATATTATAAAAGTAACTCTTGAAAAAGTTAAAATCTCCCATGTAAAAATTGCTTTTAAGTTGATATTGTTTCATAAAGGAACTCCAACTTTAGAGGTATAAAACAATTTTCTCATGTTGCTTTATAGAAACAATTATGACCTTAGAGGTTAAATCTTTGTCAAATTAGTTGTTCCTAAGTCAAAATTGCTCTGATTATAGATGTTAAAGCATAATTTTAAAAATTGGATATAAAATTGACTCGGTGAAGATATTAGGTCAATGGGTTACTAGGTTAATTGATAGGTCATTAGTTGAACCATATAAACTCATATAAATAAAATATTATATATATATATATATATATATATATAATAAGATTAAACACATAAATGTCATTGTCTAGTATATATTTCCCTCTCTTGAAAAGAACCTAGCTTGAATTTTGATTGTAACGCTGTTTTAGTAATCTGTTTTTGCCAAACTACCACTAGACTACGTAATTCTCAAGCAGCACTCCTTTGTTGCAGAATGTGCAACATTTCAACATGTAAACCTTTATAAAAAGGTGAAATATAGTGAATGATATCTTGAATTGGAGAACGTTATCAATTTGCGGTTCATTAGTTCAACCAAATTTTTAGTTGAGTTTTACCATATTTATATTGGGTTGATGACACTAACAATCCAATAACAAATTCGAACCGGTTGTAACACCGGGTCTCAGTTCCACTAATCGGTTTTTAAAACTATATGTTAAAGTCTCCTTCCACTACAAAAAAAAAAAAAAAAAAAAAAAACTTTTAGTGACATTTAATATTAATTTTAGTGATAATAAAACTGGTCATAAAATAGTATACTGATATTTACTCATTAGTTATTACATGCAATGCAGGTAAAACTTTTACTAGCAATTATTTAGTATGCTAGTAAAGATCCCTATAATAATTGAGAAAAATATAAGTTTTTGTAGTATTTTTTTCAATGGCACTAAAAATAAATTTTAAATGTTTGTCTCTACCTACTTATTGAGTTTTTACATTTCCACTAAGATTAATAAAGGATTCCTAGCTATTATTATTTTTGGAAGAATAAAAGTTATATCTTTAAACGAATAATTTAATTAGTGTACCGTACTCCTGCTAATCAAGCAAACCAAGTAGGCCCTTCAATTGATGATTGATTAACTCTTCAAATACGCCACATGACAAAACATGGTCGACTTCTAAACTATCCCTCTCACAATTAATTGGGGACAAGACCCCTTGATTTATGGAATATGCATGATAACATTCATAAATGTCAATATTTATGGGCCTATTAATGTTAATAAGGATACAATTTGATTTTGTAGAATTATAGCAAGAAGTAAGAGATTTATGTCCATGATATCATCCAAATTAATTTATATGTAAAGACTCCTAGCTAGGTATTAGAAAAGATTGGCTTTTACACTCATTGAATGTTCTAGATTAGGACAAATGCTATGTCTTTCAAGAGAAGGTTCCATACCATAACATTTTGGCATATCCACCGTGGCTCAGTAAAATTTTTCCTAGCCACACGAATTGAATCAAAAAGCTTTCATTTTTCTCTCAACTAGGTGACAAACTTTTATCTATGTACCTTTTTATGATTGAAACATTTTCATGCTTCTTAGTCTTCTCCAACAAGGTTCTATCCTTTATATTCTCCTTATAAATCTGTTTGATCTATTTTTATATAAAAACGCCATAGGTAGCTTTGACTCGTCATATTTTGATATGTTATGAATTTCACATGTTATGTTATTTAGCTACATCTCTATATTCAGCTACTTGTTTCACGAATACTCTTTTTTAATAACAAAGAAAAAAAAATAATAATCATTCATGATGGAGCACTTGAACATATAATATATGTTTTTGTTGAATTGATAATCTTTGTTTTCATTTTCAATTGAATGATAATCTCAATATCTCCGATTATTATGTGTATTATTATGTTGTTTGGTGTTGCACTTCGTGTGTTGTTGTGTTGCGCTTTCAATACTATTTGATCTTAATCGTGCTTATTATTACTGATTGTATTGTTTTGGGTGACAAATGACAATCCTATTTTATTTATTTATAATTCAATTAAAATTTGTTATTGTTTGGATGCTTGACCTTGTTATAAATTATGATTCAACTATTATACATGTTATATTGATTTTTGACAAGAGTTAGGTACATTGCTTTAATTGTTGGTAACTAATTTTCATTGTGGCAATATTAATTGTAAATTCCTTTGTCATTGTTACTAGTTACTATATTTCAATGGGGTTGGATAACTGTTATTGGTTATTTGCTGGGAGTATGGAGAGTGGTTTTGTGCTAAACAAGTATATAACTAAAACTAATTGCATTAAATAATTTTTTTTCCTTCTACCTTTATACCATGAAATACTTTATTGATAACTATACGTGATAATTATTATTGTAATACTACATAATTTATATACTTTATTAATTAGTTATATGCTTTGATGTGCTTTAATGTTGATATGTTGTATTTATTAGGTTAAGTAAAGAGTCCTTAAGAGTTAGGTTGTTCTAAGGTCATGTTTAGTTAGGGTCAAGTTGACCAAGTTTAAGATAAAATATTTAAGGTTTTCTTAAAATGTGAATTTCATAAGTTCATATCTTAAAAAAAAAGTTAGAGAGAAGTTATAGAGAAAGATTATAGAGCTAGAGATAATATTTTTCTTTTAACCTTGTTGAGTACTCAAACTAATGGAAACCTTAAGGAAGACTAGATTCATGTAGCTTCTCTTTCAAGCTTCTATGAACGGATCTTCACTTCTTAGACTCCTCTAAACTTCTTTAATGGCTTCTGTGGATGATAAAAGCCATTTTCACCATAGAAGATGATGTAGAGACTCTCCTTGGTGGTGCCATACTCTTGAAGAATGATAGGCCTCTTCAATTTCTGACCACACTCAAGAGAGGATAAGAGAAAAGGAAAAATTTCAAAAAGAAAAAGCAAGATTTGAAAGAGAGATATTTGAGAGATATTTCTTCCAATTCACTATATAATACTCAAAGTTAGTACAAAATGGGTACAAAGACACAATATATAGAGTTTAGTTAGCTTATGGTGCAAGCTAAACAAACCATGTTTATTTATCTTATACTTAAGTTAACTAACTCTAGTTAAATGTCTAGGAGTCTAGTTAATTATCTAGAAGCTTATGGAGCAAGCTAAGCTAATCTTAGTTTAAGAATAACCTAAGTTAGTTTAAGTTAGCTCCAACACCTAACCTAATCATTACCACTACTAAACTAGTGATTACTTTTAACAAGTTATTGAGATGTCACTATCAAAGCCATGTGACTTATTTTGTAACTTGGATGACAAGTTTGGGTTGGTTTGGACATCCAAACTGCTTACATAAGCAAGTGAACATCAAAATTGTGGGTCACAAAAAGATTTATGCCATTTAAGCCTAATAAGCCTATCACAACCTTAGCTAATTACACTTCTCCTAAACTATTAATTACACCCTTAAGTAAAAATAATTCAAGGACAAAATTACCTACACTACTTGACCCAAAATACAATGCCAAAAAATATCCTAATACAATCATTACTATAAGAGCGCTTTAAGGTAGGGTAGGTCTCTAAAGGTAGGGTACCTTACAAAATAAGGGTAAATGCCCTACAATTCTTCAAACGAGCTTTATCAACCTTGACCCTACTTGGACTTATATCTTATAAAGGGATCCTTGGGAAATAGGTTTCCATCATCCCCTCCCTCTTCCAAAGGATTTATCCTCAAATCAAGTGGTTCTTTCACATAAACAACCTCAACTACAAGAAAAATAGGAGACCAAGCATTAGAAATGATATATTCATGTAATATGTGTGGAAAGTGCACCCTATAAGGAACTCCTTCTATAGTCCTAACAAGGTTGCGTAAACTAGGAAAGATAGACTCTTCAAGGATAAGGATAGGATCCTTACTATAGTGTAGTCTATGTGTAAAACTAAATCCTAAAAACGCGAGGGTACTAAAACTATAGCAAACTAAGGAAATACTCCTATAAACTAAGGTATCTTGCTTGAGGTACCGTATGTAATAACCTAGGCATCTACAAAAAAACAAAGTGAACATAACAAGGAAACTACTTAGACGGCCCTTGATCATATTCTTTGTCAAATACAAAAAAGAATAGGGCATAAAGAAGAGTCAAGAAGACTCATATAAACAAAATTTTCCTTGAAGAGAAGTAGTCAAGTTCAAACATGTTTGAACTTTCCTTAACATCAAAAATAGAGAATAAGATACCATGAGATGTATCCAATAGACAATATAAACCAAAGGTTGGATGCTTTATTAATTAGAATAACTAAAGTAGAAAGAGTCTTAAATAAACAATGACTATCTACTTTGGACACCACCAAAGTAGTAGCATAAGAAGTAGAACTAGGTAAAGTCCACTTCTTCTTGACTAGACTAAGAACATGAAACCCTTTCTTTTCAAAAATATTTTGTTTTTGGATCTTAAGCTCTAAGTTCGTGATAACAATAGAAGAAAAGATAAAATCCTTGTGAAAAAGAAAATCCTTTTTTGCAATTATTTTTAATAAAAAAAAATGACTTTCATTATCTTAAGATTTTTGATGGAGACACTATCCTCCTTACTCTTCTCTAAGAACAGTGTCTTCTTTTCTTTTTCTCTTTTCTTTTTCATTTTCTTTTGGTCCTCAAACACTTGAGTAGGTGCTAGAAGCTGGGCAGAAAATTCATTTTCTTTATGAGTGAAGGTTATTTTGTTGGTATGGTCATCATCTATAGTATACTTGTCAAATTCCATGGCCTTCCCAGCAAAATATGGCAAGCTTCCATAGGGATTATATCATATAAAACTTTACCTTTATAATCTCCAATGGAGAACTTTACCTCTAGTTGTTGGTTCACTTCCAACTTCTCACCTTCATTAAGTCTCATTAAGTTTATAAGGTTGAGGATGAGGAATGGTAGTTAGGGCTAGCTTGTTGACGAACCTTATGCTACAACAATTAGAGTATGAGTCATTATCAATGAACGAGGTTCTTTTGAAACTAAACATCTTATATGAAATATGTTCTCTCTTTATGATAGGCTAGTAGGGAAATATTGGCTTCCAAGAAGCCTTTTAACCATTAAAAGATCATTATCGTGAGGATAAACTTGCTCAACACTAGTATCTACCTATCCTTCTTCTTCATTACTACTAGAGGTGGATGAAGAGGAAGTAACATTCTCTTGGCTAATTTAAGTGTCCATGCCCCTTATAATAATGTTATTCTTAGTGGGACATTGAGCAGCAATACAGCCTCTCCCAAGACATTTAAAGCACTTTATATTGTTAGTCTTAAAACTAGCAATGTAAAGTGTCTTCTTTGATGGTTAGAGAGCTTAGCTTGTTGGAAGAGTTTAGAAACCTTAGTTTGGTTTGCGAGTTGACTTCTAAGAGTATTCAATTAAAGACCTTGAGAAATTGAACCAAGTGTGAAGTAAGCGGAAAAACACATAGAAGGGGGGGTTGAATATGTGTGTGTGTGAATAAAGAAATTTTAAAAACTTTTTCGCAAGGGACTCATTCTTTTTCCAATTAAAAATATTATTTTGAATGCTTAGAAGTAACTGTGCAGGATTGGTTCAACAAAAGATTTTTGCGTTTGAGAGTTTATCGTCTGCACAGGGAAAATGTTTCTTAAACGAAAACCCTTATTTAAGATAATAAATTGAACGAGTGTGGTTTTCGTCTAAAGATAGTTGTAATGGACGATAAGCCTTGGATGAAGTTTTCAGTATATTAAATCAACTAGATAAAAGTGCGTCTGAACTATTGAAAGATAGTGCAAGTATTTTTATACGGGTACGCTTAAACTAAGCTACGTCCATTCTCCTTCAAATAAAGGGTTCCTCTAGATATTCAATGAAGTACAAATAGTATTATCGACCACTTCTGGCCTGCCAACTTCACTCATCAACGCTAGTATTCTTTAATCAGCCTCTTCAAGCTCGCAATGAGTATTTTAGACCACCCAAGTCACGACCACTCTTGGTCAGCCAACTTCACTCATTTGCTCTAGTATTCTTTAATTAGCCTCTTCAGGCTAGCAGTGAGTATTCTAGACCACCCAGGTCACGACCACTCCTGGTCGACCAAATTCACTCATTGGCTCTAGTATTCTTTAATCAGCCTCTTCAGGCTAGTAGTGAGTATTCTAGACCACCCAGGTCACGACCACTCCTGGTTGACCAAATTCACTCATTGGCTCTAGTATTCTTTAATCAGCATCTTCAGGCTAGCAGTGAGTATTCTAGACCACCCAGGTCATGACCACTCATGGTCCCAAGTATTCTCAACCACTCCTGGTTCGTCAACTTTACTCGTCGACGCTAGTATTCTTTGATCAGCCACTTATGGCTCTTAGTGATTATTATCGACCAATTCCTGGCCTGCTAGCATCACCATTAGTGCTAGTATTCTTTGTTCAGCCACTTCTGGCTCGCAGTGAGTATTCTTTGACAAGCCTCTCCAGGCTTTTACAAGTATTCTTTGCCTAGCCTCTTCAAGCTTTACAAATGATGAATATACGGTTTGGTTTAAGTGTTTGGTTTACTCTAACAAAGAGGATACATATATTTCTACACTCACTAAGGTTCATGTTCCTAAGTTACACATAGAACTCCTTAGTCTACAGAGATAAATACACTATGGTAGATTTGACTCTATGAGCTCTGTCTCTGGTTTCACTGCTTCATGGGCTTGATATCACTCTTCATTTTTCTTTGCAAAAGGCCAACCTTTCAAGGTTTAAAGTAGTGACATATATATAGTCTTGTAAAATTTGGCCGTTGCAAATGTCCATTGAAGCAGAATATAGTCGTTCATGACTAGTTCGATCTTCTCATTTAATGTTTAAGATCTTGCATTAAATGTTGCTTCCTGTTTGTAGACATTGCGTGAATTTTACTTTGCTTTGTTAGCAGCTGTGTCTGAGTTTAACAGAGACCTATAAACCTTTTGTCCTTTTTCGGTCGCGTAGCTGTAGAGCGTTATCCTTATCTGAAAAAAGTAATGTACTTTTTCTAACACATGCATGCTTTTACTTCTACAATTTATTTTCTCTTTCTTCTTTTCATCTTTTACTCGCGCAACTATATTGAGAGCTTTTATATGATCTTAGACGATGCCTGAGTAGTCCTTTGAGACTTGATTCTTTAAATGCTTGAGTGGCAGTCTTTTTCTGCGTCTGTTAGTCCATGTGCATCTTAAGTCTTGATCTTTGTCTGAGCATTTGAAATTAATGCTTTGACTCTCCTTTGGTCTGGTCCACATTATAAATGGACAAACTTTGTTTTTGTCTGGAATATCTTTCAGTTTGTGTTGTCATTCGTCTGATGTGTAGTTGACTTTCTTCTGATCTTTGACCAACCTTCGTCTGGTGAGCTGGGCAGATGGAAGACTTTTAATTCTGTCTTGGATGCTTCATCTTAGATTATCCATCGTCTGATACTTGTGTTGGCCTTTCGTCTATGGTCTTGTTTTGACCTTTCAATCAGATGCCTTCTCTTGTAGTGTATGAAGTGACTCATGTTCCATTCTTCACAACTTGACTGTACTTATGTTAACAAAGGGAAGGAGAGTGAGTTTAGAGTGGGTATAAATGGAGTGTTGAGGCTTAAGGATAGGTTGTGTGTACCTTGCAAACCTGAGTTTAAAAAGATGATCCTTGAGGAAGGTCATCGAAGTAGCCTTAGTATCCACCTAAGAGCCACTAAGATGTACCAAGACCTTAATAAGATATTTTGGAGGCCTAAAATAAGGTACAAGAATTTGTGTATGCCTTCTTAATTTTCTAAAAGTATAAGGTAGATCACTAAAAACCTTTAGGAAAGTTGTAACCTTTAGATATACCTATGTGGAAGTGGGATAGTATCTCTATAGACTTTGTGGTTGGGTTACCTAGAGCCGCAAAGAATCTACATTCCATCTAGGTTATAGTGAATAAACTAACGAAGTTTTCTCACTTAATCCTTATTAATATTAAATACCCTTTGAGAGGTTGACCAAGTTGTACATAGGTGAGATTGTAAGGTTACATGGGATTTCTGCTAGTATAGTTTATAATTAAGACCTGAGGTTTACATTTTTGGAAGAGCTTGCATAAGACTTTAGGTACCAAGCTTAGGTTGAGTTTAATATATCACCCTCAAACAGATGGTTAAGCCAGGAGAACCATGCAGTCTTTATAAGACTTTTTGAGAGCTTGTGTCCTAGAACATGGGGTTAGTTGGGATAATTATGTGCCTGTGATAGAATTTACCTATAATAATAGCCACCATTCTAGTATTGAGATGACATCTTGCGAGGAACTCTATGGTAGGAGATGTAAAACACCATTATGTTGGGTAGAACTTAGGAAGAGTTTCATGTTAGGGCCTGAGGTAGTTCAACAAACTACTAAGAAAGTGAGATTAATCTAAGATAGGATGAGAATAACATAGAGTAGGCAGAAGAGTTAGCATGATAAGAGAAGCAAAGACCTTAAGGTTAAAAGAAAGCATGTATTCCTAAAGGTAACTCATCGAACTGGAGTTGGAAGAACACTTAAGTCCCACAAGCTTACTCCATGATTCATTGGCCCCTACCAAATCCTTAAGAGGATTGGTGATGTAGCTTATTAGATTGCATTGTCTTCATCTCTTTCAAATCTTCATAGTGTCTTTCATGTTTCCTAGCTTAGAAAGTACATTCATGACGCATCCCACATTGTTGAGTCTGGAAACATTCAGTTGAAGGGTAACCTTACCTAAGAAACTGTTCCTTTGAGGATTGGGGATAAAATGGTAAAATAGTTGAAAGGTAACAAAATTATTTTAGTCAAAAAATAGGGGAGAGTTGTAACACCACATTTTTTTTATAGAATATAATATAATTATTTTATTAATAATTTTGGTATTTTATTTATAGGAGTTGTTTAATATTTATTTAATTATATTGTATGTTTTAGAATATAATATAAGGTGTATTATTAAAGGTTTTATTTAAATTTTTTATTTAATTAAATTAAGGAGAGGAATTAGTAACTAATGTTAAGTGTTTTAACTAAAAGGTTAAAAAGAGGTTAAGGGTTTTAAAAAAGCAATTTTCTAATTAGACCCTTTTATGCTTCTATTTTACATACGCGTTTTAGAGCTTGGAGAACATGCACAGGAATACTTATTTCACAAGTTTGTTTTGTTTGTCTTTATTGTCTTTCCTTACGATGGCAAGTGACTATTCGACTCATTTAATGCGAGCATTAAATTTATTTCGCCAAATGGTACCTCTTATTTGATCAAGAAGACTACTTATCAACTTTCCATACCAAATGAAACTTGCAAAAGCAATATCAGCACAAAGTAACTACAACAATGACTTTATTTTTTTTTTTCTATTCTTTCAAGGATTTGGTTATGACGAAAGGCATGGTTCTTCTCTTTAACAGATTTGTGAGTTATGGTCTTTTGATTTGATTGGTTAGGGAATGAAGCATTCAAAGAGAATTTTTTCGTTAGTCTCAATAAATAATAAAGATTTAATATATGAGACAGATTGTATGCTTCATCTAATTAATAACGTTTTACAAACAATCTGTGTCTTACACTTCATTTGATTAATTTTTCAAAGATATGTTCAAAGATGTTTCTGCAAACATTTCTTTTTTATAAAAATGTTTTGTTTGTTAACATTAAAACTCTAAGTTTAAGAGATTGTCTTTTGACTTAACAAAAAATGACTACATACTAGAAAAGCTTAGGGATATAACAACAATGATAAAACTAACAAACTTATAACAGAAAGCTATCTATATTCATAATAGAAGAAACTAACTACTTTAAGATCTTTTACTTTAATAAAAACTATCATTGTTCCTTTTCTTTTTAATTTAAAAGAAAAACAAATTGATGTGAAAGTGAGACTCATAAAAAAATAACCTTTTTTTTCTTCATATTTTAAGCTCACATCAAATGAAAATATTATAAAAAAATTCATTATATAATTTTTCCTCTTCTTTACATTTGAAAGTTTTATGGTGAGAATCGAAAAGCTAAGAAACGAAGAGAGAGATAATACGTATTGTGGAAGAAAAAAGAATAATTGATTCTCACTAATTAATTCAATGAGTTGCAGTATAGTATATAATTTAAAATAAAACAGAAAACAAAATGAACCTAACCAGGATTTCAGCAAACTTAAAACAATAATTTAAAACAGAACTATCTTGCTCCTAAAGTTTAAGAACCACTTATTACCTCGACTAATGCTTAACTTGAATTAGTAAAAATAAAAATAATAGTAATTAAATTTCAGTTACAAAAACATGGTTTTAACACTCTTCCTTGCTTTAGGAACTGTAAACTCCAATTCTTTTCCTTAGAAGTTCAAATTTGTTGATAAGCAATGGCTTTGTAAATATGTCAGCTAGTTGATCTTCAGACTTGTAGTAAACTAAGTTTGCTTCTCCACTTTGTTGCATCTCTCTCAAGAAATAGAGCTTGATGTTGAAATGTTTAGTCTTCCAATGACACATTGGATTTTTTTGCAATAGCAATTATTGCCTGGTTGTCAACAACAATTTCAGTTTTGTTCTTCTGGTGTAAAAGTAAATCATTTAAAATATTCTTCAACCATAAAACTTGATTTACAGTTGTTGTTGATGCTATGAAATCAGCTTTAGTAGTGGATTGTGCTACAATATCTTGCTTCTTTGTGCACCATGAGAAAACTTCAAAGCCTAAGTTGAAATAGTATCATGAAGTACTCTTCAAGTCATCAAAGATCCAACCCAATCACTATCAGAGAATTCGTACAACTTGAATTCTTGACACTTCTCAAATTTGACACCATAATCAATGGTGCCTTTAACATACCTCAATATTATTTTTGCTATTTTTAAATGCATTTCACCTGCACAATGCATAAAACGTGACAAGAGACTTACAACAAAAAGAATGTCCAGCCTTGTTGCAATGAGATACATTACACATCCAATCAAGCTCCTATAATATCCTTCATCAATTTTATGAGCACCATCTTCCTTGCTCAACTTCTCTTTTTGATTCATTGGTGTGCTAATAGATTTGCATTCCTCCGTTTGAAATTTCTTCAAAACTTTCCTTTGCATATTTTCTTTAACATATTAAAACTTCATTCTCACTTTGTTTGATCTCAATTCCAAGAAAATAGGTCATGAGACCAAGATCTTTCATTTCAAAAGCTTGCATTATTTCTTGTTTGAACTCCTCAACTAGCCTTACATCATCTCCTGTCACTAAAAGATCATCAACATAGAGGGAAACTATGAGAAGGTTATGTCCCTTATGTTTCACATAAAAAAGTGGACTCAGATAAGCTTTTTGCAAAGCCTATGCTCAATAGGTGATCATTTATCTTGTTGTACCAAGCCCTTGGTGCTTGGTTTAGGCCATAGAAGGCCTTTTTGAGAAGATAGACTTTATCTTCTTCACCTTTCTTCATGAACTCTTCTGGCTACTCCACATATATTTCTTCTTATAGTTCTCCATTTAAAAAAGCTGATTTAACATCTAATTGGAATATTTTCCAATCGTTTTGTGCAGCCACTACTAGCACCAATCTAATTGTATCCAATTTGGACATAGGAACAAAAGTGTAAGAATAATCAACACCAAAAATTTGTGCATACCCTTTTACTACAAGTTTGGCCTTGTGCTTGTTGATTGAGCAATCTACATTAAGCTTTATTCTGAAAACCTATTTAACTCCAATGACTTTTCTATCTTCTGGTTTTTCAATAAGTTCCTGAGTATGATTTTTTTCAATCATGGTTAGCTCCTTCTACATTACAGTCCTCCATTTGGGATCTTTTTTTGCATCCAAGTACCTTGCAGGTTCAAGGACAACAATGTTGCTTCTTTGGTAAATATCAAAGACCAATCTAGTGCCTTTTACAAGAATATGATCAACTAACTCATCTTGATTGTGAAAATTTCGTCTACATTATTCCAGCTTCATTTCTTATTCTCCATGAAGTGCACATCTCTACTTATCAGAATTTTCTTTGTGTGAGGTTGTAAAAATCTAAAAGCTTTAGAAATTGAATTATATCCCACAAATACATTGGGTTCAACCTTTTTGTCAAGCTTGTCTCTCTTAATCTATGGCACATAAGTAAAACACAAGCATCCAAGTACTTCCCATCAACGGCTTTGGTGGGCAGTCTATTTAGCAAAAATATTGTAGTGTTTGTAGCCTCTGCCCAGTATTCTTTAGGTAACCTTTTCTCATGAAGCATACATCTGACTATTTTCATTATCGTTTGATTCTTTCTTTCACTAACCTCATTTTGCTAAAGGGTATAAGGAGTTGTTAATTGATGCTCAATGCTAGCTTCCTCAGAATACATGTTGAATTGTTCTGAAGTGTACTCCTTGCCATTATCAGACCTTAGAGCTTGAATCGTGCAGCCACTTTGCTTTTCAATCCACTACTTAAATCTCCAAAATACACCTACAACTTCTGACTTAGACTTGAGAAAGTAAATCCAACACATTCTGGAAAAATCATCTATGAAGATGATATAATATTTACTCTCTTTAAGCGAAGTCGTCCTTTGAGGTCTAGCAAAATCAATGTGAATTAATTGCAGCCTCTCTGTTGCTCTCCGATTTGCTTGTTTCAAGGGTAATCTTGTTTGCTTGCCATATTGACATGCTTCTCAGCTTGGTAATTTAGAATCTAAGTGAGGTAAGCCACAAACTAATTCCTTTCATTGCATATTCAACACAACTGGATGATGAAAATGACCCAACCTTTTGTGTTAAACCTCTGTACTATTTTTAGTAGCTGGATATGCTGCCTTCTCCTCCTCCACGGGATCAAGTGTGAAACTTTTTCCACTCATTTTAATACTTAAAATTTCCTTGTCATTGACATCTTTAATAAAATAATGCTTATTTTCAAAGTTGAGTTTAAGTCTCTTCTCAACTAATTGTCTAACACTTAGCAAGTTTTGATCAATCTCAAGCACATACAAAACATCAAAAATTAATTTTGTACCTTTGCAACTTTCAATGGCTACGGTTCCCTTTCCTTCAATAGTAATGAAAACACCATTACAAATTCAGACTTTTGATACCTTTGATCTGTCTAGCTCTCTGAAAAGCTCTTGATCGTGGCTCATGTGGTTGGTACAACCATTATCTACTAAACAACATTCAATTGAGCTACTACTTATAAAACATGTTGTTACAAATAATTGCTTTTCCTCCTACTGGTCAACAATTAGAGCCTCATTCTTCTGTTAAAAATTGCTTTTGTAGATTCTCTCATGATGTCCTAGCTTGTTGCACTTTTCACACTTAACATTGGGTCTTCTCCAACATTTGAAAGGAAAATGACCCATTTTGTCATAATTCTTGCAAGGAGGAAACTCTTTGTTCCATTTTTCGTTATTTTTGTTGTGTTGGCGGCTGCTTCTAGACCTTTGAAGTTTTTCTTGTAATTCTTGATTTTTTTTCTTTTCTGCTTGGTTGATTTGCAATTTAGCTTGCAACGCTCCTTCCACAAAAGCTTCATCCCTCATTTTTCTTCTTTGCTCTTGGGCCTGCATAGCACTTACAAGTTCTACCAAGGTGATCTTTGACAAATCCTTAATATTTTCAAATGAGGTAATATAAGCCTCAGATTTTTCAGGAATTGTCACCAATATTTTTTGACGTATTCTTGAATTAGAAAATTCAGTACCTAGCATTCCCACCTTGTTTGCAATGCCAAGAAGTTTGTTAGAATACTCCTTGATTGTTTAAGACTCCTTCATTTTTACATCTCAACTTCTCTAACCAGATTCAGTGCTTGCATTCCCTTGATCCTTTCATCTTCTTCATATTCATCCTTGAGGAAATTCCATATTTGAAATGTTGATTTGATTGTCATGATTCTGGTGAAAATGTCTTGTGAGACAACAACAAACAAAGTAGTTCTTGCCTTTGACTTTCTTGCTTTCCTCTCCTTGTGATGTTTAATCTGAGCCATAGTTGGATTGGTTGGTAAAAGAGGAACATCGTAGTCTTCCTCAATAGCTTTCCAAAGATCATTTGCCTCTAGGTGTGCCTCCATTCTTGCTGCCCAGATGTGATAATTATCACCATCAAACAAAGGTGGTGCTAGTGTTGTGTCAGGAGTTTCAGAATCCATCTTTGATGAACTGAAACAAGGTGTATAGGCTTTTATGGTAGGTTTTATAAGGTTCACTCACAGGTCCTTCTAAGAAGAAGGCTCTTGATACCAATTTGAAGATTTTATGGTGAGAATCGTAAAGCTGAGAGAGGAAGAGAGAGACAATATGTATTGTGGAAGAAAAAGGAATAATTGATTCTCACTAATTATTAATTTAATGAGCTGGAGTACAATATATAATTTAAAATAAAACAAAAAATTAAATGCACGTAACCAGGATTTCAGCAAACTTAAAACAGTAATTTAAAATAGAACTATCTTACTCCTAAAGTTCAAGAACCACTTATTAACTCAATTAATTAACTCAATTAATGCTTAACTTGAATTGGTAAAAATAAAAATATTAATAATTAAAGTTTAGTTACAAAAGAACGATTTTAACAACATTCATACTAGAATTGTTATAATCAAAACCAAATAAAATAGGGCTAAAAACCTATTTTGGTCCCTTATAATAATTTTTTATTTCAATTTAGTCCCACTTTTATTTTTTGTCTCAATTTGGTCCCTAATAAATTAATTGGTCTTAATTTGGTCCCTAATAAATTAATTGGTTTCAATTTGGGACTTCCGTCTAAATTATTTAAACGGAGTTAATTGTGTGGCCACGTGGATGCCACGTAGATGCATAGGTGGATGCCACGTGGATGCCAATTTTTTTGAAAACACCTGGAACCAGAACGGGCCATTCTGGTTACACTTTTGGTGTTTTAATTTTGCATCCGAAACGGCCCGTTCCAGGTGCAAAATTTACACACTAAGGGGGGTGTATTGGTTTAGGATTTCGTAGGATTTTAAAAGACTTTTTTTGAGTAAAAAAATCCATTGGTATTCAATCAGCATTTTATGTCACTTAAAAACAATCTAGTGGTATTCAATCTGGATTTTCAAGATTTTTTAAAGAGTCCATTAAAATCCATTGGTATTCATTTGAGATTTTTTACAACTTAAAAACAATCCATTGGTATTCAAAAATATAAGGATTTTAAAGGATTGTTGTGTGAGAGGGATTTTGAAGGACTTTCTAGTGTTATCTATAAATACCAAATTCATAAAACAATCCCATCCAAACCCATCGGATTTTGAAGGATTGTTTGAAGTGACTTTTCAAGAATTTTCAAGTGAATTTTTCATCTTTTTTTTTTCTATGCTTCTGTCTTCTCCATTTTTTTTCTGCTAATAATACTGTACTATTGTTCATTGCTCATATATAATATTGTAGTACTGTTCTCATCCCATTCCCCTATTTTGTGAAACTCCGATATGTAAATGATAGTGTCATTGATTAGCTCTATTTTTCTGTTCGTTCTCTTTAATTGACTTGCTTTATTTTATTCTATATAGTTGAATTTGTTCCTTTATATAACACAAAAAAAATGCTTAAAATTTCAACTTTTAAGTGATAATTTTTTTTATAACACACTTCAAGAAAAGAAAAAGGTGAAAGATGAAATTGATATCATAATCTCTACAATATATATATATATATATATATATATATATATATATATAAAAGATGAATTTGTTAGGGTTTCTGTGAGTAAAATGAGATGAAAATGGATTTTAGTTAGGGGAAGAACCCCTCTCAGCATAAAATCTGCGATTTCTCTCCTTCCTTAAGTTTGTTACTCTTATCCTCCTCCTTTTACGACTCAACAATTATTTTATTTTTTTACTATGAATTTTTCTTTTTATTTTTATATTGGGAATTAGGACTTTTTTATATTTTAAAAAAATAAAATTAACATATGACATTGCAATATCTAATTTTTTAGGGTTTAGGATCTATGTCTTCATTAACTTATTTTTTAAAAGAGGAAATATTGTTAAAATATTTGTTAGAATAATTTACATTTATAAATATCGTTAAAAATTATCATATAATATATAACTAAAATAATATATAAATAAATATATATATATATATACATATATATATATATATATATATTCTATATATCTTAATGCTTATTCTTTAAATAATAATAATAATTATATATAATAATTATTATTATTATACTAATATTATATATATTGCATATGTAATTAGGTAAATATTTTTTTGGTGGATTGTAGATTTCCTAATCGACGCCAATTTTTAGCTCCATTTCGAGGTGTAAGATATCATCTACAAAATTTTGCAGGTCAGGGTAATGATCCTGAAAATGAGAAAGAATTGTTCAATCTTCGTCATGCGTCTTTAAGGAATGTCATCGAGAAAATATTTGGTATTTTTAAATCAAGGTTCACAATTTTTAAGTCAGCACCTCCATTTTTATTTAAGACACAAGTAGAACTTGTGTTAGTATGTGCAACACTACATAACTTTTTACGTAAAGAATGTCGTTCTGATGAATTTCCAATTGAAGTGGTGGATGAACCTTCATCTTCAACGTTACCAGTTAATGAAGATCATACTTTTGAACCTATTATTCAAACCCAGGAGCAAGAGCGAAAAGACGCTAATGTTTGGAGGACTAGTATAGCTATGGATATGTGGGTGAATGCTATTTAAGAGGATAAGATATTATGAAGAATTATTATTATTATTATTTATCTAGACATTATTAATTTTTATTATTTTTGTCTTTGACTCTTTTTAAATTTGAATGTACGAAATTATTTTTGAAATCTTATCAAATGTCAAAAATCCACGAAAATTCTACAAAATCCCACAAAATCCATTAAAATCCTGATTTAAAAGTCTTGTAGAATCCATTAAAATCCTGAATTTAAGTCTTGTAGAATCCTACAAAATCTTAAAAGTCATGAAAATCCTACAAAGTCTTTTAAAATCCGCAGGATTTTTTTTAACTAAAAGTCCTTTAAAATCCTAATCCAATAGACCTCCTCAAAAGTGCAACCAGAATGGGCCGTTTTGGTTTCAAAACGGGTCGTTTTGGTTTCAGAATGGGCCGTTTTGCTTTTAGAACGGGTCGTTCTGCTTTCAGAACAGGCCGTTCTGGTTCCAGACTGCTAAGCATAAACGATTAATGATTATAGTTCACGGTTGTGAATCATGGAAGGAAAAAGACCCAAGGTACAAAGCATTTCAAACACTGAATTTGGTAATATTGTCAATGGAAATTGATAACTTCAATTGCTAAACAGTTAGGCTATACAATGTATTATTAAGGACAATGCAATGTATCACTGAAGACAATGGTAGCAGATTTTATTTCATTTCAAACTGGAGTGAATCACTTACTACCAAATTGACACTATACAGTAAAGGATGAAATGACATAGTATTTTTTCTTGAAGTCATTAACGATGTACCCCAACAACAACAACCTGTTCTGAAGAGGTAGAACCTGAAGTAAAGGAAGAGGATACACAGGACTAACATTTCACCACAACCATATGCAGGGACAAATCTAAGTTAATCATAGTGGGAGCACTTGCCCCCACTAAAAATTTTTTCATTCTTTTTTTTATATATAAAATATTAATAATTTTATAAAATATATATTATTAATTATATTTTAATTATGTTGTTATATCTAATATAATAAATATATTAATATTTTGTTATATTTTATTTTATTGTTTAATTATTTTTTATTTTCTGGTAAAATTACCTTCATTTTTAATGAAGAAAAAATTTACTTACTTCAAGAGTAAGTCTTGATAGATTTATTCTATTTAATAATTAATGTTCTATATCAAATTTTTAAGAATTTAATTTTTAAATTAAAAAGTTTTTCATGTATAGATCAAATTTATAAAAAAAATTTAAAAATTAAAAATCATATGATACTTCGTTAAATTAATTCAAATTAACATATAAAATATTTTTGTTTTAAATGAATGTAAAAATTTAGAGGACACTAAAAGAAAATAAATTAATAATTTTATTATGTTTATCCTATTAATTTTTATCATTTTATTCCTCTAATTTTAAATAAGTTGCAAAAAATTATAAAGTGACACTTAAATATTTTTTCAGACAGAAAGAGAAAAAGAAAAAGTTATTACTCTATTTATAAGACAATTGTATTTTATAAAAATAAATAATTTTAAAATTTTTACCATAAAAATTATTTTTCAAAATTATTATATTTTTTAATAAAATTAATAAAGAATATTCTATTCTCAGTCTTGGAACGGACCGTTCTGAATCCGGAACGGCTCGTTCTGGTTTCAGAACGGACCGTTCTGATGTACTGGTGGTGTGTTAATTTTGCATCTAGAACGGCCGTTTCAGATGCAAAATTAACACACCAAGAGTGCATCCAGAGCGGCCCGTTCTGGTTTCAGAACGGGCTGTTCTGGTTCCAGGTGTTTTCACAAGATTTGGCGTCCAGGTGGTATCCACGTATGCATCTACGTGGCATCCACGTGGCCAACAGTTAACTCCGTTTAAATAATTTGGACGAAAGTCCCAAATTGAACCCAATTAACTTATGAAGGACTAAATTGAGACAAAAAATAAAAGTGAGACTAAATTGAAACAAACAATTATTATAAGGGATCAAAATAGATTTTTAGCCAATAAAATAGTATTACTGAATACTTAAATCAATTGGTGTGTAGTTCTCTTAGATTAACCAATTCAAGCATTGAATGTGTAATTGTTTTAAATATTTGGAGAGAATTTTGTCATTTATAATAATTTTATTTGATCAGAATAAGATTAGTTCCAATAAAAAATAGTTATGTAAGGAAAAAAACTGAAAAAGGCAACAGGAACATCTATAAATTTCACGTAATGATACATTTTGTTCATGGATTTGGGTCATTCTTCGGTCGGACATGTTATCTTTCTTGTGAATGGCACAATGGTTGGTTACTTGGCTTGTAAAAGGGGTGTGTGGCAGGGTGACCCCCTCTCTTCTATTTTGCTTAGCAGAGGACATGCTTAGTAGGGTATTTCTTACTTGGTGGAACAACGACTGTTTCATCTCATGGAAATTCCTAAAGGATTTGGCACTTCCTCTCATGTGTTGATGATATCATGATTTTTTGTTGTGGCACTTGTAGCAATCTCTGTAATTTAAAGTGGTTGCTAGATTTGTAGCAGAGGTCTCTGGACAATGCATTAGCTATGAGAAATGCAGGTTTTTCCATGGTGTCATGTCCCCTACCAAAGGTAGTACGAGTTCATGAGCTTCTGGGTGTTGCTGGCAAAGATACTCCCTTCATATATCTTGGAGTGCATATTTTTAAAGGTGTGCCACGTGCAAGATATTTTAGTTTCCATGTTTATTATTGGCTGAAAGTCTTATTAGAAATTTTATTTGATATGGGTACTGCCATATAAGCAAGTTGGTAACTGTAGCTTGGAGGAAAGTTTGCGCGTTTGTTTGCAAAAGAGGATTGGGCATTGTTGCTTTGTCCACAGTTAACCTTGTTGCAACTCTGAAGTTAGCCTAGGTCTTTGCACATTTGAATGATAAGTGGGAGATTTTCATGTGAGCTTGTATTTTACATGGGCACTTTCCTATGTCAAGTTATAGGTCTTCCTCTATATGGTCTTCTATTTATAGGCATTGGCAGACTATCAAAGAAAACACATGTTGGACTTTTGGTAGTGGTAAGGGTATATAAAATTCTGGAATGATCCATGGTGTTTGGATGAGTCCTTTTCTGATCGCTTAAATATTCCTCTGAATATATTCAAAGCAAGTTGCATGCTACGGTTGTAAATGTGGTGGTAGGTGGGAACTAGAATGTGTTTGTTGGTTTACTAGCTAAAATTCTAGAGTTGTAGGCATATTTGGTAATGATGAAGATGAACCCATATGGAAGCCTGCAACCAATGGTCTTCTTACTTTCAAGGAGGCAAAATAGTTTGTACAGTCTTCAGCTCACTAGACAGCATGGCCTACTATTATTTGGTCAAAGTGTATTCCCCTCTCCAAGACATGTGTTTTATGGTGGCTGCTATATAGGAAAATCCTTATAGATGATCAACTACAACTATGGGGTGTTAGTTTGGTCTCAAAGTGTAGTCTCTGTGGATTGACTGCAGAGACCTCTGAGCATCTCTTTCTTCGTTGCCCTTTAGCGGTCTCATTATGGGGATGGCTTCAAAATATCATGCAAAAATAATTGGTTCTTTCGAGATGTTCTCAATTCCACAATTGTCCATATATATTCTCAGTTATTTGGTTCTTACGGAATAGTGTAGGTTCATGAGTAAGTTATATATACTCTTTTCAGCAGGTTATGATGATGATTATTTCTACTATATTTTTATTTGATTCACTCTCAAATGGTCATATTTCTCATTCATGGGAAGATGTTAGAATATTGAGATATATTTTGATCAAGATTCTCCCTTCGAAGCCCTCTATTGTTAAGCAGGTTGATTGCTATGCCCTACTCAAGGATTTATTAAATGTGATATGGATGGTAGTGTTCTAAGCACTCCAAGATATGCTGCATGTGATGGTATAGTTTAACATGGTTTATAGACTTGTAATTAGGAACAGGGATGGGATCTATTTTATAAATACTTACAAGTATTCATAGATATTTATAAGTTTTTTAAAAATGAAAAACAATTATAAATAATTTTAAATTTGTATTTAATGTTAATTATATTAAAATATTAAAGATAAATAATTGATATTAGTTTTTAAATATATAATTAATATTAATTTTTTAAAATAATAAATATAAATATTTAAATAATTTTATTTAATAAATACTTACGAATATAAATATTATCATACTTATCCCACCATATTTATAAAATTATAGAAAAATTTCCGTACCCATTCCTTACATACATCTATTTAGCCTCCTCACTTATTATATAACAAATTTTATGAGATGCTTGCGTGTACAAGTTTTTTTAATCATCCTAATATTTCAAACACATGAAACTTGCAACTTGCAACTTGCCTTGCGACCATGTCATCATTATTTGCGCAAGGAATAGATAAAATGGGTCAATTTTACAATTTATTATGTGGACTTTAGGTAATGATCATTCAATAATGCAAATCAACGTCAAAACCACGTGCAATATTGACTAATTATAAAAAGGGTAAATCAAATGAAGGTTCCTTTCACCTACAATGTAAATATAAAAATATAAATACTTAAATTAATTTTTAATTTTTAAAATAATAAATTTTGATTTTAATTTTTTTTAAAAATTGTTTTTTACCTCTCTAAAAAAATTTTGTTATTAAATAATATTTACATATATTTTTAACCATGCATCCATAGTAATTAATTTTAGTCAAAAAATATGATTAATTTTGACAAAAAAAATCGTAAATACATATAAAGTGAATATTATTTTCTAAACATAATTTATTTAATATTTAAAATCAAGATTCAAGTCACAGATAATTTAATTAAATAATACAAATTACTACTATTTATAGCAATAAATAATGGTTATAATATTTAATTTATATTAATATATTTATTAGATCGATCTTCTCGAATACTGTTCCATAATTATATGTGATATTAATGTATGACTCCTTAATTTTTTTTTTATATATAATCATTAAAATAAATATTACTAATCTACTTCAAAATAATTATTAGATATAATAAAAAAATGATTTTAGCTTTTAAAGAAACAAAAATTATAAAATATTTAATTAAAGATTAAAATAAAAATTTATTTGTTTTATAAGATTAATCACAAATTTTAAAAATAAAAATTTTAAAATTACATATCAGATTTAAACTGGAAAATTATCTGTCTCACTTTGTATAAAAGTGTAAACTAATATTAAGTTGGTGTATAGGTTGTTGACATGTGTGTGGAATGGAGTCTTCACCTTGATTGATTAAAAGATGCATTTACATATTGTTGACTTCAATGTACAACGGACGAAATCTCCCACCATAATTAAAAATATGCATTTATCCACTTTCACTTTTGGGTGCTATTATATATCCTTTTTGATGTGACAAAGAGTTCCACATGCAACCACTTGACCAGAATTTTATAAAAGAAAATTTATTATAAATAATTGAAAATATATTAGAATTCTTCTTTAGGTTACTTTTATTTGAGAAGTTTGAGAAAAGAAAATATAGTATTATATTCAGGTCTCTAAAGTCCCTCATAAAAAACAATCACTCTCCTGATTTTAGTTTTCATACATAAAGTGAATTATCGAGTATTAAATATATTTTAAATATATACATAAATTTAAATTAACATATACTATTGTATGTCATAAATATATACATAAATTCAAATTTAACAAATATAGATTATTTGGATCTTATTTTTTTATAGATTCAAAAAATAATTAATAAATGAATATTTTGTCTTGTTTGATTTGTTTTCATGGTTTTTTGGTCGGCCTAAATTAAAAAGAGGAACAAAAAAAATAATTTTAAATATAATTTATCAAAATAAATAATTTTGGATTTGATGACATTATGGTGAAGAAAACATCATTGGCCCCTAACGATTTGTGCTTTATCAAATTTACACAAAATATCAATGGGTTTAGACACTTTGTGTAAGTCATGAAAGCACAAAAAGTGTCTATCTCTTGGGTGTTTTTTTGTATATTTCAACGGTGCACATAAAATGTCTATCACCTTGGGTATTTTTATGCATTTGTCGTACCCAATTTTTCAATGTATAGATAACATCTCTAGCTTGTGGTGTTTTCTCCACTTCCCTCACATTCATCGTGAGGAATTTTTTAATTACATAGTTTCCCTTGCTTTCCTAATGGAATTTGCCTATATATTTGTATCTTTAACTTTATTTCTTAATTGTCATAAGTAGCATCATGTTTTCTTTTACAAAAGTTTTTCTCATCTCCTTCATTTCTCCTTTTTTATCTCAAATTTTTTCATTTTTTCTACATTTTATCGGTATAATATTTTGGTTAAGTGTAATTTATTTTAACTTTATCTACCTCTATCCTTTTGGGCTCTACCCTTTTGATTCCTGGACTAGTTGGTGCGGTTCAAGCTACAGTGAGAAATTGATGCTCTAAATAACCTTTACCAACCCAACAATTTTTTGCAGATATTGACCGAGTAGCAAACATGATATTCAATATGAAATTATGGCATTATGCTATTTATTATATTAAAACATAAACTAGTAATAATCTTTGTTTTTAGGATTGTACGTTATTCACATGTGGTGAAATGAATGATTCATGCTTTAATTTTATTATGCATTGAAAATCATAATGTATTAATAAATAATACATTTATGTTAACAAGATAAATTATCTTAAAGACATACAACATTGAATGGATAATGTTACATAAACAAAAAGATACTTAAGCCACATCACACTTTAATTATTATTATGATTTACATTAAGTTCTTTTGCTAGCCAAGAAAAAATGGTTCGATTATATGCCCTTCAACCCTACAATGTCCACAACATTGTCTACATTGTGACTCTATCCAATCCATTTCATTGCATATATGAGTAGACGTTGGAAGTCTTTTTGCATGCAACTTTGTTTGATCAAGAACAATATGGGGTCTGATGGAGTTCTCCCTTCCATGGATGAAGAATGAGCCAAAGGGAGAGTTCCTTGTCCAAGGATCACGACACACCAAGGAATAACTAGTCTTCAATGGAGGTGGGCGTTTAAGGTGGGTGAAGTGTTTGGGCGAAAAAGGTGGATGCTCTCAATGGAAGTTGGCTCACTCCAAAGTGAAGATGGAGGCCACTCTAGGGTTTCACTCTCCAAAGGTGGAGATAGGAGAAGGTTAGCCGAAATAACCTAGTGACTAAGGATAAGATGTTGAGGTAAGAAAATGCTCGCTCAAAATCAATATAATCCAAAGTATTTACAAGGTGCATGGTTTAGGGTATTTATAGGGGAGGATGCATTTAAGGTTGCATTTGGAAGTATATGGCTGAAAATTACAATGCCAAATGCACTCCAAATGAAAATCAAATTAACCCTAGATGCTACTTGGTGGCCAAGGATGGAATCTTTGGGTTTGGCTAAATTACAACTAGGTGCATGATAAGACCATGCAACCTAGGTGCCCTCCACTTGGGCATAAGTCTTTCCAAATCCAAAAATAGATCAATGCTCACAAAAAATATGTCTAGGTCCTAAATAAATACCCTAGTCCAAAAAAATAAAAATCTTATAATCTAAGGCACCCCATAATACAAGAGTAAAATGAGAAATACAAGTAAAAATAAATCTTATGACTAAAATACCCCAAAATACAAGGGTAAAAAAATAAACCCTATACTAATGAGACTTAGGAGAGTCATTAGTACTCTATGACCATGAGGAGGGTATCTTTTGGTGGGTGAGCTCCCTCCTCCTCTTCTACTCTCCTAGCCATGGACCTTATGATGGGGCCCACATGGTTCTTCAAAGATGGTCCTCCATCAGGGTCCATGAGTAAGTCATTGTATGTTGGCACATTGCCAATTAGATATCATTGTCCTAAATACACTTGTACTATGTATTAGTTTGAATAAACTAGATCAACATAATTGTAAGAATTGGTTGGCAAGTTTGATCATTAAGCATTACTATCCAAATTTTTCCACCTCATTGAGTTACTTGATTAAATGTTTCTTCAACCTCAAACCTCGTGGCTTCAAAATCAAATATGCATACAACATGAGAGGTTGCATTGTCTTGATTTTTTTTACATAGCCTCTTATTAGTTTACAAAAATATTATTCACCTCATTCAGACGTTACCACCGCTTCACCCCATTTTTTTTATAAAAGTACTCAACTAGCCTAGAATATACGTGCATTTAGTTAGAGCAAAGATAGGCAAATTTTGAGCTCCTTTCAAAATCTTATCTACAACCTCTGATAAGTTTGTTGTCATGTGACCATATCTGCAACCATGGTCATCGTTTGCAATGTTCTATTTTTCAAGCAATATTCCATCAATCCATCGATGTACTTCAAGACTTATTTCACAAAACTTGTCTAGTCTCCCTCAGAATTGATGTTTTCAAGTATTGTACCTTGTGTGAAATTCACAATAAAGTATCTATGTTAAAGAAACTTGACTACTATTTGCATTAAAATTGCATGTAATTCAATAACAATAAAGGATGTACCTAATTTAATTAACTCTTCCTTTAGCTTAACATTTTTGAAATAGTGGTTGAAGTTGTTAACAATATAGAAAATACAATAAACATGGTATGTGTTAGGTGGCTTCCAACCTAGGTATGCATTCCCCTTGGCTGACTTAATACTTGGTTAACAACCTAGGCTTGCATTCCCCATGACTGATTTAATACTTTGATGGTGATCTAATATCAAACAAATGCCTTGTTCCTGGGTGACACATTGATGAATCTTTGTCAAAATCCCTGACCAATTGCTTAACATTTCTCCCTCAACTATTGCAAGTGCTATTTGAAGCACACAAGAATTGTCATCCTGTGTTGTGGTGATAAAAAAAATGCCTCAATATAAAATCACATTAATGCATGTGTGTCGACCACTCCATTTCTTGATGACCCATTTATTATTTATTTTACTTGACATTATTGCCCTCATTTTTCAAGGATAACCATCATTGTTGTTTGGACACTTTAAGGACAAAATTTTCAAACCAAACTCAATAACACGAAAAGTTTGATATGCATTCACTAAATAATGTTTTATAATCATTTGCACATTAGTCTTTGTGTGAAATCGTAGCCCAACATACAGGTCATCCCCCATATGTCACGTTAGACGTGGGTTGGGCCACGCTAGACGTGGAAGCTCTAGGTGCTCCCTAATGTCAATTCACCAAATGTGAATGTAGTCACACTAGGCAAGATACCACCAAAGAGTAACGTGTACTCTTTGTGGGTCTCATGCCAAGCATAAGGTGTCCTTCGTCATGCAAGAGAGAAAAGAGAAAGATGAGAGAGAGAAAGGGGAGGGAGAAAGAGAAAGAGAGTGAGAGAGATAAAAAAAAAGAGAGAGAAGCAAAAAAAAAGGTGAATGAGAAAAAAAAGAGGAAAAATAAATGAAAAAAAAGTCATGAAATCTCAATAATTTTCGTAAGATTATTGGAGAAGTAAATTATATGTAAATTCTACTAACAAGTCTCACAAAATTTATCAATCAAAATAATCTATTGAAATCTTTATATTTTTGAATACTGACATAATTTTTTAAATAAAAAGGTTTTAATTGAATATTACAATATTTTGATATAACTAGACTCAATGTTATAAATCGAGTGAATATTAAATTAAATTATTTTTCTATAGACTGTTATACTTCCTAACTTACAATCCAATATCAATGTTTTTTTTATTAAAATATTTTATAATCATTAGTAAAAAAAAAAAAATTTAAGATGTAAAAATTATCAAAGTATATTATATCCTTTTAATAATTTTTTTTTCTATATACGTGATCGAGAATCGAACATATAACAACATAGTTAAATAACTAAACTATTCATAATTATGCTAAAACTTGTTAGTATTATGTGTCTCGAGACAATTTTTTTTAATGTTTACGCTATATTAATTTATCATTTTGTGGTAGCTGAAAAACCACTTATTACCCTTTAATAATTATTTAGTCGTTATCAATTGTGTAATAATGTGTAATGTGCCAAATGTGTTAGTGTTACGGTATAATTTTATGCTTTATATTTTGTTTTTTTTAACACGGCTCATGTATATACATATATTATTAGGTCATATTAATTTATCATTTAGTTGTGGTTGAAAACATAACTTATTATTTCTTAATAACTATTTAGTCGTTATCAATTGTGTAATCATGTAATGTGCCAAATGTGTTTTTATTGCCGTATAATTTTATGTTTTATATTTTGTTTTATCCACACGAATCATTGTCAAAGCTGAACAAAAATAAAAATAAAAATAACACAAAATAATATTAGAGTATGTTTAGATAAAGGAGGATGGTTATAATTAATAACATGAGGGTAAATTTTATTAAGTATTACATCGTTTAATAACTTTATATTAATTATGAATTTTGTAAATTCAATTGTTAGATTGAAAGTACATATTACTTTATATGTGTATATCAAATTTTGTTAAAAATGAACAACAACTTAAAAGTAATCAAAATGTTCATATTTTAGTATATTTTGAAATGAATATTACGTCAATTTTGTTTTATAAGAATGAAATATCAAATTAATCATCTTAGATTAATATAAAATTTTGTATACATAATCTAAGAGATATGAACTTTCAATTTAACGGTTGAATTTTTAAAATTCACATTTAATATAAATTTATTAAGTAGTATAATACTTAATAAAAGTTATATCAGTATTATTGTAACCTTCATCTTAGATAAAGAATTTTAAATAAATTAATTATTTTTTAAGAATTTTAAATATTTTAGTGTGAAATATTTTGTTCAAACGAAAAACTTATAAAGAATTTTAAATTCAAATATTTCATAAATTTTTAAAATAATAAAATTTTAAATTCTTTTAAAATAAATAAAAATTTGAAAATTTTCATGTTTTTTCAAAAAAATTAACATAAAAAATATCAATAATTTTTTTAAATACTCAGTATTCAAAATTATTTTTTAAATTCTTAAATATTGTTTAATATTAATTTTGAAAACTTAAATATTTAAAAATTAACTAATTTTTATTTTTATAAAATTTAATCTGAAAATTACTATATATATATTAAAATTAATTTTATCCATATAAAAATTAAATTATCATATCTAAATTAAAATTTTAAAATAATAAAAATTAAAATTAAAGTAATTCAAATTAAAAAAATTTAAAATTTTTTATCCAAACACATTATTAAAAAGTTTCAATTGTCTCTCTCAAATCATATCTTGAATTTTGATGATCCAAATTCAATTGGCACGGGGTAATTATTGCCTGAAAGTATTGTACATAAGCCTAAGTTAAATAGTTTTTTTGAAACCAAGTTAAATAGTTAAGACATTAAATTAAAAATCTTATAATGAATATTGGAAGGATAATATTATATCAATTATTATAAGGTTAAAAATGGATTAAATCATTGTTTGGACTTTGGAGGCAAGTTAGACAAGTCTTATTTATTAACGAATTGAATTACGTGTAGACTTAGTACAAACTTATCTAATTAAAATGGTATTAAAAATGTTTTAAAGTCTAATTAATTAGTTAGCTTAGTTAAGTAAATAATATTAGCGGTAGGGGTTGATCCACGCTTAAGCAAGGTCAGGGATTCGAATCCTGCTTTGTGTATGCAGCCGCGTTAAATCTTAGGGCCAGCTATCTCACCTTTTGAGGTGCCTCCGACGTAACGAGGAGATTAGTCACTGCTATCGGCGGTGGATACTCCAGGGACGAACCAAAAAAAGTAAATAATATTAAAAATAATAAACCAAATATTAACTTTAATATATAACTTAAATATATTTTGAAGTATAAGTAAATATCTCTCAGTTTAATTTTAGTTATTATTTATAAAAAATAAAAAAAAATTGTTACTTCTGAGACCTAATTATTGATATTTTTTTAGTGTTTTTTTTAATTCATTTACTTTAGTGTTGAAAAAACTTAACTATAAATAATATTAATTATAAAATGAAAGATATTTGAAATTAAGATAAATATATTATTTTTAGGCATGCGTAATTCAACTTAATAATGTATTTACTATTTTCTTATATAAATAAGATAATTAATAAAACTTATTTTGATGATTTATTTTAATTATAATATATTATTAATATTTTTTTTCTTTTCAATTCACTAAGTTACTTTAAATATTTTATTTTTTATAAAAAAATAATAAATTTATTTTGATGCTCATAATATATTTTTAATATATTATTTCTTAATATTATTTTTACATTTCAATTCATCAATTTTGACTTATTGTAATATAATTTATTTAACGTAGTTAGTAGACTGGAACAGGACGTTCCCAAATTGGAATGGACAGTTCCAAACTACTAAAACAAGAGTGATTTAGTAGTCCAGAACGGGCTGTTCCCAAATTGGAACAGACCGTTCCAAACTACTAAATAGGCCTATAAATCCTAGTTAAGAACGGGTCGTTCCAAACATGGTCGTTGTGAGTTAAATGCAATCCCAGAACGGGCCGTTCTGGATATGAATTTTACATATGACAAATGAGTGCAGAACGAGCCGTTCCGAATCCAAAACGGGTCGTTCTGGCCATTCCAGACTTCTATAAATAGGCCACATGCATGCAGTTGAGGAAAAGATAAAAAGGGAACTTAGAGAGAGGTTTTAGAGAGAAGTTTTAAAGAGAAGGGCTCTAGGTCTATAAGCTCCTTTCTCTCTCAAATTTCTCTGTATGATTATTCTTCTCCTCTAGATCGCTAATCTCTTCTGTCTTCTCTTGGAATTCAGGCTAGGAAGCTTGCTTTTGGAGGATTGAAGTTCCAGGTTGAGCTTCGGAAGGAAATTCTACTTCTTCTCCGTTCTTGGCTATTCTAAGCCAATTTTCAGGTAAAGGAAGCTAGAATGTTTGTCGTTTAGTTGCATGTGAGTTTAGTGACTCAATTGATGCATGAAAGTCGAAGATCCATGGTTGGATCGGAGAATTCTCTCATTTTTTAGGGTTTTGGTAAAAATGGGATTTTTGGTGATTTTGATGCATCGAATGGGTGCATATTGATTTTGAGTTTGTTTTTGTGTTGTATGGAGCCTATGCATTGTGTTTTTGTATTTTAATTTGGCTGGATTTGCTGATATTCAGGTGTTGGAGGAGATTTTCTAAGTTTTGGAGGATGCTGTTTGAATTTGCACCGGGCGCAGTTCTTGGCACCGGGCGTGCATTCATTAGAAGTACCCATTTCTTGATCACGTAGAGTGCGAGGTTAGTCACGTCGGGCGTGATTGAAAATGAGGGGTCTCTGGATGGGTCGCGTTGGGCGAGGGAAGAACCACACCAGGCGCGATATCAGATAGTGAACCTGTTTGTGACTTTACTGGTGTGGTGCCGGGCGCAAGATTGATGCGTCGGACGCAAAGACCTCTGAAGGTCTCTGTGTGGACGATGCCGGGTGCGGGTAAGCGCACCAGGCGTGGAGAGACTCTTGATGGTCTCTATTTGGAGCAAGCCGGGCGTAGGATGGGTGCGCCGGGCGTGGAGACTCTTAGGAGTCTCTGTCTCAAGGATGCCAGACACGAGTTGAACGCGCCAGGCGTTGATGAGTTTTAGGACTCTCGGGTTGGGATTAAGCTAGGCACGCTTAGTGCGCGGGGCGTGAACATGTTTATGAATGAAATGATGATAATGCATGTTAAGTTGAAGTTTTGGATCATGTATGTATGATATATGATGTATGGTGAGGTGTAATTCATATGTATGCTTGGTAATGATATTATATATGAATGTTTAAATATGATATGGCATGAGTATATGTTCATATGAGTATGATTATTGATCATGATGGTGGGTAGACCATGTATGATGTATGATGCATTATTGCATGTGATGCCTTATGGCATGAGTATGATTATTGATCATGATGGTAGGTAGACCATGTATGATGTATAATGTATTATTGCATGTGATGCCTTATGGCATGAGTATGATTATTGATCATGATGGTGGGTAGACCATGTATGATGTGTGATGCATAGTTGCATGTGATGCCTTATGGCATGAGTCTAGCCTAGGACTTGAGGAGAGGGAAAATGTTTTCAAACTAGAAGAGCTCACATAGAGTCTCTTGAGAGTGGTGCTTGGATAGGCCACTGATATATGAGAGTGGTGCTCAGGTAGGCCACTAATTTTAGGTGAGAGTGGTGCTCAGGTAGGCCACTGGTTTGGGTGAGTCTCCTCTAAGTCCTTAGCTAGTGTTGGAGCGGAGTATGAGGTCGAGGGTTATTTCCTTAACCAAGTACTAGGGAAGGTGCGTGGTTGCTTACGGATAGTCGGTGGGCGAACTCCACAAGTGACTTGGTAATGCATGCCAAGGGCGTGGTAAGTCTGTACCTAGCTATGCTATACCTGAGGTGGAACTGGACTTCCAATTGTGAAACTGATATCATCCGAGTAAACCCGAGGGAGGATTTATATTCTGTTTAGTTGTGACCGAGCAGGCGCATTTGGTGTGAAAACGGTTAGGGTGATTTCAGTAGGATTGGGATGTCTCTTACACTACTCTGTTGTTAGGGAGATCTCCTAGGTGTATGCGTGACAACGCATTAGATGATTGATATGCACTGATATATGTCATGAATTACATGTTATTGCATGATTGTTGTTATGATGAAGTGTGTGGTGTGACTTCATGTTTGATGAATTGATGATTGATTGAGATGAGAGTTCCTTTGGGACTTGATTGGATGAATGTGTAGTATAGATTTTGTTCTATACTTGTATGATTGATTTTTGAACTCTAGCTTACCCTTTTGTTTTCATGTGGATGGACTGCGATGATCATACTTGGTATGAGAGCAGGTCAAGGCTAACTTGGAGTTGAGGTGACCGTTGCGAGATGTGGAGTTTTTTCCTCGTGTTAGAGTTACCGTATTGGGTAACTGTTTTGTTTGTGCTTGACCGACACTAGGGAGATATTGTATTTGGGATGACTTTACATATATGATGTTATATTTTGTACATAGAAACATCGTTATTATTATATTTATATCTACTTGTATGTATGAGTTATCCAACTTTAATATTTCTCTTAGTTCACTAGTTGTAGTGCGATTCCACTAAGTGTAGAGACCATGACGGGTCGTTACAATTTACTTTTTCTTAATATATGAAAGACAATATTTTTGTCTTCAAAAAATTAAAGTAATATATTAAAAATAAATTATAAGAATTTAAATAAATTGCATTTTTAAAAAATTAAAAAATTAAAATAATGAATTAAAAAGTGAAAATATATTAAAATAAATCAAAATATTTTTCCATAATATATTAATTTTTTTTATAAATAAATCGTATAAGTAAAATGATATGTAATCTTGCATGATGTGACATGTATCGCTTATACTAAACTCATATGTTCACTTTTTTTTTTAATTTATAAACATAATATGTAGTTTTCTTTATTAAATCATGTTTTCTGGTCCGACTTAAATTAAACTTTTTTTTTTACTTATAAAAAGGTCATATAAAAAATAAAATAATATTATAAAGGTTATGAATAAAAATATCATGATTATTATTTATGGGAACATGTAATAGTTCGTTAGATCACTACATTTTATAGTTCAGATACTCATAGCAAAAAAACATAAATATTACTACCTACGATTAACATGCATGTAGGATCTAAATATACATGCGATAATATATGCGTTGTAAGACTCGTAAACCCCTTCACTCTTATTTTCTCTTCAACCTCTAAACGTTCTTCCTTGTTAACCACTATCCTTCACTCTTCACCCTTTAGCTGAAGTTGATACATTATTGGTCTCATTTGCAAGTTGTTGAACCTTAAGAGTGCAAGGAAGTCTCAAAGTCGTGGTTGAAGTTCCGTTGTCATTCCTCAACCTCGAAGTCGTGCGAACACTTCTTCTTCTCCCTTCTCTTTAGCTTGGAGTTGGATTCTTCTTCCTTTGAGGTAAGGAAAACTGGAATTTTGGAGTTTTGGGTTGAACACGTAGAGTTGATGAATGGATTGAAGGTTAATGTTGGTAAATTTGTGAAATCTGCAACTGTGGGGAGGATTCAAGGGGGTTTTGTGTTGAAAATTGAGGGTTTTTGTTGTTTTTGAGGTAAGGTTTAAATGTGATGATTTTCTTGAGTTTGTTGTGGATGCATGCTGTTTTTCTTGGATTTTCTGAGTTGTATGATGTTAGTGTTGGAAGGTTTTTGAGTTGCATGCCTTGATCATTGCATAGGTTGAGAGGATTTGGAGATTTGAGTTATTCATCTATTGGTATGAGTTTACTGGGCTTGGGACACTTAGCGTGAAAATTTGAGAGTGTTGTTGGAAAGCTAGGACTGAACGTGAGATTCTACACTGAGCATGAGTAAGTTGTGCCTTTGGAAGGCTGACGCTGAGCGTGGGATTCTATGCTGAACATGAGAGCTGAGTTGTGCCTCTAGAAGGCTGAGGCTGAGCATGAGTTTCTGCACTAAGCTTGGGAACTTAGTTTAATAAAAAAAAAATTCTAATTAAGTTGGTTGCTTACATGATGGATGAGTTGTATGTTGAAAACTTGTTGTTTGAGTTGTATTATGGTTAAATGATGTTGAATAAGTTGTAGAGAATCGATATAATGAGGAACATTATGTGTTGAACATGTTGCGTGTTATTGGAGTTGTTTATATGTTGTATGTTATTTAAGTTGTTTATGAGTTGTGTGTTGATCAATTATATGTTGAAAAGATGATATTTTTGAAGCATGTTGAAATTAAGTTGTTAAAGTTCTTATATGTTGTGTGTTGACTATGTATATGTTGTGAAATATGATGAGATGATCTAGTTGAGAGTTGTGAAGTGCATGATGATAATGTTGCTAAGTTGTTAGTTGAGAGTTGTATGTTGTTATAAAGTTGTATGTCGTACTATGTGTTGAAAAGATGTTACTTTATGATGGTTGAGCTATAACTTGTGAGTTGAGTTGTCGAGTTATTGAGTTGTTTGTGTTGTTTAAAGTTGAAATGAGATGATAGTTGAGTTGATGAGATGATAACTATGTTGTTGTACTAAAAATATAATAAATTATTGTGTTGTTATTCTGAGTTGTTGAGTTGAACTGTGCTATTGAGTTGTGTGTTCATTGAGCTGTGTTGTTTAGTTGTGTTGACCACTTAGGACTAAAAGAGATATTTTTGAAAAGTTGTTCATCCCATTGTGTTGATTGAGTATGTTATGGTACTTTGAGAGCCCAATTTGTTGAAAACCCCCTTTGGGAAGTTGTCTCTTGGAGTGGATGATGTGTTGTTCTCCTATAGGACTTAGTTGATCCCGTGTGTGGGCAAGGTTGATGCACACGTGTATAAAGCAACCATGGTATAGGGGCCAAGTCAAGCTATACCAATTACAAGCGGCCAATTTGAGTAAAGTACGAAGTAGGGAACTTAGTTCCTAATCGAGTATTAAAGGGTTATATTTAGAGGATAATCAGTAGACTAATCCCATAGGTGGCTTAGTTGAGCTAACTAATGTCGTGGTAGGTCTAAACCTAGTTGTCCTATCCTATCATAGTACTATTCTACGTTGTTTAAGTGACAAAGTCTGAGAAATCGTTATCGTGTTGTGGATTTTTATCCAAATTTGTTGTTTACCTAGCAAGCTCAAAAAAGTTTTGTGTTGTCGGTTCGATAGGATCTAATCACTTAAATTGCTCACCCTATGTTGTAGGAAATCTTCGAGTTGAAATGTGTGACGACGTATATGTGTTAATGAGTTGAATATGTGTTGATGTGATGATAATGTGTTGTTATGTGATGATGTGTTGTAAGTTGTAGAAAATGTGAATAGTTTAGGAGTTGTTTGTTGTTTGCGTTGAATGTGATGATGATGAACCATAAGTTGCTATGTTGTATATATATTATGTGTTGTTTATTTTACCTAGCTTGTCCTTGTATGTTTCCATGTGGTTTGGACTGCGATGATCATATATTGTATGAGAGCAGGGTTGAGATAGACTAACATGTTGAAGATGGAGGCTACCTAGTGGCGGGAGCTAGAGATGTTTGTATTTTGTAAACTACCCATAGGGGTAGAATATTTTGTTGTTAGTTGTAAATATATATATATATATATATATTTGTGGCATGTTGGGCCACCTGTGCTGCATATATGTTTATATATTTGTATTATACTATTTTAGTATATATTTCAATTGTTTAGTTGTTGTTTCGTAGTGTACAGCCATGGTAGATCGTTACATACTCATGTTTAAAAGTTTCTTTAACAATTATAATAATAAAATAAACCCTTTCATAGGATTTCAACTATAATTATACATTGTGCATGCACACGCGCGCACATACACATATATATGAAGATGGTTCAAACAACACCAATGTAACTTTTACTAAGTATTATACTACTTAATAACTTTATATTAAATATAAATTTTGTAAATTCAACTACTAAATTGAAAGTTCTTTATCTCAACAATTATCATTAGGCTCATCTATGTAGTTGTTAAAGGTTATGGGCTCATCTATGTAGTTGTTAAAGTTTATGGTTGTAGTATCTGCTAAACATTTATCTTGTGATATGTTTCCAATTCCAACTAACTACACTCTTAAAATTCAATTAAAAAACAATAAATACAAAAGTGTGTACGAAAAGAATTTACATAGAGAAAAAGTGAAAAAGTCCCTCTTAAAATCCAAAAAAGAAAAAAAGTGTGTATGAAAGGAATTTAAAAAAAAAAAGGGTGAAGAACGCTGTTAAAACCGGATTAAAAAGGCAATGAGAAAAAAAAAAAAAAAAGGTTTGAAATGAAAATGTGATTGATCTAATTACTAAAGAAAAGAAGAAAAGGTGTATGAAAGGAATCAAAATGCTATCCTTAGACCTTTGTTTGGGTGTTTCCCCTCCAAATAAAATACCTACCTGTCCACCTCCAAGCCTCAACCAGTCAACCCCGCGGGAAACCGCCACGACCCAATCTCATCACACTCCCTTCCCCTTCTGAGTCCTACTTCCCCACGCCTCCAACCTAACCAAACACGCCCTTGCAACGCGCTTTTCCCTCTCCCTCCCAAGTCCCAACCTCCTTCGCAATGGAGCCGAAGCGCCGCACCGTCCGCAGCCTCGTCTCGAAGCTCAGCTCCGTCTCCGAAGCAGCCCGCATGGACGCCCTCTGCCAGCTCCGCCTCATGTCGAAGCAAGACCCCGAAACCCGACCCATCATCGCGGACGCAGGCGCAATCCCCTACATCGCAGAGACCCTCTACTCCTCCTCCCACCCCTCCCAAGAGAACGCCGCAGCCACACTCCTCAACCTCTCCATAACCCAAAAGGAACCCCTCATGGCGACACGTGGCGTCCTCGACGCCATCGCGCACGTGATCTCGCACCACAACACCACCTCCTCCCCCGCCGCCGTCCAGTCGGCATCCGCCGCCATTCACAGCCTCCTCTCCTCCGTGGACGAGTACCGCCCCCTCGTGGGGTCCAAGCGCGAGATCGTCTACGCGCTCGTCGACATCCTCCGCTGCCACGTGTCCTCCCCTCCGCGCACCATCAAGGACGCGCTCAAGGCTCTCTTCGCCATCGCCCTTCACCCGCTCAACCGCTCCACCATGATAAACCTCGGCGTCGTTCCCGCGCTTTTCTCCCTCCTCGTTAAGGACGGCAGGCTCGGCATCGTCGAGGACGCCACCGCCGTCGTCGCGCAGGTCGCCGCCTCCCCCGACGCCGCCGACGCCTTCCGCAAGGCCTCCGCCCTCCGCGTCCTCGCCGACCTCCTCGACCTCTCCACCGCCGCCACCATGCGCACCAAGGAGAACGCCGTCTCCGCGCTCCTCAATTTGGTGCGCTGCGGCGGCGACAAGGTCGCCGCCGACGTCCGAGACGCCGTTGCGTTCGGCGCGCTCGACGGCGTCGCCGACGTCAGGGACGGCGGGAGCAGCAAGGGGAAGAGCAAGGCCGCCGAGCTGTTGAGGCTCTTGCTCGGTGAAAGCCATGGCAATGGCGATGGCGATGGCGATGTTGCGTTGAATAGCGACACGTGTTCTTCTTTTGGTTCCTCGCGGAATCATGATTCGGAATGAGTTTGATTCTCTTGTGGTTGCCAATTTTATTATTCTTTTTGTTCTTTGCTGGCTGAAAATGGATTCTCTGCATTCACATTTCCCTGAATCAACATAGGATAGTTCACATTTCAAGTTATATTCATCAAGATAACATATAAGCCTGTACAATCTTCATTCAATGGTTCTGATTAGTTGAATGTGTGAGTGTGAAAGTTCCCTGATTGCAGGTGATCTTGCTCTTTGAAATTCACACACACACATTCATGTATTGTTGAATTGGAACCCTTGGAGGAAGATAGGACAGTTCACATTTCAGATACATAGAACCTGTTCTTGGATACTAGTTTAATAGAGTTTTTGAGAGTTTTTCTACTGAAAATAAAGTGTTTTTTTTTAGTAGGAAAGCTTTGAAAAACACTCTTTAACTTGTATTCAAAGAGACACCTATTGTGAATTATATTTATCGAGATGAAATATAACTTGTGTAATCTTCATTCAATGTTTCTGATTAGCTCAATGAGGGAATTTCGTGTGATTGTAAATGCAGGGAATTCTGGTCAATTTAGGTTTAGACAAGCGGATTTGTTGTACAAATTAGGTGATGATTTAGTTGTTGTGATTATATTCTATTGATTATTATGTTATGATATGAGCAATATCATGATGTGTTGTACATTCTTACAGTGTTGATAGCTAGCAACAACTTTCAGGTTTTCTATTCTTCTGCTGGGGAGTACTATTGTGTTATTTATTTATTTGGTAGCTTTGATAGTTTGGTAATGTTTTAAACTAATGAAGGTTGTTTTGATAGTTAATTATGCTTGCTTCAAAAACTAGTTGGTAAAGATAGTGACTTTTGTTTTACTCTGATATTTTAGATAGGATTGTGCTGCTGAATGGATGATGAATCTGTTGATGATGAAATAGTCTACCTTTGTTTCTATTGGTAAGAGAAGCCAAAGCTGGAGGTTGGTCTGTTTTTGACTTATTGCATTTGCAGCACTAGTTGTTGTGATAATCCTATATATAGATCCTCTGGTGTAAAAGAGGCACGAAGGGGCAGTTCGTGCCCCTCTTAATTTTAAAATATAAAAATAATAACAAAAATAGAAATAATAAAATAGGTTATTATTTAAGAAGTGAGGGTGGTTTAGGAGAAGAAAGTGCAAGTGAGTAAATTAGAAGTGGTTATAATTTACAAGAGTAAAACAGTTTAACAATTGTTTACACAAAAATATGGAATTGCTTTTATATAAAGATATAGATTCATTATTAGCATCATCATGGAATTGCTTTTATATAGAGATATAGATTCATTATTAGCATCATCATGGAATTGCTTTTCTATAAAGATATAGATTCATTATTAGCATCATTTCGTGAGTGCTTTTATTGAGCTGCTTTGTTCCTCTTCATCGGATCTGGAAGGTTCCTATGCTGCTGGCCTGTTTGGTGCATTATGTGATAGAAAAGAAAAATAAAGGGGGTTGGTGGGGGGCGTCTAAAGAAGAGTAACTAGATATGTAGCTACACGTACACTTGAAGGATATAGAGTTCGATTTTAGATGTATGTCTTCTTATCTTGCAAACATGAGAAAAAGTTTTGGACTCTAAATTGTTTAATATGCATCTCCATTCCTGAAGTAGCTCAAGTCATTTCTTTGTTACAAGATTTATTAGTTTTATATTTGAAAGGTTAAATTATCCTTTATAGATTAATCAATTTTATGTTTTAGTCTTTATAATTTAAAATATCTTATTTCATTTTTTTATATATACAATTTTTTTTTTTGAATTTCTATAGTTTCGGAAATCATACTTTTTAGTTTTTAGTCCATGTAAGAATAGATGATAGGGACTAAAAAGAATAAAAAATATTATGTATATTGAATAGGGACTAAAAGAAAATATCTTAACTGTAAGAACTAAAAGTAAAGTTGATGAAATTAAAAAATTAAAAAAATAATTAAACTTACTTGAAATTATAGGTGAACATCATTTGCATATTAGGAAGAGTATGAAAAGCATCTTAGTTATGATTGTCTATGTCACATATAAGAAATGCTGATTGTTTTAGAATATAGTCAACTATATTTATGTTGTTTAGGTTAGAATAATCAGTTATAATTTATTTGGCTAAAGATTCGTGAATCCACAGATTGGGTATTTTATCCAGCAAGCTTAGTTTACTAGTTTACTACGACTCTGCGTGCTGACGTGCAGACCTGTATCTGGGTTTTCATTTCTGGACTTTAAATTCTTCTGTTCTATTACAGTGGCGTGTTTTCTTTTTTTGAATAATCAAAATCTTAAGCTCAAGGAGGAAATTAAGATTGTTTAGATGTAAATTTAAAAATGATTTTAAAGATGCAAAATCTTAATTAATTTTATTTTTAAATTTATAAAAATTAAGTAATTTATTAATACACTATGTCGCTATGGCCCATAACGCCACACATTTTGTATTTTTTTTTGCAATAATGACGTTTTATTTTTAATTTTGCGTTTTTTAATTTTTAATTAAAATTACAGAAACTAAATAATTTAATTAAAATTATATTATAATATGTTAAATTTTATAAAAATTTTGGAAAAACAAGTAACTAAAATATAAAAACGAAAAAAGGAAAAATAGGTGTTGTTATGGGCAGCGACACCATTTTTGTATATTATTTATTTTTTAAATATTAACATTTCATTTTAAAAACTTAATTTTTATATTTTTAATTAAATAAGTAAAGAAATAAACAAATTTAATTAAATTTATATTTTAAGTATTGTGTTTAATATAATTAAAAATATATTTTCAGTAATTTATTAATAAATTTAATTAAAAATAATTAATTGTGTAGTTTAAAGAAAATTTATTATTTAAGTGTATTAATAATTTTTTTATATGTAAATTTTAAAAAAAAATTGGGCAAAAAATAAGTGAAGGGAAAAATGTAGAAAAATACAAAAAATAAATAAATTACAAAACAAATTTAAAAAAAAAACTGGTAGAATAAATTTGGAGAAAAAAATGACTCAATAACAAAAAAAAACAAAAATTTTGAAAAAAAAAACTGAGGTAGAAATAAACGAAAAACTAAAAAAAAAAGAGGAAAAGGCTGATGTCGCTATGGGCCATAGCGACTTTTTGCCGCTATAGCCCATAGCGACTTTAGGTAGAAAAAAAAACAAAAATTTTGGAAAAAAAAAAAAAAAAAAAGCTGATGTCGCTATGGGCCATAGCGACTTTGTGTCGCTATGGCCCATAGCGAGACCAGCCTTTTTTTTTTCTTCCAAAATTTTTGTTTTTTTTGGGTTATTGGGTCTTTTTTTTTTCTCCAGATTTATTGTACTAGTTTTTTTTTCTAAAAATTATTTTATATTTTTTTTTTGTATTTTTTTATTATTTCCATTTATATAAATAAATTCTGTCCCTAGAAGAAATTTATTTTTTTTCATTTTTTATTATTCACTATACACAATTTTTAAATAAAATATATCTGTTAAAAATTATTATATACTCAACATTCCAGTAAATTATTTTACAAAAATTTATTTAATTCCAGTAAATTACTTTTTAAATTATTAACTTAATTTCTTTTTTTTCAAATTTTAATTTATATTATCAATTTCATATAAATTTATATTTATAAATTTATTATTTATCTAATTTCTTTATTTTATACATTTTTTTTTTGTTTTTTATCTATTTAAAAATTTATAAAAAGTGGCGCTATAGCCATAATAGCGACACAGTGTCGCTATAGGCCATAGCGCCACTATTTTTGACGTTTTTTTTTAAATTATTAAAGAAATTAATTTTTCCCACATTTTAATTTATTTTATGAATATCATAAAAATATATATTTATATATTTATCTTTACTATTTTTTCTTTATTTTATATATATTTTTTTTTCTATTTCTGTTTTTTATTTTTTAAACGGGTGGCGTTATGGGCTATAGCGACACAGTGTCGCTATAGGCCATAACGCCACTTTCACAAATTCTTTTTTTTATATTATTTACTTATATTTTTTTATATTAAATATGTGGCGCTGTAGGCTATAGCGACTTTAATGAAGCTGTTTTGTGTCGCTATAGGCTGTAGCGACATTATCAATATGGCTTTCATGGCTTCGTTGGAATTACAAAAATGCCACGTGTCACTAGTGTCGCTATGGGCCATAGCGACACGGTTAAATAGTGCCCCAAAGGTGTATATTGTTTAAAAACAGTCCCATTTATGTAAATAAGTTTGAGAACTACCCCCAATATGATCAATCAGCCTTCTTAATTTGTATTCAATCAGACTGATAATTCGATTCGCAACTTGATTTATATTGGTCAGACATGTTTCAAAAATTATTGCTGAACCTAAATGGTGTTGGTTAAAAGAGAAGGATTAGCTAATATTAAATGGAAAATGATTATATGCAAAATGATTAGAATATGATTACTTGTGTCTTCCTCAACTTGCTAACCTTGATAGTTGATACTGTTTGAAATTAGATTATATTGATAATGAGAAAAAGCAATAGTCCTATGAATTCAATCTTATGTCTATGACCTTGTTTACCTTTCCAACTACTTGGTTACATCTTACTATTACAGTGGTTCTGTAAACGTTACCTTACTGCTTTTCAACATTTAGTAAACCCTCAAATTAATTCTCAAGATTGAATTATTTTAGTTTATGAAAATTTTTAAAAACATTAGTTTTTGAAATTTTTTTGAGAGCTAGTTTTTGACATTGTAAGACGTTTACTTTTGTATTTTACTAATTGATGTAAAACAACACTGAAAAATAAAATAAAATGATTAAAATAATTGATCCTTGCAAAGTCATAAACTAATAAGTTTTTAAAATTTCAAAGGCATTCTAATTTATAAATGCTCGACGATTAATTTAGAGGTTTATTTTATTTTATTTTTCTTTTCTTTTTTAATGTCCTTTTTAAAGCTCATTTAAAAGCGCATGTTGTGTCATTTTTTGTTTCGGAAAAATCTTTCTAAAATTTTGAAGACAGTTCACATAACATTTGGTTAAAATTATCCTTGATTAATCTTAATAATAATATCCTTTAAATCCCCCATATCTTTTATTTTTCTTTAAAAAAAAACCACCATATTAAAAAAAAAAAAAAAACTACGTGATAACAGGTAAAACGATTTTTTCATTCCAAATTAGGTAAGACTAATCCCATTAAAGTTCATTAGGTAAAACTTCTTCTGAATGCCAAATTAGGTAGGACTAATTCCATTACTTGAATTCTTCTATAAAGTAAACCTCCATTAATAATCATCAGAAATGGTATCTATATATACTTTAACATGTTTTTTTTTTTTCTCTTCCAACATATTCCTTATAGTCGAGTTAAACTTGTTAGAATCTATACATTTTTTTGGGGTCACTTTTCATTTAACGAATAACTTTTGATTATGTAATTTTTTATAAAATTTAACAAATAGTTGATTATTTAAAGAGTTTGTTGTCAGAACTTCCTAAAATTAATTTTAGACTATAGGAAAGGGGTTGAATTGTTTTATTATTTAAAAATTAGTTCTTTACGAAAATTTGTTCTTTAGAAAATAAGTTTTCTAAGTGTGAGAATCCAAAAAATTATAATCTTACTCACAAATGATTTGGACTTTCGTTTTGAAAATCTCATCGGTTAGGAAATGTCCAGAGACTAGACTAGTTCCTAACCAACGATTTTTGAAAAAAGTTCGAAGGAGTCGTCACTCATAATTTACTTAAAATATCGGAAAAAGAAAAGATTTTAAAATTACAATAAAGGCCTTCATAGCCATAATTGGATTCGGGAGTCAATTATGTGTAGGGGAGGTATTAAGCACCCTACAATGCCCTAAATCGGTACCCTATGATGATATTAGCATAATAATAAATAATATTTTTAATATCTTATCCCCTTTTATTATTTAATATTATTTACATGACGAAAAATATCTATTATCAACATGATTATTTATTGGCATATAAGAATTATAAATAAAATGATAAATAAAGAAATAAAATAATAAATAAAATAAATAAAACACAATAAATAAAAGAGAAGAATTTAAAACTTCTAAAGCAAGTCTTTTATAAGGGAATCTTTCCAAATACGTGCGGGGTGCGTTTTGGCAGCCCTTCACTCTACAAAAACTTCACTATCACTAAGAGATTTATATAGAGAGGAGGGAAGCTATGCAAATTTTTTTGGTCTTCTAATCCCTTAACCAAAGGGTTTCCTATATAGCCAACTAGGAGGCATAAACATAAGAGAGCTATCCGATGTGGAACTAAATTTTATAAAAATACAATCTTTTTTCTAGGCACCATCCAAGACCTTTAGAGAACTTGTTAATTGTCGGATTGTGTTGGTTTTTTTTTATGCTATCCTCACAATATATTGATCTTCAATTTCAATGGTTAGATCATTGAAATTAGGTCTATAGTGAGAGATACTATCATAATTAAATGTTGTCTGGTATAAGACTCCTGTTTTCTAGTTACAATGCGAGGCCTCTAGAGAATTCATTAACCGTTGGATCATGCAAAAAATTTAATAATATATTCTTAATAAATTGGTATTTAATTGCAACGGTCGGATTGTTAAAATTAGATCTTTAGCGAGAGATATTATCAAAACAAAAACGCTGCTCAATGTAAAATCTTCTAGAAAGGGGAACAAGCCGTTCCAACATTGGGAACGGGCTGTTCCAATTTGGGAACTGACATTCCATGCTCCAGATCAGTTTTTTTTAGTTTTATGGGCCTTTAGGGGCCGTACGTGCTGCTCTTTCTAACTGTAGTGAGAGGCCTCTAGAGAATTCGTTAACTGTTAGATCATGCTAAAATTTTGATGATATCTTGTCAATACATTGATCTTTAACATCAATGGTTGGATCGTCAAAATTAGGTCTGTAACGAGAGATATTATCATAAGAAAAATGCTTCCCAATGCATTTAGACCTCAAGGGTCGTTTGTCTCGCTCTAGTAGACTTTTGTCCTTGGTTTGGGTACCCCAGAAGAAATTGGGTGTCTACAACTACCTCTCTTTAATTGTCCTTTGGATGGTTAGATGTTGCTTTTCCAAAGGCAAGTAAAGACATAGAAATTTCGTCCGGGTCTTCTCTTTGCTTCTTTGTGCAGGTGCTTCCACATTGCTTCATTTAGATAGATGGGTTTGCCCGTATCCTTGCTCTTTGGAGTAGTTGATGTTGGGTTGCATACTCCATTGAGTAACAAGGATGAAAAACTGTACCAACTAATCTTCTATCTTTATGTAAATGCTCCACGCCATTTCTTCTAGTTGCTTCTCTGTGGTATTGAAGTGAAAATCTTGTTGTGCTTGCTACAGAGTGAGTATTATCTAAGCTTAGGCTCTCCAAGTTGGACTGATATTAAAGGCTTCAATCGGCCTCTAGTGGATACTCAGCGATGATCCTAGCTTTGACTTGAGGAACTTGGTCGTGTCCTTGATGTTGTTCACTGATTTGAGGAACTCGACGGTGTCTTCAAATTGAGAAGGATAGATGTTAATGCCCTTTGTGAAGGTGGGCATAAAAACCTTGAGCGGATACTCAATGGTGATCCTAGTTTTGACTTGAGGAACTTGGTGGTGTCCTTGATGTCGTTCACTAATTTGAGGAACCCGACGGTGTCTTCAAATCGAGATGAATAAATGTTAATGCCCTTTGTGAAGGTGGGCATAGGAACCTTGGGCAGATACTCGACGGTGATCCTAGTTTTGACTTGAGGAACTCGGTAGTGCCCTCGATGTCGTTCGTTGATTTGAGGAACTCGACGGTGTCTTCCAATCGAGATGAATAGATGTTGACGCCCTTTGTGAAGGTGGACGTAAGAACCTTTGGTGGATACTCGAGGGTGATCCTGATTTTGAATTGAGGAACTTGACGGTGCCCTCGATGTCGTTAAATGATTTGAGGAAATCGACGATGTCTTCAAATCGAGATGAGGGGTGAGTGTTCCTTGATCCAGCCTCTCTAAGCTAGACTGATATTAGGCTTCAGTTGACCTTTTGAGTATTTCTGCATGGCCTCTCCAAGCCTACAGAGTTGAGTATTTCCACGCGACCTCTCCAAGCCTATAGAATTGAGTATTTCTATGCGACCCCTTCAAGCCTACAGGGTTGAGTATTTCTACGCAGTCTCTCTAGGCCTACAAAGTTTGAATGGGATGTGTGGTAGGGATTCTGGTGTTGTTCCTACTGTGCGAGTATTGTGATGTCTCTCCAAGTGTCTTGCTTTGATGTTGAGTATTGTTGTGTCGGCCTCTCCAAGCTGTCTGCTTAGTGATGGTGACTATTATTGTGTCAACCTCTTTAGGCTGCCTGCTTTGATGATGAGTATTATTGTGCCGGCCTCTCCAGGCCGCTTTTTGTGATGATGAGTATTATTGTGCTGACCTCTCTAGGTCATCTGTTGTGATGATGAGTATTATTGTGCTAGCCTCTCCCAGCCGCCTATTGTGATGGTGAGTATTATTGTGCCGGTCTTTCCAAGTTTCTTGTTGTGATGATGAGTATTATTGTGTTAGCTTCTCCAGGTCACCTGTTGTGATGATGAGTATTATTGTGTCGGCCTCTCTAGGCCGCCTGTTGTGATGATGTAGTTTGAGGAATTTGGTGATGCCCTCGTTTGTTTGCTTGACTTGTAATGGAGACTGTCCAAAAGATGACGTACAAAAGGTGCTTAATATGCCTCTATGCTAGTGGGTGAAAGATTATCCTCTTGATGTGTGATTACTAAAGTGAATCCTTGTGGATGTAATGTGGGAGTATTGTTTGGGGTGGTGCTCATTGAAGTGATGTCTTGACCACCAAGAGGTAGGTGTGGATGTCTTGATTTTTGTGTTGGAGTTGTCGAAGTGATTGCTAGAGGACAAGTAAGCTCCTGTGGTGATGTGATATTTGCTGATGTGGCTTGAGGGTGTTGTGGTTGTCTTGCAGGCTTTTAATGATTTTGATTTTGTCGAGTTGGGAAGTTTGATTGGGTTGATGGGATCGTTGCTATAGGTAGACTCTACCCCTTGCTTGGTAGTTGAATCCTCGTGTTGAGGATTTTTCTACATCTTGATTTTATTACGATTTTTTCTTGTGTTGAAGCTTTGCCTTTTTTGTATTGTCATTTCCTATCACTATTGGTGGAAAGATCCCTTCTCCATGGTGATGGTGCTTGTTGGGTCTTTATTGATAATTATTATTTTGAAAGCCACACCTGGCTTTGGTGAGGAATTCATTCCTAGTCTTGGCATTCTCTTGAATCATGCTTGATTTAGTTGAAGAGTATAACTTGATCAAAGACATAATAAAGCGCGATGACTTCTTTGTGCTTGTAGGCTCGCGTATTCTTCTTTGGATGGTTCTACTCCATCTTGTTGTTGACGTGTCTTTCTTTGCTTGGTGGCTATATGGAACCACTTGTAGGGAGTGCCCTTGTTTGGGCTAGGATTTTGACATGATTTTGGCTCTTAAAGCCTTGTTTGGATGTTGAGCTTTTTACGAGTGCTTTGGCCTGATGATTCCCCCTGACTCGTAGCAGGTAGACACAAACAAAGAATGCAAAAGAAAATGCAAAAAAAGAATAACTTGGATTTTTTTTCAATTTTTTATTAAAAGTGAACTTATACCCTTTTGTGCATACTTGTACCATATGCATGCTATGCAATGATGCCTCTATGCTAATGCTTAAATGCATATTGATTTTACTTTTAAGAAATTAATCTATGCACATTAATTATTCGGGTGGATTATTAGCCTTTAGCCGTGTCAAACTCATTCCAGGTGTTGCCTCTTGAACCAGAGGTTTATGCAGTCTGGGCCTCTCGCCTATACCGGATATGATATATTAGCCCTTAGATCAGGTGTACCTAGACTCTATTTTAGGACACCTCCAACTTTTCCTAGTGAGTGTTCACTATGCATACTTTGCGCATCTCTCAAATTACCTTAATGCCATATAGGTCAAGAGGAAAGAATGGAAGGGGATATATACATATATATTTTTGCAAAAGTTTCATTAAAAGGGATTTTTTCAAAAATGATTTTTAGAAGAATGGCTAGCTGATGTAGGCTAGTGTTTAGGTTAATAAACAAAGCGTATCCATTGTAGGGAAGTTGTTGTACTTATCCTTTTCCTGTTTTAGAAATTGAGTGATGACTTGGGGTCGTGCTTTGATTGAATCATCCCCCCTAAGCCGCCTTTCAGTTTTCAACTCAGGTTGATGCTTTAACGTCCTAACTTTAGCCTTGGTCACCTGAGATATGTTCCCTAGCGGACATTTTTCTTTTGATCCTTACTTTTGCCTAAGTTACCCTTTTTGCTTGTGGGTCCCCTAGCAGACCTTGCCCTAGTTTTTGTGCAACCCCCTTTAGTGGGTTTCTTGCCAGGCTTATGTTTTTGTATCGTTCGTTTGAGATATGGGATTCTTTCTTTGTTTTATTAACCCCGATTAAGTTTAAGTTATGCTTTCAATTTTTATTGTTTATTGCAGGTTATTGTTTAAGTTATGCTTTCAAATTTCTTTGTTTATTGCAGGTTATTTAATAAGGCTTAAAGTAAAGAGAAAAAAAAAATGAGATAGATAAAAAAATATGGCATTAAAATAATATTTTGATCTACATGTGCCCTTTTAATGTAGCTCGAGGGGCCATACATGCCCTAAGTTTGTTACTCATACACAGAGAAATAGAAGGAAGGTGCCCCTTAGAGAGGCCTAGGTGGTCTAACTACTAGAGCTAGTCCTCCACTTGCTTGGATGTTGGCGCTTCAGAAGATCTCATGTAAGGAGAGGTACTTCATCAGCTTCTTCCCCTATGAAGGTGTTGTCGACCTATATCCTGAGCCTTTCCTAGGAAGTAGCTATAGGTAGAAGCAATAATAGAGTTTGGAGTAGAATTTCCATGGAGTCTTACTTCGCAAGAGGAACATTTAGGATGCCTTTCGATTTTTAGCTCGAATAAACATTGCTTTCTCTTTAGCCCTTTTTTGTTTTGTTTTGTTTTTGCCTAACACCCTTGTTTTAGCGAGTTCATTTTTTTTAACCTAATTTTTCCTAGAATGCCCTTTATGTGTTTTCGTTCTAGCGGGTTCTTAACAAGCAATGCTTTTAAGTATAATGTTTCCTCTCTCTATTGAAATTATCTTTGCAAGAAAGCTCTATTCATTTTGCCTTACATGTTTGAAGGATTCGTCGTCCTCCTCAGGTTCTCTTTATTAGCTTGCAACTCATCAAGAGTGTGGGTCTGTCCATTCCTAGTCATTCATCCTATCCCGCTTGGATTTCACGGTCCCACGACACGGCTTTATCTTGTCATTTAGGGAAAAAGTTGGCATCTTGATAATTAAAGGTTGTGGCGTTCTTTGCCCTTTACCCACTCGGATCATAACTAGTTTAACCATTAAGTGTGCCCCGCTCTAGAGTACAAGTTTGATTACCAACAACTTACTTTCCATTACTTCCGACTAATGCATATAGATTAATTTTCCTTTTTATTCTTATTTATTCTTTTACAAGGATGGATATGTTTTAAATGAATGTAATGTAAAATGTAGAGAAAGTTGAGAATTGATAAATATTAGTCTCATTAATTTGTTTATTGGTGAATGCTTAAATAGATTTTGACAATATCAAGCGAGAATCTAAAGAAATTTTTAAGTAGTTGATGTTTGTGTGAAACACGTCTTATTAATGCCTAAGTATGCACTATTTGTTTTTTTTTTGTATCAAAATTTTTGTCTTAGTAGACTGATAATTTGCTCCAAAAATTATATTAAAAAAACATTTTTGTCATAGTGGGTTCTTTTTTTTTCAAAATGTTTATATTAGATTCTAACAAGGTTTTCTTCAACAGACATATCAAAGCAAGGGCCCAACTATAATATTTTCAAAATTGATTTGGGTCTTTCTTTAGAGCGCAGATACTATCGTACATTAGAACATTCACTTTTCTTAACTTTCTATACATGTTGCTACCTAATCCTTCCTTAACTAATAAAATAAAATGAATGAGAATTAATGAGCTAATCTAGAATGCATGTCATTTTTTTTTGCCTGAACTTTATCATGTTTCTATTATGATGATACATGGTAAAGATAGGAATTTCTTTTATTCATTTCCTTTAAAATAAGAAACTAATTATATGATGTTAATGAGATGATAACCTAAGAATGTACAAAAGGGTATAAATTTTTTTATTTCTTCATTATCCATTTGCTTGTTTTAAAATCCAATCTACTCTTATTGAAAAAAATAATATAAACAAATGCACACACATATGCTCAATCAATGTACACCCACGAATGGTCACATTTAAATCCATGGTTTGGGGACCCTGTCAAAGAAAGTGCTTTGTATAGGAAAGTTCTAATTTTTCTCACTAGTCTTTAAAGGCTCCAAAGGTGGCCCCATTATAGGGATCTAGTACCTCTATCCTCATTACCTGACAAACTTTAAGGTCTAACGCAATATTTCGGGCAAGAGTAATCGGTTATCACCTTAAGTGTGATTTTTGACAAAGCTTGTAGGCTCTAAGTCTGTTCTTGGACCGATCGTACGTCAACCACTCCCTATATTTACACGCTCATGCCCTTGGGTGTAGAGGGAACTGTTGTGTGCAAGGGCTTGTCTACAGTTGTTTATTTCAAACATGTGCGAAATTTAAACAAACATACAAATATCAAAGCCAAACAAATAAAACAAACAAAGTAAAAGGAAAAAATATTTGAACTATTATTCTTATTTTGCTAATTTCATCATTTATTTAGGCTTGACCCTCTTTAAGCTTTCCTAGTGGAATCACCATCTGTTAAAACTTGAAAAATTTTGATCTTGCCCACAGATGGTTTGGACTTTTGTTTTGAAAATCTCATTGGTTAGGGAATGCCCAGAGACCAAACTAATCCATAACCAACAGTTTTTGAGAAAAGTTGGAAGGATTCGCCACCGATATTTTACTCAAAATATTAGAAAAAGAAAAGATTTTGAAATTATAATAACGACCTTCATAGCTAGAATTGGGATCGGGAGTTGATTACGTGTAGGGAAGGTGTTAGGAACCCTACAACGTCCTAAATCGGTACCCTATGATGATATTAGCATAATAATAAATAATATTTTAAATATCTTATCCCCTTTTGTTATTTAATATTATTTACATGACGAAAAATACCTATTATCTACATGATTTTTTATTGGCATATAAGAATTATAAATAAAATAAATAAAATGATAAGTAAAGAAATGAAATAATAAATAAAAAAATAAATAAAATAAATAAAAGAGAAAAATTTAGAAACTCCGAAGCAAGTCTTTTATAAGGGAATTCCCAAATGCGTGTGGGACGTGTTTTGGAAGCCCTACGCTATACAAAAACCTCACTATCACTTAAAGATTTATATAGAGAAGGGGGAAGCTATGCAACTTTTTTTGGTTCTCTAATCCCTTGGCTAGGGGGTTTCGTATATAGCCAACTAGGAGGGAGAAGCATAAGAGAGCTATCCAATGTGGAATTTTATAAAAATACATCTTTTTTTAGGCACCATGCAAGACCTCTAGAGAACTCGTTAACCATTGAATCGTGCTGGTGTTTTTATGGTATCCTCACAATATACTAATCTTCAATTTCAGTGGTTGGATCATTGAAACCAGGTCTATAGTGAGAGATACTATCATAACAAAAACACTGTTTGGTATAAGACTCCTGTTTTCCAGATGCAATGTGAGGCCTCTAGAGAATTCATTAACTGTTGGGTTACATCTAGTCCTCGCAAAAACTTCTGGGTTTTTCAGTATCACAACCAATTACTATTTAACACAACTCAACCACCTGCTAATACAACACCACTACACAACCACCTACTGTTATTATCAAACACTGAACCTCTTGTTGAGATTTTCTCACTTAACAATCTTTTTGAGAAAACAATCCCACAAAAACTTGCTACGAGATTACACAAAATGTATTATGATTCCTTTCTACCTTCCTACACCTCTGCACACTCATATTTGGGTAGGAATAAGGTTTACAAAATACTAAAGTGGAGATTTCTGAACGAATTAGAATATGAAGCAAAGATTGCAACTTGACAACTTGTGTTTTGATTTCTCTCTTTGATCTTGTTTGCTTCAAAACATGTCCATTGTCTTCCCTTTATAGTCTTTGAAAATAAATCCATTGAAGCTAACTTATTCTTTAAGTAGAGCTCACATCATTGTACTTTGTTTTTTTTTTTTTCAGTATCATCAACTTTTTCTTCAGATGAGGTACCTTTTGAGTAAATATTTTCTTCAAGCCTTCTAAGTAGAGTCTTTAGTACAAGTCTTCTGAAAAGCTATGTTTTAACTAAAGCCTTTTGATAGATAACTCAAAGTTCTAGTGTTTTGAGCCAAGTCTTTAAGAAATTCCTCCTGAGAAGAAATGTTTAACTTGAATCTTTTTAAACAGAGACACAAGATGCTCATTTTCTTGCTTGTGACAAACAAGAAATTATTGCTAATTGGCAGTCCAACTAGATTGATTCATATATAAAGATGTCTTGTATATCTTCTTGACTGCTTAAGCTCAAACAACCTTTAGAATAATTATAAGTATTTCTAAAACACCTGAACAAAATTATTAGCACACACATGAGAACTTTCCTGTATTAAAATTTGAAACTTACTGTTTTTCATTATTAAAAATTATATTTAGGTAGGATTCAACACTTCCTATCTAAGAAAATTTCAATAAATATCTTGATGGAGAACATTTTTAGGAGTTATTGTTTAAGAGAACATTTTTAAGAGTTTTTCTCTTCAACAAAAGTGTTTATAAAATTGTCTTTTAACATTTTATTTTCTTCGATACATCTTTTTCATCTTTATTTTTAAATTGAATTTCAATATTTTTAAAAGAACACAAATAATTAACAACAACCTTGTTTTGTAATATGATTTATTTATCATAAATCTAAATTATAATATATATGTTAAAAACATTTATTTCCTTAAGATATTACGAATTTTAATATAATTTAATTTATGTATTCAAAAAAAGACTATTTATTAAAAATTTGTAAGTATATTTTGGTTAAAAAAAACTAGCTTGTAATAGGCTTAAACTGATATTTAAGTATTTATGATATAAGTATTTTCTAAATCATTTATCTATGTTTTTTTTTAGGTTCATGGTATGAGATTCCATTAGATTTTTTTTTTCAATTTCAGTTTCTATTATTTAGGTTATATATATATATATTGAAGTTAGAGGAAAAACACATAGAAAGGGGTTGAATATGTGTGTGTGAAGGTTTAAAGAAATCCTTTTGCATAAAAGGCTTTTTCATATTTCATACTAACGTTTTCAAACTCAAGATGCATCTTACGTTTACTTTTAATATAACATTTAAAAGAGTTTTGCGTCTGCAAGTTTTATTGTCTGCACGAGAGTGTTTCTTGCAATAATAAGTTAAACAAAAGATGTTTTTCGTCTGAAAGCTGTTGTAGTGTGAAATAAGCAGTGAACAAGATTTTCAGTATGAAATACCAAAGAAATAAATTTGTGTATGAGAAGAGTAAAACAGTGCAAAGAGTTTTATACTGGTTCGCTCAGACTGAGCTACGTCTAGTCTCCTTCAATTGAAAGGTTCCATTAGATTTTCAATTAAGTACAAGTATTATCACCACTTCTAGTTTGCCGAGTATTGTCGACCACTTTTGGCCCACCAACTTCACTCGTTAGCGCTAGTATTCTTTGTTCAGCCTCTTTAGGCTCTTAGTGAGTATTCTCAACTACTCCTGGTTCACGAGTATTATCAACCAATCCTAGTTCGCCAACTTCACTCATTGGCGCTAGTATTCTTTGTTCAGCCTCTTCAAGCTCTTAGTAAGTATTCTCAACCACTCCTGGTTCCCGAGTATTATCAACCACTCTTGGTTTGCCAACTTCACTCATTGGTGCTAGTATTCTTTGTTCAGCCTCTTCAGGCTCTCAGTGAGGATTATCGACCACTCCTGGCCCGCTAACTTCACTCATTAGCGCTAGTATTCTTTGTTCAGCCTCTTCAGGCTCTTAGTGAGGATTCTTTGACAAGCCTCTCCAGGCTTATACAAGTATTCTTTCCCTAGTCTCTTCAGGCTTTACATATGATAGATAATTTGTTTTGAGTGTGTGGTTTACTCTCACAGAGAGGATACAAAGATTTACTACACTCACTAAGCTTTATGTTCCTAAGTTACACTTAGAACTCCTTAGTCTACAAAGATAAATACAATATTGTACATTTGACTATGTATGCTCTATCTCTGGTTTCGTTGCTTCTTGGGCTTGGAATCACTCTTCGCCAACCATTCCAGGTTTGGAGTCATGACATATTTATAGCCTCTATAAAATTTGCCCATTGCAAGTGTTCGTTGAAGCAGAATGTAGTCGTTCATGACTAGTTCGATCTTTCATTTAATGCACTTGATTTTGCATTAAATGTTGCTTCTTGTTTATAGACATTGCATGAAGTCTTCTAAGTTTTTGTTTGTGATGGCAAAGGTAGGAGAAGTGAAATGATGTTCTTCTCCTATTCTTCACCTCGGCTAGGATCTTCTTCAAAGGAGACTTGGATCCGAAACTTCAAGCACTTGAGAAGGAAGGATTCTCGGAATTAAAGTTCCTAAGCTATGGAGGGAAGTATCCAAGCTTAAGCATCAATGGAGAGCTCACTTCAAAGAGAAGGAATAAGGTGAAATTCCTAGGATTTTGGAGGTGAACTCTTAGAGACTTTGAGAGAGAAACTCGGCACTATGGCTCACAAATTTCATATATGATTCAAAGTGAGTACAATAGGTGAAGGAGGGAGCATATATGCATCCGAAAACTAGGAGTACACTTGGCGCCACATGAGTGGCTACCATGTTAGCGCCAAGATTTGAATTCAAATTTGAATTTGAATTCAAATCTTGTCACACATGTGTATGACCAATCCCATGAGTGCTTAATGTAATTAGATTGAATTTAGTATGCATTTAGGGTTGCATTTCGGTGTCACACTTGTGCATCCAAGGTGGTGCCAAATGTGTGACCTAAATGCAACTTAAATACATCATAAATTTAACCTAATTTACCCTAGTTCAATTAAACTACTAATCCTCCTTAAACCCTAATCTAATGACCTAAATACAATGGTCAAGAAAATACAATGAATAGGAAAAATTACAAGAAGAAGAATGAGCCTAATATTGGGTATCAAAAGCCCAAAGCTCAAGAAGCCCAAAAATAAGCCCAAATACAAAAACCCTAATCTATGGTCAAAATACAAGACCAAAAATCAAAGTAACTTCCTATACTAAGTAATGTAATAAAACATAGTGTTTATTCAAGTAAGGTCCATGTGAGAAGCACCCTAGGCCCACCAAGCCCATTGGGCCCATTAAGCTCTGAAGCAGTCAAGTCTTCAAGTAATCTTCTGGGAATAGCTCTAGTGGTTGGGCCTTTAGCCCATGCTCTTCCATCAGTTAGCTACAGTGTTTGACTTTCACTGTGACCTAGGAATTTCTTCTCCTTTTTCGGTCATCGTAGCTGCAGAGGCGTTGTCTTTATCTGAAAAAGTAATGTACTTTTTTTGACACACGCATGCTTTGACTTTTGGGCTTCCATTTCTTCTTCTTCTTCTTTTCCTTACAGCACGCGATCATATTGAGAGCTCTTTGTATGATTGTAGACGATGCCTGAATTGTCCCTTGAGACTCGATCCTTCAAATGCTTGCATGATAGTCTTTGTCTGCGTCTAGTAGTCCATGTGCATCTCAAGAGTTGATCTTTGTCTGAGCATTTGTCATCAATGCTTTGAATTCCTTTGGTCTGGTCAATATTGTAGATGGACAGACTTCATTTCTGTCTGGAATGCTTTTCAGTCTGTTATGTCCTTCGTCTGATATGTAGTTGACTTTCGTCTGATTCTTGACCAACCTTCGTCTGAATCCTTATGTTGCACTTTATGTTGTGCTTGACACACCTACGTCTGGTATTTGATCCAACATCGTCTGGTGCTCATGTCGTATTTCATCTTGCATTTGACTCTGCTTCGTTTGATCCTCGTGATGTTCTTTTCCTTGACTAATCTTCGTCTGGTAGTTGAAGAAGTTTCATCTGTGGTGTGTATGAACTTCTTCTCATTCTTGAATGTGCTTCGTCTGCAGCTTGATCATTTTCCTTCTTGTGCTAGACTTGGCTTCGTTTGACCTTTCCGTCTAATGCTTGAAGCTTTCCTTCCTTTATCTTGGTTCTAGTATAAGAAATGGCACATGCTCTGTTCTTCAACTTGCATGTACTTATGTTTTTTTGAAACACTAACACGCATGTTAGAAATAACAATATGTATTAAATTTGTCTCATTGAAAACTTTGTTGGGAATTGATTCGTTTGACTTAACACACACACACACACACATATATATATTAAATATTTTTAATTAGTTATGAATAAATAAAAATATTGACATCAAAAGTTAAAATGAAAAAAAATTAGTGGATACAAAAATTTATAAAATATTTTAAAAAGGGTAAAAAAATGCACATATAATAGAAAATGAAAATTATTTAAGTTTCTATAATATATTAAAGTTTAAATGTGTTTTAACTGTTTGTATTTTTTTCCAGGTTGTACCATTATTAAAATTTGTAAGCACAATTAGTCATTGCTGTTGTAATACCCCATTTTTCAAAATATTATTATTATTATTATTATTATTACATAGTATTTGATCAATATTATTTTATTATTATAAGGGGAATATTATTTTGTACATTTTAAATAATTATTTTGTATGTGTTAAATAGGTATTTTTATTAACATTTTTAAATAATTATTTATATATTTTAAGGGATAATTCAAGAGTTGATAAATTATATATTTTATTTTAAAATACAAAAATTTGATTTTATAAGATATTTTAATATTGAAATTATATTATTATATTTTGGATCAGAATTATATTATTATTCTTATTATTATAGAGGAAAAATATTTTATATTGTATATGTATTTATTTTATTTAATTATTTTGGGAAAAAGAGAAGCGGGTCAGAAGAGAAGGAAGATGAGTTGGACTGTCCCAGTCCAGTGAATTATTTTAAGAAAGGGGTCAGACATAGTTAACCCTATCTGCCTCGTTTGCATTCTGAAGGGTTAGCAAAGAAAGAGAGGATAAACAAAGAGCTCTAAGAAGGAGTATCCAAGAAAAGATCAAGAACGAATTCCCCTACATCAGAGTTATTTGGATTTATACAACCAGGTACGGGATAAAAAGATTATTTGTATGCAAAGTCACATGGGGTAATTAGGTAGAGGAGGAATCTTGTAGGATTATGGGTAATTTCATATTATTTCTGTCTGAGGAATTGATGATCCCATTAAATGTTGCATGTATTGAGGATTAGGAATATGCAAACAATTTGTAAAAATGATGATCTGGGAGAGAGAACGATATTGTAGAAAAGTGAGTTAGGTTTTAGAAAAATTGGAGGTTTTACTATTTGAGTTAAGATTCTATAAAATTGATGATTCAATCAGATTTTATATTAATTTATAAATGTTGTTATTATATTGTTTGGTGAAATTGATGATCTAGATGATAATTAAATTCATTGGGATGTGTTCTGTAAGTTAGGATTCTTATAGATTGATGAACACCCTTAATTATATGAATTAATGAGTAATTAAGAGATTTTACTTATAGATGTATCTTAGTATTTTTGTAGTATCTTTCTATGTGATTAACCAAATCAATTTTTGTTTGTTGGGTTAGAAAGTAGACACTTGGGGTTATAATTTAGACTCTATAATCGTGTAAAAATATTAAGAATTGATTGAGTTATGTGATTTATAAGTTTAGTCTCCATTCTAGTGCGCGAAATATTTTGTGTTGTTCACAAAAGTTGTAGTTTTGGGTGTTAGCTTTCTAATGACTTTGGAATCACTCAAAAAGGATGTGTATAACTCAAATTATGGTCCAGCTATCAGGATTTACGGTGCCCGACGCGGGTATTCTATTTTAGTTTGCATTTTTGACGTTTTGGGACCCCCTTTTTGGAATGTTTGTGATGATTTATGATTTCTTAGTGACGCTTATAATACTTATGATATGATTGAATGAGTTTGACGTGGAACTGTGAAATATGGTATTATATTGATTAATTTTGATGATGGTTGTGAATCATATGATGTTCAGTAATAACTATTGTATGAAGAGATATAAATGGTTCATGTGCTGGATGGAATGTAAATTAATTGTGAATTAAAGTTAAAGATTGATGTGTATGAGGGGGTTGTGCAATATATGTGTATGACTTATTATTTTGTGTGGAAATGTTGGTTGTGCATGTGATGTGGAATTGAATTGTGAACTGTGATGTGATGATTGGGCATAATCGTATGCGTGACACCAGGCCGCTAAGGGCGTGCACGTGATATGGTGTTATTTATGGATTGTTGTGGGCATGGTCATATGCATGATATAGTACTAGATGTGTGATGCATCAGGTACAATCGTATGCATGATATCGGTGCTAGTAATGGAATGCATTAGCACTGTGGGGTGCGTAACACAATGCTAGATGTGTGATGCATCAGTAGGGACGTGTACATGATCTGGTGTTGGATGTTTGACACGATGTATATGTGCAATTTGTTTATAAGTACATATGTGGATTGTGATGAGATGATAGAATATGTGGATTGTGATGAGATGATCGAATATGTGGATTTGAGAAATGATGTTGAACATGTTTGAATGATGAATGTTGTGTTTATGGATTATATTGCTTTGAGATTGTTTTGTGAAATTTCATGATGTGCTTTCTACATAAATATCTTCTTTTCTCACTGTACGTTTGTGGCTATTTTTAGGTAAGGAAGATGTGGACATGAGGGACATTCAAGGTGTCAATAATTGAGTCATGAGAGTGCTATGATAGTGTGACATCGAGACAAAGGACTTCTAGGACTTTAATTTTTATTGTAATTGGAGTTTTTACATTTCTTTTGAAACTATTTACGAACTTATTTTCTTTCTAAACTTTATTTTAAATTGATTAGATATTAGAAATGTATTTTCTTTTGGAGATGTGGACCATTTTACCTATGTTGGAGTAACATTCTTTATATTATTATATATTGGGGGATAATGGGTGTCACAGTTGCTGTCTCATTCGTATATATGATTTACAAGTTTTAAGTGATGTTTTAAAAATTAAACTGGTCATTAGTTTAAACATTGGTTTAAGATTCAATTGTTTAACTATATATGGTTGAACTATAATCAAATATGTATTAATAAAATAATATTAATTATTGTTAACTTAAAAAATAATATTAAATAAATATATAATATCAAAATTTTATAATACTAAAAGTTGAAATAAAATGTTATATATAAGTTTTTAACATTATGATAGAATTAGCTTCAAGGAGGATTGATTTCTCCTTTAGGCTTCTTCCTTCTCCCTTGATCTTTCATCCTTGCGATCTTTGATGAAAAAGAAACTTCAAAATGATGGAGGAGAATAGAGAATGATGGCACCACTCCATGTGTAACACCCTACATTTTCTAAAATTATTAAAAAGATATTTTAATTAATTAAAAGATTTATAAAGTATTTTAGTTGCTTTTAATAATTATGAGTATTTTAATTAAATAAGAAATATTTGTGATTTTTTTTGTATGTATAATATTCATCAGAGAAATATGTATTTTTATGATAATTTGTTATAATAAGTATTTGGAGAAAAATATGTGGTTTTATTATAATTGTTTATTGTTTATATATTTTATTTTAATTATAATGGTATTAAGAGAAATATATTTATTTTGTATATTTTATATTTTTAATTATTAATTATTTGGGTTAGAAGAAATATGTCTATTTGATATATCATTTATTTACAAGTTTTAATATTTGAGGGAAAGGAAAAAAGAACTATAGTTAAAGTATTTTTACAAAAGGTTTAAGTGTGAATTAAGTTTTTAAAAAGGGGATTACGATAGTTCTTTTATTTTTAAGTTTTTTATTTTTCATATTATGCATACGCTCTAAAGAACAGGAAGGAGAACACCTTGAAAATCCACATCCTTCATCAAACATCTTACTAGGGTTTTTATTCCATCGATAATAGTTTTAAATCTTCCAAACATCTTATGAATGGCTCCGTTCTCCTTCAAAGAGAACAACTCATAATGTCTCTAAAGAGTTATAGATTTTTTGAGCCTTACATCTTTAGTTCTCTCATGAGTTACCACTACAAAAAATATTCCATATATTGACATATAAAAAGTGTCACTATAGGTATAATATATGTAGGTATATACCTATTTGACATATAGCTACATACAATTTTAGTGTTGATTTTGAATGCGATTTAACAATATATTTTGTGTGTCACTATAGTCTATACCTACACTTTTTAACAATATACCAACATATATTATATTTATTGTGTGGGTAAAAGTAGTTTTTAGTGACACATATAGTGTTATTATAAGGTGTGTGTCACTATATGACAATTTTCTTGTAGTGTACCCTATTGGTTTGCAATATCTCTCTTGTAGTCTTGTAATTGCAAAATCTGTTGTATATTTTATTCTAGACATGTGTAATCACTTTCTGGCTTGGTTATTAGAACATCACCGCCTGTGATGATTTTCTAAAGGTGGTACTAGGTTGCCTTTATGATCATCTTCATTTTGTTCTTCTAATATAGGTAATCTTCATAAATCAATGTCAACTTATATCTAAGTCATTAATTATCATCTAGATATAAATAAAATGCTAAGTTACTTACCAAGCTCAAAGCATACAAGCAACAAGGCTTAAAACCAAACAAAACAAGATACAACTTGCACTCTTATTTATTAAGAGGCTCAAAACACAAAATAAACTACAAGTTGTACTCTTGTCTCTCAAGAGGCTCATTTGTAATCATCAAAACCAACTAGGATCATGTCTTCATCTTGAGCTTGATCAACATCCTCATGTAATCAGTTTATTTGACATTTGTTTTAGTTCTTGTTTTGATTACATGTAATTATGTGGTACCTTTATTTGAGGGGATTTATGAATTGTATTTATTCAGTAAATTTTATTTTGAAACTATTTTTTAATCTTATTTATTTTATATGTCCATGTTAGTATGTGGAATAACGTGTGTCACAATCATCTTAAACATAAAAATGTTTGAGTTTGTTAACATTAAAATAGATTTTTGAGGGATTTCAAATTTTCCTTTGATCTAACAACAATAGTGGAAGAAATTTGGCTGAAGGGTCTTATAAGTGATCTTGGGTTTCCTCATGATAAAGCTATCATTTTCTATATGTTGTCTAAATACAATTTGTTTGGCCAAGGACCAGGTACATAGTGACAGGACCAAACATATATATTGACGTCCAGTACCACTTCATTTGCATTAAGAAGAGGATTGAAATGTAGAAGATCAATACTAATGAGGATCCAATAAACATGTTCACAAAACTTGTTCCAAGAAGCAATCATGAATTAATGCTTGGAGTTAGTTAATGATTATTGTTGGAAATAACATTGTAAAGAAAGGATTCATATCAAAAGTGGAGAATATTTTATAACTTTAATCCTACCTCAATTCTATTTTCTATTTTCAGTTTTTTATGACCCCATATGTATATGATGTCTTGTAACTAATTGACACACAAAGTGAGTATATCTGTATTTGTATGAGGTAATTTTCATACAATTTGAAATCAATATAAAGTTTTTTCTTTATCATCTACATTTTTCCTTGTATCTTTGCATTAGTTTTTTTCAATCTTATTTATATATATATATATATATATATATATATATATATATATTTAGTTTAGGATTTAAAATTTAAAACTTAAGATTTAATTATGAATATTATCTTATTCATTTCTAATTACATAACTATGACCTCTGTAAAGTTTAAAGTAGTATCTAAAGTTATACTAATCTTATCAATTTGATCTTTATCTCATTTTAAAGCTAAAAAAATTATCTAAATCTTCTATTTTAACACCAAAGTTTACTTTGGCATCTCAATATTTTGGGCGGTGAGGTTCGCACGCGTGAAACTTGACTGATGGAGGAACAACTCGAACATTTACCCTCCAATGTGAAATCCATGGGTTCTAGAAAACCCCAAACCAATCTGAGTTCCAAAAATAAGTCCTAACAATCTAACCCTAATTAAATTATTTACTTAGTATAAGAGTTAATCATTCATACATTGTTAATATAAAATTTTTTATACTAATAATCAATCATATTTTTTAAATTATTTTATTTTATTTTTATTTTATTAAATAAGCAAATGATATGACACTATTAAAAGATATGATTGATTGTTAGTATAAAAAAACTTTACACTAAGAGTGTATAAGTGATTCTAACTAAATATCCACGTCTGATTTCTCCAACCACGGAGACGTAAAGTTCTCTTTAATTAATAAGGAAAAAGGTATTAGAAAAAAAAGAGTATTGAAAAATGTGTTACTATCACCTCTTTTTTTTTATATATTTTTTTTAAGAAAGCATTGAAAAAAAGTTACGGATTTCATGGTCTGTGTTAAAAATATAAGATTTAACGTAAGTTTTTATATTTACATTGATGTCAACAAATTCTGACATTTATATATATATATATATTAAAAAATACTTAGAGCAGAGAAAGATAAAATCTCGCATTTTATAAGCTTTTACATATGCCTCATTGGATTAGATAAAGGTATAAATATAAGTGCTCTATAAGATACTCTTTTGTCCATAGAGACTTTTCCCGCTTCTTTTTCCTAAAGTTTTGTCAAGAAAAGATAAAATTTTGAAGATCATTGTTTTTTATTTCAATGGTTGGAAAGCATAGAATATGAACAGATACCAAACATCCTAAGTCAATGTATTCGAGTGACGTATAAAAAAAGGATAATATCTGATTTCTTTTGATGTTGCAAAATACCTATCTTTAACCCAAGAAAGATATAGGGGAAAATAATACGTTATAAGAACCAATCTAATGGCTTAGCCTTTTGCTTTGTGGACCATTCAGAATTGGATTACCTGTTTTTCTTGATGTGGCCTACAATGATTCCTCACCACGATGGCCAATCCGAGTTGTTATTAGAAAGCCATTAGGCGTAACTTTAGGTCTAGTGGTTGTACATCATCAAAAGGCCCTTCAAAAGACACATTAAAGGGGCATAAAAGCATATGCATACGTGAGAGAGACAAAGAGAAGAAAGGACATTGGATAAAAAAAATGAACTATACAAAATTGTATAGCTATTAATTGGAGTGGATGTTGCACATTGGCCGGTGGTGATGGGAATCGTAATCTAACCCAAAATTTAATATTGTTAGTAAAAATATATTGATGGAATGATCCATTTAATCTAATAAAGACATTTAAAGGAACTAAACTGAAAACTTTAAATTTAAAGAAATCTAAAATTAAAATGAGGGACAAAAATTTTATTTTAACCTTTTTTTTAATCTAGGGTATCATATATGACAACTTATTACCGGTGGGTCAAACTATATTCAAAATTTACTTAATATTGATAACTTATTTTTTCTTTTTTAATCATGATATTTGTACGAATTATATTTATTATTAAAAGTAGTGACTAATTTTTGTTAAGGATTATGAGTACATACAAGATAAATATGCATTTCTCATTATAATCTATTTCATATCCAAAATATGCATGAATTTGAATCCTGAAAAAAACTTGTAGGATATCCTTTCATCATTTGATTTATTGGTTTGAAGTTTAGTACTTGTTTTGATATACTTCATCAAAAATACTAATAAAAGAAGAAAATAACAAAAAATGAAATTAGTTTATATACAGGTTAATTTATAAAAGTTCTTTTATATTAGTTGTTTTAAAAAAGTAAAAAATACTTTTAAATTATCTATAAACTTAACTTACAAATAAACTTATTTTATTTATTCTTATTTTCTTCTCGTCCAACTACTTATATATATATAAAAAAAGGAATAATCCATTCAGACACATACATAAGTTTTAAGTACAAAACTATCTAATTATGAATAAAAATATTAAATGAAAACACTATAAGAATGTTTCAATTTAGAGTCGGCCAAAAGTCGACTCTAAATCATAAAAGTCGACGCAATATTGTCGGTTATTCGTGGTTTTAGGTCGACGCTAAATAAGTCGACACAATTTTTTTTGTGTCGGCTAAGCTGTCACTAACAAATTTATTTATTTTAATTTTTTATTATCGGTTAAGCCGACACTATGTTGACACAAATTTTATTTTATTTTTTTATTTATCTTCTTTTTCTCGCTTATCATTTATTCGTTCGTATTTTTAACATTCCTGGGACTCGATCCGTGAACCTTGAGGTCTTAAGTGAACTTGATAACCAAGTGTACTAGAACACATTATGCGTATATAACATTGGAAAAATTATTTTTATCTCTTTAAAAGCACGTATATTATTTAAATATAGCGTCGGCTTTTCCGACGCTAAACTTAAAATAAATTTAAAATTAAATTTATTTTAAGTTTAGCGTCGGAAAAGCCGACGCTATTCTTTAAATATAGCGTCGGCTTTTCCGAAATTAAGTTAGTGTCGGAAAAGCCGACGCTATATTTAAAGAATAGCGTCGGCTTTTCCGACGCTAAACTTAAAATAAATTTAAATTAAATATTTTAAGTTTAGCGTCTGAAAAGCCGACACTATATTTAAATAATAGCGTTGGCTTTTCCGACGCTAAACTTAAAATATTTAATTTAAATTTATTTTAAGTTTAGCGTCGGAAAAGCCGACGCTAAATCTTAAAATAGCGTCAGCTTTTCCGATACTATTTGCGTTAATTATAAGCCGACGCTTATTTTTCGCCGCTTATTCAGCGTTTTCTTGTAGTGAAACAAGGTATACTTTATAATAAAAATATATTGAAAATAACAATTGATAAATTTTAATTATTTTTCACGTGTTAAAAGAATACATGACAGACATTATTTGGCTGATATACATAAATTGGGTGACGAGGATGTAATGGAAGAGGTGACAGAGCCACGTGATTGACCCACCACCACCACTCCTCCTACCATCAGTGGATGTCTTGGTTGGCTTCATGTCAACGCTAACAGCCAAACAACTCACCCCAACAATTTCCATTACTTCTCCCACAAAAGTAAAATGTTAACATCATTAACTCATTTGACAAAACTCAACCTCTTTGCCCACTATCCCTTAGTTACACTTCTAATCTCCACAATTTCACCTACAACATCACAGTTTTTAGGGTTTTTGTGATTCAAAAGTGAATGTAACTATACTCATGCCGACTTTAATTCTTTGTCCGCAAATTTTAATAACATTAAATACAACCAAGGTTTCGAAAAAATACTCTAATTGTAATTTCAGCCCTAAAGATCCGAATTTTTCTTCCAAATCTTTAACCATGAGAACACCATAATTACAACCATTTTTTTTAATTATAATATTCTTTTATCTATCAAAATTACGACAATAATTTCAAATTTCAAATTTCAAATATAAAACTCTTTTACATTCTGATCCAATTCTCACCACTAAATCAAACCTAATAATTTTAATCATAGTATTACAAGAAATATGTATCAAGGTCAGGGGTTCGAATCTTACCTTGAGTATGCAGTTACGTTAAATCTTGGGACCAGCTATCCCACCCTTTAAGGTACCTCCAACGTAGTGAGGAGATTAATCACCGCTATTGGCAGTGGATACTCCAGAAATAAAAAAAAAAATTATTATGTATAATATATGTATTTTTTTCTTTAAATATTCTATTTTATATCTAATTTTAGCATTGGAATCTTAAACCATTTGATTAAGTAACACACATAACTACTATATAGACTTTAATTTATAACCTTGATGTACCGTCTTTTATTGTGTGACATGGTAACACTATCTTAATTTGAAGCCTTTTCTTATGCTAGTGGTTTTGTAGCTCTTGTAGTTAGAGGCAAGAGGTGGGTTATCAGAAAGTGAAAAATAGTAGATGAAGAAGAGAATGATGGAGGAGAAAGAAGAGAATGATAAGAAGCAATCTTGTGGCATGAAGGAAGAGTGCGTGAGGAAAGTAGGGTTTGGAAGGGGCGAAAGAGTGAAGAGAGACGAGTGGAGTGAAGGGGCGGTGTCAAGGCTCCTTGAGGCGTACGAGGCCAAATGGGTGCTGAGAAACAGAGCCAAACTCAAGGGCCATGACTGGGAGGACGTGGCCAGGCACGTGACGTCACGTGCCAACTGCACCAAGACATCCACGCAGTGCAAGAATAAGGTGGAGTCCATGAAGAAGAGGTACAGATCAGAATCAGCAGCCGCAGATCACGGTTCCTCTTCTTGGCCGTTCTATTCAAGGCTTGATCTTCTTCTCAGGGGAACTGCCCCCCCGCCTCCGCCGCAGTCGCCGGTGGAGCCGTCACAACCGCCTCCGGCAGCTCCTTCACTTGCGAATGCACAAAACTCGCATGGATCTTATGGTTATGGGGTTCATGATAAGCTGGCCAAGGTAAATTCCAATGCACACTTTTTCTAAAAAAATTTCACTGTTATCATTTTTTTCTTTAATTTCTTTGTTTTTTTTTGGTGAAGTTCAATGGGTTAGAGAGGTTTCTTATAAAATTATGACTGGTTTATGTTGGAAATGATATTGCGGCATGAATATGAATTTTTTTTTTCTTCTCTCTTGAGGGAACAACAGAAGAACGATACTGATTTATACTTTATAGACAACCTTCCTTATCATTGTTGTAGTCGTCTCTTTTTTATATTTTAAATTTCAGCTTAGTTTCTTAAATTTATGAAAGTTTTACTTTAGTATCTTAAGTAATTTTATTAAATTAAGTTGGTCTTTCTGTTAATTTATCTCAATAATTCTGTTATAACTTAATTAGTGACATGTGACAAATTGTAAGAATGTTATGTAAATCAGAATTAATATCATTATTAGTGTAAGTATAACAATTTAATAAGTTGCTACACTTAGTATAATGTAGTTACAATGCAGTAGAAAAACATAAAGAATACACTAATATAGAATTTTCATTTAGCAGTACCTGATCATTCATGCAATAAATATATGTATAGGGTATAAAAAACATAAAACAATTTCTTCCAATTTTGACTTGAAAACATATGATAGAATCTAGGTGGTAAATGGAAGCCAAATTCATCGACCTTTGATTTCTATCTCCTTTCCAATCTTCACACATGACTCCAAGTTGAAGAAAATCAAACAAAATATGGTGGAAGACGAGATGTGGTGTGCCAACTTTCAAGGAAAGGATGATCAAGAAGAGAAGATCTTGCCACAAGGAGGATTTCCTCCACAAAAGATCATTAGGAGTAAAAACTCCAAAAAGAGAACATGACCTTTAGAAGAGAGAAATTTCTAAATCAATCTCAAATATCACTAGTGCAAAATATACAATCTACGTCAGCGTATTCTCATCGGACATAAAAACACCCGACGTTAAAAAAACGCGATGACAATTTTGAAAATAAAGCAAACTTTTTTTTACGTTGGACAACTGATAGGACGACGTAAATGTGAACATCTACGTCGGACATTATCCACACCCGACTTAGATTTTCAATTTTATGTCGGCCCTAGGTGTAGTCCGATGTAAAATAGCCTTTTAATTTCCCCAGATGCACTTCGTTTTCTTTGCGCGTGACATTTGTACAGAACAGAGATACGAAGGGCGTTTGAGGTCACTACTTTCCGGCGAGGTTTGTGGTCATTTCTGGTGACTCTGCTTTCCAGCTAGGGGTGTGGGTGTTTTCAGTCACACTGTGGGGAGTTCCCGACGTTTTGACTGATTGGATTTGGCATTTGAGGTTAGGGTTGTGGTTGCGTTTATGGTTGCATTTGTGGTTGCGTTTTTTGTTGCATTTTTTGTTGCATTTCTAGTTGCATTTTTTGTTGCATTTCTAGTTGCGTGGTTTGTTGCATTTTTTTGTTTTCTGGTTGCATTTTGCATGGTTTGTTTGGATTTGTATATAAGGTCGCGTGAGGTTGTTTCGTGCGCGTAGAGGGCCAAGAGGACGGCCTCGAAGTCGGCCTGGGGCTTCCGGTCGGCAACGCGGGAGAGGTAGATGCCGCTGATGACGGGGATGTGTGGGAAACCATTTTACGTCGGACATGGTGGATCCGACGTAAATTTACGTCTCCCGCATTAACGTCAGACTTTTTTTGACGTAAAAACCCCAAAATAACTGACGTAAAATACCTCTTTTGCACTAGTGTATACTCCAAAATTGACGGGAAAAATACAAGGAAAGACAATTATAGAGTGAGGTAGCTTAGGGAGAAAGCTAGGCAAATCAAGGTCAAAATAGAACCATTGTTGCCTAACCATGATCAAGTGGCTTGCCAAATTTGAAATTCAAATGTGGCACCTAGTTCCTTGGCTCTAGAAGTCGTGTTCCTTGTGTGCTCCAATATTATACCACCATGTGCTCTAGATCTAGATTAGTGTATAAAGATTGCCATGTCACAAACAAGGATGTGGTGTGCCTAATGGATGGCACATGTGATTAAATTGATTTAGCTAGCCTAAGGTAGGGTGTATGATACAATAAGTGGACGTCCAACCCCTATGTGGGTGGCGCCACGTCTTAAGCCCAATAACTAATCATTTAATTACATGAACTATTTAATAGTTACACCTCTTAATCTGCTAATTACACCTAAAAGAAAATACAAGAAAAAATAAATGTTATACTAATTAACCCATAATACAATGTCAAAATAAAAGACATATTTACATAAGAAGTGTTGGGCTATATGCCTTGAAGGTTGTAGCTCAAGATGAGCTTAGGCCCGATATCATCATTCTAAACCTAGTCCTTTTGTATTCTCCTAGCCATGGTCCTAGTAGTAGAACCCTTGGCCAAGGCTATTCCATTAAAATAAATCCTATAATTGGGTTATGTGGAGAAAAAAAGAGACACTAAAAGGAGGGGTTGAATAGTATCAATAAAAAAACTCAACACTTTTCAAAATAATGAACTAGTAGCAAGACCTTAAGAGAGTAGATAAAGAGTAAGATAAGAACACACAATGCTTTTATACTGATTCACCTCAACCACCGAGGCTACATCCAATTCTTGATTAACTCGATCAAGTTCCATTATCTTTTATAAAGATACAAGTATTCTTTCACAAGTCACTTATGAGTCAACCTAGGTGTTGTTTGACTAGTCTCTTATATTGCTACTTATCACCTTTAAGGTGCCAAACGAGAGGAGCCATGTCTGTATTAGTTACAAGTAGCTTTTTTTTTTGTTGAAGATTTTCGTGCTGTAAGGGATATGTTAGTCCTTTTTTTGATACAAAACATGCCTTTAGTTCCTTTAGTGAATTGTAAGAACTGAAGAAGCTTTTTCTATTCGATCTATTAAGGAATCAAGTAGACAAAGATGATTCTGTTATTGGACATATATGCCACCATGTGCTCTAGATCTAGATTAGTGTATAAAGATTGCAATGTGACAAACAAGGATATGGTGTGCCAAATGGATGGCACATGTGATTAAATTGACTTAGCTAGCCTAAGGTAAGGTGTATGATACAATAAGTGGACGTCCAACCCCCATGTGGGTGGCGCCACCTCTTAAGCCCAATAACTAATCATTTAATTACATTGACTGTTTAATAGTTACACCTCCTAATATGCTAATTACACCTAAAAGAAAATACAAGAAAAAATAAATGTTATGCTAATTAACCCATAATACAATGTCAAAATAAAAGACATATTTACATAAGAAGTGTTGGGCTATATGCCTTGAAGGTTGTAGCTCAAGATGAGCTTAGGCTCGATATCATTATTATAGGCCCAGTCCTTTTGTATTCTCCTAGTCATGGTCCTAGTAGTAGAACCCTTGGCCAAGGCTATTCCATTAAAATAAATCCTATAATTGGGTTATGTGGAGAAAAAAGAGACACTAAAAGGAGGGGTTGAATAGTATCAAAAAAAAAACTCATCACTTTTCAAAATAATGAACTAGTAGCAAGATCTTAAGAGAGTAGATGAAGAGTAAGATAAGAAGAACACACAATGCTTTTATACTGGTTCACCTCAACCACCGAGACTACATCCAATTCTTGATTAACTCGATCAATTTCCATTATCTTTTATAAAGATACAAGTATTCTTTAACAAGTCACTTATGAGTCAACATAGGTGTTCTTTGACTAGTCTCTTCAAACAACTATCCAAGTATTAGAAGATGTTTCTACTTATCACCTTTAAGGTGCTAAACGAGAGGAGCCATGTGTGTGTTAGTTTGAAGTAGCCTTTTTTACTTGAAGATTTTCGTGCTTTAAGGGATATTTTAGTCCTTTTTTTCTGATACAAAACATGCCTTTAGTTCCTTTAGTGAATTGTAAGAACCGAAGAAGCTTTTTTCATTCGATCTATTAAGGAATCAAGTAGACAAAGATGATTCTGTTATTGGACATATCATTAATGTTATACATACAAAGAATTTGTCTTACAGATGAAGTACTTTGTTTGTGAAACTTAATGTCCTAATAATTAATCATTTTATCCCTATTCGTCTTAAAGCTTGATCTAAAAAAACACTTTTCTTTCAAAATAAGATCCATTTTTTTATTATTAAAACTTAAAGTCTGAGGGATTTAAGATCATCTTTTGACCTAATAATCTCCCCCTTTTTGATGGTGACAAACACATTTTTGAGAAGAAAAAAATTTAAGCACATCAAATCTAGTCATTTTCAATTTTAGACAAAAATTATTAATCAATATATATATATATATTGAGAAAAAGTGATGTGTTTAGACGATATGTTCATTTTACTAAGTCTTCAAAGTTTAAACATTGTCATTTATTATAACAAATAACATATTCTTATTAAAGTGAAAATACTCACTCAAGAAATTTTTCATGCATGCATTTTTAGCAGAGAAAAAAAAATCCTAGCAATTTCTTCATGCATTATTCATAGAGAAAAAATTTGTTTCAAGATATCATAGCAAACGTTATTGAAATAAATCATGCATGAGTATCAACATTTATATATATATATATATATATATATATAAGAGCATGTAAGTATAGAAATAAATCATACATAAGTATCAACATATAATTATCTATACTAGGAAAATGATATATCAAGACTTTATAAACATAATAAGTATGCTCCCTTAAGATAGAGCAAATAGTTTTAATAGTGCATAGAACAAAAAGACTTAAATAAAGGTTTTCAAAAACAAAACTAATGTTGTACTCCTTTTTTTGGCACTAGCAAAAGTCGGGACCAAAGTAGAACTAGTCCAAAGACTCATCATTGGAGCTAATGTTGATGTGGAGCTTGGCGAACAACTTCTAATACTTCCTATCAAAGAGATGATGCTGACAAAATGATTCTTACAGTGTTGAGATTAGGTGGGTGACCACATTCTGAGTTCAAATATGGAGTAAAAAACAACATCAGACGACAATGGCATCCAAGAGGTGTCCTGAGCAAGTACAGAAGGGGCAAGAAAAGTAGTTACAGGGGTAGTATAAATAAATGAAATATTTATAGGCAAATAAGTAATAAAAGGAAAATGAAAAGGTGAAGAATAGACGAATGTGCAACATAGTCAGTAAAGAGCATTGCTAATATAAGGATGAGTAGTAGGAAGAGGTGGAGTTTGTTGGTAGTAAGGACCAATGGTAAAGAGAGGATAATCTTTGTCTATACTAGAGGCACCAGACTAATAGCATTTGGCATACCTCATACACCATACATCCTTAATGTAGTTGGCCTTTTTCTCCTTCCTTTTGCAAATAGAGTGTTGCACAACTTGAGTTTAGACTCAACTTGGAAGAATTTAGTCAAGGTTGGATCTGACATGGTCATTTGGCTCCACCAATCATGAAAGGAAGATTGTAAGGGGTTCCCTTATAACCTAACTCCAAAGCAACTTAAAACTGGCAAACATCTTTAAGTTCATAGTGTTTTTGATTGATGAGTGCCCTGGTTATGCATCCATACGATGTTGACCATACAAATCATAGGTTCAAACTTTAGCTACTTCAATAGTCTAAGAATGAATGGTTATGAGTTGCTCGTCACAGTAGAACATCTGGAGGTACTTCTTTATATTGAAGTGGGGTAACCTTCTCATGGAATTATAAATATGAATGTCTACATCTTTGTCGATGGTTTGCTCCTCCATAATCCTCTCCATTTTTGACTCCTCCTCAGACACAAGCTTGATGTCCCTACATTCTCACTTGGTGGCCCGAGAGAGGATAAGTCCTTTGATTGTCATGGGTCTCGTACTACCAAGGAGATGTCTACGTTCAATGGTATGGCCTTAATTGCAAAATCTTCAAGAAATAGTTGAGCAATTTCATCAGCCAGTCCACGGGTCTATTCAATTGGTGGTGAGATTGCTTCTATTTCTGCCACAGGTGCTCTAGACGATATAAGTTGGACTATTGGGGTGGCTTTAGTAGATGTTTTGTTAATTAGAGTCTTAACCTCAAACACTCTTATCTAGGTTGAACAAATACTCTCTTTTACATTAGATTCTCTTGTTTGGGTAGGATAAATACTTTCTTTAACAATAGACATGCCTATCTATGTTGGTCAAAGACTTTGGTCATTAATAGACACTCCTATCTGCATTTTACTACATTATCAGAGAGATGAATTGTCGTTTCAAGCATTTTTCTAACTTATTTAATGACCAATTCAAGTTTTTTCTTTTTCTATTCTTTTAACTCTTTCTAGGAAAGATGCTTGGCACTCTTGAAGCTCTTATCTTCTTAGTTCTTCATTTTGGGCTTTGGAAGCCCATGCACAAGGCATCTCTTTTTGGATTGTTGAAGTTAGGGAGGCTTGGTTGTTGTTTGAGGTGTTGGTGAGTAAGTTGAAATAAGGGTGAGAAAGGCAAAAAGAAGAAAAGGTTTATCATTTAAGTCAAAGGAAGAGTTAAGAATGGTGGTTTGAGGGTGAGAGGTAAGGGCTTTTTTTTTTTTTTTTCTAGTAGGAGGGGTTTTGTTTTTGGGTTAGTGTTTGGACTAGTGTTTGGGTTAGAAGAGGGTCGTGGAGAAAGCATTGGCCAGGGGCAAGTTTATTGAGCAGGAGTTTAATACCTAATTCTATTTTCACTATACCTTCTTTCCTCTTCAGACTAGAAAGAAGATGACTAATCCCCATTCTCTTGAGGGTGGTGAGGTTGATTTCTATCACTCTCTTACCTTACTCGTAGTTGGTGGTGTTGATGATGGCATTCATATTGAACTTTGTAAAAAAATCCTATATGTAAGCCCTTTTACTTCTTTCCTACTTTAGCTAAGACAGGAGTTCTAGTAGTTGAAAACCAAGATGGGAAGATTTATCGCAATCCCTAGATAAAGGTGATAAAGATAGAATCTATCAACATTTCAAATGTTATCCTTGGAGCCAGATCGAGGGATGAATATGTTGAAGAGAAAATTATGTAGCAGCATGTAGAGGGGCTTCATGTTGGCAGCATGAAGGAACCATTCAACTTCATCTAATTAGAAGGCTGCTTAGAAGGATAGAGCATAGTGTCCATCGTCCCTTTCATGATGACCTCTTCCTAGTTATCAGAGTAGACTAGTATTTCCTTCTTTCAACTTGAGAGGGTTGTAATAGAGGTTGGAGTGATCCTAACCTCTAGTGCATCAACCTTTTACACAATAGCATTGTTTTCGACCATTGTGGATGCCCAAAAGTAGGCATATGATGTGTGAAACTAGTTGCACCGAAGCTCTACAAAGTGGGACCATCCAACCTTTTCCAAGTAATACTTCATTGAATAGCTATCGTCTTGCAATTACATCAAGTCGATGTACTTCCTAGGAAGGAAATATGTGGAGGTACTTGAGAGAGATGAGAGTATGTGAGTAGTGAAAAAATGGTCAAGTGTTTGAATATAGTAGGTTAGAGTAGTTTTGTTTTTCCTAAACATGAGTGGTAAAGTGAAAGAACAAGGAGGGAGAAGATACCGGGCTTAAACGATAGTTCCTTTGATCGTCCCACTATTTCGCATAAACTTTATTTATTCCAATTTTCATAATCAATTAAAAACATTAATGAGAAATAAATACAAAATACACATTTTCAGATGAAAGACAATATGTATCAAATTAATGAGCAAGTAGATCATGGATGTACATGTCAGCATAAGATGATGTATGACAGATGAAATGTGTATGATAAAAAAACATGTAAGATGATGTACATATATGCTTAGTCTAAAATTCATTTTAAATAGATGGTCTTTAGTTAATCTAAAACATTTTTTAGCTAGAGCTTTAGTAAAGATATCATCCCATTGGTGATCAGTATCCATAAACTTTATGTCAAAACTTCTTTTTATAAATAATCACAAATGAAATGATATCTTATCTTTATGTTCTTTGCTTTGGGATGTTGTATGAGATTTTTAGAAAGATTAATGGTTCTAGTGTTGTCACAGAAAATAGGTATGTTATGTTCAAAACTAGAATAGTCTTGCAATTGATATTTCACCAAAATAATTGTGAGCAACAACTAGCAATAGAGATGAAGTTTGTTTCTATAGTGGAAAAAGCAATAGAGTTCTACTTTTTGATTGCCTATGAAATAAAATAAGGACCCAATAAGTGACATCCTTTACTTGTATTTTTTCTTTCAATCCTATCACCAACATAGTCTACATCATAAAATCTTACTAACATGGAATCATTTTTTTTCTCATGGAACAAACTTTGGTTAGCAGAACTTGCAAGATATATAAATATACGATTTACAACTTTAAGATGAAACTCTCTAGGATCATGAAAACACATAAGTATACACTATACATGATTTCAAGTCGATTAGTAGTAAGATATAAGAGTGAACCAATCATACCTTTATAGATCGTCTAATTTACTGGTTTACCTAATTCATCTTTTGACAAACCTATAGATAGAGGCATAGGTGTAGGCATAGGTTTGCGGTAATTCATCTTAAATTTTGAAAGAAACTCCTTTGTGTACTTTTATCGATGAATGAATACACTGTCATTTGTTTGCTTGATTTGCAGTCCTAGAAAGAACTTTAGCTCACTCATCATACTCATTTTAAATTTTATCTACATTATCTTATAAAAATCCTCACATAGAAATTTATTAGTAGCATTAAATATGATATCATCAACATAAATCTATACTACTATAATACATGTGCCGAACTTTTTCCTAAAATGAGTTGTGTCAACCTTGCCTCTCATAAAGCCATTGTTTTTTTAAAAATTGTTTAATCTTTCATACCAAGCTTTAGAAGCTTGTTTCAAGATACAAAAAAACTTTTTTTTAGTTTGAAAATATAATTTTTGAAATTAGGATTTTCAAAACCAAGAGGTTGTCTTACACATACTTCCTCATCAACAATACCATTTAGATGCTCTTTACATTCATTTGAAAAAGTTTGATGTCTTTGTCAGTTGCAAAAGCTAACATGATCATGATACCTTCAAGTCTGGTAGCAAGTGCAAAGGTTTAAGTAAAGTCTATATCTTCTTGGTGATTGTAGTTGGTGATTGTAGTCTTGTGTCATTAATCTAGCTTTATTTTCGACCATTTTACCTTATTCATCTAACTTATGTTTGAAGATTTAGAACAAGTGGCCAAACATCATTTCTTTCAAATTGATTGAGTTTTTCTTCTATAGCTAGAATCCAGCTGTTGTCTTTGAGTGCTTCATCCATTGCCTTTGGCTCTATATATAAGACTAGACCATAAAAAGCATTGCCTCTAAAGGAAAACCTTATTCTAACACCTTCAACCTTATCTCTAAGGATTTGATCTTATGGGTGATAGTTTATAAACATCTAATCTCTATGAGATTTGGATGTATCATCTGACTAATTTGTCTGTCCTTTAATCTTGATAACCATTACTCCTTTTCATCTGACTCATTCGCCTTCTCAGTTCAATATGAAAGTACGCAAGTTCCTTTATTTAGATCTATTAGTTTCTTATTAGTCATTAAAGCATCATTAAACTTAACATGGATTGATTCTTCAATAATAGAGGTTCTAGAGTTAAAGACTCTATAAGATGAATCATAGGTGTAGGCATAGGTTTGCGGTAATTCATCTATAAGAATTATAATAACAGTAATTTAATATATTTTTTTATAGTAAAAAAAATAAAAAACAATTTTCTCATGTTTTTTAAGAGATGATAAAAATATAAGATGTGGCAATATATATATATATATATATATATATATATATATATATATATATATATATATATATATATATATATATATATATATATATATATATATATATATATATATATAGGGAGCATATCAAGTGAGACGAAATTTATTATGAGAGATGAGAGGGTTAAAATATAACTCTTAGATTAATTTCCTCTCATTTGATTAAACTCCAAATTTTTTCTCACTTGATTAATCTAAGGGTGAAATTTTAACCCTTTCATCTCTCATAATAAATTTCCTCTCACTTGATATGTTCTCTGTATATATATGAGGAGATAGATGCTAATTGCATAAAGTAGGATATCAAATATACGGAAGACAAAACTTTGAATTTGGTTTAAGTATCAGTTTGCAGTTACAAATACTTTAATTTTAATTATATGATTTATGTGTCTTGGGTGTCTTTCTTTTATAGGAGTTTTATGAATTTATGACATCATTGGTATTGATCGTTGTCATTAAATTATTATATAAGCGAGTGAAAGTATGTACTAATATTTTAATTTAGGTCCTCTAAACTGCTCTTCTTAGTCCTAGGTCTTGGCCAGATCTTGCCTCGTAGGTGAGGGGAGGGTACCTGCAAAGGTATCCGACACTCAAGTGAGTACTCGGTACAGAGTAATAAATGCTACTATATTAAAAAATCATACCTGACTCTCTGTCCCATCACCTACGTATTTATAGTGACGTATTTGGGCCTGATGGGCCTTCTGTCTTGGGAGATGGGTAATTAGGGATTTACATCTTTTGGTTAGTCTTGATCTCAACTAATTAGATGTAGCAAGTACCGTGTAATCACTATCCTAGTTTGCCTTTGCTCAGAATGGGTTGAGTGCTCCCCTCTTCGGTCAGGCTATTAGTCGAAAAGGTATTTGGTTGTCTTCGTGGCTGAAGGGGTATTCGGTTGTCTCTGTGGCCGAAGAGGTATTCAGTTGTCTCCGTGGCCGAAGGGGTGTTCGACTTGTCCTTTGCCCGGATGCTTTTGTCATGGTGCCTATTTTTCCGGGTCGTCCCTTCGGGATCCTCTAGGGCTGAATAGGGTAATTGCCCTTCGGTTAATGACTTAGTCGAAGGGGTGTTCGGCTTTGATGAAGACTCATTGGTTTGGATGCTCTTTCGGCCTTTACCCAGGTCGATCGAGAGGTGCGATTGGCACTGGATTTAGCCGAGGTGCATGGTTCCTAGTACAAGATTTAAATATGATTTTAACATCTATAAGTGAATGAGTTTATTTTTCAGTAAATTTTTAATTAATTTTATCATAAAAATGAAAATCCATTATCTTTGATACTATTATGTAACTAGTCACTATTACTCTCTTGATTATAACTATACTAATAACAAGAATTTTAATTATAACATTAATAACAATAAGGACCGTTCAAAAGGATCATTGATCAGATATATTTCTGATGCACAAGATCCACTTTCATGGCAAGTGTAGAGCATACTCTATATCTAATTGTAGAGCAAAGTATTCTCTCACAGAATGAAGTCTAAGACATAATTACAAGAATAGAGCTTTCAGGAAAGAGAGTAGTGTTTAGAAACTCATGATAATATAAAACAAAGATTTTATTTATGGTTGAGGTTCTCTGCCTCTCAACATTACAAGGGTCTTGCTTATATAGAGGAGTCGGGCTGCGGACTTGAAATCCCCATGAAGCAAGTTTAAGACCATTAGAGTAATGGCCGACATCATTACAATGATTCATACTTTATAGTACAATGACTCATACTTTATAGTACAATGACTCATACTTTATAGTACAATGACTCATACTGATGTTGGCTAAAGATGTTAGATTACATCTGCCGACACAAAACAACAAACTAATACACACATCTGGTTGCACCATACAGTTTTGCTTTTTATCAAGATAAGATTCCTTCAGACTTATAATTTCACACGCTTTAATCAGTCAGTCCTTGAACATAGGCTTATGACTTGGTGACAGATTTGGGTCTGTATTACTAGAATCAGAGGCTGAGCTGTAGACTTGGGATAAGGTTGGACTGTCAAGGTGATATGCATTATCTTCATACATAATAATTTGCCCACGAGTATCAACATTTTGAAGAATGAATTGTTCTCCTGGAACTGTATTGACTGGTGGACAAACTTTCTTAGCAACACTGTAATAATTTGTATCTAGCTCAGGAGGACAAATGATATCTAGTGGCTTTAGGTTGGCACATGTAGAGCTTCTGTTAACAACCTCAGCAAAAGTTCCATTTAACCTGTGAAGTTCAATGATCAATTCACTCTGATAAAAAGGTGGTTGATCTGCCTGAGTAAATATTTGAAAATTTGGATATGTAGACCACATTTGAACTTGGTTTTGTGTCCATAATAATTTTGTTCTTGGATGTTTAAAATATGGACGATGAATAATGGCAATGGTAACCATTTTTTCTAAATCCCATTGGTTAGGCTCATGATGTTGTTGGATCCTACTTGTCTCAGCTTCAAGGTCTTCAATCCATTTTTGTATGGGTTCATACCAGGACAGAAATTCCCATAATAATGAACCTTTATTTTCTATGTTCTGTAGAAAATCAATCATTTCCTGGGTAGGAAAGATTAATGGATATTGATGGAGTAAAGAGACGCTCCATAAATACCACATATCATCTTCGAGAAATGTTTTTCCCAATAAAATGCCAAAGATGTTTAGAAAAGGTGTGTCAGGATTAAACCAATTTGGTTTGGGTGGAATATGGTGTTTGTGCAAAGAGGCTTCCAGATAAGAAAACATATGTTGTCTAGTAAATTGTTGCAAGATTGCACGAGAAATAGGGAAGTTTGGTGTAAATTTTTGAGGAAATTGTTTCTTCCAAGGATTAGGTTTAGAAGATGAAGATGATGGTTCATTCATTAGAATCATTGGATAAGTATAATCCGAAGATATTATACTTATTTGATGCTGTTCAGGCTTTTTTGGTCTAGAGAGGTAGTCTGGAATAACATTATCTTTTCCTTCGATATGTTTGAATGTAAAATCATACCTGGAAAACCATTCTTTTAGCCTGAGTATTTGTGCATTGGGAGGAACCCTGTTTTTGAATTCTAACATTCGTGGAAATGCATAATTATCTAGTTGGATTTCAAAATGGTGTCCTCTGAGATGGAAGTCAAATTTTTGAATTCCATATTTGACTGCTAGGGTTTCTTTAAAGATAGTGTGGTAATGAAGTTCTGAATCTTTAAACTTTCCACTAGCAAATCCACAGAAAAATTGTTGTCCTTGGACATCTTCAATCAGAATTGCACTCCAATAATGGTCACTTGCATCTGTTTGTAAAATTAATTTTCCTTCGCCAGGAATCTTTAGCGGAGGAGGATTTTGAGCAATCTTTTTCAAAATTTTTACTGCTTCTGTTTGGGCTGATCCCCATGGAAGGGGATTCTTTTTTAATAGTTTTGACAATTGTGAAATGTGAAGAGCAATGTTGGGAATAAAGTTTCTGACATAATTGATAATTCCCAAAAATTGTTGAACTTCTTTGACTGTCATATCTCTTTCTGAAAATTTTGGGAGTCTTTCTACAATGTGAGGTTATGGAACATATTTGCCATAAGCAAAATGCATACCAAGAAAATTAACCTCTTTAACTCCGATCTCTGATTTCTTTGATGAAAGCATCACTCCATACTGGTTACAGATTTGATAAAACTATTGTAGGAGCTTCTTATGACTGTCTTCACTGGGAGAGAAGAGTAATATATCATCAATATAGATCAAAGCACTATGCAAAATTGGTTCAAAGATTCGAACCATGGTTTTCTGAAACAATGAAGGAGAAACTTTCAGACCAAATGGAAGGACTGTCCATTGGTAATGAGCATTTGGGATGTAGAAAGCTGTTTTAGGTCGATCTTTAGGATCTAGGCCAATCTGCCAAAATCCAGATTTAAGATCAAACTTTGAGAAATAGTATGCATCTTTTATGTAGGCATGAAGTGAATATATCTTTGGAAGAGGAAATTTGTCATCCTTTAGAAATATGTTCAAAGAATGAGAAGTCGCCTTTTGTTTCTGACTTGTTCAACTCTTTTATTCACATAAAATGCCGTACATGCCCAACTTGAGTTAGTGGGCTCAATGAGTCCTTGTTTCAGCAATTCTTGGCATTCTTCTTTGGCTGCTTGGTATTCACTTGGTGACATTCCAGGGTGACTAGCTTTGGTTGGATTGATATCTTCATTCATTTTGAAAGGAAGTTGAACAAAGAATTCTTTTCTTGTCCACAAAGGTTGTGGATGTTTGAAAAGATCATGAATATCAGCACATAGTTTCTTGAGTTGATTTCCAATATCTTCAAATCCTGGAGGGATTTCTGCTAGTGAGAACATATTTGAAAGTTTGCAAAAAGGTTTAAATTCTCTTCTATATTTCAATCCATGAGCAAGAATTTGTAACTTGGTGCTCTAGACTAAAACATCTCTGCCAACGGGAATATCCTTTCCATGAAGACTATCTCCAATAACTTTCATCCAAACTGTACAGTCTAGAAAGAGTTTAATTCTAATCTTGGAGGATGTGACTAAATCTTTCTGATAAGTTTTTCCATCTGCGGCTATAAATTTATGAACTTGAGTTGTCCATAATTTTGAGGGTAATATTGCAGGATTGAGCATTGTTCTGGATGCAACAGTATCAATGAATGTAATGACTTTGATAGGCACATGATATTTTGTTGGCACGATGAGTGCTTCAACATTTGGTAATAATGGAATTTCTTTTTCTTTTTGAAAACATACCTCTTCTGTTTCCAGTATTGGAAAATGATTGTACTCATCATCAGTGTAGTCAGATTGTTCTGAGGAGCCATCAGTATCTCCTGCTGAATGTGTGATGCCAAAAACTGTTGATTTATCTGGACTCTCTTGTTCATCAAACAGAGATTCTACATCTTCATCTTCCAATTTGAGTGTGCTTATCAACTTTGTGGCTTTTTTCTTGTTAGGATAATTTTTTGAAAAGTGTCCTCTTCGTCCACAAATAAAACATCTGTTGTTAGAACCCTTTCCTCTGAAGGGTTTTCTTTTGAAGAATTTGAAATTTTTCCTTCTTTTTTTCTTGAAAGTTTTAAACTTCTTCTTCTTGATGGATTTATTTTTGCAGTGGAAAGTGGAGTCTTTGCACTTGATTTGTAAATATCCCTTCTTGCATACTTGCTTGTACTTGGGTTGTTCGTCAATCATCTTTTTGAACATTCTTTGCTGATTGCAGATTTTGTCCAAAGCAGCATTGTTGGTCTGATAAATTTCTCCCACAGTCATTTGGAGAACATCCTTATTTGATTGTTGCAATATTCTCCACATCTCTTCTTGTAATTCTTCTGGAAGGGAACTGACATATGTATTTTTCAGACTGGCATCATTCATACCATTGAGCTGGTAAAATCTGTGGGACATTCTTTGATAATGTCGATCAAGATCTTCTTTTTCCAAAGAGCAACATCTCATTTCAAAATATTCTCTTCGGGAAATTTGATCAAGGACAGCTGATTCTCCAAGAAAATGATATTGGAGTCCTCCAAGAATTTCATCAATGGAGGTTCTATGGAGATTATCTTAATTTACTTGTCCCAAACTCATGTTCCATTCTTTCAAGGTACCTGTCATATTGGCACAAAATTCTTCAATAACTTTATATTGATCTGCACCAGGATGAACCATCTTTGCATCTAACCATGCTTTGAAATCTAAGAACTTCTTTCTCCATTGAGATGGTGGTATATGATCAAGAGAAAATAGTGGAGAACTTGTTGGGGCAGGAGTATCGATTTCTTTGTTATGCAAACCACCTCTTTCTGTTTTGGTTGCCATCAATGTTCCAAGAATATGGCTAGTATCCTCTTCAGAATTTAGGTCTGCTTCAACCCTAGTCTCTGTTGGCCCAAAAGAATTTTCTGAAGAAGTGTCTTCTGTTATAGAGAAGTTTTTCTCAGATTCTTCTTCTATATATGAAATTTTTTCTGTATCATCTCCTTCTGTGTTTATCATTAATGAATGAATAGGAAATTCTTCTGTACATTCTGGGGAATTCTTTGATGAAGATGTTTCTACTTCAGTTTTCTTTGACGATGGTTCTGGTGGAGGTGTCTTTTTAGGAGATTTTGCCTTTCTTTTTTCTGCTCTACTCAAATCAAAAGGATTAGTGATAATTGGTGTCTTCTTTGGTGGAAACAGAGGAGTGTCGCCACCCGCCGAAACGGACCTTGGCATTCGCGACGATGGTCGGACTCTTTTTAAGAGTTTGAAAAATGATGGATTGTTAGAACGACTTATTCTCAAACTGAGACCTTGTCGAACTAACAATTTTATTAAAATGGTTCACCAATCCATGTTAATCCCAAGCGGGACCCTCCATGGATTAGTGGTTTTCGCAAAGTAGGGTTCTTGGAGTCGCCACCAATGTTTTACTCAAAACATTGGAAAAAGATTTGAGGCAATTGATTTTATAAATCAACCTTGGCCATTACAACCAGAGTTGGGTAAGGGAGTCGGTTACGTGCGGGGAAGGTGTTAGCACCCCACAACGCCCCTTTCGGGTTCCCTATGACAGATTCTTTTATTAATAATAGTGTAAAATTACTAAATTACCCCTATTTATTATAAACCATTATGAACAAGATATCTACATGGCGAATAAATTAGATATGCAATGCAACAATCAGAAAGCAGTAAAAGGAAGGATTTTGAAGAAGAAACCTTTGAAGCGTGCTTTTATATATTTCGATGAAGTCTAGGAGGCTTTTTGGCACTCCCTCCCTCTACAAGCTCGCTCGCTCCTTCCTAAAAAATAATTTTTACTATCGACTAGTTCGAATCTCCAAGCTAAATGCTCGGAATTCCAGAACTTCGTCGGATCAACTCTCAGAGTGAATTCTAGGGCAGAACACTGCTCAAAAACCCCAGAATACTCAAGGAGAGGGTTAAAACTGTGTGTCAAAGTGTCAAATGACGTCCAAATGACGTCTTATTTATAGGGATGAGGCGCAGTACGGCCCCTGGGTCCAATACGGCCCGTATTGAAGTTTTGAACTTCAATACGGCCGTATTGAATTCAGTACGGCCGTATTGAAGTTCAAAGACTTCAATACGGGCGTACTGAGTTCGCTGCGGCCGTATTGTAGTTCGAAATGCTCAATACGGCCGTACTGAACCTCTGGGAGGCCGTATTGGGCTTCATTCCTCCCACTTTTCTTATTTTAGCTATCCTAAGACCTCTAGACCTATAGAGAACCCTCCTTGGGCCTTCTGGAAGTCCTTCTGGCTGATCTTCCTTCAGTCTTCGAGAGTCTTCAAGCTTTATTTCCGACCCGGACAATTTTAGGGGTCTACAGCTGCCCCCCCTTTACTTAGTCGGACGGCCTTTTGGTGTACCGGCTGACAAGTAAAGGAGTTGACCCAATTTTCTGGGTGATGTGCCAACCTTCTGACTTGTAGCGTCTTCCGGTGGAAAATTGTTGAGTAGCCTCTCCAGGTTGAGTTTGCCCTCTCCAGGGTGAGTATTAGTCGTCGCCTCTCCAGGCTCATTGCATACCTCGGTGCTCTGGACATCTGGGTAGCTGAGTATTGCCTCTCCAGGCTTGTGTATACCTCGGTGCTCTGGACATCTGGGTAGCTGAGTATTGCCTCTCCAGGCTTGTGCATACCTCGGTGCTCTGGACATCTGGGTAGCTGAGTATTGCCTCTCCAGGCTTGTGCATACCTCGATGCTCTGGACATCTGGGTAGCTGAGTATTGCCTCTCCAGGCTTGTGCATACCTCGGTGTTCTGGACATCTGGGTAGCTGAGTATTGCCTCTCCAGGCTTGTGCATACCTCGGTGCTCTGGACATCTGGGTAGCTGAGTATTGCCTCTCCAGGCTTGTGCATACCTCGGTGCTCTGGACATCTGGGTAGCTGAGTATTGCCTCTCCAGGCTTGTGCATACCTCGATGCTCTGGACATCTGGGTAGCTGAGTATTGCCTCTCCAGGCTTGTGCATACCTCGGTGCTCTGGACATCTGGGTAGCTGAGTATTGCCTCTCTAGGCTTGTGCATACCTCGGTGCTCTGGACATCTGGGTAGCTGAGTATTGCCTCTCCAGGCTTGTGCATACCTCGGTGCTCTGGACATCTGGGTAGCTGAGTATTGCCTCTCCAGGCTTGTGCATACCTCGACGCTCTGGACATCTGGGTAGCTGAGTATTGCCTCTCCAGGGATTTGTGATAGTTTTGTCTCCACAGTCCACGATGCTGCTTCGACGATTATTTTTGATTTTTGTGCCACTGAGGGCTGGATAACGCAGGGATCCGTCTAGGGGATGTGCAGTCATTCATAGGTTCTTGTGCCCCAACTTTCCATTGCGTAGTTGGTGTCCACTGGGAAATTCTGATTCCGTGGGGATGCAGACACAAAGATGCTCTTGCTGAGGTGAGCGATGCCTTATGTTTGGCTGACGTCCTTTTGACGTAAGTGGAGTATCCCGGTTGTCCTTATTCGGGTGACTCTTTTTGATTTTTCTGATTTTGTTGCCTCTGCGTAGGCTGTTATCCGCTGGGGATTCTGTTGTGATGATTTTGTCTCCACAGTCCACGATGCTGCTTCGACGGTTTGTTTTTTGATTTTTGTGCCGCTGAGGGCTGGATAACGCAGGGATCCGTCTAGGGGATGTGCAGTTACTCATAGGTTCTTGTGCCCCAACTTTCCATTGCGTAGTTGGTGCCCGCTGGGGAATTTCTGATCCCGTGGGGATGTAAACACAAAGATGCTCTTCCTGAGGTGAGCGATGCCTTATGATTGGCTGACGTCCTTTCGACGTTGGTGGAGTATCCCGGTTATCCTTATTCGGGTGACTCTTTTGATTTTCTGATTTTTGTAGCCTCTTGTGTAGGCTGTTATCCGCTGGGGGATTCTGTCATTCAATTCTTGACTGGCCTCTTCTGTTGGGCAAATCATCTTGATGTTCGGTGTTTGGCTGGATGCCGAATTCCGCTTGGGGAATATTTATTGATATATTTTTTATTTTTCTCCTTTTGTAGGGGTGCCTCTTGAGTAGGCGACTGGGGATTTGGGGATCTTATGTATCCCAGAGTATTATTTAGGAAGCCTCTGCAGGCTTAGCCTCACTCAGCGCTTGAGTCAGAGAGCTATCTTCCACTGAGGAAGTTTCAAGTCCTTTGACTGAATATTTTGCTTGGATGATCGCGCTTCCATTGGGGATTTTGACGATCTTGCTTTGATAGCTCTCGCTGGGGATTTGTTCCATGAGCTTAAGCTGAGGTTTCTCTGGGGAGTATTATTTCTGCGAGCCTCTCCAGGCTCAGTTATTCTGAGAGAGTATTATTTCGGCGAGCCTCTCCAGGCTCAATTATTCTAAGAGGGAGTATTGTTTCGGCAAGCCTCTCCAGGCTCAATTATTCTGAGAGAGTATTATTTCAGCAAGCCTCTCCAGGCTCAATTATTCTGAGTAATTTTTGGATTTTCTGTTCAGCCCAAGAGTGCAAGTTGAGATGTCTCTTGGGGAGTATTATTTCGGCAAGCCTCTCCAGGCTCAATTATTCTGTGTGATGAGGGAGTATTATTTCCGCAAGCCTCTCCAGGCTCAATTATTCTGTGGGAGTATTATTTCGGCAAGCCTCTCCAGGCTCAGTTATTCTGTACAATTGGGGAGTATTATTTCGGCAAGCCTCTCCAGGCTCAGTTATTCTGTACAATTTTGCTGGATTTTCTGCCTCTTTATTGATTTCGGCTTTTTCTATATTTTTGCCTTTTTTGATTTTGGCTTTTTCTATATTTTTGCCTTTTTTGATTGATTTCGGCTTTTTCTGTTGGAGGGATCTCAAACACACTCACAGATGAAGTATGCAGAGGAATGAAGATGTTGTGATGAATGAGAATGGGCCAATACGGGCCGTATTGAATTCAATACGCCCGTATTGGTGTGGACGTTATGGCCAATGCTGCCGTATTCATTTCGGTACGCCCGTATTGAGTTGAAAATTTGTTCATAACCCTGATTTTAGTACGGGTGTACTGAACATGGTACGGGCGCATTGTTTTTTCTGAAGTTTATATTTTTTGTTTTTTTTTGTTTTTTTGTTTTTTTGTTTTTTTTGTTTTTTTGTTTGTTTTTTCAATAAACAGAGAATAAGTGATCTTCCAGTACACCTATCATCTGTATGCATGTATGCGGTATGATGCACCTAATTCTATTTGATTCATTTTTCAAAAGAATTAACCGATGCGTTTCTCTGTTTGGATTTTTGCCATTCCTCTAGACGGGCTGTGCGTTGCCGATTTCTGTAACTGAGGAATGATGCGTGTTATATTGAGATGGGCGTCATCAACCCAGTGATCCTCCCCTTCCTTTAGAAGACGTGTCAACCCTCCTATTGACCACTATATCTCCATGTTTCCACTAGATTATCCTAAAATCGTTTGGGACAAGAGAGAAGAAAGGAAAGATATTTTTGTTCTGAAGTTTGTGTTTTAGAGGGGATTTATTTTTCAAAAATGGTTTTTGTAAGAATGGTTGGCCAAGGTAGGCTTATGTGTTTAGGCTTGTTTGATTAAACACTTATGAAGTTAAGAAAGTCTTGTTATTTGATGTTGTGATTTGACAACTTAGATAGCTTTCCTTTGAACCTTTCTTTTTGAATTCGGTTCATGGTACCATCATGGATTTATTTTCGCTTTTTGATTGTCCTCATTTTTGCCTAAAACACCCTTTTGTGGTGTCTTAGTGGACCTTTGTTTTTGTTTATTTTTGCAACCCTAACTTTTGCCTAGGTTACCCTTTCGTGGGATTCCTAGCGGGTCTTTTGCTCTTATTTTTGCGCAGCCCCCTTTTTGGGTTTCCTGCCGAGCTTCTTTTATTTTAAAGGATTTCTTTTTATCCATGATGGCACTTGTCGAGGCCAAGGGAAGGTGCTCCAAGTTGTCACACACTCTTCCACATAAAAATGATGCGGGTTTATTATTATTAAGACAATTTAAACCTCATTCATGCTTATTCAAACAGGGTTAAAATAATGTGGTTTAGAATTTTATTATAAGCAAGAAGAGAAGCAATGAGAAATAATAAAGAATGATTTTATTATAATCATAGTGGAAACATGTGCCCTATCGAGGCTCGGGGGTCGGGCTGTCCCCGAGGAGTAATCTCTAATAGTCATCAGGTCTATACATCCCTATCGGAAGGAGAAGAGCACTTGATGACGACGACCGGCCTTGACGCTTGTGAACCGGCCTTCCTAAAGATCTGGCTTAAAGAACGTCGAGAAGGATCTTGATTCCTCTTCGTCCTTTGATCTTTATTAGGGTTGTATCCTAACCCTTGTTTCCCCGGATTATCCTTGATAATGGGTAGCTCGGGAATCCCTTGGGAATCCTTGCCAAGTCCTTGTCCAGGCAAGTATCCATTCTTGGTGAGCATGTAGGCTACCTTCTTCATTTCTCGGGGAAACGTTTCAACATTGGCAATTTCCAATACTTGGAAGGCGGTTTCTAGAGCTTCCTCCGCTGCATCCACGTAAGGTATGGTGGATGGCTTACTGATGAGTATGTCATCTTCAGCTTGTACAGTCACCAGCTTGTCACCCACTGTGAATTTGACTTTCTGGTGGAGCGTAGAAGGAACAGCTTTCGCATCATGAATCCAAGGTCGGCCGAGGAGACAGCTGTATGCGGGAGTAATGTCCATCACTTGAAATTCGACGTTGAAGATGGTGGGTCCAATTTGGATTGGGAGATTGACTTCTCCCACCACTTCTCTTTTAGAACCATCGAAGGCTCGAACGATCATGTTGCTCGGGCGCATTTGGACTCCCTTGATTGCCACTTGATCAAGAGTTCTTTTAGGCATCACATTCAAGGAAGATCCATTATCCACCAAGACTTTTGCGATGTGATACTCCTTGCACTTTACAGAGATGTGCAAGGGCTTGTTGTGATTCGGTCCCTCAGCGGGGATCTCTTCATCGGTGAAAGAGAGGTGATCATTAGCCGTGATGTGACTAACAATCCCCTCAAATTTGTCTTGGGAGATAGTATGCGACACATATGCCTCGTTCAAGACTTTCAACAGAGCTTGCCGATGCGGTTCGGAGCTTAGGATCAACGACAACAAAGTGATCTTTGCTGGTGTCTTGTGAAGTTGATCCACAATGGAGTACTCGCTTTGTTTGATGAATTTTAACAGCTCATCAATCTCCTCCTCGGATTCTCTATCTTCCTCGGTTTTCTTCTTTTTCTTTCCCTTTATTCTTGGGAGCTTTATCGTGAAGATCTTCGGGAGTGTAGATCCTGCCACTCCTAGTCATGCCCCCAAGTCCAGCGATGTTGGAGATATCGCTGTCGGCAGAAGAATGGATGTCGTATATCCATGGCACAGCCTTATTTGATTCGTAGGGAAAAGGTCTTGGAGCAGTGATCCTCAATGGTATCGGACCTTCCCCTTTGTTTGTCTTTGATTACCAACAACGGAATTGACGTGTGTTCGCTTGACGCGGTTGTTGGTTTGCATTTAATAACGAACGGCGTGCGATCCATTCTTTGAACATACGCATCGATTAATTCTTTCTTTTTATTAATGTTTATTAATGAATTACTAGGAGGGATGTATGAAATGCAAACCTAGATCCCTCCATGATCTTTGATAATGATGCATGATATGAGATGATGGCGATGAATATGCATGCATTGTGTTTATTCAACTAAGCATTATCATGTTTTCGGAATGTTCCTAAGATGATGCATGATATTGCTTGGTTTGGATAAATATCTTTTTTTTTTTTTTTTTTTTTTTTTTTTTTTGGATATTTTTTCTTTGAGTATTTTTTTTTGTATTTTTTGGGTGAAAAGGGAAACTACCTATATGAATGTGATGAAGGTAGATGTTAACACCATGTAATGGAAGATTCTTATTCCTATTTATTCTTATTTTAAAAAGGAATGTTGTATGTTTAAAGAAATGCAATGTATGCTCAAACAATTTCACATAATCAATGCACAAACAATTCACTCATCCACGAACAGTCACGAGCGAATCACGAGGTAGGGGTATCCTGCAGAAAAGTGCATATTCAAGGTGGTTCTAACTGTTCTCACCGGTCTGAGGCCCCCAAGGTGCCCCCATTATAGGGACCCAATTCCTCTCGTCGTAAGCCGATGGAAAGTTCCAACGCACTGTCGGACTTGAGTTCATGGTTATCACCTTGAGTGATGTTTTCCGACAACGGTCTGCGGGCACCTATAGACCCATTCGACAACCGGCCGTACTAACATCCACTCCCTATGGATTACCACTCATGCCCCCGGGTATAGAGGGAACTGTTGTGTGCAAAGGTTTGTGTGCAGTTTTTATTTCAAACAATTGCAAAAATTTAAACATTCAACAGTTATTAAAGCCAAATAGATAAACATGTTATCATACAAGTGAGGGGTAATAAAGTAATTTTAAACTATTATTTTGAAAAGAATCCATCACTAAATGGGATTGACTCTCGAGGCTTCCCCAGCGGAGTCGCCATCTGTCGCCACCCGCCGAAACGGACCTTGGCATTCGCGACGATGGTCGGACTCTTTTTAAGAGTTTGAAAAATGATGGATTGTTAGAACGACTTATTCTCAAACTGAGACCTTGTCGAACTAACAATTTTATTAAAATGGTTCACCAATCCATGTTAATCCCAAGCGGGACCCTCCATGGATTAGTGGTTTTCGCAAAGTAGGGTTCTTGGAGTCGCCACCAATTTTTTACTCAAAACATTGGAAAAAGATTTGAGGCAATTGATTTTATAAATCAACCTTGGCCATTACAACCAGAGTTGGGTAAGGGAGTCGGTTACGTGCGGGGAAGGTGTTAGCACCCCACAACGCCCCTTTCGGGTTCCCTATGACAGATTCTTTTATTAATAATAGTGTAAAATTACTAAATTACCCCTATTTATTATAAACGATTATGAACAAGATATCTACATGGCGAATAAATTAGATATGCAATGCAACAATCAGAAAGCAGTAAAAGGAAGGATTTTGAAGAAGAAACCTTTGAAGCGTGCTTTTATATATTTCGATGAAGTCTAGGAGGCTTTTTGGCACTCCCTCCCTCTACAAGCTCGCTCGCTCCTTCCTAAAAAATAATTTTTACTATCGACTAGTTCGAATCTCCAAGCTAAATGCTCGGAATTCCAGAACTTCGTCGGATCAACTCTCAGAGTGAATTCTAGGGCAGAACACTGCTCAAAAACCCCAGAATACTCAAGGAGAGGGTTAAAACTGTGTGTCAAAGTGTCAAATGACGTCCAAATGACGTCTTATTTATAGGGATGAGGCGCAGTACGGCCCCTGGGTCCAATACGGCCCGTATTGAAGTTTTGAACTTCAATACGGCCGTATTGAATTCAGTACGGCCGTATTGAAGTTCAAAGACTTCAATACGGGCGTACTGAGTTCGCTGCGGCCGTATTGTAGTTCGAAATGCTCAATACGGCCGTACTGAACCTCTGGGAGGCCGTATTGGGCTTCATTCCTCCCACTTTTCTTATTTTAGCTATCCTAAGACCTCTAGACCTATAGAGAACCCTCCTTGGGCCTTCTGGAAGTCCTTCTGGCTGATCTTCCTTCAGTCTTCGAGAGTCTTCAAGCTTTATTTCCGACCCGGACAATTTTAGGGGTCTACAAGGAGTAGACATGGCTGGACCTGAACTAGTTCTTGGGAAAATTCTTGTTGGTCTAATATAGTATGGATCATTCTCTAAGATAGGAGGATGTTTCTTTTCTTCAACAAGCCGAACAAGCTCTTCATATTGTTCTTTAGCTTTGTCTAGGCTTCGTTGTTTGTTGATAATATCCATACTAAGTTTATGGATTCCCTTGACTTCTGAAATTTATTTCTCCAGTCGTCCAATCTTTGTCTTTAATTCTTGATGTTAGGTCTGTAACTTGGTAGACAGAAGCTTGATGCCTTGATCCATAGATATATGCGTCTTTTTTATCTTTTGATTTATTTCCTTTAGCCATGTATTTTGGGCTAAAGCATTTTCTATCTGTCAATTTAGAACTTCCTCTGCTTGAGAAAGAGCTTTCATCCTTCCATCAGTGGTAACTTCCGTCTTTGTCACAAAGGGCTTAATGTCTACTCTAGTTGTTGGAGTAGATCTTCTCTCCAGTGGTGGAAATTCTTCTTGAGAAGTCATCATGCAAAATTCTGTTCTTTGTACAGGAGGAATTATACTGTAATGATTTTGACTTGGATTACACTTTTCAGGAGGAGGCCAAGTGATTAGTGAGGGTTCTTTAGGAGGTGGCGGAGAAGACTTTCTTTTCTCTTTTCTGAGAATTTCTAGAACCTGATCGTAAATTGGTAAGGGCCTTGGAGGTGTTGTAAAAGCCACCCATGGTTGTCTTCTGGGAAGAGGCTTTCTATGCTGTGGTGGAGGTTTACATTTATCCTTTTTGTTAGGATCAGAATCATCAAAATCTGAGTCGTTATCTGAATCATTATTCCATTCCATCCAACAATCACAGTCAGGGTCGCACATCTCTGGTGCTGTATCCCACATAAAGTGTCAATTTATTTTATCAGAATAAATGGAACTTCCATCTGTTTTAACAGTATAGATGGGAATAGTGGTTTCTTTTTCTCCAAGGGAAATCATCATAGTGCTGAAAATAACATCGCTTGTAAAGGCTCCAGTGGAATCCTTTTTCTTAAAGATAGTTGACAGAACGATCTTTCAATCTTTGATAAGAATATTTTGTAGCAACTACATGTTTCTGATCATTCCTGTAGCTTTCATAACTACAAATCCACTCTCGTGGAATCAATTGTTCTATATCTCCTCGAGAGATCTGCTAGGGGATTTGGACAATAGTGGGTACTTGGTCTTCTGAGTTGGCAATAACCATCAACGCATTTTCCTTAAACTGTGTTTCTGTGGGAAGATCATAACAGTGATCTTGCACTCTGAAGATTAGTTGATGATGTAGAGAGGCTGCCAATGCTTCTTCTTCTTGAGGTGCTCCTACAATCTGTACTTGCACCTTGAATCTCTTAGGAAGAGTTGGATCTTTTAATTGAACATTAAAGTTTGGAAATATTGTTCGTAAATTGGTAAGGGCCTTGGAGGTGTTGTAAAAGCCACCCATGGTTGTCTTCTGGGAAGAGGCTTTCTATGCTGTGGTGGAGGTTTACATTTATCCTTTCTATTAGGATCAGAATCTGAGTTGTTATCTGAATCATTATTCCAGTCCATCCAATAGTCACAGTCAGGGTCGCACATCTCTGGTGCTGTATCCCACATAAAGTGTCCATTCATTTTATCAGAATAAATGGAACTTCCATCTGTTTTAAAAGCATAGATGGGAATAGTGGTTTCTTTTTCTCCAAGGGAAATCATCATAGTGCTGAAAACAACATCGCCTGTAGAGGCTCCAGTGGAATCCTTTTTCTTAAAGATAGTTTTGACATAACCATCTTTCAATCTTTGATAAGAATATTCTGTAGCAACTACAGGTTTCTGATCATTCCTGTAGCTTTCATAACTACTGATCCACTCTCGTGGAATCAATTGTTCTAAATCTCCTCGAGAGATCTGCTAGGGGATTTGGACAATAGTGGGTACTTGGTCTTCTGAGTTGGCAATAACCATCAACGCATTTTCCTTAAACTGTGCTTCTGTGGGAAGATCATAACAGTGATCTTGCACTCTGAAGATTAGTTGATGATGTAGAGTGGCTGCGAATACTGCTTCTTAATGTTTAATTAAAAGATCCAACTCTTCCTAAGAGATTCAAGGTGCAAGTACAGATTGTAGGAGCACCTCAAGAAGAAGCAGCATTGGCAGCCTCTCTACATCATCAACTAATCTTCAGAGTGCAAGATCACTGTTATGATCTTCCCACAGAAACACAGTTTAAGGAAAATGCGTTGATGGTTATTGCCAACTCAGAAGACGAAGTACCCACTATTGTCAAATCCCCAAGCAGATCTCTCGAGGAGATCTAGAACAATTGATTCCACGAGAGTGGATCAGTAGTTATGAAAGCTACAGGAATGATCAGAAACATGTAGTTGCTACAGAATATTCTTATCAAAGATTGAAAGATCGTTCTGTCAACTATCTTTAAGAAAAAGGATTCCACTAGAGCCTTTATAAGCGATGTTATTTTCAGCACTATGATGATTTCCCTTGGAGAAAAAGAAACCACTGTTCCCATCTATACTTTTAAAACAGATGGAAGTTCCATTTATTCTGATAAAATAAATGGACACTTTATGTGGGATACAGCACCAGAGATGTGCGACCCTGACTGTGACTGTTGGATGGACTGGAATAATGATTCAGATAACAACTCAGATTTTGATGATTCTGATCCTAACAAAAAGGATAAATGTAAACCTCCACCACAGCATAGAAAGCCTCTTCCCAGAAGACAACCATGGGTGGCTTTTACAACACCTCCAAGGCCCTTACCAATTTACGATCAGGTTCTAGAAATTCTCAGAAAAGAGAAAAGAAAGTCTTCTCCGCCACCTCCTAAAGAACCCTCACTAATCACTTGGCCTCCTCCTGAAAAGTGTAATCCAAGTCAAAATCATTACAGTATAATTCCTCCTGTACAAAGAACAGAATTTTGCATGATGACTTCTCAAGAAGAATTTCCACCACTGGAGAGAAGATCTACTCCAACAACCAGAGTAGACATTAAGCCCTTTGTGACAAAGACGGAAGTTACCACTGATGGAAGGATGAAAGCTCTTTCTCAAGCAGAGGAAGTTCTAAATTGACAGACAGAAAATGCTTTAGCCCAAAATACATGGCTAAAGGAAATAAATCAAAAGATAAAAAAGACGCATATATCTATGGATCAAGGCATCAAGCTTCTGTCTACCAAGTTACAGACCTAACATCAAGAATTAAAGACAAAGATTGGACGACTGGAGAAATAAATTTCAGAAGTCAAGGGAATCCATAAACTTAGTATGGATATTATCAACAAACAACGAAGCCTAGACAAAGCTAAAGAACAATATGAAGAGCTTGTTCGATTTGTTGAAGAAAAGAAACATCCTCCTATCTTAGAGAATGATCCATACTATATTAGACCAACAAGAATTTTCCCAAGAACTAGTTCAGGTCCAGCCATGTCTACTCCTCTGTTTCCACCAAAGAAGACACCAATTATCACTAATCCTTTTGATTTGAGTAGAGCAGAAAAAAGAAAGGCAAAATCTCCTAAAAAGACACCTCCACCAGAACCATCGTCAAAGAAAACTGAAGTAGAAACATCTTCATCAAAGAATTCCCCAGAATGTACAGAAGAATTTCCTATTCATTCATTAATGATAAACACAGAAGGAGATGATACAGAAAAAATTTCATATATAGAAGAAGAATCTGAGAAAAACTTCTCTATAACAGAAGACACTTCTTCAGAAAATTCTTTTGGGCCAACAGAGACTAGGGTTGAAGCAGACCTAAATTCTGAAGAGGATACTAGCCATATTCTTGGAACATTGATGGCAACCAAAACAGAAAGAGGTGGTTTGCATAGCAAAGAAAACAATACTTCTGCCCCAACAAGTTCTCCACTATTTTCTCTTGATCATATACCACCATCTCAATGGAGAAAGAAGTTCTTAGATTTCAAAGCATGGTTAGATGCAAAGATGGTTCATCCTGGTGCAGATCAATATAAAGTTATTGAAGAATTTTGTGCCAATATGACAAGTACCTTGAAAGAGTGGTACATGAGTTTGGGACAAGTAAATTAAGATAATCTCCATAGAACCTCCATTGATGAATTTATTGGAGGACTCCAATATCATTTTCTTGGAGAATCAACTCTCCTTGATCAAATTGCCCGAAGAGAATATTTTGAAATGAGATGTTTCTCTTTGGAAAAAGAAGATCTTGATCGACATTATCAAAGAATGTCCCACAGATTTTACTAGCTCAATGGTATGAATGATGCCAGTCTGAAAAATACATATGTCAGTTCCCTTCCAGAAGAATTACAAGAAGAGATGTCGAGAATATTGCAAGAATCAAATAAAGATGTTCTCCAAATGACTATGGGAGAAATTTATCAGACTAGCATTGCTGCTTTGGACAAAATCTGCAACCAGCAGAGAATGTTCAAAAAGATGATTGACGAACAACCCAAGTACAAGCAAGTATGCAAGAAGGGATATTTACAAATCAAGTGCAAAGACTCCACTTGCCACTGCAAAAATAAATCCAGCAAGAAGAAGAAGTTTAAACCTTTCAAGAAAAAATGAAGGAAAATTTTCAAATTCTTCAAAAGAAAACCCTTCAGAGGAAAGGGTTCTAACAACAGATGTTTTATCTGTGGACGAAGAGGACACTTTTCAAAAAATTGTCCTAACAAGAAAAAAAGCCACAAAGCTGATAAGCACACTCAAATTGGAAGATGAAGATGTAGAATCTCTGTTTGATGAACAAGAGAGTCCAGAATATTGATACTGGTGCATCCAGAACAATGCTCAATCCTGAAATATTACCCTCAAAATTATGGACAACTCAAGTTTATAAATTTATAGCCGCAGATGAAAAAACTTATCAGACAGATTTAGTCACATCCTCCAAGATTGGAATTAAACTCTTTCCAGACTGTACAGTTTGGATGAAAGTTATTGGAGATAGTCTTCATGAAAAGGATATTCTCATTCTATTTATAAAAATTAATATATATATATACATATATATATATATATATGATTTTTGTCACGTATCTTGTATTATTTCAGTAAATCTACTGGTTTTTGTTGCTGATTTTATTAAAATTTGGATTTTGGTATGTGTCCTAACTTATTATTTTGTCCTGTTCCCCACATATCTTTTCTAAACAGAGTTCACCGGAAACGTGAAGGTGAATTCAGAGTTCTAAACCATTCCTCTTCCAACTTCAGAAAAGAACGTAACATGTGAGTTTTCAGCCCTATAGTCCAATGTACACATGGCCAAATTTGCCAACCCCACTTTTAATTATGCTCACAAACCAACCTCCTGAATTGTCCACTTCATTGATCTACATGTTTCACTTTTAATATATATATATATATATATATATATATATATATATATATATATATATAAGATTTTAAATTTTAATACTATATTGACTAATAATATTTATATACAATTTTTTTAAAATTATACGTACTAATTATTTATTATCTAAAATCATCTACCTTCAAGAATAAATTAAATGAAATATATTGTCATGTTGGAAATACTTAATTATAATTAACCAAAAAAGTAAAATCGATAAATTTTAATAAATAAAATTCGGATATACATTTCATCTCAGTTCTTATAATTTCTAGCCACCAACCTGATTCCAAACACATTCCAAATTAATAATATATGAGTTTAATAATGATGCACCAGTAATGTAAAGAAATTATATATTATTATTCAATGATAATTTATGTAGATAATAAATATATTAACTATTATAATAACCAATTTAAAAATTATATAAATCATAATTTCTAATAATCGATTGAATATAATTTTTTTTATACCGAGAATATTATACCCATAATTTATTCATGTTCAACAGGAGGATGGTGTAGCAACAAAGTCGAGTGAGCATGTATCTAGCAAGAATCCATTGGAGACGGATAGTAGCACGCCAGCACTTTACAACAAGGAGGAGCTGAGAGGTAACAAAAGGAAGAAGAAAATAGTGGACAACATGGGGCGAAGAAGGAAAGAGTGTGTGGAGATAGCAGAAAGCTTACGATGGCTAGCAGAAGCTATGGTAAGGTCAGAACAAGCGAGAATGGAGACAGTGAAGGAGATAGAGAGGATGAGAGTCGAAGCTGAGGCCAAACGAGGGGAAATGGATCTTAAGAGAACTGAAATAATTGCCAATACACAGTTAGAGATTGCTAGGATCATTGCTAGTGTCAACAACAATAAAGGTGTTGATTCTTCCTTGAGAATTGGAACAAGTTAGGGTTGGTTGTTGAGGCTGCTTAATAAAATGTTGTTGTTGTAAGTGCACATAAAGTTAGAGAATAATATTATTAATATATTAATTGGTAATATAAAAAAGCAAGTTTAGTTTTTAGAACAAGTTAAGTTGACGCATGTAAGAGTAGAAAAAAAAAAATAGTTAAAGGATGTTTGTGTAACTTACTCATTGTTGGTATAAAATTAATCAATAAAAATTAATATCTTTTTTTGGTACAAAGTATCTAATGATTTCTTTGATGATTAATTTTTTTCAGAAAATTTATCTAATTATTTTTAGTAGGACCTCTCCATCCAATAATATTTTTTTTATACATGATTCAAACTTAAGAAGATCAAATTTATTATCACTTAGACTAATGATTTATTGGTATATAAAATCACCATCCTTATAATTATAAGGCAACTATTCTAAAAGTTAACAAATTTACTATATAAGTTAGTTTATAATTGAATGATAATATGAAAATTATTTATACCATGAGTGCTTACACTATTTAGTTAAATAAAATTTGAGCAGAAAATTTATTAACGGAGAAAATTTTTAAATAATTTATGGACCGAGAGTTAAAGCTACGTTGTTATGTAAAATAAGTTTATTAGTTATTATAATAATAACTTTAAAATTTATGTTACAACTTTTTATTGGTTGATGGTATAAAATTTTGCACTAATTAAAATCATAAAATTTTAAAATAATTTACATTTATTTATTTTTTTATCTCTCTATTACATTTTATTTTACATATTTCTCTTTTTTCTCTTCTTATATCTCTCTAAAACATAATTTGTTATAAAAAAAAATTGATGCATAAATAATGCCACATAAAATTAATCACTTTAATATTTTGAAAAAGAAGACTTTCAATGGAAGGGAGATGGAGATTTTTTTTGCAATAGGTATTTCTAATTCATTAGACTAGAGACTAATTTCACTTTCGATAATGTAATTGATGTTGGCCCGTCAAGTTTCATAATGATGAAGATGGAACATGGATTTTCTACTATTAAATAAATTGTTCATGTAACATGTGAGCACATAATACCTCATCGTTGTGCAAAGCAGACTAGGGACATAAAGCTTTACGACTTTATAAGTGACCATGCTAATGAAGAAAGTAGCATATGGTATAATAATATCTCCTAACGCATTTTAGACTTTGAATGTGTTTGGAAAAACTGTAAAAATTAAATTATTTCAAAAATTGATTATATATATTATTACTATAATTGATTATAATCCAAATAAAAAGTTGTTTGGATATGTTTGCTAAAAATGATTTTGAAATGTTTAATTTTGTTTGTGTGACACTTTTAAATCTCAAATCTATTTAACTTATATAATAATAAATATGTGACAAATAAATATGATTAAGCTTTTTTTCGTGGTAGAAGGATTCACACCTCAAAATTTCATTGAATAAAACTTTTATAAAAACAATTAAAGTGCTGTATGAAGCTACTAAAGAGATTTGATATGATGAACTATAAGGAAGAAACTACTCCAATGATTACCTCAACCTACTTAGATGCAGATGATGAAGGTAAATCAGTGGATGTCACAAAGTATAGAGGTATAATTAGATCGCTTCTTTACCTAACTACTAGTTGGCCAGATACAATGTTTAGTGTATGCATGTGTTAGGTTTCAAGCAAATCTAAAAGAATCCCATTATACTATTGTTAAAAGAATAATGAAATACCTAAAGGGAACAATGAATGTAGATTTTTAATTTCCTAAGGGTCTAATAGTAAATCTAGTAAAAAATTCTAATTCAGACTTTGTAGGGTGTAAATTAATTGGATGGGAAAATCACCAGTGAATCATGTCTTTTACTAGGTAGTCCACTAGTCACATGGTTTAGTAAAAAATCAAGCATGTGTTGCCTTATCCACTACTGAGGTTGAATACATAGCAGCTGGGAGTTGTTGTGCACAAATCCTATGGATGAAACAACAATTACTATAGACTTTAGAGTAATCTAAAAGCACATACTTCTACTTTGTAATAATACTAGTGTTATTAATATAAGCAAGAATCTCATCTTTCATTCTAGGACTAAACATATAGAAATTAGGCATCACTTCCTTGGGGATCATGTTCAAAAGAGTGATTGTGAAATTAAGTTTATAGAGACTAATAAACTACTAGTTGGCGTATTCACAAAACCTTTTTCAAGAGATTAATTTTATTTCATTAGAAATGAGTTAGGAATTCTAAATGAATCTAATTTTTGTTAAGTTGTTTTGAGTTTTTTTTATGATGTATATATGTATGTGTTACATGCCTCATTAAAATATTATCTAATCTTGAAAATGCATGTAACTAGAATTTTAAAAAAGGAAACTTGTATGGAAAGATTAATCATGATAGGAAGTTTTTCACATAATGTGTTGATGTAACCAATTAAACATTGATTATAATTGGTTAAATGTGTGAAAAAAGGGAGAATATAAATAATTTGGGATAATTGATTAAAAGATATTCGTAATCTGTGACACCCTTACTACCCCAACATATATATTGTAATAATAAAAACTTATAAATAAATTTTTCAATTTCGGTAAAAGGGTACACATGAGAATCTTCAAAACTATCCTTCAATAACCACAATAATAAAAATGAAACGCAAGAGTTTTCAAATTGTTTTCAAAAATAACATTTACAATTTCATATCCATATAAAAATCTATCACTACAAAAAATTATGTAATTAGTTGCGGTTTTTTTCTGGCAGTTTCCATAAACCGCCACAAAATATTATTATTCTGGCCACAAACGAACAATATTTTCAGCGGTTGAAAACCGCCACAATCTTTAAATACCTATTTTCCCATCCTATGTCACACGTGACAACCATTTTTTTATATTATTTAAAAAAAATTCAAAAAACAAAAAATTATTCTTAAATAATTTAATATGAGCATTTCCCATTTTTCATTTTTAATATTTTTAATCAAAAATACTATTTTACTACTCTTTTTCTCTCCACTTTTTAGGGTTCACTCATTCATTCTCTGTTTTTTTTAAGTCAAAGAAGTTGCTCCTGAAGAAGAAATGCCAAGCTCTCATTCTCTTTTGTCTTCCCGGACAAACAATTGTTTCAAAGTCCAAGAGGTAATGTAATTCTTCTCTCTACTCAGTGTTCAATTATAGTTTCCTCGCGATTATGGAAAATTGCAGAGAAATGTGACTTCTACGGCTACAATTGTGGTGGCGAAGGCATAACTTCAAAAAAAAGTTGGAACCCTAAAATTTCTTGAATGTTCGAGAAGGTAGATTTGGAAGGGAACGGAGGCGGTGCAATTTGGCGATGGCGGTGATGGAGATTACCGCGGTGGCGGAGAAAGACATGGAGTTGAGGAAATCGGCGTTCAAGCCAAACTCACCCGCTTGCAAGGCTGTTGTGGATCAAGAAAGCGGATTCATTGCATAAAGACGATTGGGAATTTGGCCAGAACGTTCAAGGCGACGGAGTCGGATGATTGGGCCCTTGGTGAGGCTTCTGAACAAGAGGGAACCGGAGGTGCTGAAGGAGGCGGCGATTGCGCTCACGAAATTCGCGTGCACGGAGAATTACCTCCACGTGGATCACTCCAAGGCCATCATAAGCGCTAGTGGCGCCAAGCACTTGATTCAGCTTGTGTATTTTATGGATATATTGGACAATTTTATATGGTATAGATGGTTCTGATTATGTTAAAAGTTTTGATTATAACTTGTTTGTTGAGTTTGGTTGATATTGATTTTTACATGTTCATTTTAGGATGCTCCCATGACAACGAAGGTCATAATTGTTTGAAGTAGTCCATAAACACACGTGTAAGGAATTCAAATGATTGGATATCTCTTATTTGCATGTGAGTTTCTCTCTATCTCTGATTATATATGTGTGTGTGAATCTAGTTATGGATTTTATTCTGATGTTTCAGAGCATTGGGAAATATATGATCATCTTCAATGTATAAGTGTCTAAGATCAACAGAATGAAGAAAATTGAGTTTCATTTCAGATCGACAGAATAGTTCATTTCCTCCCTTTTCAATAATTTTTCAGCTGATTTCAGGATTACAAAAGCTAGCTTTGTTAAATTTGGAAGGGTGCCATGTAACAGCTGCATGTTTGGATTCTCTTGCAAGTTGAATTACTTGATGGATTTTTCATATTGATTCTGTTAATTTTGTCATTACTCATTATAATATTGGATTCCTTTGCAGGTTGAATTACTTTATTTACTTTTTATGCCGACTCTGTTAACTTTTTCATGATTAGATTATATTCAAATATTTATGTGGATTTATTTGTTTATTTTAAACTTCACAATGTCAGTATAGTATTCACTTCTTTGCTTTCTTCAACAGCTTTGTTTTTCATATTGAAGTTGAGTGAATGTTTTTCCTATGCAGCCACATATGCATTCTAAACACATTCACATGCTGAAAAATATGACAACCCCAACTTCGTTGTGAAACTTTTAACTTTTACAAAATGGCACGATGAGATTTAGCAATATGAAAGTAGGTTTTGTACTTTTCCACCAACACTTTAGTTATACTTCCAGCCTATGCTTAAATATGCTGCGATAATTTATATGAAAGTTTATATCTCTACTTTACCTGTTAGTTTTCTTCCATCTTATTGTGCTTCAAAATTTGACTTTGTTATTTAACATAATTTAATGCAGTGATCGTGGTGTCAATAATCAAGACATGACAGCACATAGTTTCTTAGAAATAGGTGCAGCAGCTCTACTTGTAGGAGACATTGAATCTAAGATGAAGGGGCAACCATGGAAATTTTTTGGAACTGATGATATGTTTTACCTAGATCAGCTATTGCAGTCTTCCCCTGTAATACCAATTACTGATTTCGACTCTGCTCGTCCTCATATATGAGAGCAATAAGAACATCTAAACGCACCAAGCCAGGCTCTCATCAAATATGGCATGTTCTTTTATCGACTTGCATTGATATTTTTCTATTTCTATTTTTTGTTTAAATTTTTTTATCAAAGTTCATGACAGGATAAAAAATCTTACAAAAATTGTTGTGTTGAGCCAAATATTATATAAAAAATTGAGCTATCACCTTCAATATAGTTTAGAGTTATTGTGAAATTGAAGTACTTAGGATTAAAAGGCAATGGTTCATAAAATTTTAGATTAGCCTGCAAAACACAAATGCATTAATATAAGAATCATAATTATACATTTCTGTTGTGTAGGCTTCTATGAAAATAAATCTTAATATAAGAATTATAATTATGCATTTCTGTTCATGAATGGAAATTTCTTATTGATTACTTGATCGGTTGGGGGTGGGGGGGTGATGAATTGATTTTATAAATTCAGGTTTTCTCTTTGTACTCTTTTCTGTACTCATTTTGTTTCATGTAATCTTGTTCTTTTGCCCTGCATAGTGTCTTTTTATTCTTAAAAGAAATTGAAATTGTAATCTTTATGCAGTACTTTGGGGTTCTGTTTGTTTTGTTAACCACTCATTTCCATAAAGATTGTAATGTTCCATGAATATCAAGTTGTTTATATGGGCAAAATTACGTGATAAATATTTGAATTGGTTGCCAACTGTTTGATACTTTCTCTCTCTGGGGATAAATGTTTAGGGCAAAACCTAGGTACAGTTCTTTAGAACAGAGTTTCTATTCCTACTTTTTCTCACTTTGTAATAGTTTTCTGGTATACTTGTTTATATTTTATTTATGCATAGAATTGATCTCTTTATAAAGGTTAAATGAATCTGGGTTTGATGCGCTCTGTTGTTACTTTGTAGATATTTTTTAGGTATTTTGAACATAAGTTATTTTTAAAATCTAGACACAAGTGGTAAACAAAATAGATTATATTTTTTGGGTCATCAAAAAGATTGATTCTATGAACAATTAAAATATAAATAAGTGAAACAGCAATATATGGGAGTCAGTTATGATGTCACCACTGTTCTTGATTATCCTGTTGAAAAATAGAATCTAAAATTTCATAGGATTTTGGTATTGTTAAACCATATTAATTTCAAATGATTACTTTAAAAGGAAATGATATTTTCTACCATATTTTTCCAGACTCACCTTGTTTCTTAAATATCAGGATTCACTAGATACTGTGAGACTTCTGTCAGTTGCTGTTTCAATATTTGGACCACGGATGATTGTTAAAGAAGTCTTTATTAAGAGCAAAAGTCACATTTCTAGTCAGCTTTCATATGATGAGGATAAAGTAGGGGAAACAAATATTCAAGAATATATTTGTTCCTTGGTGTTTGCAATCAAATAGTTGCTCAACCAGTGCTAGGCTAGAGTTATTGTTGGCACTGCTGGATGATGAGTATTTCTCAAAACAATGGTCTTTCAATATCAACTATGTGATTGGCCAACATTATGCCTTAATTAGTAAATGAAAGTAAATTAAAATAGCCTGGTTGATCTTTCAGCTAATAACATGATGATTTTGGGATTAATCTAACTAACTAACCCCTTAATTATTAGGAATTTAAATCTGATCCTTAATGAATTGTACTTCACATATTTTAAATTACATCTTTTTCCACCAGCTTTAGATTTTATTCTCATTGATACCTCAAGTTATCCCAGGGCACATTATTTGCCTGCATGCGGGGACAAAAATTGCATTTCTATTCATTTTGTGGCGGTGTAAAACCGCCAAAACATGACAAACAAGTCAAACAGAATTGCGTATTTGTGGAGGTTTCGGACCGCCAGAACATGCCAAACAAGTAAAAAAAACAGCATTTTGTGGCGGTTTAAACCGCCACAAAGAGATTGAATTTTCTAGCGCTCAAAACCAGCGTTTACAAAATGTACGCCACAAATCACACATTTTTTTGTAGTGTATGTTCTAAAAATCCTTTGCCCCGATGTCACAATATCAGAGCATCCCGACAATTCAACCGTTGGCATTCTAGATACCACTCGTAGCCAGATCTTCCTCACCTAAAACATCCACAATTTGTACGGTGAGAAAAGAAAACATTCATATGTAAAATACATAAAAACACACAATAATGTAATCTCATTACATAAGGAAATATTTACAAGCATTTTTATATATATCATAACTCTATCAATCTTGCATCGTTTTCACTTCATAATTCGCAATCACACCCATTCATCTCAAATCTTGTAATTAATATTATCATTTTCACATTCATAATTCACACAATTTTACAATTAACACTATGCCAAGGCCACGCCACAACTGACATAAGTGATACGGGTTAATTGCCTCACTCATCCCACACCATGTCAGGGTCACGCCCTCCTTGTAGCATCACCTACCTAGGGGCCGTGCCATCCCTGGTCATTGATGTGAGGAACGACAATCACATCACAATCCACACAATCTCTTACAATTAACCTTATGCCAGGGCTGCCATATTTGACATAAGTGATATGTGTTAACTGTCTTACTCATCCCACACCATGCTAGGGTCACGCCCTCCATGTAGCATCACTTACCCAGAGGCCGTGCCATCCCTAGTCATTAGTGTGAGGAACCACAACCATAATCATATTCACATCCATACAACATCTCATAGCTCAATTCCATACACACATCAAATAGGTCCAAAATAATGGGTTTCATACATATCAAGCAATTCATATCTAAATCACCAATTTTTATCAAGTAATATAGCAACAACATTCATAAATTAATATGATACTCAACGGAATTATCAATTTAATATAATTTCAACATAAACAGTAAAACCCCTAATTGTTCCAAAACCTAGCTCACAGACACTTTTCTACAATTTCGTTCTCTCTCCTAGATCATCATTCTTACAAATTATTAGCATATTTATAATCCTCAACACATACAGAATCTAATGGGATCATCAATTCCTCAAACAGAAATCATCCAATTTTTCACAACCTAACTAACAAGCACTTTTCTATAATTTCGTTCTCTCTCTCAAAGCATCATTTTTACAAATAAATCATATATTCATAGTCCTAAATATATACAGAATCAAATAAGACGAATAATTCTCCAAACAGAAATAATTATAAAATTACTCATAATCCTAAGAGATTCTTCCTCTACCCAATTCCCTCATGTAACTCTACATATAAATAATTCCCTTTTCTCCCGTACCTGGATATGTAGAAGCTGAATCTACACTAGATCTGGTTGGTCTCCCTCGCTAGGTTCCCCTCGGTCTGAAGCAGAAAGTAGAGGAAAGAAGAGACAGAGCAGAAGAAAAGAAATCAGAAAATGAGATGTGTGTTTTTTGGGAGTGGCAAACAACTCTATTTATAGGCATTCTACGCCAGAACGGCCCGTTCCAAATCCAGAACGGCCCGTTCCGGACCCTTAAACCATGGGTAAAAATCGCATCCAGAACGGCCCGTTCCCAAACCAGAACGGCCCGTTCTGGTGTGCATTAATTACTCACAACGGCCATAATTTTGGGAACGCCCCGTTCCAAGCCCGTTCCCATTCAGGGTTAAAGGCAAATTTAATAGTCCAGAACGACCCATTCCAACTTGAGAACGGCCCGTTCTGGGCTACTAACTCACACTTTCTCTGGTAGTTTGGAACGGCCCGTTTCAATTCCGGAACAGCCCGTTCCAAGCTACTAAATCACATACCTTTTGGTAGTTTGGAACGGCCCGTTTTAATTCCGGAACAGCCCATTCCAAGCTACTAAATCACCCCTATCACCTTTATAAAATTACCAAAATACCCTCAATTAAAATAAAATAAAATTGAAATAAGAAAAATGGGGTGTTACAATTCTCCACTCCTTTAAGAAATTTCGTCCTCGAAATTACCTGAAGCAAATAAAAATGGATATGACGCTTTCATCTTCTCCTCTAACTCCCAAGTAGCTCTTTCAGGTGTAGCTCCTCCCCAAATAACTTTCACCAAAGGAATTTCCTTACCCCTAAGTTGCTTCACCATTCGATCCTCGACTCTCACCGGGGTAGCTTCCACAGTTAGGTTCTCCTTAAGCTCAAGATGATTCGACTCAATCACATGCGAAGGATCATGGATGTATTTCCGAAGTTGGGAAATATGGAAAAAATCATGGAGATTTGATAGATTAGGAGGCAAAGCAATTTGGTAGGCAACACTACCGACTCTTTTTAGAATTTGGAAAGGACCAATAAATCGAGGAGTAAGTTTTCTGGATTTCAATGCCCTACCAACCCCAGTCGATGGAGTGACTTTCAAGAACACAAGGTCACCTTCTTGAAATTCCAAGTCCTTCCTTCTCCTGTCAGCATAACTTTTCTGTCTACTCTGAGCTGCTCTCATCCTCTCTTGTATCAATCTAACCTTATCAGTGGTTTGTTGCACAATCTCGGGTCCTAAAATAACATTATCACCAGGCTCGCACCAACACAAAGGAGTTCTACATCTCCAACCATACAAGGCTTCATAAGGTGCCATACCTATACTAGAGTGGTAACTATTATTATAGGTAAACTCTATCAAAGGTAAAAGACTATCCCAACTACCCCCTTAGTCCAACACACAGGCTCTAAGCAAATCCTCTAAAGATTGAATAGTCCTCTCAGTCTGACCATCAGTTTGAGGGTGGTAAGCTGAACTAAGTCTAAGTTGGGTCCCCAAAGCTCGTTGTAGGCTCTCCCAAAACCTAGAGGTGAATCTAGGGTCTCTGTCTGAAACTATGCTAGATGGTATCCCATGCAATCTCACAATCTCATCAATATACAGTCCAACCAATCTCTCAAGAGAATACCTAATGTTAATAGGTAAGAAATGTGCACTCTTAGTCAACCTATCAACTATAACCCAAATGGAATCATGCCCTCTCCTAGTCCTAGGCAAAGCAACTACAAAATCCATAGAAATGCTATCCCACTTCCACTCGAGTATACTTAAAGGCTGAAATAGTCCTGAAGGTTTCTGATGTTCTATCTTAGCCTTCTGACACACTAAACAGGCACTCACAAATTCAGCTATATCTTTCTTCATCCTAGGCCACCAAAATATCTTCCTAAGGTCTTGATACATCTTAGATGCTCCTGGGTGAAAACTAAGCTTGCTCCTATGACCTTCCTCTAGGATCAAACGTCTAAGTGTAGGGTCACTAGGCACGCACACTCGGTCTTTAAATCTTAACACTCCATCTACACCCAAGGTAAATTCTCCTCCAACACCTTGTCCTATAACATCACGTCTAGCCACTAGAAATGATTCCACTAACTGTGCTTCTCCAATTTCCCTCAACAACTCACTAGTCACCCGAGTCATACCTAATCTCACATTGCTAGGGGTCACCTCACAAGTCAAACTCAAGTCTCTAAATTGAGCCAAAAGGTCCATCTCCCTAATCATAAGAGAAGAAAAATGCAAAGATTTCCTACTTAAAGCATCAGCCACCACATTGGCTTTGCCCGGATGATAACTAAGATTAAAATCATAATCCTTAAGGAACTCTAACCATCTCCTTTGCCTCATATTTAATTCCTTTTGGTCAAATAAATACCTAAGACTCTTATGATCACTAAACACCTCAAATTTTGAACCATACAAATAATGTCTCCAAATCTTAAGTGTGAATACCACAGCTGCTAATTCAAGATCATGGGTGGGGTAATTCTTCTCATGTATTTTCAATTGCCTAGATGCATAAGATACGACATTTCCCTCTTGCATTAACACTCCACCCAAACCCATCTTAGAAGCGTCACAATAAACCACAAAAGTCTTACTAAGGTCAGGCAACACTAAAACAGGTGCACTAGTCAACTTCTCCTTAAGGGCTCGGAAACTATTCTCACATTTACTATCCAATACAAACACAACTCCTTTCCTAGTTAAACTTGTCAAGGGTAATGCTAACTTAGAGAATCCCTCTATGAATCTTCTATAGTATCTAGCCAATCCAAGGAAGCTCCTAATCTCACTAACTGACTTAGGTGTCTCCCATTTAAGCACCGCCTCAACTTTAGATGGATCTACTGCTATACGCCCACTTGAAATCACATGTCCTAAGAAACTCACCTCCTCTAGCCAAAAGTCACACTTAGACAACTTGGCATAAAGTTGTCTCTCCCTGAGGGTTTGAAGTACTACCTTTAAGTGTTCCTTATGCTCCTCTTTAGTCTTGGAATAAACTAGTATGTCATCTATGAAGACAACTACAAATTTATCCAAATACGGATGAAAAATTCGGTTCATGTAATCCATAAAAATTGCAGGAGCATTTTTCACACCAAAAGGCATTACTAGATACTCATAGTGTCCATAACGAGTCCGAAATGCTGTCTTAGGTACATCCTCACTCTTAACTCTAATCTGATGGTACCCCGATCTAAGATCAATTTTACTAAATACACAAGCACCCACCAACTGGTCCATAAGATCATCTATCCTAGGCAAAGGATATTTATCCTTAATGGTCACCTTATTCAACTGGCGATAATCTACACACAATCTCATGCAACCATCTTTCTTCTTAACTAATAGTACGGGTGCTCCCAAAGGTGATACACTAGGCCTCACAAAGCCCTTCTCCAACAAGTCTTCTATTTGTTTCTTAAGCTCCACTAACTCTACGGGTAACATCCTATAAGGTGCAATTGAAATAGGTTCGGTTCCTGGTACTAAGTCAATGGAAAACTCTACTTCTCTTGTAGGCGGTAAGCTAGACATATCATCAGAGAAGACATCCGAAAAGTCACACACAACAGGTAGTTCATTCACCAAAATATTACTCTCAAAATTCAAAGAAGCTAACAACATGTACACTTGGGCATCCTCTTGCAAAGATACCTTAACTTGGTTGGCAATCAAATAATCCTTACTCACTTTTTCAGCAGTCTCACCAAAAACAATAGATTTTTCAGCCCAATTCAAAAGGACATGATTGGAAGATAACCACTCCATACCCAGAATAACATCTAGCTGACTTAGAGGCAAACAAATTAAGTCCACCATGAAATCTCTACCATCAATAATCAAAGGACACTTTAAACAGACATCAGAAGTAGACACTGTACCACTAGTTCGTGTCTCTACTATTAATTCAAAAGACAAGGAAGAAACAGGTAATTTTAATTTGGACACACACACATGTGATATAAAAGAGTGAGTCGCACCAGAGTCATACAAAACAATTAGAGGAGTTCCATTGATGAAACACATACCCTGGATTAATTCTTTGGTTTGCGTAGCTTCAGCACCACTAAAGGCAAACACCCTTCCTGTCGCTCTAGGATTGCTAGCACTCCCTCCAACGTCTGTTGTTTCTTTCCTATTCTGGGGGCATTCACTAGCTTTGTGTCCCATCGCTTGACATTTGAAGCATGTTATAACTCTTTGCATCCGACACTCCACTGCCCTATGACCTGGCTGCCCACATTTGAAGCAGTGGTTGTGTGGAACAGAACCCACACTTCCCCCTCTTGAAGTTTGGCTAGCCGTTGGAGCTTGACTCCTTTGTTGCACAAAATCTTGATTATTCACTTTAGTACTCGAATTCTCAGAAGACTTGGTGTAAGGTTTACCCTTACTAGATGACCCAAACTTATTATTTCTCATGGGTCCTCCACTCTTATAATGAGTTACCCTAGCACGGTTGTCCTCATCATATACTCGGCACTTGTTTACCAATTCATGATAGTGAGTGATCCCTTGATAATTGAAAACTGTTGGTCCCTATGGTCAGAATCTAGAAGGGGGGGGGGGGGGGGTTGAATAGATTCTGTGTTATTTATGGCTGCTTTTTCTTCTTTCAAAATCTTTACTAAACAAATCTTGATTTTAATCAAACCTTTAAACACAAAAGGTAATTCAGAGTTATATATGCACAGCTTATCCAAAAAGATTTGATTAACACAATTAATACAAAATTCGTAAAGATTGTTTTTATCAATTACCAAGAATTTATTTAAGTTCAGTTTTTGCAGATAATGTTTTTCTTCATACAACATTAATCAAGAAACTTATACAGAATGTAAAGAGTGTAAGGGTTAAGAAAATCATGCACCAAGATATATACTGGTTCAGCCATACAAAGGCCTACATCCAGTTTCAGATTTAGATACACCTCTAAATCCAGTCAAATCCACTATTGATATTCTTTACATGCACCCTGCACAAGCAATATCCAATCAATGAATTTAACAAACAAATCTTGTCACCCGCAAGACTAACAAACCATTTCTTGAAACCACAAGAAACATATAACCCAAGAATATTGATCCCACAATATCCTACTTGAGAAAAACCTATCTCAAGATTTCTCTTTACACAACTCTTCCAGAGATTCTCAAATCTCAAGAATTAAAAACCATTCAAATAAAAACTAAAGATCAGAAAAGAGTACACCTGTTTGTGTAGATATGATCTTCAACGACTTAAACCAGTTTGAAACGAATTTTCTATAAGAACTTCATCTTCTTGAATTGATCTTGCACAATTTTTCTCAAAAGTTGATTTTCAGCAGTTGATACTTTCTTTCTTTCTTCAGAAAATCTTTTTCTCTTTTGCAGTCACGTGTATTCTGAAAAGTCTCTTTTTTTCTGTCTGTAATAATAATTTTTAAAGCTTCTGTTTTAATCTTAAAAACAATTATTGTGTGCAAGGAAACAGTTATTTCAGTTAATTTCGTAACAGAGATAATCTATTACCTGTTTAGGTAATCTATTACCACGAATCAGAATAACTGAATTAATTGTTTCAGAAACTGTTTTAATCTATTACCAAATAAAGTAATCGATTAATACGAGTCACAAAATAACACAAAACTCACATAGGATCAGAGGTAATCAATTACTGTAAGAGATAATCGATTAACACGATTCTTTTTCCTCTTGAAATCATCAGAATCAGTTTGGAAATCTATTACCACATATGGTAATCGATTATTCCAGATTCAATTAGTTTTTCAGCATGAGTCAGGTAATCTATTCCATAACTCAGAAAATTTCTGATGTTTTCAAGTTTTCATTTAAAGTTTCAAACACTCAGTAATATATTACTTCATGTTCTCAACAATGAATGAAATAAGAAAGTGAGTATTATGGTATTTTTGCCTACACGTTAATTACTAAATTTTAACTCACCACAAACAAACACATACAAGCCTAATCTTTTAAACAATCAATACATTATCCTTTTGACATAGGCTTAAAAATAAAGAACAACATGAACAAAACATCAAAACAAAAACTTCCAGAGAACATCTTCCAGATGTAGATTCTTCAATCTTCAACAAAAACTTGTTTAATCTCAGGACGAAGACCACTCACAAACTTCACACATTTGTCCTCCTCATTTTCCAGACCATCATACATAGGACAAAATCTGACCAAGTCTTCAAACTTAGTCACATACTCAGCCACAGAATCCTCTCCTTGCTTCAATTCAAGGAATTCCACCTGTTTCTTATGTCTCACATCTCGGGGAAAGTATTTCTCCAAGAATAGCCGCTTGAAATTCTCCCAGTTCACTTGGGTACCTGCAACTATCATTCTTTGTAAAGCACCTTGCCACCAGATGCCAGCCTCTCCAGAAAGCATGAAGGCAGCCAAAGTCACCTTCTGTATCAAAGGACATCCCATAGCTTGAAATATCTTTTCAACTTCAAAAATCTAGTCAGCAGCTCCATTAGGATTATAACCCCCACGGAAGCTTGGCGGATTATTTCGCTTGAATCTCTCTAACCAATCTATCTCTGGTCGTTGGTTCAAATTACCAAGAGCCTGAGCCATCGCTTGTAGAGCAACAGCGATTGCACGATCGTTCCTACCTCCTGCCATTACTTTTCTGATCTCCAGAAAAGTTAACAATTATACTATAAGTAAACAACAAACTTAATCAATCATAACACTAACATATCAACAAATTCCACAATCAAATCATTCCATCAATTATCTACCAAACAAGCATAGTAGACTCATAACTCACGGCCGATTGGATCGACCTGCTCTAATACCACTAAATGTAACACCCTTACTACCCCAACATATATATTGTAATAATAAAAACTTATAAATAAATTTTTCAATTTCGGTAAAAGGGTACACATGAGAATCTTCAAAACTATCCTTCAATAACCACAATAATAAAAATGAAACACAAGAGTTTTCAAAAATAACATTTACAATTCCAAATCCATATAAAAATCTATGTTCAAAAATCCTTTGCCCCGATGTCACAATATCAGAGCATCCTGACAATTCAACCGTTGGCATTCTAGATACCACTCGTAGCCAGATCTTCCTCACCTAAAACATCCACAATTTGTACGGTGAGAAAAGAAAACATTCATATGTAAAATACATAAAAACACACAATAATGTAATCTTATTACATAAGGAAATATTTACAAGCATTTTTATATATATCATAACTCTATCAATCTTGCATCGTTTTCACTTCATAATTCGCAATCAAACCCATTCATCTCAAATCTTGTAATTAATATTATCATTTTCACATTCATAATTCACACAATTTTACAATTAACACTATGTCAAGGCCACGCCACAACTGACATAAGTGATACAGGTTAATTGCCTCACTCATCCCACACCATGTCAGGGTCACGCCCACCCTGTAGCATCACTTACCTAGGGGTCGTGCCATCCCTGGTCATTGATGTGAGGAACCACAATCACATCACAATCCACACAATCTCTTATAATTAACCCTATGCCAGGGCTGCCATATTTGACATAAGTGATGTGTTAACTGTCTTACTCATCCCACACCATGCTAGGGTCACGCCCTCCATGTAGCATCACTTACCCAGGGGCCGTGCCATCCCTAGCCATTAGTGTGAGGAACCACAACCATAATCATATTCACATCCATACAACATCTCATAGCTCAATTCCATACACACATCAAATAGGTCCAAAATAATGGGTTCCATAGATATCAAGCAATTCATATCTAAATCACCAATTTTTATCAAGTAGTATAGCAATAACATTCATAAATTAATATGATAATCAACCGAATTACCAATTTAATATAATTTCAACATAAACAATAAAACCCCTAATTGTTCTAAAACCTAGCTCACAAGCACTTTTCTACAATTTTGTTCTCTCTCCCAGATCATCATTCTTACAAATTATTACCATATTTATAATCCTCAACACATACAGAATCTAATGGGATCATCAATTCCTCAAACAGAAATCATCCGATTTTTCACAACCTAACTAACAGGCATTTTTCTATAATTTTGTTCTCTCTCAGAGCATCATTTTTACAAATAAATCATATATTCATAGTCCTAAATATATACAGAATCAAATGAGACCAATAATTCTCCAAACAGAAATAATTATAAAATTATTCATAATCCTAAGAGATTCTTCCTCTACCCAATTCCCTCATGTAGCTCTACATATAAATAATTCCCTTTTCCCCCGTACCTGGATATGTAGAAGCTGAATCTAGATATGTAGAAGCTGAATCTACACTAGATCTGGTTGGTCTCCCTCGCTAGGTTCCCCTCGGTCTGAAGCAAAAAGTAGAGGAAAGAAGAGAGAGAGCAGAAGAAAAGAAATCAAAAAATGAGATGTGTGTTTTTTGGGAGTGGCAAACAGCTCTATTTATAGGCATTCTACGCCGGAACGGCCCGTTCCAAATCCAGAATGGCCCGTTCCGGACCCTTAAACCATGGGTAAAAATCGCATCCAGAACGGCCCGTTCCCAAACCAGAACGGCCCGTTCTGGTGTGCATTAATTACTCACAACGGCCATAATTTTGGGAACGCCCCGTTCCAAGCCCGTTCCCATTTAGGGTTAAAGGCAAATTTAATAGTCCAGAACGGCTCGTTCCAACTTGAGAACGGCCCGTTCTGGGCTACTAACTCACACTTTCTCTGGTAGTTTGGAACAGCCCGTTCTAATTCTGGAACAGCCCGTTCCAAGCTACTAAATCACATACCTTTTGGTAGTTTGGAACGACCCGTTCTAATTCCAGAACAGCCCATTCCAAGCTACTAAATCACCACTATCACCTTTATAAAATTACCAAAATACCCTCAATTAAAATAAAATAAAATTGAAATAAGAAAAATGGCGTGTTACAATTCTCCCCTCCTTTAAGAAATTTCGTCCTCGAAATTACCTGAAGCAAATAAAAATGGATATGACGCTTTCATCTTCTCCTCTAACTCCCAAGTAGCACTTTCAGGTGTAGCTCCTCCCCAAATAACTTTCACCAAAGGAATTTCCTTACCCCTAAGTTGCTTCACCATTCGATCCTCGACTCTCACCGGGGTAGCTTCCACAGTTAGGTTCTCCTTAAGCTCAAGATGATCCGACTCAATCACATGCGAAAGATCATGTATGTATTTCCGAAGTTGGGAAATGTGGAAAACATCATGGAGATTTGATAGATTAGGAGGCAAAGCAATTTGGTAGGCAACACTACCGACTCTTTTTAGAATTTGGAAAGGACCAATAAATCGAGGAGTAAGTTTTCTGGATTTCAATGCCCTACCAACCCCAATCCATGGAGTGACTTTCAAGAACACATGGTCACCTTCTTGAAATTCCAAGTCCTTCCTTCTCCTGTCAGCATAACTTTTCTGTCTACTCTGAGCTGCTCTCATCCTCTCTTGTATCAATCTAACCTTATGAGTGGTTTGTTGCACAATCTCGGGTCCTAAAATAACATTATCACCAGGGTCGCACCAACACAAAGGGGTCCTACATCTCCTACCATACAAGGCTTCATAAGGTGCCATACCTATACTAGAGTGGTAACTATTATTATAGGTAAACTCTATCAAAGGTAAAAGACTATCCCAACTACCCCCTTGGTCTAACACACAGGCTCTAAGCAAATCTTCTAAAGATTGAATAGTCCTCTCAGTCTGACCATCAGTTTGAGGGTGGTAAGCTGAACTAAGTCTAAGTTGGGTCCCCAAAGCTCGTTGTAGGCTCTCCCAAAACCTAGAGGTGAATCTAGGGTCTCTGTCTGAAACTATGCTAGATGGTAACCCATGCAATCTCACAATCTCATCAATATACAGTCCAACCAATCTCTCAAGAGAATACCTAATGTTAATAGGTAAGAAATGTGCACTCTTAGTCAACCTATCAACTATAACCCAAATGGAATCATGCCTTCTCCTAGTCCTAGGCAAAGCAACTACAAAATCCATAGAAATGCTATCCCACTTCCACTCGGGTATACTCAAAGGCTGAAGTAGTCCTGAAGGTTTCTGATGTTCTATCTTAGCCTTGTGACACACTAAACAGGCACTCACAAATTAAGCTATATCTTTCTTCATCCTAGGCCACCAAAATATCTTCCTAAGGTCTTGATACATCTTAGTTGCTCCTGGGTGAAAACTAAGCTTGCTCCTATGGCCTTCCTCTAGGATCAAACATCTAAGTGTAGGGTCACTAGGCACGCACACTTGGTCTTTAAATCTTAACACTCCATCTACACCCAAGGTAAATTCTCCTCCAACACCTTGTCCTATAACATCACGTCTAGCCACTAGAAATGAATCCACTAACTGTGCTTCTCCAATTTCCCTCAACAACTCACTAGTCACCCGAGTCATACCTAATCTCACACTGCTAGGGGTCACCTCACAAGTCAAACTCAAGTCTCTAAATTGAGCCAAAAGGTCCATCTCCCTAATCATAAGAGAAGACAAATGCAAAGATTTCCTACTTAAAGCATCAGCCACCACATTGGCTTTGCCCGGATGATAACTAAGATTAAAATCATAATCCTTAAGGAACTCTAACCATCTCATTTGCCTCATATTTAATTCCTTTTGGTCAAATAAATACCTAAGACTCTTGTGATCACTAAACTCCTCAAATTTTGAACCATACAAATAATGTCTCCAAATCTTAAGTGTGAATACCAGAGCTGCTAATTCAAGATCATGGGTTGGGTAATTCTTCTCATGTATTTTCAATTGCCTAGATGCATAAGATACGACCTTTCCCTCTTGCATTAACACTCCACCCAAACCCATCTTAGAAGCGTCACAATAAACTACAAAAGTCTTACTAAGGTCAGGAAACACTAAAACAGGTGCACTAGTCAATTTCTCCTTAAGGGCTCGGAAACTATTCTCACATTTACTATCCCATACAAACACAACTCCTTTCCTAGTTAAACTTGTCAAGGGTAATGCTAACTTAGAGAATCCCTCTATGAATCTTCTATAGTATCCAGCCAATCCAAGGAAGCTCCTAATCTCACTAACTGAGTTAGGTGTCTCCCATTTAAGCACCGCCTCAACTTTAGATGGATCTACTGCTATACCCCCACTTGAAATCACATGTCCTAAGAAACTCACTTCCTCTAGCCAAAAGTCACACTTAGACAACTTGGCATAAAGTTGTCTCTCCCTGAGGGTTTGAAGTACTACCTTTAAGTGTTCCTTATGCTCCTCTTTAGTCTTGGAATAAACTAGTATGTCATCTATGAAGACAACTACAAATTTATCCAAATATAGATGAAAAATTTGGTTCATGTAATCCATAAAAATTGCAGGAGCATTTGTCACACCAAAAGGCATTACTAGATACTCATAGTGTCCATAACGAGTCCTAAATGCTATCTTAGGTACATCCTCACTATTAACTCTAATCTGATGGTACCCCGATCTTAGATCAATTTTTCTAAATACACAAGCACCCACTAACTGGTCCATAAGATCATCTATCCTAGGCAAAGGATATTTATCCTTAATGGTCACCTTATTCAACTGGCGATAATCTACACACAATCTCATGCTACCATCCTTCTTCTTAACTAATAGTACGGGTGCTCCCCAAGGTGATACACTAGGCCTCACCAACCCCTTCTCCAACAAGTCTTCTATTTGTTTCTTAAGCTCCACTAACTCTACGGGTGACATCCTATAAGGTGCAATAGAAATAGGTCCGGTTCCTGGTACTAAGTCAATGGAAAACTCTACTTCTCTTGTAGGCGGTAAGTTAGACATATCATCAGAGAAGACATCCGAAAAGTCACACACAACAGGCAGTTCATTCACCAAAATATTACTCTCAGAATTCAAAGAAGCTAACAACATGTACACTTGGGCATCCTCTTGCAAAGATACCTTAACTTGGTTGGCAGTCAAATAATCCTTACTCACTTTTTTAGCAGTCTCACCAAAAACAATAGATTTATCAGCACAATTCAAAAGGACATGATTGGAAGATAACCAATCCATACCCAGAATAACATCTAGCTGACTTAGAGGCAAACAAATTAAGTCCACCATGAAATCTCTACCATCAATAATCAAAGGACACTTTAAACAGACATCGGAAGTAGACATTGAACCACTAGTTGGTGTCTCTATTATTAATTCAAAAGACAAGGAAGAAACATGTAATTTTAATTTGGACACCCACGCATGTGATATAAAAGAGTGAGTCGCACCAGAGTCATACAAAACAATTAGAGGAGTTCCATTGATGAAACACATACCCTGGATTAATTCTTTGGTTTGCGTAGCTTCAGCACCACTCAAGGCAAACACCCTTCCTGTCGCTCTAGGTTTGCTAGCACTCCCTCCAACGTCTGTTGTTTCTTTCCTATTCTGGGGGCATTCACTAGCTTTGTGTCCCATCGCTTGACATTTGAAGCATGTTATAACTCTTTGCATCCGACACTCCACTACCCTATGACCTGGCTGCCCACATTTGAAGCAGTGGTTGTGTGGAACAGAACCCACACTTCCCCCTCTTGAAGTTTGGCTAGCCGTTGGAGCTTGGCTCCTTTGTTGCACAGAATCTTGATTATTCACTTTAGAACTCGAATTCTCGGAAGACTTGGTGTAAGGTTTACCCTTACTAGATGACCCAAACTTATTATTTCTCATGGGTCCTCCACTCTTATAATGAGTTACCCTAGCACGGTTGTCCTCATCATATACTCAGCACTTGTTTACCAATTCATGATAGTGAGTGATCCCTTGATAATTGAAAACTTGTTTAATCTCAGGACGAAGACCACTCATAAACTTCACACATTTGTCCTCCTCATTGTCCACACCATCATACATAGGACAAAATCTGACCAAGTCTTCAAACTTAGTCACATACTCAGCCACAGAATCCTCTCCTTGCTTCAATTCAAGGAATTCCACCTGTTTCTTATGTCTCACATCTCGGGGAAAGTATTTCTCCAAGAATAGTCGCTTGAAATTCTCCCAGTTCACTTGGGTACCTGCAGCTATCATTCTTTGTAAAGCACCTTGCCACCAGATGCCAGCCTCTCCAGAAAGCATGAAGGCAGCCAAAGTCACCTTCTGTATCAAAGGACATCCCATAGCTTGGAATATCTTTTCAACTTGAAAAATCTAGTCAGCAGCTCCATTAGGATTATAACCCCCACGGAAGCTTGGCAGATTATTTCGCTGGAATCTCTCTAACCAATCTATCTCTGGTCGTTGGTTCAAATTACCAAGAGCCTGAGCCATCGCTTGTAGAGCATCAGCGATTGCACGATCGTTCCTACCTCCTGCCATTACTTTTCTGATCTCCAGAAAAGTTAACAATTATACTATAAGTAAACAACAAACTTAATCAATCATAACACTAACATATCAACAAATTCCACAATCAAATTATTCCATCAATTATCTACCAAACAAGCATAGTAGACTCATAACTCACGACCGATTGGATCGACCTGCTCTGATACCACTAAATGTGACACCCTTACTACCCCAACATATATATTGTAATAATAAAAACTTATAAATAAATTTTTCAATTTCGGTAAAAGGGTACACATGAGAATCTTCAAAACTATCCTTCAATAACCACAATAATAAAAATGAAACGCAAGAGTTTTCAAATTGTTTTCAAAAATAACATTTACAATTCCAAATCCATATAAAAATCTATGTTCTAAAAATCCTTTGCCCCGATGTCACAAAATCAGAGCATCCCGACAATTCAACCGTTGGCATTCTAGATACCACTCGTAGCCAGATCTTCCTCACCTAAAACATCCACAATTTGTACGGTGAGAAAAGAAAACATTCATATGTAAAATACATAAAAACACACAATAATGTAATCTCATTACATAAGGAAATATTTACAAGAATTTTTATATATATCATAACTCTATCAATCTTGCATCGTTTTCACTTCATAATTCGCAATCACACCCATTCATCTCAAATCTTGTAATTAATATTATCATTTTCACATTCATAATTCACACAATTTTACAATTAACACTATGCCAAGGCCACACCACAACTGACATAAGTGATACGGGTTAATTGCCTCACTCATCCCACACCATGCCAGGGTCTCGCCCTCCCTGTAGCATCACTTACCCAGGGGTCGTGCCATCCCTGGTCATTGATGTGAGGAACCACAATCACATCACAATCCACACAATCTCTTACAATTAACCCTATGCCAGGGCTGCCATATTTGACATAAGTGATATGTGTTAACTGTCTTACTCATCCCACACCATGCTAGGGTCACGCCCTCCATGTAGCATTACTTACCCAGGGGCCGTGCCATCCCTAGTCATTAGTGTGAGGAACCACAACCATAATCATATTCACATCCATACAACATCTCATAGCTCAATTCCATACACACATCAAATAGGTCCAAAATAATGGGTTTCATACATATCAAGCAATTCACATCTAAATCAGCAATTTTTATCAAGTAATATAGCAATAACATTCAGAAATTAATATGATACTCAACGAAATTACCAATTTAATATAATTTTAACATAAACAGTAAAACCCCTAATTGTTCCAAAACCTAGCTCATAGGCACTTTTCTACAATTTCGTTCTCTCTCCCAGATCATCATTCTTACAAATTATTAGCATATTTATAATCCTCAACACATACAGAATCTAATGGGATCATCAATTTCTCAAATAGAAATCATCCAATTTTTCACAACCTAACTAACAGGCACTTTTCTATAATTTCGTTCTCTCTCTCAGAGCATCATTTTTACAAATAAATCATATATTCATAGTCCTAAATATATACAAAATCAAATAAGACCAATAATTCTCCAAACAGAAATAATTATAAAATTACTCATAATCCTAAGAGATTCTTCTTCTACCCAATTCCCTTATGTAACTCTACATATAAATAATTCCCTTTTCCCCTGTACCTGGATATGTAGAAGCTGAATCTAGATATGTAGAAGCTGAATCTACACTAGATCTGGTTGGTCTCCCTCGTTGGGTTCCCCTCGGTCTGAAGCAGAAAGTGGAGGAAAGAAGAGAGAGAAGAAGAAAAGAAATCATAAAATGAGATGTGTGTTTTTTGGGAGTGGCAAACAACTCTATTTATAGGCATTCTATGTCGGAACGACCCGTTTCAAATCCAGAAAAGCCCGTTCCGGACCCTTAAACCATGGGTAAAAATCGCATCCAGAACGGCCCGTTCCCAAACCAGAACGGCTCGTTCTGGTGTGCATTAATTACTCACAACGGCCATAATTTTGGGAATGTCCCGTTCCAAGCCCGTTCCTGTCGCCACCCGCCGAAACGAACCTTGGCATTCGCGACGATGGTCGGACTCTTTTTATAGTTTTGAAAAGTGGTGGATTGTTAGAATGACTTATTCTCAAACTGAGACCTCATCGAACTAACAATTTTATTAAATGATTCACCAATCCATGTTAATCCCAAGCGGGACCCTCCATGGATTAGTGGTTTTCGCAAAGTAGTAGGGTTCTTGGAGTCGCCACCAATGTTTTACTCAAAACATTGGAAAAAGATATAAGGCAATTGATTTCATAAATCAACTTTGGCCATTACAACCAGAGTCGGGTAAGGGAGTCGGTTACGTGCGGGGAAGGTGTTAGCACCCCACAACGCCCCTTTCGGGTTCCCTATGACGGATTATTTCATAAATAACAGTGTAAAATTGCTAAATTACCCCTATTTATTATAAACGACTATGAATAAGATATCTACATGATGAATAAATTGAACATGCGATGCAACAATCAGAAAGCAGTAAAAGAAAGGATTTTGAAGAAGAAACCTTTGAAGCGTGCTTTTATATATTCAAATGTTAGGAGGCTTTTTGGCGCTCCCTCCCACTACACGCTCGCTCGCTCCTTCCCTAAAAATTAATCTTTACTATGGAAATCAAAAAGATTTCCCTTCGACTAGTTCGAATTCTCAAGCTAAATGCTCAGAACTCAAGAACTTCGTCGGATCGGCTCTCAGAGAGAATTCTAGGGCAGAACACTGCTCAAAAACCCCAGAATACTCAGCAAGAGGGTCCAGAAGTCTGGAAAAGTGTGGAATGACGTCCAAATGACGTCCTATATATAGGAGTGAGGCGCAGTACGGCCTCTGACATCAATACGGCCCGTACTGAAGTTTTGAACTACAGTACGGCCGTATTGAATTCAGTACGGCCGTACTGAAGTTTCAAAAACTTCAGTACGGCCGTATTGGTCTCAGTACGGCCGCACTGAAGTTCAAAAACTTCAGTATGGCCGTATTGGGTTCAGTACGGCCGTATTGTAGTGCAAATTGTTCAGTACGGCCGTACTGAACTTCCAGGAGGCCGTATTGAGCTTCAATTCTCCCACATCCTTATTTTAAGCTACTCTAAGACCTCTAAACCTACAGATAATCATCCTAGGGTCTTCCAGGGGTCCTTCTGGCTGACTTTCCTTCGGTCTTTGAGAGTCTTCGAGTCTTATTTCCGACCCGGACAATTTTAGGGGTCTACAGCTGCCCCCCCTTTACTTAGTCAAACGGCTTTTTGGTGTACCGGTTGACAAGTAAAGGAGTTGACCCAATTGTCCGGGGAATAAGCCATCCTTCCGACTTGTAGTGTCTTCCGGTGGAAAATTGTTGAGTAGCCTCTCCAGGTTGAGTATTAGTCGTCGCCTCTCCAGGCTCGTGCATACCTCGGTGCTTCTGACAACCTCGGTAGCTGAGTACCGCCTCTCCAGGCTTAGCTTCGCTCGGCCTTCGAGCCGGAAGCTGCCTACCTCCGTGTTTGTGACGACGGGGTAGCGTGAGTACCGCCTCTCCAGGCTTAGCTTCGCTCGGCCTTCGAGCCGGAAGCTGCATACCTCCGTGTTTGTGACGACGGGGTAGCGTGAGTACCGCCTCTCCAGGCTTAGCTTCGCTCGGCCTTCGAGCCGGAAGCTGCATACCTCCGTGTTTGTGACAATGGGGTAGTGTGAGTTTGCCCTCTCCAGGGATTTGTGATGATTTTGTCTCCACAGTCCACGATGCTGCTTCGACGATTGTTTTTGATTTTTGTGCCACTGAGGGCTGGATAACGCAGGGATCCGTCTAGGGGATGTGCAGTTACTCATAGGTTCTTGTGTCCCAACTTTCCATTGCGTAGTTGGTGCCCACTGGGGAATTTCTGATTCCTTGGGGGTGCAGACACAAAGATTCTCTTTCTGATGTGAGCGGTGCCTTATGGTTGGCTGACGTCCTTTCGACGGTGGTGGAGTATCCCGGTTATCCTTATTCGGGTGACTCTTTTTGATTTTCTGATTTTGTTGCCTCTGTGTAGGCTGTTATCCGCTGGGGGATTCTGTCGTTTTGATCTTGATTGGCCTCTTCTGTTAGGCGGATCATCTTGACGTACAATGATTGGCTCAATGCCGAATTCCGCTTGGGGAATGATTATTGATCTTTTTTTTTTTTTTATTTTTTATTTTTTTTTATTTTCTCTTTTTGAAGGAGTGCCTCTGAGTAGGCGAATGATCTTGATGTTCAGTGTTCGGCTGAGTGCCGGATTCCGCTTGGGGAATGGTTATTGATCTTTTTGATTTTTTCTCTTTTTGAAGGGGTGCCTCTGAGTAGGCGAATGATCTTGATGTTCGGTGTTCGGCTGAGTGCCGGATTCCGCTTGGGGAATGGTTATTGATGTTTTTGATTTTTTGCTTTTTGAAGGGGTGCCTCTGAGTAGGCGAATGGGGATTGAAGATCTTATGTATCCCAGAGTATTATTTAGAAAGCCTCTTCAGGCTTAGCTTCACTCGTTGCTCGAGTTGGAAAGCTATCTTCCAATGAGGAAGTCAAAGTCCTTTGACTCGGATATTTCGTGTTTGGGCGACCATGCTTCCATTGGGGAATTTTACTGGTCTTGCTTTGATAGCTCTTACTGGGGATTTTGATCCACGAGAGTGAGCTGATAAGTCTCTGGGGAGTATTATTTCGACAAGCCTCTCCAGGCTCAATTATTCTGTGTGATGAGGGAGTATTATTTCGGCAAGCCTCTCCAGGCTTAATTATTCTGTGGGAGTATTATTTCGGCAAGCCTCTCCAGGCTCAGTTATTCTGTGGGAGTATTATTTCGACAAGCCTCTCCAGGCTCAGTTATTCTGTATGATTTTTGGATTTTCTGTTTTTTGCCTTTTTTTGTTGTTTTTTGGCTTTTTCTGTTGACTGCTGTCATACACAAGCAATTTTTTCTATTTTTCTATTTTATGTGATTGCCTCATGATAAGGTCTTTGAATGTGCAACTAATGTGTGTGTGATGCACAAAATGCAAGTTTAATTATTTTGTTAATGTTTTTAGAAAATGAATGGCTCTCCCTATCCTCCTTTTCTTGGAGGAATTTCTGTCGTCGACGTGAGGGAAGATTTTTTTGTGAGCCTTTTTCGCAGGAGATTACGGATTTTATAGGAACCCCTCCAACTTTCTTTATTGACCGATTATTAAAGGAATTTCATACAATTTTTAAGAAACACCAATTTAGAGGCATAATCACATGGTCAAGAGAGAAGAGAAATGAATAGATATATTATTGATATTCACAAATGTTTTTACAGAAAGATATACAAAAGGAATTTCTGAAGAATGGCTGGCCAGGGTAGGCTTATATACATCAGGCTTAACAATTATATCTGTAATCGTTGCTCTTACGTTCCCCTAATTGCTTCGGGTGAGATGTCTGAGCCAGGAGTGTAGATACTGCAAGACCCTTGCTTCTAGAAGATAATCACCTGAACCGCCTTTCGGTTTTCGATTCAAGTGATCGTTGCTTGCTTTGTTTTTGTATCTTATTCTTTTGCCCCTAATTTTTGCCTAGGACGTATCCTAGCGGGGATAAATTCGCCTTTGTTTTGCCTAATACCCTTGTACTGGCGGATTTTTTATTTTGCCCTAACTTTTGCCTAGGACGCCCTTTTCGGGTTTTCATCCTAGCGGGCCTATGCAAGCAACGTCTTCAAGCATAGCACTTCTTTACCACGTCAGCGTTGACTGGGTATCGAAGTTCTTCTCCATCCATGTCTGTGAGGATCAATGCTCCTCCTGAGAAGGCTCGCTTCACCACGTATGGTCCTTCGTAATTCGGGGCCCACTTTCCGATTTTTTCCTTTTGAACTGGTAGCAACTTCTTCATTACCAACTTTCCCTCATGGTTGACTCGAGGGTGGACTTTCTTGTCAAAAGCCCTTTTTTTTTTTTTTTTTTTTTTTTTTTTTTTTTGATAGGCTTGACCATGGCATATGGCGTTCAGCCGTTTCTCTTTGATAAGGTTCAACTGGTCGTATCGGCTTTGAACCCATTCTGCCTCGGAAAGTTTTGCTTCCATGATTACCCTTAGAGAAGGTATTTCGACCTCGACGGGTAGAACTGCGTACTGAAGTCCTATAACCATGAAGAGCGAAGGGTAACATCTCGTGCTATTCTTTAAATGAGACAACCATCTTTTGCACTATTTTCCTGATGTTCTTATTGGTTGCCTCGACTGCCCCATTTATCTTCGGCCGATATGGGGAAGAGTTGTGGTGTTGGATCTTGAATTCTTGGCACAGTTCTTCCACCATTTTATTATTCAGATTAGATCCATTTTCAGTGATGATTTATTTCTCCATGCTTCCACCAGATTATTCTAAAATCGTTTGGGACAAGAGAGAAAAGAAAGGAAAGATATTTTTGTCCTGAGGTTTGTGTTTTAGAGGGGATTTATTTTTCAAAAATGGTTTTTGTAAGAATGGTTGGCCAAGGTAGGCTTATGTGTTTAGGCTTGTTTAATTAAACACTTATGAAGTTAAGAAAATCTTTGTTTATTGACGTTGTGATTTGACAACTTAGATAGCTTCCCTTGAACCTTTCTTGAATTCGGCTCGTGGTACCATCATGGATTTTGTTTTTTTTCATTTTTGCAACCCTAACTTTTGCCTAGGTCACCCTTTTGTGAGATTCCTAGCGGGTCTTTTGCTCTTATTTTTGCGCAGCCCCTTTTTTGGGTTTCCTGCCAAGCTTCTTTTATTTTAAAAGATTTCTTTTTACCCATGATGGCACTTGTCGAGGCCAAGGGAAGGTGCTCCAAGTTGCCACACACACTTCCACATAAAAATGATGCGGGTTTATTATTATTAAGATGATTTTAACCTCATTCATGTTTATTCAAACAGGGTTAAAAATAATGTGGTTTAGAATTTTATTATAAGCAAGAAAAGAAGCAATGAGAAAGAATAAAGAATGATTTTATTATAATCATAGCGGAAACATGTGTCCTTATTTCATCACTGATATGGGTCCCAATGTTGACCTCTTTTATCTCTTGGCCCTGCCCCAAATTTACGGTCTCCAATTTCTCTTGATACGGTTGGAGTGGGTGAGCTTCTTGATCTAGCAGTCTTTGCAGATCCGGAGAGATGGTTTCCTTATCACTGTCTTACTCAACCCATTCATCCTCAACTTTCGGATCCCGGTCGGAGCGAACAATTACAGACATAATTATTTTATTGGTTCTGTTTAGGTTTAGAATTATTAATGTTAATGAGAGAAAAAGAGAAAAGAATAAATGAGAGAATGATGCGTGAAAAATGCCTCTTTATTGATATGTATAAAAACTGTACAAAAAACCTTTATTTACATGAAAAGGATCTCATGATCTCGGGTACTGATCATGAGTCCCAAAAGAAAAGAAAAATGTGGAGGGGCCCTATCATGGCTTGTTCTTCTCTCTATTCCTGCTTTGGCCGAGGATTCTTACTCACATCGGGCGCTGTCGAATCAAAGGTGATCCACCCAGCATCGATAAGGTCTTGGACCTTATATTTGAGAGCTTTACAGTTCTCCGTTGAATGCCCCGGTGCCCCCGAATGGTATAGACATTTGTCTTGCGGATTGTACCAATCGGGGTAAGGTGTATCAATTTTCCTTGGTGGAATGTAAGCTAGAAGATGATCTTGCACTAGCTTCGGTAGGAGGTCGCTATATGTGGTCGGAAGTTTATCAAACTTCTTCACAGGGTTGTACTGCGACTTTTCCGACTTCGAAGCAGAGGAAGATGAGGAAATGGTTATGGCGCTGACTCCTCTCTCCTTCTTCTTCCCAAAGGTCTTCTTAGCTTTAAATGATTGGGAAGGCTTAGCTAGCTTCCCACTTTTCAGCCCTTGTTCCACTCTTCCTCCAACATGCCCCTCCATAGCCCTCATCCAGTCCTCGAGAGCGTGGTCTTGATCTTTTGAAATCTCGGGCTCTCTAATCGTAATCCCCGCCCCAAGGGGTACAGCTCGCGGAGGGTCTTGCTCTTCCTCATGATCCTCCTCATGATGGGACTCATGGTTACTGTGGTGAGCCCCGTTCATGTTTTGGTGACGCATGAGTTCCACCATTTGCGCCATCTGCTCCTTGAGCTGTGAGAGCTCGGCTGTAAGCTTCTTATTTTGTTCCTCCAACGCGTCCATCTTCTTGATTTTCTGCGCGCGCGTGAGGACAGAGAGATGACCAGCCACTTTCTAAAATGAATGTTTAATCTAATTTTATTTATGGAGTGAATACACACTTGACATGAGCTTGGTAACCCTCCATCTTTAAGGCGCTGCCTTTTTTAAGACGAAGTTTTACCACCCTCCTTGACTTATGATCTCTCCCCAACGGAGAATCTCAATAGTCATGGGTTTCTTTTACTCATGTCAAGGGGTATTGGTGAGCCTAAAATGAATGGTTATGAGGATGCATGATGTCTTATTGGTAATGATGCACATGCTCCTCACTTTTATTATATTTTCACACATGGTCTTTCCTCTCATGTCATGATATTTTTCATGCATGGGGGTTATTCTTAGACCTTATCACGAGGTTTATTATTAATGCACAAACAATGTCACATAGACCTATACACAAACAATTCACTCATCCACGAACAGTCACGAGCGAATCACGAGGTAGGGGTATCCTGCAGAAAAGTGCATATTCAAGGAGGTTCTAACTGTTCTCACTGGTCTGAGGCCCCCAAGGTGCCCCCATTATAGGGACCCAATTCCTCTCGTCGTAAGTCGATGGAAAGTTCCAACGCACTGTCGGACTTGAGTTCATGGTTATCACCTTGAGTGATGCTTTCCGACAACGGTCTACGGGCACCTATAGACCCATTCGACAACCGGCCGTACTAACATCCACTCCCTATGGCTTTCCACTCATGCCCCCGGGTATAGAGGGAACTGTTGTGTGCAAAGGTTTGTGTGCAGTTTTTATTTCAAACAATTGCAAAAATTTAAACATTCAACAGTTATTAAAAGCCAATTAGATAAAACATATTATCATACAAGCGAGGGGTAATGAAGTAATTTTAGACTATCATTTTAGAAATAATCCATCACTAAATGGGACTGACTCTCGAGGCTTCCCCAGTGGAGTCGCCATCTGTCGCCACCCGCCGAAACGGACCTTGGCATTCGCGACGATGGTCGGACTCTTTTTATAGTTTTGAAAAGTGGTGGATTGTTAGAATGACTTATTCTCAAACTGAGACCTCATCGAACTAACAATTTTATTAAATGATTCACCAATCCATGTTAATCCCAAGCGGGACCCTCCATGGATTAGTGGTTTTCGCAAAGTAGTAGGGTTCTTGGAGTCGCCACCAATGTTTTACTCAAAACATTGGAAAAAGATATAAGGCAATTGATTTCATAAATCAACTTTGGCCATTACAACTAGAGTCGGGTAAGGGAGTCGGTTACGTGCGGGGAAGGTGTTAGCACCCCACAACGCCCCTTTCGGGTTCCCTATGACGGATTATTTCATAAATAACAGTGTAAAATTACTAAATTACCCCTATTTATTATAAACGACTATGAATAAGATATCTACATGATGAATAAATTGAACATGCGATGCAACAATCAGAAAGCAGTAAAAGAAAGGATTTTGAAAAAGAAACCTTTGAAGCGTGCTTTTATATATTCAAATGTTAGGAGGCTTTTTGGCGCTCCCTCCCACTACACGCTCGCTCGCTCCTTCCCTAAAAATTAATCTTTACTATGGAAATCAAAAAGATTTCCCTTCGACTAGTTCGAATTCTCAAGCTAAATGCTCAGAACTCAAGAACTTCGTCGGATCGGCTCTCAGAGAGAATTCTAGGGCAGAACACTGCTCAAAAACCCCAGAATACTCAGCAAGAGGGTCCAGAAGTCTGGAAAAGTGTGGAATGACGTCCAAATGACGTCCTATATATAGGAGTGAGGCGCAGTACGGCCTCTAACATCAATACGGCCCGTACTGAAGTTTTGAACTACAGTACGGCCGTATTGAATTCAGTACGGCCGTACTGAAGTTTCAAAAACTTCAGTACGGCCGTATTGGTTTCAGTACGGTCGCACTGAAGTTCAAAAATTTCAGTATGGCCGTATTGGGTTCAGTACGGCCGTATTGTAGTGCAAATTGTTCAGTACGGCCGTACTGAACTTCCAGGAGGCCGTATTGAGCTTCAATTCTCCCACATCCTTATTTTAAGCTACTCTAAGACCTCTAAACCTACAGATAATCATCCTAGGGTCTTCCAGGGGTCCTTCTGGCTGACTTTCCTTCGGTCTTTGAGAGTCTTCGAGTCTTATTTCCGACCCGGACAATTTTAGGGGTCTACAGTTCCCATTTAGGGTTAAAGGCAAATTTAATAGTCCGGAACGGCCCGTTCCAACTTGAGAATGGCCCGTTCTGGGCTACTAACTCACACTTTATCTGGTAGTTTGGAACGACCCGTTCCAATTCCGGAACAGCCCGTTCCAAGCTACTAAATCATCCCTATCACCTTTATAAAATTACCAAAATACCCTCAATTAAAATAAAATAAAATTGAAATAAGAAAAATGGGGTGTTACATAATCAATCACATACGGTTAAAAGGTAGCCTAAGTAGGTAAAATCTACTGTTCTAATCGATTACACCTCAAGATAATCAATTACAAGAAGTTCAAAGTGTTTCTTAGAATCCAAAATCTCATGTTGTAATCATTTACGAGTGATTTTAATCAATTACAAATAGTTAATTATTAACCAGTCTTGGTGCAAGTATTTGTATGCAAAAGATGTTTTTAAGATCAACATGACCAAATAGCTTAGAAGATCTCAAGAATACCACTCTACAATGCTCTTAAACACTATAATGGAAATAATTGTTACAAATAAATATTTGACATGGTTTTTGTCATGTTCAAAACTAGAAAAAGGGAGATTATTATAATTAAAAGTAGAGGAAGATGTTAGAGAAAGATGTCTAGTGTTTTGAGTTTTCGCATGATGATGCAAGGAGTTAAAATGATCAAGAAAAAGTCATTTTGCAATAGCATAAGTCATTTTCTTATTTATGTAAGTCTTGATTAATCCATAATCTTAAAGTTTCTATGACAGACTAAAATAAGTTAAAAATATGAAGTTTTCATAAACTAAAAACAACAATGGCACAAAATATAAACAATGAATTAAGTATAAATAATAAGATCAAAATACTCTAAAGTAATCAATTACAAGAGTAGGGTAATCAATTACTTGAACACTTGGCCTTTCCATAAAGCTTAAAATGGTCTTATGTAATAGTTAACATGAATGAAGTAATCAATTACATGAGTTTCTAGAAAATCAAAATACTCTAATATAACCAATTAGGTTACAATGTAATCGATTCTATAAGAGCTATGGTGTTTTGTTATTGAGTTATAAATATGATGCTCTGTCAATGGTTTTTTAGTGATGAATCACATTTTTAAAGATTGTACCAAGTTATATAACTAACTGAATATGAAATTTCAGTAATCAATTACATAAGGAATAAAGGTTAATATGAAAAATAAAAACTTTTGTTTTAAATGATTACATGATGATGTATCCGATTACATTAAACATACTTTATTTCTAGTTTGCAACTATAAGCAATGTAATAGATTGCATGATCAATATAATCCATTACTTAACATGATTTTTTGTTCATATAAACAACAAACCTTTCATATTTTCAAAATAATTCAAAATTTGTTTGAAACACATGTAAAAGTTTTCAAGAGAGAGAAAAATATGTTTTTCCCAAGAAAGTTCAAGAGAGAAATACATGTGAGAAAAATGATTTGAAAAAAAGTGAATTCTTCATGATAATGTTTTCGAGCTTTCATTTTTTCTAGAAGAAATTTCTTTAGAGTCAAGAAATCTTTATGATCAAAGGAGATAAGTTTGCAACAATGGGTGACTTTTTTCTTTACTTTTACTTTTAGTTTTCTTGTACTCCATATAGAGGAAATGTATCTCAAGATAAAGTTTCTTGAGTTTACAAGGTAGAGAATGGTTCTTTTGTTAGTGGTTTAGCAAAGGGTTTTTGTAGGGGTTATAAGAATGCCTTAAATCAAGGGTTGATTAGCTAGCTCATTTGTAATTACCCTTTGGCTTATAGTGGATAACCTATGATCATAAAAAACTAAATGTAGCTTTTTGTAGATAGTGAACTAATATGGATTATTGTGTGAGTCCTTCTCTTTATTATCATTATCTAGAAGACTTCTTAGCATTCTTGAAAATATTTTACAAGTTATTGTTGGTCTAAATTGAAGGATTTGATCTTTGTATTTTCTTATGAAATAACTTTCCAAAGTATCGATAAATTCTTTTCAAAAATAAGATTTCAAGTTGTACTTTATGAATTCAAGAATAAGGGCTAAAACATTTTTTTTATGCATTAAAAGTTAATAAATACCAATTTAACTCCCTCGTTTTAGTTGAGCCTTGGGTTTTACAATAGCATGTACGCACCACAACTTAGGAAATTCAATAACTTTGAACAACAATCTTCCTAAACCTTTCTATGTTACAACTAAACATCATACAACTTTATAAGAACTCAACATAACAACTTCAACTTAGAAACATCTTAATATAACATGATAACTCAGAGTTTCATAACACAAGGGATTTTCTAAGTGTGGCATACTCATTGAGTGAATCAAATCCCAAAGGGCCGAACGATTTTCTTAACATGAAATTTGTAGAGACCAATTATAATAACTTCGTAGGTCACTAAACTTGACATGACACAACTACAAGGCATAAAAAACATAAAATGTATTCTAACCTAGGATTATTCCACGTCTTTGAGCGAGATAACTCATTCCCCCTTACCTCAAAAGACGCTAGACGAAGGATGGAGATCTCTAGAATGCATTCCTATGACGTCATTCTCCTCACGAGTTACTTTGGGGTTTAAAGAGAAAAGAAATGTAAGTTTCAAAAAGTGTAGAAATAAAAATTGATGGTAAACCCCTTAGAAAACTCCCTTTAAGCCAATCTTAATTCCTCAAGTTAAAAGATTAACCACAATCACACTTGATGGAAACTTGCTTGGAGAATCCGGATTGATGTGAATCCTCTTCAAGTTCCTCCCTAGATCTTTGGCTCCTTGATTCTTCCTAGGCTTGGCTAAGGTCTCCAAGGGAGGAGGAGACCTTAGAACCACCACGGTTTGGTGGAGAAACTCTCCCAAGAGGCGCCACTCCTTGATGAAGAGATAAGCCCCTTCAATTCTCACCACACTCTTCTATGAAGGGATAAGAGAATTGGATGCTATCAAAGAGGTTTAGGGACTTTTAGAAGAGAGAAATCTGAACTCAATTTCAGAAATGAAATCTCAATACATCCAAAAGTGTTTTACAAAGAGGGAAAAACGAAAATATAGGAGTAGGAAGCTTGGAGAGTAAGCTAGTCTTAACCATGGTTCTCTAGGAACCATGGTAAGGTCTAGCTAACCACCCATGGTCTAGAGGCTTGGAGAGCAAGCTCCTCACTTAGCTTGCTTGGTAAGCTAGCTAAGGAGAAGCTTGTGCTTCAAGCTTCCAAGCTTGAGAAGAACCAAGCTATTTGGCCAAGTGTGAACACATCTAGGTGGGCGGCTCTTTGGACTTAATTTACTCCAACCGGTTTTGAAATTGATAATTTGGTTTAGTTAGGTTCATCCAATGTGAATGGAACCTAGCTAAATCAAATCTATGAAAAATTAGGAGTAAAATGAGTCCAATATGTTAATTTTAGCCTAGGACCACCTTTTGGCTAAATTGCTAGTAACACTCTCTAGCTTGCTAATGGCACTCTCTAGCTTGCTAATGCCACTCCCAATCCTACTACTAGAAAACTAAGAAAAGAATGTATTTCTAGGTTAGGTTAAATGGAGTCAAAGTGCCCAAGTAACCTACCCTAGAAAAAATATACAATAGCTACTAAAAAGGAAATAAAGTGCCTCACAAATACAAAGGCAAAAATACACCTATACAAGTATCTACTATATACAAGGTACAAGAAATCAAACTATACAATGTATTTACAATAGAGACTATGAGACTAACAAGAGGAATCATACTCAATACTCATATTGAGCATAGGTCTAAGAAGCACCTCCTCTCTAGAAGCCTCCTCTAGCCTCCTAACCATGAACCTAGTTAAAGGCCCAATGGTCTTCAAGTGTGAGCATCCTTGGATCACCCTTCACCCTTCTTGGTCTTACCTCTTCCAAAGGGATCCTTGGGGATTAGATTTCCATCAACACTTCTCTTCCCTTATTTACTTAAAACAATTATTTAAAAGTAAAACACTTAAATATATATAAAGATGGCCTAGGAGCCATGAAACGGAATCACCACATATTAGATAACCCCCTCAATCCACTCTTAATTAAGGGATGTCTACTAGGATCCAGTCAAAACATTACAATTAGCTATGATTACCTCACACCCACATTAGAGACTACCTACCATAACATTCCCAAGGTCTAAGGAGATGACAATATAGACCCTTTTATATAGACTCATGCTACCTTGCAAATAAAGCATGAATGCATAGACTCTATAAACCACAAAAACACATCAAAAGCATATGCAATGACCATTTGGTGATACTTGTCATACAATAAACTTGGACTTCTCCACAACACACCAAGCCCTACTTAGATCTCATCATTGTCAGCTGCAACCTAGACTTATACATCTTATCAACATCACCACAATCAACATCACCTCATATTTCACGTTATCATCAACGCCATTTATACACGTATCATGACTATACATCCTCACTGTTCATTCATCACATATTATAACATTCATCATTATTAAATCATTCACCAATGTCTCAAACGTTTCACACATTATTCTCAAGTCAAGTATCCATATTTCATATCACATATAGGTGCAAAGTCTCAAGAACAAAGTCTTATAAATATAATTTCACACCTTCATCATAACTCAGTCATCACTCATCCAAAATTATCCTCTTCCACACTTTCTCTTTCTTAACTATAATTATCAAGATTAAGCTCTTAAAGGATAAAACAACTCACTTATACAACTCATAAGCTATCTATTCTTATCTTAAACTTCTATGACATCATGTGGTCTAAACGTGATATATAGAGTTTTACTTATGCTATCAAGTTGATCTTAAGTTTTGTTAGAAAGCTAAGACAATTATCAACAACTTATATGTTGATCTCTAGAATTGATTTTTCCATCTACTTTTTTTTTTAAATAACAAAATTGCATCATTTCAGGCTAAATATGATAGCTTGACCTTCGTTCACTAGTTTGATCATAACATGATTTATAGACCTCTTTTTTTGGGGGTGATTATAGTGCCATTGGAAAGATAACATCTAGGGATACAAAATTTATGAATACCATTAAACCTAATTTGGTCATTTATGGGCCCTCATAAGGCTTACAATTTACAGACATTACTTTTCGCTCACAATACACGAGACTCATTGTCTAACTCACATAATGATTTTTTTTAATATTTTTATGTGATTCTCAAGTTTAAAGTGTAGCCCCAAACACTAAAAAAAAGATTTAACGGGGGTTAATTTTGAATTTAACCAAGGTTATAACCCCCGCTAAACACATTTCCAGGGGTTGTGCAAACCCCCGGTAAATCATTCGTAGGGAACGTGTTAGCGGGGGGTTTTAGCAACCCCAAAAATTGCAAATTTCCATGCGGTTTTAAACCCCAACTAATTAGTTGAGGTTTATAACCCCCAGTAATTAATAAAGGTTTCTAACCCTGACTATGTAGTTGCAATTTCTAAATCCCAATAATTAACAAGGGTTTCTAACCCTAACTATGTAATTGCGATTTTTAACCCTTAGTAATTAACCAAGATTATGTAACCTCCATTAAGTAATGTGTATTTATAACCCCTGTTAAATAACATGTGTTTATAACCCCTGTAGATTAGCGGGGCTATAACCCCAGGAATGTGTTGGGGATTATACAACCCCTATTAATACAATCAAAATTTTCCCTAGGTTATCTACTTTTCGATAATACCTATTTTTAAAAGAATATTTTCTTATACTTGCACATATAATACTATACAAGATATTCATTACAAAATGACCTTTTTGTTACATAATTATATAAAATAAATCAAGTAATAAAGATGCAAAATTCAAATTATAAAAGTAACACAAATTTATATTAGTTTCACGACAAAACACAAAGTACATAAATAACAAGCACAATGTATGAAACTTGTATTGTGTGATTAATCCTACAAAATAATAAATATAAAATACTACAATATGTTCCTCAAAACAAACTAGTACAATATGTTCTATAAAATTTATGAAAATAAAAGAAAATATTCTGCAAGTTAGTATGCCCATCATCAACTATCAAATATGCTCATATGCATGTTGAGAATTTGTTTCATTAGTTTGTATGCTTCCTTGATCAGAAACTTGAAATATAAATGTAAATAATAATTAAAACTTAGAAAATTATATGAAATATATTAAAAAAAGTTATTTCACTTTTAAAAAGTACCGGTGAAGGATGAAACATTGCCAAGTTGGGGGGCAATTGACCTTGATAATTTTGCGCAAAAAAGTTAAACATTGCCTCGAATTTTTTATTTTGTTCATGCAATTGTGATTTCAAGGCAGTGACCTATTTTAAAAAAATTAATTAACTTAGTCAAACCAATAAAATAAAAAATCACAATGCATTAGGACTAGCACCACCAATTCTGGCCCATTTACAAGGAATTAATAGCAATGAAAGAAAAAGAAACACATACTAACCTCATTTTTTAATTGTCTATAAGAAGTAGATGAAGCCATCTCATTATGAGAATGCCTAGTGGATCCAACAAAGCGAGATGGGCAAGGTCCCAATCCCATCCCTTGAACACGTCCACAATGTTCTTGACTTCCTAGAGCATGTGGTAGGGAATCTTGAGTTGATATGTCTTGTGAAAATGATGGTGCATTTGATTCATATGCTTTAATTTTTTTCTACAATATAAGTAACCATATAAGTTGACATATACTTGTTTGAGCACTATAATATTTACCAAAAATACACTTACACTAATTTCTCTTGCTTCATCATTTACAAATTCTCCACTAGCATGTTTATGTGTTGTTATTCATACTTTTCCCCTATGAACTTTATAACCACACTCTTGTTCCTATAAAATGTAAAAAAAATTATATTATTATATACACTAGAAGAAAAAGTATAATTTTATTATTGAAAGTTTTAAGTTACCATCTCATGTCTCTTTCTTACAATGCTCTTGGATCTACCGGTGTGAGGAAATGTTTGCCTCTTTCTATTATCCTTATTTTTTTTGTGAAATTTCCTATTCACGATAAAAACTTAACAAGTCAATGTGCATAAATATTAAGGATAAAAAAAATTAGTTTATAGTATCTTCATTTTTGAAGTTGGATGATAATCAACATAAGAAGCCCAATGGTCTATATTTGATCCTGTTGGAACCACTGTAATCAATTCATCTCTAATACGTGTTCCATCATTCCGTTGGTTCCATAATTGTTGCCTATAGTCACTCCATTTTGTGTTGAGTGATTTGAAGACATATTGTACATGAGCTTGAGAGTGAACTTCAAACTTAGCCTTCAAATTATTAAATAATTAAAGTTAACAATAAATTGAATATAATTGAAATTACAAATAAGTGAAATGCATACATCACTTACTTCAATGGTATTCTTAAGAACATTTTCTTTATAACCTTTTGGAATCTTTCTCCAACTTTGATAGAAAATAGGAAATGCATTGACATTTCTTGCAACTCGACCTAAGAACCTATTCAACAATGCTCCAATATTGTCAATCGGTTAGTCCTCACTATTCCAATGCACAAAAATCTTTTCAGTATGAGGTAAAAACCAAACATCATTGACTATCAAATGTTTTGTACTTTTATTGCCTTGATCATCTGTTAAAGTATCACATAAATATGAGAAACAAGAATTTAATTTAATTATATACTAGTAAATTAAATCTAACCTATGAAGTCAACAAGACTTGATCTCTTACACAAGGAACAAATTTTCTGATATATGTAATTTAAATAATATTAATTAAAGCTTACCTATCACATCAACAACCCATGCTCTCTTATGTGATGCAACCTTTGATTTCTTTGCTTGCATGCCAATTTCCTCATTTCCTTCCTCGTCACTATCAGATTGTAACTCAGATGTAGCTACAAGTATAAATTCATATAGAAAATCATGTGCAGGTTAAGAATCAAAATGAGATGCAATTGGAGGTTGAATATTTTAGTTGAGGTGCAGAGTTACTATTGCTAGTGGAAAACGTCCTCTTCTTCAAAGATCCTATAAAACAATTAGAATAATACAAATGAAATAAGAAATATAGTCTATACAACTAATGCAATTGATGTATGAGTTCCAAATTGAAATGAAAGTTGAGGCATCTTACTAAGGAAGTTTGTTCATTACGTTGTTCAAACAACAAATTAACTAATTTTCTTAAAACAACCATAGATTTAATAATCAACAGATTAATGATCATGAAAAATATCATGAAGAAGCCAATTTCAAATCATAACGTCAAAAACAAATAAGACATAATTTCAAAAAGCAAATAAAACTTGTAATTTCAAATAAAAACATTAAGAAGTAAGTACTGAACATTTGTATTCACTTACCTCAAATTGATTATCTTTGAAAAATTTGTTCCACCTAAAACCTCTGAACAAAAAAGTATTAATCAAATATTATACATAGCAAAAATAGGGAATCAAAATGGATATGAATTGAAAACTCACCTTAAATGGAAACAATTGATCGAATAACAATGTAGAAAGAGAGAGCTTAAAGAAGCACTTGCGAAATCACTATCCCCAAATTCGATACTTTGCAAAATGGTTTCATCACAAATTGGCTCACGAACAATTATGGTTTCAATTAAGTTGAGCATGAAGTGAAGTAGAAGGTTTGAGTGAAGAAGAAGTTTGAGCGTGAAGTGAAGCAGAAGCTTGAGCATGCCCTAGTTAGGATTTTTTTAATTTTGAATTTAAGTTCTGTAACTCTTTTTATTTTTATTCTTTTAATAAGAATTAAAACATGTTTTAATTAAGTTTTCCACGTGGTGACACAAAGAGTTGACAAAGGGATAAACGGATATTTAAACATTGTGGCAATTTAAAACTGTTGAAAATTTAATTATTTTGTGACGGTTAGAATAACCCATAGAATTATGACATTTTTTTGGCAGTTTATTAAAAATGCTAGAAAAAATTGCTACTAATTAACTAATTTTTTTGTAGTGATATATGCTTAACATCTTGTTTTTCACAATAAAATAAAATAAGTATTTAATAAAATAATTATATTTTCTGACTTAATTAATTTGATTATTTGGGTTAGTAATATAATTAAAATATATTTATAAAATAAAATAAAAAAATAAAAGGGCTTTAGGGAGAAGAGAAGAGATTTGGGTTGGACTCTTGAGCTCAACTTGAAGGATTTTGAAACAAAAAAGAAATAAGGGGTAGGTCATTTTGACGTATTTGTTACGAATCCTTAAAGCATGATTGGTGATCAATTGTTGTTTTCTTTTAAATTTCTGTATTGAATTTAAATGAATTGATATTTGTGGATTAGTATGGCTGATGGTTAAGGTATTATGCATAAATTGGGGTTTCATATGAAATTAGATGAAGTTGTGCGAATTGATGATATCTAATTGTTCTATATTTGTTGTAAAGTCATTTTGTCAATGTATTATAAAAACAGACAATATGATGTGTATAGATAGGTTTAGGAGAACCCAAATCTTGTAGCTTGCGATTTTACGAAGTGTAAAATCTGTGGCAATGCTGGGCACACCTACATGGAAATGGGTGCAATTTAGGCAAAAAGATTGATGACTCCTACGTGCCAAGCATGAGCATTACCATGTCAGGCATGAATTTTTCAGTAAGATCCTCGACCTCTGCACACTTAGCGCAAGTTCGACCTCGTTGGACGCCATGCCTTTGTCAAATTAATTAAGGTTATAAGGTAATTAATAATAGAATATCCCATGAGGAGTGATTGATGTTAGATTAGAAGAGAATAAATAAATTATCATTTGTGATAAAATCAATAAACAAAGAAAGATATAAGGAAGGATTATAAGGGTGTAAATTCAATTATGATGTGTTGGGAATAAATGATGATGACATTTTGATGATGCATGATAATGAAAAGGTATGGTGATGTTGATGAGTTATGTAACTCTAGGTCGATGATGGTATTAATGAAATCCAAGCAGGGTTTGGCATGTTCTGGAGAAGTTCAGACTCTACAGTTTGGAAAGATCACCAAGTGCCATTGCATTTGTTTTGGTGTTGTATTATTGTATGTAAAGTCCACGTATTCATATTTTATTTTGTAAGGTGGTGTGAATTTATGTAAGAGGGTCTTTATGGTCATCTACATAGACCTTGAAGGTGTTATGGTATAGAACTTCTAATGGGGGTGTGAGGTAACCAAGACTGGCTGTAACACTTCAATTAGAGCTTGTAGATATCCCTTAGTTGAGAGTGGATTGAGAGGGTCACTCAGTGCATGGTGATTTGGTCCATGACCCTAAGTTACGTTGAGTTGGTGGTGATTAAGAGATTAGTACCACATGCATATAAGTTAAGAAAATGCATTTGCATGAGTCTTAGTTTATAATTGAGATATCTTGAGTAGAATGAATGGTTGTCATTGATAATGTGTGTAAATGATTTTTGATGTGAACATGTCTTGAGATGTTTAACATGAATGTACCTATACAGATGATGTTAAAGTTATTGTATATTTTGTTAGAACTATCCTATGTCTTATATTGCACGAGTTTTATATATTATAATCGATATTGATTGGATTAATTACATGAATGATTGTTGTAGATGATGAATGAATATTGAGTGATTGGTGTTATTAAAATGAGTATGCCTTGGATGTTGGATATAAATGTACTTGTATGAATGATATTTAATAATGATGAATTTCTTTTCAATTCTATCCTTATGCCTTATATATGTTGTACATGGATGATATAATGTTCACTCCCTATGTTTGTCTGTGTTGGTTTGGGTTAATCACCATTGCAGGAGTGGGTATAAAAAAGATGAGTTTGATGGAGGTAAAGTCTAGTGCTTTGATGGTTGTTTGGGATCTTGCTCTAATAATGTGACATTAGGGCTAGGCAAATTCCTCTTCCTACTTGAGAGTGGTTTAGGAGGGTTACCTAGTGTGTGGTGATTTGATCCATGACCCTTAGGCTGCCTTGAGTTGATGTTGATGAGGAGATTGGTACAACATGCATATGAGTCTAGTACATGTCTTTGCATGAGTTTTAGTTTATAATTGAGATTTATTGACTGGAAGGAATGGTTGTTATTGATGATGGGTTTATGTGAATTTTTTATGAGAACATGTCATGAGATGTTGAACATGAACGTACCTATACGAATGATGTTAAAGTTATTGTATATTTTGTTAGTGTTATCCTATATCTTATATTGCACAAGTCTTTATATTATAATTTAGATTGTTTGGATTACATGAATGCTTGTTGTTGATGATGAATGAATGTAGTGTGATTTGTGTTATTGACATGAGTATGCCTTGTGTGTTGGATATGAATGTACATGTATAAATGATATTTAATTGTGATGAATGTCTTTTCAGTTCAATCCTTATGCCTTATATGTGTTGCACATGGATGAGATATATTTTCACTCCCCATGTTTGTCATTGTGTTTAGTATGGGCTGATTGTCATTGTAGTAGTAGGCCAGGTACAAGAAGATGAGTTTGGTGGAGGCAAAGTCTAGTGCTTTGATTGTTGTTCGGGATCTTATTATAATAGTGTGACATCAGGGCTCAAGAGATTTATGCATTTGTTATTTATTGTTGGATTTTTTTTTCTTTTTAGCACTTGATGTTTTCTCTAATAGTTGTTATAGTTCTGTCACCTCCTCAAAATCTATACTCTCATATTCCAATTTGTCAATTGGGGGTATAGATGATAAGAGACCTTCTATTTCTCAAGGTTTTGGCCCCACCAATGACATGTTTACATATAAGGGAATTGCCTCGATTATGACCTTAGTAGATAGAGGTGCAATGTCATCGGCAAGGCGGGATGGTTCCAACAACATGGGGAATATGGGCACAACAAGTTCAATAGGCCTTATTGATAGATCAAAAAGAGAGGCAACATAGGTAGCTAGTGCTACAACTCAAACTAGTTCTGGGGTAGCCTCTATGTGGATTGTTGGAGTAGGAGTATCATCTGAAAGCTTTGTATGAACAACAAGCTCATCAATTTATATTATTTGTAGACCCTCATCTACATTAGATTATGGTTGTGAAAATGTAGACTAGAGTCTACGTCCAACATAGTTCGATGAAACTATTATGGTAGTGAGGTCTTCCATAGATAGACGCAATATTTCTTCAAACATTTTGGCTTCTTTAGTGGCCAAATTTTCATCTTTTGTCTTTGCTCTTTTACCTCTAGCTAAGACAAAGTTTTGGCCCACTTGAAGAGCCTTTGCTCTTCCTTCATGGTTTGAGTCTTAACAAGACCTTGAACCAACCATCATTTCTTAGATTGTTTTGGAAGAATAGTTGTAGTGGTGATGGTGGTGGTGACTTAGGTTAGGGTGTAGGGCGAGAAAGACGAAAGGATAATAGTTTTTCATTTGAGTTAGATGAAGACTCATCAACATCGATTCATAGTGCTTTAGGTACACATGCTTTTGTTTTCATTTTTGGTAGTGGTGAAGAGGTTAGTATTTGGGTATGAGGGAGAGTTGGTGGTTCGGAAAATAATTGTGGTTGAGGGTGGCTTCTAGTGGTTCTAAAGCTAGTTGGGTGACTTCACCGCCCTTCTTCCCTATTTCTAAGTTGGTGGTGTCCATGCTAGCCTTTGGGATGATCTTTGTGAAAAACATCTCATAGAGAATAGGTGCTCACTTGCTCTATTCCTGGTGTCGTTGTCCAAGACATGACTTCTAATGGTTGTAGATAAAATTAGGCAAGTTGATCTTTACACCTAGGCACAAATGATATAGGCAGAATCTGTCCACATTAGAGACATTATCCTTGGACCCAAACCAAGAGATAAATGTGTTGAACAACAGATTATGGGACAATCTATCCAAAGAATTTAGGTTTGCTGCAAAGAGATATTTCTTCAACTTTGTCTTCTCTGTAGGGCGAGGGGTACAATATAGCATCACATCAATAATTCATGCCATAATGGTCACCTCCCAATCTCCAAAATAGGATAGCTCTTCTTCTTTAGAGCCAAAGATGATTGTTATGATGAGAGGATTGATCCTCATAGTGGTTCGATCCACCTCTTCGACGAAAACATGCACCTCTTATCTTGTTAATGCTCAAAAGTATGCTTGAGTAACATGGAACAGATCACACTACATCTTTGCAATCATGGTCTATCCAACCCTATCCACATTGTACATTAAAGGATACCCTTCATCCTAAAGCTTCTGTACCACAATGATCTTCCTAGGAAGAAAGGTAGACTTAGGGTGTTCTTCCATGGGAACCTTGTTGCCACTACGAGTTGCTTGCATCTTACGTTCCATTTGTGATTTCAAAGGTTGAAGTTGGGAGAGTCAAGGTTATGAGTACATAGGGATGAAAGTGTAAGTGTAATAGTAGTCAAGATGATTAAGTTTTTGAAAATATGGGAGAGATAGAGTTTATGAGTCAGGGGGTTGGTAAGGTGAAAATACAAAAAATAAAAACTATTGTTGATGTCACATGCCTCTATCAATTCCTTTTCCCTACACCACACTTTACCAAATCATTTTCCTTAATCATTTCAACATATTGAATGACATTTAATATAAAGATATCCTTTTAGAATAAGTGATGGAAACCTACTTTCCAAGGATCTTTTGGGAAGAAAAAATCCAAGAAGGGTGAAGGATGATAAAAATGGTATAAAGAATTGTTAGGCATTTACCCTTATTTTGTAGGGAACCCTACGTTTGGAGGTTTATCCTACCTTAAGGGAACTTATTGTTGTTTTACATTTTTAGAAGTGATTGTATAGGATATTTTTGACCATGTATTTTGGATCAAGTAGTATAGGAATTTTTATCCTTGTACTTTTCTTTAATGGTGAAATTAGTAATTTAGGAGAGGTGTAACTAGCCTATGACATAAAATTATTTGCGCTTGGATGGTCCAAATATTTTTCTATTCCATTAAGATTGGACGTCCACTTGCCTAAGCAAGTGGTTTGGACGTCCAAGATTAATGAATAAGCCACCCAAGCTCGTTAAATAAGTCATATGACCTTGATAGTGACATCTCAATAAACTAGTCAAAGTAATCATTAGCTTAGTTGTTGTAATAACTAGTTTAGGTAGTTGGAGTTAACTTAAGCTAACCTAGGTTACTCTTAAAATAGAATTAGCTTAACTTGCTCCATAAGCTTCTAGACAACTAACTAGACTTGTAGAAAGTTAACTAGGATTGGTTAGCTTAAGTACAAGATAGCTAACCATGGTTACACTTGACAATTGTTAGTCTAGCTTGCACCATAAGCCAACCAAACTCCTATATATAGGATTTCTTTGTATTGGCTGAACTTTTAACATTTAGTATTAATGAATTAGATGTATCTTTCCTTATTCTCTTTTAAATATTGTTCTCTCCTTGAAACTTGTTCCATTTCTCTTATCCTCTCTTGAGTGTGGCAAGATTTGGAGGGACTTATCATTCCATGAGTGTGGCGGATCCAAGGGGGCTCTTTACCTTACCATGTGTGTTTAAAGATGGCTTCTAACACCTTTGGAAGCCATTGAAAAAACTAGGAGCATACCAAGAAGGAAAAGATCCGTTCAAAGAACTTGGAGTCTCTCCAAAGGGTTTTCCATCAATAAGACAATACATTAGTGTGCATATATGAATATAAAATTTGCACAGACTAATGTTGTATGCATAAGATGATGCATATTAGATGAAGCATGGTAAGACGATGCAACATTTTACTATTATGAAATACATTTTATGCTAATACGGTCTCTATTGAATTTAAAACATTCCTCAACCAAAGCCTTTGTAAAAATATCAGCCTATTGGTGATTAATGTCTATAAATTTTATGTCAAAAACTCATTTTTAGACATAATCATAAATGAAATTATATCTTATTTTAATGTGCTTAGCCTTGGAATATTGTATGGAATTTTTAGAAATATTTATAGCACTTGTGTTATCACAGAAAATGGGTATATGGTTTTTAAGACTAAAATAGTCTTCTAATTGATACTTCACCTATAGGAGCTATGAGCAACACCCTATCGCAAAAAATGTACTCTGTCTCTGCAATGGAGAAAGCTATTGATTTTTATTTCTTACTGGCCCATGAATTGAGATAGTTGCCCAAGAATTGACATCTTCAACTTGTGATTTTTCTTTCAATCCTAAAACTAAAATCATTATTTTTCTCATAAAACAAAATGAGGTTAGTAGAATTTGCAAGATATATAAGGATATGCTTTACAACTTTAAGATAAGTCTCTTTGGGATCAAATTGAAATGTAGCGCATAGGCATACATTAGATATGATGTCAGGTTTGCTTATAATGAAGTAAAGAATAGATCCAATCATACCTCTATAGATCGTCTGATCTACTAGTTTACCTGATTTGTCTTTTGATAAACCCATAGATAGATGCATAGGTGTAGTGATGGAAACCATAGGATAAATAAGATTCATGTAGCTTTTATTTTAAGCGTCTATGAATGGATCTTCATTTCTTAAACTCCTCAAAGCTTCTTTAATGACTTCCATGGATGCTAGAAGCCATTTTCACCATAAAAGATCATGTAGAGATTCTCCTTGGTGGTGCCACATTCTTGAAGAGTGATGCGCCTCTTAAATTTCTCACCACACTCAAAAAAGGACAAGAGAAAAGGAAGAATTTCAAATAGAGAAACAAACTCTGAGAGAGAGAATTCAATGAGTAATTTTTGTCCAAATCATGAATAAATCTCAAAATTTTCAACCATATACAAGGAGAAACAATATATCGAGTTTAGTTGGCTTATGATGCAAGCTATACTAACCATGGTTAAATGTAACAAAAGTTAGCTATTTTGTAGTTAAGCAAAACAACTCTAGTTAAATGTCTAAAGTTAATTGTCTAGAAGCTTATGGAACAACCTATGCTAATCCTAGTTTAATAATAACCTAGGTTAGCTTAAGTTAAATCTAACTACCTAGCCTAATCATTACAAAGACTAAACTAATGATTACTTTTAACAAATTGTTAAGATGTCACTATCAAAGTCATATGACTTATTTTGTAACTTGGATTGCAAGCTTGGCTTGGTTTGAACATCCAAACTACTTGCATAAGCAAGTGGATGTCCAAATCTATAGGTCATAAAAAGATTTGGGTCATCCAAGCCAATAAGCCTATCATGACTTTAGCTAGTTACACCTTTCCTAAAATACTAACTATACCCTTAAGTAAAAATAATACAAGGACAAAATTACCTACACTACTTGACCCAAAAGACAAGGCTGAAAATATCTTAATACAACCACTAAAAAATTGAATTACATGCAATAAAAATGTATGAAAACTATAGGATTCCACTAAGGTAGGGTAGGCCTCTAAAGGTAAGGTACTTTACAAAATAAGGGTAAGTGCCCTACAATTCTTCATATCAAGTTTATCAACTTTCACCATTCTTGGACTTATCTATTCTAAAGAGATTCTAGGGAAATAGGTTTCCTTCATGTAGGCATTGGTTTATTGTCATTCATCTTAAACTTTGAGGACATCTCTTTTGTATACTTTTGTTGTTGAATGAAGATGCCTATGTCTATTTGTTTGATCTAAAGCCCTAGGAAGAACTTCAACTCAACCATCATTCAATTATCAAACTCATTATTTATTAACTCAAAAAAATAATTATACAAAGATTCATTAGTAGCACCGAAGATCATATCATCAAAAAAATTTCACAACTATAAAATTTGTATAAGATTCTTTTCTAAATAAAGTTGTATCAACTTTGTCTCTCACAAAATCATTATTTAAAATAAATATGATTAATCTTTAATACCAAGCTCTAGGAGCTTTTTTGATGGAGGACCATTAGAGGAGACCACACATTTGAAGACCATTGGGCCTTTAACTAGGTCCATGGTTAGGAGGCTAGAAAAGGCTTCTATAGAGGTGTTTCTTAGAATTATGCTATTCATGAGTATTAAGTATGATTCCTCTTATTAGTCTCTTAGCTTTCTTTGTATATATATTGTATAATATTTGTACATAGTAGTACTTGTATAGGTATATTTTGTCGTTGTATTTGTGAGACACTTTTTTCCTTTTCTTCCAGGTCATCCCTTAGGATTTTAGGGTATGCTCGTTGGAGACTTTCACTTCATTTGACCTCATATTAAGGGTCATTGATTTTCATATTTTTAGTAGTAGAAGTGGGGTGACATATAGTAAAGTGTGTAGGTGAAGCTAGTAATTGGGCTTGTAGTGGGCCTAGGCTAATTTTTATATATTAGGCTTGTTTTGCTCCATTTAATCCAAGGAATTGACTTAGCTAGGTCTCACCTTCATTAGGTGAACCTAACTAAGCCAATTCCAATATTTTTGGATTGGTTTAAATGGAGGAAAACAACCATGGCCGCCTAAGCTCACTATGGTCGGATTTCTTGTCTTAGCTTTTCCCACACACTTGGTTAGCTTGTTCTACAAGCTTCTAGCTTGGCTTGCTCCACAAGCTTCGAAACCAAACTTGTTCCAGAAGCTTCCAAGTAACTAGGATGGTTAGCTTGAGTGCAGAGAGGCTAACCATGGTTCTCCTTGAACTATGGTTACTCTAACTTTCACCACAAGCCACCTCCTCCGTATATAAGGCTTTATTTACATTTTGTAAACAATTTGGGATGTTAATTGTGAGAGTTGACGAGTTCTATTCAGGTATTTAGAATTCTCTCTCCCTAAAAGTCTCAAACTTTTTTTGATTTCAATCCAATTCTCTTACCCTCCTCATACAAGAGTGTGGTGAGTTTTGAAGTGATTCATCTTCTTCCAAGAAGTGGCATCAGTTGAAGAGTGTTCTTCACCTTTCAAGGTGAAATCTGAAGTCTCATCTACCTTTGGAGGCTCTGGAAAAGCTTGAGGAGATCCAAGGAGCCAAAGATCTAGGGAGGATCTTGGAGAAGAAGCCACATCAATCCGGTTCTTCAACAAGTTGTCCATCATTTGATATCAAGAGCTAGATCTCCTTGGTAAGCTCTTTCTTAAACTTTTTGTTGTTTTTGGTTTGGTCAAAACATGTTGTGTGGAGTCTAATTTGTTCCACTTGTTTGTTCCTTTATTGTCTTGTATGTTGTCTGCCTTAGAATTGTTCTTGTACAACTATAAATCTATAGAACAATTCACTATGTCTTGCTTGTTTTGATTCATACATCAACCTTTGTGAATTAATCTTTGTATGCGCCTTTAGGAATCCTTTGTAGGTTCTATTTAATGTTTTAGGCTTGCTTTAATCTTGTTTGGACTCCTATACAATTCGATCAAAATAAAATCCTAAAAATAAACTAGAATAGTAAGCATTTTTCATTTCTTAATCTCATAGTTTTGTCTTAGAGTCTTGTGTAGTTGATTTACTTGTCATAACATCCCTTGTGTGCCTTTTTATTTTTGAATCTATATACTTGTGTCTCTATTTTGTTGTGGTATTATTGTTGTCTGGACATGTGTTAATTCTAGATGTGCTCATTGAATGATTCATATGCATGTTATTAGACCTAACATGTTCTATAGTCAATTTTTTATGAACCTCAATTGCTAACTCTTTCTTAGCAATTTAAGGCCAAAAATTTTGTGTGTCTTGTGTTCTTATTTTGAAAAACAAAAATAGAGTAAGAAATGTAAAAACAAAAATCAAGAAGTGTACAAAAACAAAAGAAGAAAACATACTAGTAACCAAAACTAGTAACTAGTAGCATTGAAATTTGTACTTGTACACTTACACTTCTTTTTCTTTTTCTCTCCCACTTGGATACATTTTATATCATTCTTTGGCCTCTGTGTGAAGTGCTCATATATTGTATTTAAAAAAAGAGTCAAGAAGGCAACAAAAGAAAAAGAAAACAAAAGAACAAAAGCTAGAAAAACAAAGTGTTGAATAAACAAATACTAGGAGCACTTGGCCTTAAATTTTTGTGAAACTTTTTATTTGATTTGATCTCTGTCCAGTGGCTGGAAAAAATTTGGAAATACTCAAAATAATAGCACAGATTTTTTTTTTTTTAAATTTTGTAATCAACTCTAGAGCCATTCCTCAGACTATTCTTTTGAGTGTTAGTGTTGAAATTGTCCCTTAATTGTTGATTTGTGTCTTTCTTGGCATTCTTTGAGTTTGTCACATTAATTCCTATTTGAGTTTAGCCTATTCTAATTGTGCCTTTTTAGTTTTGATTTTATTGGCCTCTACACTCTCTTGATGGTTGTTAAGTCTTGGTGAAGATAGTTCCATTTTCAAGTCATTACACTTAAAAATGATTAGATAATTGAGACATATTTGATTCATCTCAAAGAGGCTACAACTTAAGGGAGATTGAGGTACTAAAATCTTTGAGTGAAACACATTGAAAAGGCTCACTTGTTTGTTCATTTTGCAGCCAAGAAAAGTTTTGTTTTAGGTGGCACAGTTAGAGTCAGACTTAGAGACGAATTTCAACAAAACAAAATTTGGAACCAGTGTGTGAGAAGAAATTAGCGACCACTTTTGTGACAGAATTCGTGACCACCGTTCCAGCAAGGTAAAACTGCACCTTAGAGACTGATTTTTGCGACACATTTATAGGAATCACTACAAGGTCTTCAAATCAGTCTCTAAATCAGTCACCAAAGCTGTCACTAAAATTCAGTTTGCTATTTTGTGAATTTTTTTTCAATTTCTTTGTATGACATTTCACTTTTGTTGTAACTCATTAACCCTATCCTTGGGTTAAATTTCTTGCTTTCTTTTATTAACTCAAACTCACATTTAGGAGTGGTTGTTTTGGGAAAACTTTTGATTTATCCCACCAATTTCTAAATAGTTTTAAATAGAGATTAGTAACGGCTTAGCACTTATGGAAGTGTCCCTAAAGGGCTCTAAGTGTCATTTGGGCTTCAACTAGGATTCGACAAGTTTACATGCTTTCATAGAATGTGTAGTACTTGTGAAAATGGTCTAAGGGGCTCTTAGTGTCACTTGTACTTCCACCCTAGGGAATCTAACTAGTATATGCTTTACTTGTTTTCCTTCATTAGCTTACTTTCAATTTGTATTAGGGACGTTCCAAGTTCGTTTAGAAGGCTTCATTTGCCTACTAGGGGTTTCATGCACACACTTACACTTTACTTGACTTTGTGTGAAAAAAAATTATGTGAGACAAGTATAAGGGGGTTTAGTAATTTCTACTTGAAAAGGCTTGTTATTAAGTGGCTCCTTGTAGCTCACCTCCCTTGATAGTAAAACTTGTATACTTAGACCTCCAAGTACTTAGTCTTGCACCAAAAAGAAAATTGTTTTGTGAAAACCTTTATCGCTCAATTTTTTTCAATTCTTTAAAAAAAAAACTTGTGAAAATCTTTTCCCGCAAAAATGAGTGATCATTCTCATGATAGTAGTGTGCATGGTCATCATTCTCCTAAAAGTCATAGAAGTAGTAAAGAAGAACTTAGGGACTATATTAGAAAGAAAGAAATAGAAAATGAAAAAAAAAACAATGAAACAATAAGAGAGTTGTTAAACAAGCTAGTAGTGGGTGGTGAGACTAGCAAACCCAAAGTCCATGAGGACAATGGGCTTTCAAAGCCCAAAAGACAAGAAGGTGAGGGACCTTCCAAGCCTTCTAGAGGCAAAAATGTGGAAGGAGGATCATGGCCCAAGAGCCATCATTCAGACACTCACTCAACTTCTAGTGAAGGGTTTTATAGTAGTCATCATAATGATGGCTACTATCAAAGACCCCTTAGGCAACATAGGCCTAGGCATGAATCACACTCTCATAGGGGACCTAGAATTGATCTTCCTCTCTTCCATGGAAAAGACAATGTGGATGATTATTTGGATTGGGAGATGAAGGTGGAACAACTCTTCATTTACCAAAATGTGAGTGGAGAGAGAAGAGTTCCCATGGCTACCCTTAGCTTTCAAGGGTATGGCATGTATTGGTAGACTTCCCTTGAAAGGGAAAGAAGAACTCATCATGATCCTCCAATTAAATATTGGAATGAGCTTAGGTGTGCCTTAAGGAGAAGGTAAATTCCTCCTTATTATGAGAGGGAGTTAATGGATAAGCCCTAAAGACTCCAACAAAGAAACCAAAGTGTGGAGGAATATAGGCAACAAATGGAGTTGCTTATGATGAGGCTGGAATAAGAGAAAAGGAAAGGACCACCATTGCAAGGTTCCAAAGTGATCTTAACATAGAGATTAGGGACAAGGTTTAACTATTGTCCTATAGAGACCTTAATGAACTAGTTTAACTTTATGTGAGGGTAGAGCACAACTTCGGAGAAAGCCTAGTTTTAGGAAGGAATCTACCTCCTACCCTAAGAAGGACTTCAAGAAGGAGGTGAGGTTAGCGAAAAAAACACATAGAAAGGGGGCTTGAATATGTGTGTGTGTGAACAAAGGTGAGGCTCTTCGTCCACTGCACTTTTGAATATCAGACGTTTATGCAGAGTTTTCTTAACATACGATCAATGCGTCTGAAGGGTTTATCATCCACTAGGGAAAATGTTTCGTAAAAATATTAATTGAAGTTCTTACATTTTCCTTTTCAAGATAGTTTCGTTTAAGGATAAGTAGCAGAGGAAACTTTCAGTGTAATAAGTTTGTCAAGCAAAGTTGGCGTCTTCGTCTAAAAGTTATTTTAAAGATATATAAACATCGGACGAAGTCTTTCACAAATGTTTAATTAGTAAGGAAGATTTGCGTCTAAGTAAATAAAAGGATGCAATCATTTTATACTGGTTCTCTAAACAGAGCTACATCCAGTTTCCTTCAACTTGAAGGGTTCCACTAGATATGAAATGAAGAACATTGAGTATTATCGTCCACTCCTGGACCTAAGTATTCTCGACCACTACTGGCCTTGAGTATTCTCGACCACTCCTGGCTCGTCAGCTTCACTCACCAACGCTAGTATTCTTAAACCACTTCTGGTTCTCCAAGTATTCTCAACCACTCCTGGCCCGTTGGCTTCACTCACCAACGCTAGAATATTCTTCTCAGCCACTTTTGGCTAGTAGTGAGTATTCTTTGACAAGCCCCTCCAGGCTTTAGAAGTATTCTTTTCCTAGTCTCTCCAGGCTTTACAATGTTGGGTAGATAGTTTTGGTTGAGTGCATACATTACTCTCACAGAGAGGATTGGGAATTTCCTACACTTACTAAGGTTTGCTACCTTAGTTTTACAGAGACTTGTGTTTGAGTGTTTGGGTTACTCTCATGGAGAGGATACATAGGTTTACAACACTTACTAAGGTTTAGTCCATTACTGACATTTCGAACACCATAGTCTACAGAGATACAAATACAATATTACATTGTACATATGACTATGTATGCTCATCTTTGGTCTCTGTCTCGCGGGTTTGATATCACTCTTTTTCTTCCAATCAAAAAGCCCAGGGCAAGGCATATAATCATTCTTCCATTGCTTCTTGCCTTACCTTTTTTTTAAGGTTTGAGGTAGTGATATATATATATATATATATATTATTGTAGAATCTTCCCGTTGCTTGATTTTGAATATGTTCGTTGACGCGGAGCTTCCCGTTGCATATGTCCGTTGAAGCTAATATAGTCGTCCATGACTAGTTTGATCCTTTAATTTAATGCATTTGGCCTTGCATTAAATGTTGCTTCCTGTTCTTAGACATTGCGTGTATTATTCTTTGTCCTGTTGCAGCAGTGTTTGACTTTATATGAGACCAAGAAATTATTTGTTTTTTTCTGGTCATGCAGCAATATAGCCGTTGTCCTTTTCTAAAAAAGTAATGCACTTTTTCTGACACATGCATGTTCTGCTTTTGCGTGCTTCTTTTCTTCTTTGTTTCTTCACTTAGATCATGCGTTTTACGTTGAAAGCTTTTGTGTGGTCATAGACGATGTCTTGGCTTGTTTCTTGAGACGTGATTCTTTATTTGCTTGCGTGCTAGTCTTCATCTTCATCTATTGGTCTTGTGTATTTTAATCTTTGAATTTTGCTTCAGCGTCTGAGTTTTTGACTTTTCTTTGGTATATTAACAATGTGAATAAACAAACATTGTTTCCATCTGGAGTGTCTCTCAGTCTTTGCTTTCTTTCGTCTGATGCACAGTTGGTTTTCTTTTTGACCTTAGTCATATGCCTCGTCTGATTTGCGCTTTGGGATAGTTGTACTAGACACATTTTTGTCTGAGTATTTTATGATCAACTAGCGCATATACGTGTTCTAATTATTCTTCACTTGATGCTCGATTTCCTACATTACTTGCTTCATCTGTCTCAACTTGCCTGTTCGTGTCTTGCCTTGACTATTCCTCATAAGCTTCATCTTATATTTCAATGTCTCATTCTTATGGTAGCCCTCTTTCGTCTGTGAGAATACTTTGTTTTTATGCTTGATAACCCATCATCTGATTCTTTCATCTGGTTTGTACAATCTTCATGGATTGTGACATTTAATGCTTCTGACATTGCATTTAATGTTTGCTTGCTGAATCACGCTTCTTGAGATCTTTTGTACCATTTGTGTGCTTCTATGACTGGCATTAAGATATCTCTGTACTTTGTTCGTATTGTAGCGACAGAGGCATTGTGCTTTCCTGATTGGTAGGTGTACTTGCTCTGACACACCCTGTTTTGATTTGTGGATAAGCGCTCGTCCATTTTTCTTATCTTCCTTCTTCTATTTTGATTTCTTCATGTTCTTCTGGAAGTGTGGATGCTAGATAGTTCGTCTCGTTGTGTCTTCAGATGCAATATAGCTTTCTTGACCATCATCTGTGTATTCAAGTCTCCGTCTAGTTGGCTGTTGTAAGTACTTGACTCCGTCTAGGGTGCTCTTGCTAGGATTTTCCCATCGTCCAGGGTCTTGTATCATCTGAGTCTTCATCTGTTGTATTCCTTTTGTTTGCTTAGCCTTTATCCAACGCTTGCCTCACATCTCCTTGATTCTGGTATGGATGTATTTTCTATTCAACAGTTTACTTGTACTTGTATCTAAAACACTAACACACTTGTTAGTAATAACAATATGTATTATATTTGTCTCATTCAAAACCTTGTTAGGAATTGCTTTCGTCTTCATCTCACTTAATAGGAGGGTCACTCCTCTTATTCAAAGGATAAACCAATTGAAAAACAAAAAGAAAAATCTTCCAATGAATCAAGGACTAGTTTCATTAAGCGCTTTAAGTGCTTAGGAAGGGGACACACAACTTCCTAATGCCCAAGAAAGAAAACCATGATCATTAGGGGCAATGAAATCCTAAGTGAGGAAAACACTTCATCTTCTTCATCATCCTTAAGTGAAGAAGATGCAAGCCTTATGATGGAAATCTAATCCCCAAGGATCCCTTTGGAAGAAGTAAGACCAAGAAGGGTGAAGGGTGATCCAAGGATGCTCACACATGAAGACCATTAGGCCTCTAACTAGGTCTATGGTTAGGAGGCTAGAGGAGGCTTCTATAGAGGAGGTGCTTCTTAGACCTATGCTCAATATGAGTATTGAGTATGATTCCTCTTTTTAGTCTTATAGTCTCTACTGTAAATATATTGTATAGTTTGATTTCTTGTACCTTGTATATAGTAGATACTTGTATAGGTGTATTTTTGCCTTTGTATTTGTGAGGCACCTTATTTCCTTTTTAGTAGCTATTGTATATTGTTTCTAGGGTAGGTTACTTGGGCACTTTGACTCCATTTAACCTAACCTAGAAATACACTCTTTTCTTAGTTTTCTAGTAGTAGGATTGGGAGTGGCATTAGCAAGCTAGAGAGTGGCATTAGCAAGCTAGAGAGTGTTACTAGCAATTTAGCCAAGAGGTGGTCCTAGGCTAAAATTTACATATTGGACTCATTTTACTCCTAATTTTTCATAGATTTGATTTAGCTAGGTTCCATTCACATTGGATGAACCTAACTAAACCAAATTAACAATTTTCAAAATCGGTTGGAGTAAATTAATTCCAAAGAGCCACCCACCTAGATGTGTTCACACTTGTGTTCACACTTGTGTTCACACTTGGCTAAATTGCTTGGTTCTTCTCAAGCTTAGAAGCTTGAAGCACAAGCTTCTCCTTAGCTTGCTTACTAAGCAAGCTAAGTGAGTAGCTTGCTCTCCAAGCCTCTAGACCATGGATGGTTAGCTAGACCTTACCATGGTTCCTAGTGAACCATGGTTAAGACTAGCTTGCTCTCCAAGCTTCCTACTCCTATATTTTCGTTTTTCCTTCATTGTAAAACACTTTTGATGTAATTGAGATTGTATATTCTGAATAGAGTTCAGATTTCTCTCTTCCAAAAGTCCCTAAACATCTTTGAGTTCATCCAATTCTCTTATCCCTTCATAGAAGAGTGTGGTGAGAATTGAAGGGGCTTATCTCTTCAACAAGGAGTGGCGCCTCTTGGGAGAGTTTCTCCACCAACCGTGGTGGTCTTAAGGCCTCCTCCTCCATAGGAGACCTTAACCAAGCCTAGGAAGAATCAAGGAGTTCAAGATCTAGGGAGGAGCTTGAAGGAAACTCAACATCAATCCGGGTTTCTCAACAAGTCTTCCATCACCTTAGTTCTAGTGAGGAAGCACCATGTATGGTGGTGACCTATTGGTTTTCCAAAGGTTACTTACCAACCAACCTAATGAACAAGACCAATCACAAAGAGAGAACCTTTTCCATTCTAGATGTAAAATTAAAAAAAAAACATGTTTTCTCATTATTGATAGTGGATCTTGTAATACCTTTGTAAGCCAAAGGTTGGTTGATAAGCTTCACTTAACTACTATAGCCCATCCCAAATATTATAAACTTCAATGGCTTAATGAGGACTAAGTAAATGTTCCTTTCTCCATTGGAAAATATAAAGATGAAGTTTTATGTGATGTGATTCCAATGGATGCAAGCCACATTTTACTTGGAAGACCTTGGCAATATGATAGGAAAGCCATCCATGATGGTGTTATAAACAAAATTTGCCTAGTCCACCTAGGCAAGAAACATACCTTGACTCCTCTTTCACCTTCCCAAGTGTTGGAGGATAAAGTATTTATGAAAAAAAATTAGATGAGAAAAAGAAAAGGTTAAAAAAAAACCTCCTAAGTCTTGAAAAGGAGGAAGAGAAGGTGATAGAGTTGGAAGGTAAGGTCCCTTCCAAGAAAGTTGTTCCTAGAAGCCAATTTTCAATAAATCATTCAATTAAACAATGTCTTCTAGTTGAACATCCTCTTTACCTTCTCTATGTTAAAGAGACACTTGTTGTCACAAGTTGTGAACTTGGGTTTTTTCTTAAGGGGGTTCAAACTCTTTTAAAGGAATTTGATGATCTATTTCCCAAGGAAGTTCCAAGTGGACTTCCCCCTTTAAAGGGAATAGAAAATTAAATTGACTTGGTCCCCAGGGCTAGCCTACCCAATAGGCCAGCTTATAGGACCAATCCCTAAGAAACAAAGGAAATAGAGACCCAAGTTGAAAGCTTGATGAAGAGGGCATGGGTTCAAAAGAGCCTAAGCCCTTGTGTTGTGTCTATTCTTCTAGTTCCAAAGACTGATGGAACTTGGAGGATGTGCACAGATTGTAGAGCAATTAACAATATTACTATAAAATATAGGCATTCAATTCCTAGACTAGATGACATGCTAGATGAGTTGCATGGAGAACTCATATTTTCTAAAATTGATCTTAAAAGTGGTTATCGCCAAATAAGGATTAAAGAAGGAGATGAATGGAAAACCTCTTTTAAGATCAAGTTTGGATTATATGAGTGGTTAGTCATGCCTTTTGGCTGGACAAATGCTCCTAGCAAATTTATGAGATTAATGAATCATGTCTTAAGGGATTGTATAGGTAGGTATGTAGTTGTTTATTTTGATGATATCTTTATCTATAGTAAAAGCCTTAAAGACCATATAGGACACCTTAGAAATGCACCTTAGAGAAGTGCACCTTTTGTCAAGAAAATGTGAACTTCTTAGGTTTTATAGTTGGCAAAGAGGGAATCAAAGTTGACCCCAAAAAGGCCAAGGCCATCCAAGAGTGGTCCATCCCTAAGAATGTAGGAGACATTGGGAGTTTCCATGGCTTAGCAAGCTTTTATAGGAGGTTTTTTAAGGACTTCTCCACCATAGCATCTCCTCTTAATGAGTTGGTCAAGAAGGATGTGCCTTTTATATGGGGGACAAGAAAGAAAATGCTTTTCATAACTTAAAGAACCAACTCACCCATGCATCTGTTCTAGCTCTTCCAAATTTTTCCCAAACTTTTGAGCTAGAATGTGATGCAAGTAGTATAGGCATAGGTGCGGTTTTACTTCAAGGTGGCTATCCCATTGTATATTTTAGTGAAAAACTTAGTGGTCCAACCTTGAATTATCCCACCTATGATAAAGATCTATATGCTCTAATTAGGGCCCTCAAAACTTGGGAACATTACTTAGTGACTAAGGACGTCATTATACACACTGATCATGAGTCACTTAAGTATTTGAAGGGCCAAGTTAAATTAAACAAAAGGCATGCTAAGTGGGTAGATTATTTAGAGCAATTCCCATATTTTATTAAATATAAGAAGGGACAAAGTAATGTGGTAGCTGATGCACTTTCAAGAAGATACACATTACTTACTTCTTTGAGTTTCCAAATTCTTGGATTTGATAACATTAAGGAATTGTATGAACAAGATCTAGATTTTCAATCCACTTATGCAAAATGTCTTAAGAAAGCCTTTAATGGATTCTATATTTTTGATGGGTATCTATTTAAGATGGGTAAGGTATGCATACCCAAAGGATCCATTTGAAAGCTTTTAATTAAAGATAGTCAAGAGGGAGGTCTCATGGGTCATTTTGGAGTTGATAAAACTCTAAGATTTATAAAAGAAAGATTTTATTGGCCACACATTAGAGTAGATGTCCAAAGGTATTGCTCTAAATGCATAACTTATTTACAAGCTAAATCTAAAGTTATGCCTCATGGAATCTACACACCTCTACCAATAGTTAGCAACCTTTGGATTGACATAAGCATGGATTTTGTACTTGGTCTCCCAAGAACCCAAAGGGTACATGATTCTATCTTTGTGGTAGTGGATCGATTTTCAATGATGGCTCACTTTATACCATGCTACAAAGTGGATGATGCTAGCCACATCCCAAGGCTCTTCTTCAAAGAAGTTGTTAGATTATACAGAATCCCTAAAACAATAGTTTCAGATAGGGATGTTAAGTTCCTTAGTTATTTTTGGAAAACATTTTGGGAAAGACTAGGAACTCAACTTCTATTTTTTACTACTTGTCACCCACTTACAGATTGAAAACAAAAGTAGTAAATAGATCCCTATCCACACCATTAAGGTTAATTTTGAAAAATAACAAGAAGTCTTGGGATGAACATCTTCCTCACATAGAATTTTCATATAATAGGGTAGTCAACAAGACTACGAATCTTTCTTATTTTTAGGTTGTTTATGGATTTAACCCTCTCACTCCATTTGATATACTTCCATTGCCTAGTACTTCTTATTATTTACATAAAAAATGAGTATTTAAGGCTAATTTTATAAAGAAACTATATGAGAAGGTTAAAATCCAAATTGAAAAACAAACTCAAAAATATGTTGAATACAACAACAAAGGGAGAAAGAAACTTATACTTGAGGAATGAGACATAATTTGGCTTCATTTAAGAGAAGAAAGATTTCCTACACAAAGGAAGTCCAAACTAAGTCCAAAAGGAGATGGTCCATTTCAAGTTCTCCAAAAGGATTAATGATAATGCATATAAGATAGATCTACCTTCTGATTATAGTGTTAGCAATACATTTAATGTTTGTGATCTTATGCCTTATACAGGTGATGCTAGCATTGATGATGAAGAGTTGGATCTGAGGACAGATCCTTCCCAACAAGAAGGGTATGATGGAGGACCATCAGTGGAGACCACACATTTGAAGACCATTAGGCCTTTAACTAGGTCCATGGTTAGGAGGCTAGAAGAGACTTCTACAGAGAAGGTGTTTCATAGACCTATGCTATTCATGAGCATTAAGTATAATTCCTTTCATTAGTTCCTTAGCTTCCATTGTATATACATTGTATAATATTTGTACATAGTAGTACTTGTATAGGATGTTGAAGATTGAAGAATCTACATCTGGAAGATGTTCCCTAGAAGTTTTAGTTTTGATGTTTTGCTCTTGTTGCTTTTTATTTTAAGCCTATGTCAAAAGGATAATGTATTGATTGTTTAAAAGATTAGGCTTGTATGTGTTTGTTTGTTATGTGTTAAAAATTAGTAATTAACATGAAGGTGAAAATATCATAATACTAATTTTTCTTATTTCATTCGTTGTTGAGAACATGAAGTATTAATTTACTAAGTGTTTGAGACTTTAAATGAAAACTTGAAAACATCAGAAATTTTCTGAGTTAAGGAATAGATTACCTGAACTGGTAATAGATTACCTGACTCATGTTGAAAAACTAATTGATACTGGAATAATCGATTACCATGTGTGGTAATAGATTACCAAACTGATTCTGATGATTTCAAGAGGAAAAAGGATCGTGTTAATCGATTACCTCTTTAAAGTAATCGATTACCTCTGTTCCAAATGTGAGTTTTGTGTTATTTTGGCATCGTGTTAATCGATTACCATGTTAGGTAATAGATTAAAACAGGAGCTGAAATAATTAGTTCAGTTATTCTAACTCGTGGTAATAGATTACCATCACAGGTAATAGATTATCTGTGTTATGAATATAACTGAAATAACTGTTTCCTTGCACATGAAAATTGTCTTTAAATAAGATTAAAACTGAAGCTTTTAAAAGAAGAATTTTTTACACACGGAAAAAAAGAGAGATACTTACACGAAAAAGAGAGACTTTTTTTTGAATACACATTACTGCAAAAGAGAAAAAGATTTTCTGAAAAAGAAAGAAAGAACGTATCTGCTGAAAATCAACTTTTGGAAAAAGAAGTGTGCAAGATCAATTCAAGAAGATGAAGTTCATATAGAAAATTCATTCTAAACTGGTTTACGTTGTTGAAGATCATATCTACACGAACAGGTGTACTCGTTTCTGATCTTTTGTTATTGTTTGAATGGTTTTAACTCTTGAGATTAGAGAATCTCTGGAAGAGTTGTGTAAAGAGAAATCTTGAGATAGGTTTTTCTCAAGTAGGATATTGTGGGATCAATATTCTTGGGTTATATGTTTCTTGTGGAGTCAAGAAATGGTTTGTTAATCTTGTGGGTGTCAAGATTTGCTTGTTAAATTCATTGATTGGATATTGCTTGTGCAGGGTGCATGTAAAGAATATCAATAGTGGATTTGACTGGATTTAGAGGTGTATCTAAATCTGAAACTGGATGTAGGCCTTTGGATGGCTGAACCAGTATATATCTTGGTGCATGATTTTCTTAACCCTTACACTCTTTACATTCTGTATAAGTTTCTTGATTAATGTTGTATGAAGAAAAACATTATCTGCAGAAACTGAACTTTAAAGATTCTTGGTAATTGATAAATTCAATCTTTACATATCTTGTATTAATTGTGTTATTCAAATCTTGTTGGATAAGCTGTGCATATATAACTCTGAATTACTTTTTATGTTTAAAGGTTTGATTTAAATCAAGATTTGTTTGGTAAAGATTTAGAAAGCAAACAAGAAAAGGAAAAATAACATAGAATCTATTCAACCCCCCCTTCTAGATTCTAACCGTAGGGACCAACAATTGGTACCAGAGCTGTATCTTGTAAAACATTCAAGACTAGATCTTTAGAAAGGTTAGATGGCTGGTAATCAATTACCGTTTGCTGAAGGTGCTTCTATAAACAGACCCCCATTGTTTTGTGGAGATAACTATCCCTTTTGGAAAGTTAGAATGAAAATTTTCATGGAATCTGTTCATAGAAATATTTGGCAGGCTGTAATCACAGATTACAAAATACCCACTAAGATAGAGGGAGGAAAAGAAATTGAGAAACCATATGATAGCTGGGATCAAAGTGAAATTAGAAGAGCAGAGAATGATGCAAAAGCTTTAAATATCATACATTCTGCACTAAATTCTGATGAATTTTTTAGAATTTCAGCTTGTTCTACAGCAAAGGAAGCTTGGGATTTAATCCAAGTAACACATGAAGGAACTCCAGAAGTGAGAAGAGCTAGAAAGAACACACTCATTCAGGAATATGAAACCTTCAGAATGAATCAAGGTGAAACTGTCATGGATATGCAAAAGAGGTTCATTCACATAATAAATCACCTAAAAGGATTAGGGAAAGACTTCGTGGAAGAAGAAGTAAATGTCAAAATCCTGAAGTCACTAAACAGAAGATGGCAACCAACTGTCACAGCAATTACAGAGTCAAAGAACTTAGCTCAGATGACAAGTGCTGAGTTATTTGGAAAGCTAAGAGAATATGAGATGGATCTGTCAAGGATTGCTGATGAAGAACAAAAAGATAAAAAGGCAAAAGGTCTGGCCTTAAAGGTAAAAGAATCCTCAAGTGATGAAGAGGATAGCAGCAATGAAAGTTCTGAACAAGAAGAATTAAATCTAATGGTGAAGAATTTTAGAAAATTCATGAGAAGGAAGAACAACAATAAGAGATTCTCCAGTCAGAAGAAATCCTTCAAGAAGAATGAAAACTCATCTCCAAAGTTCAAATGTTTTGAATGTGGAAAAGCTGGACACATGAGAGCTGACTGTCCAAGCCTGAAAAAGAATGAGGAGACGAAACAAAAGTTCAGATCAAAGAAAAAGAAAGCATACATAGCATGGGAAGAGAATGCCTCAACAACTTCAAGTGATAGTGATGAGGATCAGGAAGCAAATCTCTGTCTCATGACCAAACATAATTCAGATTATGAGGTATATGATTCTGACTCATCTATTGACTCGTATGATGAATTGCAAAATGCATTTGCTGAACTGTATGCTGAAGCAAAGAAATTAGAAAAATCAAATAATGTTTACAAAAAGAAAATGACACACATGAGAGATAAAATTTCTGATTTAGAGAATGATAACAGGAAACTACTTTCAGATATCTCTAAACTAAAGTCACCATGTGAGAACTGTGAAACATTGTATGCTGCATTAAAAGCAAAGGATAAAGAAAAACAGAATGTTAATGTTATGAAATCCATTAATTCCCACTCATGTAACTATTGTATGAAATCTGGTCATAACTACTACAGATGCATGATAAGGAAATTTGGCATTCCTAGTGGAAAATATAAATGGATTAAGAAATTAGATTATGTACTCACTGATTCTCCAGGACCCAAGATCCATTGGGTACCAAAATCAAATTGAATAACTTGTGTTGCAGGTGTGCTTGAGAGCAAAGCAATCAATGTGGTACTTAGACAGCGGCTGCTCAAGACACATGACAGGAGATAAAAGCAAATTTATCTCATTACAGGAAAAAGAAGGAGGATCTGTAACATATGGAGATAACAACAAAGGCAGAATACTAGGCTCAGGCAGTGTTGGTAACAATTCCAATACTCTCATTGAAAATGTCCTGTATGTAGAAGGTCTCAAATATAACCTGCTTAGTATTAGCCAGCTTTGTGACAAAAATTACAATATCTCTTTTAATAATCAATGCTGTATGGTTTGTGATAAGGAATCAAATGAAGTCCTGCTTATAGGAAAAAGAGTCAATAACATATACATCTTAGACTTAGAGCATTCATCATCCAATTCTTGTCTCACATCACATGATAATGTAACATGGTTATGGCATAGACGCATTGCACATATAAATGCAGATCAGTTAAATAGACTTGCATCTAAAGATCTTGTTAGTGGTCTTCCAAAGATCAAGTTCTCTAAACAAGGACTTTGTGATGCATGTCAAAAGGGAAAGCAGACTAGAGCTTCTTTTAAATCAAAGAAAGTTATGTCAACCTCTAGACCGCTGGAACTTTTGCACATGGATCTCTTTGGACCATCAAGAACCAAAAGTCTAGGTGGAAACACTTATGCTTTAGTTCTCATTGATGACTACTCCAGATTCACATGGGTTGCATTTATATCCCATAAAGACAATGCTTTTAAAGCCTTTAGAATCATTTCAAAAAGAATTCAGAATGAAAAGGACTTGAAAATTAAATCTTTGCGAAGTGATCATGGTGGTGAATTTCAAAATGAATCTTTTCAAACTTTTTGTGAAGAAAATGGTATTAATCACAATTTTTCTTTCCCTAGAACTCCTCAACAAAATGGAGTTGTAGAGAGGAAAAATAGATCTCTAATAGAGCTAGCAAGAGCCATGTTAAATGAAAATGGTTTACCAAAATACTTTTGGGCTGATGCAGTAAGCACTGCATGCTATGTTCTAAATAGAATCTTGATTAGACCTATTTTAAAGAAAACACCATATGAGCTTTACAAAGGAAGAAAGCCTGACATTTCACATTTTAAAGTGTTTGGCTGTAAGTGTTTTGTTCTGAATAATGGAAAAGACACTCTTGGAAAATTTGATGCTAAGGCTGATGAAGGAGTTTTTATTGGATATTCTGCAATTAGCAAAGCATATAGAGTCTTTAACAAAAGTACCTTATCTGTTGAAGAATCTATACATGTTACTTTTGATGAAACTAACATCCTTGAAAAAGGAAAATCTCTTAATGATGAAGATGAGATAGGTGACAGTATTACACAAGAAGAAGAAAAACTGGAACAACAGCAGAAAACACCATCTGAAGACACATCACTACCCAAAGAATGGAGGAAACCCAAAGATCTATCTCTGGATAACATTCTTGGAGATATAAATAAGGGAGTTTCTACTAGACACTCTTTTAATCTTCTAAGTGATGATATGGCATTTGTTTCTCAAATTGAACCATTATGTGTGGAACATGCATTAAAAGATGAATTCTGGATAATGGCCATGCATGATGAACTGAATCAATTCAAAAGAAATGATGTTTGGATTTTAGTTCCTTTCAATAAGAATATGAATGTCATTGGTACAAAATGGGTTTTCAGAAACAAACTAAATGAAGAAGGTGTTATAGTTAAAAATAAAGCTAGATTAGTAGCCAAAGGATACAATCAACAAGAAGGTATAGACTTTGGTGAAACATATGCTCCAGTTGCTAGATTAGAAGCTGTTAGGCTTTTACTTGCATTTGCTTGTGTGTTTGATTTCAAACTATATCAAATGGATGTGAAAAGTGCATTTTTAAATGGTTTAATTGATGAAGAAGTTTATGTAGCTCAACCACCTGGTTTTGTTGACTGCAAATTACCTAAGCATGTTTACAAGCTCAAGAAAGCTTTGTATGGACTGAAACAAGCTCCAAGGAAATGGTATGAAAGGCTGAGTAAGTTTCTACTAACTCATGACTTTCAAGGAGGTAATGTTGATAAAACTCTTTTCATAAAGAGAAAATCAAAAGATATTCTGCTGATTCAGATTTATGTTGATGATATAATATTTGGATCAACTAACCAATCTCTTTGTGGAGAATTTGTTTCCAATATGCAGAAGGAGTTTGATATGTCTATGATGGGAGAATTAAGCTTCTTCCTAGGACTACAAGTCAAACAAATGAAAAATGGAATTTTTCTACATCAAACTAAATATAGCAAAGAACTGTTAAAGAAATTTGATATGGAGAATTGTAAGATATCAAATACTCCTATGTCTACTAATTGTTATCTAGATAGTGATATTGCAGGAAAAGATGTTGAAGAATCAATGTATAGAGGGATCATTGGATCTCTTCTGTATCTAACAGCTAGCAGACCTGACATCATGTACAGTGTATGTGTATGTGCTAGATTCCAATCAAAACCAAAGGAATCACATCTGAAGGCTGTAAAGAAAATACTGAAGTATTTGAAAGGCACAATCAATGTTGGATTGTGGTATCCTAAAGGTACTTCTCCATCTTTAACTGGTTACTCTGACTCCGATTTTGCTGGTTGTAAATTGGATAGGAAAAGTACAAGTGGAACGTGCCACACGTTTGGAGAATGTCTCATATCGTGGCAGAGCAAGAAACAAGCTTGTGTAGCACTCTCAACTGCTGAAGCTGAGTATATAGCTGCTGGAAGCTGCTATGCTCAGTCAATTTGGTTTAAACATCAACTTCAAGACTTTGGTTTGAAGATTGATCACATACCACTGAAGTGTGACAACACAAGTGCAATTAACATTTCAAGGAATCCTATTCTACACTCAAGAACTAAGCACATTGAAGTTAGACATCACTTTATCAGAGATCATGTAGAGAAAGGAGACTGTGACATCAAATTCATAATGTCAGAAGATCAACTTGCTGACATCTTTACAAAGCCTCTACCAAAGGAAAGATTTTTCAAGCTAAGAACCAATCTTGGTATCATTAGTGAGTCCAATCTATCCTAAATCTCATAATTAAAGTATGATTGTGTGAATATGCATGAAATTGCTAAGCACTTATAGGTTTAAACTTGATGTATGTGCACTCATAATAGGAAATCACACAAAACACAGTATGCCCTGTATCTGCACACATTTCTCTGTGATAATCGATTACCTATCGGGTTAATCGATTACCATTGGAAGAAATGAAGAAATTGCTGAAAAATCAACAGCAGTAATCGATTACCAATTTTCAGTAATCGACTACCTCTGCTACTTTGATGCAATTTCTGATGCATACCCACTGTGATAATCGATTACCACGCGGGTTAATCGATTACCACTCACTCACTTGCATAATTTTAAGAACAACATTCAAGTTGATTGGGTATATGTGGTAGAAGACATAATGCTAAAGACAAGGAGGTTAATGGACTGCAAGTGTCCATATGCTGTGTTCATAAGCAAGGTATTGGTGTTCTATAAAGTTCCCTTAACTGGTGAAGCAAGAGAGGTCACCAGAGATGTTCATGATATCAAGGATAGAGCTCTGAAAATGATGAAGCTAGTGAAAACAGATGCTGGTTGGATAGCAAAGGAAGATGTTCCTACTGCTGAGACTACAGAGCCGTCTCAACCTGAAGTTCAAACTGAAGAAGAGGAAGCAGCTGAAGAGCCCAAGCCTCTTTCTACTTTTGAGCTATCTGTTCTGGCAAAGCTAGATGACATCAGAGAAACTCAGAGAAGAGATTATCAAGAGCTGAAGGCTTGTTTTGAATCTATATCTGAACGACTGGATGCGATGAACATACCCTACCCTGACGAACTTTAGTTATGCATTACATTTTAGGCACTGCATTTTAATTTGTTCTGCATAAATACTTTGATTTATATTTCAGACTTAAAGTTTGTAATAGTTGTAGTATTTGTATGCTTCTGAACATTTTTAATGCTTATATGATGAAAGTCTTATTAAGTGCTTGTTGTTTTTGTTGCATAAGTATCATGTTATTTCTCTGTTTACTCTGTTTTTTTTTTTGGTTTGGTTAAGCCAAACAGGGGGAGAAATTCATGAGAAACTGATTAACTGATTAAATGTTTATATGGTTGTTTATGTATTGTATAAGAAAGAAATGGAAATAGAACTGCATAATGCTTTGTATGGAAGTTTTTGTTCTAGACATATGCAGGTTCAAATTCAAGTTCAAATTTCAAACAAACAAGTGAAACAAAACAACATGATGATCGTGAAAGTCAACATGAAGAGTTTGGCTCATCAAAACCAAAAAGGGGGAGATTGTTGAAGATTGAAGAATCTACATCTGGAAGATGTTCCCTAGAAGTTTTAGTTTTGATGTTTTGCTCTTGTTGCTTTTTATTTTAAGCCTATGTCAAAAGGATAATGTATTGATTGTTTAAAAGATTAGGCTTGTATGTGTTTGTTTGTTATGTGTTAAAAATTAGTAATTAACATGAAGGTGAAAATATCATAATACTCATTTTTCTTATTTCATTCATTGTTGAGAACATGAAGTATTAATTTACTAAGTGTTTGAGACTTTAAATGAAAACTTGAAAACATCAGAAATTTTCTGAGTTAAGGAATAGATTACCTGAACTGGTAATAGATTACCTGACTCATGTTGAAAAACTAATTGATACTGGAATAATCGATTACCATGTGTGGTAATAGATTACCAAACTGATTCTGATGATTTCAAGAGGAAAAAGGATCGTGTTAATCGATTACCTCTTTAAAGTAATCGATTACCTCTGTTCCAAATGTGAGTTTTGTGTTATTTTGGCATCGTGTTAATCGATTACCATGTTAGGTAATAGATTAAAACAGGAGCTGAAATAATTAGTTCAGTTATTCTAACTCGTGGTAATAGATTACCATCACAGGTAATAGATTATCTGTGTTATGAATATAACTGAAATAACTGTTTCCTTGCACATGAAAATTGTCTTTAAATAAGATTAAAACTGAAGCTTTTAAAAGAAGAATTTTTTACACACGGAAAAAAAGAGAGATACTTACACGAAAAAGAGAGACTTTTTTTTGAATACACATTACTGCAAAAGAGAAAAAGATTTTCTGAAAAAGAAAGAAAGAACGTATCTGCTGAAAATCAACTTTTGGAAAAAGAAGTGTGCAAGATCAATTCAAGAAGATGAAGTTCATATAGAAAATTCATTCTAAACTGGTTTACGTTGTTGAAGATCATATCTACACGAACAGGTGTACTCGTTTCTGATCTTTTGTTATTGTTTGAATGGTTTTAACTCTTGAGATTAGAGAATCTCTGGAAGAGTTGTGTAAAGAGAAATCTTGAGATAGGTTTTTCTCAAGTAGGATATTGTGGGATCAATATTCTTGGGTTATATGTTTCTTGTGGAGTCAAGAAATGGTTTGTTAATCTTGTGGGTGTCAAGATTTGCTTGTTAAATTCATTGATTGGATATTGCTTGTGCAGGGTGCATGTAAAGAATATCAATAGTGGATTTGACTGGATTTAGAGGTGTATCTAAATCTGAAACTGGATGTAGGCCTTTGGATGGCTGAACCAGTATATATCTTGGTGCATGATTTTCTTAACCCTTACACTCTTTACATTCTGTATAAGTTTCTTGATTAATGTTGTATGAAGAAAAACATTATCTGCAGAAACTGAACTTTAAAGATTCTTGGTAATTGATAAATTCAATCTTTACATATCTTGTATTAATTGTGTTATTCAAATCTTGTTGGATAAGCTGTGCATATATAACTCTGAATTACTTTTTATGTTTAAAGGTTTGATTTAAATCAAGATTTGTTTGGTAAAGATTTAGAAAGCAAACAAGAAAAGGAAAAATAACATAGAATCTATTCAACCCCCCCTTCTAGATTCTAACCGTTGGGACCAACATAGGAGTATTTTGCCTTTATATTTGTGAGGCACCTTTTTCCTTTTCTTATAGGTCATCCCTTATGATTTTAGGGTATGCTGTTTGGATACTTTTGCTCCATTTAACCTTGTATTAAGGGTCATTGATTTTCATATTTTTAGTAGTAGGAGTGGGGTGACAAGTAGTAAAGTGTGTAGGTGAAGCTAGCAATCGGGCCTGTAGTGGGCCTAGGCTAATTTTTACCTATTAGGCTTGTTTTGCTCCATTTAATCCAAGGAATTGACTTAGCTAGGTCTCACCTTCATTAGGTGAACCTAACTAAGCCAATTCCAATATTTTTGGATTGGTTTAAATGGAGGAAAACAAGCATGGTCGCCTAAGCTCACTTTGGTCGGATTCCTTGTCTTAGCTTCTCCCACACACTTGGTTAGTTTGTGCTACAAGCTTCTAGCTTGGCTTGCTCCACAAGCTTCGAAGCTAAGCTTGTTCCAAAAGCTTCGAAGTAAGGCTTGTTCCTGATGGAGGACCATCCATGGAGCTTCATGTGGGACCCATCACTAGGCCAATGGCTAGGAGATTGGAAGAGGATAGGGAAGTCAAAACCCTAGAAGACATGCTTCTCAAGATTAAAATACACTAATCACTCTCCTAAGCTTTGGTAGCCTAGAACTTATTTTTATGCCTATTTTTCCCTTGTCTTTGATTTTCCATTTTTACCCTTGTATTTTGGGGTTTCTTAGACATAGGATCTATTTTACTTGTATTTCCAATTTTACCCTTGTATTGTGGGGTATCTTAGTCATAGGATTTATTTTCTTTTGTATTTCCCATTTTACCCTTGTATTATGGGGTGTTTTAGATCATAGGTTTTTAATTTTGGGCTAAGGTATTTGATTAGGGTGGGAACAAAAACCTAGATGTATTTTTGTGGCTATTGGACCTATTTTTTGTGTTAGAAAGGCTTAAGCCCAAGTGGAGGGAAAATGTTGCATGGTCTTATCATGCACCTAGATGTAGCCTAACTAATCCCAAAGATTCCATCCTTGGCCACCAAGTTGCATCTAGGGTTAATTTGGATTTCATTTGGAGTGCATTTGGCATTGTGAATTTTGGCCATGCACTCTCCAAATGTAACCCTAGATGCCTCTCACTCCTATAAATACCCAAGGCACCACACCTTGTAAATACTTTGGATTATATGAATTTGAGAGAGCATTTCTTTGCCTCAAATCTTATCCTTAGTCCCTAGGCTAACTTCGGCTAACCCCCTTCATTCTCCATCCTTGGAGAGTGAAACCCTAGAGTGGCCTCCATCTTCACTTGGAGTGAGCCAACCTCCATAGATCTTCCAAACACTTTTGCCCACCTTCACTATCTCACACCTATTAATGGAATAACACTAAGGCCGAGAAGACCAAGAGGTGATATATTAAAGGAGGCAAGAGGAATGGGTTAGTGAGGCCACTTTTGGACCTTAGCTCCTAAGTTCTGTTTAATCATAGAATTTATTTTACTTGTATTTCCAATTTTACCCTTGTATTTTGGGGTGTTTAGGACTTAGAATTTATTTTCCCTTGTATTTCCCTTTTTACCCTTGTATTATGGGGTGCTCTAGATGATTAGGGTTTTTAATTTTGGGCTAGGGTGTTAACTAGAAGGGTGACACATTTTTTTGGTGTTCATTGGATCTATTTTTGGTGTTAGAAAGGCTTAGGCCCAAGTGGAGGGCAAAGGTTGCATGGTCTTATCATGCACCTAGATATAGCCAATCTAAACCCAAAGATTCCATCTTTGGCCACCAAGTTGCATCTAGGGTTCATTTGCATTTCATTTGGAATGCATTTGCCTACTTCAAATGCAACCCTAGATGCCTCCCCTCCTATAAATACCCAACACCCCACACCTTGTAAATACTTTGGATATTGAATATAAAGAGAGCCTTTAGTGCCTTTATATCTTTCCTTAGTCACCCTTGGCTATTTTCGGCCAAACCCTACCATCTCCACCTTGAGAGAAACAACCCTAGAAGTGGCCTTCATCATCATGAAGTGAGCCAACCCTAGAGTACCATTCTCAAGCATTTCCTCAAACACCTTCTACCCAACCTTCATTTTCGTCCATTCCATCATCATCCACCCTAAAACCTTGGTCCACCTTTGAAGAACTTGATCCTTGGAGAAGGCGTCCTCCTCCTTGCTCACCATCTCAAGTTCATGCAAGTAAGGATGTCATCAAGTGGTATCTAGAGCCTTGGTTCTTCAAGGGTAACAATCTCTTTATCTCTAAAAATATTCGGTCATGTCATGTCTTCCTTACATGTCTCCTAAGTGTGCCTAAATAAATCATCTTAATTGCCATATTTTGATGATTCATAAATCTCTTCTCATGTGTTGATTCATACCATATGTTCTTTGTGAATCATCTTGGCATTTTAGGCTTTCTTATTTAGGTTCTTGCTTTTTTCTTTAAATTTTTGAGTTGCTGGAAATTTTGGGCTGCATGTTATACATTAATGTTTTTATTTTTTTAATCCATCCGGTTTTGTCATAAGCTTGTCTCTTTGAACTACCTTGAAAGAAATTCCATGTTTTTTATGCTTAGCCTTTGAAATGAACAAAAAATGACATGCATGCCACTTGTTTGATAAAATGGCCGTGAGTCCTTGATGTGCTTTAGAGAGTCAATCATGCATGCTAATTAGTTCTAGCATGTTCTACATCACTTAAAATATCATGTGTGATTAATTCCTTTACACATACTTACTTCAAATTTTCGGCCAATTTTTTGTGTATTCCTTGGTGAACTTGTATGCCTACATGATATTTGATAATTTGAGTGTGAAATTGATTTCAATATGCCTATCTTTGCTGCTGGACGTGGGCTATTAAAAACTTAAGAAAAACACTCAAATTTTGTCTCATTGAGCTAGTGTAAGTTGCTAAAAGAATACTCCAAAAAGTTGCTAACAAAACCACCAAAAACAAGTGTAAAACCCAAGCAAAGGAATAATATAAAATTCAAAAGAAAAAAGAGAAAAGTGGCTGGACTTTGAACAAAAAAAAAAAAGCCAAGACTTGGACAAGCCCAAAAAGAACAAAGAAACCAAAAACAAGAAAAAGGGAACCTTTGCTAGACTTGTGGAGTTTTGGACCAACTTTCATACCATAGCACTTGGAGTTAATTCTTGGACCATGGGACAATACTTAATGGCCGAATGAGACAATAAATCAAACATGTTAAGTGCATAATTTTTCTTTTAAGCCTACTTGCTAAATTCTATTCTAGTGCCATTCTAGAAATTACTCTTTTGTGTGTTTTCCTTTTATTAATGTGCCTTAATTTCAGTTTTTGAGTCTTTCTTCTACTCTTAAGTTTGTCTCATAAATTCCATTTGAGTTTAGCCTTTTCTTAATTGTGCCTTTTTAGTTTTTCTTTCTTGGCCTCTTGTACTCTTGGGTTGTGTTTTCTTCTTGATCTAGGTGGGGAAAACTTCTAAAACACTACACATTTTCTTGGTGGATTGAGTGGAGGGGTTGTCCGATTGGAGTTCAAGGAACTTTGGAGGATCACACCAATTCAAAGAGTGCAAACACCATTTCAAGACTAACATTGGGTGTTCATTGTGAAGGGGTGGAGAATTGAAGACTTGGAGACTTCCTTTTTTTTTCTTCTACTTATTTCTTTCTTGTTAAATTTCGGCCTCTTGTGTTTTTGGCCTTGGTTTCATTCATTTTTGGTTTGTAATTGGCCATTTTTAAACCTTTTCAATTTGGTGGTAGTTTCGTGTAGTTTGAAGGTGATTTGAAAACCTTCACCTAGGAAATCGACTAGCATATGCTTTAAGTGCTTTCCTTTGCATGCTTTAAAGCTTTGGTAGTATATTTTCCTAGGACTTTACATTGTTTATTTGTTTCGTTTAGAAGGCTTCATTTGCCTACTAGGGGGGCGTGCACATCACACACCTTAGTATTGTGAAAATTGTTTTTGTGAGAAAAGTGTGAAAAGGCTTAGTGATTTTTACTTGAAAAGGCTTGGTTTTTAAGTGATTCTTAGTAGTCCACCTCCCTTGATAGTTCACTTTGTACACTTAGGCCTTTTCATACCTATCTTGCACCTTGAAAATCCTTTTTTGTGAAAACCCTTTTATCACTCACTCTTTGTGAAAAAATTTTCAAACCTTTTTGAAAACACTTTGTGAAAACCTTTTTGGATCAAAGATGAGTGATCATTCTAGTGTCCATGGTCATAACTCTTGTAGTACTAGGTCTAGTGTTAGGGAAGAAATTAGGCAACTCAAAGAGTACCTAAGAAAAAAAGAAACGGAAAATATAAAAAGAGAGGAAGAATTGAGAAGAAAAGAAAAAGAGTTTGAAAAAAATAATGAGGAAATAAAACAACTACTTGCAAAATTAGTTTAGAGGAGAGAAACTAGTGGATCCCAACCTAGGATTGTTCCAACTAGATCTCAAAAAGGCAAAGAAGTTAGAGTTCCTAGGAGTATGCATGAGCAAGAAAATACAACAAGAGAGGAGGAACTTAGAAGGAAAGAAAAAGAAAAGAAAATAGAAAAGAAAGAAAAAATAAAGAAAAGTATAGAGAAGGTTAAAGAGTGGCTAGAAAATGAAAAACAACAACCAACACTCTTAGAGAAGAGTAAGGAGGATAATGTTTCTTCCGAAGGGCTTATGCTTGAAGAGAGTCACTTTCCCATTGAAAATGATTTTAAAAAGACTTTCTTCATTCATCAAGACCTTAACTCTTTCTCTCACGTTGCCACTAGTCATGAAGTGGAGATTCAAAAAAAAATCCTTTTTAAAGAAAAAGAATCTCAACTTCAAGATTTAGTGAAGAAGAAGTGGACTTCACTTAGTCCCACTTCTTGTGCTACTTCCTTGGTGGTGCCCAAGGAAGATAAGCCTTCTTTCTTTAAGACTCTTTCTACTTTAGTTTTCTTCATAAAACACCCAACTTTTGGTTTGTATGGTTTGTTGGATACATCTCATGGTGTTGTATCTTCTATTTTTGATCTTGAAGGAAGTTCAAACTTATTTGAACTTAACTTGAATACTTTCCTACAAGACAACCTTAGATTATATGAGTTTCCTAGACTCCTCTTAACACCTTTTTCTCATATGTATCTAACAAATTATGCAATACAAAGTTGTTTAGGTAATTTTTTAGTTAAGTTTTCTTTATTTTCCAATACATACCTAGGTCATTACATTGGGCACTTCCAACAAGATATTTTAGTTTTTAGGACTAATACATTAGTGTGCTATAGTTTTAGTCTTTTTACCTTTTTAGGTTTTAGTTATACACCTAGACTTCACCGTGGGGAGGATCCTATCCTTAACATTAGAAAGTCTAGTCCTTTTAATTTAGACAATCTTTTTAGCATTTTTAGTAGAACTCCTCTTAGGATACACTTTCCATTTCTATCATATACTATTACCTCTAATGCTTATTTTTATGTTTTTGTTGGTCATGATGCCCACCATGAGGAACCTCTTGATTTGAGGTCAAATCTTTTTCAAGAGGGAGGGAATGATGGAATAACACTAAGGCCGAGAAGACCAAGAGGTGATATATTAAAGGAGGCAAGAGGAATGGGTTAGTGAGGCCACTTTTGGACCTTAGCTCCTAAGTTCTTTTTAATCATAGAATTTATTTTACTTGTATTTCCAATTTTACCCTTGTATTTTGGGGTGTTTAGGACTTAGAATTTATTTTCCCTTGTATTTCCCTTTTTACCCTTGTATTATGGGGTGCTCTAGATGATTAGAGTTTTTAATTTTGGGCTAGGGTGTTAACTAGAAGGGTGACACATTTTTTTGGTGTTCATTGGATCTATTTTTGGTGTTAGAAAGGCTTAGGCCCAAGTGGAGGGCAAAGCTTGCATGGTCTTATCATGCACCTAGATATAGCCAATCTAAACCCAAAGATTTCATCCTTGGCCACCAAGTTGCATCTAGGGTTCATTTGCATTTCATTTGGAATGCATTTGCCTACTCCAAATGCAACCCTAGATGCCTCCCCTCCTATAAATACCCAACACCCCACACCTTGTAAATACTTTGGATATTGAATATAAAGAGAGCCTTTAGTGCCTTTATATCTTTCCTTAGTCACCCTTGGCTATTTTCGGCCAAACCCTACCATCTCCACCTTGAGAGAAACAACCCTAGAAGTGGCCTTCATCATCATGAAGTGAGCCAACCCTAGAGTACCATTCTCAAGCATTTCCTCAAAAACCTTCTACCCAACCTTCATTTTCGTCCATTCCATCATCATCCACCCTAAAACCTTGGTCCACCTTTGAAGAACTTGATCCTTGGAGAAGGCGTCCTCCTCCTTGCTCATCATCTCAAGTTCATGCAAGTAAGGATGTCATCACCTATCATCCCTTATCCACCTTAAACATCCCATTTCCTAACCTTTGGTGAGCCTAGATCTTGGGCAAGGTGACCCTCTTCAAGACACCATTATCAACCATGGAAGGGAGGTCTCCATCAGTTCCACAAGCTTCCAAGTAACTAGGACAATTAGCTTGAGTGCAAGGAGGCTAACCATGGTTCTCCTTGAATTATGGTTAGTCTAGCTTGCACCACAAGCCACCTCCTCCCTATATAAGGCTTCCTTTACATTTTATAAACACTTTTGTATGTTAATTGTGAGAATTGTCGAGTTCTATTTAGAATTCTCACTCTCCCTAAAAGTCTCAAACTCTCTTTGATTTCAATCCAATTCTCTTATCTTCTTCATACAAGAGTATGGTGATTTTTGAAGTGATTCATCTTCTTCCAAGAAGTGGCATCACTTGAAGAGTGTTCTTCACCTTCCAAGGTGAAATATGAAGTCTCATCTACCTTTGGAGGCTTTGGAAAAGCATGAGGAGATCTAAGGAGTCAAAGATCTAGGGAGGAGCTTGGAGAAGAAGCCATATCAATCCGGTTCTTTAACAAGTTTTCCACCATTATTTCAGACCATTAAGAACCTTTTTCATTTTAAAAGAATGTTATTTAAAATTTGGATTTTCAAAACTAGTAGATTGTTTCACATAAACTTCCCCTTAATAATTCGATTTAGAAAAAGAGTTATTTACATCCATTTGAAAATTTTAATGTTTTTGTGAGTTGCAAAAGTTAACATAATCCTGATAGCTTTAAGTTTGGCAACAGGTGCAAAGGTTTCAGTAAAGTTTATACCTTTTTGCTAATTGTAGACTTGTGCTACCAATCTACTTTATTCCTTACAACTTTACCTTGATCACTCGGTTTTTTTCTAAAGTCCCATCTTGTTTCAATGATGCTTTGATGATTTGGCCTTGGGACCAGAGTCCAAACATCATTTTTTTGAAACTAATGAAGCTCTTCTTCCAGATCTTGTATCTAGTCATTATCGCTAAGGGTTTCATCTATGCTTTTTGGTTCAATGTCTAACACCAAAGCATGTGAGGCATTGTCTCTAAGAGCAAACCTTGTTTTGACCCATTTAGTCTTATCACCAAGAATTTGATCTTGTGAGCTATGGTTGGTGTACTTTCGATCTTTGTGAGATCTAACATTTTTATTTGACTGATTTTCCTGCCGTTATGGTGTAGACATCATCTAATTACTAGTATCATGCTCCTTTCTCTTTTTTGCATCAATCTACAAATCTATAAATTCTTCTTCTAGATTTGATAATTTCCTGTCAGTCATTAATGTAACATTGAACTTCACATGGATAGATTCTTTTACTGTAGAGGCTCTAGAGTTAAAAGCTCTATAAGCCTTTGAGGTATCTAAGTATCCAAGGAAGATTCCTTTGTCTAGGTTTAAATCAAACATTCCAAATTGATCCTTAGTGTTAAATACATAACACTCATATCCAAAAGGATGAAGGTATGACACATTAAGCCTTCTTTCCCTCCACAATTCATATGAAGTCTTATTTAAAAAAAAGTTTTATTAATATTTTGTTTTGAATATAGGAAGTCTTATTCACTACTTCTGCCTAGAAGTGTTTTTGCAAAGAGTTTTTTGCAAAGTAAAGTTATTGCCATTTCTTGCAAAGTCTGATTTTTTTCCTATTTTGTTAAGGAGATATAGGTGAAGACAAGATGTGAAAAATGTCGATCTTATCACAAAAGATTTTGGAATCAAAATTTTTTAATTAAATTTTGTGATAACTTCTGATAGTAGAAATGCAAAAAACTTTTAAATTTTGAACACATTTATAGAATATTTCAAACACTTTGAAAGGCTCATATTTGTGGGCTAAAAAGTAAACCTATGTGTATCTAGAATAGTTATCCAAAATGAAAATTCCATACTTCTTACCACCCAGACTTAAACATTTTGTAGGATCAAACAAATTCATGTGTAACATTTCTAAGGGTCTAGAAGTGGAAACAACTTTCTTTGCTTTAAAAGATATTTTAATTTATTTCCCCTTCTAATGGGCTTCATAGAGAAGATGAGTTTTCCATGAAATCTCAAGTTGTCTTTTTACTAAACCTTTTTTTTTGTTAATTTTGAAATATGTTTCATATGGACATGCACAAGTTTTTTGTGTCAAATCTATCTTTCATCTTTTCTAGAAACTAAACATGTTACATTCTATTTCTTGAGATTTTCTAGATTGATCTCACAAAGATTATTCTTTCTGAAGGCAATAAAAAGCACAAACCCATCATCTTGCTTAACTATGCACAAATCTTTGTCAAAAGATACAATATATTCACTATCACAAAATTGACTTATACTAAGAAAACTATACTTTAATCCTTTAACATACAAAACATTATTTGCAGCATGTGTAAAGATTTTACCTATCTTACTTATACCTATAATCTTTCTTTTTTTTCTTCCTCTAGAGGAGATATGCCCTTCATGAGGTTGGAGGTCTAGGAATATAGACCTTTTTCCCATCATGTGTCGTGAACAGTCATTGTCAAGGTACCAATGTGATTCCTTCCTTTTTTTCCTCTAAGGATATATGCAATAGAAATTATCTATGACTTTGGTACCCAAATCTTTTTAGTTCCTTTATTGTTAGTACCCATACCTTTAGACTTGTCCTTCCAACTGCTTAGAGTTTGTCCTCCTTTTCCATTGGCCTTACAAAAAGCAATCTTAGGTTTGGATTAAGATATCTCAGATCTAAGATCAAAGCCAAGACCATTTTTGTCTGACAAAAGTCTTCTATTTTTTAAAAGCATGTTTAATTTATAAAACCCATCAACAAATTTACCAAGGTCTTTCCTAAGTTGTATGTTTTAATCCTATAACATTGTAACCTCAGGTGGAACACTATTAATGATCTTTTCTTTGAGAGTTTGTATCTCTCTTGTAGCATTTGACATGTCTTTCTTGAGTTTATCATTCTCATTTTATAAAATATTACATTTTTCTATTAATTTATTATACTCAAGAGAGATCATGTAAGAATTTGCAAGGAGAATCTCATAGGATATCTTTTCCTCATTGTTAGAACCCAAAAGAAGAATTTGTTAAGTCAGACAAAGAAACTCCCAACAACGTTTTGAGTGAGACAAATATAATACATGTTGTTATCTCTAACAAGTGCATTAGTATTTCAGAAAAGTATAAGTACAGGTAAAATGAAGAACAAGACTAAAGCTGGTTAAGCAACATATAAAGTCTGTACAAGATATCAGATAAAGATTAACCAAGCATCAGACGATACAAGATGACAAATAAAAGCTTCAAGCATGAGTCAAGGGAAAGCACATCATAAATACCCAAACGAAAGTTATTCAATGAATTAGAAGAAAGTCAGCCTCGTATTAGACGAAGGACAGTACAGACTAATAAGCATTCTATACGAAAATGAAAGTCTATCCATATGAAGATTGACCAGACAAGAAGAAAAGTCATACGACAATATCAAATACTTAGACGAAGTTCAAGTCTTGAGTTACACATGGACTATCAGACAAAGACGTAGTCTGACACGCAAGCAAGAGAAGAATCAAGCTTCAAAGAAAAATTTGATTATCGTCTATACTCATAGAAAAGCACATGAAGTTATCAAAGTTGTGAGAAGAGAAGAAGAGAGAAGAAAAGCAAACTTAAACGTCAAATCATGAGTGTGTCAGAAAAAGGATACCCGCTTTTTAGAAAAAGACAAAGTCTTTGCAGTTACATAACCGTAAAAGAACAAGAAGCTCTTAGGTCTCAGTAAAAATAAGAAACTGCAGATTTAGAAAACACGCAATGTCTATGAACAGGAAGCAGCATTTAATGCAAGATCAAATGCATTAAATAAAGAATCGAACTAGTCTCGAACGACAATATCAGCTTCGACGGACATATACAACAGGAAGATTCTACAAAACTATATATATGCCATAACCTCAAACCGGGAAAGGCTGGCGTTGCCCTGGGCTATGACTTAATCGTAAGTATGGTTAAAAAGAGATCAAGCCCAAGAAATAGAGAAATCAGAGACGAAGCATTTAGAGTCAAATATATAATCGAGCAATTGTATTTATCTTTGTAGTCTAACGTGTTCTAAGTGTAACTTAGGGATCAAACCTTAGCAAGTGTAGAAACCTTTTTATCCTCTCTACGAGAGTAAACCACACACTCAGAATCTCTGTAGGACTAAGGTAGTGAAACCTTAGAGAGTGTAGTTCATATATGTATCCTCTCTATGAGAGTAAACCAAACGCTCAACACCAAAGCACAAATCTATCATGTGTAAAGCCTGAAAAGGCTAGGGAAATAATAATTGTAAAGCTTGGAGAGACTAGTCAAAGAATACTCACTGCTAGCCAGAAGTGGTTGATAAGAATATACTACCATCGACGAGTGAAGCTGACGGGCTAGAAGGTGGTCGAGAATACTCACTGCTAGCCAGAAGTGGCTGATAAGAAAACACTAGCGCTGGTGAGTGAAGCTGGCGGGCCAGGAGTGGTCGAGAATACTTGGGGAACCAGAAGTGGTTTAAGAATACTAGAGCTGGTGAGTGAAGCTAGCCAACCAAGAGTAGTTGAGAATACTCGTGACCAGGAGTGGCCATGACCTGGGTGGTCTAGAATACTCATGACCAGGAGTGGTCGTGACCTGGATGGTCTATAATACTCATTGTACTTCATTTCATATCTAGTGGAACCTTTTAGTTGAAGGAGACTGGACGTAGCTCAGTTGAGCGAACCAATATAAAAATAATTGCATTGTTTTATTTATATTTCAGATGCAAACTCTTCTTAATTGAAAAATCATGTTGAAAACTTCGTCTACTGTCTATTCTTCATTAAAACCATTTTTCAGACGAAGACGTAAATTTTGCTTAACAAATATATTACATCGAAAGGTTCGTCTACTGCTCATTTTTCAATACAAACAATCTTTAGAAGGAAAATGCGAAGACTTGAATTATTAATATAAGAAACATTTTTCTTGAAGAAGATGATAGAACGCTCAGACGGAAAACATTGATCTGAGAAAATTTTGCATAATCATCAAATGTTTTAAATCTTATTTTACCAGACGAACCAAATTACTTGTGCAAAATAAAAGGGCTTTCATATTTCCTTAGTTCTCACACACACACATTCAACCCCCCCTTCTGTGTGTTTTTATGTTATCTTTAGAATTCAGACCTGACCTCAAGGCCAACAGATGGTTTGGACCTCTATTTATAAAATCTCATAAGTTTTTGATTACCTGAAGACTGGACTAATCCTTCGAATGATGGTTTTCAAAATTGTTCGAACAAGTCACCACCTATATTTTACAAAACATTGAAAAAAGAAAATTGTTTTAGAAAATTTAACTTTGGCCTTCAAACTAGAATTGGGTTTGGGGTCGATTATGTGTGGGGAAACTATTAAGCACCCGATAGTGCCCAATTTCATTACCTTATGACAATTCTAGCATCATAACGACGTAATTAAGCTTTTATCCCTTTATTTATTAAGCATACATGGCTATTTTATTTCTACATTATTACTACTTTACAATGGATTGTCTTATTAACTACATGATGACTATCCTAAACATACAATTAAAGCACTAAATAAGGGAGAGAGACTTAAACCTCCGAAGCAAGCTTTAATATTATTTTCTCGTGAAATCGTTTGGGTCACTTTTTAGCAGCCTTGTCGCTCTACAAGAACCTCTCGAGCACTTGAGGACAAATTTTAAACTAGAAACTGATGGAGGACCATCCTTGGAGATTCATGTGGAACCCATCACTAGGTCCATGGCTTGGGCACCTAGGTTGCATGGTCTTATCATGAACCTAGTTGTAACTTAACCAAACCCAAAGATTTCATCCTTGGTCACCAAGTAGCATCTAGGGTTAATTTAGGTTTCATTTCAAGTGCATTTGGCATTATTCGGCCATGCACTCTCAAATACAATCCTAAATGCTTCCTCCCTTCTATAAATACCTTAGGCTATCCATCTTGTAAATACTTTAGAAATCAATATAGAGTGAGCCTTTGAGCCTTTATATTTTCCTTAGTCTCTCTTGGTCTATTTTCAGCCAAGTACCCTACTATCTCCACCTTGAGTGCATAAACCCTAGGAGTTGCCTTCATCCCTCTTGAACTGAGCCAAACCCTAGAGTGCCTCTTACGCCTTTCATCAAACACCTTATATTTTTCCTCCATTTTCGGCCATCTTCACCATTCAAGGTTAGGCCTTTGAAGAACTTTGATCCAAGGAGTCTAGAAAGCCTCCCATTGATCATCCTTCTTCCATCAATGTTAGGAGACCTTCCATCATGTGGTATCTAGAGCCAATGGTTCATCAAGGGTAATCTCTAGTTTATTTTTATTCCTTGAAATCTCAGCCATGTCTTATGTCTACTTGATTGTCTAAAAAGTTATGCTAAAATGGATCATTGTCTTGTCGTGTTCTTATGATCCATATGTTCTCTTTGATGTATTAATTCATGACATATCTATTCTTGTGAATCATCTTGGTGTTTTGGGCTTCTTTGACTAAGTTCCTACCATTTTCTTTTTAGGTTTGAGTTGCTGAAAAAAATTGGCTGCATATGAAAAAACATTGATGAAAACATATATTTTTGTTTTATAATCCATCGGGTTTTGTCATAAGTTTGTATCTCTTGAATTGCCTTGAAAGAAATTCCAAGTATTCATGCTTAAACATTGTTATGATCAAAATATGAAATGCATGCCACATGTTTGTTGAAATGGCCATGATTCTTGGAGTGCTTTAGAGATTCAATCATGCATGCTAATTAGTCCTAGCATGTTCCTTGATATTTAAACTTTCATGTGTGATTTGTATCTTTGCACATATTGCTAAATTCAGCCATCTTGTATTCCTTCTCCATTTGCACTTAATATGATCATGTTTTGTTTGATGATTTGAGTATGAGATTGGTTTCTATGTGCATATTTTATTGTTGGACATTTACACATTAAAAACTCTAAGAAACACTCAAATTATTGTCTCATTAAGCCATCACAATTTGCTAAAAAGGATACTCCAAATATTTGCTAATCAAACCAACAAACACAAGTGTAAAACCCAAGCAAAGGAGGAGCATAAAATTCAAAAAAAAAAAAAAAAAAAAGTGGTTGGACCTTGTCATTGAAAATCGTGCCAAAAACAAGTATAAAAAAAAAGTCAAAAACAAACAAAAGGAAACCTTTGCTAGACTTGTGGACCTTTGGACAAATTTTCCTACCTTAGCAATTGGATTCATTTTTTGGACTTTTGGACTATGTTTTTAGTGGTTGAATGGGACTTTAAAATTTAACATGTTAAGTGCAACTTTTTATTAAACACTTGTTCTTGAATTCTAGTGCCATTCTAAGAATTATTCTTTTGAGTGCTTGTCTTTTCTTAATGTGCCTTAATTTTAGTTTTGTGTCTTCTTTCCACTCTTTAAGTTTTGTCACATTCATCTCCACTTGAGTTTAGCCTTTTTAATTATACCCTTTTAGTTTTTTGTTCTTTGGCCTCTTGTACTCTTGGTTTGGTTTCTTCTTGGTATAGGTGAGGAAAACTTCTAAAACCACACACACTTTTGTTGGAAACATGTGGAGAAAAGATAAACACTAGAAGGGGGTTGAATAGTGTCAATAAAAAACTTGATACTTTTTTGAAACAATGAAGTAGTACCAAGACCTTAAGAGAGTAGACAAAGAGTAAGATAAGAAAAACACAGTTCTTATATTGGTTCATCTTAACCACCGAGACTGTCTAGTTCTTGATCAACATGATCAAAAGCTTGCACTTTTTCAAGTAGTGAAGTAGTAACGCTAATAGTGAAGAGTGCTAGAAAAGAGGTAGACAGAACACATGATAATTTTATACTAACTCATCTCAATCACTAAAACTATGTCTCATTCTCAATTCAACTAGATTAAGTTTCACTGTCTTAAACAAGATACAAATATTCTTTCAATAAGTCATTTATGGCTTAAACCTAAGTGTTCTTTGAATTGTCTCTTCAAGAAATCTACTCAACTATTCTTTTCACACAAAGTCTCTCTAAGCTTTAACGCCAAGTATTCTTTTGTAGTCAAGTCTCTTCATGCTTAAACAATAAGTATTCTTTTACAAACAAGCCTTTCCAAGCTCAAACAAGTAATATTTTTATAGACAAGCCTCTCGTCTATGTCGTATCTTGAGCCAACATAGAATGTCGCAAATACTTGTTATAAATGGTCTCGTCTACAATAGTGTAAGCCACCTATGGGATTACTCCATCGACTATCCTCCAAATACTATGCCCCTTCAATACAAGGTTAAGGATTAAATCCCTAATATTGTACTTTACTTAGTTGGTTGCATTATATGCATATGTCAAGACCTTGCCCACATAGGGATACCATATAAAACCTAGAGGAGACTACTTTTAAAAAATAATTAGCCATTCAAAAGCCAGCTTACTTATTGAAGGATTTCAATTAGGCTCTCAGATTACCACAACTTATATCCACACAATGAGATAGTTTAATTTCTAAACATTTTCTACTCTCCACTTGTTTTTTATGTATCTTATCAAAGACATGTATCTTCACCACATGCCTAAAAGCTTAACAACTCAATTAACTATAGCATCATACAACTATACAACATAATCATCTATCAACATACAACTTAAAACATCACCATCTTACAACTTAATCAATTTCACAAACACTCATCATAGACAACTTTAAACATCATAATTTAACATGAAAACAACTTAGAACATCAAGATTTGTTTCAACATATCACTCCTAACATAAATCTTTGTGCGCCCAACACTATCTAGATAGGGGGCTTTCTATCTTGCCCATGCCCAGAGTTAATCCACTTGTACCTAGTGTGGATAAGACACAGAATCTCTAAGTTTCTCTCACTTGGCATGGAAAAATTCTTGCTCAACCTCACTCAAGTAGAGAGGTTTTACCTAACTTACACTAGGAGCCACTCAACATGTGCTTGATGCCATTCAACTTGTGTTTGGTGTCATTTAGGTAGTGACCCACTAACTTGATCACGTTGGGCACCACACCTCTAGGCTTAACATCACCAAATTAGAGAATTCTCGAGTTCTCATGCCTAGCTCTACTTAATCAATACCTGACGTGACTAAATTAGAGGAATCCTCATTGATCCATGCTCAATACTACTAATCCCTAGCCCAACCTGATCAAGGCAGAAAGACTTTAACTTAAGCCAGGCTTAGCGCAATGAAGATGCACCCGGGGCGATGCTCATTTTTGCACATAGTAGAAAAATCAAATGTCTCAAAACCTACAATCTAACCGACTAAGACAACATACAAACCAATATATAACATATATGTATCATAAATAACACCAAACTAACTCAAAACAACATAGGAAAACATCCAAAATTAGAATCACTCAAGAACACCTTCATGAACACTTCTCCAGTTACACTTAGATTCATAATTTTCACCACTCTAATCATGCAATATTGAATCTAGGCAGCATAAACAACAATTATACAAAATCACAATTCAATTCACAAAGTTTCTCTTACCTTATATCCAAGCACAAGAGAAGAGGGAGGAAAAGGAAGAACTTTGGGTCATTGTATGACTTTCACTAACTAAGATTCTCAACTACAACCTTGAATCTTCAACTTAGTCACTTTAGATTGGTTATGGAAGAAGGTAGAAGGAAGAATTTTAGTAAAAAATAAATGAGAAGGAAGATTCATTTTCTAAAAAGCTTTTCTCTAACTTTTATCTAGTTTATCTTAAAACAGGAATTTATGATGTTCAAATCTTAAGAAAAATCTTATATATTTTTCCTTAAGTTGAACTAAAATAACTCTAACCCAATTATCTCAGAGGCCAATTTAACTCTCAGAGTCCCCTTGACCACTAGAGTTCTCAATAGCAACTAATAACTAAACAACATAATTCATACAACTAATCATATATATAATTAAATCAACACCTCAAAATCAATTGTGTTACAATTCTCCCCAACAACAAATCTCAATGTCAACTTCTTAAACCTCATCGCCCTTCCTATTCTGGTAGTAGGTTTCACCTTTGGAAACATATGATTCCCTTCACCAAACTCTAGAGGCTTCCTCCTCTTGTCAATATATGATTTATACCTATTTTGGGCAGTCTTCATTTTTTCTTGAATCTACTTCTTTGTGGTCTGTAGAACTAACTTTAGTCCTATAACAATTGACTCTCCTTCCTTGTACCAACATAGAGGAGTCCTAAATCTTCTCCCATACAATGTCTCAAAAGGTGTCATGACAATGCTAGCATAGAAACTATTCTTATATGTGAACTCCACTAGAGACAACACCTCTTCCTAGCTACCCAAATGATCTAGAACACAAGCTCTCAACAAGTCCTCTAGTGAATAAATTGTTCTCTCAAATTGTTCATCCATTTGTGAGTGATAGGCATAACTCAACCTCAACCTCATTCCCAAAGCTTGGTGCAAACTTTGCTAGAACCTAAAAGTGAACTTCAGATCCTTGTCAGAGATAATACTACAAGCCATCCTAGGCAACTATATTATCTCTCTAATATACAATTGAGTAAGCATCTCCAAGGACCACTTCTTGCTTATAGGAAGAAAATTCACACACTTAGTCAACCTATTAACAATCATCCAAATAACATCACTAATCCTACCAAACCTAGGTAACCCAATTATTAAATCCATAATGATGTTATCCTACTTCCATTTTGGGACCTCCATCAATTGTAACAAACCTTTTGGCTTTTGATGCTCAACTTTAGCTTTTTGAAAAGTCAAACAAGCCGCCAGATACTCCACCACATCTCTCTTCATACCAAACCACCAAAAATTTCTCTTGATGTCCTGATACATCTTAGTGTGACTAAGATGTATGCTAAGTTTTCTCTTGTGGACCTCCTTCATTACTGTTCTCCTTACCTTAGAATTTTAAGGTAGGAAAAATCTACCTTTGAACCTCAAAATTCCATAATTACCTAGTTCAAAAATAACAGCCTTTTCGATAGCCAACAATCCCAAGACCTTCAACAATACTCTGAGGTCGCTCCCACTAAAGCATCTTCTCAACTTTGGTTAGATCCATTGTAACTTTTTTAGTAGAGATCACATGGTATGGAAATCTAACCTCATCCAACCAAAACTCACACTTGGAGAGTTTGGCAAACAACTTATTGCCCCTCAAAATCTCTAATAGCATCCTCAGCTACTCCTTATGTTCTAGATAAGAATGTCATCAATGAATACAACAACAAACTTATCTAAAAAAGACCTAAAAATTTGATTCATGTAATCCATGAAAATAGTAGGGGCATTGGTCACTCTGAATTACATTACCACATATTCATAGTGACCATACCAAGTCTAGATGGCGGTCTTAGGTATATCACTATCTTTCACTTTGATCTGGTGGTAACTCGACCTCAAATCAATCTTAGAGAAAATATAAGGTCCCTTCAATTGATCTATTAAGTCATTTATCCGAGGTAATAGATATGTGTTCTTAATAGTCAATTTGTTCAATTGTCGGTAGTCCATACGCAACTGTGCACCACCATTCTTCTTCTTCACCAACAAAATTGAAGCACTCCATAAAGACATATTAGGTCTTATCATCTATTTCTCCAAGAGCTCCCCCACCCGTTTGTTTAACATAGTCAACTCTACTAGAGCCATATAGTATGGAGTTATTGATACTGGTCATGTACCTAGAACTAGATCAATGCAAAACTCCACTTCCCTCTTGGGAGTTAATGCTAGAACTTCATTAGGAAAAATCTCTAAAAAGATCCTTCACCATCTCAACTACCTCCACCAAACTATTCACTCTCTACACTCAAACAAATAAGGTTCACCTTATAACACTACCCAAACACTTCAATTGGCCAACCTAAACAACACTCAGATGTTATCATAGAAGCAATTGGTGTAGTCACTACCAAATTAACATTCAAAGAATCTATAGCTAACTTTAACTTCCCTACAATGTCAACAAAGATAAAGTGGTGTGTAGTACCCGAGTCAAATAAGATGGAAACATCCTTACTAGTTACCTTGTCCTTCTCTTTCACAAGATTTATGGAAATGGAAGTTTCAACACTAGTCAATATAAAAACTCGACTTATAGCTGTTGGCCTCTCCACCCTCTGTACTTTTGGTCTGAGTAGTCCTTTTTGGATAATCCTTGGCTATATGCCCAAATTTACTACATTGGAAACATCTATAAGTGGTAGTCGTTTATCCCTGGCAATATGAAGGCCTCTACATCTATAACATTTCACACTATGAGTGCCTCCCCTAGATGCATCAGAAGGCTTCATTATGACAGAACCCCCTTAATAAGATTGGGGTCTATCATAAGGCTTCCTATAATTGTCGCCCTTTTTGGACCTAGTTGGCCCTTCATCAATCTACAAAGCCCAACTACCTCTCTTAAGTCTCTCCACCACCTTTTCCTTTTCAACCTACAAATTTAGTAATGGCCATCAATACCACTATTCTTTTCAACTCATACTTCAACCCTTCTTTTCACCACATGCTCAAACTTCATAGCATACTCAAAGACTAAAAAACTCCCTTTGTGCAACCTCACAACATACTAAACTACCACTCCTTTACCCATTAGCAACTATTGAGCACCTCGCCACCAATACTTTATCTCCCTTATTAACATGTATATTGCATAAGCAGGTTTCCTCTCATTAGTACAACCCAATATCATAAAAATCATTTCCATCTTGTAAATCCAATCATTAACAAATTTTGGATCTAGATCTCCCATGAACTAAGGAGGATGCCATTTCATGAACTCAGCGAAGCCCTTATTCCCCCTATGACCTCACTAGTCTTTTTGCCTCAGTTGCAACTCTATTCACCTCCACTTGAGAAAAGTGGGCATTCTATTGTTGCATGGCTATGGTCATCATCTCCATGGCATAGGCTATCTAATCGTATTGGGATCCAACCATATTCTACAAAGATCAATAAATCCATTAAGTAAGACTCAACAACAACGAAAACTACAATACAACATATACAACTAACAATTACACAATAGAAGCAAAACAGGTTCATCCCCACAAGGTGTCCCTAAAAGACTTGATCAACTCTGATACTATAAAAGTGTAACGACGTGACAAGTCTATATACTTACTATAGTTTAGTCACTATCCAATGGAAAATATTAAAAAGCATACAACTAACCTAGGGTTATCATACATACTGATACATTTATAAGGTAGAAGATTTAAAGTTTTTTTTTGTATACATATACAATCTACACAAAAACACATACAAAAGTATATAAATAACTGTACTTATCGGTCAAGCGATGATACAAGGCCATACTACAACCAAACAACATCACAAAAGGAGTCATCCCTAGTATGACTCGCCACCAAAAACATCCAAAATGAACTTGCTAATCTTGTCCTACTCCTATATCAAATATGATCATTGTAGCTCCAACCACAAGAAAAAGGGGTAAGCTTGTAAAAAGAATCAACATGTAATAAAAATATTGAGTAACAATTTGAATCAAATAAGAAACAACATTCAACACAACATAGAACTTCCATTAATCATCGAGTACTACACAAACAACTTGCAACTTATTACAACATATAGTAACTTGAACATATTACATTCTCAATCATCAACATCAATATTCCACTAATGTGTCACCACACATATCAACTAAGGAGATCTCTAACAATAGAGGTGAGTAGTTTAAGTGGCTAGACCTTATCGAACCACAATATTTGACCAATTACAATCAGGTCAGGTATAGACAACTACAACCCTCTTAGAGAACCTGTCTAACAACTTAATTTGATTTCTCAAAATTTTCCACTTAAACTAGAAAGTCTAGTACTTTGTCAAGGTAAAAAAATTTGGATATGAGCCTACCACGAAATTAGCTTGAAACACTAAGCCCCCTATGGGATTAGCCCACTGACCACCCTTTAAATAATATGCCCCTTTAATACAGGATTAGGGTTAAGTCCTTGACCTTGTACTTTACTCAGTTGGTCAGTTTATACATGCATGTCTTGACCTTGCCTACACACGGATACCATATGAAACCTAGAGGAGACAACTTTAAAAAAAACACCCATTTAGAAGCCAACTTACTTACTGAAGGGTTTCAACTGGACACTCAAAGCACCACAACTTATATCCACACAATGGGATACTTTAATTCCTAAAACATCTTTAACTCTCCTCTAGTTTTTTATGTATCTTAACTTCACAACATGCCTAGCAGTTTAACAACTCAATCAATTATAGCATCATACAACTATAAAACATTATCATCCATCAACATACAACTTAAAACATCAAAATCTTAAAAATTAATCAGCTTCATCAATACTCATCATAAACAACAATAAACATCATCAAATGTCATCATTTAAATAAATGATTCATCATACTTCAACATGCAAACAACTTATGATGGAAAACTTGCTTGGAGAATCCGGATTGATGTGAATCCTCTTCAAGTTCCTCCCTAGATCTTTGGCTCCTTGATGAAGAGAACACTCCCAAGAGGCGCCACTCCTTGATGAAGAGATAAACCACTTCAATTCTCACCACACTCTTCTATGAAAGGATAAGAGAATCGAATGAATATCAAAGAGGTTTAGGGACTTTTAAGAGAGAGTAATCTGAACAATATTTTCAGAAATCAATTCTCTATACATCCAAAAGTGTCTTACAATGAAAGGATTACAAGTATATAGGAGTAGGAAGCTTAGAGAGCAAGCTAGCCTTAACCATGGTTCACTAGGAACCATGGTTGGGTCTAGCTAAACCGTCCAAGGTCAAGAGGCTTGGAGAGCAAGCTTCTCACTTAGCTTGCTTGGTAAGCTTGCTAAGGAGAAGCTTGCGCTTCAAGCTTCCAAGCTTGAGAAAGGCTAAACAATCCAGCCAAGGTGTGAACACAAAATCCAGCCAAGTGTGAACACAAAATCCGACCAAGTGTGAACACATCTGTGGAAGAAAATATGCACAAATGTTTTGATGATGCCAAAGTGATTATAAAGCATTGAAGAAGAATCAAGGTTGAGCTAAAGCAAGTTGATGCAAGAACAAGATCTCAATTGTTACATAGATAAGTCTTATCAACTTAACTAAGAATGTAAAAGAATCTTTTGAAATTGCAAGTATGCTTGGCCTTGAGAATAAGTTTTCAAAAATCTAAAATTAATCTCTTTAAATTTAAACAAGTTTTAAATCTTTTGAAAGTAAGTAAAAATGTTTTCAAAAGACTTAACAAAAGCTTTAAAGAATAGTTCAAATCATTTCTTAAAAGAGATTTGTGAAAGAAATTATTGAGATGAAGTTTTCTACATAAAAGTTTTTGAAACAATAAAAATATGTTCTGGTAATCCATTACCAGACCTTGTAATCCATTACCAGAACAGGAAATTTCAAAGTTCAAATTCTGAATACAAAATGTGTTCTGGTAATCGATTACCAGACCCTTGTAATCGATTACCAGAAGATAAAACTTCAAAATTTGAATTTAAATTATACAACATTTCAATCATTTTGAACTTTAACTGTTGTAATCGATTACCAAGTCTTGTAATCGATTACAAGAGCCTATTTTCTGAAAAATTATAGAAAGTTACAACTCTTCATGAAAAGACATAACCTAAGAAACAATTGTCTATAAATACCTATAATTTTTCAGAGAAAGGTGACGAACTCTATTTGTGAAAATAATCTTTACAAATCACTTGGCCAAAATCATTTGCAAAATCTCTAAGGAGTTCATCAAAGATCATGAAAGTGTAATATCCACTCTTCAAGAGAGTTATTCTGTAATACTTAATAGATTATTGGATCTGTAAAGGAGAAAAGGGTTTTTCTCCTTGTTGGTGTTTGAATCTCAACACAAGGAAAGGGAGTTCCGAGGTGTTGGAGGATTCATTTTCTTGTAAGGTGTACAAGAGTAGTGGAAATCTCAAGTGGGAGACTTGAGGACTGGATGTAGGCAGGATTGGCCGAACCAGTATAAAATCAAGTTTGCAATTCTTTTTTCCCTACACTTTTAATTTCTTGTTATTAATTATAATTGTGTAGTTTGCATCATCATTCATTCTTTACATACAAATTTGTCTAAGGAAATAAATTGATTAAGAAGTAATTGGAAAAGTTTTTATAAGAGGAAATTTAGTAAACTTAATTCACCCCCCCCCCCTTTCTTAAGTTAATTGAGGCTAAGGGACTAACAACATCCTAGGTGGCGGCTCTTTGGATTTATTTTACTCCATCCGGTTTTGATTTTGATAATTTGGTTTAGTTAGGTTCATCCAATGTGAATGGAACCTAGCTAAATCAAATCTATGAAAAATTAGGAAAATGAGTCCAATATGAAAATTTTAGCCTAAGACCACCTTTTGGCTAAATTGCTAATACCACTCTCTAGCTTGTTAGTGACACTCTCTAGTTTGCTAATGCCACTCCCAAACCGACTACTAAAAACTAAGAAAAGAGTGTGTTTCTAGGTTAGGTTAAATGGAGTCAAAGTGCCCAAGTAACCTACCCTAGAAACATTATACAATAGCTACTAAAAGGAAATAAAGTGCCTCTCAAATACAAAGGCAAAAATACTCCTATACAAGTATCAACTATATACAAAGGTACAAGAAAACAACTATACAAGTATGTACAATGGAAACTCAAAGACTAACAAGAGGAATCATAATCAATGTTCATGAAGAGCAAAGGTCTAAGAAGCACCTCCTCTTGAGAAGTCTCTTCTAGCTTCCTAACCATGGACCTAGTCAAAGGTCCAATGGCCTTCATGTATACATCCTCCTTGGGTGGTCCTCCATCAACTTAGAACATCATGCTTCATTTCAACATATCACACTCGATGTCATTCTTTATGCGCCTGATGTTATTGAGACAAGGGGGTTTTTTGTCTCGCCCATGCCTGGAGTCAATCCACCTAAACTCGACGTGGATAAAACATAGAACCTCTAAGTCTATTGCATTATGTGGAAATATTCATGCCTAGCCCCACTTAGGTAGAGGGTTTCTATCTAACTCACGTTTTGTACAACTCAACTTATGCTTGGCGCCTAGTGTCTATTTGTTAATGATCCACTAACTTGATCACATTGAGCACCACACCTCTAGGGCTCAGCATTAATAAGTTAAGGAATTCTCGATTTCTCACGCTCGACACCACTAATTCCATAACTAACATTCAACATCAATGCACCATAAACAACGCCAAACCAACTAAAACAACATAGAAAAACATCCAAAATCAAGATCACTCAAGAACACCTTTAATAGAACTTCTCCAACTACACTTAGATTCATAATTTTCACCACTTAATTTAATCATGCAATAATGAGTCTAGGTAGTAGAAACAATTATACAATATCATAATTCAATTTAAAAAGTTTCCCTTACCTCAACTCTAAGCACAAGAGAAGAAGAAGGAAAAGGTAGAACTTTGAACCCTTCAAATCTTCAACTTAGTCACTCTAGGTAAACTATGGAAGAGGGTAAAAGGAATAATTTTAATAGAAAAAAAAAAAGGAGAAGGAAGATTCAGTTTTCAAAGAGTTTCTCTCTAACTTCTTTCTAATTTTTCTTAAAACTTAAACGCGTAAGATTCACATTCTTAAGAAAAATCTTATATACCCTTCTTTAAGCTAAACTAAAATAACTTTGACCCAATATCTTAAATACCAACTTAACTCTCAGGCTTTTCTTGACCAATAGAGTTCTCAACAACAACTAACAACTAAATAACATAATTCATAAAATTAATCATATAATTAAACCAACACTTTGAAATCAACAATGTAACATTATAAAATATTAATCAATATTTTTATCATTAATTTAAATATATTTATGATATTTAAAAAATTTATTATATATTATTTCATTTTGTTAGTCTTTCTTATTTTTTTTTTCATTTTATAATATTAATTTCCTACTCTTTTAGATTTTAACTACTATAATATTATTATTCATTTTCTTAAGATTTAAATACAATTTTGTGATTAGTTTTTTATTATATATTTTATTAGTATTATTTACATTCATTATTAATGTTACTAGTCTTTAATTACATTTTTTAGATTATAGTGTTTATATATATATATATATATATATATATATATATATATATAATTTCTGATATTATAAATATTATTCAATATTTTTTTTATTATTTTAAATATATCTATGATATTTAAATGTTTCTTATTATATTTATATTTATATATAAAGGCGATTCTTTATTTTGATGTATATATATTATTTTTGACAATTTTAACTCTTTATAAAAATTTATAAATAACGTAATAATAATTAATAAAAAAGAGAAAAAGTCTTTTTGGATAGAAGTTTTATCTTGGGAACGGAATGTAATTATACACTACTCCACTAACATATATGTATTTAAAGGAAGACATCACATAAACACATAAAACAATTTTTTTTGTAAATCAATAATAATACTATTTCTTATTTATCTATAGTAAAATTAATTTTATAAAAGTTAATTATATTTGTATTCAATATTTTAATATGGTTGCCCTGATTTTATCGTTACTATTTATAATAGTTATTTTAATATGTGTAGTTATTGAATCTGCAGAACTGGCATTGATGTTTTAAATTCACAACAAAATTGCCATCAAATCTAACCAATGCATGTATCCATGGACCACAATAGGTCACTGCCAACAACAACAAAACTTAAGTAACAACACAACACACCGTGAAACTGACCAATGCATGTATCTACCTAAAATGTACTTGTGACACAAAGCAAATGAGAATTAATTCACAATGGAGATGGATCATAACGCAAATTCAATGGAGAACACAAAACAAAGACAACTTTTATGAAAAGTAAACTAATGAAAATGTCAACAATAGAGATGGATCGAAACCACAAATTCAATGGAGAACACAAAACAAAGACAGCTTTCATGAAAAATAAATTAAAGAAATGTCCACGGTGAAATTGATGGAATGTAAATCTTGTAAAGTAGAATATATAGATAGTGTAAAATATTTGATAAAATAAAAATATAATTAGTCTATATAATGATTAAACTACATAATTTTTCACAGTTGATCTATATTTTATATATTTTGTTTTCACTTCATTTAAGTAAAACACAATTATAATTCTCTTCCTGTTTTTCTTTTATTTTTCGATTTTTTAAGAAAATTTTCTTTTGATTTTTGTCATTTTTATAATCCAAGGCAACATTAATTACCTTTCAATTATATTCTTATATATCACCTAACATTTGATTAATTTATACATTGTTAATTAATATATATTTACTACAAAGAAAAACTGAAAAGAGTATAACAGAAAAGATCAAAATTATTTTATGAAAAAACTGAAAATTTTATTATATTTCTTAATTTGTGTATGAAAATTTTAAACAATTCTCAAAATTTTAAATATAATGAAAATAGTTATAAAAATTAACAATTTTGCCAGTTTAAATATATGATAGGCGTGATCTGTCTCATAAGAAGTTTCGTTTAAAAATAAAAATAAAAATAAAAGTTTAAAAAATAATATATATATATATATATATGAAACATTCTATTATTCAAAATTAAAAAAAAATTTAATATTTTTTTATATTGTAGATTTAGTAAATTTATTAATGAAATTCATAATATAAGTGGTAGATTTTTTAAAAAATAAAATAAAGATAAACTATGGATTTGTAGAAAACATTTGAGTTTGGACTCTTAATTCTAACCCAGAATCTTATTAATAATAAAGTGGAAAAAGGGTTATGGTATATTGTTAGTTATTAAACTCTTAAAGTGTCTGCAAAGGAAAAAAACTTTAAGAGAATCCCAAGACGTAACTTAGATACTTTTCTACAATTTTGTTCTCTCACCTAGATCATCATTTTTATAAATTGTTTGCAAATTTATAATCCTCAATATATGCAAAATTTATATGTATATTATAAAATATTTTTTTCTCTATAATAATAATAATAATAATAATATATTCCTGACCAAATACCATATAATAATAATAATAATAATAATAATAACCCTTTTTGAAAAATGAGTTGTTACAGGTGTTATTTGATCCCTCCCCGTATACATACATACATATATATATATATATATATATATATATATAGTCAATTTTACCATGGTAAAATTGAATTGCTCTATCCCAAATTGAGAATTAAATTTTAAAAATTTGAATTAACTTATCCAAACAAAACATTTAAAGAATGATGAAAATTGAAATTAAAGAAATTCAATTCTAAAACTTTCAAATTCTTTGGATTTCTAAAATTTCTTCGTCCAAATATAAGGTGTTTGGGTAAAAATTTTTAAAAGAGTAATTAATATTTTTTAAAGAATTTGAAATACTTTAAGATGAAATGTTTTGTTTGAATAAAGAAGTTATATGTGAAAATTCTTTAAAATTGTAGAATTTCAAATTCTCTAAAAAAGTAAGAATTTGAAATTCTATAGTTTTAAATTTTTTTACTTATGTCACTTATATATCTTTTATCTCTCTATCCTTCCTTTATCCATTTCTCTCTTCTATCTCTTATATTTCCTTTTGTCTCTCTCTCTCTCCCTCTTCCCTACCTCTCCCCTCTCTCTCACATTATCTTATGTCTTCTTTTTTCTCCTATTTCCTTCTCATCTCTTTCAATATCAACATAAAAAAATATCATGGTGTGTTTGGATGAGGAATTTTAGAAATTCGAAAAATTTAAAATTCTTGAAATTTGAATTACATTGGTTTTAATTTCTATCATTTTTAAATGTTTTGTTTGAATAAATCAATTCAAAATTCTTAAATTTTAAATTCTTAACTTAAAATCTTATCTAATTATATCATAATATTCTCATATTAAATTTAAAACTAGATATTACTTATACAAAAAATATTAAGATCATATAGTAAATTGTCAATAAGATTTTAGTTAAATAATTTAAAATAATTAATATTTCAATTATATTATTAATTAGCAAATAATTTATTCCAAAGATAATTAATTTTTTTATATTAATAATTTAAACCCCCTCATATATATATATATATATATATATTAAATGTGACTTTTACTATATCTTACACCACTCAATAACTTTATATTAAATGTGAATTTGGTAAATCCAACCGTTAGATTGAAAGTTCATATCTCTTAGATTATATTATATATACAAAATTTTATATTAATTCAAGATGATTTGATACTTCATTTTTATAAAACAAAATTGATGTAATATATTCATTTCAAAATACACTAAAATATGAACATTTTGATTACCTTCCGGTTGTTGTTCAATTTTAACAAAATTTGATATATACATATAAAGTGATATGAACTTTCAATTTAACGGTTGAATTTACAAAATTCACATTTAATATAAAGTTATTGAGCGGCGTAATACTTAGTAAAAGTTACATCGGTATAATTATAACCTCCTATATTATATATATATATATATATATATATATATATTTAATTTTAAGCTTATTACTTCTAGAAAATAAACTTTTTTTCTTCTAAAATATAAAACTACTATTTTTGTTAAATAAACTAATATATGCACTAATTATTTAATAGAAAACTCATGAAACACACAAATATGAAAATATTCACACTTGAACTTGCTTACTATAATTTTAAAGACAATATACTAACATATCTAAGTAGTTTATAAATATTTAAAAATAAATATTATTTATTTAAAATAATTGTTAAGATCGAAAATATTGATTTTAGAAGGTTTAAATATATTTTAGTCCCTATAAGATGGGTGATTTTGATTTTGGTCTTTGTAAATTTTTTTCTCTATTTTTCATCCTTGTAAGAGTTATAAAGATTGTTTCCTACTTGTAAAATGAGTAAAATATTTTTCTTTGATTTTCATCCCTCTAAAATATAAATTCACTAGTTTGATTATTTTAAGGTAGATAAATAATATTTATTTTAAAAACTAAAAAAATTTAAAGGTGTTAAATATCAATACGATAATAGTACGTAATTGTTGTAGGTGACACCTAAGATAATTATTTATCTTTTTTTTAAAATAAAAAGTAGTTAAAAATCATTACATAAAAAATAAGAATTAAAAATAAAAATTCCAATTTTAGAAAATGAAAATAAGAATTAAAAATAAGAATTAAAAATAAAATTAAAAATAAGAAATAAAAATAAGAAATTTTTGATGGATTTATATTTATCTGTCGAAAATTTTCCGTCAAAAATTTGCATTTTTCTTGTAGTGTTCGCCTTATCTCTAATAATAGACACCCAATTTCGTCCGGACAAACAAAAGCAAGGAAATGGACGTCTACTATGAAGACAAGGAGCTCCCAAAGTATGGAGGCAACACCATATGACAACAAGGAAGCTTGAACCCCAAAAAAAGCTATTTTTAGTAGCCTAGAACAGGCTGTTACAAAACCGGAACGGGTAGTTCCTAAATTGGAACGGGTCATTCCAAATTACTGAAAAGGCCTAAAGCCCTAATTTGGAATGGGTCATTCCTAAACTGGAACGGTCCGTTCCAAGTTCGTAATTAAGGGCTAAAACCTAAGTTTGGAACGGGTTGTTCCTAAATTGGAATGGGTCGTTCTAAGTTATTAAAAAGGCCTAGAAACCCTTGTTTGGAACGGTCGTTCTAGCGTAGTCAGTTATGTGTTAAATTCATCTCTAGAACGGGTCGTTCTAGTTTAATAATGGGTCATTCTAGTTACAAAATTAACACACAATGGTCGGATCCAGAACGGGTCGTTGCGATTTTGGAACTGGCCGTTCTAGCCACTTTCTGATGTCTATAAATAGCAGACTCAGTCATTGTTTTTAGGGCCACAAAATTTTGTCCAAGACTTTTTAGAGCTCAAAATTTCTTTCTCTCTCTCATATTGTATTTCTTGAAATTTGTGAGGCATATTGTAGTGTGAAAGGTTGCCACAAAGCACCTAAAGATCTCCATATTTGAAGATTCAATAGAGCTCGTTTAAGAGGTATTTCAGTCGATTCTCTCTTCTTTTCTCTATTCCCTTATTTTAAATATTGTTATAATAAATGCAATCATGTAGACATTTTAGAGTCAATTGTGTAATTTAAATTTCAAGCATGTAAATAGTAATTCATAAAGGGAATTAAATATTTAAATTATTAATTCTTACCATGCTAACTCCATCGTAAGGGAACCGATTAAGGGCGTTGTAGGGGTGCTTAATATCTTTCCTATACGTAATCGACCCCTGAACCCAATTCTGGTTGATAATTAGAAAATAAAACAAGGATAACTACATTTTTTGAATTTTATATGTTTGATTTAAGGTAAATAAATATATTCAATTAATTAATAATTCATTTCAAATGTTAAAATTTAATTTATAAGTATGTAATGAATAAATATTTATAATTTTATAAATTATATTATCATGATAAATTATAAAATTAAATAAGTTAAATTATAATTTTAAATAGAAATAAGTAAATGTTAATTATAAAAGTAAGTACATATTCATAAAGAATAATTAAATATATTATTATTATTATTATTATTATTATTATTTGTAATATAAAATTATTATATATTTTTATTATAGTACAAGTATGAGATTGTATATTTGAGGATGACTTAAATGAATTAATTTGTGCAAATTATACTGACAACATACATATACATTTCGGTAGCTTACTCATCAGAACTTCATAGTTAAGCATGCTTGACCTGGAGTAGCACATGGATGGGTGACCTTCTGGGAAGTTTCCCAGAAATTGCGTAAAGATAAAATACACTAAATAGTGAAATGTCGTGAAATAGAACCCTTGAGAGGCCAAATATGAGGGTTGTTACATTAATAAATTTATTAAAATTAAAAAAATTATAAATTCTGACGGATATTTCTGTCAGAAATTTCTGACAGAATTTCCTGTCGGAAGTTTCTGACGGATTAAATTATTTCCGACGGATTTCTATTCCAACAGATTGCCCAAGTAAGGATAAAACACACTAAATAGTGAAATGTCGTGAAATAAAACTCTTGAGAGGCCAAATATGAGGTTTGTTACATTAATAAATTTATTAAAATTAAAAAAATTATAAATTTCGACGGATATTTCTATCAGAAATTTTTTACGAAATTTCCCGTAAAAAATTTCTGACAGATTAAATTATTTCCGACAGATTTTTTTTCCGACGGATTTAAATCCGTAAAAAAAATCCGTCAAAAATTTACCTTTTTTCGTCGAAAATCAGCATTTTTCTTGTAGTGGAACAAAGAGTTTATAAATGGGGAGCAAACCTCACTTTAAAAATCGATTTTGTAAGATTAAATTAGGTTAATAACCCACATTCTAAGATAATATTAAAACTTATCCTAATGATTATTGATAGATTTATCAAGGCACCCGTTATCGGGTCCTTATCAGACCACTATAGATGTCTAGTCCTTGAGCCATTATCAAATTACCCAGAAATACCAGTCTTTTAAACTTCATGCTCAATATTTCCAGTCTTTGGTATGAAGAGGATGTCTTGGAGATCCCATATTGACTAAAGATAAGGCTTTAAAAGTGTATAAAACTTGGGAGTGACACGTCGATTTTGTAGGGTTAAGTTATTATCATAACACTCTCTAAGAAACAAACTAGTAACTTAATATTAACAACACACACAACATATATCTATCTATCTATCTATCTATCTATCTATCTATCTATCTATATATATATATATATATATATATATATATATATATTATTTATTAGGAATTATTAGAATCAATCTAGTGGTGAAAGAGTTAGAATAATAGACCTAGAATACAAGGTTTGAATCGTGTAGTTGTCTTTTATAATTCCTACAATAAAATAAAATATTGAACGACATATTTTAAATTATAGTTTTAAAATAATTGCATCCAAAAGACCTTTTTTATTTATTATTATTTAGAAAGTTATCACGTTAATATCTTCACCTAAGTTCTCCGATTTCAAATAAATGTATCCTCATTTCTTATAGTTATTCAATCCATTATTATTTTAGTTTTTTTATTTAAACAGAAAAACTAATAAAAAATAGCAATTTTGTTAAATTAATTTCTTTTAAAAATAATGCAATATAATAGCAGTTTCCTAAAAATATTATTAAGTATATAAATAAAATTATAATTAATATTACATTAAAAAAACTTCGTATGATATATAAACATTCTATGACATTCTTTTATCCCAAAGCATAATAAAAAAATATTTTTTTAAAAAAGTAAACAACACTTAAAATTAAAAGCATTATAAAATATCTAAGCATAATTCTTTTCTTTAAAAGTTTCACCATACTAAAAAAAATTAATGTAGGACAACCAACAATTGTATAAATCTAAACCAAGACACAGTTGACTTTAAAAAAAAATTAAAAGGGATCATAAAATGACATAAAGTAAAATTAATATCATCCATGTATAACACAAATAAGACATAAGATAGTAATGACAAAATATTCAATAACTTTAACATCGTCACTATAGGTATTTTGATGTTCAACATCTCAAGGCATGTTCACATAACAAATCACATACACCCATCATTAATGACAACCATGCATCCCATTAAAAATATCTCAATTATAAACTAAGACTCGTGCAAATGCATGTACTTGACTCATATGCATGTGATATCAATTTCCTCATCATCACCGACTCAAGATAGTCTATAAGTCATGGAACGGAACACCGTACATGAGATGATCACTATGGGATGTCTATCAGGATCCAATTAAAGGGTTATAGTTAGCCATGCTTACTGCACACCCTGTTAAAGGCTCCTTATCATAACACCCCTAAGATCTAGGTATATAACCGTGAGACCCCTATACATAGAATCACACTACCTTGCAAACAAACATGAATGCATGGACTCTACAAGAAATAACATCACAACACAATATATGCAATGACAATTGGTGATACTTGTTATGCTACAACCTTGAACTTCTCCACAACACACCAAGCCTTGCTTGGATTATGACATTGTTAGTAGTAGCCTGGACTTTCACCTCATCATATCATATCTCATCAACATCATCACCAAATCTCATTATCATGTATCACCACCATATCTCATTGTCATGCATCATCACCATTCATAATATCATCATCACACATCCTCATTACATTATCATTACTCATACTTTCATCATCATCGATTATTATTATTATTATTATTATTATTATTATTATTATTATTATTATTATTATTATTATTATTATTATTATTATTATTATTATTATTATTATTATTATTATGTTTTCACATATCATCATTCATCGGTGTCTAAAATATTGTGCTCAATATTCTCAATTCAAACATCAACATTTCACATCATATCACATACAACCATCTCATATGGCATACAGACACTTAAAGAATAAAATAACACACCAATTATCTCTTTTTATCTTAAGATTCTATAATATCTTGTGGTCTAAATGTGGTATCAAGTTATACTTATGCTATCAAGTTGATCTTAATTTTACTAGAAAGCTAAGATAATTATCTACAACTTCTATGTTGATCGCAATAGTTAATTTTACCATCTACTATTCGTAAAAATTACAAAACCAAAGTATTTAAGCCTAAATTTAATAGTTTGACCTTTGCTTATTAATTTGATCATAACTTGAGTACTAGACCTCTTTCTTGGGTGATTCTACTGCCACTAAAAATCTAATATCCAAGGCTATAATTCTTATGACGATCACAAATCCTACTTCAATAATATAATATGCTTAATGTCGTACTCAATGTTTCATACGAATTACTCTTAATTATAAGGGTTCTAACTTATCCTTTACTGAATCATTCAATTAATTTAATTACCAATTTATTCTAATTGATCAAGTCACAAATTGAAGTCTAATATTACTTTCTTGCATCCTTAATTACTCAATTAATCTCCAATTTCTCAATCTCTAGTTATATTATTCAATATTCACCAAATTTGGGGTTTTAAGGACAATACACATCCTCTGCATCATAATTACCACAGGGTCGAAACCAAACTATCAACATACACAACATTTAATTCCTTTCATAAACATAATAAATTCATAATAAACTTACATAACACCAATATTGTAACACCTTAAGTTTTTCTAAATAAATTAATATAAGAATTTTAATTAATTAATTGGGATGTTTTATAGACATGAGTGTTTTAAAATAAAAAGAAAGGTTGTGAAATTATTTATTTATATTGTGTTGGAAGATATATGTTTATTTTATGTAAGTATTTTTAAGTTTTATTAATTAAAGGGAAGGAAATGTAATCAAGGTTAATTATTTTTACTGATGGATTAAACGTAGATTAGGGAGTTTTAAAAAGGGAAGTTGCGCCAATTTTGTTTTACATTCTCTTACTTTATACTTTTGTGCATCTAAAGAACTTGGAGAACTAAAAGCTATCAAAGATCATCCTAAAGATTTGCATCCAACGTTAAGTGTTCACCAAGGTAAGGGAGAGTGGGTAGTCTCGATGTAAGGCATGGGATATTTATATGATAGGGAGATTAACCTCTAATATCTTTTTTGTTCTTATATGCTCTAAGGGAGAAATCTTAAATTTTGTTTGTGAATTGTGATTTTGTGCTCTATTTGCAACAACTGATATTTAATCATGTTTAATTTCATGTGATTGGGTGAAATCATGAATCTATGAGTGTTTGTGGTTCCTGTGAAAACCTTTGGTAAGAGTAAAATGAATTATCAAGGAATAATATATGTTGAGCATGTTAATTGACAACTTATTGATGTTTGATTATGCTTCTTGTACATTTTTACCGATTGATTTTCGTATTTTAAGTATTAGGGTTGTCTTGTGCAAATTTTCACTCTTCATATAGAAGCATCATTTCTAACGTGACGTTGGGTGCCATGAATGGTTATCAAGCATAGGAGAGACAAAAGGCAACGATTGCTCTCTATTACTTTTCTGGGGGGTGTGGTAGGGTCGGGGCTAGGCATAGGAGCTCCAAGGGCTTCTTGGTGAATTTTCATCGGGTGTGAGTGTATGTGACATGAATATACATAGATTCTTGTGTGACATGCATCATTTTCATAAAGTGTTTTGTGATAGGCACGATAAAGAATATGTTTCCAGGGAAGGTCCCTCTATGTAAGCTTTGGGATTCATGACCTTGGGGTAGTCAGGTTTGGGAGCCCCAGTTTTTCTTGTTTGTGTTCATGGGGTGTAACTTGCATGACAATGTTATCTTGAACGCCCTGGTGTATCTCATCCTAGTGTAAAGTGTTGTAATTTTTTGAAATGACATGTTCTCCTAGGCTACTCTATGCGTCCCTTCAGGCAAGAGTTGAAATGTTTTACTCACACTACATACATGTAGTATAACGAAGTCTACCACCATAACATTGATGCAAATCATGAATTTCAAATGCATTTTGTGAACTTGAGTTATGAATTACTTTATTATGTTGAATGTGTTGTGTACACGTTTTATGTTACTTGTTCCTATATGTGTGTGTGTGTCTTATCCTTGTTGTGTGTGGCCACTCAACCATATCTTACATAGGTAGTTAGAGTAAAATGTTTTTCACTTCCCTTTTGTTTCTCTTGTGTTCTTGGTTATGTTTTGCAAATGAGAATCATCTTGAGGATGATGTTGGACATGAGGCTCAGGCCTTATGTCTGGGTGATGTTTCAAACTCTGATAAGATGTGACATCAGAGTATTGATTATGAATTTCCTTGGTTTCATCATGACATAAGTTCTGATGTTAGTTTTTCCAATTGTAAAAGTTTGGTTAGATACATGTTTGAGTTCTTATTGGTTCAGTTGTGCTCCATATGTAACACCTCTATTAGAGAGAATTTGTAAAATATTTCTTATTTATTGAGATTATTTTGAACTTATATGTTATTTCTTTTATTTTATATGGTTTATATAGCACATGGGGTAAAAGATGTCACAAATCTACATCAAAAGATATAATTCATACCAAACCCCTAATCATACAAAAAAAAACTTAATTCAACACTTAACAAAGTTAAATTAATCATCTAAAATCCACAAAAATTACAACAATATATAATTACCATATTACAACATCAATCAATCACATAATCTCAATTAATTCATCAAACACATTCAATTACAAATTCTAATAAGAGGCTTAGCCTCGATACCCATACCCCTCACATATGCCTATAGATGCGACATTCTCACTTCTCCCTTATCTCAAATGATGACCTCCTCCAACTCCAAGGTTTAACACACCAGTTTTCAAAAAGGTTATTATTATTATTATTATTAGATGGTATTTGGTTATAATTATTTTAATAATTATATAGGAATATTATTTTGTACGTTTTAAATAATTATTGTTTTGGACAATTATTTTGTACGTATTAAATAAGTATTTTTATTAGCATTTTTAAATAAATATTTATATGTTTTAAGAGAAGGTTGATTTTATATGATATTTTGTTATTGAAATTATATTATTATATTTTGGGTCAGAAATATATTATTATTATAGAGGAAAAATATTTTATAATACACATGTATTTATTTTATTTAATTATTTTGAGAAAAAAGAGAAGTTGGTTAGAAGAGAAGGAAAATGGGTTGGGTTGACCCAGTCCAAGAGATTATTTTTAAGAAAGGAGTCAGGTAGCGTTAACCCTATTTGCCTCATTTGCGTTCTGAAGGGTTAGGAAAAAAAAAGAGGAGAAACAAAGAACTCTAAAGAAGAGTACTCAGTAACGATCTTAGATCACACCAAGACCATTCGTCTTCTGCTCATCCAGGTAAGGGGGGAGTGAGAAACATCGCTTTGGGTGTGGGAATATCTGTTGGGTAGTGGGATTGGCCCCAATCCTGTGTTTGTTGTATTTTTTGTATGCTCATGTATGAGGAGTTTTTCCCCAATTATATCTATTTTGCCTATTATTTTTCTTATATGTAATTAATTGTATGATCTGAGATCTCTATGGGTTCTTATGGAAAACCCTAAGGGAATGCATTGGTGATTGTAAGAGGAGATGGTTTGAAGAGGTAACTGTATGAGTTAATTGTATTATTTTAAATGTTTATTGTATGAATTAGAGTGTTCTGTGGGTTCTTGTGGGAGCCCTATGAGAAACAGACAAAATATGAATGTTTTCTGTTTTGCTTTCTGATTGTTCTGATCTATTCCTTGTTGAATGAGATGTATAAATATGTGTTTATTTTTAAAAATAAACAAGTTTTGATATGAATTAGAGTGCTCTGTGGGTTCTTGTGGGAACCCTGTGAGAAATAGACAAATTTTAAATGTTTTCTGTTTTACCTTTTGAGTTTTTTGTTGTGTTCCTTAACGTTTGCAGGTGTAAATATGTGTTTAATTTCGCAAATAGATGAGTTTTAATATGGATTAAAGTCCTTTGTGAGAATTGTGAATATAATATGATAATGTGATAATGTGAATATGATGATGAGATATGATGATGAAATATGATGATGGAATATGATGATGAAATACGATGTTAATGTGATGATGAGATGTGATGATAATAATGTGATATGAGAATGCATAAAGTCTTGATTGACATGCATCATGTGCATAAATGTTTTTAAGGGTACGATATGGAATACACCGCCAGAGAAGGCCTCCTAGTGTAAAAGCTTTGGGGATTAGCCCTTGGGGATAGCTCGGTTTGGAAGTCCTAGTCTCGCCCATTGTGTGCATGGGATGTATCTTGCGCGGCTTAGCTATCCCGACGAGACTTTGGTAGTATGTCCTTCTAGTGAGAGTGCGCAGAGGGTGTGACCTGGCATGTACTCCTAGACTACTCTTCGTGCATTGCTAGCAGCAATATGCCATGTGATATGTTATTGGTGCCACATGCATGATAAAATGTAGTCCGTGTCCACACATGTGCATTTTAATGTTATATGAAAAATTGATGTTTTGGAATGAGTGAGATGTGATGTTCTTATTAATTTATCTGTTATACATGTTTTGTTTGTGTTTGGTTATCCGATGTATATTTCTACATTGTGAGCCAGAATGAGATGTTTCTCACTCCCATTTCTCTTGTGTTGTTTTTCTTTAACTGTCATACAAGTGATTATCAATATGAAGCTGAAGATATTGGTGATGAAGCTTAGTCTTCTATATTGGGATTTGCTCTGATAGGACATGTAACATCTGGCGTAGATAGGATTAGCTTAAGATGTTTTTATTAAATTATTTTGGAAACTTTAGTTTTATTTCTTTGTAATTTCCGCTGATTTTGTTAAGTTATGGGTGTGGTACTCTCTATCTGAACGCATTTGATATCTTAATTATGAAATTTTATGTTATTCAAATTTTATTATTATGTGTTATGGTATGCGGGGTAGAGGGTGTCACATAAGGCAACGAGCATAATCTCCACTATTTTGAAGCCACTCCATGTGTTCCTTGGGGGTTTTATTATTTGAGTTAAGATTCTATAAAATTAATGATTCAATAAGGTTTCATATTGATTTATAAATTTGGTTGTGATATTATTTGGTAAAATTGATAATTTAGATGATGATTGGATTTATTGGGATGTTCTCTGTGAGTTAGGGTTCTTGTAAATTGATGAACACTCTTAATTATATGAATTAATGAGTAATTGGGAGATTTTTCCTTGTGGATGTACCTTAGTATTTTTCTGTTATCTTTCTGTGTGATTAACCAAATCAATTTTTATTTCTTATGTTAGAAAGTATACACTTGGTACTATAATTTAGACTCAAGAATCGTGTAAAAATATTAAGAATTGATTGAGTTATGTGAGTTATAAGTTCAGTCTCCATTCCAGTGCGCGAAAGATTAAATTTCGTGTTGTCAGCCATGCGAGGTGACCTGAACAACATTTTTAGGCTTCGTGTTCTTCACAGAAGTTGTATCTTTGGGTGTTATATTTTTAATGGCTTTGGAATCACTCAAAACGAAAGTCTAGAACTCTAGATATGACTATTTTAGTGAACAGGGGTCAAGCTGTCAGCGTGGATTATATCTATTGCGGTTTTTGACATTTTTAGCTAAGTAGATGATTTTTTTAGAATTTCATGTCTTCATAATAGTTATAGATGATCCTCTTATATTTCTTTTGAGATAGTTTTGAGCTCATTTGGATGAGTATAACTCTCTGTGTTTTTTTCTTTGACAGTTGTCAAAGGGAGACATATGTTGTTTTGATGGTCTAAGATGTTATCATGTGAATTGAAAAGTTGTTTAAAGTAGTATGATACTAGGTTGTAGAGTTAGTTCAAATATGTATAATGATGAGATGTGGTTTCATGGTGAATTGATTGAGGGGTATATGAACCATTATTTTGTGTGGACTTCTCTATATTGCGTATGTGATGTGGAATTGAGTTATGGACTGTGGTGTGATGTCTTGGCACAAATGTATACATATTGTATCTACCGTTTTAGTATTGAAATGATGGCATGATGTGGTGAATGGTATGTTATGACTTAATTGTTCAATTAATTATGATGTGAGTATATTGGCATGAAATAAGATGTTGTGTTGAATGTGAATGTAATATGATTGTGGTTCCTCACACTTATGTCGGCATGGCACGACCTTGGAAAAGAGATGCTATAGGGGTGGCGTGAGCATGGCATAGTATGGGATGTGTGAGGCAATTAACACGTATGTCGGCATGGCACGACCTTGGGAAAGAAATGCTACAGGGGTGGTGTGAGCATGACATAGTGTTAATTGTAAGATTTGTGATGATTGTGAACAAAATGTGATTGTGGTTCCTCACACTTATGTCGGCGTGGCATGACCTTGGGCAAGAGATGCTACAGGGGTGGCATGAGCATGGCAAAGTGTGGAATGTGTGAGGCAATTATCATGTATGTCAGCGTGGCACGATCTTGGGCAAGAGATGCTACAAGGGTGGTGTGAGCTTAACATAGTAGAAATTATATGATGTGATGGATTGGTATGATTGAGAATTGTGATGTAAAGATGATGCATGATTGATAGAATTATGATATGTAGAAATGATTGTAAATATTTCATTATGTAATGAGTTATGATGAGATTACATTGTGGTGTGTCTGTATGTGCTTTACATATATATGTTTTCTTTTCTCACTGTATAATTTGTGGATGTTTTAGGTGACAAAGATCCAGCTATAAGTGACATCCAGAATGCCAACAGTTGAGTTGTAGGTGTGTTATGATATTGTGATATCGGGGCAGAGGATTTTTAGGACATGGATTTTTATTTGTATTTGGAGTTATACTTATTCTTTTGAAAATAATTTGTAAACTCTTATATTTTATTTTCCAACTTTTATTTTCAATTACTTTGAATATTGAAAAATATTTATGAAGGTTTTTATGTGGACCCTTTTACCAATGTTGAAATTTTTATTTCTTTAGTTTATTTACATTATTACAATATATGTGTTGGGGTGGTAAGGCTGTCACAACACCAATATAGTTTTTACTTACTATCACACTAAATAATTTTATATTATATTGAAGTGAGAAATTATAATTAGTTAGATTGAATCCAAATAAACAATTATACAACAAGAACACATAATTCAATACACACAAACAATTATCTCCTTAAACACAAACAAACCAAATAGAATCTCAAAGTACCTTGTAGAGCAATAGAGAACAATAAATAAATAAAAAAAACTAAATTAGTAAAAGTAAATCAAGCGAAATCAAATAAAGAACTTTCAAGGTTCCCTAACATGATAACAAATAAGCAAATAATATGATTAAGATCAATCTCATTACTCAACAACTAGTCCACACCTATGAGAGACAAGTCACTTCCCTTATTATCTCAATAAATGCTTGAGAGAAGTGAAGTGTAGAGTACAAACATAAAACAATAAGGAAGTGTTTGTTTAACGGAATAATATTGTATTTTCAAGAACTCCAAAAAATAAGATAACCCATAGTGTAATTCCTGAAAATATGCAAAAATATGTTTTTGTTCATTTCAATATTTAAGCTTTTATAAATTCAATGAACCTAGCCTTTTAATAATTTAACAAATATATAATATTAAAGGATAATAATAAATTTGATACAATAATAAAATATTATAATGTGAACCTAGCCTTTTAATAATTTAACAAATATATAATATTAAAGGATAATAATAAATTTGATACAATAATAAAATATTATTATTACATCATGTGCTTTTACTGAAATGGTTTTTTTTTTTTTTTTTTACATATGTATCTATGGACGTTACGGTTAAGACAAAAACTATTTTTTATATACAATATTTATAAAAATCATTTATAATTTTATTTTTAGCAATTAAAATATATAATAAATTGAAATCAATGTTTCTTTTCTAATATATTTCGGGGGGAAATATCTTTAAGAATTTTAAAAATTCATAGTATTTTAGCCTAATTTACAAGTCAGAGAATAGTTACGAGTGGGGGTGGAAATAAGAAAGGGAAGACTAGACTTTTAATATATAGGTTGGGCATGTTTTAGAAAATTAAAATATAATTTTGGTCTATTATCTATCATAGATTTTTTTTATAAGTTTAGTCTAACCATTTTAAAGCTTAAACTGACCTATTAGTCCTTTTAAAATCTTATTTATATTAATAATGTTAATTTGGCCAATAAACTTAATTTTTAAAATGTCAAATAAATTATTTTTCAATATTATTAAAATTTAAATTTTAAAAGAAATATGAGAAAAGTGAATTATTTTCTGTTAAGGAACATTTCATGCGTAGTTATGTATATTGATGTAAACTCATTCACAAGTCATAAGCGTATAAACATGTAATGAAAAAAAATATAAAAAATATTGATCAGTTGTTTTTATTTTATAAGTTTATTTTGTTTATTTATATTTTTAATAATATATGTATATTAATTTTTATTATATTATATAAATAAATTTATTAAAATATAATGTACTCAATATCATTAAAAATTTTAAGAAATTAGGAGAAAAAATGAATTATTTTCCATTGAAGGGACAATTCATGCTTAACCTTATATTGATTTACACTCATGCATATATCATAAACTTATAAAACTATAATGAAAAAAAATAACAATTGTATAAAAAATATTTTAAATATTGATCATTTATTTTTATTTATAAATCCATTGTATTTTAGACTAATTTTAATTTCTTGACTTTCGTTTACTAATTTGACCATAATTTGAGTTATAGACCTTCTTTTTTGATGATACCCGTGTCATTAGAAAGTTAACATCTAATGCTACAACTCTTATGCAGATCACAAATCCTAATTCATTCATTTAAGGGTCTTCGCGATACTTACAATTAAGTTACAAATGTAACACCCCAATTTTCACAGATTATACGAAGGCTCAAAGCCCAATAAGGATGATTTAGTAACTTAGAACGAGCATGGTCGTTATGTGTTAAAATGCAACCCCAGAATGAGCCATTCTGGTTTAAGAACGGCTCGTTCCAGATGTGAATTTAACATATGATGAAAAGATCCAAAACATGCCATTTTGGATCCGAAACAGGTCGTTCTGGCCACTTCTGACATCTATAAATAACAGACTCTAGCACTGCTCCTTGACACACTCTCTGAAGACCAAGGAGAACCAAGAGAAGGAGATCAACCAGATTTTTCTCTAGCTCCATCTTCTACTTGTCCACGTAAGGGGGAGTGAGAAACCTCGCTCTTGGTGTGGGAATGTATGTTGGGCAGTGGGGTTGACCCTAATCCTATATTTGTTGTGTGCTCATGTATGAGGGGTTGTAGACCCCTAAAATTGTCCGGGTCGGAAATAAGACTCAAAGACTCTCGAAGACCGAAGGAAAGTCAGCCGGAAGGACTCCTGGAAGGACTCCTGGAAGACCCTAGGATGATTCTTTGTAGGTCTAGAAGTCTTAGAGTAGCTTAGAGTAAGGGTGTGTGAGGATTGGAGCTCAATACGCCCTCCTAGAGGTTCAGTACGGCCGTACTGAGCCATTTGAACTACAATACGGCCGTAGTGAAATCAATACGGCCGTACTGAAGTTTTTGAACTTCAGTACGGCCGTACCAAATTCAATACGGCCGTACTGTAGTTCAAAAACTCAGTACGGGCCGTAGTGAAATCAATACGGCCGTACTGAAGTTTTTGAACTTCAGTACGGCCGTACCAAATTCAATACGGCCGTACTGTAGTTCAAAAACCCAGTACGGGCCGTATTGACCTCCCAGGCCGTATTGCGCCTCAATCCTATAAATAGGACGTCATTGGCACGTCCTTCCACACTTTTTCCACATTTCTGGACCCTCGTGCTGAGTATTCTTGGGTTTTTGAGCTATTCTCTGCCCTAGAAGTCTCTCCGAGAGCCAATCCGACGAAGTTCTTGAGTCATGAGCCATTAGCTTGAGACTCGAACAAGTCGAAGGGAAATCTCTTTGATTTCCATAGTAAAAATTATCTTTAGGGAAAGGAGCGAGCGGACGTGTAGTGGGAAGGAGCGCCAAAAAGCCTCCTAAACTTCGTTTTGAATATATAAAAGCCCGCTTCGAAGGTTTCTTTCCAAATCCCTTCTTTTACCGCTTTTATTTATTGCTTTTTGATTGTTGCATTGCATGTTTAGAGTTTTCATCATGTAAATATTTTACTCATAATCGTTTCTAATAAATGGGGGTAATTTAGTAACTTTACGCTATTATTTATGAAATAATCTGTCATAGGGAACCCGAAAGGGGCGTTGTGGGGTGCTAACGCCTTCCTCACACGTAACCGACTCCCTTACCCAACTCTGGTTGTAATGGCCGAAGTTGATTTGCGAAAATCAATTGCCTTATATCTTTTTCCAATGTTTTGAGTAAAACATTGGTGGCGACTCCAAGAACCCCTTCTTTTTGCGAAAACCACTAATCCATGGAGGGTCCCGCTTGGGATTAACATGGATTGGTGAGAGTCATTTAAACAAAATTGTTAGCTCGATGAGGTCTCAGTTTGAGAATAAGTCGTTCTAACAATCCATCATCTTTCAAAACTTAAAAAGAGTCCAACCATCGTCGCGAATGCCAATGTCCGTTTCGGCGGGTGGCGACAGATGGCGACTCCACTGGGGAAGCCTCGAGAGTCAGTCCCATTTAGTGATGGATTATTTCTAAAATAATAGTTTAAAATTACTTCGTTACCCCTCGCTTGTATGATAATATGTTTTATCTAATTGGCTTTAATAACTGTTGAATGTTTAAATTTTCGCAATTGTTTGAAATACAAACTGCACACAAACCTTTGCACACAACAGTTCCCTCTATACCCGGGGGCATGAGTGGAAAGCCATAGGGAGTGGATGCTAGTACGGCCGGTTGTCGAATGGGTCTATAGGTGCCCGTAGACCGTTGTCGGAAAACATCACTCAAGGTGAAAACCATGAACTCGAGTCCGACAGTGCGTTGGAGCTTTCCATCGACTTACGACGAGAGGAATTGGGTCCCTATAATGGGGGCACCTTGGGGGCCTTGGACCGGTGAGAACAGTTAGAACCTCCTTGAATATGCACTTTTCTGTAGGATACCCCTACCTTGTGATTCGCTCGTGACTGTTCGTGGATGAGTGAATTGTTTGTGCATTGTTTATGTGACATTGTTTGAGCATACATTGCATTCTTTAAACATACAACATTCCCTTTTAAAATAAGAATAAATAGGAATAAGAATCTTCCATTACATGGTGTTAACATCTACCTTCATCACATTCATGTAGGTAGTTTCCATTTTCACCAAAAAAAAAAAAATATACAAAAAAACAAAATACCCAAAAAAGAAAAAAGGTTATCTATCCAAACCAAGCAATATCATGCATCATCTTAGGAGCATCCTGAAAACATGATAATGCTTAGTTGAATAAACACAATGCATGCATATTCAACGCCATCATCTCACATCATGCATTCTTATCGAAGATCATGGAGGGATCTAGGGGAGTGCATTGCATACATCCCTCCTAGTAATTCATTAATAAACATTAATAAAAAGAAAGAATTAACCGATGCGTATGTTCAGAATGGATCGCACGCCGTTTGTTATTAAGTGTAAGCCAACAACCGCGCCAAGCGAACGCACATCAACTCCGTTGTTGGTAATCAAGACAAATAAAGGGGAAGGTCCGACACCGTTAAGGATCACTGCTCCAAGACCTTTTCCCTACGAATCGAATAAGGTTGTGCCATGGATATACGACATCCATTCTTCTGTCGACAGCGATATCTCTAACATCGCTGGACTTGGGGGCATGACTAGGAGTGGCAGGATCTACACTCCCGAAGATCTTCATGATAAAGCTCCCAAGAATAAAGGAAAAGAAAAAAAATAAAGAATCCGAGGAGGAGACTGACGAGCTGTTAAAATATATCCGACAGAGCGAGTACTCCATCGTGGATCAACTTCATAAGACGCCAGCAAAGATTACTCTGTTGTCGTTGATCCTATGCTCCGAACCGCATCGGCAAGCTCTGTTGAAAGTCTTGAACGAGGCATACGTGTCGCACACTATCTCCCAAGACAAATTTGAAGGGATTGTTAGTCACATCACGGCTAATGATCACCTCACTTTCACCGATGAAGAAATCCCCGCTGAGGGACCAAACCACAACAAGCCCTTGCACATCTCTGTAAAGTGCAAGGAATATCACATCGCTAAAGTCTTGGTGGATAATGGATCTTCCTTGAATGTGATGCCAAAAAGAACGTTTGATCAAGTGGCAATCAAGGGAATCCAAATGCGCCCGAGCAACATGATCGTCCGAGCTTTCGACGGTTCTAAAAGAGAAGTGGTGGGAGAAATCAATCTTCCAATCCAAATTGGACCCACCATCTTTAATGTCGAATTTCAAGTGATGGACATTACTCCCATGTACAGCTGTCTCCTCGGCCGACCTTGGATTCATGATGCAAAAGCTGTTCCCTCTACGCTCCACCAGAAAGTCAAATTCATAGTGGGTGACAAGCTGGTGACCGTACAAGTCGAAGATGACATACTCATCAGCAAGCCATCTGCCATACCTTGCGTGGATGCAGCAGAGGAAGCTCTAGAGACCGCCTTCCAAGCATTGGAGATCGCCAATGTCGAAACGTTTCCCCGAGAAATGAAGAAGGTAGCCTACATGCTCACCAAGAACGGATACTTGCCTGGACAAGGACTTGGCAAGGATTCCCAAGGAATTCCCGAGCTACCCATTATTAAGGATAATCCGGGGAAACAAGGGTTAGGATACAACCCTAATAAAGATCAAAGGACGAAGGGGAACCAAGATCCTTCTCGACGTTCTTTAAGCCAGATCTTTAGGAAGGCCAGTTCACAAGCATCAAGGTCGGTCGTCGTCATCAAGTGCTCTTCTCCTTTCGATAGGGATGTATAGACCTGATGACTGTTAGATATTACTCCTCGGGGACAGCCCGACCCCCGAGCCTCGATAGGGCACATGTTTCCGCTATAATTATAATAAAATCGTTCTTTATTATTTCTTATTGCTTCTTTTCTTGCTTGCAATAAATTTCTAGACCACATTATTTTAACCCTGTTTGAATAAGCATGAATGAGGTTAAAATTGTCTTAATAACAATAAACCCGCATCATTTTTATGTGGAAGTGTGTGTGACAACTTGGAGCACCTTTCCTTGGCCTCGACAAATGCCATCATGGATAAAAAGAAATCCTTTAAGAACAAAATCCTAAAAACAAAAAAAGCTCGGCAGGAAACCCAAAAAGGGGGCTGCGCAAAAATAAGAGCAAAGAACCCGCTAGGAATCCCACGGAAGGGTAACCTAGGCAAAAATTAGGGTTGCAAAAATGAACAAAAACAAAGGTCCGCTGAGACGCCACAAAGGGGTGTTTTAGGCAAAAATAAGGACAATCAAAAAAGCAAAAGAAATCCGTGATGGTACCATGAGCTGAATTCAAAAAGAAAGGTTCAAGGGAAACTATCTAAGTTGTCGAATCACAACGTCAATAACAAGACTTTCTTAACTTCATAAGTGTTTAATCAAACAAGCCTAAACACATGAGCCTACCTTGGCCAGCCATTCTTACAAAAACCGTTTTCAAAACAATAATAATCCCCTCTAAAACACAAACTTTTGAACAAAAATATCTTTCCTTTCTTTTCTCTTGTCCCAAACGATTTTAGAATAATCTAGTGGAACATGGAGATATAGTGGTCAATAGGAAGGTTGATACATCTTCTAAAGGAAGGGAATGATCACTGGGTTGATGACACCAATCTCGATATAACACGCATCATTCCTCGGTTACAGAAATCGGCAGCGCACAGCCCGTCTAGAGGAATGGCAAAATCCAAGCAAAGAAACGCATCGGTTAATTCTTTTGAAAAATAAATCAAATAGAATTAGGTGCATCATACCGCATACATGCATACAGATGATAGGTGTACTGGAAGATCACTTATTCTCTGTTTATTGAAAAAAAAAAATGAACTTCAGAAAAAACAATGCGCCCGTACCATGTTCAGTACGCCCGTACTAAAATTCGGGTTATGAACAAATTTTCAACTCAATATGGGCGTACTGAAATGAATACGGCCGTATTGGCCATAACGTCCACCACATTAGTTGCACATTCAAAGACCTTATCATGAGGCAGTCGCATAAAATAGAAAATAGGAAAAATTTCTTGTGTATGACAGCAGCCAATAGAAAAAGCCGAAATCGACAAAAAACGCAAAAATTCAGAAAATCCAACAAATCGTACAAAATAACTGAGCCTGGAGAGGCTTGCCGAAATAATACTCCCAGAGACACCTCAGCTTGCACTCTTGGGCCGAATTCCCAGTGAAAGCTATCAGAGCAAGATCAGCAAGATTCCCCAATGGAAGCATGATCATCCAAACAAAATATCCGAGTCAAAGGACTCAGACTTCCTCAGTGGAAGATAGCTTTCCAACTCGAGCGACGAGTGAAGCTAAGCCTAAAGAGGCTTTCTAAATAATACTCTGGGATACACAAGATCCTCAATCCCCATTCGCCTACTTAGAGGCACTCCTCCAAAAAAGGAAAATCCAAAAAGATCAATACCCATTCCCCAAGCGGAATTCAGTATTCAGCTAAACACCGAACGTCAAGATAATCCGCCTAACAGAAGAGGCCAATCAAGATCAATACGACAGAATCCCCCAGCGGATAACAGCCTACGCAGAGGCAACGAAACCAGAAAATCAAAAAAAAGTCACCCGAATAAGGATAACCGGGATATTCCACCAACGTCGAAAGGACGTCAGCCAATCATAAGGCATCGCTCACCTCAGAAAGAGCATCTTTGTGTCTGCATCCCCAAGGAATCAGAATTTCCTAGTGGACACCAACTACGCAATGGAAAGTTGGGACACAAGAACCTATGAGTAACTGCACATCCCCTAGATGGATCCCTGCGCTATCCAGCCCTCAGCGGCACCAAAATCAAAAACAACCGTCGAAGCAGCATCGTGGACTGTGGAGACAAAATCATCACAAATCCCTGGAGAGGGCAAACTCACGCTACCAAAGTGACCAGAAGCACGGAGGTATGCAACCCTGGAGAGGGAAAACTCACGCTACCAAAGTGACCAGAAGCACGGAGGTATGCATCCCTGGAGAGGGCAAACTCACGCTACCAAAGTGACCAGAAGCACGGAGGTATCCAACCCTGGGGAGGGCAAACCGCAGACCCTGGAGAGGGCAAACTCACGCTACCGAGGTCGTCAGAAACACCGAGGTATGCACGAGCCTGGAGAGGCGACGACTAATACTCAGCTACTCTGTCGTCAGAAACACGGAGGTATGCAGCTGCCAACGTCGTCAGAAACACGGAGGCATGCAGACCCTGGAGAGGGCAAACTCACGCTACCGAGGTAGTCAGAAACACCGAGGTATGCACGAGCCTGGAGAGGCGACGACTAATACTCATGCTACCAATGTCGTCAGAAACACAGAGGTATGCAGACCCTGGAGAGGGCAAACTCACGCTACCGAGGTCGTCAGAAACACCGAGGTATGCACGAGCCTGGAGAGGCGACGACTAATACTCAGCTACCGACGTTGTCAGAAACACGGAGGTATGCAGCTGCCAACGTCGTCAGAAACACGGAGGCATGCAGACCCTAGAGAGGGCAAACTCACGCTACCGAGGTTGTCAGAAACACCGAGGTATGCACGAGCCTGGAGAGGCGACGACTAATACTCAGCTACCGACGTCGTCAGAAACACGGAGGTATGCAGCTGCCAACGTCGTCAGAAACACGGAGGCATGCAGACCCTGGAGAGGGCAAACTCACGCTACCGAGGTTGTCAGAAACACCAAGGTATGCACGAGCCTGGAGAGGCGACGACTAATACTCAGCTGCCAACGTCGTCAGAAACACGGAGGCATGCAGACCCTGGAGAGGGCAAACTCACGCTACCGAGGTTGTCAGAAACACCGAGGTATGCACGAGCTTGGAGAGGCGACGACTAATACTCAGCTACCGACGTCGTCAGAAACACGGAGGTATGCAGCTGCCAACGTCGTCAGAAACACGGAGGCATGCAGACCCTAGAGAGGGCAAACTCACGCTACCGAGGTTGTCAGAAACACCGAGGTATGCACGAGCCTGGAGAGGCGACGACTAATACTCAACCTGGAGAGGTCACTCAACAATTTTCCCACCGGAAGACACTACAAGTCGGAAGGATGGCTTACTCCCCGGACAATTGGGTCAACTCCTTTACTTGTCAACCGGTACACCAAAAAGCCGTTCGACTAAGTAAAGGGGGGGCAGCTGTAGACCCCTAAAATTGTCCGGGTCGGAAATAAGACTCAAAGACTCTCGAAGACCGAAGGAAAGTCAGCCGGAAGGACTCTTGGAAGACCCTAGGATGATTCTTTGTAGGTCTAGAAGTCTTAGAGTAGCTTAGAATAAGGGTGTGTGAGGATTGGAGCTCAATACGCCCTCCTAGAGGTTCAGTACGGCCATACTGAGCCATTTGAACTACAATACGGCCGTAGTGAAATCAATACGGCCGTACTGAAGTTTTTGAACTTCAGTACGGCCGTACCAAATTCAATACGGCCGTACTGTAGTTCAAAAACTCAGTACGGGCCGTAGTGAAATCAATACGGCCGTACTGAAGTTTTTGAACTTCAGTACGGCCGTACCAAATTCAATACGGCCGTACTGTAGTTCAAAAACCCAGTACGGGCCGTATTGACCTCCCAGGCCGTATTGCGCCTCAATCCTATAAATAGGACGTCATTGGCACGTCCTTCCACACTTTTTCCACATTTCTGGACCCTCGTGCTGAGTATTCTTGGGTTTTTGAGCTATTCTCTGCCCTAGAAGTCTCTCCGAGAGCCAATCCGACGAAGTTCTTGAGTCATGAGCCATTAGCTTGAGACTCGAACAAGTCGAAGGGAAATCTCTTTGATTTCCATAGTAAAAATTATCTTTAGGGAAAGGAGCGAGCGGACGTGTAGTGGGAAGGAGCGCCAAAAAGCCTCCTAAACTTCGTTTTGAATATATAAAAGCCCGCTTCGAAGGTTTCTTTCCAAATCCCTTCTTTTACCGCTTTTATTTATTGCTTTTTGATTGTTGCATTGCATGTTTAGAGTTTTCATCATGTAAATATTTTACTCATAATCGTTTCTAATAAATGGGGGTAATTTAGTAACTTTACGCTATTATTTATGAAATAATCTGTCATAGGGAACCCGAAAGGGGCGTTGTGGGGTGCTAACACCTTCCTCACACGTAACCGACTCCCTTACCCAACTCTGGTTGTAATGGCCGAAGTTGATTTGCGAAAATCAATTGCCTTATATCTTTTTCCAATGTTTTGAGTAAAACATTGGTGGCGACTCCAAGAACCCCTTCTTTTTGCGAAAACCACTAATCCATGGAGGGTCCCGCTTGGGATTAACATGGATTGGTGAGAGTCATTTAAACAAAATTGTTAGCTCGATGAGGTCTCAGTTTGAGAATAAGTCGTTCTAACAATCCACCATTTTTCAAAACTTAAAAAGAGTCCAACCATCGTCGCGAATGCCAATGTCCGTTTCGGCGGGTGGCGACAGGGGTTTTTCCCAATTGTATCTGTTTCATCCCTGTTTCTCCTGAATGTTCTAATTGATGTAATTAATATGTATGTATGAGTAATGTTTGTGTTTTGATTATAATTGCAGACTTTGGGGTTCCTATGGGAAACTCTAAGGTAATGCATTGATGATTGTAAAAGGAGATTGTTTGAAGAGGCAATTATATAATTAAATTGTATTGTTTTAAATGTTTATTGTATGAATTAGAGTACTCTGTGGGTTCTTGAGAGAACTCTATGAGAAACAAGAAAAATATGAATGTTTTATGTTTTGCTTTCTGATTGTTCTGTTGTATTCCTTGTTAGATGAGATGTACAAATATGTGTTTAATTTCGCAAACAGACATGTTTTGATATGAATTAAAGTTCTATGTGGAGACTATGTGAATATGATGAGATAATGTGAAATGTGAATATGAGACATGAGATGTGAGGATATGTGATAATGTTATATGATAATGAGACATGATAATGTGATATGAGAATGCATAGAGTCTTGATTGACATGCATCATTTGCATAAATATTTTTAAGGGTACAATATGAAATACACCGTCAGGGAAGGCCCCCTTGTGTAAAAGCTTGGGGATTAGTCCTTGGGAATAGCTCGGTTTGTAAGTCCCAATCTCGCCCATTGTGTCCATGGGATGTATCTTGCATGGCTTAGCTATCTTGATGAGACCCTGGTAGTATGTCCTTCTAGTGAGAGTGCATAGAGGTTGTGACCCGGTGTGTACTCCTAGACTACTCTCGTGTATCGCTAGCGGCAATACATCATGTGATATGTGTTACAGGTGCCACATGCATGATATTATGTAGTCTGTGTCCATTACATGTGCATTTTAATGTTATATGTTAACTTGATATTTTTATGTCTTTGATGAGTAGAATGTGATATTGTTGTACATATTCATGTCTTGCTTGTGTTTGGTTATCCGGTGTGTATTCCTACACCGTGAGCTAGAGTGAGATGTTTCTCACTCCCTTTTCTTTTGTGTTATTTTCCTTTGATTGTTATACAGGTGATCATCAGCATGAGGCTGATGATGTTGGTGACGAAGCTTAGGCTTCAATGTTGGGCTTTGCTTTGATAGGACATGTGACACCGGGGCATAGATAGGATTAGATTAGGATGTTGTTCTTATTATTTTGGAAACCTTAGCATTATTTCTTTTTAATTTTCGCTGATTTTGTTTTTTGTTTAAGTCATGGATGTGAGACTCTCTATCTGAACACGTTTGATATCTTAAAAAGGAAAGATTATGTTCTTCAAATTTTGTTATATATGTGTTATGGTATGCGGGGTAGAGAGTGTCACAACAAACGTTACTTTTCGTACACAAAACATAAGGCTCATCCTCTAACTCACATAACTAGATTATTTTTTTTCAAATATTTTTATGTGATTCTTGAGTCTAAACTGTAACCCAAAATCTCTAGTTTTCAATCCAACAAAAAAAACTTCATTTGGTAATCAAACTATGCCAAAATTTTCAAATCATACATACAACTCTAACCCTCAATTTATTCCCCATACATAGAATATCAGCATTCAATCATCCATAGTCAAATACAACAACAATTTCATAATGATACTTAGATCATCAAATGCATACCTAAATAATTTCTACGGAGGCTTAGGTTGCCTCAATACCCATATCTCTCATATTTGTCCACACGGTAAGACAATCTCACTTCCCTTCTTACATTGGGTGATGATTCCATAGTACAACACACCCTCTATAGCTTCAATTGCTCTATCTTCTACACTTTCTTCAGTGACCTCCTTTAATTTCTTCTCTATAGGTGCTCTTAGGGTTTCAGAAAACTAAAGTGTTACATGACCTAAACCTTCCTTTACTTGGTTTTTTTTCATAAGACTCTGGCATAGGCATAAGAGTCCAGACCCAAAGACTCTTCTCTAACTCACCTCTTAAATTCTATTTTATCTTATCTATTAAAAACATTCTTATTTATATTATTAGCTCAATTAAATAAATAAATTAAATTTATATTATAAATATTATTTAACTTCATTTTATTTTTACTCTTGAGAAGAGGATGTTACACGTGCTATTGAAAAATTAATATGTTGATAAAAACTTGAGAAGAGAGAATTATAGAATGTAAATATAAAAAATATGAGGCATTTATTTCACAGTATGATATCATATTTTCAGAAATTCCAAAAATTAATATAACTCATAATATAGTTCCTCAGAATATAAAAAAGATGTTTTTGTCCATTTTAGTATTTGTTTTTATAAATTCAATGAACCTAACCTCTTAATAATCTAACAAATATATAATATTAAAGGGATAATAATAAATTTTTTTTTTGGTTCGTTCCTGGAGTATCCACCGCCGACAGTAGTGACGTTGGAGGCACCTCAAAGGGTGGGATAACTGGCTCCAAGATTTAACGCGGCTGCATACACAAGGCAGGATTCGAACCCCTGACCTTACTTAAGCGTGGATCAACCCCTACCGCTGAACCACACGCTTGGAGTTAAAAGGATAATAATAAATTTGATACAGATATTACAGTTAAGGCAAAAATTATTTGATAAAACTATTTGTTATATATAATTTTAAAAAAAACATTTATAATTTTCTTTAAGCAATTAAAACATTTAATAAATTGAAAGCAACATTTCTTCACTATTATGTGCTTGGTTAAAAATACTATTTTATTTTAATCTTTATAAGTTTCATTTACTTTATATTTTAGTTCTTATGATTTAAAATAGATATTTTTAGTCTTTATATTTATCCTTTAAAACTGTTTTTAGTCTTAAGATAAATTTTTTTTAGTTTCTATGTTTACAGTTTTGTATTCCTTTTAGTCATTATTGTTAATTTTTTTTATTAAGTTGTTTGTTTTATGTTGATGTAATAAAGGTTTTCAATTTTTTTACAATAAAAAAAGTATTTTAACAATGAACATTATATAGGGATGGCAAACATACCCATACCCGCGGGTAATACCCGAACCCGTCCCGACTTTGACAGGGAATACCCGGTTTCACCGGGTACAGGTAGGGGTATGAGTAAAACCCGATATATTAAATCGGGTACGGGTACGGGTATGTACTTACCCGTACCCGTACTCATCCCCGTTCTCATTTTTAATTTAATACTCACTTTTAATTTAATTATATTAAAAAAATTTAATATTTTTAATGTGTGATTATTTATCATAATATAAAATAAAGAAATAACCTAATTATAATTATTATAATAAAAAAATAATTTAAAAATATCATTTTTTTTACAAAAAATAAAAAATAAAAAAAATTAAGGTGTACGGGTACGGGTATGGGTATACCCGATACCCGACAGGGACGGAAATGGGGATGAAAATCTATACCCGACGGGTATGAGGACGGGGACGGGGATGGGTTTAACTCGCGGGGACGGGAACGGATATCATGAAACCCGTACCCGACCCGCCCCGTTGCCATAAATATTAACAAAGACTAAAATAATTTAAAAAATTTGTAAGTATAGAGACCAAAAGAATTTATCTTAAACTATACAAAGTTAAAATGATTGAAAAAGATAAACACAAAAATTTAAAATGTACCTATTATAAATTATAAAGATTAAAAAAGTATTTTAACCTATCTTCTTTCTAAAATCTTTAAAAATTTAAAAACAAATTTTGAATGAATTAAAATTTATTTTTTTAAAAAGGAAATTTTAATTAACCTTTATAATAAAAAAAAAAGTCTAACATAATTTAGGTATAATACACTAGAAACATATCATTAATTAGTAATAAAATAAGATTAGTTGGCTTATCATTTTCATGCATGATTTAATCATATTGAGTAAGAGACAAATTCCTTTTAATTTTTTCTTATAATATCCTAACTATTATCTAATGCAAAAACAAAAGAATTTCTGATAATAGATTTTCTTTCCCACCAACATAAATCAGATTAAGCTAATGATACCAACACTATTACTCCAACGGTGGTGGGTCCCACACACTGCACTGCATGTCACGCTATAAATACTCACCAATGTGCAGATTCTTACCTAAACATCTCAACTCACTCTCATTTGCTGATTCTCTCTTTTGTTTTACTTGGCGACATGGTGCAATACTTCAGTCCGAGGTCGATTCTGTTTCTCGTGGTGGTGACCGTGTCGTTGGTAGCGCTGCCGCTGGTGCTGCCGTCGCTACCGCCGCCACCCACGGTGTTCCTTTTCATTCCCGTGGGCTTAATGGTGGCGCTCTTCTTGCTGACATTGGTGCCGTCGAAGTTGGCCGAAACGCATCGAAACTTTCTCATTTAGGACATATTTTGCTCCAAACTAGTAGAATAAGGAGAAGTGTCTTCTTTTTTCGTTGGAAAGAAGATGTAACGTGTTTTTGTGTAGAAAACTTTGAATGACTATCTGATATAATATAAGCTTTTGTGGAAATTCTTGGTTAAGTGTTGTATGTATCTTAATTTTTCTTACTTTTGCTTTTTTAAAAAAAAAATGATTATGCATGTCATATAAAATAAATACAAGATAACTAAAATGTATGTCTATTGTATTAAGAATACGATAAAATGTTTTTTTTCTATAATAGAAAGGTAGAAAAATATTTTTGTAGAAAACAGTATTTTTAGTTTTTTTTGTTTTCTTATAAAAATAAAACTTTATGAAGCATTTAATTTGTCTGGATTTAATGAATTTATTTTGAAAGTTCATTGAACTTTTACGTAATGTATTTTGAATTACTTATTTCGCGGGCGGATTATTGGGTGGGATGTTTAAACTGTTTTCTATGTTTCTCGTGAGTGTTGTTTTTCTTTCCTAATGCATTAAAGAGAAAAGTTAAAAAGAAAAATATACATATCCAGATAATTATTTTTGATAATAGTAATTTACATGTTAATTAAATAATACTTTTATTAGCATCTCCCAAACTGAATGTTTATGAGTTAATCAACTTGGGTTATCATAACAAAGTTATCTAATAAACTTATTTTAGATGGTAAGTATTTTTATTGGAGATTGATCGAGAGGGACGATTTACTGGGCAAGATTAGTGAGCCTTCTTTGTTGGATACGTCGATTGCTCCGAAGTGGAGGTGATACTTGCAAAAGAGACTCTGATGCTAAAGTTAGTCTTTGATAGTGTAATCGTCTCATATATATAGTGCACGTACCTTGATGTGAATTAGGATTTTCTTCTTAGGCGAAGGTAACGTTCATCTGGGCCTGAGATTGGCCACAGCTCGATAGATGGTGGGCCTTTGCCCTGGCCGATGTCACGTAGCGTCTATCCGATGTCGTTCAATGCTTTAGTGCCAAGCTCAAGCTCGGCTCCTCGATGCAGATAGTACACTAGCCCCTCGAACTCTGAAGATCTCGGGTCGAGGAGCTAATACCGAGTTTGGTGGGGGGTCATGACTTTTCGCCTCTGCCTCTTGGGCGAAATGCCATGTGTCATAAAGTGTCGCCTCGTTTCCCGAATCGCATGGGCGACTTGTAATGAAGGGCAGCGACTTGTAATGATGGGATGCACCCTGTCATTATGAGCCTCATTTAATGCTCTGCCTCTTTTGTCATTTTCCACATTTGAAAACACTTGGTCTTTTTCTCCTTCACACATTTGGTTTCCCATTCGCACGTAGCTTTTTCTCTACACACTTTCCTCTCCGTTCTTCTTCTCCGTTGATGGAAGGTAGCTTAGTGGAAGTAGCTCCATCACGCCCCTTGATCTTGATTCTAGAAGGAAAATGACTCCAAAGATGATGAGAATGATTGATGGTGGCGGAAGCAAGGAATGTCGTGAAAGTTGTGGTGGTTGCTCAAGGTGGCTTCACCTAGTTGTAGGTTGAAACCTATTTAGGGTTTTGCTCTTTATGGTGGAGGTGGGAGGAGGTTAGCCAAAGGCAACCTAGAACTAATGGAAGGTTGGTGTTTAGGAGGTGTTTAGGTCACGCTCAAATGGGTTGATGGAAAGTGTAGGTGGGTTGATGCTCCTTTAGGCTAGCTCACGTCACTAATGGTGGAAAGGCTAACCTAGGAAGGCCTAAGCTCACTCACTCACGGTGGTTAGGGAGGAGGAGAAGGGAGGAGGCCGTGGAGTCCCTAGTGACTATGGTGAATGACAAAGAGGCAAAAATGCTCACTCATTATCATTGATTTCCAAAGTATGTACAAGGTGATAGGTTTGGGTATATATAGGAGAGCTAGCATCTAGGGTTGCATTTGGTGTTGCCTTGGCCGAAATTTACCAAGCCAAATGCACACCAAATGAGATGCAAATTAACCCTAGATGTTTACTTGGTGGCTAAGTTTGGCATCTAAGGGATTAGATTGGCTAAAACAAGGTGCATGACAAGTCCATGCAACCTTTGCCCAAAATTGGGCCTAAGCCTTTCTAAAACCAAAAATGGTCCAAAAATAGCACCAAATTGGCGTCACCTCCTTGTAATACACCCTAGCCCAATTTGAAAGCCTAATTAGCTAAAGTACCCCATAATACAAGGGCAAAATAGGAAATACAAATAAAATAAATCCTATGACTAAAATACCCCAAAATACAAGGGTAAAATTGGAAATGCAAATTAATACTACTCTAATCTTAATTATTAACTAGGTAATGGTCTTCACTTTGAAGTGCCAAGGATGGTCCTCCATCATACCCTCCTTCTTGAGAAGGATTTGACCACAAATCTTCAAGTTTTGTCCAATCCCTTGATCCTTCAAAAAGATGTGAAACCATAATTAGGGAAGTAAAAAAAGATTAAATATTAACTAAGCAATCCTTAAGCATACAATTTGAATGAACATACTAGGGTAAAAGAGGAAAGCTAAAGAGGCTTTACCATTTGAAAATTATTGACCCTAATTCATTCACCAAATTATATAACTTAGGGATTGGGTGCCCTTTTATGCAATGATGGCTATGTCTAAAAAGGTGCACATCCTCTATTGCCATCTTTCTTTGGCACCAAAGAAAAGAGGATGGCACAAGGGTTAAGGCTCACTTGAACCTAGCACTTTGTTGTCAAAAGGAAAATTGTTTTTGTCTTTTCTTTTCTTTTTCTTTTTGTTTTTGCTTTTCTCTTCCTCATCTTTCTTGGCCTTAAGTTTGAGTTGGTCCTCATTCACTTGAGAAGGTGAGAGAGGACACCACACAAACTTTTTACCTAGGTGTTGGAAACTTATTTTATTAGTGAGGCCATCATGGATTATATGTTTGTCAAATTGCCATGGCCTCCCTAGCAAGATATGACTAACCTCTAATGGCACTATGTCACATAAAATTTCTTCTTTATAATTGCCAATAGAGATTGGTATACTTGCTTGTTGGTTGACTACAACACCTCTCTCCTCATTGATCCATTGCATTTTATAAGGCTTAGGATGAGGTATTGTAGTCAAGGCTAACTTATCAACTAATCTAGTGCTACAACAATTTGAAGTTGACCCACTATCTACAATGAGAGAACAAGTATTTTCTAAAATCTTGCATTTTGTTTGAAATAGGTTCTCTCTTTGAGATTGGTCTAATTCACTAGATTGATTGTTAAGGAGCCTTCTTACCAACAATAAGTCTCCTTCACAAGGTAAAATCTCTTCCTCGGATTCTATGACTTCTTCTTCCTCACTTGAAGAAGAAGTAGCTTCATCAAGGCTACTATAGTGATCTTGGGCTTTTAAAACCATGGTTTTCTTTGTAGGACATTGCGAAGCAATATGTCCTCTTCCAAGACACTTAAAGCACTTAATGTCACTTGACTTAGATTCTTTGGAAGGTGCTTTAAAAGATGAAGTTTCTTTTTCTTCTTTTTTTTCTTTTTCTTTTTCTTTGGGATAAGGTAGGGAAGAGGAACCCTCCTTCTTAAAACTCTTGGAATAAGATGGAGTGGAGTCTTTTCGAAAAGTTTTTCTTTTAAGTTGATGCTCCACTCTAGAACAAAGTTGAACTAATTCATTTAAATCTTTATAAGGTAGAAGTTCAACTTTGTCTCTTATCTCAAGATTAAGACCACTTTGAAATCTAGAAATTGTGGTCCTCTCTTCCTCCCTAATCCCAGCCCTCATCATTAGCAACTCCATAGCTTGCCTATATTCTTCCACACTAGATGACCCTTGTTTTAATCTTTGAAGTTTATCCATAAGTTCACGGTCATAGTATGGAGGAATATGCCTCCTTCTCAAGGCACTACGGAGCTCATTCCAATATTGGATTGCGGGCTCATTATTTATTCTTCTTTCTTTTTCTAAGGAGGTCCACCAATACATAGCATGCCCTTGGAAGCTAAGGGTTGCTAAAGAAACCTTCCTATCTTCTCCTATTCCATGGCAAGAGAAAAGTTGTTCAACTTTCATTTCCCAATCCAAATATGTTTCAACATTGTCTTTGCCATGAAATTGGGGAAGAGTAATGTTAGGTTCCTTATTGGAAGACTCCCTATGTCTATGTTGTCTTGGGGGTCTTTGGTAGTAATCATCATTGTGATGACTACTAAATAAAATATCACTTGGAGGTTGGGTATGATGCCCTTCCTCCTCATGAATGCTAGAATGCACATGCCCCCTACCTCTAGAAGGTTGAGGAGAAGTGACCTTTGGTTTAGAACCACTAGCCTCTCCCCCAACAACTAATCTTTCTAAAAGTCTCTTTATTTCTTCATTATTTCTATCCAACTCTTTTTCTTTTCTTCTCAATTCTTCCTCTCTTTTTATATTTTCTTCCTCTTTTCTCCTTAGGTAATCTTTTAATTGCCTAAGTTCTTCTCTAACACTAGACCTAGTGCTATGAGAGTTATGACCTTGTACACTAGATTGTTCACTCATCTTTGTTCAAAAAGGTTTTCACAAAGGTTTTCAAAAAGGTTTGAAGAAAAGGTTTTCCAAAGATTGAGTGATACAATAAAAAGTTTTCACAAAAAGTTTTGAAGGTGCAAGATTGATATCAAAGGCCTATGTGTACAAATTGAACCTTCAAGGGGAGGTGGACTACTAAGAATCACTTAAAAACCAAGCCCTTTTCAAGTAAAAATCACTAAGCCCTTTTTACCTTTCTTACAAAACGTTTTGACACTACCAAGTGTGTGTGTGTACGCACCCCTAGTAGGCAAAGAAGCCTTCTAAACGTTTTGGAAAGCAAAGTAAAAATCTAAACAATTATACTAGGAAAGCTAGTAAAGCATGCAATAGAAAGCAACTTAAAACATACACTAGTCGAGGTCCTAGTGAAGGTTTTCAAATCACCTTCTCTACACGCACTAAAAATCCAAGTTGAAGAGGTTTAAAATGGCCAAAATTACAAACCAAAACAAAGCAATTTAAAGGCCAAAATTACAAGTGGCCGAAAGCTAAAAATGGCAAGAAAAGATAAAGAAACAAATTGAAAATCTTCAAAGCTCCTTCAAATTGGCCTTCCCTTCACAAGTAGCAAACGTGTTAGCACCTCTCCAAAGTGTTTGCACTCCTTTTGGTTCCGTGAAAACCCTTCCTAAGGCTAGGTTGGGTTTTGGTTCACTCCTCCAATCAATCCACCAAAGGATTGCTACTTTGCTAGATAAGTGCTTCACCTACAAGTAAATGAAAGCAACCAAGAGCAAGGATTCCAAAGAAATAAAACTGAAAAGGCTAATTAAGAAAGGCTAAACTCAGATTTGAATAAGTTGAGACAAAACAAAGAGGTCAAAAGACAAGCAAAAAATTAAGACTCAATCAAATAAAAGCTAGCACACAAAAGAATAAACCTAGAATGGCACTAGAATGGTTTGTGTTTAAGTTTCACTTGCTTAAATCTTTTTAATGTTTTCGGTCCAGCCAAGGTATAAGTCCCAAAATGTGTCCAAAATGTCAAATGTCCAGCTCCAAAAGCATAGGTATTGTCCAAGTCCACAAGTCTAGCAACTTAGTCCTTTTTGTCCAAGGTAAAATTTTTTTTTTTTTTTTGTTCTTTTCTTTTGCTCACGGCTTTTTTTTGATTTTAAATTAGCCTTGGGTCCAGATTTTTTTTTTTAAATTTTCAGCCCAATTAGTTGCTTAGGTTTTGCACTTGTGGTGGTACAAAAATTAGGTCAAAAATGTAAAGCATGGGAGCAAGCCAAGTGGTGTCAAATTAGAGGCTTTTAGGGAATCTTTTGAGTGGAAAATGGTTGTACTAGTTAGTACAATTTGTTTTACACCAAAAAATGTCCAGCACACATTATATTCTTTTAGGGTTCTTGGCCAACAAGAAATCAATTTAAACAAGTGAACATGCAAGGGTTAAAGGTGGGCGGTTTTAGCATGTGTAAGAACATTCACACATTGAAAACAATAGCAACATATGGAACATGCTAGAAACTAATAGCATGCATGAATGACCTAGATGGAAAATCTATATGTCACGCCCACTTAGTGTATATGCAACATGGTATTTTTATGTTTTCATGCAAGGTGTTTGGGCACATACAAGGAAATATGTAAGACAATATATAGGAAGTAAAATGACAAAACAATAGATAGATTCAAAAAGAAAAATGCATGAACATGAAATATTCAACCTAACATGGAAACAATCCTAATAACAAGGAAACCTAAAACATCATGGAAAAGGTTCAAGGAAACAAAAATATGAACCAAACAACACAAAAAGTATTCGGTCAAGGAGTAGAAGAGAAATGACCGAACAAAAAAAAACAAGAGAGAACCAAAAGACTCAAAGGAAGACAATAGATGGAAGATGTTTACCCTTGAAGAATCATGGCTCTAGATACCACTTGATGGATGGTAGCTTAGTGGAAGTAGCTCCATCACGCCCCTTGATCTTGATTCTAGAAGGAAAATGACTCCAAAGATGATGAGAATGATTGATGGTGGCGGAAGCAAGGAATGTCGTGAAAGTTGTGGTGGTTGCTCAAGGTGGCTTCACCTAGTTGTAGGTTGAAACCTATTTAGGGTTTTGCTCTTTATGGTGGAGGTGGGAGGAGGTTAGCCAAAGGCAACCTAGAACTAATGGAAGGTTGGTGTTTAGGAGGTGTTTAGGTCACGCTCAAATGGGTTGATGGAAAGTGTAGGTGGGTTGATGCTCCTTTAGGCTAGCTCACGTCACTAATGGTGGAAAGGCTAACCTAGGAAGGCCTAAGCTCACTCACTCACGGTGGTTAGGGAGGAGGAGAAGGGAGGAGGCCGTGGAGTCCCTAGTGACTATGGTGAATGACAAAGAGGCAAAAATGCTCACTCATTATCATTGATTTCCAAAGTATGTACAAGGTGATAGGTTTGGGTATATATAGGAGAGCTAGCATCTAGGGTTGCATTTGGTGTTGCCTTGGCCGAAATTTACCAAGCCAAATGCACACCAAATGAGATGCAAATTAACCCTAGATGTTTACTTGGTGGCTAAGTTTGGCATCTAAGGGATTAGATTGGCTAAAACAAGGTGCATGACAAGTCCATGCAACCTTTGCCCAAAATTGGGCCTAAGCCTTTCTAAAACCAAAAATGGTCCAAAAATAGCACCAAATTGGCGTCACCTCCTTGTAATACACCCTAGCCCAATTTGAAAGCCTAATTAGCTAAAGTACCCCATAATACAAGGGCAAAATAGGAAATACAAATAAAATAAATCCTATGACTAAAATACCCCAAAATACAAGGGTAAAATTGGAAATGCAAATTAATACTACTCTAATCTTAATTATTAACTAGGTAATGGTCTTCACTTTGAAGTGCCAAGGATGGTCCTCCATCATCCGTCGTCATTTTCAGCAACGCATTCACCATTGGTCGTCGTTGTCTTGTCATTGTTCAAGGAGTATCAAGTACTTCTTTTTCTCCGTTTCCCTCTTCCCTTTCCGTTAGTAGTGCTGTGAGTGATGGCTGATGAGGGTGGTCAGGGCTCGATTCCTCCTAAGGTTGCTTATGGGCAGGCGAAGGGGAAAGTCAAGGCAAAAGAGGTCGCCGGTGACAGCGAGCCTAAGAAAAAAGGGGGGGTAATAACCCTAAGGACTCGCACCCCGCCATCTCCATCTCTAGGTACGAGTGGTTAGAGGGGATGTCAGGGAGTTTGAGAGTGGGTTTAGGTCATTCCTTGATGTGAATGTGATGTGGAAATCGCTGAGGATCTGTAAGTCGGCCATTTCCAAGCTTATCCGGGTTGAGCCCTACCAACCTGGTGAGCACGTATACATGGCGGGTACTCCGAGTACCCCCTTCTTCTATATGTATTAGTGCTTTTTTAGGGATCTTGGCGTGTGTTTACCATTCACTGAGTTCGAGTGTGCTTTCTTCAAGTTTGTCAACGTGGCTCACTACCAATTACACCCCAATAGTTGGGGTTTCTTAAGGGTTTTTCAGGTTTTGTGTTTCGCCTTGGGGATGGTTGTGTCTTTGCTTGTTTTCTTACTTTTTTATCAACTTAAGTTGGGCGAGCCTCCCTTGGGTTGGGTGTCCCTTAGTGGGAGTAAGGCCGGGGGGTTGTTCCAGCTTTACTCCCAATCATATAAGAATTTCAAAAAGGAGTTTTTCCAGGTTTGACTTGTCGAGGCTGACACGAGGGTTGATGAAGTTTTTCACCGTGAGGGGGAGCCGAGGTTTCCTCTATTTTGGCAGCGAAGCCCGATCAAGTTTAATGGGTCAAGCTGCCTCCTGTTGTCGGATTTTGACAAGGACGACATCGCCAATTTGGGCTAGCTTCCGCACCCCTTGGAAAACAAGCTCGTCCTTTCTCTAGCTAATCTGGCGAACAAGGAGAGAGGTTTGGAGAGTGAGTACCTCGTAATTTTGCTTATTAAATTTTTTGTGTCTTTGTTCACGTTCTGATGTGTTGTTGCATTTGTGTTTTTAGGTTTGATGGGGAAAAGTAAGTGACGTGAGCTAAAAGTGCGCTTCAACATAGAAGAGCTCGACGTGTCTGAGCCTGGGGAGGAGGAGGTTGGTCCTTTGGAGACTCACCGCAAGAAGATGAAGGTGGGGAAAGGAATGGACGAGACTTTGAGCACCCCTGTTCTTGAGGAGGTGGCGTCAAAGGCTGCCAATGCTGCCACACTATTGATCTGACCGGGAGTCTCCAGGCTGAGGGGTTTTCGAGGGAGCCTGTGGTAGAGACTATTCCCGAGAGACAGGTTTTCACTTTGTACTGGTGGTGCTCTTTGTGTTTTGCGTGTTATTTCTGATGTGGAACTTAGAAACTTAATTTGATTTTCTTGTAGATGGTTTTGATGCCTTCCTCTACTGATGTTCACGGGGAAGGTCCAAGTTTGGAGGTGCCAACATTGATTCCTTTCACTACAGCTTCTCCTCCTCTAGATTCTGGCACCGCTTCGAGGTCGAAGTGCATCGTTCAACGCTTCGACTTTAGTCATCCGTTGGTGAGGTTAGACCACGTGAGCGTGTCGCTGGACGTGACATCGCTATGGAGTTCTAACTTGACCGCTGAGGTGTTTTATAAGGAGGATCCAGCCTTCGTTGCTGACAAGGCGATGATAGAGAAGGTCAGCCAAGTGGAGGGCCTAGATTTTGCTGAGGTATTTATACAAAGGTCCATTGCCATAGTGGACCATTTGAGGCGCAAGTGGCCAAGGCTTCAAGGCAAGCTCGAGAAGGCGAAGAGGAGTGAGGCCGAGCTTCAGGCTCTAAGGAGAGAGTTTTCAAAGACTTAGAAGTCTTTGGAAGTTGCTTTGAAGGCCAACAAGGCGTATGCCGCCCAGGTTGGTGACTTGCAAGAGGTCGCTAAGTCTTGTAGGGGGGAGGCAAAAGTTGCACAGAGCCGGGTTCAAACTTTGGAGGAGGAGAACTTGGCGTTGAAGGCCGATCTAGGGGAGGCTGCTGAGAAGAGTCTTTACAACGAGGTGCTTCTTGTTGGTAGGGAGGACGAGATTCGCTCCTTGAAGATGGAGCTCGATGTGCTGGCCTCCTCAAAAAGAGATTTGGAGAAGAGGCTCCTTGAGACTGAGCGTGCCGTTGTGGTGGAGCACCGGCGAGGCTTCACCAAGGCTATTGGTCAAGCTAGGCTCTTTGCAGGAGAGGTATGCACATTGAGGAGGATGTGCGGGGTGGGCAGTTAGATAATGAGAATGACCTGTCCGAGAGTGTTAGCGAGGATACTGGTGCTTAAGCCTTTACTTTTCCTTCATGCTTTTTGTTGTAATAGACTTAGCTTATTGTGTTTGTTTTTTGGTGTTTATGTTGGAATCATTTCCTTTTGAATGAATTTGCTATATATATTGGTCTTTTCGTTGTTGCTTGAAAGCGAATTTTTGATTCAAACTTTTGAGGTTCAAACTTGACTTTTAATTTTCACGTTAGGGCTCGGGCTTGGCCTTAAGGTTCAAACTTGACCATTAATATAATTTGCACAAAGGTTCGAATTCGACCTTGATTTAATATGAATCGTGCCAAAGTTTGAATTCGACCTTAGCTTAATATGAATCGTGCCAAGGTTCGAATTCGACCTTGGCTTAATATGAATCGTGCCAAGGTTCGAATTCGACCTTGGCTTAATATGAATCGTGCCAAGGTTCGAATTCAACCTTGGCTTAATATAAATCGTGTCAAAAATAGGTTAGACAGTGTGAGATTGGAGAAGTATGAATGAAGTGGGTTATTCTTATTGATGTTGTGGGTGTGCCTCATTAAAAACCCTCTCAGCCAAAACCTATTTTTCTATTTTTTGGGACAAAAGAATGAGTAGGGAAAAGAGTGAAACAACCCATTTGTACAATTAAGCTAAACTAAAACTTGAGGTGAGTGGCATTCCAAGTTCTTGGGATGGTTTTGTCATTGAGTTCCTCTAGTCGGTATGCTCCATTTCCTAGGTTGTTAGTTACTCGGAACGGACCATCCCAATTAGGTGCGATTTTCCCTTCTGATGGGTCTCTCCTTGCCTCGCCTTGTAGTCTGCACACTAGGTCTCTGACCCGGAAAGAGCGAGGTTGAACTTGTGTGTTGTACCTTCTAGAGGCTCGGAGTTTGCAAGCTTCTTCTTGAATCCGAGCTTCCTCTCTGAGTTCGTCTATTAGGTCGAGGTTGGTTGCTATTTCTTGAGTGTTTTGCTCATTGTTGAAGGTGTGACACCGATGAGACGTCTCGCCGACCTCAATCGGGATCATGTCGTTGGCTCCAAAGGTCAGAATGTAGGGAGTTTCTTGAGTTGTTGATTGTGGGGTGCAATGATATGCCCAGAAGATGTTGAGGAGCTCATCAACCCATTGTCCCTTGACATTTCCTAGTTGCTTTTTGAGTTCTTGGAGTATGACCTTGTTTGCAGCTTTTGCTTGGTCGTTGGTTTGGGGATGTTCCACTGAGGTTGGAAGGTGCTTGATGCCGAGTTCTGGGAGGAAACTCTCGAAGCTTTGTGCGATGAATTGCCTACCATTATCGGTGATGAGGGAGTGCGGGCTACCGAACTTGCAAATAATGTTCTTCTAGGTGAACTTTTGCACGTTCTCGGCGGTGATTTTGGTGAGCGGACAGACCTCGATCCACTTGGTAAAATAATCGACGGTGACGAGTAGGATATTTAGTTGGCCTTTCGCAGGCGGAAATGGTCCGAGGATGTTCATTCCCCACTAGGCAAAGGGCCATAGGGACGCCATTTGGTGGAGGACTTCAGGTGGCTACCGATGTGCGTTGCCGAACTGCTGACATTCTTTGCATCTTTGTACGTAAGCTTTGCAGTCTGACTTTATCGTGGGCCAGTAATATCCAGCTCAGATCACCCTGGTCGCCATCGAGCGTGCATCGGAGTGCATGCCGCATATTCCTCAGTGGATTTCCTCGATGACATAGGTGGCCCTTGACTTGGTTAGGCATTTTAGCAGGGGAGCCGAGATGCCTCGTTTGAAAAGTTCACCTGTAATGATGACAAATTTAGATGATCTTACCCTTATCTTCTAAGCTTTGTCTTTTTCTTCAGGTAGTATCCCCTCCTTTAAGTAGTTCCATATGTCTGTCATCCATCCCTTGTCTTCAATGCCATTGGTACTGACGACTTTATCGTCTAGACTAGGAGAGTTTAGGGTCTCTTGGATGATGGTCTGATGTTTCCCGGGGCAGTTTGTGCTGGCGAGCTTGGACAAGAGGTCAGCCCTAACATTCTGCTCTCAGGGCACATGATGTATGTTGAACTCCTTGAAGGATGAGACCCATTGGGACACTGTGTGATAGTATCTCTGTAGTATGATGTCCTTTGTCTGGTAGGTTCCACCGAGCTATTCTACCATAAGTTTTGAGTCGTTGTTGCAACTCACCCTTTGTGCTCTGATGTCTCGGGCTAGCCTCAATCCTGCTAGTAGTTCTTCGTATTCTGCTTGGTTATTGGTGATCTGGATTCCGAATTTCAGAGATTGTTCTATAGTGACGTTGTTGGGCCCTTCTAAAATGATACCTGCACCATCACCTTTAGTGTTGGAAGATCCATCAACATATAAAGTCCATACCTGCTCTTCTTCTACCAAGGTTGGGGTGAGCTCGGCCACGAAATCCACTAGGCATTGGGCTTTCAAAGGGCCCCTATTTTCATATCAGATTCTGAACTCAGATAGCTCTACTGACCATGTAATCATGCGTCCTGCGAGTTCTGGCTTTTTTAGTATTTGTTTGATTGGGTAATCCATTTTTACCATGACTTGGTGACTTTGGAAATAGGGTCGAAGATGTCGGGCTGAGGTGACCAATGCTAAGGCCAACTTCTCAATCATTTGGTACCTCTTCACTATGTCTTGGAGAACTCAGCTAATGTAATATATGGGAGTTTGATTCTTCTTGCGCTCTTGTACCATCACAACGCTAATTTCACTTTCACTGACTGCCAAGTACTGAAGGAGGTCAGAGTGATGGTCCGGCCTCTGTAGGACTGGTATGGTGGCAAGGAAATTTTTGAAGCTTTTGAAAGCTTCTTCACATTGGTTAGTCCATTCAAAGTTCTTTGGCTTGCGTAGTAGGGTAAAGATGGGTCCTACTTTTTCTACTAGCTTAGGGATGAAGCGTGAGAGAGGGACTAACCTGCCTGCCAGCCATTGGACATCTTTGACGTTTTGGGGACTGTGCATCTGCATGATGGCCCTACATTTTTCTGGATTGGCTTCAATGCCCCTATTAGTGATCATGAAGCCAAGGAACTTACCTCCCTGGACTCTGAAGACGTACTTCTTGGGGTTTAGGCGCATGTTATGTTTTCATATCTGGTTGAACACCTTGGCTAGGTCAGCAACATGGGCGTCAGTCGATGTGGTTTTCACAACCATGTCATCTACGTAGACTTCCATGTTTCACCCGATCTGCTGGTGGAAGACTTTGTCCATCAGCCTTTGATAAGTAGTTCCCGTGTTTTTGAGGCTGAAAGGCATTATGCGGTAGTAGAAGTTGGTGTGATCGGTGATGAAAGTCGTGTGCTCCTCGTTTGGTGGGTACATCATGATCTGATAGTATCCAGAGTATGCATCCAGAAAGTTGAGAAGGGCGTGACCGGATTCTCCATCGACCAACCTATCAATGCTTGGTAGGGGGTAAGCGTCTTTGGGGCAAGCTTCGTTCAAGTCGGTGTAATCGACGCACATACGCCACTTCCCTGAGTTCTATTTGACGAGTACTACATTGGCTAGCCATGTAGTAGTGTTTCAGACTTCTCGGATTAATCCTACTCTCAGTAGCTTTTGTGTCTCGGTTATGATGGCTTCTCGTCTTTCTCTGCCGACCTTTCACTTCCTTTGAGCCACTAGTTTTGCCTCTTTGTGGATTGCCAACCTATGACAGATGAGGTTAGGGTCTATACCTGGCATGTCAGCACTGGACCATGCAAATTGGTCAGCATTTTTGGAGATCTCAGCTATGAGTTGTTGTCGCAGATCTGGGCTTAGTTGTTGGCTTATTTTTGTGCATTGGCATGGGAGTTTGCCAATTTGGAGATCTTCCAATTCATCGATGGGGCTTGGTCGGTTGACGTGTGTGACACCCTCTACCCCAACATATATATATAATAATAAAAAGAAATATCTTACTGGATAAAAAAATATTTAAAATTGAAACGACAATTCTAATAATCATGTGAGTAGAGAATTCACATTCTTGTACTTAATCCAAATAGCAAATAAGGGAAACAACACAAAAGAAGGGAGTGAGAAACATCTCTCTCTGGCTCACAATGTAGAAACGCACATCGGATAGCCAAACACAAACAATACAGTTACCTCATAGATCAATCAACAACAATAGCTTATCCAATCATCCAAGTCATACAAATAGTAATTTATCATCATTTAATAATAAGAATGCACATGCATGGACACGGACTTCATTTTATCATGCATGTGGCGCCAGTAAAACATCACATGGCATATTGCCGCTAGCAATACACGAAGAGTAGTCTAGGAGTACATGTCGGGTCACACCCTCTGCGCACTCTCACTAGAAGGATATACTACCAGAGTCTCGTCGGGATAGCTAAGCCGTGCAAGATACATCCCATGCACACAATGGGCGAGATAGGGACTTCCAAATCGAGCTATCCCCAAGGACTAATCCCCAAAGCTTTTACACTAGGGGGCCTTCTCTGGCAATGTATTCCATATCGTACCCTTAAAATATTTATGCAAATGATGCATGTCAATCAAGACTCTATGCATTCTCATATCACATTATCATGTCCCATGGTCATATCACATCATCACATTTTGTCATCACATTTCATCATCACATATCATTATCACATTTCATTCACAATCTTCACAGAGCACTTTATTTCATATTAAAACTCATCTATTTGCATAATTAAATACACATTTATACATCTTATACAACAAGGAGTACAACAGAACAATCAGAAGGTAAAACATAAATTATTGAAAATATGTCTATTTCTCATAGGGTTCTCAAGAACCCATAAAGCACTTTAATTCATATCAAAACTAGTTTATTTTCAAAATTAAACACATATTCACACATCTCTTTTAATAGGAATATAACGGAACATATAGAAGGCAAAACAGAAATATTCCTATTTTTCCTGCTGCTCATAGGGTTCTCTCAAGAACCCATAGAGCATTCAAATTTATGGAATAAACATTTAAAATAAGACAATTCACATATATAATTATTATCACAATTAATTTACTCATACAAGCACCAATGCACTCCCTTAGGGTGTTCCGTAGGAACCCATAGAAGCACCAAATTCCACAATCATAGCCTAAACAAAGTTTCTATTCATACACGCATATTAATTAAGTAAATGGAACATACAAGAAAAATATGACATACAACAAACACAAGATTGGGGGCCAATCCCACTACCCAGCATACAATCCAACACCCAGAGCGAGGTTTCTCACTCCCCCTTACCTTGATAAACAAGGGTTGAAACTGAAGCAGGATCTCCTCCTCCGAGTTCCCCTTGGTCTCCAGAAAGTGTAGAAGAAAAAGGTCAAAAGTGAAAAAATGCATTTTTCTGGAGTGCCGGAACGCATTTATAGGCATTAGGATTTGGCTAGAACAGCCCGTTCCAAATCTGGAATGGGCCGTTCTGGGCCCATAGAACATGTACAAAAGCCTCTCCAAGAATGGCCCATTTCAAAACCAGAACAGCCCATTCTGAGTTAATACTTTTTTCTTTAAAACCACATCCAGAACGGCCCGTTTCTAAAGTGGAACGACCCGTTCTGTGTTAAAATTTTACCCATGCGTGCTCGAGTTGGAACGACCTGTTCCCAAAGTGGAACGGCCCGTTCCGGGGTTATGAAAATGCATAACTACTAATTAATAAATAAATAAATAACATATATATATATATATATATCAAATTAAAATAAAATATCAATACAATTTAAAACATGATTTTCTTAAAAAAATAATTATAATAAAATATCATAATTAATAATATTATACAAAATAATTTTCATAAATGATTATTATTAAAAACCTTTAAAAATTCAATCAAACTCATTTAATTAATCAAAATAATTATAAGGAAATAATCTTCATAAATACAAAAATAAATAATAATTATTCGTAGTATTAGTAGAAAATTTCGGGGTGTTACAACGTGGGACTCCAATCTAGGATCCAAGTCGGTAATCTAAGCTTGAGCTATGTGAGCTATGGTGGTAGGCTCGCCTCGGTGTTTGCTCCGCTACTAGTGATGATGCTTTTAGGCTTTTGGCGTAGCATTGTCGAGCTGTCCTCTAATTTGCCTTAACAGAGAATATCTACCTATTGCCCCCGGGGAATTTCATCGTCAAGTGTGGGGTGGACACCACCGCGCCGAGTTGGTTCAACGTCGGCCTGCCTATAATGATGTTATATGACGAGTTGGCGTCGACGAGGAGGTATCTGACCATGATTCTTTTTAAGTTGGGCAGGGTTCCAAAGGTTGTTAGCAGCTCTATGTATCATCGAGTGTGGACACGTTCACCTGCAAAACCGACTAGGGGTTCTGTGTGAGGTTGGATGAGAGACTGAGGGATATCTAACCTTAAGAATGTTGGCTAGTATAGGACGTCGGCTGAGCTTCCTTGGTCAATCAACGTCTTGTGGACTTCCCATTTGGCCACCTCAATAGCAATGACCATGGGGTCATCTTGGTTTGGGCAGATGTCGACGTAGGTCATCCATGAAGGTGATTGGTGGTGTGTTGCGTGGCAGGGCTGAGGTGTCAACATGGATGTTGTTTATACTGTGCAAGTGTCTTTTACGTGCTGAGCTACTTGAGTCGCCCCCTGCGAAGCCACCTGCAATCGTATTCATGACTCCGCGTGAAGGAGTGTTACCTGTGTCATGACTTGCCTCGGCCTGCACTGTCGCGCTGATGTTTTGCTGGGATCTGGAGGGTTGATCTGTCCGAGCATTGGAACCCTGACCTCATCCTCGTCCGCGACTGTGTCCATGGTAGCCTCCCCTATGATATTGTGACCGTTGGACATATTGTCCGAGGTGTCCTCCTTGGACGAGTTCCTCAATACGATCCCTAAGTGTTCGACATTCCTTAGTTGTGTGGTCGTAGTTTCTATATGATATCGACAATGCTTGGATTTGTCAACACTGTTGGGGCTGTGCCCTGGTGGTGGAAGGGTAATTAGATCGGTATTGTTGGCTTCCTCTAGTATGTGAACTCGAGGCGCGTTCAAGGGGTGGTAGAAGTCATACTTCCCGCCTTTATTCTGCCTAGGCTTTTTGAATTGGCTGTTATTGGAGATTCTCATCTTGTCCTTGTGACCATGATCTTGCTTTCCCTGTGGCTTTCCACGGATTTGATCTCGGAGTGTTGTATGCTCCTCCATCTAGATGTATCTAGCGGCCCAAGCACGAAGCTCGTCCATGTCCGTGGGAGGTCGCTGATAAAGGCTGTCGACAAAGGGACCTGGCTTGAGTGCCATGAGCATGACGTGTAGGGCGACCTCGGGGTTCAATTTGCGGTTCTTGATGGCGATGTTGGCAAATCTCTCCATGAAATTACGCAGCGGCTCGTTGTCGCCTTGCCTGAGGTTGGCTAAGGCAGCCGAGGTGATATGGTGGGGTCGGCTTGTTGCATACTACGTCGTGAATCACCTGACCAAGGTATCAAAGTTGTTGATCAACCCTAGCGGTAGTTGGGTATACCAGGCGAGTGTCGATCCTTTTAGTGAGGTGAGGAAAATCCGACACAGGATGGCATCATCATTGGTGTAGAGGTTCAGCTGGGTGACATAGAGATCTATGTGTTCGTCAAGATCGGTGATCCCATCATATCTGTCGATGTTCAGGGGCTTCCATCTGAAGGGGAGAGGTGTCTCCATGATGCCGTCCACGAAGGGGTGGCGACGGACATTGGCCCGTTGTGACGGAGCCAAGGTTGGTGCATTGATGACTTCCTGATTCGATCTTTGTGTTGGCGCACGTGACCGATGTGTTGTTGATCGGTGAGTGGTTGTCTTGGGTGTTGTCGGTGGTGGAGAGACCGATTGGTGTTCCTCCTCGTGGTAATTGCTTGGCTGAGGAGGTACATGTGGGGGCTGTTGATGGAGTTGAGCGCGAATGCGCTCGTTCTCTGCTTGTAGCGTTGCCAGATCGGCCTCGTGTCGAGTGCACATGTTCTCCAAGTCGGCAGCGTGCCGCTACTGCATCTATTCAACCTGTTCGACCAGCCGTCGTAGGGTCGCTTCTCCTTCCATCCTAGATGCTTGTTGCTCTGCTTCTTCTATTGCTTTTCTGCTATGGCTTCGAGTGAAAATAATAAGCGTGGCCGATAAGAGAATTCTTGATCGGTCCCACGGTGGGCGCCAAATGTTCTTACCAGAGATCGGTCGAGAGGGACGATCTCCTGGGCAAGATTGGTGAGCCTTCCTTGCTAGGTACGTCGACTGCTCTGAAGTGGGGGTCATACCTGCAAAAGAGACTCTGATGCTAAAGTTAGTCTTTGATAGTGTAATCGTCTCATATATATAGTGCACGTACCTTGATGTGAATTAGGATTTTCTTTTTAGGCGAGGGTAACATTGATCTGGACTTGAGATTGGCCACGGCCCGATAGATGGTGGGCCTTTGCTCTAGCCGATGTCACATAGCGTCTATCCAATGTCATTCAGTGCTTTAGTGCAAAGCTCAAACTCAACTCCTCGACGCGGATAGTACAGTAAGTAATAATTAACTACGTGATAAATTTTTTTTTTATGTAAATACACATCTAAAAAATTTCAAGAGGGACTAATATAACATATGAAAAAAAAAATTAAGCAACCAAATTAAACAACAACCACCACTCAATACATGGATCAGAATCATCTGATATGTTAAAGAATGGTAAAAATAAAATAAAATGAAAAAAGAAAAATGAAAATAAACTTAAGAGAATGATAAAAAAAAATCCAATATGTTAGGGAGAATTTGTCCCCAATATTAAATCTTATAACTATAGAAAAATTATTTATATTTTATGTAAAAGAAAAATTGCAAAATGTGAAGAAAAAAAGTTGTTTTGTTTCTATATCAAGTAAAAATACATTTAAATAAAAGTTTATTTTTCATACTAATAAAGATTTTTATATAAGTAACCAAATAACAGATTAAAAATTATTACCTGAAGTTTATCTTTTAAAATTACAAAATTATATTACTATTACATCAATAATGTAAAATATAAGAGTTGAAGGTATTTAAAGATCCGAATAATCCATAATAAATTTCATCCGTTCAAAATCAATCCAATTATTTTTATTAGATCTCTTTTAGTGATTAATTAATATTGCTCAATGCAATTCGTGTATAATCAATTTAGTTTGATTTGAATTTAAAAAAAAAAATTACTTAAACCTAACTAAATTCATAAAACTTTGATAGGATTATAAAATGAATTTAATTAAACCCAATTCAAACCAACTGGTGAATAACCTTGGCTACTTAAATATTTATGTTAATGACTCTCCTTGGAAAATTGATAATGACATTGCTTAAATATTTACAAGCCGGCCGGAGAATAATTACAGGTGGGGGTAGAAATAAGATTGGGTACACTAAATTTTTAATATATAAGTTGGACATATTTTATAAAATTGAAATTTAAGTTTAGTTTATTATCTATTATAGATTTTTTTATAGGTCTAGTTTATCTTTTTTAAAGTTTGAACTAACCTATTAGTCTTTTTAAAATTCTATTTATATCAACATACACGCATATCAAATCATATTAGAATACTTACTTTAAACATCCATATATACCAACCCTAAACATGTACGAATCAATCACCATTTACTCCATATAGCATGTACATGAACCAACTTTATACCACATAGCATCATACAACCTTAAAGAACCTCTCAATCCACATGACAACGCCTTAGAACATCATAACCAAATTAGTTTTTATCCTTGCATTGCCTAACAACTCAAAGACATTATAACAACATACATCTCCCTTCAACAACTATCAAAGAAAAAGATACACAAAGAGTTATACTCATCCAAATGATCTCAAACTTATCTCAAAAGAAAGCTAAGAGAATAAGCTACAACTCTTATGAAGACATGAGATTTTAAAAATATCATCTTAGCTAAAATTCTAAAACCACAACAGATATATTCAGCACATACAGCTAGACCTCTGATCACCAAAACAACTATAATTGGAGTTCTAGACCTCTGTTTTACCTGATTCTAGTTCCATTTGGAAAGATAACGTCCAAGGCTACAACTTTTGTGAAGACAATAAAATCTAAATCTGTCAATAAGGAACTCGTACGGGCACAACAAAACTGCAGTGCAAACATCCCCTACACCAGACAACAATAGTGTATCAACATCTAAGGTCATGAAAATACCTCAACCCTTCCAAAATCACTCCTTTTCACCTCAAACTCATATCCAAGCTTCCCACTACAATCCTAAACCAAAACAACTCACATATTCAGCATAAAGTCTTAGACAATAAAACTCACATGCTACCTAAACTATAAAAAGGTTAACATGTAAGCACCAACACTCAAGGGAAATACCAACATTTCAATCTCTCATCAAGAATACCAAAACTCCAATTCTCAACATAAAACCTCCTTGGATTCAATTGCTACAACTATAGATTTCAGAAACTCCATCAACCATAAACTCTCAATACACTCGACGAATCAATGTCCCACCCACAACCAAGGTTCCAGTAGTTTCTAGTTCATTAGGACGATGCTTCCTCCACTACTACTTGCACATATGCTCACAACACAAGCTATACCACCCAACCAATACTTCTTACGTAAGCAATAAGTATAAAAACAAATAAGAAATCATAAGAATGAAGAAAAGTAATATAAATAGCATCAACTAAGATATATCATGTCTACTAGCCATATCTTAAGAAGAGAAACACCTAATTAAACACCATAGTAACAACACAAAAGAGAACATCATCATCATCATCATCATCATCATTATAAAGCAAAACATCACCAAAGTACACAACAAACAAAACATTGTCAAAGTACATAACGGAATCATGATAAACACATAACACACACGTTCGGATTGAATCAATGAGGCTTTGATACCACTGAATGTGACACCCTCTGCCCCACATACATAATTATACAATAAATAGAGATAAATAAAAACATTCATAAATAAAATTCAAGTCTCTAATCACATAAGGGTAAATAGCTCACATTCATAAAACATAAACCATAGTCTAATATGGAAATTACAAACGGATAAAATTAAGGTCTTCTAATCAATTTAACAAAAGTAGCATTCTAAGTTAAACCTAACTACATCCTCACATATCTTATCAGAGCACGCCCAACTAAAACCTAAGCTTCATCACCAACATCCTCATGTTGATGGTCATCTGCAACACAGTAGAAGACACACATAGAACAAATAGGAGAGTGAGAAATATCTCACTTAGGTTAAGGTGTAAAAATAATGGTCAGGCAGCACACACACAAATCATAACAAAGCACAACACAAAATACACGTTAATCAAGCACAACTCAAGTCATACATACATTAGTAGCACATACATAGCCAGTAATTATGCAATGATTCCATGGACTCGACTCACAAATGCATGCATGTGGCGCCAGTCACATATCACATGGTGCATTTCCACTAGCAATACACATAGAGTAGTCTAGGAGTACATGCCAGGTCACACTCTCTACGCACTCTCACTAGAAGGACATATTACCAAGGTCTAGTCAGGATAGCTAAGTCGCACAAGATACACCTCATGCACACAATGGGCGAGACTGGGACTTACAAACCGAGCTATCTCCAAGGACTAATCCCCAAGCTTTTACACAAGGGGGCCTTCCTTGGCAGTGTATTCCATATCGTACCCGTAAAGTATTTATGCACATGATGCATGTCACACATTCACACTTCATTGACTCATCATTTCACTTGTCTCATTATCACATATCATCATGTCTCATTATCAGATATCATCATGTCTCGTGTCTCATTCACTTTTCACATTGTCTCATCATATTCACATAGTCTCATACAAGAAACTTCTCATAGACATATACATCAGAATAACACATAAACCGTACCAAGAAATTATCCAACATCATACACATTCAATTCGCAATTCATAACATCAAAGCATAACGGTCATAAATCCAACTTCACGAGTTCACACATTTTTTACAACTAGCCAGTTAATATAATATTTCAATCGGTCAAAAGACTCCAAATATATATTATCCAAAACACGAATCCATCATCAATTTTACATATAATGCCTCAAAATTCATTCGAAATATCCATAATTTCACTTCATAGGGTTTCCCACGGACACCCACAGAGCACTCTAATTCATATTAAAACTTATCTATTTGCAAAATTAAACACATATTCACATTCAAAAAACATCAAAGAAAACAATAGAAAACTCAGAAGTCAAAATAAAAAACATAAAAAAATTTCCTATTTCTCATAGGGTTCTCTCAAGAACTCATAGAGCACTATAATTCATATCAAAATTTATCTAATTTTGAAATCAAACACATATTTACACTCAACATCACACAAGAAACGCAACAAAACATTCAGAGTGCAAAACAGAAAACTTTCATATTTTGCTTGTTCCTAAAAGCATGCATCAGGCAATTGGGGCCAATCCTGCTACCCAACAATTATTCCTACACCCCCGAGCGAGGTTTCTCGCTCCCCCTTACCTGGATAAGCAGAAGATGAAGCTAGAGTAGAATCTGGTTGATCTCCTTCTCTTGGTTCTTCTTGGTCTTTAGAGAGTGTGTCTAGGAGTAGTGTCAGAGTCTACTATTTAAAAATGTTTGAAGTGGCCAGAATGACCCATTTTGGATCTTAAACGGCCCGTTCTGGATCTTTTCATCATATGTTAAATTTGCATCTAGAATGGCCCGTTCTTAAACCAGAACGGTCCATTATGAAGTTGAGTTTAACTTATAACGACCATGTTTGGAACGACCTATCCCAATTTGGGAATGGTCCGTTCCCAACTACGGTTATAGGCTTTTTAGTAGTTTGAAACGTCCTGTTCTAGTTTGGGAACGCTTCATTCCAGTTTTGGGAGCGGCCCGTTCCGTTTTGTGAATAGTCCAATTAAAACACCCTTATTGGGCTTTGGGCCTTTTAATGTCATAACATGTTGTTCTCATGCTTTAGGAGCTCATTTCCTTGATAATAGAAGTTCATTCTCTTGTTATAAGGTATGAAAACTGGGGTGTTACACAATTCATGTTTAACCTTATGTTGACGTACACTCATCCACAAATCATAAGCATATAAATTTATAATAAAAAAATAACAATTGTATAAAAAAAATATATTAAATATTTATAATTTATTTTTATTTATAAATTTATTTATTTATTTAGATTTTTAATAATATATCTATATTAATTTTTTATTATATTATATAAATAAATAGGCTAACTTATCAGGCCTAATATTCTTTTTTCATAAGTCTAAGCCTACCCTTTTTTTATATATATATAAATAAGTTTTTCTAAAAATCTAAATTTGATGTTTTTATAAAACAAGTCAAATCATACCAAACTTTAAAGAGGTTAACTCATAAGTCCTTATTTAAGATTCAACCTATTTTTATCTAATTGCAAGTGTCATTTCCTATAGACTATTTTACTAAAAAAAAATAATTTCTTTTTCCATATCATGAAAAAAAAATATTTCTATGAACAAATTACTTTAACTCCCTAAATTTACTACTTTCGGTACACCATCGCCACCCGTCATTGATAGAGATAATTTTTATCAAGTCAGGAGACAAAACACACTCAAAACAAAATAGCAAAAATCATTCAACAACAAAGTAAAATTGCGAAATAATTCTTTGTCAAAGAAAAAAAAAATGAGAAATAAAAAAAATTAGAATCCATTAAAAGGAAATTTTGATTTGAACTTACATTTGCTAAATCTGAGTTTTATTTTGTCAAATATGGTTCCACTTGGAAAATTGTAACACTCTTTTAAAGCATAATAAATAAAGATTTTTATAGTAAAAAACACTTAAATTAAAAATATTATGAATTATATATGCAACTTAAATAACTTAATATATGCAACTTAAATAATTTTTGTAGTATATTATTAATTTTAAATTATATATTTAATAATATAATATCTATGTAGATATTACATATATTAGTTTGTGATATCAATTGCAAGTATATTATATATGTGCATATTATTTATATTTTTAATTTGTATTAATATATTGTTTAACATGTAATTTTTTTTTATGTATTTCTTTATACAAAATAAAAATAGAGATAATTTTAAATAAGATGGAAATTGAAATTTAAAATAGGATATGAATTTATTGAAATTTATAAGTATAAAATATATTTACCATGAATATTTTTTTAAAATTAATAAAAACTGGGTCATGCAGTTCAATTAATATTATCCACCAGTTCAACCTTTGATTCAGTACCCTAAGCGGTTTGATAACCGGTCCAGTTTTTAAAACTATGATATAAAGACTCTTGTAATTCAAGGAAGCCTAGGAGCCATGGATAGGATCACCACACAATACTAGGTGACCATCTCAATCACTCTCAATTAGGGGATATCTATTAGGATCCAATTTAAGCATTACAGTCATCCATGGTCTCCTCACGCCTCGTTAGAGGCTCTTTACCATATCCCCAAGGTCTAGTTAGATGACCATAGAGACCTTTCTACATTCACACTACCTTGCAAAAAATCTATGAAACGGATGGACTCTACAACAATACCACATCACAACAATGTAATGACCACTTGGTGATTTTGCCATACCATAGGGTTTGGAATTCTCCACAACATACCAAGGCCCGCTTGGATTTTAATATTGTTGTTCCGGCCAAAGGGTGGACTAGAGTTTTTTCCTAGATCGTGCCTTAGAGCCAGAGCATTCAAAAGTGTGATCCCTTCTTAGCTCTAGGGTTTTAGGTTTTATACTTTTCTCTTCATAGGCTTCGTGGGCCCCGAAATTATCAGGATTCTCCTTAACCGTTCTTATCTCGAGGCCGCGGGGGTGAGTGGTGGTTAGTCAAGTCAGGATTTTACCGACAAAGCCCATACTAAGGGACTTGTCGGGAGAATGACGAGTGCCCCTCACTTGTGCATTAGTGTTGGTACGATCGCACCTGTGGCGATACAGTCGGGTATTGGACGAGTAGGGGGGTCAATCGGAATTTTACCGGGAAGGTACACTTGCCTTCCAGGCCTGAGCCGATAAGGCGAGAGGGCTTGTGGCCTGGGAAACCAGTCGGGTATTAGACGAGTTGTTAGTCAAGTCGGCATTTTATCGAGAAGGTACACTTGCCTTCCAGCCCTGAGCCGATAAGGCGAGAGGGCTTGTGGCCTGGGAAACTAGTCGGGTATTAGACGAGTTGGGGGTCCAGTTGGAAGGTACACTTGCCTTCCAGCCTTGAGCCGATAAGGCGAGAGGGCTTGAAGCCTAGTCGCCGTGGTGATGGTCGGTATCACGCCGAGAAAAATTGGTAGTGGGTTGGTCATTCGTCTTCCCGTCTGAATTGTGGGGCATGTTGACACGTAGCTGTCCGAGAGGTGTCCCTTCGTGTTGCGTTACTGTGACATGCATTTATTGCGGGTTGGCTTTTTAGAGAAACGATGGTACTAGTGCCACGTGTCCTGAAATGTGTGGGTAGCTTTACTGTTGAAAGTTGTAACGTTCCCAGCTTGCGCCGTAACTCTTAAATGCGAGTCTCTTCGTCAAACGGTGCGTTTCCAAGAGGTGCATTTCTTGATACGCCTCTCTTGCCTATATATATTAGGGTCTCTCACTACTTCAGTCCTTGCTTTCATTTCCTCCATTTTTAGGGCTTAGCATCTCCTTCGTGGTGATTCATCTTCCTTGGTCCACGGTGGTTTGCGGCGTTCCGGTGAAGTTGTTGGGTGCCCTTAGGTACGCGTCTATTTAAACCCGTTGGTCTTTTTGTTTTGCAGAAAAAGGAAAGAAAACCTTAGTAGTTGCTTAAGTTAATCTATTCATCTGTAATGGCCTCCATAAACTATAAGGAATTGTATGAGTGGGTTAAAGATGATGTCTTGCGTTGCGATTCTTGTATGAACTCGTGGGCCGTAGTTGATAGCTTCTGTAGTGAGCATATGGTGTGTGAGGGGGGGCATAGTGTGATTATTTGCGAACCCTGTGTTGATAGGGAGCCCGTATGCGTGAAAGGGGCCTCCTCCGAGAGGTTCACCTTTTGTTATACTACCATGATTTCGAAGCTTAGGGTAAGGTGGCCCCTTTCTGAGTGTGAAAAAGGGGTGCTTCAGACATTGAATGTAGCCCCTACACAATTTCACCCAAACAGTTGGGCGTTTGTCCGAGGGTTTGAGATTTTGTGTATGGGTCTTGGTATTTCTCCTACTTTAGATAAGTTTTTCTATTTTTTTGAATCTCGAGTGAGTAAGCGTACTAGTTGGGTGTCTGTTGGTGGGGTCAATGGGCGAGGGCTCTCGACGTTGTTCCAGTCGTCCTATAAAGACTTTAAGAAGTCGTATTTTCGACTTCGTTGTACTCCTGGTAATGAGAGTTTGCTTGATGGATACCCTTTGTATTGGAACCAGCGAACGGTATCCTATGGTGGTCTGTCATTGGAGAAGGTCGCCGAGGAGGACCGAGAGGATGTTAAAAAACTTGAGGAGCTCCAAACGGTTTTCAACACCACTAGGCTTCTAGACTTAGAAAATAGACCCAGTGAATTAAGAATCTATATAGGTAGTCGGTCTCTCGCCGATAACCCTTATTATTTCTTTCATTTGATCTTTGTATTCTCTTATAATGTTAACATGTGTGTTCAACTCTTACGCAGAAAAAATGGCGAGTTTGAGCAATCACGAGATGAGGAAGTTATGGAAGCAGCAAGAAGCTTCCAAAGCTGTTGAGGTGGCGACGGTCGGTGAAAAGGCGAGTGGTGCGGGGGTCCCTCCAAAGAAGGATAGGGTTGCCGAGAGTCCCCTTAAGCGTCGTCAAGAGACCGAGAATCCCATCACCCTAGTGAATCTCGACACTGAGATCGGGGGAGAGGAGCTGGAGAAAGACGTCGAGGTTCAGTCGGCTGAGCGGATGCTGAGTATGTGCATTGGGGACAACTGGGAACCACTTGACCACGGTGCTAACCAAGGAAAAACCTTGTCCTCCTCGGACGAAAAGTTTAACCATTCGTCCCACATCCGCAATACTGATTTGCTTGAGGGCGATAAGGAGGACTTAGAGAAAATGAGCCCCTTTTCAATTGCGAAGGGGGTTGAATCTCTGACTAATCGTCTCTCCGCTTTGTCTCTCATTAATGAAGATAAAATTCGTGGAATGGCCCGAGAGATCAAGCTGCAGGGAAAAAAGATCGGTTCCCTCGAAGAGGCCGTGAAAATGGGGAAGGCGGATGTGCAGTGGGCAAAGTCTGAGAGGGATAAGCTGCTTGAGGGTCGGCGCGCCTTTGATGACGAGAGGAAGAATTGGGCTTCTAAGAAATCCGTTTTGGAGAAGGAGCTTGAAGAACTCAAACTTGCCCGAGACGAGAGTGTCGCCGCGGTTCAAGCTCTTGAAGCCAAGCTGTCCTCGGTGAGAACTGAAGTTGAAGGGTTGCAGGTTGATCTTCACTCCACTAAGGTGGATTCGCTTAAGAAATTCGTGCAAGGGTTCAACGCAGCTACGAGTCAAGTTAAATTCCTTCATCCCGATATTGACCTTGGAGGCCTCGGCTACTTCAAAGAAATTGTGGATGGCGAGCTTGTGGATCCTCCTGAAGACGACTGATTTTTATTTCAGCATATTCTTTATCTTTCATGTTTTGTGCTTTTGGTGCGTTGTCACCTTGGAACTCTATTGTACTGATGTTGAAAACTTTATGAAGCTTTTTCTTTTCTCGTAGTTTCATTGTTGGTTATTCTTATATGCTCGTTCTTGCCCCGATTGTGATGAAAATATGAAATATTTCTAAGTTAAGTTAAAAATTGATTCTCAATGCAAACAGTCATCCAGACTCCGACTATAAAACGCCATAGAAAAATGCCATAGTTTTTCTAAGTTAAAATTGAATAAGAGAAACTAGTTCGTCCGAAATCCGACTAGAAAAATGCTATAATTTTTCTAAGTTAAAAACGAGTATCAAATCATCTAGTCGTCCAAATACCGACTAGGAAATATGCAAATTTTTCTAAGTAAAAAATGAGTATCAAATCATCTAACGTCCAAATACCGACTAGGAAAAATGCAAATTTTTCTAAGTAAAAAACGAGTATCAAATCATCTAGTCGTCCAAATACCGACTAGGAAAATGCCAATTTTTCTAAGCCAAAAATGAGTATCAAATCATCTAGTCGTCCAAATACCGACTAGGAAATACGCCAATTTTTCCAAGTTAAAAACGAGTATCAAGTCATCTAGTCGTCCAAATACCGACAAGGAAATATGCCAATTTTTCTAAGTAAAAAATGAGTATCAAGTCATCTAGTCGTCCAAATACCGATTAGGAAATATGCCAATTTTTCAAAGTCAAAAAATGAGTATCAAGTCATCTAGTGGTCCAAATAACGACTAGGAAATATGCCAATTTTTCTAAGTAAAAAATGAGTATCAAATCATCTAGTCATCCAAATACGGACTAGGAAATATGCCAATTTTTCCAAGTTAAAATCGAGTATCAAGTCATCTAGTCGTCCAAATACCGACTAGGAAATATGCCAATTTTTTCTAAGTAAAAAATGAGTATCAAATCATCTAGTCATCCAAATACGGACTAGGAAATATGCCAATTTTTCCAAGTTAAAATCGAGTATCAAGTCATCTAGTCGTCCAAATACCGACAAGGAAATATGCCAATTTTTCTAAGTAAAAAATGAGTATCAAGTCATCTAGTCGTCCAAATACCGATTAGGAAATATGCCAATTTTTCAAAGTCAAGAAATGAGTATCAAGTCATCTAGTCGTCCAAATACCGACTAGGAAATATGCCAATTTTTCTAAGTAAAAAATGAGTATCAAATCATCTAGTCGTCCAAATACGGACTAGGAAATACGCCAATTTTTCCAAGTTAAAAACGAGTATCAAGTCATCTAGTCGTCCAAATACCAACTAGGAAATATGCCAATTTTTTCTAAGTAAAAAATGAGTATGAAATCATCTAGTCGTCCAAATACCGACTAGGAAATACGCCAATTTTTCCAAGTTAAAAACGAGTATCAAGTCATCTAGTCGTCCAAATACCGACTAGGAAATATGCCAATTTTTCTAAGTAAAAAATGAGTATCAAGTCATCTAGTCGTCCAAATATCGACTAGGAAATATGCCAATTTTTCAAAGTCAAAAACTGAGTATCAAGTCATCTAGTCGTCCAAATACCAACTAGGAAATATGCCAATTTTTCTAAGTAAAAAATGAGTATCAAATCATCTAGTCGTCCAAATACAGACTAGGAAATACGCCAATTTTTCCAAGTTAAAAACGAGTATCAAGTCATCTAGTCGTCCAAATACCGACTAGGAAATATGCCAATTTTTTCTAAGTAAAAAATGAGTATCAAATCATCTAGTCGTCCAAATACCGACTAGGAAATATGCCAATTTTTCCAAGTTAAAAATGAGTATCAAGTCATCTAGTCGTCCAAATACCGACTAGGAAATATGCCAATTTTTTCTAAGTAAAAAATGAGTATCAAGTCATCTAGTCGTCCAAATACCGACAAGTTTGTCTTCGAGTTATTTATACTCGCCTAGTCAGACTCTTGCCGACAATCACGAGTTTGTCTTTGAGTTATTTATACTCGCCCAGTCGGACTTTTGCCGACAATCACGAGTTTGTCTTCGAGTTATTTATACTCGCCCAGTCGGACTTTTGCCGACAATCACGAGTTTGTCTTCGAGTTATTTATACTCGCCCAGTCGGACTCTTGCCGACAATCACGAGTTTGTCTTCGAGTTATTTATACTCCCCCAGTCGGACTCTTGCCAACAATCACGAGTTTGTCTTCGAGTTATTTACGCCTAGTCGGACTTTTGCCGATAATCATGAGTTTGTCTTCGAGTTATTTATACTCGCTCAGTCGGACTCTTGCCGACATTCACGAGTTTGTCTTCGAGTTATTTATACTCGCCCAGTCGGACTCTTGCCGACAATCACGAGTTTGTCTTCGAGTTATTTATACTCGCCCAGTCGGACTCTTGCCGACAATCACGAGTTTGTCTTCGAGTTATTTTTACTCGCCCAGTCGGACTCTTGCCGACAATCACGAGTTTGTCTTCGAGTTATTTATACTCGCCCAGTGGGACTTTTGCCGACAATCACGAGTTTGTCTTCGATTTATTTATACTCGCCCAGTCGGACTCTTGCCGACAATCACGAGTTTATCTTCGAGTTATTTATACTTGCCCAGTCGGACTCTTGCCGACAATCACGAGTTTGTCTTCGAGTTATTTTTACTCGCCCAGTCAGACTCTTGCCGACAATCACGAGTTTGTCTTCGAGTTATTTATACTCGCCCATTCGGACTTTTGCCGAAAATCACGAGTTTGTCTTCGAGTTATTTATACTCGCCCAGTCGGTCTTTTGCCGACAATCACGAGTTTGTCTTCGAGTTATTTATACTCGCCCAATCGGACTTTTGCCGACAATCACGAGTTTGTCTTCGAGTTTTTTATACTCGCCCAGTCGGACTCTTGCCGACAATCACGAGTTTGTCTTTGAGTTATTTATACTCGCCCAGTCGGACTCTTGCCGACAATCACGAGTTTGTCTTCGAGTTATTTATACTCGCCCAGTCGGACTCTTGCCAACAATCACGAGTTTGTCTTCGAGTTATTTATACTCGCCCAGTCGGACTGTTGCCGACAATCACGAGTTTGTCTTCGAGTTATTTATACTTGCCCAGTCGGACTCTTGCCGACAATCACGAGTTTGTGTGCCTTTAAGATATCATGTGTTAGGAGACAATGAAAGAAGAAAGTGAGATGACATTTATTAGAATTGAAAGGTCGGTGCCTCATTAAAAACCCTCTCAGCAAAAACCCCTCATTTTTTTATGGGGACAAAATACTGAGTTAGGAAAAGAGTGCACCTAATACAAATGGATAAAGAAACTAGCTATAGTAAAAACGCAAATTTGCAGCATTCAACGTCCTCGGTATCAACCCTCCATCCAAGGTCCTCAGTCGGTAAGCTCCCTTGCTGACCACATCATCAATTTTATAGGGGCCCACCCATTTAGGAGACAGCTTGTTCCTCATCTATGTTAGCTGAGCACGCCTCAAAACTAGGTCGCCTACGATAAAGTCTCTTGGATTCACCTTTGTGTTGTATTTGAAGGCAGCTCTTCTCTGGGCTGCTACTTGATTTATTCTTGCTTTTTCTCTTGTCTCTGCGATCAAGTCTAAATCAACTCGCCTTCCCTGGTCGGATTCCTCTTTAGAAAAAGCCGTAGCGCGCACTGAAGGCTCTGCAATTTTGATCGGGATCATGGCGTCGGTTCCGTACACCAGATTGAAAGGAGTGTCTCAGGTCGTTGAATGAACAGTCGTGTGGTACGACCATAACACTCGGGGAAGCTCTTCCACCCATGAAGCGCCTGACTCTTGCACGCGCTTCTTCAAACCTGAAAGGATTACCTTGTTGGCTGACTCCGCCTGGCCGTTGGACTGTGGATGTTCAACAGAAGTGAATGCCATTCGGATGCCGACCTCTTTGCAAAAATCATGAACTCTTGTACTTGCAAACTGTGTCCCATTATCGGAAACAAGCATTTGAGGGACTCCATACCTGCACACTATATTCATCCAAAGAAATGCTCTTACCTTCTCTGCTGAGATGGTTGCAACTGGCTCTGCCTCGATCCATTTACTGAAGTAGTCTACCGCCACTATCAGGAATTTCAGTTGCCTTATCGAAATCGGGAATGGACCGAGAATATCAATCCCCCACTTATGGAAGGGCTAGGGAGATAGGATTGAATGTAGTCGTTCGGCCGGGGAATGGTGTAAGGCTGCACGTCTTTGGCATCCATCACACTTTTGGACCCAATTGACGCAGTCGTTCCTCAAGGATGACCAAAAGTATCCGGCTCGGGCAACTTTATATACCAGAGCTCGACCTCCGATATGGCTTCCACACATTCCACTGTGTACCTCATCCATTACTCTCTTTGCTTGTGGCATGGTCAAACACCTTAAGAGGGGAGAGCTGAAGCCCCTTCGGTACAATCTTTCGTTGATGACTACGAACCTGGCCGACTCCCTTTGCACCAACGATGCCTCCTTCTTTTCTTCCGGTAACTCCCCCCGAATTAGATATGCGATGTACGGTCCCATCCATGAATTAAGCTCTTCCTAGATAAATAGGACGTTCCCTTGCGCCTCGTTTATACTTGGTTGTGCTAGCGTCTCCTGGATGACTGACCGAGTGGCTCCTGGTTTCTTCGTGCTTGCAAGTTTGGAGAGCAAATTGGCCCTTGAATTTTGTTCTCGGGGTACGTGGTTCAGTTTAAACTCTCAAAAATTTTCTGATAAGAGCTTAACCTTTTCCAGGTACTTAGCCAGTTGAGGGTCCTTCGCCTGGAAGGCGCCAGCTACCTGCCCCGTGATCAGTTGGGAGTCACTTCGTGCTGATAGACTCGTGGCTCCCATTTCCTTTGCCAATGTCATGCCGGCCAGCAACGCTTCGTACTCGGCCTGGTTGTTGCTTGCTCGGAACTCGAATCGCAATGATTGTTCTAACAAAATTCCTCCCGGTCCTTCCAGGACGATTCCTGCTCCACTCCCTCCAAGGTTCGAAGCTCCATCCACCGATAGGATCCACTCTGTTTCTTCAATACTGCCCTCCTCAGCCGGTGAGGTTAGTTCCATCACGAAGTCTGCTAGCGTTTGAGCTTTGATTGCTCCTCTCGGTTCATACTTGATGGAATACTCTGATAGCTTCACCGACCACTTCATCATCCTTCCTGCCAAGTCGGGCTTCTGTAGTACTTGCCTAATCGGATGATCTGTTCGAACTACCACCTCATAGCTCTAGAAGTAATGTCTCAGCTTCCGCGCCGTAACGAGTATCACAAGGGCTAATTTCTCGATCTTCTAATAACGAACCTCTGCTCCTTGTAACACCCTGCTAACAAAATAAGCGGGTAATTGGGAGTTACCTCTTTCCTGTACTAAAACCGTGCTGATGGCGCTATCGGATGCCGACAAATACATCAACAATGGGAGATCGGCTTGCGGTTTGGAGAGTATTGGCGGTGAGGTGAGAGCTTGCTTGAGTTCGCCGAATGCCGTCTCACATTCATCTGTCCACGCAAACCTGTCGTTCTTCCTCAAGCATTGGAACAAGGGGAGCGACTTGTCCGCTTCCTTTGAAAGGAACCGAGAGAGGGAGGCCATCCTCCCTGTCAACTGCTGGACCTTTTTTACCGTCGCGGGACTTCTCATACTGATTATGGCAGAGCACTTATCCAGATTTGCTTCGATGCCGCGATGAGTCAGCAGGAAACCGAGGAATTTTCCTGCTTGGACGCCGAAAGAGCACTTCGCGAGGTTCAACTTAAGTCGGTAGCGCGCCAAAGTGTCGAAGGTCTCCTACAAGTCGGCGGAATGCCGAGAGAAACTTTCCGACTTTACCACCATGTCATCCACGTATGCCTCGATGTTCCTTCCAAGATGCTTTGCCAGGACCTTGTCCATGAGCCGCTGGTACGTCGCTCCTGCGTTCTTCAATCTGAAAGGCATGACCCTGTAACAGCAAGTAGCCTGATCGACTATGAAGGCCATTTTTTCCTCATCAGCAGGATGCATTCTGATTTGATTGTAGCCCAAGTATGCGTCAATGAAGCTTAACAACTCATACCCCGAGGCATTGTCGACCAGGCAATCTATGTTGGGCAGTGGGTATGAGTCTTTCGGGCAAGCTTTGTTTAGGTCGGTAAAGTCCGTGCACATCCTCCAGCTTCCATTACTCTTTTGTACCATTACTACGTTCGCCAGCCACGTTGGGTATTGGATTTCCCGAATGTGACCGGCTGCCATCAACTTCTTCGTCTCCTCAACTATAGCCTTCCTTTTGTCCTCTCCAAACTTTCGCCTTTTTTGGATCACGGGCTTCGCCTTGGGGTCAACCATGAGATGGTGACATAAGAAATCGGGATCAATGCCCGGCATATCCCTGGCACTCCACGCGAAAGCCAATATGTTACTCTTCAACACAGTTACCAAACCTTCCTCGTCTTCCTTGCTTAGAGATACACCAATCTTGACCGTTCTCCCCTCAGCCAAGGTAACCTCCTTCACGTCCTCCGCCGGGGCTGGTCGGGTATCAAAATGACTCACTCTCAGGTCCAACTCGATTGACTGGACCCCTCGATCAACCTGTGTCACATATAACTGTCTTCTCGCCCTCAGGCTGTCCTCGTAGCACTTCCTTGCGACTTCTTGATCGACACAGAGGACCCTAACCTTTCCGCTGGGTAAAGGGTATTTCAGCTTCAGGTGGGGTGTGGAGACGACCGCTCCCAGCTTATTCAATGTCGGTCGTCCGACTAGTATGCTGTAGGACGACTGAGCATTGACTACCAAGTATCGGACAGTGATAGTCTTCATGTGGTCTCCCTGGCAGAAAGTTGTCTCCAAGTCGGCATATCCTCTAGCTGTTACCTGATCACCTGCAAAACTAACTAATGTACCAGTATACGGCATAAGACAATCAGTCAGAATTTTCATACCAACAAAAGCTTCCCAAAATAGTATGTCTGCCGAGCTGCCTTGATCCACCAGTACGCGTTTCACGTTGTAACCCATGACTATCGCCAAAACAACGATAGGGTCATCCTCGTGGGGTGACACACCCTCAAAGTCGGCGTCCGAGAACGTGATGGCTGGTCGAGAGGGTCTCTCCCAATTGGAGACCGACAGCACTGACCGAGAGTATCTCTTCCTTGCTGCTGAAGTCAGACCTCCACCAGCAAATCCCCCAGTTATGGTGTTAAAGTCTCCATATACGGGTTGTTGATGAGTCTCTGCACTTTTTTCAGGAGGATCTCTCGGGGGAGACCTTCCTTCACGCCTTCCTCTTCTGGTGTCTTCTCCTTCACGCCTACGTCGCCTGTCGGACGGACCCTCCTTCTGCTTACCTGCAATGAATTTTTTAAAATGTCCTTCCTTGATGAGGCGCTCAATCTGTCTATCGAGAACGAAGCAATTCTCGGTGGTGTGCCCATGGGTCCGGTGGAATTCGCACCAATCGGTTTTATAGGGTCCCAACTGTCTGTCAGTCACCGCGGGGAACTCGAAAAGTGATGCACTGTTGATGTCATGCAGTATGTGTCGCCTGGGAACATTGAGCGGAGTAAACTTCTCCTCTTCCCTGTTGTGTGCCCACTCGGCCCTTGGCCGACCGACATGATCGGCCTGCCGGTAGTTACCCTTCTTTGTGTTGTAACGATCGCGTCGCTTATTCCAGTCTGACCGCGGTTGGAGATGCTTGTTACTCTCCTTATTACTGCCTCCTACCTCTCAGCTCTCCGCTGCTCTCTTACTGATCTGCCCCTCCTCCGTCTTAATGTGGCTTAGTACGAAGGCTCTTACCTCCGACATCGTCTGGCAATTTTCTCTTTCCAGCGCGACGTCGAAAGCACCAGATCTTAGACCTTTCTGGAACGCAATGACAGCCATCCTCTCATCCAGAGATGCTATCCTCAAGGCAACTTCATTGAAACGCTGCAGGAAATCCTTCAACGACTCCTCCCGTTATTGCTTGAGATCGAACAAGTCCGACGTAATCGGTGGCTTCTTCTTGTTAGCGGCGAACTGTGCCATGAAGAGCCGACTGAAGACGTCGAAGTCGGTGATGGATCGGTCAGGGAGGCCACTGAACCAATCAAGTGTCGCCTTCTTCAGTGTTCCCATGAACAGCTTACAACGGACTTCCATGCTCCCCCCGCAAATCAACATCTGAGCTTGGAAATCCGTTAGATGTTGACTAGGATCCTGCGATCCGTCGAAAGGTTCGATCTGCGGTATCCGATGATCCCTAGGGATGGCCTCGGCCTCTATGGCTTCCGAGAAAGGCCAAAAATCCCTGGGGACTTCCAACATGACGTCCTCCTCCACCGTCCTGGTGCTGGCTTCTATTCTGGACTGCAACTCATCCGCTCGCCTCCTGATCTCCTCGTTCTCGCGCTGAATGGCCTCTTCTCTCTCCCTGAAGCGTGCATTATCCTCTCGTAGGGCATTGATCATGGTCATCATCTCCTCCATTGTAGGGGCCTGAGAGTTGTTGTTGTTGTTGCCGCCTCTCGCCATGGTAAAGGGTAAGTTCTTCTACGTGATTTGGGGCTCAGGAAAAGTTTTACCGCAGCCCCACGGTGGGCGCCAAAATGTTCCGGCCAAAGGGTGGACTAGGGTTTTTCCTAGATCGTGCCTTAGAGCCAGAGCATTCAAAAGTGTGATCCCTTCTTAGTTCTAGGGTTTTAGGTTTTATACTTTTCTCTTCATAGGCTTCGTGGGCCCTGAATTTATCGGGATTCTCCTTAACCGTTCTCATCTCGAGGCCGCGGGGGTGAGTGGTGGTTAGTCAAGTCGGGATTTTACCGACAAAGCCCATACTAAGGGACTTGTCGGGAGAATGACGAGTGCCCCTCACTTGTGCATTAGTGTTGGTACGATCGCACCTGTGGCGATACAGTCGGGTATTGGACGGGTGGGGGGGTCAATCGGAATTTTACCGGGAAGGTACACTTGCCTTCCAAGCCTGAGCCGATAAGCCGAGAGGGCTTGTGGCCTGGAAAACCAGTCGGGTATTAGACGAGTTGTTAGTCAAGTTGGCATTTTACCGGGAAGGTACAATTGTCAACCACATATCTAGGACTTATACATATCATCGACTCAACTATACCTTATTATCATATATCATCATCATGCACCATCATAATATCATTATCATTCATTCAGAGAACATCACACTTGAATATGAACACTTATAATCCTTCCTCATATATTTCTTTCTTTATAGGTTTTATCCCACTTACTAACTTCTTTATTGTCTTTTTAAATTTTAACATCAATCATTCCTCATAGGATCCTCCACTACTACATTATCCTTAAAAACATGATTAGTTGAAAACGGCATGGCACCCAATGAGACAAATCTCGTGCCTAGTGTGAAGAGATCATAGATCCCTCTACTAGATTCACGCTAGGCATGGTGGTGCTCCCACCGAATATAGAAAGTTTAGGGGTTTTTTGATTGAATTATGCCCAACGTGGATGCCCTCACGCCTAACACTGAGGAGTCAAAGACCTCTCTAGAACAAAATCATCTAACGTGATCTAGGTCATGCTCAATGTTAAACCTTGTAAAAAAAACGTCAATGTGACCCTAGGCGAGACACCTCTTACGCAATGTGAATAATTCAATGGCCTCTCTAGCTTTCACATGCTTGGTGTGACTCTCTTCACACGTAGTGCGAAGAAATGTGCTTTGGCGCCTAGTTTTATTGTAGAATCGCGAGCTAAGTGAATTAGGTTTTGTCTAACCCGCCCACACACATCAAATTTTCTCTTGTCTCAATTCAATAGGTAATACAACTAATTAGTGTTCATATAAAAACACCACAACATTAGATCATTCAGATTCATCCAATCAAGTTAAAACCCCCAATTCATACAATAACCCTAACCTCAAAACACATCAATTCATATCAGTTTAATTAGAATTCAACACATGAATTTACTGAAATAGAACAACAATTGATTACTAATCATACTCACATGCGCCAACATAAATTTAAAGTAACAACCTAAGAGACTTATGCATTGCTTCACTACCCCTACCCCTCATATATGCCCATAGATTCGACATCCTTACTCCCTTTCACCTTGAGTGCACAATACTTTATTTGTAGCCTCGGTTGCTACTCTGCACTTTCTTTGGTGGCTTCCTCTAGGTTCTCCTTTGTAGGTTCTCTTAGGGCTCAAAACAAACATGTGAAACATGATATTGTTATTTTTTTTAATAAGCCTTTAGGTTGGACATAAGAGTCCAACCCAAACTCCTCTCTCTCCACCTACAACCCTTTTATTTTATTTAATAAAATTATTTTAATTATATTACTAACTTAGTTAATTTCATTAATTATGGTAGAAAATATAATTATTTTATTTAGACTATTTTATTTTATTTAACAAAAACAATATATTACATGTTAAGTCAGACAAAGCGCATTCGCAATTTCCACCAAGGTTTTGAATATGACAAATATAATTCATATTGTTATTACTAACATGTGCATTAGTGTTTCAGAAAAATATAATCCATATCAAGCATAATCTAGCTAGACAAAAAGACGATAGAAAAAAATAGTATCAAGACCAAGGTTGATTCAGGTACAAATCAAAATACAAGATAAGACAAGTTTGTCAGCAGAAGCCTGAGGCATCAGACGCAACTTGGCCAGACATCAACATGAAGTGACCATTAGACAAAACCAAATAAACTAGAAGGCGAAGTTATCACTCTTTATGCCCAGACGAAAAGGGTAGTCAAGATTAGACGAAGTATCTTGTATCCATATTTATAGCTGAAATTCATTGAAAATTACAAATCTCGGTGATCTCCCGCATCTCACTAAGATTTATTATTTTCAATAAATTTCAAGCAATATCCATTATTTTTTTTTATTAACACTATTAATAGATGAAATTTAAAGAAAATAACAAATCTCAGTGACTCTCATAACTCACTAAGATTTATTATGATCAATGAAATTTCAAACAATTTTTGTCCATCACCCTCTTTATTACCTGAAATTTGTTGAAAATTACAAATCTCAGTGACTCCCGCTTTTCACTGAGATTTAATATTTTCAATCAAATTCGAGCAATAACAAATATTTTATCTATTCCTATTTATAGTTGAAATTCATTGAAAATTACAAATCTTGGTGATCTCCCGCATCTCACTGAGATTTATTATTTTCAATAAATTTCAAGCAATATCCAATATTTTTTTTCTATAACGCTATAAACAGATGAAATTTACAGAAAACAATAAATCTCGGTGACTCTCATAACTCACTAAGATTTATTATGATCAATGAAATTTCAAACAATTTTTGTCCCTAACCCTCTTTATTACCTGAAATTTGTTGAAAATTACAAATCTCAGTGACTTCTGCATCTAACTAAGATTTATTATTTTAAATAAAATTCAAGTAATATCAAATATTTTGTCCATCGGTATTTATAGTTGAAATTCATTGAAAATTACAAACCTCAGTGATCTCCCGCATCTCACTAAGATTTATTATTTTGAACAAATTTCAAGCAATATCATATAGTTTCTTTCTATAACACTATTAATGGATGAAATTTATAGAAAATAACAAATCTGAGTGACTCTCATAACTCACTAAGATTTATTATGAACAATAAATATCAAACAATTTTGCCCCTAACCCTTTTTATTACCTGAAATTTGTTAAAAGTTACAAATCTAGGTGACACCCGCATTTCACTGAGATTTATTATTTTCAATCAAATTCGAGTAATAACAAATATTTTATCTATTCCTATTTATAGCTGAAATTCATTGAAAATTAAGAATCTCGGTGATCTCCCGCATCTCACTAAGATTTATTATTTTCAATAAATTTCAAGCAATATCCAATATTTTTTTTCTATAACACTATTAATAGATAAAATTTATAGAAAATAACTATTCTCGGTGACTCTCATAACTCACTAAGATTTATTATGATCAATAAATTTCATACAATTTTTGTCCCTAACACTCTTTATTACCTGAAATTTGTTGAAAATTATAAATCTCGGAGACTCCCGCATTTCACTAAGATTTATTATTTTCAATCAAATTCGAGCAATAACAAATATTTTATCTATTCCTATTTATAGTTGAAATTCATTGAAAATTGCAAATCTCGGTGATCTCCCGCATCTCACTAAGATTTATTATTTTCAATAAATTTCAAGCAATATCCAATATTTTTTTTCTATAACACTATTAATAGATAAAATTTATAGAAAATAACAAATCTCGGTGACTCTCATAACTCACTAAGATTTATTATGATCAATAAATTTCAAACAATTTTGGTCCCTAACACTCTTTATTACCTGAAATTTTTTGAAAATTATAAATCTCGGTGACTCCCGCATTTCACTAAGATTTATTATTTTCAATCAAATTCGAGCAATAACAAATATTTTATCTATTCCTATTTGTAGTTGAAATTCATTGAAAATTACAAATCTCGGTGATCTCCCGCATCTCACTAAGATTTATTATTTTCAATAAATTTCAAGCAATATCCAATATTTTTTTTCTCTAACACTATTAATAGATGAAATTTATAGAAAATAACAATTCTCGGTGACTCTCATAACTCACTAAGATTTATTATGATCAATAAATTTCAAACAGTTTTTGTCCCTAACCCTCTTTATTACCTGAAATTTGTTGAAAATTACAAATCTCGGTGACTCCCGCATTTCACTGAAATTTATTATTTTCAATCAAATTCAACAATAACAAATATTTTATCTATTCCTATTTATAGTTGAAATTCATTGAAAATTACAAATCTCGGTGACCTCCCGCATCTCACTAAGATTTATTATTTTCAATAAATTTCAAGCAATATCTAATATTTTTTTTCTATAACACTATTAACAGATGAAATTTACAGAAAATAACAAATCTCGGTGACTCTCATAACTCACTAAGATTTATTATGATCGATGAAAATTAAAACAATTTTTGTCCCTAACCCTCTTTGTTACCTGAAATTTGTTGAAAATTATAAATCTCGGTGACTCCCGCATTTCACTGTTGAGATTTATTATTTTCAATCAAATTCGAGCAATAAAAAATATTTTATGTATTCCTATTTATAGTTGAAATTCATTGAAAATTACAAATCTCGGTGATCTCCCGCATCTCACTAAGATTTATTATTTTCAATAAATTTCAAGCAATATCCAATATTTTTTTTCTATAACACTATTAATAGATGAAATTTGTAGAAAATTACAAATCTCGGTGATTCTCATAACTCACTAAGATTTATTATGATCAATAAATTTCAAACAATTTTTGTCCCTAACCCTCTTTATTACTTGAAATTTGTTGAAAATTATAAATCTCAGTGACTCCCGCATTTCACTGAGATTTATTATTTTCAATCAAACTCGAGCAATAACAAATATCTTATCTATTCCTATTTATAGTTGAAATTCATTGAAAATTACAAATCTCGGTGATCTGCCGCATCTCACTAAGATTTATTATTTTCAATAAATTTTAAGCAATATCCAATATTTTTTTTCTATAACACTATTAATAGATGAAATTTATAGAAAGTAACAAATCTCGGTGATTCTCATAACTCACTAAGATTTATTATGATCAATAAATTTCAAACAATTTTTGTCCCTAACCCTCTTTATTACTTGAAATTTGTTGAAAATTATAAATCTCAGTGACTCCCGCATTTCACTGAGATTTATTCTTTTCAATCAAATTTGAGCAATAACAAATATTTTATCTATTCCTATTTATAGTTGAAATTCATTGAAAATTACAAATATCGGTGATCTCCCGCATCTCACTAAGATTTATTATTTTCAATAAATTTCAAGCAACATCCAATATTTTTTTCTATAATACTATTAATAAATGAAATTTGTAGAAAATAACAAATCTCGGTGACTCTCATAACTCACTAAGATTTATTATGATCATTCAAATTTCAAACAATTTTTGTCCCTAACCTACTTTTTTACCTGAAATTTGTTGAAAATTACAAATCTCGGTGACTCCCACCTTTTGAGATTTAATATTTTCAATCAAATTCGAGCAATAACAAATATTTTATTTATTCCTATTTATAGTTGAAATTCATTGAAAATTACAAATCTAGGTGATCTCCCGTATTTCACTAAGATTTATTATTTTCAATAAATTTAAAGAAATATCCAATATTTTTTTTCTATAACACTATTAATAGATGAAATTTACAGAAAATAAAAAATCTCGGTGACTCTCATAACTCACTAAGATTTGTTATGATCAATAAATTTCAAACAATTTTGTCCCTATCCCTCTTTATTACCTGAAATTTGTTGAAAGTTACAAATCTCGGTGACTCCAGCATTCATTGAGATTTATTATTTTCAATCAAATTTGAGCAATAACAAATATTTTATCTATTCCTATTTATAGTTGAAATTCATTGAAAATAACAAATCTCAGGGATCTCCAGCATCTCACTAAGAGTTATCATTTTCAATAAATTTCAAGCAATATCCAATATGTTTTTTCTATAACACTATTAATAGATGAAATTTACAGAAAATAACAAATCTCGGTGACTCTCATAACTCACTAAGATTTATTAAGATTAATGAAATTTCAAACAATTTTGTCCCTAATGCTCTTTATTACCTGAAATTTGTTGAAAATTACAAATCTCGCTGAGTCCCGCATTTCACTGAGATTTATTATTTTCAATCAAATTCGAGCAATAAATTTCAAGCAACATCCAATATTTTTTTCTATAATACTATTAATAAATGAAATTTACAGAAAATAACAAATCTCGGTGACTCTCATAACCCACTAAGATTTATTATGATCAATGAAATTTACAGAAAATAACAAATCTCGGTGACTCTCATAACCCACTAAGATTTATTATGATCCATGAAACTTTAAACAATTTTTGTCCCTTACCCTCTTTATTACCTGAAATTTGTTGAAAATTACAAATCTCGGTGACTCCCGTATTTCACTGAGATTTATTATTTTCAATCAAATTCAACAATAACAAATATTTTATCTATTCCTATTTATAGTTGAAATTCATTGAAAATTACAAATCTCAGTGATCTCCCGCATCTCACTAAGATTTATTATTTTCAATAAATTTCAAGCAGTATCCAATATTTTATTTTCTATAACACTATTAATAGATGAAATTTATAGAAAATAACAAATCTCAGTGACACTCTTAACTCACTAAGATTTATTATGATCGATGAAATTTCAAACAATTTTTGTCCCTAACCCTCTTTATTACCTGAAATTTGTTGAAAATTACAAATCTCGGTGACTCCCGCATTTCACTAAGATTTATTATTTTCAATCAAATTCGAGCAATAACAAATATTTTATCTATTCCTATTTATAGTTGAAATTCATTGAAAATTACAAATCTCGGTGATCTCCCGCATCTCACTAAGATTTATTATTTTCAATAAATTTCAAGCAATATCCAATATTTTTTTTCTATAACACTATTAATAGATGAAATTTATAGAAAATAACAATTCTCGGTGACTCTCATAACTCACTAAGATTTATTATGATCGATGAAAATTCAATCAATTTTTGTCCCTAACCCTCTTTGTTACCTGAAATTTGTTGAAAATTATAAATCTCGGTGACTCCCGCATTTCACTGATGAGATTTATTATTTTCAATCAAATTCGAGCAATAACAAATATTTTATGTATTCCTATTTATAGTTGAAATTCATTGAAAATTACAAATCTCGGTGATCTCCCGCATCTCACTAAGATTTATTATTTTCAATAAATTTCAAGCAATATCCAATATTTTTTTTCTATAACACTATTAATAGATGAAATTTATAGAAAATTACAAATCTCGGTGATTCTCATAACTCACTAAGATTTATTATGATCAATAAATTTCAAACAATTTTTGTCCCTAACCCTCTTTATTACCTGAAATTTGTTGAAAATTATAAATCTCAGTGACTCCCGCATTTCACTGAGATTTATTCTTTTCAATCAAATTTGAGCAATCACAAATATTTTATCTATTCCTATTTATAGTTGAAATTTATAGAAAATTACAAATCTCGGTGATTCTCATAACTCACTAAGATTTATTATGATCAATAAATTTCAAACAATTTTTGTCCCTAACCCTCTTTATTACCTGAAATTTGTTGAAAGTTACAAATCTCGGTGACTCCAGCATTCATTGAGATTTATTATTTTCAATCAAATTCGAGCAATAACAAATATTTTATCTATTCCTATTTATAGTTGAAATTCATTGAAAATAACAAATCTCGGGGATCTCCAGCATCTCACTAAGAGTTATCATTTTCAATAAATTTCAAGCAATATCCAATATGTTTTTTCTATAACACTATTAATAGATGAAATTTACAGAAAATAACAAATCTCGGTGACTCTCATAACTCACTAAGATTTATTATGATCAATGAAATTTCAAACAATTTTGTCCTTAACGCTCTTTATTACCTGAAATTTGTTGAAAGTTACAAATCTCGGTGACTCCAGCATTCATTGAGATTTATTATTTTCAATCAAACTCAAGCAATAACAAATATTTTATCTATTCCTATTTATAGTTGAAATTCATTGAAAATTACAAATCTCGATAATCTCCCGCATCTCACTAAGATTTATTATTTTCAATAAATTTCAAACAATATCCAATATTTTTTTTCTATAACACTATTAATAGATGAAATTTATAGAAAGTAACAAATCTCGGTGACTCTCATAACTCACTAAGATTTATTATGATCAATAAATTTCAAACAATTTTTGTCCCTAACCCTCTTTATTACCTGAAATTTGTTGAAAATTATAAATCTCAGTGACTCCCGCATTTCACTGAGATTTATTCTTTTCAATCAAATTTGAGCAATCACAAATATTTTATCTATTCCTATTTATAGTTGAAATTCATTCAAAATTACAAATATCGGTGATCTCCCGCATCTCACTAAGATTTATTTTTTTCAATAAATTTCAAGCAACATCCAATATTTTTGTCTATAATACTATTAATAAATGAGATTTGTAGAAAATAACAAATATCGGTGACTCTCATAACCCACTAAGATTTATTATGATCAATGAAACTTTAAACAATTTTTGTCCCTTACCATCTTTATTACCTGAAATTTGTTGAAAATTACAAATCTCGGTGACTCTCGCATTTCACTGAGTTTTATTATTTTCAATCAAATTCAACAATAACAAATATTTTATCTATTCCTATTTTGTAGTTGAAATTCATTGAAAATTACAAATCTCGTTGACCTCCCGCATCTCACTAAGATTTATTTTTTTCAATAAATTTCAAGCAATATCCAATATTTTTTTTCTATAACACTATTAATAGATGAAATTTACAGAAAATAACAAATCTCGGTGAGTCTCGCATTTCACAAAGATTTATTATAAACAATGAAATTTCAAACAATTTTTGCCCCTAACCCTCTTTATTACCTGAAATTTGTTGAAAATTATAAATCTCGGTGACTCCCGCATTTCACTGAGATTTATTATTTTCAATCAAATTCGAGCAATAACAAATATTTTATCTATTCCTCTTTTGTAGTTGAAATTCATTGAAAATTACAAATCTCGTTGACCTCCCGCATCTCACTAAGATTTATTATTTTCAATAAATTTCAAGCAATATCCAATATTTTTTTTCTATAACATTATTAATAGATGAAATTTACAGAAAATAACAAATCTCGGTGACTCTCATAACTCACAAAGATTTATTTTAAACAATGAAATTTCAAACAATTTTTGTCCCTAACCCTCTTTATTACTTGAAATTTGTTGAAAAATTACAACTCTCGGTGACTCCCGCATTTCACTGAAATTTATTATTTTCAATCAAATTCAACAATAACAAATATTTTATCTATTCCTATTTATAGTTGAAATTCATTGAAAATTACAAATCTCGGTGACCTCCCGCATCTCACTAAGATTTATTATTTTCAATAAATTTCAAGCAATATCTAATATTTTTTTTCTATAACACTATTAATAGATGAAATTTACAGAAAATAACAAATCTCGGTGACTCTCATAACTCACTAAGATTTATTAGGATCGATTAAAATTCAAACAATTTTTGTCCCTAACCCTCTTTATTACCTGAAATTTGTTGAAAATTATAAATCTCAGTGACTCCCGCATTACACTGAGATTTATTCTTTTCAATCAAATTCGAGCAATCACAAATATTTTATCTATTCCTATTTATAGTTGAAATTCATTGAAAATTACAAATCTCGGTGACCTCCCGCATCTCACTAAGATTTATTTTTTTCAATAAATTTCAAGCAACATCCAATATTTTTGTCTATAATACTATTAATAAATGAGATTTGTAGAAAATAACAAATATCGGTGACTCTCATAACCCACTAAGATTTATTATGATCAATGAAACTTTAAACAATTTTTGTCCCTTACCATCTTTATTACCTGAAATTTGTTGAAAATTACAAATCTCGGTGACTCTCGCATTTCACTGAGTTTTATTATTTTCAATCAAATTCAACAATAACAAATATTTTATCTATTCCTATTTTGTAGTTGAAATTCATTGAAAATTACAAATCTCGTTGACCTCCCGCATCTCACTAAGATTTATTTTTTTCAATAAATTTCAAGCAATATCCAATATTTTTTTTCTATAACACTATTAATAGATGAAATTTACAGAAAATAACAAATCTCGGTGAGTCTCGCATTTCACAAAGATTTATTATAAACAATGAAATTTCAAACAATTTTTGCCCCTAACCCTCTTTATTACCTGAAATTTGTTGAAAATTATAAATCTCGGTGACTCCCGCATTTCACTGAGATTTATTATTTTCAATCAAATTCGAGCAATAACAAATATTTTATCTATTCCTATTTTGTAGTTGAAATTCATTGAAAATTACAAATCTCGTTGACCTCCCGCATCTCACTAAGATTTATTATTTTCAATAAATTTCAAGCAATATCCAATATTTTTTTTCTATAACATTATTAATAGATGAAATTTACAGAAAATAACAAATCTCGGTGACTCTCATAACTCACAAAGATTTATTATAAACAATGAAATTTCAAACAATTTTTGTCCCTAACCCTCTTTATTACTTGAAATTTGTTGAAAAATTACAACTCTCGGTGACTCCCGCATTTCACTGAAATTTATTATTTTCAATCAAATTCAACAATAACAAATATTTTATCTATTCCTATTTATAGTTGAAATTCATTGAAAATTACAAATCTCGGTGACCTCCCGCATCTCACTAAGATTTATTATTTTCAATAAATTTCAAGCAATATCTAATATTTTTTTTCTATAACACTATTAATAGATGAAATTTACAGAAAATAACAAATCTCGGTGACTCTCATAACTCACTAAGATTTATTAGGATCGATTAAAATTCAAACAATTTTTGTCCCTAACCCTCTTTATTACCTGAAATTTGTTGAAAATTATAAATCTCAGTGACTCCCGCATTACACTGAGATTTATTATTTTCAATCAAATTCGAGCAATAACAAATATTTTATCTATTCCTATTTATAGCTGAAATTCATTGAAAATTACAAATCTAGGTGATCTCTCGCATCTCACTAAGATTTATTATTTTCAATAAATTTCAAGCAATATCCAATATTTTTTTCTATAACACAATTAATAGATGAAATTTACAGAAAATAAAAAATCTCGGTGACTCTCATAACTCACTAAGATTTATTATGATCGATGAAAATTCAATCAATTTTTGTCCCTAACCCTCTTTATTACCTGAAATTTGTTGAAAATTACAAATCTCGGTGACTCCCGCATTTCACTGAGATTTATTATTTTTAATCAAATTCGACCAATAACAAATATTTTATCTGTTCCTATTTATAGTTGAAATTCATTGAAAATTACAAATATCGGTGATCTCTAGCATCTCACTAAGATTTATTATTTTCAATAAATTTCAAGCAATATCCAATATTTTTTTTTCTATAACACTATTAATAGATGAAATTTATAGAAAAGAACAAATCTCGGTGACTCTCATAACTCACAAAGATTTATTATGATCAATGAAATTTCAAACAATTTTTGTCCCTAACCCTCTTTATTACCTAAAATTTGCTGAAAATTATAAATCTCAGTGACTCCCGCATTTCACTGAGATTTATTATTTTCAATCAAATTCGAGCAATAACAAATATTTTATCTATTCCTATTTATAGTTGAAATTCGTTGAAAATTACAAATCTCGGTGATCTCCTGCATCTCACTAAGATTTATTATTTTCAATAAATTTCAAGCAATATCGAATATTTCTTTTCTATAACACTATTAATAGATGAAATTTACAGAAAATAACAAATCTCGGTGACTCTCATAACTCACTAAGATTTATTATGATCAATAAATTTCAAACAATTTTTCCCACTAACCCTCTTTATTACCTGAAATTTTTTGAAAATTATAAATCTCGGTGACTCCCGCATTTCACTGAGATTTATTATTTTCAATCAAATTCGAGCAATAACAAATATTTTATCTATTCCTATTTATAGTTGAAATTCATTGAAAATTACAAATCTCGGTGACCTCCGGCATGTCACTAAGATTTATTATTTTCAATAAATTTCAAACAATATCCAATATTTTTTTTCTATAACACTATTAATAGATGAAATTTACAGAAAAGAACAAATCTCGGTGACTCTCATAACTCACAAAGATTTATTATGATCAATGAAATTTCAAACAATTTTTGTCCCTAACCCTCTTTATTACCTGAAATTTGTTGAAAATTAGAAATCTCGGTGACTCCCGCATTTCACTGAAATTTATTATTTTCAATCAAATTCAACAATAACAAATATTTTACATATTCCTATTTATTGTTGAAATTCATTGAAAATTACAAATCTCGGTGACCTCCCGCTTCTCACTAAGATTTATTATTTTCAATAAATTTCAAGCAATATCTAATATTTTTTTTCTATAACACTATTAATAGATGAAATTTACAAAAAATAACAAATCTCGGTGACTCTCATAACTCACTAAGATTTATTATGATCGATGAAAATTCAATCAATTTTTGTCCCTAACCCTTTTTATTACCTGAAATTTGTTGAAAATTATAAATCTCGGTGACTCCCGCATTTCACTGAGATTTATTATTTTCAATCAAATTCGAGCAATAACAAATATTTTATCTATTCATATTTATAGTTGAAATTCATTGAAAATTACAAATCTCGGTGATCTCCAGCATCTCACTAAGATTTATTATTGTCAATAAATTTCAAGCAATATCCAATATTTTTTTTCTATAACACTATTAATAGATGAAATTTATAGAAAATAACAATTCTCGGTGACTCTCATAACTCACTAAGATGTATTATGATCAATAAATTTCAAACAACTTTTGCCCCTAACCCTCTTTATTACCTGAAATTTGTTGAAAATTACAAATCTCGGTGACTCCCGCATTTCACTGAAATTTATTATTTTCAATCAAATTCAACAATAACAAATATTTTATCTATTCCTATTTATAGTTGAAATTCATTGAAAATTACAAATCCCGGTGACCTCCTGCATCTCACTAAGATTTATTATTTTCAATAAATTTCAAGCAATATCTAATATTTTTTTTCTATAACACTATTAACAGATGAAATTTACAGAAAATAACAAATCTCGGTGACTCTCATAACTCACTAAGATTTGTTATGATCAATAAATTTCAAACAATTTTGTCCCTATCCCTATTTATTACCTGAAATTTGTTGAAAGTTACGAATCTCAGTGACTCCAACATTCATTGAGATTTATTATTTTCAATCAAATTCGAGCAATAACAAATATTTTATCTATTCCTATTTATAGTTGAAATTCATTGCAAATAACAAATCTCGGGGATCTCCAGCATCTCACTAAGATTTATCATTTTCAATAAATTTCAAGCAATATCCAATATGTTTTTTCTATAACACTATTAATAGATGAAATTTACAGAAAATAACAAATCTCGGTGACTCTCATAACTCACTAAGATTTATTATGATCATTGAAATTTCAAACAATTTTTGTCCCTAACCCTCTTTTTTACCTGAAATTTGTTGAAAATTTCAAATCTCGGTGACTCCCACTTTTTGAGATTTAATATTTTCAATCAAATTCCTGCAATAACAAATATTTTATTTATTCCTATTTATAAATGAAATTCATTGAAAATTACAAATCTCGGTGATCTCCCGTATCTCACTAAGATTTATTATTTTCAATAAATTTCAAGCAATATCCAATATTATTTTTCTATAACACTATTAATAGATGAATTTTACAGAAAATAACAAATCTCGGTGACTCTCATAACTCACTAAGATTTATTAGGATCGATGAAAATTCAAACAATTTTTGTCCCTAACCCTCTTTATTACCTGAAATTTGTTGAAAATTATAAATCTCAGTGACTCCCGCATTACACTGAGATTTATTATTTTCAATCAAATTCGAGCAATAACAAATATTTTATCTATTCCTTTCTATAGCTGAAATTCATTGAAAATTACAAATCTCGGTGATCTCCCGCATCTGCCTAAGATTTATTATTTTCAATAAATTTCAAGCAATATCCAATATTTTTTTTCTATAACACTATTAATAGATAAAATTTATAGAAAATAACAAATCTCGGAGACTCTCATAACTCACTAACATTTATTATGATCAATAAATTTCAAACAATTTTTGTCCCTAACACTCTTTATTACCTGAAATTTGTTGAAAATTACAAATCTCGGTGACTCCCACATTTCACTGAGATTTATTATTTTCAATCAAATTCGAGCAATAACAAATATTTTATCTATTCCTATTTATAGTTGAAATTCTTTGAAAATTACAAATCTCAGTGATCTCGCGCATCTCACAAGTATTTATTATTTTCAATAAATTTCAAGCAATATCCAATATTTTTTTTCTATAACACTATTAATAGATGAAATTTACAGAAAATAACAAATCTCGGTGACTCTCATAACTCACTAACATTTATTATGATCAATGAAATTTTAAACAATTTTTGTCCCTTACCCTCTTTATTACCTGAAATTTGTTGAAAATTACAAATCTCGGTAATTCCTGCATTTCACTGAGATTTATTATTTTCAATCAAATTCAACAATAACAAATATTTTATTTATTCCTATTTATAGTTAAAATTCATTGAAAATTACAAATCTCGGTCACCTCCCGCATCTCACTAAGATTTATTATTTTCAATAAATTTCAAGCAATATCCAATATTTGTTTTTTATAACACTATTAATAGATGAAATTTATAGAAAATTACAAATCTCGGTGATTCTCATAACTCACTAAGTTTTTTTATGATCAATAAATTTCAAACAATTTTTGTCCCTAACCCTTTTTATTACCTGAAATTTGTTGAAAATTATAAATCTCGGTGACTCCCGCATTTCACTAGGATTTATTATTTTCAATCAAATTCGAGCAATAACAAATATTTTATCTATTCATATTTATAGTTGAAATTCATTGAAAATTACAAATCTCGGTGATCTCCCGCATCTCACTTAGATTTATTATTGTCAATAAATTTCAAGCAATATCCAATATTTTTTTCTATAACACTATTAATAGATGAAATTTATAGAAAATAACAATTCTCGGTGACTCTCATAACTCACAAAGATGTATTATGATCAATAAATTTCAAACAATTTTTGCCCCTAACCCTCTTTATTACCTGAAATTTGTTGAAAATTACAAATCTCGGTGACTCCCGCATTTCACTGAAATTTGTTATTTTCAATCAAATTCAACAATAACAAATATTTTATCTATTCCTATTTATAGTTGAAATTCATTGAAAATTACAAATCCCGGTGACCTCCTGCATCTCACTAAGATTTATTATTTTCAATAAATTTCAAGCAATATCTAATATTTTTTTTCTATAACACTATTAACAGATGAAATTTACAGAAAATAACAAATCTCGGTGACTCTCATAACTCACTAAGATTTGTTATGATCAATAAATTTCAAACAATTTTGTCCCTATCCCTATTTATTACCTGAAATTTGTTGAAAGTTACGAATCTCAGTGACTCCAACATTCATTGAGATTTATTATTTTCAATCAAATTCGAGCAATAACAAATATTTTATCTATTCCTATTTATAGTTGAAATACATTGCAAATAACAAATCTCGGGGATCTCCAGCATCTCACTAAGATTTATCATTTTCAATAAATTTCAAGCAATATCCAATATGTTTTTTCTATAACACTATTAATAGATGAAATTTACAGAAAATAACAAATCTCGGTGACTCTCCTAACTCACTAAGATTTATTATGATCATTGAAATTTCAAACAATTTTTGTCCCTAACCCTCTTTTTTACCTGAAATTTGTTGAAAATTTCAAATCTCGGTGACTCCCACTTTTTGAGATTTAATATTTTCAATCAAATTCCTGCAATAACAAATATTTTATTTATTCCTATTTATAGATGAAATTCATTGAAAATTACAAATCTCGGTGATCTCCCGTATCTCACTAAGATTTATTATTTTCAATAAATTTCAAGCAATATCCAATATTATTTTTGTATAACACTATTAATAGATGAATTTTACAGAAAATAACAAATCTCGGTGACTCTCATAACTCACTAAGATTTATTATTATCAATAATTTTCAAACGATTTTGTCCCTATGCCTCTTTATTACCTGAAATTTGTTGAAAGTTACAAATCTCGGTGACTCCAGCATTCATTGAGATTTATTATTTTCAATCAAATTCGAGCAATAACAAATATTTTATCTATTCCTTTCTATAGCTGAAATTCATTGAAAATTACAAATCTCGGTGATCTCCCGCATCTGCCTAAGATTTATTATTTTCAATAAATTTCAAGCAATATCCAATATTTTTTTTCTATAACACTATTAATAGATAAAATTTATAGAAAATAACAAATCTCGGTGACTCTCATAACTCACTAACATTTATTATGATCAATAAATTTCAAACAATTTTTGTCCCTAACACTCTTTATTACCTGAAATTTGTTGAAAATTACAAATCTCGGTGACTCCCACATTTCACTGAGATTTATTATTTTCAATCAAATTCGAGCAATAACAAATATTTTATCTATTCCTATTTATAGTTGAAATTCTTTGAAAATTACAAATCTCAGTGATCTCGCGCATCTCACAAGTATTTATTATTTTCAATAAATTTCAAGCAATATCCAATATTTTTTTTCTATAACACTATTAATAGATGAAATTTACAGAAAATAACAAATCTCGGTGACTCTCATAACTCACTAACATTTATTATGATCAATGAAATTTTAAACAATTTTTGTCCCTTACCCTCTTTATTACCTGAAATTTGTTGAAAATTACAAATCTCGGTAATTCCCGCATTTCACTGAGATTTATTATTTTCAATCAAATTCAACAATAACAAATATTTTATCTATTCCTATTTATACTTGAAATTCATCGAAAATTACAAATATCGGTTATCTCCTGCATCTCACTAAGATTTATTATTTTCAATAAATTTCAAGCAACATCCAATATTTTTTTCTATAATACTATTAATAAATGAAATTTGTAGAAAATAACAAATCTCGGTGACTCTCATAACTCACTAAGATTTATTATGATCATTCAAATTTCAAACAATTTTTGTCCATAACCCTCTTTTTTACCTGAAATTTGTTGAAAATTACAAATCTCGGTGACTCCCACTTTTTGAGATTTAATATTTTCAATCAAATTCGAGCAATAACAAATATTTAATTTATTCCTATTTATAGTTGAAATTCATTGAAAATTAATAATCTAGGTGATCTCCCGTATTTCACTAAGATTTATTATTTTCAATAAATTTCAAGCAATATCCAGTATTATTTTTCTATAACACTATTAATAGATGAAATTTACAGAAAATAACAAATCTCGGTGACTCTTATAACTCACTAAGATTTGTTATGATCAATAAATTTCAAACAATTTTGTCCCTAACCCTATTTATTACCTGAAATTTGTTGAAAGTTACGAATCTCGGTGACTCCAGCATTCATTGAGATTTATTATTTTCAATCAAATTCGAGCAATAACAAATATTTTATCTATTCCTATTTATAGTTGAAATTTATTGCAAATAACAAATCTCGGGGATCTCCAGCATCTCACTAAGATTTATCATTTTCTATAAATTTCAAGCAATATCCAATATGTTTTTTCTATAACACTATTAATAGATGAAATTTACAGAAAATAACAAATCTCGGTGACTCTCATAACTCACTAAGATTTATTATGATCATTGAAATTTCAAACAATTTTTGTCCCTAACCCTCTTTATTACTTGAAATTTATTGAAAATTATAAATCTCAGTGACTCCCGCATTTCACTGAGATTTATTCTTTTAAATCAAATTTGAGCAATAACAAATATTTTATCTATTCTTATTTATAGTTGAAATTCATCGAAAATTACAAATATCGGTTATCTCCTGCATCTCACTAAGATTTATTATTTTCAATAAATTTCAAGCAACATCCAATATTTTTTTCTATAATACTATTAATAAATGAAATTTGTAGAAAATAACAAATCTCGGTGACTCTCATAACTCACTAAGATTTATTATGATCATTCAAATTTCAAACAATTTTTGTCCATAACCCTCTTTTTTACCTGAAATTTGTTGAAAATTACAAATCTCGGTGACTCCCACTTTTTGAGATTTAATATTTTCAATTAAATTCGAGCAATAACAAATATTTAATTTATTCCTATTTATAGTTGAAATTCATTGAAAATTAATAATCTAGGTGATCTCCCGTATTTCACTAAGATTTATTATTTTCAATAAATTTCAAGCAATATCCAGTATTATTTTTCTATAACACTATTAATAGATGAAATTTACAGAAAATAACAAATCTCGGTGACTCTTATAACTCACTAAGATTTGTTATGATCAATAAATTTCAAACAATTTTGTCCCTAACCCTATTTATTACCTGAAATTTGTTGAAAGTTACGAATCTCGGTGACTCCAGCATTCATTGAGATTTATTATTTTCAATCAAATTCGAGCAATAACAAATATTTTATCTATTCCTATTTATAGTTGAAATTTATTGCAAATAACAAATCTCGGGGATCTCCAGCATCTCACTAAGATTTATCATTTTCTATAAATTTCAAGCAATATCCAATATTTTTTTTCTATAACACTATTAATAGATGAAATTTATAGAAAATAACAATTCTCGGTGACTCTCATAACTCACTAAGATGTATTATGATCAATAAATTTCAAACAACTTTTGCCCCTAACCCTCTTTATTACCTGAAATTTGTTGAAAATTACAAATCTCGGTGACTCCCGCATTTCACTGAAATTTATTATTTTCAATCAAATTCAACAATAACAAATATTTTATCTATTCCTATTTATAGTTGAAATTCATTGAAAATTACAAATCCCGGTGACCTCCTGCATCTCACTAAGATTTATTATTTTCAATAAATTTCAAGCAATATCTAATATTTTTTTTCTATAACACTATTAACAGATGAAATTTACAGAAAATAACAAATCTCGGTGACTCTCATAACTCACTAAGATTTGTTATGATCAATAAATTTCAAACAATTTTGTCCCTATCCCTATTTATTACCTGAAATTTGTTGAAAGTTACGAATCTCAGTGACTCCAACATTCATTGAGATTTATTATTTTCAATCAAATTCGAGCAATAACAAATATTTTATCTATTCCTATTTATAGTTGAAATTCATTGCAAATAACAAATCTCGGGGATCTCCAGCATCTCACTAAGATTTATCATTTTCAATAAATTTCAAGCAATATCCAATATGTTTTTTCTATAACACTATTAATAGATGAAATTTACAGAAAATAACAAATCTCGGTGACTCTCATAACTCACTAAGATTTATTATGATCATTGAAATTTCAAACAATTTTTGTCCCTAACCCTCTTTTTTACCTGAAATTTGTTGAAAATTTCAAATCTCGGTGACTCTCACTTTTTGAGATTTAATATTTTCAATCAAATTCCTGCAATAACAAATATTTTATTTATTCCTATTTATAAATGAAATTCATTGAAAATTACAAATCTCGGTGATCTCCCGTATCTCACTAAGATTTATTATTTTCAATAAATTTCAAGCAATATCCAATATTATTTTTCTATAACACTATTAATAGATGAACTTTACAGAAAATAACAAATCTCGGTGACTCTCATAACTCACTAAGATTTATTAGGATCGATGAAAATTCAAACAATTTTTGTCCCTAACCCTCTTTATTACCTGAAATTTGTTGAAAATTATAAATCTCAGTGACTCCCGCATTACACTGAGATTTATTATTTTCAATCAAATTCGAGCAATAACAAATATTTTATCTATTCCTTTCTATAGCTGAAATTCATTGAAAATTACAAATCTCGGTGATCTCCCGCATCTGCCTAAGATTTCTTATTTTCAATAAATTTCAAGCAATATCCAATATTTTTTTTCTATAACACTATTAATAGATGAAATTTATAGAAAATAACAAATCTCAGTGACACTCTTAACTCACTAAGATTTATTATGATCGATGAAATTTCAAACAATTTTTGTCCCTAACCCTCTTTATTACCTGAAATTTGTTGAAAATTACAAATCTCGGTGACTCCCGCATTTCACTAAGATTTATTATTTTCAATCAAATTCGAGCAATAACAAATATTTTATCTATTCCTATTTATAGTTAAAATTCATTGAAAATTACAAATCTCGGTCACCTCCCGCATCTCACTAAGATTTATTATTTTCAATAAATTTCAACCAATATCTAATATTTTTTTCTATAACACTTTTAATAGATGAAATTTACAGAAAATAACAAATCTCGGTGACTCTCATAACTCACTATGATTTATTATGATCGATGAAATTTCAAACAATTTTTGTCCCTAACCCTCTTTATTACCTGAAATTTGTTGAAAATTATAAATCTCGGTGACTCTCGCATTTCACTGAGATTTATTATTTTCAATCAAATTCGGGCAATAACAAATATTTTATCTATTCCTATTTATAGTTGGAATTCATTGAAAATTACAAATTTCGGTGATCTCCCGCATCTCACTAAGATTTATTATTTTCAACAAATTTCAAGCAATATCCAATATTTTTTTTCTATAACACTATTAATAGATGAAATTTACAGAAAATAACTAATCTCCGTGACTCTTATAACTCACTAAGATTTATTATGATCAATGAAATTTCAAACAATTTTTGTCCCTAACCCTCTTTATTACCTGAAATTTGTTGAAGATTATAAATCTAGGTGACACCCAGATTTCACTGAGATTTATTATTTTCAATCAAATTCGAGCAATAACAAATATTTTATGCATTCCTATATATAGTTGAAATTCATTGAAAATTACAAACCTCAGTGATCTCCCGCATCTCACTAAGATTTATTATTTTGAATAAATTTCAAGCAATATCCATTATTTTTTAACATAACGCTATTAATAAATGAAATTTATAGAAAATAACAAATATCAGTGACTCTCATAACTCACTAAGATTTATCATGATCAATAAATTTCAACCAATTTTGTCCCTAACCCTCTTTATTACCTGATATTTGTTGAAAATTATAAATCTGGGTGACTCCCGCATTTCACTGAGATTTATTATTTTCAATCAAATTCGAGCAATAACAAATATTTTATCTGTTCCTATTTATAGTTGAAATTCATTGAAAATTACAAATCTCGGTGATCTCCCGTATCTCACTAAGATTTATTATTTTCAATAAATTTCAAGCAATATCCAATATTATTTTTCTATAACACTATTAATAAATGAAATTTACAGAAAATAACAAATCTCGGTGACTCTCATAACTCACTAAGATTTATTATGATCAATGAAATTTCAAACAATTTATGTCCCTAACCCTCTTTTTTACCTGAAATTTGTTGAAAATTACAAATCTCGGTGACTCCCACTTTTTGAGATTTAATATTTTCAATCAAATTCGAGCAATAAAAAATATTTTATTTATTCCTATTTATAGTTGAAATTTATTGAAAATTACAAATCTCGGTGATCTCTCGCATCTCACTAAGATTTATTATTTTATATAAATTTCAAGCAGTATCCAATATTTTTTTTTCTATAACACTATTAATAGATGAAATTTATAGAAAATAACAAATCTTAGTGACTCTCATAACTCACTAAGATTTATTATGATCGATGAAATTTCAAACAATTTTTGTCCGTAACCCTCTCTGTTACCTGAAATTTGTTGAAAATTATAAATCTCGGTGACTCCTGCATTTCACTGAGATTTATTATTTTCATACAAATTCGAGCAATAACAAATATTTTATCTATTCATATTATAGTTGAAATTCATTGAAAATTACAAATCTCAGTGATCTCCCGCATCTCACTAAGATTTATTATTTTCAATAGATTTCAAGCAATATCCTATATTTTTTTCTATAACACTATTAATAGATTAAATTTATAGAAAATAACAAATCTCGGTGATTCTCATAACTCACTAAGACTTATTATGATCAATAAATTTCAAACATTTTTTGTCCCTAACCCTCTTTATTACCTGAAATTTTTTGAAAATTATAAATCTCGGTGACTCCCGCATTTCACTGAAATTTATTATTTTCAATCAAATTCAACAATAACAAAAATTTTATCTATTCCTATTTATTGTTGAAATTCATTGAAAATTACAAATCTTGGTGACCTCCCGCTTCTCACTAAGATTTATTATTTTCAATAAATTTCAAGTAATATCTAATTTTTTTTTCTATAACACTATTAATAGATGAAATTTACAAAAAAATAACAAATCTCGGTGACTCTCATTACTCACTAAGATTTATTATGATCGATGAAAATTCAATCAATTTTTGTCCCTAACCCTTTTTATTACCTGAAATATGTTGAAAATTATAAATCTCGGTGACTCCCGCATTTCACTGAGATTTATTATTTTCAATCAAATTCGAGCAATAACAAATATTTTATCTATTCCTATTTATAGTTGAAATTCATTGAAAATTACAAATCTCGCTGATCTCCCGCATCTCACTAAGATTTATTATTTTCAATAAATTTCAAGCAATATCCAATATTTTTTTTCTATAACACTATTAATAGATGAAATTTACAGAAAATAACAAATCTCGGTGACTCTCATAACTCACTAAAATTTATTATGATCAATGAATTTTTAAACAATTTTTGTCCCTTACCCTCTTTATTACTTAAAATTTGTTGAAAATTACAAATCTCGGTGACTCCCACTTTTTGAGATTTAACATTTTCAATCAAATTCGAGCAATAACAAATATTTTATCTATTCCTATTTATAGTTGAAATTCATCGAAAATTACAAATCTCGGTGATCTCCTGCATCTGACTAAGATTTAATATTTTCAATAAATTTCAAGCAACATCCAATAGTTTTTTCTATAATACTATTAATAAATGAAATTTACAGAAAATAACAAATCTCGATGACTCTCATAACTCACTAAGATTTATTATGATCAATGAAATTTCAAACAATTTATGTCCCTAACCCTCTTTTTTACCTGAAATTTGTTGAAAATTACAAATCTCGGTGACTCCCACTTTTTGAGATTTAATATTTTCAATCAAATTCGAGCAATAAAAAATATTTTATTTATTCCTATTTATAGTTGAAATTTATTGAAAATTACAAATCTCGGTGATCTACCGTATCTCACTAAGATTTTTTATTTTCAATAAATTTCAAGCAATATCCATTATTATTTTTCTATAACACTATTAATAGATGAAATTTACAGAAAATAACAAATCTCGGTGACTCTCATAACTCACTAAGATTTATTATGATCAATGAAATTTCAAACAATTTATGTCCCTAACCCTCTTTTTTACCTGAAATTTGTTGAAAATTACAAATCTCGGTGACTCCCACTTTTTGAGATTTAATATTTTCAATCAAATTCGAGCAATAAAAAATATTTTATTTATTCCTATTTATAGTTGAAATTTATTGAAAATTACAAATCTCGGTGATCTCTCGCATCTCACTAAGATTTATTATTTTATATAAATTTCAAGCAGTATCCAATATTTTTTTTTCTATAACACTATTAATAGATGAAATTTATAGAAAATAACAAATCTTAGTGACTCTCATAACTCACTAAGATTTATTATGATCGATGAAATTTCAAACAATTTTTGTCCGTAACCCTCTCTGTTACCTGAAATTTGTTGAAAATTATAAATCTCGGTGACTCCTGCATTTCACTGAGATTTATTATTTTCATACAAATTCGAGCAATAACAAATATTTTATCTATTCATATTATAGTTGAAATTCATTGAAAATTACAAATCTCAGTGATCTCCCGCATCTCACTAAGATTTATTATTTTCAATAGATTTCAAGCAATATCCTATATTTTTTTCTATAACACTATTAATAGATTAAATTTATAGAAAATAACAAATCTCGGTGATTCTCATAACTCACTAAGACTTATTATGATCAATAAATTTCAAACATTTTTTGTCCCTAACCCTCTTTATTACCTGAAATTTTTTGAAAATTATAAATCTCGGTGACTCCCGCATTTCACTGAAATTTATTATTTTCAATCAAATTCAACAATAACAAAAATTTTATCTATTCCTATTTATTGTTGAAATTCATTGAAAATTACAAATCTTGGTGACCTCCCGCTTCTCACTAAGATTTATTATTTTCAATAAATTTCAAGTAATATCTAATTTTTTTTTCTATAACACTATTAATAGATGAAATTTACAAAAAAATAACAAATCTCGGTGACTCTCATTACTCACTAAGATTTATTATGATCGATGAAAATTCAATCAATTTTTGTCCCTAACCCTTTTTATTACCTGAAATATGTTGAAAATTATAAATCTCGGTGACTCCCGCATTTCACTGAGATTTATTATTTTCAATCAAATTCGAGCAATAACAAATATTTTATCTATTCCTATTTATAGTTGAAATTCATTGAAAATTACAAATCTCGCTGATCTCCCGCATCTCACTAAGATTTATTATTTTCAATAAATTTCAAGCAATATCCAATATTTTTTTTCTATAACACTATTAATAGATGAAATTTACAGAAAATAACAAATCTCGGTGACTCTCATAACTCACTAAAATTTATTATGATCAATGAATTTTTAAACAATTTTTGTCCCTTACCCTCTTTATTACTTAAAATTTGTTGAAAATTACAAATCTCGGTGACTCCCACTTTTTGAGATTTAACATTTTCAATCAAATTCGAGCAATAACAAATATTTTATCTATTCCTATTTATAGTTGAAATTCATCGAAAATTACAAATCTCGGTGATCTCCTGCATCTGACTAAGATTTAATATTTTCAATAAATTTCAAGCAACATCCAATAGTTTTTTCTATAATACTATTAATAAATGAAATTTACAGAAAATAACAAATCTCGATGACTCTCATAACTCACTAAGATTTATTATGATCAATGAAATTTCAAACAATTTATGTCCCTAACCCTCTTTTTTACCTGAAATTTGTTGAAAATTACAAATCTCGGTGACTCCCACTTTTTGAGATTTAATATTTTCAATCAAATTCGAGCAATAAAAAATATTTTATTTATTCCTATTTATAGTTGAAATTTATTGAAAATTACAAATCTCGGTGATCTACCGTATCTCACTAAGATTTTTTATTTTCAATAAATTTCAAGCAATATCCATTATTATTTTTCTATAACACTATTAATAGATGAAATTTACAGAAAATAACAAATCTCGGTGACTCTCATAACTCACTAAGATTTATTATGATCAATGAAATTTCAAACAATTTATGTCCCTAACCCTCTTTTTTACCTGAAATTTGTTGAAAATTACAAATCTCGGTGACTCCCACTTTTTGAGATTTAATATTTTCAATCAAATTCGAGCAATAAAAAATATTTTATTTATTCCTATTTATAGTTGAAATTTATTGAAAATTACAAATCTCGGTGATCTCTCGCATCTCACTAAGATTTATTATTTTATATAAATTTCAAGCAGTATCCAATATTTTTTTTTCTATAACACTATTAATAGATGAAATTTATAGAAAATAACAAATCTTAGTGACTCTCATAACTCACTAAGATTTATTATGATCGATGAAATTTCAAACAATTTTTGTCCGTAACCCTCTCTGTTACCTGAAATTTGTTGAAAATTATAAATCTCGGTGACTCCTGCATTTCACTGAGATTTATTATTTTCATACAAATTCGAGCAATAACAAATATTTTATCTATTCATATTATAGTTGAAATTCATTGAAAATTACAAATCTCAGTGATCTCCCGCATCTCACTAAGATTTATTATTTTCAATAGATTTCAAGCAATATCCTATATTTTTTTCTATAACACTATTAATAGATTAAATTTATAGAAAATAACAAATCTCGGTGATTCTCATAACTCACTAAGACTTATTATGATCAATAAATTTCAAACATTTTTTGTCCCTAACCCTCTTTATTACCTGAAATTTTTTGAAAATTATAAATCTCGGTGACTCCCGCATTTCACTGAAATTTATTATTTTCAATCAAATTCAACAATAACAAAAATTTTATCTATTCCTATTTATTGTTGAAATTCATTGAAAATTACAAATCTTGGTGACCTCCCGCTTCTCACTAAGATTTATTATTTTCAATAAATTTCAAGTAATATCTAATTTTTTTTTCTATAACACTATTAATAGATGAAATTTACAAAAAAATAACAAATCTCGGTGACTCTCATTACTCACTAAGATTTATTATGATCGATGAAAATTCAATCAATTTTTGTCCCTAACCCTTTTTATTACCTGAAATATGTTGAAAATTATAAATCTCGGTGACTCCCGCATTTCACTGAGATTTATTATTTTCAATCAAATTCGAGCAATAACAAATATTTTATCTATTCCTATTTATAGTTGAAATTCATTGAAAATTACAAATCTCGCTGATCTCCCGCATCTCACTAAGATTTATTATTTTCAATAAATTTCAAGCAATATCCAATATTTTTTTTCTATAACACTATTAATAGATGAAATTTACAGAAAATAACAAATCTCGGTGACTCTCATAACTCACTAAAATTTATTATGATCAATGAATTTTTAAACAATTTTTGTCCCTTACCCTCTTTATTACTTAAAATTTGTTGAAAATTACAAATCTCGGTGACTCCCACTTTTTGAGATTTAACATTTTCAATCAAATTCGAGCAATAACAAATATTTTATCTATTCCTATTTATAGTTGAAATTCATCGAAAATTACAAATCTCGGTGATCTCCTGCATCTGACTAAGATTTAATATTTTCAATAAATTTCAAGCAACATCCAATAGTTTTTTCTATAATACTATTAATAAATGAAATTTACAGAAAATAACAAATCTCGATGACTCTCATAACTCACTAAGATTTATTATGATCAATGAAATTTCAAACAATTTATGTCCCTAACCCTCTTTTTTACCTGAAATTTGTTGAAAATTACAAATCTCGGTGACTCCCACTTTTTGAGATTTAATATTTTCAATCAAATTCGAGCAATAAAAAATATTTTATTTATTCCTATTTATAGTTGAAATTTATTGAAAATTACAAATCTCGGTGATCTACCGTATCTCACTAAGATTTTTTATTTTCAATAAATTTCAAGCAATATCCATTATTATTTTTCTATAACACTATTAATAGATGAAATTTACAGAAAATAACAAATCTCGGTGACTCTCATAACTCACTAAGATTTATTATGATCAATGAAATTTCAAACAATTTATGTCCCTAACCCTCTTTTTTACCTGAAATTTGTTGAAAATTACAAATCTCGGTGACTCCCACTTTTTGAGATTTAATATTTTCAATCAAATTCGAGCAATAAAAAATATTTTATTTATTCCTATTTATAGTTGAAATTTATTGAAAATTACAAATCTCGGTGATCTCTCGCATCTCACTAAGATTTATTATTTTATATAAATTTCAAGCAGTATCCAATATTTTTTTTTCTATAACACTATTAATAGATGAAATTTATAGAAAATAACAAATCTTAGTGACTCTCATAACTCACTAAGATTTATTATGATCGATGAAATTTCAAACAATTTTTGTCCGTAACCCTCTCTGTTACCTGAAATTTGTTGAAAATTATAAATCTCGGTGACTCCTGCATTTCACTGAGATTTATTATTTTCATACAAATTCGAGCAATAACAAATATTTTATCTATTCATATTATAGTTGAAATTCATTGAAAATTACAAATCTCAGTGATCTCCCGCATCTCACTAAGATTTATTATTTTCAATAGATTTCAAGCAATATCCTATATTTTTTTCTATAACACTATTAATAGATTAAATTTATAGAAAATAACAAATCTCGGTGATTCTCATAACTCACTAAGACTTATTATGATCAATAAATTTCAAACATTTTTTGTCCCTAACCCTCTTTATTACCTGAAATTTTTTGAAAATTATAAATCTCGGTGACTCCCGCATTTCACTGAAATTTATTATTTTCAATCAAATTCAACAATAACAAAAATTTTATCTATTCCTATTTATTGTTGAAATTCATTGAAAATTACAAATCTTGGTGACCTCCCGCTTCTCACTAAGATTTATTATTTTCAATAAATTTCAAGTAATATCTAATTTTTTTTTCTATAACACTATTAATAGATGAAATTTACAAAAAAATAACAAATCTCGGTGACTCTCATTACTCACTAAGATTTATTATGATCGATGAAAATTCAATCAATTTTTGTCCCTAACCCTTTTTATTACCTGAAATATGTTGAAAATTATAAATCTCGGTGACTCCCGCATTTCACTGAGATTTATTATTTTCAATCAAATTCGAGCAATAACAAATATTTTATCTATTCCTATTTATAGTTGAAATTCATTGAAAATTACAAATCTCGCTGATCTCCCGCATCTCACTAAGATTTATTATTTTCAATAAATTTCAAGCAATATCCAATATTTTTTTTCTATAACACTATTAATAGATGAAATTTACAGAAAATAACAAATCTCGGTGACTCTCATAACTCACTAAAATTTATTATGATCAATGAATTTTTAAACAATTTTTGTCCCTTACCCTCTTTATTACTTAAAATTTGTTGAAAATTACAAATCTCGGTGACTCCCACTTTTTGAGATTTAACATTTTCAATCAAATTCGAGCAATAACAAATATTTTATCTATTCCTATTTATAGTTGAAATTCATCGAAAATTACAAATCTCGGTGATCTCCTGCATCTGACTAAGATTTAATATTTTCAATAAATTTCAAGCAACATCCAATAGTTTTTTCTATAATACTATTAATAAATGAAATTTACAGAAAATAACAAATCTCGATGACTCTCATAACTCACTAAGATTTATTATGATCAATGAAATTTCAAACAATTTATGTCCCTAACCCTCTTTTTTACCTGAAATTTGTTGAAAATTACAAATCTCGGTGACTCCCACTTTTTGAGATTTAATATTTTCAATCAAATTCGAGCAATAAAAAATATTTTATTTATTCCTATTTATAGTTGAAATTTATTGAAAATTACAAATCTCGGTGATCTACCGTATCTCACTAAGATTTTTTATTTTCAATAAATTTCAAGCAATATCCATTATTATTTTTCTATAACACTATTAATAGATGAAATTTACAGAAAATAACAAATCTCGGTGACTCTCATAACTCACTAAGATTTATTATGATCAATAAATTTCAAACAATTTTGTCCCTATCCCTCTTTATTACCTGAAATTTGTTGAAAGTTACAAATCTCGGTGACTCCAGCATTCATTGAGATTTATTATTTTCAATCAAATTCGAGCAATAACAAATATTTTATCCATTCCTTTTTATAGCTGAAATTCAATGAAAATTACAAATCTCGGGGATCTGCCGCATCTGCCTAAGATTTATTATTTTCAATAAATTTCAAGCAATTTCCAATATTATTTTTCTATAACACTATTAATAGATAAAATTTATAGAAAATAGCAAATCTCGGTGACTCTCATAACTCACTAAGATTTATTATGATCAATGAAATTTCAAACAATTTTTGTCCCTAACCCTATTTTATTACCTGAAATTTGTTGAAAATTATAAATCTAGGTAACTCCCACATTTCACTGAGATTTATTATTTTCAATCAAATTCGAGCAATAACAAATATTATATGTATTCCTATATATAGTTGAAATTCATTGAAATTTACAAATCTCGATGATCTCCCGCATCTCACTAAGATTTATTATTCTGAATAAATTTCAAGCAATATTCATTATTTTTTAACATAACATTATTAATAAATGAAATTTATAGAAAATAACAAATCTCAGTGACTCTCATAACTCACTAAGATTTATCATGATCAATAAATTTCAAACAATTTTGTCCCTAACCCTCTTTATCAGTGTTTTAAAACCCGGACCGACCCGGCCGGTCGGACCGGTCGGACCGGGAACCGGTGGTCCAGCCGGTCCGAATCTGAAGTTGGATCGGTTATGCAGTCGACTCGTTTCAAACCGGATTGAACCGGTCAATTTTCCGGTTCAACCGGTGAACCGGTGGGTCAAACCGGTTCAACCACTTTTTTTTTTTTTTTTTTTTAAAAAAATTTTAAGGGACCATAAATCACAAAAATAATAATGAAAATTGAATCTCTTAATGAAAAAGCAAGGAGTCTTATTAAATATAACAATGACTACTTCTTCTAATATATTTGTTTGCAATATATACAACTTAAATAACTTTTATAATATATTATTAATTTTAAATTATATATTTAATAATTCAATATCTATGTAAATATTACATATATTATTTTGTGATATTAATTGCAAGCATATTATATATGTACATATTATTTATATTTTTAATTTGTATTAATATACCGTTTAACATGTAATTTTTTTATATATTTTTTTACAAAATAAAAATAAAAATAATTTTAAATAAGATAAAATAATTTAAATTTAAAATAAGATATGAATTTATTAAAATTTAGAAGTATAAATATATTTAATATGAATATTTTTTAATAAAAATAAATAAAAATCGAGTCATGCGGTTCAACCAGTGACCCACCGGTTCAACCTTTGACCCACTGACCCAATACCTTAACCGGTTCGATGACCGGTCCGGTTTTTAAAACTATGCTCTTTATTACCTGAAATTTGTTGAAAATTATAAATCTCGGTGACTCCCGCATTTCACTTAGATTTATTATTTTCAATCAAATTCGAGCAATAACAAATATTTTATCTGTTCCTATTTATAGCTGAAATTCATTGAAAATTACAAATATCAGTGATCTCTCGCATCTCACTAAGATTTATTATTTTCAATAAATTTCAAGTAGTATCCAATATTTTTTTTTCTATAACACTATTAATAGATGAAATTTATAGAAAATAACAAATCTCAGTGACTCTCATAACTCACTAAGATTTATTATGATCGATGAAATTTCGAACAATTTTTGTCCCTAACCCTCTTTATTACCTGAAATTTGTTGAAAATTACAAATCTCGGGGACTCCCGCTTTTCACTTAGATTTATTATTTTCAATCAAATTCGAGCAATAACAAATATTTTATCTATTCCACTTTAAAGTTGAAATTCATTGAAAATTACAAATCTTGTTGATCTCCCGCATCTTGCTAAGATTTATTATTTTCAATAAATTTCAAGCAATATCCAATATTTTTTTTCTACAACACTCTTAATAGAAGAAATTTACAGAAAATAACAAATCTCGGTGACTCTCATAACTCACTAAGATTTATTATGATCAATGAAATTTCAAACAATTTTAGTCCCTAACCCTCTTTATTTCCTGAAATTTGTTGAAAATTACAAATCTCGGTGACTCTCGCTTTTCTTGAGATTTAGCATTTTCAATCAAATTCGAGCAATAACAAATATTTTATCTATTCCTATTTATAGTTGAAATTCATTGAAAATTAAAAATCTCGGTAATCTCCCGCATCTCCCTAAGATTTATTATTTTCAATAAATTTCAAGCAATAGCCAATATTTTTTTCTCTAACACAATTAATAGATGAAATTTATAGAGAATAACAAATCTCAATGAGTCCAACAACTCAATATAATATATTATGATGAATAAATTTCAAACAATTTTTGTCCCTAACACACTTTATTACTTGAAATTTGTTGAAAATTACAAATCTCAGTGATTTCTGCATCTCACTAGGATTTATTATGATCAATGAAATTTCAAACAATTTTTGTCCCTAACCCTCTTTATTACCTGAAATTGGTTGAAAATTACAAATCTCGGTGACTCCCACTTTTTGAGATTTAATATTTTCAATCAAATTCGAGCAATAACAAATATTTTATCTATTCCTATTTATAGTTGTAATTCATTGAAAATTACAAATCTCGGTGATCTCCCGCATCTCACTAAGATATATTATTTTCAATAAATTTCAAACCACATCCAATATTTTTTTTCTATAATACTATTAATAAATGAAATTTACAGAAAATAACAAATATTAGTGACTCTCATAAGTCACCAATATTTATTATGATCAAGGAAATTTCAAACAATTTTTCTCCCTAACCCTCTTTATTACATGAAATTTGTTGAAAATTACAAATCTCGGTGACTCCCACTTTTTGAGATTTAATATTTTCAATCAAATTCGAGCAATAACAAATATTTTATCTATTCCTATTTATAGTTGAAATTCATTGAAAATTACAAATCTCGGTGATCTACCGTATCTCACTAAGATTTATTATTTTCAATAAATTTCAAGCAATATCCAATATCAAGCAACATCCAATATTTTTTTCTATAATACTATTAATAAATGAAATTTACAGAAAATAACAAATCTCGGTGACTCTCATAACTCACTAAGATTTACTATGATCAATGAAATTTCAAACAATTTTCGTCCCTAACCATCTTTATTACCTGAAATTTGTTGAAAATTACAAATCTCGGTGACTCCCGCATTTCACTGAGATTTATTATTTTCAATCAAATTCGAGCAATATTAATTATTTTATCTATTCCTATCTATAGTTGAAATTCATTGAAAATTACAAATCTCGGTGATCTCCCACATCTCACAAAAATTTATTATTTTCAATAAATTTCAAGCAATATCCAACATTTTTTTTCTATAATACTATTAATAGATGAAATTTACAGAAAATAACAAATCTCGGTGACTCTCATAACTCACTAAGATTTATTATGATCAATGACATTTCAAACAATTTTTGTCCCTAACCCTCTTTATTACCTGAAATTTGTTGAAAATTACAAATCTCGGTGACTCCCGCTTTTCACTTAGATTTATTATTTCCAATCAAATTCGAGTAATAACAAATATTTTATCTATTCCTATTTATAGCTAAAATTTATTAAAAATTAAAAATCTTGGTGATCTCCCGCATCTCACTAAGTTTTATTATTTTCAATAAATTTCAAGCAATATCCAACATTTTTTTTTCTATAATACTATTAATAGATGAAATTTACAGAAAATAACAAATCTCGGTGACTCTCATAACTCACTAAGATTTATTATGATCAATGACATTTCAAACAATTTTTGTCCCTAACCCTCTTTATTACCTAAAATTTGTTGAAAATTACAAATCTCGGGGACTCCCGCTTTTCACTTAGATTTATTATTTCCAATCAAATTCGAGCAATAACAAATATTTTATCTATTCCACTTTAAAGTTGAAATTCATTGAAAATTACAAATCTCGTTGATCTCCTGCATCTCGCTAAGATTTATTATTTTCAATAAATTTCAAGCAATATCCAATATTTTTTTTTCTACAACACTCTTAATAGAAGAAATTTACAGAAAATAACAAATCTCGGTGACTCTCATAACTCACTAAGATTTATTATGATCAATGAAATTTCAAACAATTTTAGTCCCTAACCCTCTTTATTTCCTGAAATTTGTTGAAAATTACAAATCTCGGTGACTCTCGCTTTTCTTGAGATTTAACATTTTCAATCAAATTCGAGCAATAACAAATATTTTATCTATTCCTATTTATAGTTGAAATTCATTGAAAATTAAAAATCTCGGTAATCTCCCGCATCTCCCTAAGATTTATTATTTTCAATAAATTTCAAGCAATAGCCAATATTTTTTTCTCTAACACAATTAATAGATGAAATTTATAGAGAATAACAAATCTCAATGAGTCCAACAACTCAATATAATATATTATGATGAATAAATTTCAAACAATTTTTGTCCCTAACACACTTTATTACCTGAAATTTGTTGAAAATTACAAATCTCAGTGACTTCTGCATCTCACTAAGATTTATTATGGTAACTAAAATTAAAGTAATATCAAATATTTTGTCCATCGGTATTTATAGTTGAAATTCATTGAAAATTACAAATCTCGGTGATCTCCCGCATCTCACAAAGATTATTTTGAATTAATTTCAAGCAATATCCAACATTTTCTTCTATAACACTATTAATAGATGCAATTTATAGAAAATAACAAATCTTAGTGAGTCTCATAACTCACTAAGATTTATTATGAACAATAAATTTCAAACAATTTTGTCCCTAACCCTCTTTATTACCTGAAATTTGTTGAAAATTACAAATTTCGGTGACTCCCACATTTCACTAAGATTTATTATTTTCAATCAACTTCGAGCAATAACAAATATTTTATCTATTCCTATTTATAGTTGAAATTCATTAAAAATTACAAATCTCGGTGATCTCCCACATCTCACTAAGATTTATTATTTTCAATAAATTTCAAGCAATATCCAATATTTTTTTCTATAACACTATTAATAGATGAAATTTATAGAAAATAACAAATCTCAATGACTCTCATAACTCACTAAGATTTATTATGATCAATGAAATTTCAAACAATTTTTGTCCCTAACCCTCTTTCTTACCATAAATTTGTTGAAAATTACAAATCTCAGTGACTCCCGCTTTTCACTGAGATTTAATATTTTCAAACAAATTCTAACAAATATTTGATCTATTCTTATTTATAGTTGAAATTCATTGAAAATTACAAATCTCGAAGATCTCCCGCATCTCACAAAGATTTATTATTTTCAATAAATTTCAAGCAGTATCCAATATTTTTTTGTATAACACTATCAATAGATGAAATTTACAGAAAATAGCAAATCTCGGTGACTCTCACAACTCACTAAGATTTATTATGATCAATGAAATTTCAAACAATTTTTGTCCCTAACCCTCTTTATTACCTGAAATTTGTTGAAAATTACAAATCTCGGTGACTCCCGCATTTCACTGAGATTTATTTTTTTCGATCAAATTCGAGCACTAACAAATATTTTATCTGTTCCTATTTATAGCTGAAATTTATTGAAAATTACAAATCTCGGTGATCTCCCGCATCTCACTAAGATTTATTATTTTCAAAAAATTTCAAGCAATAGCCAATATTTTTTTCTCTGACACAATTAATAGATGCAATTTATAGAGAATAACAAATCTCATTGAGTCCAACAACTCAATAGAATATATTATCGTGAATAAATTTCATACAATTTTTGTCCCTAACACATTTTATTACCTGAAATTTGTTAAAAATTACAAATCTCTGTGACTTCTGCATCTCACTAAGATTTTTTATTTTAAATAAAATTCAAGTAATATCATATATTTTGTCCATCGGTATTTATAGTTGAAATTCATTGAAAATTACAAATCTCGATTGTCTCCCGCATCTCACTAAGATTTATTATTTTGAATAAATTTCAAACAATTTTGTCCCTAACCCTCTTTATTACCTGAAATTTGTTGAAAATTACACATCTCGGTGACTCTCACATTTCAATGAGATTTATTATTGTCAATCAAATTCGAGTAATAACAAATATTTTGTCTATTCTTATTTATAGCTGAAATTCATTAAAAATTACAAATCTCGGTGATCTCCCGCATCTCACTAAGATTTATTATTTTCAATAAATTTCAAGCAATATCCAAAAAAAATTTCTATAACTCTATTAATAGATGAAATTTATAGAAAATAAAAAATCTCGGTGACTCTCATAACTCACTAAGATTTACTATGATCAATAAATTTCAAACAATTTTTGTCCCTAACACTCATTATTACCTGAAATTTGTTGAAAATTTCAAATGTTGGTGACTCCCGCATTTCCCTGAGATTTATTATTTTCAATCAAAATCAAGCAATAACAAATATTTTATCTATTCCTATTTATAGCTTAAATTCATTGAAAATTACAAATCTTAGTGATCTCCCGCATCTCACTAAGACTTATTATTTTCAATAAATTTCAAGCAATATCCAATATTTTTTTCTATAACACTATTAATAGATGAAATTTATAGAAAAAAAGAAATCTCATTGACTCTCATAACTCACTAAGATTTATTATGATCAATAATTTTCAAATAATTTTTGTCCCTAACCCTCTTTATTACCTGAAATTTGTTGAAAACTACAAATCTCGGTGACTCTCACATTTCAGAGGGATTTATTATTTTCAAGAAAAATCAAGCAATAACAAATAATTTCTCTATTCCTATTTATAGTTGAAATTCATTGGAGATTACAAATCTTGGTGATATCCTGCATCTCACTGAGATTTGTTATTTTCAACAAATTTCAAGCAATAGCCAACATTTTTTTCTCTAACACAATTAATTGATGAAATTTACAGAGAATAACAAATCTCAATGACTCCAACAACTTACTATGATTTATTATGATCAATAAATTTCAAACAATTTTTGTCCCTAACACACTTTATTACCTGAAATTTGTTGAAAATTACAACTCTCAGTGACTTCTCACTAATATTTATTATTTTAAATAAAATTCAAGTAATATCAAATATTTTGTCCATCGGTATTTATAGTTGAAGTTCATTGAAAATTACAAATCTCGGTGATCTCCCGCATCTCACTAAGATTTATTATTTTCAATAAATTTCAAGCAATATACAATATTTTTTTTCGATAACACTATTAATAGACGAAATTTACAGAAAATAACAAATCTCGATGACTCTCACAACTCACTAAGATTTATTCTGATCAATGAAATTTCAAACAATTTTTGTCCCTAACCCTCTTTATTAAATAAAATTTTTAAAAATTACAAATCTCGGTGACTCCCGCATTTCACCGAGATTTATTATTTCCAATCAAATTTGAGCAATAACAATTATTTTATCTATTCCTATTTATAGTTGAAAATCATTGAAAAATACAAATCTCAGTGATCTCCCGCATCTCACAAAAATTTATTATTTTCAATAAATTTCAAACAATATCCAATATTTTTTTCTATGACACTATTAATAGATGAAATTTATAGAAAATAACAAATCTCAGTGACTCTCATAACACTAAGATATATTATGATCAATAAATTTCAAACAATTTTTGTCCCTAACCCTCTTTCTTACCTGAAATTTGTTGAAAATTACAAATCTCGGTGACTCTCGCATTTCATTGAGATTTAATATTTTCTATCAAATTCGAGCAATAACAAATATTTTATCTATTCCTATTTATAGTTGAAATTCATTGAAAATTACAAATCTCGGTGATCTCCCGCATCTCACTAAGATTTATTTTTTTCAATAAATTTCAAGCAATATCCAATATTTTTTTTCTATAATACTATTAATAGATGAAATTTAAAGAAAATAACAAATCTCGATGACTCTCATAACTCACTAAAATTTATTATGGTCAATGAAATTTCAATCAATTTTTGTCCCTAACCCTCTTTATTACCAGAAATTTGTTGAAAATTACAAATCTCGGTGACTTCCGCTTTTCACTGAGATTTAATATTTTCAATCAAATTCGAGCAATAACAAATATGTTATCTATTCCTATTTATAGTTGAAATTCATTGAAAATTACAAATTTCGGTGATCTCCAGCATCTCACTAAGATTTATTATTTTCAATAAATTTCAAGCAATATCCAATATTTTTTTCTATTACACTATTAATAGATGAAATTTACAGAAAATAACAAATCTCGATAACTCTCATAACTCACTTAGAATTATTATGATCAATGAAATTTCAAACAACTTTTGTCCCTAACCGTCTTTATTACCTGAAATTTGTTGAAAATTACAAATCTCGGTGACTCTTGCTTTTCACTGAGATTTATTATTTTCAATCTAATTCAAGCAATAAGAATATTTTATCTATTCCTATTTATAGTTGAAATTCATTGAAAATTACATATCTCGGTGATCTCCCGCATCTCACTAAGATTTATTATTTTGAATAAATTTCAAGCAATATCCAATATTTTTTTTTATAACCCTATTAATAGATGAATTTTACAAAAAATAACAAATCTCGGTGACTCTCATAACTCTCTAAGATTTATTATGATCAATAAATTTCAAACAATTTTGTCCCTAACACTTCTTATTACCTGAAATTTGTTGAAAATTACAAATCTCGGTGACTCCAGCATTTTACTCAGATTTATTATTTTCAATCAAATTCGAGCAATAACAAATATTTTATCTATTCCTTTTTATAGCTGAAATTAATTAAAAATTACAAATCTCGTTGATCTCCCGCATCTCCTAAGATTTATTATTTTCAATAAATTTCAAGCAATATCTAGTATTTTTTTTCTATAACACTATTAATAGATAAAATTTATAGAAAATAACAACACTCGATGACTCTCATAACTCACTAAGATTTATGATGATTAATAAATTTCAAACAATTTTTGTCCCTAACACTCTTTATTACCTGAAATTTGTTGAAAATTACAAATCTCGGTGACTTTCGCTTTTCACTGAGATTTAATATTTTCAATCAAATTCGAGCAATAACAAATATTTTATCTATTCCTATTTATAGTTGAAATTCATTGAAAATTACAAATCTCGGTGATCTCCCGCATCTCACTAAGATTTATTATTTTCAATAAATTTCAAGCAATATCCAATATTTTTTTTCTATCACTATTAATAGATGAAATTTACAGAAAACAACAAATCTCGGTGACTCTCATAACTCACCAAGATTTATTATGATCAATGAAATTTCAAACAATATTTGTCCCTAACCCTCTTTATTACCTGAAATTTGTTGAAAATTAAAAATCTCGGTGACTTCCACTTTTCACTGAGATTTAATATTTTCAATCAAATTCGAGTAATAACAAATATTTTATCTATTCCTATTTATAGTTGAAATTCATTGAAAATTACAAATTTCGGTGATCTCCAGCATCTCACTAAGATTTATTATTTTCAATAAATTTCAAGCAATATCTAATATTTTTTTCTATAACACTATTAGTAGATGAAATTTACAGAAAATAACAAATCTCGGTGACTCTCATAACTCACTAAGAATTATTATGATCAATGAAATTTCAAACAACTTTTGTCCCTAACCCTCTTTATTACCTGAAATTTGTTGAAAATTACAAATCTCGGTGACTCCCGCTTTTCACTGAGATTTATTATTTTCAATAAAATTCAAGCAATAACAAATATTTTATCTATTCCTATTTATAGTTGAAATTCATTGAAAATTACAAATCTCGGTGATCTCCCGCATGTCACTAAGATTTATTATTTTCAATAAATTTCAAGCAATAGCCAATATTTTTTCCTTTAACACTATGAATAGATGAAATTTATGGAGAATAACAAATCTCAATGACTCCAACAACTCAACAGGATTTATTATGATGGATAAATTTCAAACAATTTTTGTCCCTAACACACTTTATTACCTGAAATTTGTTGAAAATTACAAATCTCAGTGATTTCTGCATCTCACTAAGATTTCTTATTTTAAATAAAATTCAAGTAATATCAAATATTTTGTCCATTGGTATTTATAGTTCAAAAATTACTTGAAAATTACAAATCTCGGTGATCTCCCGCATCTCATTAAGATTTATTATTTTGAATAAATTTCAAGCAATATCCAATATTATTTTTCTATAACACTATTAATAAATGAAATTTATAGAAAATAACAAATCTCAGTATGTCTCATAACACTATGATTTATTATGATCAACAAATTTCAAACAATTTTTTTCCTAACCCTCTTTATTACCTGAAATTTGTTGAAAATTACAAATCTCGGTGACTCCCGCATTTCACTGAGATTTATTATTTTCAATTAAATTCGAACAATAACAAATATTTTATCTATTCCTATTTATAGCTAAAATTTATTGAAAATTACAAATCTTGGGGATCTCCAGCATCTCACTAAGATTTATTATTTTCAATAAATTTCAAGCAATATCCAATATTTTTTTTCTATAACACTATTAATAGATGAAATTTATAGAAAATAACGAATCTCGGTGACTCTCATAACTCACTAAGATTTATTATGATCAATAACTTTCAAACAATTTTTGTCCCTAACCCTCTTTCTTACATGAAATTTGATGAAAATTACAAATCTCGGTGACTCCCGCATTTCATTGAGATTTATTATTTTCAATAAATTTCAAGCAATATCCAATATTTTTTTTTCTATAATACTATTAATAGATGAAATTTACAGAAAATAACAAATCTCGATGACTCTCATAACTCACTAAGATTTATTATGGTCAATGAAATTTCAATCAATTTTTGTCCCTAACCCTCTTTATTACCAGAAATTTGTTGAAAATTACAAATCTCGTTGACTTCCGCTTTTCACTGAGATTTAATATTTTCAATCAAATTCGAGCAATAACAAATATTTTATCTATTCCTATTTATAGTTGAAATTCATTGAAAATTACAAATTTCGGTGATCTCCAGCATCTCACTAAGATTTATTATTTTCAATAAATTTCATCCAATATCCAATATTTTTTTCTATTTCACTATTAATAGATAAAAATTACAGAAAATAACAAATCTCGATGACTCTCATAACTCACTAAAAATTATTATGATCAATGAAATTTCAAAAACATTTGTCCCTAATCGTCTTTATTACCTGAAATTTGTTGAAAATTACAAATCTCGGTGACTCCCGCTTTTCGCTGAGATTTATTATTTTCAATAAAATTCGAGCAATAACAAATATTTTATCTATTCCTACTTATAGTTGAAATTCATTGAAAATTACAAATTTCGGTGATCTCCCGCATCTCCCTAAGATTTATTATTTTCAATAAATTTCAAGCAATATCTAATATTTTTTTTCTATAACACTATTAATAGATAAAATTTATAGAAAATAACAACACTCGATTACTCTCATAACTCACTAAGATTTATGATGATTAATAAATTTCAAACAATTTTTGTCCCTAACACTCTTTACTACCTGAAATTTGTTGAAAATTAAAAATCTCGGTGACTTCCGCTTTTCACTGAGATTTAATATTTTCAATCAAATTCGAGCAATAACAAATATTTTATCTATTCCTATTTATAGTTGAAATTCATTGAAAATTACAAATTTCGGTGATCTCCAGCATCTCACTAAGATTTATTATTTTCAATAAATTTCAGGCAATATCCAATATTTTTTTCTATAACACTATTAGTAGATGAAATTTACAGAAAATAACAAATCTCGGTGACTCTCATAACTCACTAAGAATTATTATGATCAATGAAATTTCAAACAATTTTTGTCCCTAACCCTCTTTATTACCTGAAATTTGTTGAAAATTACAAATCTCGGTGACTCCCGCATTTTAGTGAGATTTATTATTTTCAATCAAATTCAAGCAATAACAAATATTTTATCTATTCCTATTCATAGTTGATATTCATTGAAAATTACAAATCTCGGTGATCTCCCGCATCTCACTAAGATTTATTATTTTGAATAAATTTCAAGCAGTTTCCAATATTTTTTTTCTATAACCCTATTATTAGTTGAAATTTACAGAAAATAATAAATCTCGGTGACTCTCATAACTCTCTAAGATTTATTATGATCAATAAATTTCAAACAATTTTGTCCCTAACACTCTTTATTACCTGAAATTTGTTGAAAATTACAAATCTCGGTCACTCCAGCATTTTACTGAGATTGATTATTTTCAATCAAATTCGAGCAATAACAAATATTTTATCTATTCCTTTTTATAGCTGAAATAAATTGAAAATTACAAATCTCGGTGATCTCCTGCATCTCACTAAGATTTATTATTTTCAATAAATTTCAAGCAATATCTAATACTTTTTTCTATAACACTATTAATAGGTAAAATTTATAGAAAATAACAACACTCGGTGACTCTCATAACCCACTAAGATTTATTATGATCAATAAATTTCAAACAATTTTTTTCCCTAACACTCTTTATTACCTGAAATTTGTTGAAAATTACAAATCTCGGTGACTCCCGCATTTCACTGAGATTTAATATTTTCAATCAAATTCGAGCAATAACAAATATTTTATCTATTCCTATTTATAGTTGAAATTCATTGAAAATTACAAATTTCGGTGATCTCTAGCATCTCACTAAGATTTATTATTTTCAATAAATTTCGAGCAATATCCAATATTTTTTTCTATAACACTATTAGTAGATGAAATTTACAGAAAATAACAAATCTCGGTGACTCTCATAACTCACTAAGAATTATTATGATCAATGAAATTTCAAACAATTTTTGTCCCTAACCCTCTTTATTACCTGAAATTTGTTGAAAATTACAAATCTCGGTGACTTCCGCATTTTACTGAGATTTATTATTTTCAATCAAATTGAAGCAATAACAAATATTTTATCTATTCCTATTTATAGTTGAAATTCATTGAAAATTACAAATCTCGGTGATCTCCCGCATCTCACTAAGATTTATTATTTTGAATAAATTTCAAGCAGTATCCAATATTTTTTTTTCTATAACCCTATTAATAGTTGAAATTTACAAAAAATAATAAATCTCGGGGACTCTCATAACTCTTTAAGATTTATTATGATCAATAAATTTCAAACAATTTTGTCCCTATCACTCTTTATTTCCTGAAATTTGTTGAAAATTACAAATCTCGGTGACTCCCGCATTTCACTGAGATTTATTATTTTCAATCAAATTCGAGCAATAACAAATATTTTATCTATTCCTATTTATAGCTAAAATTTATTGAAAATTACAAATCTTAGTGATCCCCGCATTTCACTAAAATTTATTATTTTCAATAAATTTCAAGCAATATCCAATATTTTTTTTCTATAACACTATTAATAGATGAAATTTAAAGAAAATAACAAATCTCGATGAGTTTCATAACTCACTAAGATTTATTAAGATCAATAAATTTCAAATAATTTTTGTCCTTAACCCTCGTTCTTACCTTCAATTTGTTGAAAATTACAAATCTCGGTGACTCCCACATTTCACTGTGATTTATACAGAATAAATCTCAATGACTCCAACAACTCACTAAGATTTATTATTTTGAATAAATTTCAAGCAATATCCAATATTTTTTTTCTATAACACTATTAATAAATGAAATTTATAGAAAATAACAAATCTCAGTAAGTCTCATAACACTATGATTTATTATGATCAATAAATTTCAAACAATTTTTTCCCTAACCCTCTTTATTACCTGAAATTTGTTGAAAATTACAAATCTCGGTGACTCTTGCATTTCACTGAGATTTATTATTTTCAATCAAATTCGAGCAATAACAAATATTTTATCTATTCCTATTTATAGCTAAAATTTATTGAAAATTACAAATCTTGGTGATCTCACGCATCTCACTAAAAATTTATTATTTTCAACAAATTTCAAGCAATAGCCAATATTTTTTCCTTTAACACAATGAATAGATGAAATTTATAGAGAATAACAAATCTCAATGACTCCAACAACTCAACAGGATTTATTATGATGAATAAATTTCAAACAATTTTTGTCCCTAACACACTTTATTACCTGAAATTTGTTGAAAATTACAAATCTCAGTGATTTCTGCATCTCACTAAGATTTATTATTTTAAATAAAATTCAAGTAATATCAAATATTTTGTCCATCGGTATTTATAGTTGAAATTACTTGAAAATTACAAATCTCGGTGATCTCCCGCATCTCATTAAGATTTAATATTTTGAATAAATTTCAAGCAGTATACAATATTTTGTTTCTATAACCCTATTAATAGTTGAAATTTACAGAAAATAATAAATCTCGGTGACTCTCATAAGTCTTTAAGATTTATTATGATCAATAAATTTCAAACAATTTTGTCCCTATCACTCTTTATTACCTGAAATTTGTTGAAAATTACAAATCTCGGTGACTCCCGCATTTCACTGAGATTTATTATTTTCAATCAAATTCGAGCAATAACAAATATTTTATCTATTCCTATTTATAGCTAAAATTTATTGAAAATAACAAATCTTAGTGATCTCCCGCATCTCACTAAAATTTATTATTTTCAATAAATTTCAAGCAATATCCAATATTTTTTTTCTATAACACTATTAAGAGATGAAATTTATAGAAAATAACAAATCTCGGTGACTTTCATAACTCACTAAGATTTATTAAGATCAATAAATTTCAAATAATTTTTGTCCCTAACCCTCGTTCTTAACTTAAATTTGTTGAAAATTACAAATCTCGGTGACTCCCGCATTTCAGTGTGATTTATTATTTTCAATCAAATTCGAGCAATAACAAATATTTTATCTATTCCTTTTATAGTTGAAATTCATTGAAAATTACATATCTCGGTGATCTCCCGCATCTCACTAAGATTTATTATTTTCAATAAATTTCAAGGAATAGCCAATATTTGTTCCGCTAACACAATGAATAGATGAAATTTATAGAGAATAAAAATCTCAATGACTCCAACAACTCAATAGGATTTATTATGATGAATAAATTTCAAACAATTTTTGTCCCTAACGCACTTTATTACCTGAAATATGTTGAATTACAAATCTCAGTGATTTCTGTATCTCACTAAGATTTATTATTTTAAATAAAATTCAAGTAATATCAAATATTTTCTCCATTGGTATTTATAGTTGAAATTCATTGAAAATTACAAATCTCGATGATCTCCCGCATCTTACTAAGATTTATTATTGAGAATAAATTTCAAGCAATATCCAATATTTTTTTCTATAACACTATTAATAGATGAAATTTATAGAAAATAACAAATCTCGGTAACTCTCATAACACTGAGATTTATTATGATCAATAAATTTCAAAGAATTTTGTCCCTAACCCTCTTTATTAGCTGAAATTTTTTGAAAATTACAAATCTCGGTGACTCCCGCATTTCACTGAGATTTATTATTTTCAATCAAATTCGAGCAATAATAAATATTTTATCTATTCCTATTTATAGCTAAAATTCATTGAAAATTACAAATCTTGGTGATCTCCGGCATCTCACTAAGATTTATTATTTTCAATAAATTTCAAACAATATCCAATATTTTTTTCTATAACACTATTAATAGATGAAATTTAGAGAAAATAACAAATCTCGATGACTCTCATAACTCACTAAGATTTATTATGATCAATAAATTTCAAACAATTTTTGTCCCTAACCCTCGTTCTTACCTGAAATTTGTTGAAAATTACAAATCTCGGTGACTCGCATTTCACTGACATTTATTATTTTCAATCAAATTCGAGCAATAACAAATATTTTATCTATTCCAATTTATAGCTGAAATTCATTGAAAATTACAAATCTCGCTGATCTCCCGCATCTCACTAAGATTTATTATTTTCAATAAATTTCAAGCAATATCCAATATTTTTTTCTATAACACTATTAATAGATGAAATTTACAGAAAATAACAAATCTCGGTGACTCTCATAACTCACTAAGATTTATTATGATCAATGAAATTTCAACAAATTTTTGTTCCTAACCTCTTTATTACCTGAAATTTGTTGAAAATTAGAAATCTCGGTGACTCCCACATTTTACTAAGATTTATTATTTTCAATCAAATTCGAGCAATAACAAATATTTTATGTATTCCTACTTATAGTTGAAATTCATTGAAAATTACAAATCTCGGTGATCTCCCGCATGTCACTAAGATTTATTATTTTCAATAAATTTCAAGCAATAGCCAATATTTTTTCCTTTAACACAATGAATAGATGAAATTTGTAGAGAATAACAAATCTCAATGACTCCAAAAACTAAACAGGATTTATTATGATGAATAAATTTCAAACAATTTTTGTCCCTAACACACTTTCTTACCTGAAATTTGTTGAAAATTACAAACCTCAGTGATTTCTGCATCTCACTAAGATTTATTATTTTAAATAAAATTCAAGTAATATCAAATATTTTATCCATCGATATTTATAGTTGAAATTCCTTGAAAATTACAAATCTCGGTGATCTCCCGGATCTCAATAAGATATATTATTTTGAATAAATTTCAAGCAATATCCAATTTTTTTTTTCTATAACACTATTAATAGATGAAATTTATGGAAAATAACAAATCTCAGTAAGTCTCATAACACTATGATTTATTATGATCAATAAATTTCAAACAATTTTTTCCCTAACCCTCTTTATTACTTGAAATTTGTTGAAAATTACAAATCTCGGTGACTCCCGCATTTCGCTAAGATTTATTATTTTCAATCAAATTCGAGCAATAACAAATATTTTATCTATTCCTATTTATAGCTAAAATTTATTGAAAATTACAAATCTTGGTGATCTCCCGCATCTCACTAAAATTTATTATTTTCAATAAATTTCAAGCAATATCTAATATTTTTTTTCTATAACACTATTAATAGATGAAATTTATAGAAAATACCAAATCTCGGTGACATTCATAACTCACTAAGATTTATGAAGATCAATAAATTTCAAATAATTTTTGTCCCTAACCCTCGTTCTTACCTTAAATTTGTTGAAAATTACAAATCTCGGTGACTCCCGCATTTCACTGTGATTTATTATTTTCAATCAAATTCGAGCAATAACAAATATTTTATCTATTCCTATTTATAGTTGAAATTCATTGAAAATTACAAATCTCGGTGATCTCCCGCATCTCACTAAGATTTATTATTTTCAATAAATTTCAAGCAATAGCCAATATTTTTTCCTCTAACACAATGAATAGATGAAATTTGTAGACAATAACAAATCTCAATAACTCCAAAAACTAAACAGGATTTATTATGATGAATAAATTTCAGACAATTTTTGTCCCTAACACACTTTATTACCTGAAATTTATTGAAAATTACAAATCTCAGTGATTTCAGCATCTCACTAAGATTTATTATTTTAAATAAAATTCAAGTAATATCAAATATTTTGTCCATTGGTATTTATAGTTGAAATTCATTGAAAATTACAAATCTCGGTGATCTCCCACATCTCACTAAGATTTATTATTTAGAATAAATTTCAAGCAATATCCAATATTTTTTTTCTATAACACTATTAATAGATGAAATTTATAGAAAATAACAAATCTCGGTAACTCTCATAACACTGAGATTAATTATGATCAATAAATTTCAAACAATTTTGTCTCTAACCCTCTTTATTACCTGAAATTTGTTGAAAATTACAAATCTCGGTGACTCCCGCATTTCACTGAGATTTATTATTTTCAATCAAATTCGAGCAATAACAAATATTTTATCTATTCCTATTTATAGCTAAAATTCATTGATAATTACAAATCTTAGTGATCCCCCGCATCTCACTAAGATTTATTATTTTCAATAAATTTCAAGCAATATCCAATATTTTTTTCTATAACACTATTAATTAGATGAAATTTATAGAAAATAACAAATCTCGGTGATTCTCACAACTCACTAAGATTTATTATGATCAATAAATTTCAAACAATTTTTGTCCCTAACCCTCGTTCTTACCTGAAATTTGTTGAAAATTACAAATCTCGGTGACTCCCGCATTTCACTAACATTTATTATTTTCAATCAAATTCGAGCAATAACAAATATTTTATCTATTCCAATTTATAGTTGAAATTCATTGAAAATTACAAATCTCGCTGATCTCCCGCATCTCACTAAGATTTATTATTTTCAATAAATTTCAAGCAATATCCAATATTTTTTTTCTATAACACTATTAATAGATAAAATTTACAGAAAATAACAAATCTCGGTGACTCTCATAACTCACTAAGATTTATTATGATCAATGAAATTTCAACAAATTTTTGTTCCTAACACTCTTTATTACCTGAAATTTGTTGAAAATTACAAATCTTGGTGACTCCCGCTTTTCCATGAGATTTAATATTTTCAATCAAATTCGAGCAATAACAAATATTTTAACTATTCCTATTTATAGCTGAAATTCATTAAAAATTACAAATCTCGATGATTTCCCGCATGTCACTAAGATTTATTATTTTCAATAAAGTTCAAGCAATACCCATTAGTTTTTTTCTATAACTATTAATAAATGAAATTTACAGAAAATAACAAATCTCGGTGACTCTCATAACTCACTAAGATTTATTATGATCAATGAAATTTCAAACAATTTTTGTCCCTAAGCCTCTGTATTACCTGAAATTTGTTGAAAATTACAAATTTCGGTGACTTCCGCTTTTCACTGAAATTTAATATTTTCAATCAAATTCGAGCAATAACAAATATTTTATCTTTTCCTATTTATAGTTGAAATTCATTGAAAATTACAAATCTCGGTGATCTCCAGCATCTCACTAAGATTTATTATTTTCAATAAATTTCAAGCAATATCCAATATTTTTTGCTATAACATTATATTAATAGATGAAATTTACAAAAAATGAAAAATCTCGGTGACTCTCATAACTCACTCAGAATTATTATGATCAATGAAATTTCAAACAATTTTTGTCCCTAACCCTCTTTATTACCTGAAATTTGTTGAAAATTACAAATCTCGGTGACTTCGGTTTTCACTGAGATTTATTATTTTCTATCAAATTAGAGCAATAACAAATATTTTATCTATTCCTATTTATAGTGGAAATACATTGAAAATTACAAATCTCGGTGATCTCCCGCATCTCACTAAGATTTATTATTTTCAATAAATTTCGAGCAATAGCCAATGTTTTTTTTTCTATAACTCTATTAATAGATAAAAATTATAGAAAATAACAAAACTCGGTGACTCTCATAATTCACTAAGATTTATTATGATCAATAAATTTCAAAAAAAATTTGTCCCTGACACTCTTTATTACCTAAATTTGTTGAAAATTACAAATCTCGGTGACTCCCGCATACCACTTAGATTTATTATTTTCAATCAAATTCGAGCAATAACAAATATTTTATCTATTCCTATTTATAGTTGAAATTCATTGAAAATTACAAATCTCGGTGAACTCCCGCATCTCACTAAGATTTATTATTTTCAATAAATTTCGAGCAATAGCCAATATTTTTTTCTCTAACACAATGAATAGAAAATTTATAGAGAATAACAAATCTCAATGACTCCAACAACTCAATAGGATTTATTATGATGAATAAATTTCAAACAATTTTTATCCCTAACACACTTTATAACCTGAAATTTATAGAAAATAACAAATCTCGGTGACTCTCATAACTCACTAAGATTTTTTATGATCAATAAATTTCAAACATTTTTTGTCCCTAACCCTCTTTATTACCTGAAATTTGTTGGAAATTACAAATCTCGGTGACTCCCGCATTTCACTGAGATTTATTATTTTTAATCAAATTCGAGCAATAACAAATATTTTATGTATTCCTAATTATAGTTAAAATTCATTGAAAATTACAAATCTCGATGATCTCCCGCATCTCACTAAGATTTATTATTTTCAATAAATTTCAAGCAATATCCAATATTTTTTCTATAACACTATTAATAGATGAAATTTACAAAAAATGAAAAATCTCAGTGACTCTCATAACTCACTCAAAATTATTATGATAAATGAAATTTCAAACAATTTTTGTCCCTAACCCTCTTTATTACCTGAAATTTGTTGAAAATTACAAATCTCGGTGACTCCCGCATTTTACTGAGATTTATTATTTTCAATCAAATACGAGAAATAACAAATATTTTACCTATTCCTATTTATAGTTGAAATTCATTGAAAATTACAAATCTCGGTGATCTCGCGCATCTCACTAAGATTTATTATTTTCAATAAATTTCAAGCAATATCCAATTTTTTTTTCTATAACCCAATTAATAGATGAAATTTACAAAAAATAACAAATCTCGGCTCTCATAACTCACTGAGATTTATTATGATCAATGAAATTTCAAACAATTTTTGTCCCTAACCCTCTTTATTACCTGAAATTTGTTGAAAATTACAAATCTCGGTTACACCCGCATTTCACTGAGATTTATTATTTTCAATCAAATTCGAGCAATAACAAGTATTTTATCTATTCCTATTTATAGCTGAAATTCATTGAAAATTACAAATCTCGATGACCTCCCGCATCTTACTAAGATTTATTATTTTGAATAAATTTCAAGCAATAGCCAATATTTTTTCCTCTAACACAATTAATAGATGAAAGTTATAGAGAATAACAAATCTCAATGACTCCAACAACTCAATAGGATTTATTATAATGAATAAATTTCAAACATTTTTTGCCCCTAACACACGTTATTACCTGAAATTTGTTGAAAATTACAAATCTCAGTGACTTCTCACTAAGATTTATTATTTTAAATAAAATTCAAGTAATATCAAATATTTTGTCTATCTGTATTTATAGTTGAAATTCACTGAAAGATCCAAATCTCGGTGATCTCCCGCATCTGATTAAGATTTATTATTTTGAATAAATTTCAAGCAATATCCAATATTTTTTTTCTATAACACTATTAATAGATGAAATTTATAGAAAATAACAAATTTCAGTGACTCTCATAACACTAAGATTTATTATGATCAATAAATTTCAAACAATTTTGTCCCTAACTCTTTTTATTACCTGAAATTTGTTAAAAATTACAAATGTCGGTGACTCCCGCATTTCACTGAGATTTATTATTTTCAATCATTCGAGCAATAACAAATATTTTATCGATTCCTATTTATAGCTAAAATTCATTGAAAATTACAAATCTTGGTGATCTCTCGCACTAAGATTTATTATTTTCAAAAAATTTCAAGCAATATCCAATTTTTTTTTTATAATATTATTAATAGATGAAATTTACAAAAAATAACAAATCTCGATGACTCTCATAACTCACTAAGATTTATTATGATCAATGAAATTTCAAAAAAAATTTGTCCCTAACCGTCTTTATTACCTGAAATTTGTTGAAAATAACAAATCTCGGTGACTCCCGCTCTTCACTGAGATTTCATACTTTCAATCAAATTCGAACAATAACAAATATTTTATCTATTCCTATTTATAGTTGAAATTCATTGAAAATTACAAATCTAGGTGATCTCCTACATCTCACTAAGATTTGTTATTTTCAATAAATTTCGAGCAATAGCCAACATTTTTTTCTCTAACACAATTAATTGATGAAATTTATAGAGAATAACAAATCTCAATGACTCTAACAACTTACTATGATTTATTATGATCAATAAATTTCAAACAATAAATTTCTCAATGACTCTAACAATTTATTATGATCAATAAATTTTTGTCCCTAACACACTTTATTACCTGAAATTTGTTGAAAATTACAAATGTCAGTGACTTCTCACTAAGATTTATTATTTTAAATAAAATTAAGTAATATCAAATATTTTGTCCATCGGTATTTATAATTGAAATTCATTGAAAATTACAACTCTCGATGATCTCCCGCATCTCACTAAGATTTATTATTTTGAATAAATTTCAAGCAATATCCAATATTTGTTTTTTTCTATAACACTATTAATAGATGAAATTTATAGAAAATAACAAATCTCGGTGACTACCTCATTTCACTGAGATTTGTTATTTTCAATCAAATTCGAGCGATATCAAATATTTTATCTATTCTTATTTACAGCTAAAATTCATTGAAAATTACAAATCTCGGTGATCTCCAGCATCTCCCTAAGATTTGTTATTTTCAGAAAATTTCTAGCAATAGCCAATATTTTTTCCTCTAACACAACTAATAGATGAAATTTATACAGAATAACAAATCTCAATGACTCCAACAACTCACTAAGATTTATTATGATGAATAAATTTCAAACAATTTTTGTCCTTAACACACTTTATTACCTGAAATTTGTTAAAAATTACAAATCTCAGTGACTTCTGCATCTCACTAAGATTTATTATTTTAAATAAGATTCAAGTAATATCAAATATTTTGTCCATCGGTATTTATAGCTGAAATTCATTGAAAATTACAAATATCGGTGATCTCCTGCATCTCACTCAGATTTATTATTTTCAATTTTCCAAGCAATATCCAATATTTTTTTTCTCTAACACTATTAATAGATGAAATTTATAGAAAATAACAAATCTCTGTGACTTTCATAACTCCCTAAGATTTATTACGATCAATAAATTTCAAACAATTTTTTTTCTAACACTCTTTATTACTTGAAATTTGTTGAAAATTACAAATCTTTGTGACTCCCGCATTTTACTGAGATTTATTTATTTTCAATAAAATTCGAGCAATAACAAATATTCTATCTATTTCTATTTATAGCTAAAATTCATTGAAAATTACAAATCTCGGTGATCTCCCGCATCTCACTAAGATTAATTATTTTCAATAAAATTCAAGCAATAGCCAATATTTTTTCCTCTAACACTATTAATAGATGAAATTTATAGAAAATAACAAATCTCAACGAATCCAACAACTCACTAAGACTTATTATGATGAATAAATTTCAAACAATTTGTCCCTAACACACATTATTACCTGAAATTTGTTGAAGATCACAAATCTCAGTGACTTCTGCATCTCACTAAGATGTATTATTTTAAATAAAATTCAAGTAATATCAAATATTTTGTCCATCGGTATTTATAGTTGAAATTTATTGAAAATTATAAATCTCATTGATCTCACGCATCTCACTAAGATTTATTATTTTCAATAAATTTCAAGCAATATCCAATATTGTTTTTTCTATAACACTATTCATAGATGAAATTTATAGAAAATAACAAATTTCGGTGACTCTAATAACTCACAAAGATTTATTATGATCAATAAATTTCAAACAATTTTTGTCCCTAACCCTCTTTATTACCTGAAATTTGTTGAAAATTACAAATCTGTGTGACTCCCGCATTTCACTGAGATTTATTATTTTCAATCAGATTCGAGCAATAATAAATATTTTATCTATTCTTATTTATAGCTGAAATTCATTGAAAATTATAAATCTCGGTTATTTTCTTGGTTGCTCCCACAACCGACTAAGATTTATTATTTTCAATAAAATTCAAGCAATATCAAATAATTTCTCTAACATCTCACTGGGATTTACTTTTGTCAGTAAAATTCAAGCAATAGAACATATTTTGTCTATCGCTATTTATAGCTGAAATTCATTGAAAATTATAAATCTCGATAATCTCCCCTATCTCACTAAGATATATTATTTTCAATAATTTTCAAGCAATATCCAATATTTTTTTGTCTAACACTAGTAATAGATGAAATTTATTGAAAATAACAAATCTCAGTGACTCCCACAATTCACTAAGATTTATAATTTTCAATAAATTTCAAATAATTTTTGTCCCTAACACTCTTTATTACCTGAAATTTGTTTAAAATTACGAATCTCGTGACTCTCACATCTTACTGAAACTTATTATTTTCAATAAAATTCAGGTAATAACAAATATATTACCTATTCCTATTTAAAGCTGAAATTCATTGAAAATTACAAATCTCGGTAATCTCCCGCATCTCACCAAGATTTATTATTTTCAATAAATTTCAAACAATATCCAATATTTTTTTCTATAACACTATTAATAGATGAAATTTATAGAAACTAACAAATCTCAATGACTCTCATAACTCAATAAGATTTATTATGTTCAATAAATTTCAAACAATTTTTGTCCCTAACACTATTACCTAAAAAAATTTTCAAATTATAAATCTCGGTGATCTCACGCATCTCACTAAGATTTATAATTTTTCATAAATTTTAACCAATCTGTAATACTTTTTGTCTAACACTATTATTGGCTCAAATTTTCTAAAAATTACACATCTTGCTGACTCTCACAACTCCTTAAGATTTACTATGTTCAATAAATTTCAAACAATTTTTGTGCCTAATAACACTCTTAATTAACTAAAATTTGATTAAAATTACTAATCTCACGAATTCCCACATCTCACTGCTATTTATTATTTTCAATAAAATTCAAACAATATCAAATATTTTATCTATCGCTATTTATATCCGAAATTTATTGAAAATTACAAATCTCGCTGATCTCCTGCATCTAACTAAGATTTATTATTTTCAATAAATTTTAAATAATCTCTAATACTTTTTGTCTAACACTATTATTGTGACAAATTTTATGAAAATTACAATCTTAGTTGCTCCCACAACCGACTAAGATTTATTATTTTCAATAAAATTCAAGCAATATCAAATAATTTATCTGACACTCTATTCATTGCTGACTGAAATTCATTGAAAATTACAAATCTCAAAGACCCCCACATCTCACTAAGATTTACTTTTTTCAATAAAATTCAAACAATATCAAGTATTTTGTCTATCGTTATTTATTGCTGAAATTCATTAAAAATTACAAATTTCGGTGATCTCCCGCATCTCACTAAGATTTATTATTTTCAATAATTTTCAAGCAATATCCAATATTTTTTCTCTAACGCTAGTAATAGATGAAATTTATTAAAAATAACAAATCTTAGTGACTCCCACAATTCACTAAGATTTATTATGTTCAATAAATTTCAAACAATTTTTGTCCCTAACCCTCTTTATTACCTAATATTTGTTGAAAATTACAAATCTCAGTGACTCCCGCATCTCACTGAGATTTATGATTTACAATAAAATTCGAACAATAACAAATACTTTATCGATTCCTATTTATAGCTAAAAATCATTAAAAATTACAAATCTCGGTGATCTCCCGCATCTCACTAAGATTTATTATTTTCAATAAATTTCAAGCAATATTTTTCTCTAACAGTATTAATAGATAAAATTTATAGAAAATAAAAAATCTCAATGACTCCAACAACTCACTAAGATTTATTATGATCAATAAATTTCAAACAATTTTTGTCCCTAACACACATTATTACCTGAAATTTGTTGAAAATTACAAATCTCAGTAACTTCTGCATTACACTAAGATTTATTATTTTAAATAAAATTCGAGCAATAACAAATATTTTATCTATTCCTATTTATAGCTGAAATTCATTGAAAATTACAAACCTCGGTGATCTCCACATCTCACTAAGATTTATTATGTTCAATAAATTTTAAACAATTTTTGTCCTTAACACTCTTTATTGCCTGAAATTTGTTAAAAATTACCAATCTTAGTAACTCACACATCTCACTGAGATTTATTATTTTCAATAAAATTCAAGTAGTATCAAATATTTTGTCTATCAGTATTTATAGCTAAAATTTATTGAAAATTATAAATCTCGGTGATCTCCTACATCTAACTAAGATGTATTATTTTCAATAAATTTCAAGCAATATCCAATATTATTTTCTCTATCACTAGTAATAGATGAAATTTATTGAAAATAACAAATTTCAGTGACTCCCACAACTCACTAAGATATATTATGTTCATCAATAAATTTCAAACAATTTTTGTCTCTAGTACAATTTATTACCTGAAATTTATTGAAAATTACAAATCTCGGTTACTCCAGCATCTCACCGAGATTTATCATTTTCAATAAAATTCAAGTAAATATCAAATATTTTGTCTTTCGGTATTTATAGCTTAAATTCATTGAAAATTACAAATCTCGGTGATCTCCCGCATCTCACTGAGATTTATTATTTTTAATAAATTTCAAGGAATATCTAATATTTTTTCTCTAACACTATTAATAGATAAAAATTATTAAAAATAAAAAATCTCAGTGACTCCCACAACTCACTAAGATTTATTATGTTCAATAAAATTTCAAACAATTTTTTTGCCTAACACTCTATTACCAAAATTTGTTGAAAATAATAAATCTTTCGTGACTCTCGATTCTCACTAAGATTTATTATTTTCAAAAAAATTCAAGCAATATCAAATATTTTGTCTATTGCTATTTAAAGCTGAAATGCATTGAAAATTACAAATCTCGGTGATCTCCCGCATCTCACTAAGATTTATTATTTTTAATAAATTTTAATCAATCTATAATACTTTTTGTCTAACACTATTATTGGCTCAAATTTTCTGAAAATTACAAATCTTGGTAACTCCCACAACTCACTAAGATTTATTATTTTCAATAAAATTCAAGCATTATCAAGTATTCATCTAACACTATTCATTGCTGACTAAAATTCATTGAAAATTACCAATCTTGGTGACTCCCACATCTCATTATAATTTATTTTCAACAAATTTCAAACAATTTGAAATTATCATTTGGTCTAACACTCTACTTTGCTAACTAAAATTCATTAAAAATTACCAATCTTGGTGACTCCCACATCTCATTATAATTTATTTTCAACAAATTTCAAAACAATTTGAAATTATCATTTGGTCTAACACACTTTGTTATAAGCTGAAATTTATTGAAACCAGAAATCTCGATGGCTTTCACATCCTACTAAGACTTATTATTTTCAATATATGTCAAACAACTGCCAATATTTTTTGTCTACTACTCTATCATTAGCTTAAATATGTTGAAAATCACAAATCTCAATAAGTATGTATGTCATAGGTTATGTTGGTTTTTATAAAAAATAAAAAAGGAAAAAAACGTTGAAAAACAAAAAGCTTCAAAGAGAAAAGATCAACCCATTAATGCCCCTTATACTAATTATGGTTCTCATTTTCTTTAAAAAAATTAATTTTAAGTTATTTAAGTTGTTGTATAAGGGAAGAAAACAAACATTAGTTACCTCATGGCACAGAGCCAACATGCCAGCCTCAACACATAGTGCCTTCAGTTGTGCTCCATTGACATCATCTGTAAAATGAACAAGTTCTTCAAAGTTAACATCAGGGTGAATATTCATCTTCCTTGAATGATCTAAAATATCAAAGTGAGCACAGTATGTAAATATTTTTTTCCAAAAATATGCTAGTAGATAAATTTTCAAGACACTAAACCTGGAGAATCCAAGCCCTACTTTTTCAATTGATTGCAGAAACTCAATAATACAATCCAATCACTCGGAATGCATAAGCGCAAGGTAAAGAATATTTTCACTGTTTGTTACTGCTATAACCTACAATTGACAAGAATAAATGAAACTAAGTCTTGAATAACATAGTTTAAATTAACAAAATCCAATAAGTTTGGTGCCAACTATTAAATCTAGTTTATCGATATTTGAGATGTTAACATGTTGTGAAAGAATTGTGAAGTCAAAAAAATAAAAAAGTAAAATTATGAGACCAACCCCTAAACATGGGACTTGAGAACAATAGGTCATATTTTGAAACAATGGAAAATAGGTGTTGTCCACATTGATATTAGACACAGAATTCAAAAGGATATAACCCACCTCAAAATAATATGAAAATTAATGTCTTTCTAAATTTTATTTATCCCTACATTAAAATTGAATAAAAAAAATAACCCCAAAAACAATTGTTAATTATTGGCTATTCTTAAAAAAAATAAAGATAATGATATATGCACAAGTATTTCTAGTTGAGTTAATTAGATATTTTCTTTTCTATTATTATAATCAAATTCTGTGAAATTATCTTATAGAACCTTAGAGGTACACTCACAAAGGAATTAAAATTGGCTTGGATTTTCAAAAATAGGTTTAAATTTGGTTTTAAAATAAGTTTATGACTTGAAATCCAGTTTGATTTCAAACCTAGTTTTAAATCATAAACCTGTTTTTAAAACTAATTTTAAGAAAATAATTAATTTAAAATTTTATTTTAAAAATGACTTGTTTATATTTTTTAAAAAAAATCTGTTCTAAAACTAATTTATGGTTTAAAATCATTGTTAAACCAATTTGGTTTTAAAACCAATTTATGTTTCAAAATTGAATTTAAAATCAGTCTAGTTTAAATATATATCTCAAATCATAAACCAGTTGTAAACTATAATAGTAGTAAAAACCAGTTTGAAACGATAATCAAGTCAACACATTCAAGAATTTCAACAAGGATGACTCTTGAGTTTTGAGAAAGAAACGGATGACAGAAAACACAGAAACAGATAGGAACTTATAAAAAATAGAGACAGTTAAGTGTTTGAGACATGTGTGAATCCATTATATTAAAAGAGACTACCAAAAAAAAGCCTTCAGCCCAGAAAGTCCATTTATGAAAAAATTCATCAACTATAAAAGCCCACAAAACCCTATAAGCTAGGATCTGTCCATGGCCTAATTTTTTATAAATAAATAAAAAATTCAACTATAAAATAAACATCTTAATTCATTTTAGAAATCAACTTACTTCATGCTTAATTCATTATATGGACTAACTTCTGATTTTTATTATAAATATTTAATTAAGATAAATTTATTTTTAAAATAGAAGTAATATTTTAACCAAAATTGATGTTTTAAAAAATTAATATTTTAACAAATAATATTAATGCAATAATGCATATCTAAAAAAGTAAAAAATAAAATATTACCAGATAAATAGTTCACTAAATAAATTAAAAATGTATGCAATAATTTAAAATACAAAGAGTGGTGTAAAATAATTTTTAAAAAAAACAATCTTTGCATTGAAACAATATATCAAGTGGTGGGCAGTAGGAGTGGTATGCCTAGCTACTTACATCCATTAAAAAAAAAAATCAAGTAAGGCAAGTTTTATAGCTTTATTATTATACGTAACTTGAATATTGACACAGATAGGCAAAAGAGAGTTACTACACTGATCTGAATATTTCGATTATATATGAGGATAGTATTTTGGAAATACGAAAGTTGCAGGGACTAAAAGCCTATGCTGTTACACCCAGGGAAAATACAGTCAGAGAAGTACAGTAAAATATTTAAATATTAAGAGACTTCCTAAACAAGCTATTCTAACAATGTGCTCATTATATTGTCACTTTATCAAATAATTCTATTTTAGAATATGCATGACATCAAATCCCACCCAAATCTGGCAAATTCAAATCCTCAATTATTGAATCCAAGTATATTTACAAGATACATGTGATAGAAAAATTATCTTTTTGATCGAGTATTGATTAGATTTAATTAACACTAGTGAAGGCTAAATTGGGCAAATCACTCCGTCCAGAAGGCAAAACATAATTGATACATGACATGATGTTGTCTATAAATAAATAGTAAGTTGCCGTCTTGAAACAGGAAAAAAACATTTCAAGCGATTTATGACAAATTTTATGGTCAAAGCCCTATTTAAACGAAAGAGATACTAACCTCCCAATTAGAGAAATATCTTGTACATAGCATTTTCTTGAGCCCGAGGAGTTGAAATTAACCCAACAATCTGAATCAAGAAGAAATTAAATCAAGACAGAGATTTGTAACAAAAGTATGAAGAATCATAAGTTCATCAAGAAACATAAATTTGTATGTTATATACCTAATTAAATCTGTAGCCAAAACCATAGGTGTATTCATAAAGATTTATCAAGTTTGAGCAATCAATACTTGTCAATTTTCACAGGCAACATCCACCTTAAAATATTTGAGACACTCAGATTAAAATTTATGGTTCAAAGCCCAACTTAGTAAAAAAAGATACTAACCTCGTAATTAGAGAAGTACCTTGCAGATAGCATTATCTTCAGTTCAAGGAGTTGCAAAAAATCCACCAATTTTATCAAAGAAGAAATTAAACTGAAACAGAGATTTTAACAGTATCAAAAACCATAAATTTGTATCTTATATACATGATTAAATGTGTATCAAGAATTATAGGGATATTCATAAAGATTCACAAGGTTTGATATGCTTGCATTCATATATCAAGAACCACCTTCTTGTCTTTGATATGCTCTCACTGTCCCTAAAGAACTATCTTCTTGTCTTTGATGTGCTCTCACTATCCATCACCGCCCTTTACAAAAAAAAAAAAAAAAAAAAAAAAAAAAAAAAAAAAAACTCTTCTTGAGAGAGAGATTTCTAACAAAAGTATAAGAACAATAACCATTATTTTGAGTCAAGTCGAAGGAGTTGCAAGAAATCTAGCAATCTATATCAAGAAAAAAATAAACTCAGACAAATTTGTAAAAAAAGCATCAAGAACCATAACAAAAAGGATCTTCTTTTCTTTAATATTCTCTCACTATCTTTTGTCACCGCTCTCTACAGAAAAACAGAAAAACATCCTCGATTAAAACAAAAAAAAAGACTATTCAGACATTAAAACAACAGAAGAAATAATGAATAATAGTTACAAAAAGAAAAAAAGAACATTCGTCTTCCTCCGTTGCGATTTCCAGCAACTGTGCGCCCTCTTTTGCCAACCCTTCCTTCAGAGGTCTTGACACGGGGCGATGGCTTTGGAGGAACGTTTTCCCTACCGAAAATGATCTGGAGGATGGTGTCGTAGGTGGCGTTGTTGCCAACCCTTACGGTTTTTACTTTTTATTTTTTAAATTCAACAATTACCTTTATTTTTAAGGTGGTTAAAATCTAATTATTTAAATGTGTTTTTGGTTTTTATGATATACCATTTATAAAATTAATTTTTTTTAAAATATCTTCTAAGTGTTTTTATTTACAAGGTTTAAATTTTGTTATTTAAATGTATTTATGATTTTATGATATGTCAATTTTTTTATTCTTTATAAACTTAATTTTTAGAATTTCTTGTCAAATTTATCATTTATTTATATATATTCTTATTTTATTTTAGTCATTGTAATATATTTATTTTTTGTTTTTGTCTTTGTAAACATATGAATAAATTTATTTTAGTCCTTACAAATTCATTTAAAAATAACTAATTCAAAATGAATAAATTATTGCATGAACTAAAATAAAAAATAGATTAATAATGATCATTTCAAAAACAAAAAAAATTAAAAGGCTCAAACAAATATATTTATAATATATAATTTAATTTATAAGGTAATATATATTATTATATTTTCTATAATTATTAAATAAAATAATTATTAATTTATACTTTTAAAGAATAGTTAACATTTTTTTTTTTTAAAAGCTAACATCACAACATAGTCCATATTCAATATGCTATGTTTGTTAAAATAAAATGTATTCAACTTCAGCAGCAATTCCAAAAGTTTGTACTGTTTGTTAAAATAAAATAAAGATTCAATTATTTTTTGCAATTTTTAGTACGTATTCTGGACATTCATTAAAACAAAAGGTTCGATTGCATATGTTGTATATGAAGAATTAAATTAATATAAACTTGTTATAAAAAAAAAAAGTAAATGATTTGATTTCATTCAAAATAAAAAAATAAATAATTTGATTTGAAAAATTAAATTAATATAAAGTTTTTAATTGAATAATTAATATTTTTTCCTGAAGTGAAAGATAAAGTAGATGGGTGAAGTACAATTGTGTATAGATTATAAATTTAGTAAAATTTCAATTTTACTTGTTAATTTTTAATTAATGTTTATATTTTGTAATTTTACTTTAGACAATCAATTTGTTTAGATTTTATATCTATTTCCCTTCTTTTTAACATAACAAAAAAAAAAATCGGGTTGTATCAGAATTTATATTGCCTATTACGTGAATTTTGAAAAGTTGTTCAACATAAACCAAAATATTCAAATGATGATTACAACTAGGGATGGCAATGGGCCCCATGGGGGCGGGTAATAGTAAACCCGCCCCCGCCCCGCTGAATGAAAATTGGCCCCATACCCACCCCATATCCGCGCGTATCCGTTAAGCGAGTATCCATGAATTTCTTGAATACCCACGGATATCCATGGATATTTATAAAAATTTTAAGAAATTAAAAAAATTATATTACAAATAATTTTAAGTTTATATTTTAATGTCATTGAAATATTAAAAATAAAATTCAATGTCAATTTTGCACTTTTATTTAACGTTAATTTTATTGAAATAATAATAAATATTCAAGATAATCAATAACTTAAAATACATCAGTCTCACAAATAAGTTAAAGTCTCATCACAAACTACAATAATTCAATCTCATAATTGCAAATGAAAGTAAATAACTTAAAATACATAAATCTTATTGGTCCAATCAAAGCTAGAAAATTAATCAAATTACATTCAACATAATTTTATAACATGCTTAACACATATCGGTAGCTTTATCAACCTCACTTTTGTAAGAAAATAAGATGACAGAGTGTAGTTTTAGGGTTATGTGGTACAAGGATAATTAGGATATTTAAGAAATAATATTAAACGGGTACCCGCGGGTATGGATATCATCATACCCGCCCCCGCCCCATTTATAAACGGGTAAAAAATTATCCGTCCCCATTATCCGCGGGTACCCAATTAGCCTATCCATTTATTATCCGTAGCGGGTTTTATCCACAGATACCCGCGGGTGCGGGCATTTTTGCCATCCCTAATTACATCACTATATATATGATTAATAGTAGTATTACAAACAATAGTGGTATATGAATATCTCGCTATATAATATTTTGATGAGATAAACTTCTCAAAAATTTACATAAATAGAAAATAAATTCTGTTTTTAGTGCACTTAATTTTTATAAAACTTTCTAATTTTTTTACTAGTAAAAATTACGATTAATGATTCTAAAGTTTAAATTTAAGATTTTGGATATTTTACTTAAATTCTATGCCATTAAATAAATCCTAGTAATTCAAAAGTTCACATAATCGATATTGAAACAATTTGTTTAAACTTTTAAAAAAATATTATAAAATAATTATTTAATTCTTAAAAAATAAAAAGCTACTTACTTTTAAAATACTCGGTTTAGGCATGCATAAAGAAAAATAGAAAAATATTTATTTTATTTAAAAATATTTTTAAATTAAATAAATGGACCATTAATAAATAGAGGACCATTAATATAGAGAGAGAAAATAATTTATTTTCTTATACATATTAAAAGAATATAATGAACTTCATATATGTTGTCACAGCTTCTAATTATTTTGAAAACGGATACTAAGACATGATCTTTTCTATTAAGTTTTATTTAAAAAAATATAATTTATTCTAAATTCAAGTTCAAAATTTAAAATTCAAATATATATCTCATTGAACAAGTTTAAGCAAACAAATAAGTAACTCAACCATAATCTACACTATCTACACTAGTGGGTCGAGGCACTTCGTGCCTCTATTAAAAATAAATAAAAATTAAAATTAAATAATAAAATTATATTGATTTAATTAGTATTATAATTAATCAATTAGTTTCAAGTTCTTAAATTTGATTAAAAAAAATTCTATTTTTTTTAAATAAAAGAATATAATGGTCAAAAAAAATGGAGACCGAGGTGATTACTAAATAGGTATCCCCTTTATATATTTAGTATAGATGTTATTATACATGTTATACATTATTGTAAAGAGAGAAAAAAAAACAAAAAAAGGAATAGCATAGTAATATAAAAAAAAACATAAACTTATTCTATGTCTCTCACTTTTTTTTTTTGTAGAGGTTAAATTTTTCTTGCCACATAATTTATCTCTCACTTTATAATTAGAAATATATAATTTTCCTTTATGTTGTTTGAAGATGGGTATTTTTATTTAGTGATGCTTAACATTTAAATTAAAAAAAATTATTTGAATAAAATATTTTTAGTAATTATTATTTAATTAATAATAATATGAAAAGATTAAAAATCTAAAAGTTATAAAGGAAATAAAAATAGAAAATTTATTGCAATCAAAAGCTTAAAATGAAATTACCTAGTAGATATCATCCATGTGTGCAATAGGACAGCTTCACACTCAATTATCTTGAAAGATCTCAACAAATCTCTAACACTGTGTGAGACCACATCAAGAGTTTTCCTCCTCCCATAATGCAGGTCTAGGTCCACCGAGACTTTGAGACCCATTAGTACAAATTAAAAAAAGTATTACTATTTTATAATATAACATAAAAACTATCCATGACACTAGCTAGAGTTTAAAAAGAACATAGAAAATGCAATTAAAAAAAATGGGACTTATAAAATTTAGTGTTGTGTCATGATGTATGCACTTATAAAAGGTGGAAATTTCAACGTGATTTTTGGAAGAGTACCATGACCAACAACAAAAAGCAAAAATATACAAAGATGCTTAAGAAGATAAGTTTAATCTATCATTTATTACTATCTTGATTTTGCTAAAGGGATATCTGATAAGAAAGTCAAGAGCATGTCAATCACTTCCAAAATTTTCTAAAGATCATTATGATCATCTCACTCATTTAGAAAAGGGAAAGTATACGTGATTCTTTCTATACTCAAAATGAAAGAGATTAGAGAAATATCTTACATGAAGATATTAACAGAAGAATATTACCAATGGATTTATAAGAATGTTTTTACCTTAAGGACAACAACTCCTCAACATATTTGTCTTTATTATATTCAATTGCTATTCTAGAATTATTCATTTGCAATTCAAGAATCAAAGTTTTGAAATATTGATTTCAAGAATTTGTTTATGAAGTTATTTCTTATCCTTCTTTGTTATAATCAATAGCTGTTTTGTTATCAATTTTTTGCTTTGAAATTATTCATCTTCAATTCAAGAATCAAAGACTGTCATCAAATAGTTTATTCATCTGCACAGAATTGACTTGTATTAGAAATAAAAAGAAAAAAAAATACATTTGAGCCATTACTAAAACAAAATAGACTTCATGTCGGGGATGTTACAAATCTAGTAATTATGCATAATTATTATACTTGTAGCATCCACAACATAAAGTCATAAAAATAAAACCTTTTTTCCTCTTACTAGAGATCCTAATAAAAATAAAAAAATAAAAAGACAATATGTAAAACTAGTATATGAAAACAAAATACTAAAGACCGAGAAGAAATTTTTTAAAAGAATAATCTTAAAAATAGTAATTTTATAAAGACTACAATAAAAAAAATAAAAAATAAAAAAACTACTTTATTTATCCCAATTCCCAAATAAAGAATTTAAGCAGCAATGCAACTACCGGTGTATTTTCACCAAAATTTTATAAATATTTATTTATTAATAGAGAATTCTAATTATAATTTAAATTTTAATCTTTTCTCTTCCAAAAAAATCTATTTTTATTTGGTGTTTAAAATTAGGAGATGCATGGTTCCTCTTCCAAATTCCAATTGTCTAATATGTAAATAGAAATCAACCCTTTCTCTTTTTATTAACTAGTGTAATAGTATTTAATTTATAATTTATAAATATTCGTATATCTCATTTATAATTTATTTCTCTTTTATTTCAAGAGTACAATGAATATATATATATATATATATATATATATATATATATATATATTAAAAACAATATATCAATTAAGAGGTATTGAACTAAATGGAAAAGGTAACAATGAAATCAAATAAAATGTACACAAGGTAACCTTCGGTATTTTCCTTCAAGTATATATTTTGCTCAAATAAAATCAATATCCAAAAATCAAAAAGCATATGAAAAGCTAGAACAGCACAATGGTAAACACTAACAATAACTACTATTCACTGATCAACTACGGATGAGCAGAAAATGAGAAAACACTACAAGGAAATCAAAGTGAAAAGAAGTAATATATGTAGTCAGAAAGGAACATAGTCAAGCAACATCAAACAACTCTTTTGGTTGGCAAGAAGCACACACACATAAACATGGACACAAAGACAGAGATACAGATACACACAGCCATAGACCACATACACAAAGACAAAAATAAAGATAAAGACAAAGAACACACACAAATACAGACAGAGACAGAGAGATACACACAAGAGACATACAAAGACACATAACATGCACATACACAAACAGAAAAACAAACAGATAAACAAAGCACGTACACTGACACAAAGACAAAGCACATACAAACATAAACACCAACATACATATATACATGAGGCATACCCACACTAACCCACTATCTCAAGCTTTTGCTAGTGCCTACTCTTTGGATCTATTAATATTATTGAAATGATCAAGATTTAGAATCGAGAGACTAATAAAGTTTCAAAACACACAATTTAATTAGACTCTATGTTTAACCAGAAACCCAACTGAGAAGTAGTAATATATGTAGTAAGAAAGGAACATAATCAAGCAGCATCGAACAACCCTTTTGATTGAATGCTTTGTTCAAAAATAATGTTACGATGCATAAAAAATAAAAATAAATTAAAGAAATAAATTAGCATACTGGTATGAGGTTCATCCATAATGCATATATTAAACTTAACATTGGCCAACAAGGGACTAAAAATAAGTAGTAGCAGCAACAATTTTGGTCATTTTAGACCAAATCAAGGAGCCTATAGCCAAAAGATATTGAAACAACGAGAAAGGGCAAGTAATTAATTTTTTAATTACTCATTTGTCACATAATAGAAAAAATTCTTGAATTCACCAAAGTAAAGAAAAAGAAAATTACTCACTTATCAGAATTTGAGTCATAAAGGCTCAAACAACTAAAATGGATTAAAATTAGGGTGACAAAGATTTCTCCTACTATGGTTATCCAAAACTAATATTATCAAATAATAAATCAATCTTGGAAATCCATTATGAATCAAAAATAAAGAAACTTTCCAATATTCAAAAGGATTAATAAGTTTGGACAATCACGATTTCTCAATTTTCACAAGCAACACCAACCTTAGAGGATTTGGAACACTCAAGATTTAAAAATGAGTAAGTACAATAAGTTGCTGCCTTGATACAGAGGAAACATTTCAAAAAATTTATAACAAAGTTTATGGGTCAAATCTCAATTTAGTCAGAAAAGATACTAACCTCACAATTATAAAACTTCCTTGTAGTATCATTATCTTGAGCCCAATGAATTGAAAGAAATCAAGGAGGTGCAAGTCCAACAATCTGTATCAAGAAGAAATTAAACTGAGATAGAGATTTGTAATAGAAGTATCAAGAACCTCAGCATTATCTTAAGATTGAGGAGTTGCCAGAAATCCAAGAAGAAATTAAACTGGCAAGGAGATTTGTGACAGAGATATTAAGAACCATCTTCTTTTCTTTAATATGCTCACACTGTCCTCCATCGTTGCCCTTTATAACAAAACACTCTTCTTCGTCTTCCATAGCCAACATCCCAGTACTCAAAATAGTACTTTTTGAGTACAAAAATAGTATAATACAAAAGTCTAAAACAAAATAGTATAGAGAAATACAGAAGTTACAAAACCAAGAAAATTAGTCAGAAAATTCACTAACCTCGCAATTAGACAACTGCACATTATTATCAAGAAGAACTCCACCAATCTGAATTAAGAACCATAGGCGTATCAGTGAGAATTTGCAATAGAGTGTGTGCCTTAGCGGATATTCAAGAAAATAAAAAGAAAATGTATTGAAACCCAAACCCTATAAACCCAAATCAAATGTCTCTCATTGAAAGAAACAATAGAAGCACATCAAGAGAGACATAAAGCGAAACGCTTCGTTTATTGACTGGTGCTTGGTGAACGGTACGAGCGAGAAAGACAGGCCGAAGGGAATGTGAAAAACCGATAAGAAAAAACTTTTATAGAAAAATCTTATATATTACTATTACTTTATTTAAAAAAATTATTTTTAAAATAATGAAATTACATATCCAAGTTTATTTTTTTAAAATATACTATACGAACAATAAAAATTAAAATAAGGATATTAATTAAAATTTTAAAAAATGATTGATAAATTATCATACTTTATATTTATATATATATATATATATATTAGTATCTTAAACTTGTAAGTTAAATATTCCATTTTTATAATTAAAATTTATAAAACATAAATATTTTTGACATGTGTATTATATTTTAGATTTAAATATAAACTAAAATATTAAAATATTGACTGTTAAAAATTATCTATGAACATTAAATTATTTTAGCATCAAATTTTACCTAATGCTTTAATATCTTATCTTAGTTTATGATTTAGAATGTAATACTATACGACATATTGACATTAATTTAGTCTTTTCACCGAACTAAAAGTATTTATAAAACGAATCTGAGAAAACAAAATTAAGAATGAAAAATGTAACATTAAATTACAAGAAATAACCAATTAAAATTTATTTCTTTAAAGAAAATATATTATTTAGATTGATATCGAATGTCTATGAGCCACTAAAAGAATGTAACCAATTTTCATTAGAAATCTCAGAAGTTCCAGGCTAAATCAACAAAGAAGTATTAGGATTTTACAATTACAGAATATATGATTCTTCATAAATGAAGATATTAACAAAATATACTATAAATATATTTATAAGAATTCTTTTACCTTCTTGATGATAACTTCCATTTTTTGTCTTTGTTATATTCAATGGCAACTCTGGAATTATTCATCTTCAATTCAAGAATCAAAGTTGTGTAACATTACATCCAAGAATTCATATTGAGCTATTTCTTTTTTGTCTTTCTTATATTCAACTCTATTATTCATATCTGCATTGTGAAAATCAGTTTGACAAATATCATAAATAAAAAAGAAAAAATACATTTCATAAAAAAGAAAAAATACATTTCAGTCATAATTAACAAGTCAAATAAACATACATGTAATATCTACACCACAAAGTCGTGATAATGAATCCTCTTTTCCTTCGGTAAGAGGGCCTAATAAGGAACAAGAATGGTCAAGAATGGCAAGTTGCTCTCAAATAATGATCAAGAAACAAGTGACATATATTAGAACAATTATTTCCCAGTACACTACAAGAAAAATCAGCATTATCTACGGAAGAAATCCGTAGATAAGCATCAAAATTCGTAGGTAAATGGTAATTACCTACGGATTATTTACGGAAAAAATCCGTAGGTAATAAGGTCGTAGATAACGTTACCTACAGAAAATTTTCCGTAGATAACGTTATCTACGGATTTTATCTACGAATGACTTACCAACGGAAATTTCCGTAGGTAAGTTACCTACAAAATTTTGTCTTCATTACTGTTTTGCTATGCAGGGAAAGGAATCTGTTCTTTTGGGAAAATCTAGATATCAAAAACCAGATTAGACCAATCAGTTAACGCATCACCCAATTCAATGCCCTGTTTAGTTTAGATCTTAAACCTGCTAAAGCAGCCAACCAATCACAACCAGATTTAATGGATAGACTCATGCACCCGTACTAAGCTTGAAGTATGGAAAACTGATAATTTTATAAAATAGAATGTGAAAGAGGTTTTCATTAGAACAAGGGAAATAATGGAAGACTGCTCAAATCCTAGCCAGTAGCCACTAATGCAATCAACTCTGCTGTCATAACTATTGAATGAAAAAAAACTCAAACAAGAACTTAAGATTAACATGTGTATTACCAAGGCAGGCAAAACCTGCAGCAGAAGAAGCCAATCCTGCTGCAGTAAGGAAGTTGTTGTATGAAGCAATGTGTACATGCAATTTTCCCCAATCCTCCTTTATGATCTTGATAGAAAGTAGTGACACGAGATAAAAAACAATGTAAGAAAATTTTCCTAACAGTTCGATGACAAAGCATTTGGAATAAACTATTCATCAAACACCAAAACGAGAACAAAAGTAAAATGACTTAAGAAAATAAAATAAACCAACATCTCCCACGAGTTAAAATCACAAAAAAAATTTCTAAAAAAGTTGAGACACACGGAAGAAGTTCAATTAATTTATTTCATCACGTTAATTTATTTCCTTTTCTTCACTTATAAGTATGCGTTAACGGATTGGTCCAACATTGCTATTTAGTGCTAGCCAGATTGTTTCTAGTAGGGGTGATCATAGTTTGGTTTTTAGACAGAAACTCCTCTGAACCTATTAGGCTCACGAATTTAAACAAAACAAGATACTGGATTATATTAGAAACTTAATCTGGTTCATAGGCCAGGTTCAAACACATAATGACAAACAAAATGTTTCCCCCTAACAATGTGTCTCCTCCTTCCACTGAAACTGATAAAAAAAACTACCCCTCTCCCCTCTCTGACTTCCTCTACAGTATATATTAAATAATAATTGTCACATGTATAAAATAACTACCTAATAACACCAAACAATAAATAAACTCCACTGAAACTAAACAATAACTGCCACGTACACAACTAGACTAAATGCAGTTCCTAAAATAAAATTCAACTTTATCACTCAGCATTTAAATATAATGATCAAAATGAATGAGGATATAAACATAAAGCCCTCAACCTGCTAGGCAAATGAAAAAAAAGTAATAAGCATGAGCTATTGTGAAGGTGCATGCAGTACGGATTTAATATTATTTTGCCAACAAAAGAAAAAAAAATAACAAGCTAATCATGATATTGAGGAATAAAAGTATGGCTTAATGTAACAATGCGATATTATGATTTGCCATGGCAGCCTAAAACATGTAATAAAATTACACTAGAGAACATTCGAACACAAAATGCCTAGTTTTGAAGTGGCGTTAATTTTCCAAACTATGCAGAGCACATCCTTAACACTTTCTTCACAGGAAGTATAACAATTTAAAAGGATACAAGTAATCTCAACTTAGCAATAAGAAAGACAAAGTTAGGTATCAAATATGTACTATCTACTGATAAAATTGATTAAATAAAAACTATATCACAAGCCATCAACATTGAAATAAGGTATGCTCCATGCAATGCTAAAATTGAAACCAACTATATAAATCCAATATGACTTAAAATTCTTGCACACTACAACAATTGTGCGCCAAAATTGCAATCAAAAAGAGGGAAAACAAAGGTTAGAGCATGAAAAGAGTGATCATAAAAACAAACAAGCAGGCTGAATACAATAAATTCATGGAGGAAGGAAAAATAGATAAAAAAAGATGTAGGTTAAATTGAGAAACTTCGCTCGGGGATGTGGGAATAATTGTTGGGTAGCAAGATTGGCCCCAATCCCTTGCCTGATGCATGCTTCTAGGAACAGGCAAAATATGAAAGTTTTCTGTTTTGCTCTCTAAACAATCTTAACAATCTTGCCTCATCGGTCTATAACTCAGCATTGGATTGACGCATGAATTATAAACGAATGTAGGTTGGTTGAGAAACAGTTGAAAATAAATTTGAGAGAAAATTAAGAGACTCACACCACCGTGGTGCTAATCTAGAGTTTTTTAGCTACTAGAAGAATTTGATTATATAGTTAATTACTCACTTAATTTCATGTGAATTCATGTCTATTTAATGGTTTTGCAAATTTCACTCTTGAGAAAGAGATTTAACAAGGTGAGACTAGAATTTTTCCTCCACCTATTAGGGGTAAATTTATAGAGCATTTCTAAACTTTAACTTTCCTACGATATGTACACTTAATCCCCTAGGCCTTGTTTTGTAAGTACCCACAAAACATTAATTATGAGAATTAAAATAGGAAGAATAAAAGCATCCAATATTAAAATACATATTTTAATTATCAACAACTACATCTTTAGGATTATTCCCAAAAATCCTAAAGATATTCCAACACGCTAAAATCTACTTGTTAGCTGCTGTGTCACAAACTGCCTCTATAGCAAGTTTATTCTATTGCACTGTGCATCCAGTAGGTCCAAGCATTCCTTCCGAAATCTGAACTAAGCATACCCTGTTTGCCAAGTGGCTAAGGTTTTTCTTTGCACAGTTAGTGTCCTGTACAACTATTGAAGCTTGTGCCAATTGTGCCTCAGGTTGTTCCTTTATATAAGAAAATCTTTGGCACTTCAACACAACAATCTTGGACCCCTTACGTTAAGAATCTGACTCATGAGAAAAACTTATCTCATTTTTTCTCATTATTTTGATGAGTCTCACCATTATGAGCACAATCCATAAGAAACATTACACTCACTTAATCTTTCTTTTCTCCTCTAAATTTCTTTATGAGTGTGACCCTGTAGGTTCTAGTTATGTTAAAAATCTTATTTAAAATAGAAAGCAGTGTCTAGCATACAGGCGGGTGATGTACGAACTTATTGTTTATGGAATGGAAAGAAAGTACAATTTGGTCCCTAAAAGATATTCCTAATTTGATCTACAAAAGTTTTTGTCAATACAAATTAGTCCTTGAATACCAAGTTAATAAACAGTAGCAAGGTAAAACCTTCTAGGAGAAATTGGAATAGACAGATACTTTCAAAGAGAGAGGCAACAGAAATAACATCTAATTGTACATTTATTTGAAGATAAGCTGTTTAAAAATTACTCTATAGTATCTAAAACTATTCTCTAATGACTTGTAGTTTGTGTGTAGTGTATGCAACAGTGTTTATTCAGAAAAGAAGATAAAAAAAATCAAATATAACCACCATAAATGAGAGATGGACACTGATCCACGGTGATTTACCTCTTTTCCAAGATTTTACTTGGTATTCTACAATGCGTTGAGTGTGATCCCAGTCTTTCCTTAGTTGTTAGTGTAGAAAAATTTTCTGTTGCCAACTGCTGAAAAAAAAATGGTAAAGTGAAACGCTAGAGTCATCTATAAACCCCTGAGCCTGAATAGATCAATAACAGAACAAGAATTTGATAACTTTGTTAAACATGTTTTTTAAAGTTACAAATATTAAATTGAAATAAAATCTTATTAGGAAATAAGTTTAACTTACCCCAGATTGAGCAAATTACAAACATATTAATTATTTTAATTTAAATAAGTTTACAATTTCAAACCTGAGGTTCTGGAATTGGATTTTTTTTCTTCTTTCACAACTAGATCTTCAAGAAGTGTGTACTTGTAGTTGCAAAAGTCCAAGCTCCAAAAGAAAAACAAAAACAAAAACAAAATCAATTTAAGATGTTGGTAATTTGAAATTGTAAAACCATACAAACTAAAACCATAGGCAGCAAAAAGATTATATAAATAGTAAGTGGTGACATTTTAGCACCAAGGAGTGGGATTAAAAGATATAGTGACATAATCTCTAATCAAAGGAAAATCCCATGCACGAAGTATATGTTTCCTCTATACCTAAGCATCTTATTGTCTGCTCCAACACGCCACATATGGCCCTGCAAATCTAAATGTCCTTTCATTCCAGCCATTTCCCACACAAACTTAAAAATCCCAAGCGCTCAGTCCAACTGCTTCACACCACACCCCAGCGTCTTCTCACTATCTGAAGTCAAGATTCTTCCCATAAACAAGCAAAACTTGCCATCACTTCCATCTACATAGACCCCACCACACATGTCTACTTCGATATCTGCAACCCTCCCATAGAGGTAATACAGTAATAGAGTGAATAAGCAACGAGACGAGTGACCCAACATTTTGGAAAGCTTCTTCTTCACTAAGCTTTCTTGATGTTGAGCTTCCTTATATCCAATACTGTTGTCAACTAAAACATCCCTAATGTGAAAAAGCCCCTCCTTCATGACCTCAGCCTTAGCCACATGCAACTTCAACATATTTTCGCTTCTACAGCATTCAGTCAGATCATTGAACATTACAAGAACATCTTCCCATTTCCGAGGATCATAGCGATCAACTATTTTAGAAGGAGAAAGCTTCAGCCAAGAAGATGACTCAGGGTGCAAACAGACAAAAATTTCAGTAAGAAACTTCAAGCAGCTTTGACCAATTTGGCCACGCAATAAAGCACCATTGTTTAAGCCCCGAGAACTCAAACAATTCAAATCTACTGCAAAACCATTCAGAACTTCTTTTAGTGCACCAGTCCATATGCAATGCTGAGTAACCTGTGGGCACACTCTTAAACGAACCAAATTCCTTTGTTGAGCAGAGACATTGAGAAAGTTGCCCACTTTGGTCAACGAATCAACCACCATAGGCTCTCTTTCAAGTTTCAATTGCTTTACTAAAAGGGGTAAACGATTCATGTTGTGTGCTTGTGGTGAAAGAGGTCAAAACATGTTTCATCCTGTGCTGAACAAATGGAGACCCAACAAACACACGGACAAGAGACTTGAAGGTACATATTTCACGTTCAAAGCCATCATCAAATACGGTTGTATTGCTGTTTACATCAACAAGTCTCCCGTTAACTGTATCCACATTTGCTAGCAAATCGGTCAACTCTTTCACCTTGGGAAACTCATCCTGATACCATTGCAAGTTGAGAGCGTCTTTTGAAGAGTGATAAAATGTGGAGTTCAAGAAAAAAGCTGAAGACCTATTGGTTCTAATAAAATGTTTTCTAGTGTAAAGTAGCTCAAAAAGTCTAAGACACATTATGCCGAAACTAAGAGTCACCTTCCAAGCAAGCAAAACAAAAGCACAGTGACTGGAAGAAAATGAACCTATTCTTTTTCAGGCATTTTATCAAACACATTGCAGTGGCCCTGAAAAAATAAATGTAACGTTATAATACGGTTAGATAGCAGCATGATAAATTAATGAAACTAATTACCCTTGTAGATAGCTTTTAATACAATCAGTAACTGGGCAAAAATGGTGATGGAGAATGTATGGTCACTGATTGGGAGAATAGCCCCACCAAAATACCTTGCAAAGCTAACATATCTTTGTTGGAACCATGACAAGGAGATAAAGCACATCGATACTGTCAGAGCCTACACATTTGGGTCCAACTACTTTGTGGAGGTAGACATTGTGGTATCAAAAGAAATCTCACTAAGTCAAGCACACGACATTGGAGAGACACTTCAAGATAAGCTTGAAAAACTCCCCGAAATTGAGAGAGCCTTTGTTCACATCGATTTGAACACAACTCATAGGCTGGAGCACAAGCCCAAGGTGGTATAGAAAATTGTTAGGCAATGATTGCTATGAATTTGGTTGGCATATAGAATTTCTTTTGTTCTTATTATGGATTATTGTCCTTGTGAAACAAAAAAACAAAAATCTTTGGATTTAGCTTGGATATTCAATCTCGGGTAGGCATGGGTAACCAATATAAGAGAGGGAACAACCCATATATTATTAGAAGTAGGGGTGAGAATTATAATATTCACCTCATGTACTCACGTGTCAAACTCACGGAATATGAATACCTAGGTTCTGCTTTAGCCTAGTAGTGGTGTTGGAATATTATGTTTAATGTTGTAGATTTAAATCTTATATTATTTGTCGTGGTAATCTCTTTTACTAATAAGCAAAAAAAATATAAAAAAAAACTCATGAAACATTTATATTTTTTATTAAACCACACGTTTGGTTTTTTATAATATTTAATTCGCAATTATAATGTTTAATTTTAATTATATAATTTTAGTGTTTTAGTTTTGTAAAATTAGGAATCTTGATCTTATTACTAAATGTTTATTCACTAATAGTTAAATTTGTATGTTAAAGATGACATGGCATTAAGTTGAAGACATCAAAATTAATATCTTATAATATTTAAATTAAATTGTATTTCTAGACCTATTTTTATACAAATTTTATAAAATTAAGAGATAAATTGTGAAATCCAAAAGATGAGCGTGGCTCATACTTTAATGAAGAATATATTTTGAGAAGAAAAACTACTAAGATGTGAAAAAAAAATATAGAAATCATACAAAAAAAAAATAATCCATGTATTAATATACTAATCACATCAGAAAATATAATCCACAGGGTCATGAGTGAATGTCTTTAAATTTATCCATTTTGAAAAATAAAATGCATATTCAAAAGGAAGACAAACAACAAAACATTAGAAGAACTGGTTAAAGCCAATATATATGGCTAGCAATTCAAATTCCCTTAAAGCAAAATTGCATGGTTACATTTTAAGAGTGAAGTTCTACCGCAGAGTAGCCAACTTGTATCACCTAGGAAATGCCAAGCTTCATTTCTTTGCATTGACCAATCGTGCAAACTAATGATTTGAGAGTGGTTGATGCTAACTAGACCAACACTTGCAAAACATAACACTAATCGAAATGAATCCAAACACTTCATATCCTTCCGGTAAGAGTAACACCAATAATTTCAACTCCCTCACACCACCAACATCAAGTTAAGCTAAGGTAGACATTTTGTTAGGAATAGAGGTTTGGATATTAAAGGTCCTCTAGGAGGCAAAGGAACCTATGACATGTAATGGGTGATATATTACCAGGAAGCCAGTTAGTAGAGTGAGTGGTTAGATTAGTTAGACACGTGTGACATTAACTTCAAGCATGCACAAAATTTTCACTTTATACCCATGGAAATTTTCACTCATAAATTTAAGATTTAAATATATTTCTAATCTTTCAAATTTAAGGTAAATGTATTTTAAATTCCTAAAATTTAAATTACTTTTTTTAGTTCCTGTAATTTTTAAAAATCTTATTTTAATTTTTCAGGTCACCAACAACATATAAATTACATATTAAAACAATTATGTTACATCAATTAAATTTAACGTAATATTTTTACTAACATAAGTACTAGTAGTGAGATTTTATACGATAATATTTGGCAGGTTACCTAACAAAACTAAATATAAAAACTAAAACAAGAATTTTGAAAATTACATAGACTAAAAAAATTAATTTTTAGTTTGAGGGGTTAAAATAAATTTATCTTAAACTTGAGAGACTAAAATTATATTTAACCCTAGATTTAAAATCCGGACCAATTTGACCTGTTGGACTAGGATCGGGACTCGATGGCTGGCCAATTCAAGTCAATTATTAAATCGGCCATTAATTACATAATTAAATGAGTATAAACTCGGGTTCAACCAGTGAATTTGGTATAATCATGGTTCAATTTGGAGGTGCAAACCCATTTTCTTATAATTTTGATCTAGTTTCTATCAAACTATATAAAAGATCACATTTAAAACCAACTCCCTTCAAATAAAAAAAACACAACTGAAACCTTCTGGAATCAATCTTTTTTACACTAAAACAATTTATTAAAATTAATCCTTGTTGGTGCCTCTAGATAAAATTTTAGAGCCACTAATTAGGTCAGTGTCTAGAATAGTAGAACTCTATTTAACAGAAGTAAAATGAACAAAAAACTACTTGACCTTAAAGGACTCACCAGCAGTTGTCGGCCTACTTGATATGATAGTGGTATTAGCTTCCCTGTGGTGTTCACCAGATTTTGAACTGTCTCCGCCCTGTAATTCCTGTCTATCTTCATCCTGCTTAAGCACTTTAGAAGTTGTCACATTGTTTGAGTGTATACCATTTAAAACAACATTCCCAATATCACCAGAAGCCTTTTTCCTATTTTGAGAATCAAACACTTAATTCAAACCAATGTGTTCAACAATAGGGAGATTCATGGTAGTAATAGATTGTAAAGAGAAAGAAAAGGTGGGGAGAAGACATAGCTACCGGAAGTATTAGTAACTGGATTAAGAGTGGAGAGAGAGGTTGTGCAGGGAGGATTTAAGCATGAAGGCGATGACGAAATCATCAAGGCGAGCATAATCGAGCTTAAAAGCGGTGAGGTAGGGATTGGGTAGAAGCAAGGGTCAGAGGAAGTCAACGAAAGGGGCAACGTTCTATGAGAGAAAGAGAAAAGGAGTGTTAGTTAGTTAGTTAGGGAAATAGAGATTAGAGGGTTAAGGGTAGTTATAGTTACAAAAAGATGGAAAGAAGGGAGGAAGGAGAGGATGTGGCGGGTGCAAGAACGGAAGACGGAAGAGGTGGAGGCCAGAGAATAAATGATATCCAACGTGTTTCCAAGTTGCTAGAGAGGCTTTAGGATATTAGAGGAGAGCTCAATGTTACATCGGTCATGCCTTGAACAAATGTAGAATATTTTCAGTACTACATAGGTTAATCAAAAAATCGATGTAAAATGGTACAAATTTACATGGGTCCTGTTTAAATCGATGTAAATGTCCTAACCTTTTTTATTTAATTACAAAAATGTTATCACATTCATATTTTACATCATTTTTAATAAAATCAATGTAAAATTGCTTATGTAGAACAAGAATTCTCTATAAGTGATAATACATATAAAACTGTCCATATTCATAATAATTATGATGTTATCAAGAAATAAATAATATTATTAAGTATGTAATAATTTTGTAACATTAAATGCATTAAATTATTATTTTAAAATTGTTTATATTCGTTATAAATTTGATGTTATAAAAATAATTACAAACACATTATTTTTACTTATTAATGAATTTTGAGTAATTTATCTTTCAGAAGAGTTGTTGAGAATTTCAATAGATTATAAAAAAAAACAATTACAAATATTCATAAAATCATTCAGCAACATAAAGAAGATGAACAGCACCATAAAAGATCAACCAACAGCTTACTCATTTTATTATGATGGAATGGGTATATATACAATGAGAAAGAAAAGAAAGAGACAAAAACTGTTACAGGGAGAGAGAGAGCAAAACAGAAAAAATAACAGAATGGGAATCTCTGCAAAAATGAAATTCTATTAAGAGCCCCACTCAAGCTGGGAATAGATATACATCATTCCCAGCTTGGAACGTAGATTGTGAAAGGAGGAAGGAGATAGAGCCTTGGTGAAGAAATCTGCAATCTGAAGAGAAGAAGAAACTGGCAGCAACTTAATCACACCATTGTTGACCCTTTCTCGAACAAGATGACAGTCTATATCGATGTGTTTTGTTCTTTCATGAAACACTTGACTGGATGAGATATGAATGGCAGATTGATTATCACAAAAGAGAAGTGCAGGACGGATAAAAGGTACACGAAGATCATCCAAAAGGTAGATAAGCCACTGAAGCTCATAGGTTGTAGATGCAAGAGCACGATACTCAACTTCTGAGGAGCTTCTGGACATATCTGTTGTTTCTTTGATTTCTAAGATATAAGGGAGTGACCAAGATAAATTGAGAAACCAGTGATAGAGCGACGTGAATCAATACAACCAACCCAATCAGAATCACTAAAAGCTTTCAAGTGAAGAGAGCTTCTAGCATCAAGAAAAATACCAAGACCAGGAGCTTGTTTGAGATAGCGTAGAACGGGAAAAATAGCTTGATAATGAGTAGTAGTAGGCTGTGAGACAAACTGACTAAGATGTTGAACATGTGTAATATCTGGACGAGTGTTTGTGAGATAAATTAAACAACCAATCAATCATCTATAAACAGACGGATCTTCTAGAGGAGTTCCACTGGAAGCAGATAAACGGTTTGAAGAATCCATAGGAGTAGATACATGGCAGCAGGCTAGCATACCAATATCAGACAAAATGTCAAGGGTATAATTTTTTTGAGATAAATGAATCCCTGTTCTGTTTCTTGCAACTTCCAATCCAACAAAATAGGATAAATCACCAAGATCCTTAATTTTAAAAGTTTGATCAAGAAGAGCAGTGATGCTGCGAATTTCAGAAAGATCATTGTCAGTAAGGACTATGTCATCCACATTCACAAGAAGAGCAATATGAGAGATATCATTGAATTTTAAGAACAGTGAATGATCTGTAGAGGAATGATGATAGCCATGAGATAAAAGAAAAGATGAAAGTCGAACATACCATTGGCGACTTGCTTGTTTTAGCCCATATAAAGATTTTGTAACTTACATACTTGGCTGGACTTAGTAGATGATAAACCTGGTGGAAGCTGCATATAAACATCCTCGTGAAGTTCCCTATGTAAAAAAACATTGTTAACATCTAACTGTTTAAGAAACTAGTCACTAATGGCAGCCACACAAAGAAGAAGACGCACTGTAGTGAGCTTAGCAACAGGGGAAAAGGTATCAATGAAGTCAAGTCCCTCAAGTTGAGTATATCCTTTGGCTATGAGGCACACTTTATAGCGTTCAATAGAACCATTTGCATGTTGTTTAACCTTGTAAACCCATTTACACCCAATGGCTGATTTATTAGGAGGAAGAGAGGTAATGATCCAGGTATTGTTCGCTTCAAGGGCAGTAATCTCCTCTCTCATAGCTTTAATCCAACAGTCACTTTTGGAAGCATCAACAAATGAAGTTGGTTCAATTATGGTAGAAAGTGATAGTGTTAAATGACGAAATGATGAAGATAAGCAATTATAAGAAATGTAAGAATCCAAGGGATAGCGAATACCTGAAGAATGGTGTGATGTAGTCGATGTGAATGTGACATGAAAATCTTTAAGATATGAAGGTGGTTGACACGAGCGAGATGATGGACGAAGAACAATGGGAGAAGAAGCAGCCTCAATAGAAGAAACAGGGACTATAGATGTATTTTGAGAAGTTTGCATGTCAGAGGAAGGGTCACTAAGATTATTATTAGTAGGATTAGGAAGAGATGGAGTTTCATTAGAAGACATTGAAGTGAGATATGGAAAATGATTTTCATAGAAGATGACATTGCGAGAAACTTCAAGTTGATGAGTGTGGAGATTAAAAGTCAGGTAAACATTGGTATGAGGCTTAAATCCAAGAAAAATACAAGGGTGGACCCTGGGATCAAGTTTCTTTCTATTGGCTTTTATGGTACTAATATAGCAGAGACAGCCAAAAACACGAAGGGAGGCAATATCACATGGTTTACCATAGAGTTTTTCAAATGGAGAAATATTTTGCAAGAAAGGAGTGGGGATGCAATTAATGAGATATGCAGCATGCATCAGAGCAAAACACCAAAATAAGGATTTAAATTAGATTGAAAAAGTAAAGCTCGTGTAACGTTTAGTAAATGTTGATGTTTTTGCTTAGCAATTCCATTTTGTTCAGGGGTTTCAATACATGTTGTTTGATGTATAATACCTTTTGATTCAAAAAAATTGAGTCATGGAAAACTCAAGACCATTATCAATACGAATTGCTTTAACATGTCTTTCAAATTGTGTTTCAACATGTTGAATAAAATTTATTATATGAGTATGAGTTTCAGCTTTATTAGTCATGAGAAAAATCCATGTGAAACGAGTATTATCATCAACAACATTAAGAAAATACTTGTGTCCATGCAAAGAAATTTTGGAACAAGGTCCCTATATATCAACGTGAAGTAAATCAAAAGGATTAGATGCATAAGAATTACTCAAAGAAAATGGAAGCTTCTTTTGTTTAGCATAATGACAAGTGTTACATGTAAACTATTTTTCACTGTGAATACATGGATAATGTTGTTGCATAAGTTTTAAACTGTTATATGACAAATGACCCATGCGATAATGCCACAAATCGATAGGTTGAACATGACATTGAGGCTATAGTATGGTAGAAAACAAACAAGAATGATGAAGAACAACAGAGGTCAAAGTGTAAAGGCCAACATTCACATCAACTATACCAATCTTCTCTTTAGTTTTCACATCTTGGATAATACAAGAATTAGAATAAAAATGAGTTCACAATCAAGAGATGAAACTAATTTTGATATTGAAATTAAATTGAAGGTGAACTTAGGAATATATAAAACATTATTTAAGAAAAAGGGATTAGTAAATTTGACAGATCCTGAATGTGTAGCACGAAGATGTTGGCTTGTAGGTAGTTTAACAGTAATGGGAGTAATGGAAGTATATGTATAGAAATTAGAAAGAGAAGAGGAGACATGATCTGTAGCACCTGAATCGACGACCCAAGGTGTGTGCTGATGTGAGTTAACAGAATTAAAAATTGAACAATATATACCTGAAGAAGAAGGGGGGTGGAAGAGGTAATAAAACCAATCTGATTAATGTGAGAAGGAGAAGCTGAGTTTCCTTGAGTGGACTGTTATATTAAAGCCATCAAGGCTTGATACTACTGAGGAGTGAAACGAAAATCCTGAACCTCAAGAGCTTGTTGTTGATCTAATTCAGTGGCTCTACAATCATTAGCCATAGTGTTGTTGACAACAAAATTCTTCATATTAGAAAACTTGTGACCAGGTGGAAAACCATGCTTGTGGTAACACACGTCCACTGTATGACTAGATTTCCCACAATGAGTGCAAATCTTATTTATTTTATTGGAGGAATTTTTTATGCATTTGTTGTCATTGCTAGAAGGAAATCCATTCTTCCTATAGCAAGTTGTCTCAGAATGTCCAAATCATCCGCAATGAGTGCAATGAAGTGTAGAAGCTGATGAAGTACTCTTGGGAGTAGCAACAATGAAATTGTTACCTATCAATTGGCGTTCTTGTTGTGCAACATAAGAGAAAATCTTTTAAATAGGAGGAATGGGATCCATGAGAAGAATGTGGGATCGAATATTACTGTATTGATCATTCAAACCACGTAGAAACTGCATGGCTTGGTCTTCACACTTGCGTTGCTCCATAACAGAAAGAACATTGCATGAACACTTGATGGAACAAGTGCACAAAGGATCAGGTCTAAAATTCTCAAGTTCATCCCAAATGATACGAAGCTTGGTGAAGAATTCTGTGACAAAGAGATCACCCTGATGTAGTGAAAAAGCCTCAAATTGTAAATCAAAAATGCGAAGAAGGTCACTTTGAGAGTAACGAGATCATAAAATCATTCAGCAACATAAAGAAGATGAACAACACCATAAAAGTTTAACAACAACTTGCTCATTTTATTATGATGGAATGGGTATAAATACAATGAGAAAAAAAAAAAGACAAAAACTGTTACAGGGAGAGAGAGAGCAAAACAGAAAAAATAACAGAATGGGAATCTCTGCAAAAATGAAATTTTGTTAAGAAATATCTATATCTATTAATCTATATCTATTATAAAGGAAATATGTTTTGGTAATTACCCTTGTTCTATTTTTGTATTACACATTATTACCCTTAAATTTAACAAATTTTTTTTCTTTCAAAAATAAATATATAAAGGGGATTGAAGTATGTAATAATTTTTGGTCTCCACTTTTTAATAGACCATTATACCCCCTCAAATGTAAATTATTTTAATATCTTATCTAAATAACTATTTATAATCTTCTAATATCATCTCTATGTGTAATTATTAGAGACGTATCTTAACCCCTCTAATTTATCACAATAACAATAAATACATATTATTAATTTATTAGCAAAATAATAAATTGGATCTTTGATATTGCAATGGTGCAAAGAAACCCTAGGCTTATATGGACTATAGAGAATGATCTATGTTTGTAATAAATCTAACGTTATAAAAGTTAATTAAAAACACGTTTATCATAATAATAATTAATATATATTATTAATATATTAGTATAGTAATAAATTGAATCTTTGATATTGAAGCAAGCAAAGAAATAGTAGACTCATGGATTATACAGAATGCTAAAAGAGAGTTTTTATATAAAGAAGACAATTGTAATTCAATATTTTAAATTAAATTTTAATTATATATATATATATGTATATATATTAATTTTGAATTTTTTACTAAATTACATTTTTTTATAAAAAAATACCAAAATAACACCTTGTACACTTTAATTCCCCAATTAGCACCATTCACTGTACAAGGTCAGAATATTCTGACCTTCATTTTTTCCTCCCTCGCCGGCGTGGGCTACCGAAATTCGGTTTCTGGGGAACCAAATTCCGGGTAGCCAATTTTTTTTTCCATTTTCCATTTTGTGTTTGATGCACTGCTTGGCCGGGCCGGCATCGTTTCGTTCAACGACGACGCTGGTGTTTGAGATGATCCTGATGACGGTGAGGGCGTTGTTGCTGCCGGGAGTGAACCCGGAGGAGTGGCGACCGACGGTGAGGGGGAGGGAAATGTACTAGCAGGCGAACTCATCGGCGATGTCGGCGGCGAGCTCGTTGTGGACGACCTTGTAGTACATGTAGTGTTGTAGAGGAGGAGGAGCACGAGGAGTGCATAGGTGAGGACGATGCGGAGGAGGAAGGTGAAGCGGTTGAGGTGGTGGTTGGCATTGGCGAGGAGGGAGGAGGAGAAGAAGAGGAGAGCCTGGAAGAAGGAGAAGAAAAGGATGGAGGAGGCGGTGACGTGGGCCATGCCGCGGATGAGGGAGACGTTGCGGAGGAGGGAGCGGGCGACCCAGGAGGATTTGAGGATGACGACGACGGGGGCGAGGATCCAGAAGAGGCGGAGGTAGAGGAGGCAGGGGAGAAGGAGGACGAAAATGGAAAACAAAAAAAAAATTGGTTGCCCGGAATTCGATTCCCAGAAAACCAAATTCCGGTAGCCCACGTCGGCAGGGGAGGACAAAATGAAAGTCAGAATTTGGTTTCCGGGGAACCGCATTCTGACCTTGTACAGTGAATAGTGCTAATTGGGGCAATTAAAGTGTACATAGTGCTATTTTGGTATTTTTAAAAAAAAAATTAATTCAGTAAAAAATTCTATTAATTTCCTCCTTTAATTTTGACATATATTTTCATATAATATATAATATATATAGTTATCATTTTTATATGAAAAAACTTTTATTAAGAGTTATGCTTATGTTATTTACTAAAAAGGTGAAAATATGTTTTAATTATTTTAATTGTTTTATGAGAATGGAAAGAAGGACGTTGTGGTCATTTGTTAATTATTTTATTATTATTATTATTATTATTATTATTATTATTATTATTATTATTATTATTATTATTTTAAGTACAAGAGGAGGTGTTAAGTCAGTTTCTACGTTTTTTATTCATGACTCTATTCATTCCCTTTTTACACTCTCTGAAGACTCAGGAGTAGGAGACCAACTGAAGATTGTTGTCACTTCTTCTTCTGCTCATCTAGGTAAGGGGGGAGTAAGAAACCTCACTTAAGGGTGTGGGAATAATTGTTGGGTAGTAGGATTGACCCTCAATTCCTTGCCTAATGCATTCTTATAGGAATAAACAAAATATGAATCTTTTCTGTTTTGATGTACAAGTTTTCTATTATGTTCGTTGTTGGGTGTGATACATGAATGTGTTTAATTTTAAAAATAGATAAGTTTTGACATAAATTAGAGTGCTTTGTGGGTTTCTGTGGGAAACCCTATGTGGAGCAATTATGTATATGATTTGTTGATGAGAATTGAGGTATTGAGTATGGATTTATGTTTTAGGTATTATTTGGAGGATTTTTACCGATTGATTTATATGATTACATGTTTGTTGTGAAAAATTGCCTGATTACAAAGTATAGGTTCGCATTGAGGGCACCAGGCGCAATTCTTTGCACTGAGCACAAATTAATAATTTCTTAGGAAAATTGAGTCGGACTTAGGAAAATTGAGCCAGACTTAGGAAAATTGAATCGGGCTTAGGAAAGTTGCGTCGAGCGCAAAAAAAGTTGCGTCAGGCGTAGGAAAGTCACGTCGAGAGCGTGTGAAGCTATATCGGGCAGATTTCTTCGCTTTAGGCGTGACATTAAATTCGTCGAGCGCACTCAGGGCGTACCAGGTGTGCTACTCTGCTTTTGGTGCGACATCTAATTCACCAGGTGCGAGTTGGGGCACGTCAAGTGTGACCCTTGCTGATGTCTACATGTTTCTTGTGTGTTTGGAGGTACAAATTAGATGTGAACTGTCTTGTACTGATTTGATGTGAATTATGTGTTCTTATGAATGTTATGATGAAGAGAATCCCTATGTAACAACTTGGGGGAGTCCTAGGGGATAGTGCGGTTTAGATGTCTCGATTCCACCCATTTGTGAGCACGAGACATAACTTGCGCAACTTCACTATCCCGACCAAACCCTAGCAGTACACCCTTCTAGTTGAGAGTGTATGGGTAGCTCCCTACATGTACTCCTAGACTACCTTAGGTGTGTTGTTTAGGCAGCACACCAGTGATATGTGATATGTGATATTGGCGCCACATGCATGCATTTTTTAGTTTAGTCGTTAACATCATTGCATGATGAGTGACTGTGTATGTGTTATTGTTGTATGTGTAACTTGAATTTGCACTTGGTTAATATATATCTATGATTGTAGTTAGTATGATTGTGTGTGTGTTGCTTGATTGTTATTTTTACACCTTAACCTGAGTGAGATGTTTCTCACTCCCCTGTTTGTTCTATTTGTGTATTTTATTGTGTTGCAGATGACCATCAACATGAGGATGTTGGTGATGAAGCTTAGGCTTCAGTTGGGCGTGTTCTGATAGGATATGTGATATCAGGGCGTAGTTAGAACTAGTTTAGGATGCTATTTCCATTGAACTATTTTCAAAACTTCAGTTTCTCTTCTTTTTAATTTCCGCATTTGAGCTAGTGTTTATAAGTTTATGAATGTGAATCATTTACGTAAGATATTTGAGATTCTGATTTTACTTATGAAAGATTTTAACGATTCCTATTTATTATGTAATTATGAATGTGGGGTAGAGGGTGTCACATTTATTTTTTATTTATATTTAATAGTACTTTATTTTATGTTGTTGATAAAATATAATAATTATTAAAAATTATTAAAATATTTTAATTTGCTTATATATATATATATATTAGTTTTTTCATTTCATTTTTATTTTTTATACATTTTTTTAATTTATATCTGGTAACAATTTATTTTTAAATTTTTTCTTTTGAGTTTGATATATGTATTGCATTAGTTTCTTTTATTTTTACAAATAATAGTTTTATATATAATTGTTTTTTGAGAATATTTTGAAAAAAAGATAATTATTGTAAAATTTCTTCCTTTTATATTATTAATAAATATGAACAAAGCAAACAAATCACATTAAATAAAGGACACAAATATTAATGATTATTTATCTTTTATCGTATTACCAGTACATTCTATAGGCAACTATACAAAATCTGGCAAATCATATAAAATTATAATTTGATAATTATTTATTAGTATATTAAAATGAGTTTAACTTCTGTATAATTTTTTTTTAAATGTTTTACGAAGCCTATTAATATCATGATTAGAAAGAGAGTCCAACTCATTTGATTAATCAATAATGACAAGATTTAAGTATAATTTATGCATAAATATATATTAATGAGATTTGTATTAAATATACTTGCATAATATCAAGATAAATCTCTAATTTTAATTGAATAACAACATCAATTACATATAAAAAAACTTTACCTAAATTTGTCTTATGTATAAAATTTTAGATATGTTTAACAAATATTAAGATACAAAATAAGAAAAATAACATAAAACAAATATTAATTTAGATCTAAATAAATTTGTATCCTATAAATTATTTATTGAATAATGAACATCACAAATAAAAGTATCTCCCTTCAAACAACATAAAACAAAAATTACATGTTTGTAATTATAAAGTGAGAGGTAAATTCACTACAGAAAAGTTTAACCTCTAAAAAAAATTGAGGCACTGAGAACTAGTTTATAATTTTTTAAAATGTTATTGTTCCATTCCTTTTTTTTTTTTTTTCTTTGCAATAAAGTATAACATGCACATAGTATAGATGTGAGGATATTGGTTGAACAAGTTAGTTAATTGCTTAAACTTATTCAATAAGATATAAGTTCAAATTTTAAATTTTGAAATTAAATTAAATTGACGTAAAATTGATCTCCCTTCTTATTTATTGTGTATAACAGGAATAAAATATGTTTAGTTGACATAATTACAATATCCAATATAAATAATGATATTTGATAAAAACAAAGATATTTTTTGGAAATAAAAATTAAATATTTATTCATATTTAAATTATAATAATTATATATAAATTAGAATAATGTATGTAAACTCGTAAAGATTTTAAAAAAATTTAAATATAAATTAGAATAATTATATTAAATGAGTTTTAAGGATTTTTTTTAATAAGATAGTTGTTTTTAATTTTTTTCAAGGTTCGTGTTTTTTCAAAGATTTTTTAATCACTTATTTTTTGATTTATCATTTATTATTTTTAAATTTAATTTTAATATATATTTTTAAAAAATTAATGATTAAAAGAGTTTTGTATTAAAATTCGCATTGTCTTGTCTCTCGTGTCTCATGACGAATATAAATGTACCCCACCCATCCCTACAGTCTTCACTCGTTTATTCCTTCTTTCAACAGCTTTCGGTAGATATGCTCCCTTTTTCATTCTTGGAAATTTTATTTTCTTTAGTTTTTTCATTCTTGCTTACACTCCCCTCACGCGAAATTTTAACACTATGAATGTCTCAATTAGTCTTCAGTGTGTCTTCATAGTGACAAGTGTTATGATCATTTTTTAAAATCGGTCATGTTTTACTTTTAAAATTCATTGTTTGATCGATTTTAAAAAATTAATTTTAAAATCGGTTATTAATAGCATTCCAAAACAAAACTTACAAATTAAACAATATTATATAGTTCATATACGATTTTGTTAATTAATGAGTTTTCAATAGACTAAAATATTTACATTTCTTATGTTACTCCTAAATAAACTAAAAAATACATACAAATAATAAGAAATGTTAAATGTCAACTATAAATATAATCAAAAGAGCTTTAAATACTTACAATACATAAATATAAACATAATAAGTTAAATAATATGCAAAATAATTTTGCATCCTAAACTACAAAGCTTGTGTAAAACTAAAAAACATAAGTTATAGCTAGTCAATGTAAAGGTAAATGAAAAATGTAGCCCATTATTCCTTATGATGTTTATGTCTTCTAGTGACAATGATGATCGACCTATAAAAATATGTTAAAAAAATTAGAACAATTAGTAATAACTCAAAAAACATAATAAAATCATAACTTAAAATAAGATCCGTATTTAATTTTTAGTTAACTTAATATATTCAATATAAAATATATTTTAAAAAATAAATAAACTAACACAATCTATAATAAGTGACCTAATTAATTATAAGGCACCTAATTAAGTTATGGATTTTTATCACATATTTTTTACTCTAAAAAATTAATTTTTATACTTCCCGTGAAGAAAGTGTTAAGGATGTGCTTTGTACAGTTTGGAAAATTAACCCACTTCAAAACTAGGCATTTTGTGTTCGAATGTTCTCTAGTGTAATTTTATTACATGTTTTAGGCTGCCATGACAAATCATAATATGGCATTGTTACATTAAGCCATACTTTTATTCCTCAATATGATTAGCTTCATAAGCCATTTCATTAATTTTACTTTTATTCATTTTATTGTTATTTTTTTTTTGTTGGCAAAATAATATTAAATCCATACTGCATGCACCTTCACAATAACTCATGCTTATTACTTTTTTTTCATTTGCCTGGCAGGTTGAGGGCTTTATGTTTATATCCTCATTCATTTTGATCATTATATTTAAATATTGAGTGATAAAGTTGAATTTTATTTTGGGAACTGCATTTAGTCTAGTTGTGTACGTGGTAGTTACACTACAAAAAAAAATATTAAATAATAGAGGTTATTTTGCAGAGGTTTTAAAAACCTCCTAAAGTTATTAAATTAGGTGAAAACACTGCAATTTTTTTATTTGATTTATGGAGGTTTATAACCTCTCCTAATTAAATAATATTTTTCCCCTAAAATCTTATTTTTTTCTAAAATAAAATATTTTTGCACTTAAACTACCCGCGCGCCTCCCTCTTGTCAAAGAAATGAGAAAACCCTAAACATAGTTCGACGTTCGAGTGCCATCCTTGTAGTGAAGAACATTTGTTTCTTTCTCAGATGATTCTTGCATAGATAACTCAAGCCATACCGCCATTCGAATTTGCCTTACGATCATGGGCATGGTCTTTTTGAAAGACGAAGTCATACGAGTTTCTCCTTCAATTGAATCAAAGCATAGAGAAATCAGAAAACCCCACCAATCCTATGCTTCTACCAATCGCCGTATCGTTGGAAACGCTTAAACTCATTGATTTTGGTCCCAAGCTTCTACCGATTGTCGTACGTGCTTCCCATTGCCGCAACGGTCTATACACAGATATTTCCACCTTTTTTCCTTAACTTATATTTTTTTTTATTAATTGTGGTTTTGATTTGTGATTTATAGGTCATGGTTTCATGGGGGTTTCGTCATTAGAGGTGATTATTAAGTTTTGGCTCTGATGGGTTCTTGGGGAAATTGATTTTTTTTTTTTCAGGGGTTCAAGTTTGTTGCATCGTCGACCCACTTCAAAGAACGGTAGATTACACTCAAGAAGGAGATTTATGCAGGAGGCACTATTGCTAGTTTATTTACTTTTACTCTTTTTCCCCCCAAATCACTCTGTTTCTTACCTATAATTGACTTATTTTCCTTTTTTTGTTAGTAATTTTTTTAATATCTATTATTAAATGAAATTTGGTTTTGTATCATTTTTATGTTTTTGCTTTTGAATCATGTAAAGATGAAGTTGCCAAATCATACCTGGAAATTAAGTACTTATAATAACTATAAAAGCTATACTACGATGAAATTGGAGTGGAGAAAGAAAAAATGGTGAAGATATGTTCTTTAATTTTGGTAGAAAAGAAGGAAAATAAGGAAAAGAACATTCTTGAAAATAAAAATGGGGTTAACTGCCATATACCCTGTTTGGTTTGTATAAACGAACATGGGAGGCAAACTCATAAAGAAATGTGCATGGATGGATCCTTTATTTTGGTTCTCTCATCATAGGCAGAAAGTGCTACAGAAGGATGCATGATGGTTGTTAAGAAGTGGATTTGTTGTTTTGACCCTTATAATAGCATGAACCTTATGTCAATTTGTCTGGTTCATCACTTAATAGGTATTACTTGCAAGAAATTAAGGTTGTTGGGTAGATTTTTCTAAATGTATATATAAAGTAACATTTCAGGAGTACTTTTGTATAAAAATATTGAAAATAAGAGTATTCAAATTCTTTAAAATGTTGTAATAAATTATACTTTTCATTAACCCAAACATATATGAAGAATAAGTTGACAATGAATTGCTATGTATATATTACATTATACTACTTTTTTAATAATTTTTTGGGATGTTTTTTTAAATTATGGTTCTTAAATTAAAAAACTTCTACAGTATCTTTACTTTCTTTCTCCTTTGTTTTGTTATATTTAAACATCATTAGGAAACAGTTATATTCTCTATTTTTCATTTGTTTTGTTTTCTTCCCTGCTTCTTTCTTTTATCACCAAGAGTTGAGAATTGAGATTCACGTTGTGCTTCTATTTGCAAAACACGGATCTTTTTTGTTGTTGACAAAACTGGAGCTTAGTTTCTGTGTCAATTAACCTTTTTCATACATATTAAAGAAAAAGGCGAGGTACTTCTGTAAATAAAGTGAATTGATAGTTAATGGCTCTTTGTTAAAAAGTAAAAATTGATTGTATGGGAGTCAAAGCCAAGATGTGGAAATATTATTGTGATTTTGCATTCTTCTTAGTTTATGTTCTCTTTTTTTACTCAGAGTTGGGGGACAGAGAAGGGAAACAAGTAAGCTCCAGTTAGAGTAGTTTGTTTGTTAATTAGTTAGAAGGGGGCTTAAATACCTTTTCCATTCTCGCAAATATTCTAGTTTTCACTCTTAGCCCTTAAAAAATTGTCTGTATTTGATTTTAGTCTCTTAAAATGAAATTTATTAATTTTAATCGTTCAAATTTATATAATATTTATTTTTAATTCTTTTTATAAACACTATTAATTTTTATGTTAAAATAAGTCACTTAATCACCTAAATCACCATATCTTTTTCACTACAAGAAAAACTGTTATTATTTACAAAATATTAACTATGAAATTTTTCCGTAAGTAATATTTAATTATCTACAAAATATTACTTACGAAATCTTTTTCGTAGGTAATATTTAAGATTTTCTTTTTCTCACATTTTTTTATTATATATGTTTTTTCTTTTAATACAGTATAGAAACAAAATGCGTACATTATTTTTCTTTTAATATTTTAAAGTTTAATATTAGTAATAATTTTTTTTAAAAAATTATAATAAAGTATGTAAATAGAATATAAATTTATCTTTCAACAAACTTATAAATTTCACTTTATTATATAAATCAATAATTTTAATATTTAAAAAAAATAAATAAAAGTATATATAATTTCAATATATTATAGTAAATTTAATATAATAATAATAATAATAATAATTATTATTATTCTTTTTTATTCAAATAAATCAATCTTTTAATATATTATAGTATATATATAATAATAATAATAATAATTAATATTATTATTTATTTTTATTTAAGTAAATCAATTTTAAGTGTAATATAAGTTTTTTTAAATAACATTACAACATTTTTTATATTAGGCAACGCCTAAAAAAATGTTCTCGAAATATGGAATAAGCAATAATTTTGTAAATTGTTGGTATTTTGTTTGACAACAATTATAAAATCGCTCCTAAAAGCACATGTAGCCAACAATTTTATAAATTATTGACATTTTGTTTGACAATAATCATAAAACCGTTCCAAAAAACACATATAAGCAACAATTGATGAAAGTGTGCACTATTCTCTTTTCAATATTAACAAAACTATTCTTGCACCTTCACACCCCCTTCCCCACCTCTTCACATACCCTTCCTCATCTCCCAACCCCACACCCCTTCTCTCTTCATCATCGCCCTCTCCGCCCCCTCCCTCGCCCTCTTCCGCTGCCTCCGCCACTCCACGCTGCCGCCTCTCTCCTCTTCAGCTGGCGCTCCCCCTGGCCAGACTTTGCAGTGTGAGCTGCGTGCACCGACTCCGTCACTGCACTGTCAGCGCGCGACACCAGGCAGCCGTTCTCTTCCTTCCTCAAGCTGCTCACTGAGGTGCTTTTCACGGAGCAGGAGCTGAGCTTGCAGGCCGCCTCTGCGCTGTGCATCACCGTCGCGATCGCCGCGGCTCTGGATCCGAACATGCCTAGGCTCGCAGGCCCAAGCCCAAGCCCGATTGCCCAGTTTCCTCCGACACCATACAGTGTCGTTGTGGCCATGGCGCTTGCGAAGTCAAAACCTCAACATCTCAACACTCTCGCGGGTGCTCTCAACATTCTTATGGGTGCTTTTCTCTTGCTGACCATCGACAACCCCGGAGGAGCTCTTTCAAAACGACGTGGGGCTCCAAATCCACAAACGCTCTCGAAAGAGCTCTCTTGAAATGTGGTGGTGCTCGCGTGAGTTCGTCGCCGAAGGGAAGACCAAAAGATTTGAAAAATATTTTGGAATTTGTCAAAGCTTGAATAGTATGTGATATATTGTGGTTAGGGTTTAGGGTTGCGACGGACCCATCGCCCAAGCCTTGCTGGAGAGCCTCGCCGGCTATGCGCCTTCAATTCCTGCCGTTGAAAAGCCTCCAACTTTGGATGACGCGGAAGCGGATACCATCGACACGATTAATGGGTCTGACGAGGGTGGGCTTATATTTTATTTATTTATGTGAGACATACTGAATTGTTTTTGAACTGATTACAATGCTTGGTATTTGAATTTGTTTAAGGGAACTGTGATTGATAGTAGATTGTTGGTATTTGAATTTTTGTTTTTGGAAATTGATTCTTGCTTTTCTTTTAACGTTTTCTTTTTCTCTTATTTTTTTTTTCTGGAGATTCATACAGTTTGCATTATACGACAGTGCAAATAGGGACACCGGGAGTAAAGTTCATGGTGGAGCTTGATACCGGAAGTGACCTGTTCTGGGTAACTTGAGATTGCACAAGATTTGCTGCTACTGATAGCACAACCTTTTGTTCAACCTTGGCTTCAGTAAGCTCTCTTCTGCTTGCTTGTTCAGTTGTGACTGAAACGTGGTTGTATCTGTGGTAGATTGCTTAGTTGCTTATGATTATATAGTGTTGTTCTGATTGGCTATGATTTATTTTCTTTTGAAGGATGCTATTAACAAGAAAGAAACTTCTTTTAACATACTCTTGAATGCATACTTCTATTACTAGATAAATTTTATGCAGGTCCCATTCAATAACCTGGGAAACACTCTATTTCTCTTTTATTGTTCCCTTTTTTAACTCTTGAGTGAAAAATATCTTGAAGAGTGGGCTTTTTATGATATGTGTGGAAGATTATTTTTATGATTTAGATTTGTATGTCTTTTTTTTTGCTTCCTCTGCTTTGTTTCTAAATAGAATCATTGTTATGTCAGGATTTTGACCTTAATATACTTGACTTGCTATCATCACTTAGGTTGAAAAAAATGTGTGGACAATCAAGGTGAGATTAACCAATAATAATACACTTTGACGTCACATGTTTTGTTGGCTCTTGTAGGTGGGTTGGTGGGCTGGAATGTCAAAAGACATTAATGACCCACATGGTCTAATTATTCGCATAACTCCAGAGCACGGAAGATATGTGGCAAGGAGTTATAATCCTAGGTAATTTCTATTTGACTTCTTGCCTTGATTGCCTTCTGTGTTTCTTTTGTCCAATATATCATATGGAGTTAACTTAGGTACGTTATTCAATTAGTTAATCAATAAGTGCTTACTCACCAACCTCTCTTGAACATAATTAACCATTTGAGAGATTCATTGTTTCCAAACTAGATATATTTTTTCCAATGTTATTCTTTATAATTATCTCTTCTATTATAGGAGAAGTTCTATTCTGTTTTTTAGGTCATTTCTTTATATTACTTTGATACATTTTGATGGTCATGCTATCTCATGTGGCTTCTGGTGTTCACCCTTTTCACCATAATTTTTCAGGCAACTTATTTCTTCTGCAGCTGGTAGTCCTCTATTTGAAATTTTTCTCACAAAGAATAAGAAAGATGAATTTAAGTCAAAGGTATCTTTTCTCAACTGAATTTTTTTATATAATATTTTGCTGGGACCATCACAACATAAACAAGCATTTATCTCTAAAATTTGAGCTCAATAACCTTATTTCATCAGCTCAAGATGGATTGTCATTGCTCTTTGAAAATATCTCATCTGAATATGAAAATGAGTGTGCTAAGGATGATCTTCTGTAGACTGCTGTACAAGTTTTCTTTCAATAATCCTGTGGCAAAAAAATCATTTTTTATAATATATGCATTATGGCAGAGGAATCAGGGATTATATGCAAGAATAAAGTGTATTCTTATTGTTTATGGTCAAATAAAATCTGAATTGTTATCACAAGATCTTTTCACAAATATTTGTGGTTCTACAAATTATAAGCAGTCTAGAATATCAACCAATTTATATTTTTGATACTTAGTTGGATTTAGAATATTGATGGAAATGGTTCTCTTTTGCGTTGGTTTTTAGCAGGAAAAAGTACTGACTTAGGCCAAAACAGGCATGTTACTTCCCAATTTTCATTTGGAGGTTCATATTGTTTTAATTTTCAAAGTGTCATTGTCAAATTTATAAATTTTGTTTTCATGGCAAATTGAGATTAGGTTTTTGGGTTTCATGGTCCACCTTGATTTGCTTGAGGTTCAAACTTTAACCAAACCATGCTTCTTTACAGTTTACAAATTTCAGAAACTTAACCAAGTGGCAAGTCATTTATTTAGGAATGCCCACCTGACCAATCCATAGTTATTGGTTTGGCTTCAACTTAATCCATAGTTTGTTGCCAACTTACCATTATAAATGAGAACATGGTGACCATTTATCTTATTAATTCTTGGAATTTTGCTAGCTATTTCTAATTCGTAAAAATAAAACATTGCTACTTTATTTCTGTCTATATGGAATTAAAAGAAAAATTAAATTCCCAAATTGAAATTTGGATAGACTATCTGACACCTCCACACCTATTACACGTAGAGACATGAGAAAAAGAAAGCCACTGACCAAACTGTGAAATGATAAAAATAAAGAGAGACAAAGAGACATAACACTGGTGAGAAAATTAAAATTTGCTATTAATAGAATTTATTTCAATAAGTTATTAAATGTAACTTGAACGCGAGATTAAATATTTTTAATTATAAATTTATATTAGAATGTATGGTTTTTAAGATAAAAATTAGAATATAACTGTGGGGGTGGGAGTTAGAACGTGTAGAAGGTGTTGTGCTGGAGGGTGGCAGCTGCAATGTTGCTCCAGAGTTGAATTGCGAGAATTTAAACTCAAGCTCTACCGAAATTAGTTTTTGACTGTGAGTTAGTGGAAGATATATTTGGTTTAAATAAAAAAATATATATTTATGTATATGATTTTATTTTATTATTATACTTCCAGTTGATTACTCAATCATGAATTGAAAGTATATGGTGACCATTTATCTTATTAATTCTTGGAATCTGGCCATTGCAGTTTTTTCTCATGATTTTTTTTTTGGGTAGTTATCACATTGCAGGCACTAAAGGAATATACTATGCCCGTGAACCATATTCCAATGTAGATGTTGTGCATGTCACTCGTTTCATAGGGCTTGCATCTGTTGGAAATAGAGATAAGCAGGTTTAGCTATTCATCTCTAGTGTACTCCTTCATGTTAATTGTTGGAGATTGACTGGGGATTAATTCTATAAGTTTTCTAAGTGAAAAAATATATTTATGTGCAGGAAAGACTTGATAATGAAGATCAACCTTATGATGATGAAGAGACTGAATGATATTACTTACATGGATGGATGACTAGCCTTATAATTTGTTTTATTATTTTTTGAGGGTGAAATCAATTCTTTATTGAGCACATGAGAAATGTCTTGTTGAAGAAGAGGATGTACAATAGGATTATCAATCCAAAATAATGTATAGTTCTTCTTATTAATATGAGTTGTTTAATATACTATTTGTATTATAATTATAGGTGCGTATTACATATATATGATTTCACATGATAAAGTAAAATTTAGACAATATTTTAGACAACATTAAAAAAATGTTAAATTTAGTCTAATTAATTTTTAAATTTAGACAACGTTGGGTGTTTATTTAGAAACTATTTACAAAATTGTAGCTTAAATTTAGTCTAAATTGTTACCTATATTATCTCTCATTGACAATCTTAAAAAAATGTTCCCTGATGTCACTAGCAACGGTTATAAAAGTGTTGCCTATAAAAATAGACTACATTTCTAAAATTGTTCTTTAAAAATTAATAGTGTTGCCTTAAATTAAAAAAAAATCGTTGCCATTGAAGATCATGAAAACCGTTCTTGAAAGTTTAGGTAACGGTTTTTTTGACATCGTGGGCACATGTCAAAAAACCGTTGCATATTGAAATAGGCAACGGTTGATAAATCCACGCTTGAAAAATCGTTCCTAAACCGTTCCCTAAACTTTTAGGAATGGTTTTTTTGGCTTTCAACAACGTTTTTTTATTGTTGCCATATTTAATTTTAAATATATGTGATTACTTTGTACGTTTATTGATTTCTGTATGTGGGCGGAGTAAATTACATTATTTTAAAAAAATATTGTATTTTTTGTTATAGACTATTTATATTGTTTATAATATAAATCTATTTAAACAAAGAATTTAATTGTTTTAGTAATAAAAAATTCATATGTAAAAATTAAACTCAATATATAATTTAAATAAAATTAGGTATATACATACTAAATCAGTTATTCATCTTTTGATATAATACTGATTTCTTTTGGTTATAATATTTTAATATATTTTGTTTAAAATATCAATTAACATATTTTATTATCTTTTTATTTTAATTTATTGTAAAATAATTAGAATACTTAATTTAACATCATTAAAAAAATAACTATTATAAAATTTAATTTAATTAGTTTAATTATTTATTATAATATTTTTAGTCACTTTTATTTAAAATTTTAGTTAATTTATTATCATTCGCTCACTTTATTAAAAAGTGATAAAATATAATTAATTTTTAATTAATTTAATAAAATAAAAACTTGAAAATATATATCTAACTCTGTAACAATTTCTTAAATATAAATATTTAATTAATTTTAATATATACTAAATTTAATATCAAAAAATTTATTATAATTTTAGTTATAATTTTTAGTAATTTTTATTTAATATTGAATATGTTTTGATTATAAAACATAGTAAATAAAATCTAAAATCTGTATGAATTTCTTTGATAAAAATATTTAATTAATTTTAATATATAATAAATTTATTATCAAAATATTTATTATAACTTGAGTTATAATTTTTATAATCTTTTATTTTAATAATGTCTAAAGTTGGCATGAATTTGGAGTTTTTTTCACTTTGGGCTCATAAAACCGCTATTAGAGAGGAACCAGTGAGCTTAAGTTAAAACAACACATCTCCTTCCGGAAAGACTCTGTAACACCGCTCTTGTCCTAGCAGACATTCTGGAAAGACGCCGGCCACGACGCCTCCTTCTCTGTTAGGTATTTCATCGCTTCTCTACTCTGTTTGTCGCTTTCTTCGCTTCTCTGCTCTGTTGTGCGTTTCGCTTATGAGATGGAAACCTCATTTCGGGAAATCTCGCTTATGTTTGAAGGTGACTCTTCCCTTGGCAGAGCAATAAACTATGATTCTATCTTCTATTATTTATTTTCTGTTACTTCTTGTTTTTACTGTTACGGGGGACCTATCACATTGTGTGTTTGAATTTTGTTACTCGTGTTACTTACCAAGAAACCCAAGAAGTGGTCAGATTTTATCTTTTATAAATATAAAGGAAAATCAAATGATTCAACAGCTTTCAAAAACAATTTTTCACAATTCTATTATTGTTTTACTGTTTGTTGTGGGGCATGCGTGAACATTGTGAGGTCTCTATGTAGTGTTGTATGTTTGACACAGGCAATAAGAATTCAGTCATTTTCTTCCCTATTATAACTTTTTTTCTCGGTTCTCCCATCCAAATTTTTTATTGTATTACTTCAATTTTGTAATTTTAAAATATATAGGATACGATACTTGTAAGATACGTGTTGTCATATATATCAATGTTCATATAATATAATAATTGTATACTTGTAATTTTGATCAAAATTCATAAACATTAAATATATAATTACTATTTTGCAAATCCAAATTAAAAACATACTTATTGTACAATACTAAAAATAATTATAAACTATTTCATCATAAATTACTTTTTATTATTTACAAATAGAAATAATGTTACCAATTTCATTCATTTCTTAAAATTATCTATGTGGAAGACAATTTTCATTTACAGTTTATCAAGGACCAATATTTCTATGTTTCTATATTAAAAATGTTTATATATCTTATTTAGTTGTAATGAATATTTCATAATTTTTCAAAAATTTGAATACTTTATCGATATGTATCACCAATAAGTATCGGTGAAATATTTGAAAGTATCGGGATTGAATAAAATTTTCATAATATTTTCAAAAGTTAGGATATTTCATTGACAAGTATCGGTGAAGTATCCAAGAGTATCATGTCGGATACGTATCGGAAACGGATACGTGAAGCAAATTGAAGTATCGGTGTTTTATAGCTTTACTGTTTGTTGTGGGGCATGCGTGAGCATTGTGATGTTTCTATGTAGTGTTGTATGCGTGAGCATTGTGAGGTTTCTATGTAGTGTTGTATGTTTGACACAGGCAATAAGAATTCAGTCATTTTCTTCCCTATTATAACTTTTTTTCTCGGTTCTCCCATCCAAATTTTTTATTGTATTACTTCAATTTTGTCTTGGATATTTCACTTTTTCAGGAGTTTTAATGATAAGGTTAGAGACTAATGATTTCTATAATACCTTCAATTTTTGCTTGATTCTACTCATCTTTAAAATAAAGAATGGGTTAGAACAATGCTGATAAGGGACACTGGTATTAAACATGATGTGATATGAATTTTTTACCTTTCTTTGAATTTTTTTTAATCTGTTTTTCCTTCCTCCATGAATTTATTGTATTCAGCTTGCTTGTTTGTTTTTATGATCACTCTTTTCATGCTCTAACCTTTGTTTTCCCTCCTTTTGATTGCAATTTTGGCGCACAATTATTGTAGTGTGCAAGAATTTTAAGTCATGTTGGATTTATATAGTTGGTTTCAATTTTAGCATTGCATGGAGCGTACCTTATTTCAATGTTGATGGCTTGTGATATAGTTTTTATTTAATCAACTTTATCAATAGATAGTACATATTTGATACCTAACTTTGTCTTTCTTATTGCTAAGTTGAGATTACTTGTATCGTTTTAAATTGTTATACTTCCTGTGAAGAAAGTGTTAAGGATGTGCTTTGTACAGTTTGAAAATTAATGCCACTTCAAAACTAGGCATTTTGTGTTCGAATGTTCTCTAGTGTAATTTTATTACATGTTTTAGGCTGCCATGGCAAATCATAATATGGCATTATTACATTAAGCCATACTTTTATTCCGCAATATCATGATTAGCTTCATAAGCCATTTCATTAATTTTACTTTTATTCATTTTATTGTTATTTTTTTCTTTTGTTGGCAAAATAATATTAAAAATCCATACTGCATACACCTTCACAATAGCTCATGCTTATTACTTTTTTTTTTCATTTGCCTGGCAGGTTGAGGGCTTTATGTTTATATCCTCATTCATTTTGATCATTATATTTAAATACTGAGTGATAAAGTTGAATTTTATTTTAGGAACTGCATTTAGTCTAGTTGTGTACGTGGTAGTTATTGTTTAGTTTCAGTGGAGTGTAGTTATTGTTTGGTGTTATTAGGTAGTTATTTTATACATGTGAAAATTATTATTTAATATATATTGTAGAGGAAGTCAGAGAGGGAGAAGGGTAGTTTTTTTTATCCGTTTCAGTGGAAGGAGGAGACACATTGTTAGGGGGAAACATTCTGTTTGGCATTATGTGTTTGAACCTGGCCTATGAACCAGATTAAGTTTCTAATATAATCTAGTATCTTGTTTTGTTTAAATTCGTGAGCCTAATAGGTTCAGAGGAGTTTCTGTCTAAAAATCAAACTGTGATCACCCCTACTAGAAACAATCAAGCTAGCACTAAATAGAAATGTTGGACCAATCAGTTAACGCATACTTATAAGTGAAGAAAAGGAAATAAATTAACGTGATGAAGATAGACAGGAATTACAGGGCGGAGACAGTTCAAAATCTAGTGAACACCACAGGGAAGTTGATACCACTATCATATCAAGTACCCCAGCAACTGCTGGTGAGTCCTTTAAGGTCAAGTAGTTTTTTGTTCATTTTACTTCTGTTAAATAGAGTTCTACTATTTTAGACACTAACCTAATTGGTGGTTCTAAAATTTTATCTAGAGGCACCAACAAGGATTAATTTTAATAAATTGTTTTAGTGTAAAAAAGATTGATTCCAGAAGGTTTCAGTTGAGTTTTTGTTATTTGAAGGGAGTTGATTTTAAATGTGATCTTTTATATAGTTTGATAGAAACTGGATCAAAATTATAAGAAAATGGGTTTGCATCTCCCAATTGAACCTGGATTATACCAAATTCACTGGTTGAACCCGAGTTTATACTCATTTAATTATTTAATTTATGGCTGATTTAATAATTGACTTGAATTGGCTACCCTACAAGAAAAATTGTTTTTATCTATGGAAATTTTTCCGTAGATAACGTTTAATTATCAATGGAATATTATCTACAAAATTTTTTCTGTAAATAATATTTAATTTTTTACGAAATATTATCTACGAAATTTTTTCGTAGATAATGTCCAGTTATCTACGGAAATATCCGTAGATAAGTTATCTATGGAAATATCCGTAGATAAGTTATCTACGGAAATTTTCGTAGATAACTCCGTATGTAAAACATATTTTTATTATCTTTTTATTTTTATTTATTATAAAATAATTAGAATATTTAATTTAACATCATTAAAAAAAATAATCCTTATAATTTTTTAGTTTAATTATTTATTATAATACCTTTTAGTTACCGTATTAATCAAAAAAAATTTTAATTAAAATATATTTTAAAATTTTAGTTAATTCATTATCATTCACTTACTTTATTAAAAGAGATCAAATATAATTAATTTTTAATTAATTTAATAAAATAAAAACTTTTAAATATATATCTAAAATCTGTAATAATTTCTTAAATACAAATATTTAATTAATTAATTTTAATATATACTAAATTTAATATTAAACAATTTATAAATATTTTAGTTATAATTTTTATTATCTTTTGATTTAATATTGGATTTCTTTTGATTATAAAAGATAGTAAATAAAATCTAAAATTTGTATGAGTTTGTTTGATAAAAATGTTTAATTAATTTTAATATATAAAAAATTTAATATCAAAATATTTATTGGATTTGAGTTATGATTTTTATAATTTTTTGATTTAATATTAGATTTTATTTATTATAAAACATAATAAATAAAATCTAAAATCTATAGCAATTTCTTTGATACAAATATGTAATTAATTTTAATATATAATAAGTTTAATATCAGAATATTTATTATAATTTTAATTATGATTTATATAATCTTTTGATTTAATATTAAATTTCTTTTAATTATAATATTTTAATGTATTTTATTTGATATATCAGTTAATATATTTTATTATATTTTTATTTTAATTTATTATAAAAAAATTAAAATATTTAATTTAGCATTATGAAAAAAATAATCATTATAAAATTTAATTTATTTAATTTTATTATTTATTATAATACTTTTTAGTAGTATTGACCAAAAAATTATTTTAAAAAAATATATATTTCAAAATTTTAATTAATTCATTATCATTCACTCACTTTATTAAAAAGTTATAAAATATAATTAATTTTCAATTAATTTAATAAAATAAAAACTTTAAAATATATGTCTAAAATTTGTAATAATTTCTTAAATACAAATATTTAATTAATTTTAATATATACTAAATTTAATATTAGAAAATTTATTATGATTTAATAATAACATGTTTGATTCAAATTAAATTTTAAAATAAATATATATATATTTATTTATTTTAAATAAACTGAGCAGAAAATAAAATAAAGAATTAATTTATTTTTATTTTTATAACAGTTTTGTGATACACGAAATTTGTTTTGAACCTTCCTCTTGCCCTAGCAGTCCTTCTCTTCTCTGTTAAACGGTTCCAACACTCCCTCGCTGGCCACCACAGCTCCTTCTCCGTTAAACCGTTCCAACAGTCCCTCGCCGGCCACAACACCTCCAGCTGTGTTAAATCGTTCCAACAGTCCCTCGCCGGCCACCACACCTCCTTCTATTAGGTATTTTATGGCTTCTCTGTTCGATTTCATTCTGCTCAGTTTTTATACTTTTATTTATTTAAGCTTTTATTCTGCTCTGTAAAAATAAGCTTCGTTCAGCATTTGTAAAAATTATTTCATTATTATAGTATATGTTTTTGTTGCTTGTTTTCGGAGGGACCACTATACCTTCTGCTTGTCTCTTCAAAATGTGTTTGTACGGTCTTCAACATTGGTTCTCGGAACCATTACATTAATAAAACATCGTGCGCGTTCTTGTATACTCTTGATGGTGACTGGAATCTGTCACTACATCCATCTAACTGTGTCTTTCAATACATGGCTGATTTGTTATCAATCTAAATTATAGTATATCCAATTAACTAGTTTCCCCCCCAAATTTTCCGTCATTGTTCTAGCCAAATTGCTTATAGCTTGCTGTCTTCTTTGGTGAAACAAATTCAACTTTAGCTTTTGTTTGAGCTATAATCTCTTCTTTGATTAGCATGAAAAACATTACTGCCAAATAAAATAAAGTTCTCTTGGAATCATTGGACTACATGTTCAATCACTATCTGCAACTGTAAAGCCTTGAAGTTTAGCATGTCAATGTCACCGTTATTCTTCATATACATGATAGATACATCATATCTTGTCTGCTGTATAAAGAATTTGAATTAACAAAATTTTTTAAGTAGATTTCCACTAAATATCAAATCTGACCTGGTAGGTATAATAAGTTTCCAATCAAATTTCTACAGACAAAACCATAACCTTGGAGTCATCTTAACCTTGAGTTCATATTTTCACTTTACAGAGCCGTGCAAATGGTGTAAGCAGATTTAGAACAAGTAAAATAAGTCTTGTTGATCTAGCTGGGTTAGAACGGCAAAAATTAACAGGTGCAGCAGGAGACCGTTTGAAGGAAGCTGGCAATATTAATAGATCACTTTCACAGCTCAGGTATGGTTTAAAATGTGTGTCTATACATTGATATTTGATACCAGAGTTGAAATACAAATTACAATCAATCACAAATAATGAATAGCTTTAACTTTTGTGTACCATATTTAATGGAAAACATAAAGAAAAGATGAATTCAGTTTTACTTTATCTAGATGATATATCCATCCACATTTTCGTCACCCCAGAATTTGTTTTTTTTTTTTTTTTTTTTTTACTTTTGTTTTGTGTCTTTTGTGAACTTGATTGCAATTGTTATATTTTTGTGCATAGCATTCAAATGATAGATTTCTCACATATCATTTACATAAGATGAGATCTCAGTTTTGTAGATGCCATTCTCTTAATAATTGAGAAAAAGGTGAAGAAGCAGTTTTGTTCTCTGCATAATGTCAATCACAATATATATTAATTGGAATGTGATTTACACTTGGAGGGAAATAAGTGAAAGAAATCATGTAATTAATGACCGGTAATCTTGATTTCAAGTTCTATTTATACAATTATGTTTAATAGTACAATCTATATATAATAATCATATCTGATTTCTGTGTGTTTAGTTATGCCTTGTAAATAGGAGCCAGTTATAACTTTGAGCATGACTTAGCCTATGGAGTAGGGACCCCTAACAATAACATTGTTTAATACAAGACAACAAATTCCCAACCATTTCAACATATATGAATAAGACCCATTAGACTTATTATTTTGGAAAAGTCAATCTGCAAGTGCTGTTCCATTCATCATTATTTTTTTGAATTTTTTTTCTTACCATCACCTTTATTTCGTGTATCTTTGTGGATGCTCATGTGTATGGTTGACAGTTCAAAGCAAGGCACAGAATTATCCAATTCTTTTGGAAAGTAGAAAAAGATTGATTCTAGAAGGTTTCAGTTGAGTTTTTTTTATTTGAAGGGAGTTGATTTTAAATGTGATCTTTTATATAATTCGATAGAAACTGGATCAAAATTATAAGAAAATGGGTTTGCACCTCCCAATTGAACCTGGATTATACCAAATTCACTGGTTGAACCTGAGTTTATACTCATTTAATTATTTAATTAATGGCTGATTTTATAATTGACTTGAATTGGCTAGCCATCGAGTCCCGATCCCAATCCAACAGGTCAAATTGGTCCAGATTTTAAATCTAGGCTTAAATATAATTTTAGTCTTTCAAGTTTAAGATAAATTTATTTTAACCCCTCAAACTAAAAATTAATTTTTTTAGTCTATGTAATTTTCAAAATTCTTGTTTTAGTTTTTATATTTAGTTTTGTTAGGTAACCTGTCAAATATTATCGCATAAAATCTCACTACTAATACCTTTGTTAGTAAAAATATCACGTTAAATTTAATTGATGTAACATAATTGTTTTAATCTGTAATTTATATGTTGTTGGTGACCTGAAAGATTAAAATAGGATTTTTAAAATTTACAGGAACTAAAAAAAACAATTTATATTTGAGGAATTTAAAATACATTTACCTTAAATTTGAAAGATTAGAAATATATTTAAATCTTAAATTTATGAGTGAAAATTTCCATGGGCAGAAAGTGAAAATTTTGTGCATGCTTGAAGTTAATGTCACACGTGTCTAACTAATCTAACCACTCACTCTACTAACTGGCTTCCTGGTAATATATCACCCATTACATGTCATAGGTTCCTTTGCCTCCTAGAGGACCTTTAATATCCAAACCTCTATTCCTAACAAAATGTCTGCCTTAGCTTAACTTGATGTTGGTGGTGTGAGGGAGTTGAAATTATTGGTGTTACTTTTACTAGAAGGATATGAAGTGTTTGGATTCATTCCGATTAGTGTTATGTTTTGCAAGTGTTGGTCTAGTTAGCATCAGCCACTCTGAGATCATTAGTTTGCACTATTGGTCAATGCAAAGAAATGAAGCTTGGCATTTCCTAGGTGATACAAGTTGGCTACTCTGCGGTAGAACTTCACTCTTAAAATGTAACCATGCAATTTTGCTTTAAGGGAATTTGAATTGCTAGCCATATATATTGACTTTAACCAGTTCTTCTAATGTTTTGTTGTTTGTCTTCCTTTTGAATATACATTTTATTTCTCAAAATGGATAAATTTAAAGACATTCACTCATGACCCTGTGGATTATATTTTCTGATGTGATTAGTATATCACTACATGGATTATTTTTTTTGTATGATTCCTTTATTTATTTTTTCACATCTCAATAGTTTTTCTTCTCAAAATATATTCTTCATTAAAATATGAGCCACGCTCATCTTTTGGATTTCACAATTTGTCTCTTAATTTTATAAAATTTGTATAAAAATAGGTCTAGAAATACAATTTAATTTAAATATTATAAGATATTAATTTTGGTGTCTTCAACTTAATGCCATGTCATCTTTAACATACAAATTTAACTACTAGTGAATAAACATTTAGTAATAAGATCAATATTCCTAATTTTACAAAACTAAAACACTAAAATTATATAATTAAAATTAAAGATCATAATTGCGAATTAAATATTATAAGAAACCAAATGGTTTAATAAAAAATATAAATGCTTCATGAGTTTTTTTTTTGTTTTTTTTTTTAATTTTTTTATACTTATTAGTAAAAGAGATTACCACGACAAACAATATAAGATTTAAATCTACAACATTAAACATACTATTCCAACACCACTACTAGGCTAAAGCTAAACCTAGGTGTTCATATTCTGTGAGTTTGACACGTGAGTACATGAAGTGAAATTATAATTCTCACCCCTACTAATAATATATGGGTTGTTCCCTCTCTTATATTGGTTACCCATGCCTGCCCGAGATTGAATATCCAAGCTAAATCCAAAGATTTTTGTTTTTTTGTTTCACAAGGACAATAATCCACAATAAGAACAAAAGAAAATCTATATGCCAACCAAATTCATAGCAATCATTGCCTAATAATTTTCTATACCACCTTGGGCTTGTGCTCCAGCCTATGAGTTGTGTTCAAATCGATGTGAACATTATCAATTTCGGGGAGTTTTTCAAGCTTATCTTGAAGTGTCTCTCCAATGTCGTGTGCTTGACTTAGTGACATTTGTTTTGATACCACAATGTCTACCTCCACAAAGTAGTTGGACCCAAATGTGTAGGCTCTGACAGTATCGATGTGCTTTATCTCCTTGTCATGGTTCCAACAAAGATATGTTAGCTTTGCAAGGTATTTTGGTGGGGCTATTCTCCCAATCAGTGACCATACATTCTCCATCACCGTTTTTGCCCAGTTACTGATTGTATATAAAGCTATCTGCAAGGGTAATTAGTTTCATTAATTTATCATGCTGCTATCTAACCGTATTATAACGTTCCATTTATTTTTTCAGGGCCACTGCAATGTGTTTGATAAAATGCCTGAAAAAGAATAGGTACCTTTTCTTTCGGTCACTGTGCTTTTGTTTTGCTTGCTTGGAAGGTGACTCTTAGTTTCGGCATAATGGGTCTTAGACTTTTTGAGCTACTTTACACTGGAAAACATTTTATTAGAACCAACAAGTCTTCAGCTTTTTTCCTGAACTCCACATTTTATCACTCTTCAAAAGACGCTCTCAACTTGCAATGGTATCAGGATGAGTTTCCCAAGGTGAAAGAGTTGACCGATTTGCTAGCAAATGTGGATACAGTTAACGGGAGACTTGTTGATGTAAACAGCAATACAACCGTATTTGATGATGGCATTGAACGTGAAATGTGTACCTTCAAGTCTCTTGTCCGTGTGTTTGTTGGGTCTCCATTTGTTCAGCACAAGATGAAACATGTTGTGGCCTCTTTCACCACAAGCACGCAACATGAATCGTTGACCCCTTTTAGTAAAGCAACTGAAAGAGAGCCTATGGTGGTTGATTCACTGACCAAAGTGGGCAACTTTCTCAATGTCTCTACTCAACAAAGGAAGTTGGTTTGTTTAAGAGTGTGCCCACAGGTTACTCAGCATTGCATATGGACTGGTGCACTAAAACAAGTTCTGAATGGTTTTGCAGTAGATTTGAATTGTTTGAGTTCTCGGGGCTTAAACAATGGTGCTTTATTGGGTGGCCAAATTGTTCAAAGCTGCATGAAGTTTCTTACTGAAATTTCTGTCTGTTTGGACCCTAAGTCATCTTCTTGGATGAAGCTTTCTCCTTCAAAAACAGTTGATTCCTATGATCCTCAGAAATGGGAAGATGTTCTTGTAATGTTCAATGATCTGACTAAATACTGTAGAAGTGAAAATATGTTAAAGTTGCATGTGGCTAAGGCTGAGGTCATGAAGGAGGGGCTTTTGCACATTAGGGATGTTTTAGTTGACAACAGTATTGGATATAAGGAAGCTCAACATCAAGAAAGCCTAGTGAAAAAGAAGCTTTCCAAAATGTTGGGTCACTCGTCTCGTTGCTTATTCACTCTATTACTGTATTACCTCTATGGGAGGGTTGCAGATATCGAAGTAGACATGTGTGGTGGGGTCTATGCAGATGGAAGTGATGACAAGTTTTGCTTGTTTATGGGAAGAATCTTGACTTCAGATAGTGAGAAGACGGTGGGGTGTGGTGTGAAGCAGGACCGAGCGCTTGAGATTTTTAAGTTTGTGTGGGAAATGGCTGGAATGAAAGGACATTTAGATTTGCAGGGCCATATGTGGTGTGTTGGAGCAGACAATAAGATGCTTAGGTATAGAGGAAACACGTACTTCGTGCATGGAATTTGCCTTTGATTAGAGATTGTATCACTATATCTTTTAATCCCACTCCTTGGTGCTAAAATGTCACCACTTACTATTTATATAATCTTTTTGCTGCCTATGGTTTTAGTTTGTATGGTTTTACAATTTCAAATTACCAACATCTTAAATTGATTTTGTTTTTGTTTTTGTTTTTCTTTTGGAGCTTGGACTTTTGCAAGTATAAGTACACACTTCCTGAAGATCTAGTTGTGAAAGAAAAAAAAAATCCAATTCCAGAACCTTAGGTTTGAAATTGTAAAATTCTAAACAAATTAATTTGGCTTCAATAACTTGAAATTCCAAAATTGAAGTAAAATAAATAAATAAATCATTCTTTGACAGTGCATGACTTCAATTCCTGAAAGGTAAGTCTTTTTTTATCAGTATGCAACTTACTAATGTCACAAAGCTAATGATAACTTTCTGTTATTTGCATCAACTAACAACTAACAAGTGGTTAATTTGCCAATGAGGATGATTGTGCAAATCTAGGATGAGAGATACTAGTAAGTAGCAACACACTTCCTACTACTGTTATTTGAGATTCATTTGTGGGTCCCAATCTTTATTGAGCGAGTTTCACTTTCACATCAATTTAAATTAAAATAATTAATATGTTTGTAATTTGCTCAATCTGGGGTAAGTTAAACTTATTTCCTAATAAGATTTTATTTCAATTTAATATTTGCAACTTGAAAAAATATGTTTAACAAAGTTATCAAATGTTCTGTTATTGATCTATTCAGGCTCAGGGGTTTATAGATGACTCTAGCCTTTCACTTTTCCATTTGTTTTTTCAGCAGTTGGCAACAAAAAATTTGTCTACATTAACAACTAAGGAAAGACTGGAATCCCATTGAACGCATTGTAGAATACCAAGTAAAATCTTGGAAAAGAGGTAAATTACTGTGGATCAGTGTCCATCTCTCATTTATGGTGGTTATATTTGATTTTTTTTATCATCTTTTCTGAATAAACACTGCTGCATACACTACACACAAACTACAAGTCATTAGAGAATAGTTTTAGATACTATAGAGTAATTTTAAAACAACTTATCTTCAAATAAATGTACAATTAGGTCCCTGAAAGATGTTATTTCTGTTGCCTCTCTCTTTGAAAGTATCTGTCTATTCCAATTGCTCCTAGAAGGTTTTACCTTGCTACTGTTTATTAACTTGGTATTCAAGGACTAATTTGTATTGAAGAAAATTTTGTAGATCAAATCAGTAATATCTTTTAGGGACCAAATTGTACTTTCTTTCCATTCCATAAACAATAAGTTCGTACATCACCCGCCTGTATGCTAGACAATGCTTTCTGTTTTAAATAAGATTTTTAACATAACTAGAACCTACAGGGTCACACTCAGAAAGAAATTTAGAGGAGAAAAGAAAGATTAAGTGAGAGTGTAATGTTTCTTATGGATTGTGCTCATAATGGTGAGACTCATCAAAATAATGAGAAAAAATGAGATAAGTTTTTCTCATGAGTCAGATTCTTAACGTAAGGGGTCCAAGATTGTTGTGTTGAAGTGCCAAAGCTTTTCTTACATAAAGGAACAGCCTGAGGCACAATTGGCACAAGCTTCAATAGTTGTACAGGACACTGGCTGTGCAAAGAAAAACCGTAGCCACTTGGCAAACAGGGTATGCTTAGTTCAGATTTCGGAAAGAATGCTTGGACCTACTGGATGCACAGTGCCACAAAATAAACTTGCTATAGAGGCAGTTTGTGACACAGCAGCTAACAAGTAGATTTTAGCGTGTTGGAATATCTTTAGGATTTTTGGGAATAATCCTAAAGATGTAGTTGATAATTAAAATATGTATTTTAATATTGGATGCTTTTATTCTTCCTATTTTAATTGTCATAATTAATGCTTTGTGGGTACTTACAAAACAAGGCCTAGGGGATTAAGTGCACATATCGTAGGAAAGTTAAAGTTTAGAAATGCTCTATAAATTTACCCCTAATACGTGGAGGAAAAATTCTAGTCTCACCTTGTTAAATCTCTTTCTCAAGAGTGAAATTTGCAAAACCATTAAATAGACATGAATTCACATGAAATTAAGTGAGTAATTAACTATATAATCAAATTCTTCTAGTAGCTAAAAAACTCTAGATTAGCACCACGGTGGTGTGAGTCTCTTAATTTTCTCTCAAATTTATTTTCAACTGTTTCTCAACCAACCTACATTCGTTTATAATTCATGCGTCAATCCAATGCTGAGTTATAGACCGATGAGGCAAGATTGTTAAGATTGTTTAGAGAGCAAAATAGAAAACTTTCATATTTAGTCTGTTCCTAGAAGCATGCATCAGGCAAGGGATTGGGGTCAATCCTGCTACTCAACAATTATTCCCACATCCCCGAGCGAAGTTTCTCAATTTAACCTTATTTGTTTTTAATAATTTTTCCTTCCTCCATGAATTTATTGTATTCAGCCTGCTTGTTTGTTTTTATGATCACTCTTTTCATGCTCTAACCTTTGTTTTCCCTCCTTTTGATTGCAATTTTGGCGCACAATTGTTGTAGTGTGCAAGAATTGTAAGTCATGTTGGATTTATATAGTTGGTTTCAATTTTAGCATTGCATGGAGCGTACCTTATTTCAATGTTGATGACTTGTGATATAGTTTTTATTTAATCAACTTTATCAGAAGATAGTACATATTTGATACCTAACTTTGTCTTTCTTATTGCTAAGTTGAGATTACTTGTATCCTTTTAAATTGTTATACTTCCTGTGAAGAAAGTGTTAAGGATGTGCTTTGCACAGTTTGGAAAATTAACGCCACTTCAAAACTAGGCATTTTGTGTTCGAATGTTCTCTAGTGTAATTTTATTACATGTTTTAGGCTGCCATGGCAAATCATATCGCATTGTTACATTAAGTCATACTTTTATTCCTCAATATCATGATTAGCTTGTTATTTTTTTTCTTTTGTTGGCAAAATAATATTAAATCCGTACTGCATGCACCTTCACAATAGCTCATGCTTATTACTTTTTTTTCATTTGCCTGGCAGGTTGAGGGCTTTATGTTTATATCCTCATTCATTTTGATCATTATATTTAAATGCCGAGTGATAAAGTTGAATTTTATTTTAGGAACTGCATTTAGTCTAGTTGTGTACGTGGCAGTTATTGTTTAGTTTCAGTGGAGTGTAGTTATTGTTTGGTGTTATTAGGTAGTTATTTTATACATGTAACAATTATTATTTAATATATACTGTAGAGGAAGTTAGAGAGGGGAGAAGGGTAGTTTTTTATCAGTTTCAGTGGAAGGAGGAAACACATTGTTAGGGGGAAACATTCTGTTTGTCATTATGTGTTTGAACCTGGCCTATGAACCAGATTAAGTTTCTAATATAATCCAGTATCTTGTTTTGTTTAAATTCGTGAGCCTAATAGGTTCAGAGGAGTTTCTGTCTAAAAACCAAACTGTGATCACCCCTACTAGAAACAATCAGGCTAGCACTAAATAGCAATGTTGGACCAATCAGTTAACGCATACTTATAAGTGAAGAAAAGGAAATAAATTAACGTGATGAAAATAAATTAATTGAACTTCTTCCGTGTGTCTCAACTTTTTCAGAAGTTTTTTTTTTTTTGTGATTTTAACTCGTGGGAGATGTTGGTTTATTTTATTTTCTTAAGTCATTTTATTTTTGTTCCCGTTTTGGTGTTTGATGAATAGTTTATTCCAAATGCTTTGTCATCGAACTGTTAGGCAAATTTTCTTACATCGCTTTTTATCTCGTGTCACTACTTGCTCCTTACTTGGTGTACAAATGGCAACTTCTTGTTTCTAGATTTGTTTCTAATTTCTGTGTTTTCTAGTTGTGCCTAGATGCTGGCTGGCGTAGAGATTTGCTTTTCTATTTCTTCCGGTTTTTGATTCATGGAATTTGGTTATGTTGGTTAGTGTAGGAGATTTTTGTTTCTGGAGGAAGGTTCCAAAAGTGTTTAAGGGAGATCCGTGCTCGTGCTTGTGATTTTGAGGATACGAAAAAGTGTATCAAGATCATAAAGGAGGATTGGGGTAAATTGCATGTACACATTGCTTCATACAACAACTTCCTTACTGCAGCAGGATTGGCTTCTTCTGCTGCAGGTTTTGCCTGCCTTGGTAATACACATGTTAATCTTAAGTTCTTGTTTGAGTTTTTTTTCATTCAATAGTTATGACAGCAGAGTTGATTGCATTAGTGGCTACTGGCTAGGATTTGAGCAGTCTTCCATTATTTCCCTTGTTCTAATGAAAACTGTTGGTATTTTGACTTAGATCCACATAACATATGCTTCAGCTGACCCATGTTATAAAAGGCCACGAAGCAATCCTTCTTTTGTACTGCTGGATTGTATACTTCATTAAGAAATAAAAATCTGTTCCTGCTCCTCCCGTGGACGTAGCCCAATTCTCTGGGTGAACCACGTAAACCATTGTATTCTTCCTCTCTTTCTTTCGCATTTTATTTCTCTGTCACGGTGTATATTACTTTCTGTGTTTGTTTGTCCTTTTCAAATTCACAACAAACTGGTATCAAGAGCTCAAGTTGCGATCAAGGGAATTCAAGATTCTCGTCTGAATATAAAGATCAAACTCTGTTAATCTTGTTTTTCTGGTAGCTTGTACTACGAACTTGGGATCAAGAACTCTAAAAAATGACAAACACAATCAGGATCGAGAAATTCAATGGAAAGAACAGTTTCAATCTGTGGCGCATCAAGATGCGTGCTTTGCTGAAGGAACAACGCGTATGGGCTCCGCTAGCAACAGCATCTGTGAAGCAAGAAGTGCTTTCTGAACCCAAAGAAAAGGCCTCTGCTTCAAAGATTGAAGAACTTGCTGAACAGGAAGAAAAGGCTCACTCACTAATCCTTCTTTCTCTGTCTGATGAAGTCCTCTATGAGGTTGCTGATGAAGAAACTGCAAGTGGCTTGTGGTGCAAATTGGAGAAACTATACATGACCAAATCCATCTGCAACAAACTTCTCCTGAAAAGGCGCCTATTTGGTCTCCACATGAAAGAAGGTACACCTTTAAAGGACCATCTTGATGAATTGAATTCTGTTTTGATGGAATTAAGAGATATCGATGTTAAGATAGAGGATGAAGATGCTGCCATGATTCTGTTAGCTTCTCTACCACCATCATATGAAAGTTTTGTGAACTCTCTCAGTGTTGGTAAGGAATGTATCACCATGGAGGAGGTTAAATCCAGTCTACATTCAAGGGAATTTCGGTTGAGGGCATCTGGAAATTCTGAAGAATCAAATGGCTCTAGCCTAGTGGTCTCAAATTCTGGCAAGAACATGAAGAAAAAGAAGGACAAAAGTAAAAGGAAGACAAATGTCAATCCAAAAGACATTTGTAACTATTGTAAGGAACCAGGTCATTGGAAGAAAGATTGTCCCAAGAAAAAGGGTAAACCCTCTGCTGCTGTCGCTAAGGAAGAATCCACATCAGAAAATGAGCTAGTACTCTCAATTGCTGATCAACCCCAACATTCCTGAAGATCAGTGGATACTAGACTCCGACTGTTCTTTTCATATGTGTCCTAACAGAACCTGGTTTGACACCTATGAGAAGAAATCTGGTGGAAATGTTTTTATGGGAAATGATGCCCCATGCAAAACAATTGGAATTGGCACTATAAAGATCAAGATGCATGATGGAATTACTAGAACACTCACTGAGGTTAGACATGTTCCAGAACTGAAGAAAAATCTAATCTCAGTAGGTGTAATGGATGGTAAGGGTTTCAAGTGCAACGCTGAAAATGGAGTTATGGAATTTCAGAAAGGCTCTACAATAGTGATGAAGGGTATAAAGAGGGGAAATCTCTATGTACTTAAAGGGACAACATGTGTGAATGCTGTGTCAGTGGCTGTAGCATCAAAATCTGATAAGGACATACCTGACTCAACTCAATTATGGCACATGAGGCTTGGTCATATGAGTGAAAGAGGAATGTTGACACTTCAGAAACAACAACTTCTGGGAAATCAGAAACTGAATGAACTTAAGTTCTGCGAGCATTGTGTATTTGGCAAGCAACATAGGATTAAATTCCCTAAAGTTGTTCACACCACCAAGGGAACCCTTGATTACATTCATGCAGATTGTTGGGGGCCCTCAAGAGTACCCTCACTAGGTGGTGGACGATATTTCCTCTCCATTATTGATGACTACTCAAGAATGACATGGATCTATATAATGAGTCACAAGAATCAAGCCTTCAGATATTTCAAAGAATGGAAGGCATTGATGGAAAATCAAACAGGTAAGAAAATTAAAAGGTTCAGAACTGATAATGGCCTAGAGTTTTGTTCAGCAGAATTCAACAATTTTTGCAAGGATGAAGGGATTGTTAGACAACTTACTGTCAGGAACACTCCTCAGCAAAATGGAGTTGCTGAAAGAATGAACAGAACATTATTGGAGAGAACAAGGTGCCTTTTATCAAATGCTGGTCTGAACAGAAGCTTTTGGGGAGAAGCTGTCAACACAGCCTGTTTCTTGATCAATAGAACACCCTCTACAGCTATAAATCTGAAGACTCCTATTGAGATCTGGATTGGGAAACCAGCAAATTACTCTAACCTTAGAGTATTTGGTTGTAATGCCTATTACCATGTGAATGAAGGAAAACTGCTACCTAGATCAAGGAAAGGCCTGTTCATGGGATACGGTGATGGAGTGAAGGGCTACAGGATCTGGTCACCCTCTGAAAAGAAAGTCATACTCAGCAGAGATGTGATATTTGACGAATCACATTTGTTTCATCCTAAATTGGAGGTTCCAATCACTGCAACACATAACAATCATCCACCCCAGGTGGGGAAGATTGAACCTATATCAGAAAAGACAGAAGAGAAGGATTTGTTGGATAAATTTTCTGAAGAAGAAGAGCAATCAGAAAATTCTAGTGCAAATGAGTCTCACCAAAATGCTGAACCTGATTCTATTCAACTCAATCCTGGAATCAGTCAGAAACCTAAGAGGGTTATCAAGCCTCCTGAGAGATATGGTTTTGAAGACATGGCTACCTATGCTTTACATGCAGCTGAAGAAATAGATTCAGATGAACCTGCCACCTACAAAGAAGCTATCAGTCATCCTGAAGCTGAAAAGTGGATCTTAGCCATGAGGGAGGAAATGGAGTCTTTATATAAGAATCAAACCTGGAAACTTGTTGAACTACCTAAAGGAAGGCATGTGGTAGGTTGCAAATGGATCTACAAGAAGAAATCTATTTTTTCAGAAAAGGAAGAAATCAGATATAAAGCTAGGTTAGTTGCAAAAGGATTCAGCCAGAAAGAAGGAGTGGATTTCAATGAAATCTTCTCACCAGTTGTGAGACATACATCTATCAGGGTTCTGTTAGCTATTGTGGCAATTCAAGACATGGAACTTGAACAACTCGATGTCAAGACTGCTTTTCTCCATGGAAGATTGGAAGAAAACATTCTGATGAAACAACCTGAAGGTTTTGAAGTTCAAGGCAAAGAAGGATATGTATGTCAACTACAAAGGTCCTTGTATGGATTAAAACAATCTCCAAGGCAATGGTATAAGAGATTTGACAGCTTCATCACCAGCCAAGGGTTCAAGAGAAGTATCTATGATTGCTGCGTATATCACAACAAGGTGGAAGATAGAACTATGATTTATCTTCTACTTTATGTAGATGACATGCTTATTACATCAAAAAGGATGTGTGACATTCAAAATCTCAAGGTTCTCTTGAGTGGCGAGTTTGATATGAAGGACCTAGGGGCTGCCAAGAAGATCTTAGGGATGGAAATCTTCAGAGACAGAACTCAGAAAAGGTTATTCTTGTCTCAGAAGGATTACATACAGAAGATTCTCGTAAGGTTTGGAATGGCTGATTCAAAACCTATCTGTACTCCTCTTTCAGCAAAAGAGAAGCTTTCAGCAACAAAAACCATTCAAACTCAAGCTGATCTGGATTATATGTCAAAAGTTTCGTATTCAAGTGCTGTTGGCAGTCTCATGTATGCCATGGTATGCACCAGACCTGACCTTGCTTATGCTGTCAGCATGGTTAGCAGATTCCTAAATCAACCACATAAGGAACATTGGAAGGCTACCAAAAGGATTTTCAGATATCTTAAAGGGACTGCAGATGTAGGCTTGATCTATGAATCTTCCTCAGATTGTCCTCTCGCAGGCTATTCAGATGCTGACTATGCTACTAATTTGGACAAGAGAAGGTCATTAACAGGATATGCTTACACTCTTGGTAGCTGTTTGGTGAGCTGGAAGGCAACACTTCAGCCTTCAGTTGCACTATTAACTACAGAAGCTGAATATATGGCACTCACTGAAGCTGCTAAAGAAGGGATCTGGTTAAGAGGACTTATAAGTGATCTTGGAATCAATCAAGAGCATGCTGACATTTACTGTGATAGCCTCAGTGCTATATGCTTAACCAAGGATCAAGTTCATCATGATAGAACCAAGCATATAGATGTTAGATATCACTTCATTTGATCTGAAAGGAGAATTAAGGTTCACAAGATCAGCACCTTACACAATCCTGCTGATATGTTCACAAAGCCAGTCCCAAAGCGCAAGTTTGACCATTGCTTGGATTTGCTGAATGTTGACTGTTGGAGATAGTTCCATATGTTTGGAAAATGCAGATTCTGTTTTTTTTTTTTTTTTTTTTTTTCTGTATGTGGATTCTAATTCAAGGTGGTGAATTGTTGGTATTTTGACTTAGATCCACATAGCATATGCTTCAGCTGACCCATGTTATAAAAGGCCACGAAGCAATCCTTCTTTTGTACTGCTGGATTGTATACTTCATTAAGAAATAAAAATCTGTTCCTGCTCCTCCCGTGGACGTAGCCCAATTCTCTGGTGAACCACGTAAACCATTGTTCCATATGTTTGGAAAATGCAGATTCTGTTTTTTTTTTTTTTTTTTTTTTTCTGTATGTGGATTCTAATTCAAGGTGGTGAATTGTTGGTATTTTGACTTAGATCCACATAGCATATGCTTCAGCTGACCCATGTTATAAAAGGCCACGAAGCAATCCTTCTTTTGTACTGCTGGATTGTATACTTCATTAAGAAATAAAAATCTGTTCCTGCTCCTCCCGTGGACGTAGCCCAATTCTCTGGTGAACCACGTAAACCATTGTATTCTTCCTCTCTTTCTTTCACATTTTATTTCTCTGTCACGGTGTATATTACTTTCTGTGTTTGTTTGTCCTTTTTCAAATTCACAACAAAAACCTCTTTCACATGCTATTTTATAAAATTATCAGTTTTCCATACTTCAAGCTTAGTACGGGTGCACGAGTCTATCCATTAAACCTGGTTGTGATTGGTTGGCTGCTTTAGCAGGTTTAAGATCTAAACCAAACAGGGCATTGAATTAGGTGATGCGTTAACTGATTCGTCTAATCTGGTTTTTGATATCTGGATTTGCCCAAAAGAACAGATTCCTTTCCCTGCACAGCAAAATAGTAATGAAGACAAAATTCCGTAGGTAACTTATCTACGGAAATTTCCGTAGGTAAATTCCGTAGGTAAGTCATCCGTAGATAAAATCTGTAGGTAACTTATCTATGGTTCTTAATTCAGATTGGTGGAGTTCTTCTTGATAATAATGTGCAGTTGTCTAATTGATAGGTTAGTGAATTTTCTGACTAATTTTCTTGGTTTTGTAACTTCTGTATTTCTCTATACTATTTTGTTTTAGACTTTTGTATTATACTATTTTTGTACTCAAAAAGTACTATTTTTGAGTACTGGGATGTTGGCTATGGAAGACGGAGAAGAGTGTTTTGTGGTAGAGGGCAACGATGGAGGACAGTGTGAGCATATTAAAGAAAAGAAGATGGTTCTTAATATCTCTGTCACGAATCTCCTTGCCAGTTTAATTTCTTCTTGGATTTCTTGCAACTCCTCGATCTTAAGATAATGCTGAGGTTCTTGATACATCTATTACAAATCTCTATCTCAGTTTAATTTCTTCTTGATACAGATTGTTGGACTTGCACCTCCTTGATTTATTTCAATCCATTGGGCTCAAGATAATGATACTACAAGGAAGTTTTATAATTGTGAGGTTAGTATCTTTTCTGACTAAATTGAGATTTGACCCATAAACTTTGTTATAAATTTTTTGAAATGTTTCCTCTGTTTCAAGGCAGCAACTTATTGTACTTACTCATTTTTAAATCTTGAGTGTTCCAAATCCTCTAAGGTTGGTGTTGCTTGTGAAAATTGAGAAATCATGATTGTCCAAACTTATTAATCCTTTTGAATATTGGAAAGTTTCTTTATTTTTGATTCATAATGGATTTCCAAGATTGATTTATTATTTGGTAATATTAGTTTTGGATAACCAAAATCGGACTCGTCGAATGATTTCATTTAGTAGGAGAAATCTTTGTCACCCTAATTTTAATCCATTTTAGATGTTTGAGCCTTTGTGACTCAAATTCTGATAAGTGAGTAATTTTCTTTTTCTTTATTTTGGTGAATTCAAGAATTTTTTCTATTATGTGACAAGTGAGTAATTTTAAATTAATTACTTGCCCTTTCTCGTTGTTTCAATATCTTTTGGCTACAGGCTCCTTGATTTGGTCTAAAATGACCAAAATTATTGCTGCTACTACTTATTTTTAGTCCCTTGTTGGCCAATGTTAAGTTTAATGTATGCATTATGGATGAACCTCATACCAGTATGCTAATTTATTTCTTTAATTTATTTTTATTTTTTATGCATTGTAACATTATTTTTGAACAAAGCATTCAATCAAAAGGGTTGTTCGATGCTGCTTGATTATGTTCCTTTCTAACTACATATATTACTACTTCTCAGTTGGGTTTGTGGTTAAGCATAGAGTCTAATTAAATTGTGTGTTTTGAAACTTTGTTAGTCTCTCGATTCTAAATCTTGATCATTTCAATAATATTAATAGATCCAAAGAGTAGGCACTAGCAAAAGCTTGAGATAGTGGGTTAGTGTGGGTATACCTCATGTATATATGTATGTTGGTGTTTATGTTTGTATGTGCTTTGTCTGTGTCATGTACGTGCTTTGTTTATCTGTTTGTTTTTCTGTTTGTGTATGTGCATGTTATGTGTCTTTGTATGTCTCTTGTGTGGATCTCTCTGTCTCTTGTATTTGTGTGTGTTCTTTGTCTTTATCTTTATTTTTGTCTGTGTATGTGGTCTATGGCTGTGTGTATCTGTATCCCTGTCTTTGTGTCCTTGTTTATGTGTGTGTGCTTCTTGCCAACCAAAAGAGTTGTTTGATGTTGCTTGACTATGTTCCTTTCTGACTACATATATTACTTCTTTTCACTTTGATTTCCTTGTAGTGTTTTCTCATTTTCTGCACATCCGTAGTTGATCAGTGAATAGTAGTTATTGTTAGTGTTTACCATTGTGCTGTTCTAGCTTTTCATATGCTTTTTGATTTTTGGATATTGATTTTATTTGAGCAAAATATATACTTGAAGGAAAAGACCGAAGGTTACCTTGTGTACATTTTATATTGGATTTAATTTTTTTTCAAGCTATTTGTTGTAAACTTCTGCCAAATATTACTCCATATATTTTCATTTATTTAATAGAAATTCCGATGATGTTGATAACAGATCCTATAATTTGGACTTAAATTCATAACTTCTGTTTGTACATGTTTTGATGATGTGCCATGTATGATAACTTATTATTTTCAGGACTAAGTTCTGGGATATTAGTTTAGAAATTATTCTCTATGTTCTTTTTCTGATTTAGTTCATATTGTTTCTTGTGCAATACCTCTGATATATTTTCATTTTTTTTACATAGAAATTCTGGTGATGTTGATAACAAATATTATATTTTGGACTTAAATTCAAAACTTTTGTTTGAACCTGTTTTGATGATGTGCCATGTATATAACTTTTTATTTTCGGGACTAAGTTCTTGGGTATTAGTTTGGAAATTATTCTTTCTTCTTTTTTTGATTGAGTTCATATTATTTCCTGCATCTCAATTAGGCATTTGAATTGTATTTCCAATATTGTTTAGAGGTCACTTTACTTCCAATTTAATTGTTTGTTTAGGGAGGTCCAGAGAGTCTAGTCATGTTTGATTTCATTGTTACCTTTTCCATTTAGTTCAATACCTCTTAATTGATATATTGTTTTTAATATATATATATATATATATATATATATATATATATATATATATATTCATTGTACTCTTGAAATAAAAGAGAAATAAATTATAAATGAGATATACGAATATTTATAAATTATAAATTAAATACTATTACACTAGTTAATAAAAAGAGAGAGGGTTGATTGTTATTTACAAATTAGACAATTGGAATTTGGAAGAGGAACCATGGATCTCCTAATTTTAAACACCAAATAAAAATAGGTTTTTTTGGAAGAGAAAAGATTAAAATTTAAATTATAATTAAAATTCTCTATTAATAAATAAATATTTATAAAATTTTGGTGTAAATACACCGGTAGTTGCATTGCTGCTTAAATTCTTTATCTGGGAATTGAGATAAATAAAGTAGTTTTTTTTTTTAATTTTTTTTATTGTAGTCTTTAAAAATTACTATTTTTAAGATGATTCTTATAAAAATTTTCTTCTCGCTCTTTAGTATTTTGTTTTCATATACTAGTTTTACATATTGTCTTTCTTAATTTTTTTTTATTAGGATCTCTAGTCGGAGGAAAAGAAGATTCATTTTTATGACTTTATGTTGTGGATGCTACAAGTCTAATAATTATGTATAATTACTAGACTTGTAGCATCCACAACATGAAGTCTATTTTGTTTTAGTAATGACTCAAATGTATTTTTTTTATTTATTTCTAATACAAGTCAATTCTGTGCAGATGAATAAACTATTTGACAATCTTTGATTCTTGAATTGAAGATGAATAATTCCAAAGCAAAAAATTGATAACAAAACAGCTATTGATTATAACAAAGAAGGATAAGAAATAGCTTCATAAATAAATTCTTGAAATCAATATTTCAAAACTTTGATTCTTGAATTGCAAATGAATAATTCTAGAATAGCAATTGAATATAATAAAGACAAATATGTTGAGGAGTTTAAATTCTAGAATATTTCAAAACTTTGACTCTAATCTCTTTTATTTTGAGTATAGAAAGAATCACGTATACTTTCCCTTTTCTAAATGAGCGGGATGATCATAATGATCTTTAGAAAATTTTGGAAGTCATTGACGTGCTCTTGACTTTCTTATCAGACATCCCTTTAGCAAAATCAAGATAGTAATAAATGACAGATTAAACTTATCTTCATAAGCATCTTTATACATTTTTGCCTTTTGTTGTTGGTCATGGTACTCTTCCAAAAATCACGTTGAAATTTCCACCTTTTATAAGTGCATACATCATGACACAACACTAAATTTTATAAGTCCCATTTTTTTTAATTGCATTTTCTATGTTCTTTTTAATCTCTAGCTAGTGTCATGGATAGTTTTTATGTTATATTATAAAATAGTTAATACTTTTTAAATTTGTACTAATGGGTCTCAGAGTCTCGGTGGACCTAGACCTGCATTATGGGAGGAGGAAAACCCTTGATGTGGTCTCACACAGTGTTAGAAATTTGTTGAGGTCTTTGAAGATAATTGTGAGTGTGAAGCTGTACTATTGCACACATGGATGATATCTACAAGCTTTTGATTGCAATAAATTTTTCTATTTTTATTTCCTTTATAACTTTTAGATTTTTAATCTTTTCATATTATTATTAATTAAATAATAATTTCTAAAAATATTTTATTCAAATAATTTTTTTAAATGTTAAGCATCACTAAATAAAAACACCCATCTTCAAACAACATAAAGGAAAATTATATATTTCTAATTATAAAGTGAGAGATAAATTATGTGGCAAGAAAAATTTAACCTCTACAAAAAATAAGTGAGAGACATGGAATAAGTTTATGTTTTTTATTTTTTATATTACTATGCTATACACTAAGAAAAATCAGCACACCAATAAGTCAATGTGTGTTATTTTAACTTGACTAGTGTTAATTTTTCTTATCCTAAAAATTAATTTAGATTTTAACCATGTTAAAAATAAAGGTAATTGTTGAATTTAAAAAATAAAAAGTAAAAACCGTCCTCCAGAGCATTTTCGGAAGGGAAAACGTTCCCCCAAAGCCATCGCCCCGTGTCAAGACCTCTGAAGGAAGGGTTGGTAAAGAGGGCGCACAGTTGCCGGAAATCGCAAAGGAGAAAGACGAATGTTCTTTTTTTCTTTTTGTAATTATTATTCATTATTTCTTCTGTTGTTTTAATGTCTGAATATAGTCGTTTTTTTGTTTTAATCAAGGATGTTTTTCTGTTTTTCTGTAGAAGGCGGTGACGAAAGATAGTGAGAGAATATCAAAGAAAAGAAGATCCTTTTTGTTATGGTTCTTGATGCTTGTTTTACAAATTTGTCTCAGTTTATTTTTTTTCTTGATATAGATTGCTAGATTTCTTGCAACTCCTTCGACTTGACTCAAAATAATGTTATTGTTCTTATACTTCTGTAATAAATCTCTCTCTCAAGAAGAGTTTTTTTTTTTTTTTTTTTTTTTTTTTTTTTTTTTTTTTTTGGTAAAGGGCAGTGATGGATAGTGAGAGCATATCAAAGACAAGAAGATGGTTCTTTAGGGACAGTTAGAGCATATCAAAGACAAGAAGGTGGTTCTTGATATATGAATGCAAGCATATCAAACCTTGTGAATCTTTATGAATATCCCTATAATTCTTGATACACATTTAATCATGTATACAAGATACAAATTTATGTTTCTTGATGAACTTATGGTTCTTCATACTTTTGTTACGAACCCGGACCAGCAATATAAAGGCATCCCCGGGCACACACTAAGCAGTGTCAGCCCGGCATTCGGAGCCCGGAATTTGGGCAGATCACGCCCGAACCCGGGGATCTCGCCCCAGACCGAAACCGCCCTCTAATTACGCTATATCATATCACAATATGCCATATTATAACATATCTGATCTCAGGCCTAAGGCCCAAGACAATCCTAAACCATCTCAAGGTACGTGCATTATATATATGAGACTATTATTCGTACAAACCCTAACTTTGGCATCGGAATCTCTTTTGCAGGTACCACCCCCATCTTGGAGCACCAGCGTACCAGTGAAGGAGGCTCGCCGATCTTACGCAGCGAATCGTCTCTACGACAAATTTCCGATAAGAACATATATATATATATATATTAAATATTAAATATTAAATATTAAATATATATATATATATATATTAAATATTAAATATTTAATATTTAATATATATATATATATAAATTAAATATTAATATTAAATAATTATATTTAATTTAAGATATTATATATTAAATATTAATATTTTATATATATATAGAGCATAATCGATTATGCTATATATATATATATATATATATATATATATATATATATATATATATATATAGCATAATCAATTATGCTTTATATATATATATAGCATAATTGATTATGCTTTATATATATAGTATAATTGATTATGCGATTATGTGATCAAGCATAATCGATTATGCTTCAACATAATCGATTATGTAAGGCCATAATCGATTATGTATCCTTGCATAATTGATTATGTTTCTTTTGTATATGTTTTTTCCACTGCATAGCACACTATGCATGCATGTGAAGGGGTATTTCTATATTTTGAAAAAAAATCTTTAAGACTCTTGTCCGTTACAAAAAAAAAACATTTTTTTATTGATTATATAAAAATTAAAAACTTCATTACTCATATAATATTTTTAAAAAATTATTTTACACCACTCTTCGTATTTTAAATTATTGCATACATTTTTAATTTATTTAGTGAACTATTTATCTGGTAATATTTTATTTTTTACTTTTTTAGATATGCATTATTACATAAATATTATTTGTTAAAATATTAATTTTTTAAAACATTAATTTTGGTTAAAATATTACTTCTATTTTAAAAATAAATTTATCTTAATGAAATATTTATAATAAAAATCAGAAGTTAGTCCATATAATGAATTAAGCATGAAGTAAGTTGATTTCTAAAATGAATTAAGATGATTTTTTTATAGTTGAATTTCTTATTTATTTATAAAAGATTAGGCCATGGACAGATCCTAGCTTATAGGGTTTTGTGGGCTTTTATACTTGATGAATTTTTTCTTAAATGAACTTTCTGGGCTGAAGGCTTTTTTTGGTAGTCTCTTTTAATATAATGGATTCACACGTCTCAAACACTTAAATGTCTCTCTATCTGTTTCTGTGTTTTCTGTCATCCATTTCTTTCTCAAAAATCAAGAGTCATTCTTGTTGAAATTCTTGAGTGTGTTGACTTGATTATCGTTTCAAACTGGTTTTTACTACTATTATAGTTTACAACTGGTTTATGATTTGAGATATATATTTAAACTAGACTGATTTTAAATTGAATTTTGAAACATATATTGGTTTTAAAACCAAATTGGTTTAACAATGATTTTAAACCATAAATTAGTTTTAGAACTGATTTTTTTTTTAAATATAAACAAGTCATTTTTAAAATAAATTTTAAAATTAATTATTTTCTTAAAATTAGTTTTAAAAACAGGTTTATGATTTAAAACTAGGTTTGAAATCAAACTGGATTTCAAGTCATAAACTTATTTTAAAACCAAATTTAAACCTATTTTTGAAAACCCAAGCCAATTTTAATTCCTTTGTGAGTGTACCTCTAAGGTTCTATAAGAAAATTTCACATAATTTGATTCTAATAATAGAAAAGAAAATATCTAATTAACTCAACTAGAAATACTTGTGCATATATCATTATCTTTATTTTTTTTTAAAGTAGCCAATAATTAACAATTGTTTTTGGGGTTATTTTTTTATTCAATTTTGATGGAGGGATAAATAAGATTTAGAAAGACATTAATTTTCATATTATTTTGAGGTGGGTTATATGTAACGACCTGCCATGGTCTCTACACTTAATGGAATCAAACTAAAATTTGGTAAGTTAAGATAAATAATAAAATTTGATAACTCATAAATACAAAACATGAACAAATATATATATATATATATATATATATATATATATATATATATATATATATATATATAAACAATAAAGTTTTTAAGTATTAGTATTTATACAGTTATCCAAAACTAATATCTCCTAATACCGGTCAAGCACAAAAATTGTTACCCAAGGTGGTAACTTTGACACTAGGTACCAAAAATCCACTTCTAGCAGCAAACTCAGGGAACAACTCCAACCTAGTCCTGATCTGCTTCCATACACTGTATGATCATCGCAGTTTCACCACATGGAAATAGAAGGGTAAGCTAGAATTCGATAAACAATCATACAAGTATAGGAAACACTATACTACTCATTCATACAATCATTATCACAAATGACCATACTATTCAACATAAAAACACCACTCATTCATACAACTTAGAAGCAACTTTAATACAACAACAACAATATACAACCTAATATTTAAATACATTGTCACGCATATACAACAGGAAGATCTCCAACAACTGAATTTGAGCAGTCTAGGTGGCATAAACCCTACCGAATCCAGCGTTTGACCTATCTCAACCAGGTCAGGTATAGAACAACTTTAGGAACTCCGAAGAGAACCTGGTATAGACAACAATAGTTGATTTCTCAGGTGTGACACATAGACTCGGAGGTCCAGTACTACTGTCAGGACAGAAGGGTTTGGGTATGAGCCTACCACGGACTTGGCTAGCTTCACCAATCCACATGTGGAATTAGCCCACCCACTGTCCTCCAAGTACCACGCACCCTCCAGTATCTAGTTAAAGACTACATCCCTAACTAGATACCTTACTCAAATTGGTCATTCAACCATGACATGGATCGACTATTTCCATGTCGCCACACAGTACTAAGAGATTTAACTTTAAAACAACTTTCAACTTTAAAATAACTTTCCACTTATCACCTTAGTACTATGTATCTCAACATAGGACATATATCTTCACCATATGTCCCCAACTTTTACAACTTTACAACAATAGGCATATTAGCAACTTCACAGCAATAGACAACTTACAACTTTAAGCAACTTACAACAATAGGCAACTTATACAATTTTAAACAACTTTTACAACAATATACTACTTCAACTTATGCATATCAATCCATTAATAATTCAACAATAAACAACATAAAAACAACTTAGTTTCACAACGTATAACAACTTTAACAACATCATATATTATAATCACTCAACATATGAACAACTTAAGCGAACAACTACTCAATCCACAAATAACATCTTAACCATTTTCAAATAAAACAATGCATGAAGTTTCCCTAACTCTCCTAAAATTAAACAATCTACATTCTAGTTTCCCTCATCTGAAGATTGGTTAGAAAGCCAAAAACTGAACAAAAGTGGAATTTTCCTTCGAGGCTCAACTCGGAACTTCAATCTACCCAAATTAAGCTTTCTAATATGAATTTCAAGAAATGACAGAAGACATTAGTGGTCTAGAGGAGAAAAGGATTCATACAGAGAAATTTGGGAGAGAAAGGAGCTCACTGACTCAGAGACCTTCTCTCTAAAACCTCTCTCTAAAACTCACGTTCTCCTGAAGGCCCCTAACCCTTATTTATAAATTTTTCGGACTTCCCAGAACGGCCCGTACCGATTCGGAACTGCCAGTTCTGAACTCCCAAATCACGCACAAAACCCACACCCAGAACGGCCCGTTCTTAAATCAGAACGGCCCGTTCCGGTACTCATTCGGAACAGCCCGTTCTCCCTCCGAAACGGCCCGTTCTCCTTCCGGAACGGCCCGTTCTCCTTGTGGAACAGCCCGTTCCAGAACCGTTCCCAACCTAAAAATTAGGATAATTTAATAGCTTGGAACGGCCCGTTCCAGATTGGGAACGGCCTGTTCTAGCTACTAAATCAGCCAAAATTTTTATTTTATTTTATTTTATTTTTATAAGTTACAATACTCCTAAACAACAGAAATTTTCGTCCCCGAAAATAGGGTTACCTGAAAAGAGAAATGGATATTGTTCCTTGAATTGACTCTCTACTTCCCAGGTTGCCTCACCAGTAGCTGCATCCCAAAGAATCTTCACCAAGCTAATGGACTTGCCACGAAGCTCCTTCAACTTGTGATCAATCACAGCTACCGGTCTCTTCTCATAAGTTAAGTTCTCTCTAACTTGTACCTCATCCATCTCTATCACGTGACTCGGGTCTCTGATGTACTTTCTCAACTGTGAAACATGAAACACATCATGCAGGTTGGACAGAACAGGAGGTAACGCCAACTGATAAGCTACCAGACCTATATGACGAAGGATCTGATAAGGACCAATGAATTTCGGTGTAAGTTTCTTGGCCCTTATAGCCCTTCCCACTCCAGTAGTGGGTGTCACCTTGAGAAACACGTGCTCTCCCTCCTCAAAGTCTAGAGGTCTCCTCCTCTTATCAACATAAGACTTTTGTCGACTCTGAGTAGCTCTCAACCTCTCCTGAATCTGTCTCACCATCTCAGTAGTCTGAAGAACTAACTCTGGACCAACCATTACTAACTCACCCTCCTAATACCAACATAATGGAGTCCTACACCTCCTGCCATATAAAGCCTCAAAAGGTGCCATGCCAATACTCACATGATAACTGTTATTGTAGGTAAACTCTACCAATGGCAACACCTCCTCCCAGCTACCCAGATGATCCAACACACAAGCTCTCAGAAGATCCTCCAGTGACTGAATTGTCCTCTCCGACTGACCATCTGTCTGTGGATGATAGGCGGAACTCAACCTCAACCTCGTCCCCAACGCCTGATGTAAAGTCTGCCAAAACCTTGAAGTAAACCTTGGATCTCTGTCAGAAATAATACTGGAAGGCACTCCATGCAACCGTACTATCTCTCGGATATACAACTGTGCAAGTCTCTCCAAGGACCACCTCTTGTTGACAAGAAGAAAGTGCGCACACTTTGTCAACCTATCAACAATCACCCAGATAGAGTCACTGTTCCTAGCTGTCCTAGGCAATCCAACCACAAAGTCCATAGTGACACTATCTCACTTCCACTCAGGAATCTCCATCAACTATAAAACCCCTCCGGGCCTCTAATGCTCAATCTTCGCCTTCTGACAAGTCAGACAAGCGGCTACAAACTTTGCTATCTCCTTCTTCATACCAGGCCACCAGAAACTTTTCTTGATGTCTTGATACATCTTAGTCATACCAGGATGTATGCTAAGACGACTCATGTGTCCCTCCTCTAGAACAGCTCTCCTCAACTCTGAATCACAAGGCAGACAAATCCGACCTCTGAATCTCAAAATCCCATCAGTACCAAGCTCAAAACCAGCTGCCCTCTCATTACCAAGCAATCCTAAAATCCTCAACAAATCTGGGTCCTGTAACTATTTAGTTCCCACCTGTTTCAAGAACTCATTAGTTATGGTGATCATACCACAACTAATGTGATCCTGAAGAACCTCCACCTCTAATCTCAAATCTCTGAACTGCTCAATCAGCTCCAACTACTTAATCATCATAGTCAACATGTGAAGGGATTTCCTACTCAATGCATCTGCTACCACATTTGCCTTTCTAGGATGATACATCAACTGAAAATTGAAGTCCTTTATGAATTCCATCCACCTCCTCTGTCTCATATTCAGCTCCTTCTGATCAAACAAATATTTCAAACTCTTGTGGTCACTGAATACACTGAATCTCGCACCATACAGATAGTGTCTCCACGACTTCAAGGAAAAAACCACAGCTGCAAGCTCTAAATCACGAGTAGGATAATTCCTTTCATGGTTCTTAAGTTGCCTCGAAGTGTATGCGACTACTCTCCCTCCCTGCATCAATACACAACCTAACCCCTGGTGAGAAGCATCACAGAACACATCAAAATGCTCATCAGTGTCAGGTAACACCAAAACTGGAGAAGTAGTCAACCGTCTCTTTAACTCTTGAAAACTCTGCTCACAAGCGTCCGTCCAAACAAAAGGCTGATCTTTTCGAGTCAGTTGAGTCAAAGGCATTACTATTCGAGAAAAACCCTCAATGAATCTCCGAGAGTAACCCGCCAACCCAACAAAACTCCTAATCTCTGTAGCAGTCCTTGGACGCTCCCACTGAATCACAGCCTCCACCTTGGTTGGGTCCACTGCAATCTCCTCTGCTGATATCACATGTCCCAAAAATTTCACCTTAGACAACCAAAACTCACACTTGGACAGTTTGGCATACAACTGTTTCTCCCACAACACCTCCAAAACTGACCTCAAATGCTCACGATGATCCTCCAATGATTTAGAATATACCAAAATATCATCAATGAAGACCACCACAAATCTGTTTAAGAACGGTCTGAAAATCCTGTTCATGTAATCCATGAACACTGCTGGAGCATTAGTGACACCAAAAGGCATCACCACATACTCATAGTGACCATACCTAGTCCTGAAAGCGGTCTTTGGTATGTCACTCTCCTTCACCCTGATCTGGTGGTATTCGGATCTCAAATCAATCTATGAAAATACTGAAGCTCCCCTCAGCTGATCCATCAAATCAACAATCCTCGGAAGTGGATATTTATTCTTTTTATCGTTAATTTATTCAGCTGCCGATAATCAACACACAAACGAGCCCCACCATCCTTCTTTTTCACTAACAGTACCGGAGCACCCCAAGGAGAAACACTGGGCCTCACCATTTGTTTCTCCAACAAATCCTTTATCTGTTTCTTCAGCTCTACCAACTCAGCTAGAGCCATCCTATAAGGAGCCACTGATACCGGTCCTGCACCAGGTACTAGATCAATGCTAAACTCAACATCACGCATAGGTGGCAATCCCGACACATCATCTGGAAACACCTCAGGAAATTCACTGACAATCTCAATTCCAGTGATAGCTCTCTCTATCTCAACACTCAAAGCTGCAAACAACATGAAGCACTCAGCTCCATCTCTCATCAACTGCTCAGCCTGACCCGCTGATACTAACACCTCATCCTCTAACTGAGGAAATACTAACTCTCTCCGAGCACAATCTATAAGGATGTGATGGCCAGATAACCAATCCATCCCTAAGATTATGTCGATATCCACCATAGCCAATACAATCAGGTTCACTCGGAACCTCCTACCAAACATCTCTATCGGGCATCCCACACACACCTCCGACGTAACTACAGAAACTGAAGTCGGAGTAGACACAGACAAATCAACATGCAATGCAAACACTGATAAACCCAATCTCTCCACACAATCAATAGATATAAATGAATGTGTAGCACCAGAATCAAACAAGATAGAAACCTCTGTACCTGCAGCTCTACTCTTCCCCTTCACCAAGTCTGTTGAGGTGGAAGCCTCTGCTCCTGTCAAAGCAAAAACTTGCCCTGCTGCTCTAGGTCGCTCCACCCTCTGAGAATCTACAGACTGACTTGCCCCAACTGGGCAATCCTTGGCCAGATGGCCAAACTTACTGCATCTAAAACACCTGGGCTGTGTAGAAGGGCAGTCTCTGACAATATGTGGTCCACCACACCGATAACATCTAATAGCCTGAACTCCACCCTGAGGAGTAGCAGGACGAGGTCCCCTACTAACAACTCCTCTCTAAGACTATACAGGTCTATCATAGGGTCCCCTCTGCTAGCCTCCCCTCCTCGACCCAGATGATCCCTCCTGAACTCTAGCAGCCTTACCACTACTACCACCACCCTCCAATCTCTCAACAGTCTTTGCCTTCTCAACCAAGGCAGGAAACTCCACTATGGACATAGGGACTATGATCCTCTTCAGCTCATGCCTCAACCCCTCTACAAACTTTCTACATCTCCAAGCCTCAGATATGCCCTGAGAGTAGAAACGAACTAGATGCTCAAACCTCATAGCATACTCAGAAACAGACAAGCTCCCCTGATGTAGTCTCATAAACTCTGCCTCCTTAGCGTATCTAACGCTGTCTGGAAAGTGTTTCTCCAAAAAGACCCTCCTAAAACAATCCCAATCAACAAGTACACCCCTGCTCTCTAACATCTCTCTGGTGCCTCTCCACCAGTACTCAGCCTCGCCCACTAGCATGTAAACTACATAAGCCAACTTTCTCTCATCAGAAGATCCCAAAACACTGAAGATCTTCTCCATCTCCCTCAACCACTGATCTGCCACATTAGGATCTGAATCCCCTCCTGAGTGACCACCGGTCTAGCTGCCTCAGTCGCAGCTCTACCTGCCTCCATCTGAGCAAAGTGAGCACTCTGCTGCTGCATCACCATGGCTATCATCTCCATGGCCCTAACAATCTGATCATACTGGGGTCTTGCCATACTACAAGAATTCAAACATCCTATTAGTAACATAATATCTCCACAAATCACCAAAGGCTAGCACATATCAGAGATATGACGCAACAGAAACCTAGAAGGATCACTCCCCACAGAGTATCCTAAAAGACTCGACCGACTCTGATACCATAAAACTGTAACGACCTGCCATGGTCTCTACACTTAATGGAATCGAACTTAAATTTTGTAAGCTAAGATAAATAATAAAATTGGATAACTCATAAATACAAAACATGAACAAATATATATATATATATAAACAATAAAGTTTTTAAGTATTAGTATTTATACCGTTATCCAAAACTAATATCTCCTAATGCCGGTCAAGCACAAAAATTGTTACCCAAGGTGGTAACTCTGACACTAGGTACCAAAAATCGACTTCTAGCAGCAAACTCAGGGAACAACTCCAACCTAGTCCTGATCTGCTCCCATACACCGTATGATCATCGCAGTTCCACCACATGGAAATAGAATGGTAAGCTAGAATTCGATAAACAATCATACATGTATAGGAAACACTATACTACTCATTCATACAATCATTATCACAAATGACCATACTATTCAACATAAAAACACCACTCATTCATACAACTTAGAAGCAACTTTAATACAACAACAACAATATAAAACCTAATATTTAAATACGTTGTCACGCATATACAACGGGGAGATCTCCAACAACTGAATTTGAGTAGTCTAGGTGGCATAAACCCTACCGAATCCAGCGTTTGACCTATCTCAACCAGGTCAGGTATAGAACAGCTTTAGGAACTTCAAAGAGAACCAGGTATAGACAACAATAGTTGATTTCTCAGGTGTGCAACTTAGACTCGGAGGTCCAGTACTACTGTCAGGACAGAAGGGTTTGGGTATGAGCCTACCACGGCCTTGGCTAGCTTCACCAATCCACATGTGGAATTAGCCTACCCACTGTCCTCCAAGTACCATGCACCCTCCAGTATCTAGTTAAAGACTACATCCCTAACTAGATACCTTACTCAAATTGGTCATTCAACCATGACATGGATTGACTATTTCCATGTCGCCACACAATACTAAGGGATTCAACTTTAAAACAACTTTCAACTTTAAAATAACTTTCCACTTATCACCTTAGTACTATGTATCTCAACATAGGACATATATCTTCACCATATGTCCCCAACTTTTACAACTTTACAACAATAGGCATATTAGCAACTTCACAGCAATAGACAACTTACAACTTTAAGCAACTTACAACAATAGGCAACTCATACAATTTTAAACAACTTTTACAACAATATACTACTTCAACTTATGCATATCAATCCATTAATAATTCAACAATAAACAACATAAAAACAACTTAGTTTCACAACGTATAACAACTTTAACAACATCATATATTATAATCACTCAACATATGAACAACTTAAGCGAACAACTACTCAATCCACAAATAACATCTTAACCATTTTCAAATAAAACAATGCATGAAGCTTCCCTAACTCTCCTAAAATTAAACAATGTACATTCTAGCTTCCCTCACCTAAAGATTGACTCAGAAAGTCAAAAACTGAACAAAAGTGGAATTTTCCTTCGAGGCTCAACTCGGAACTTCAATCCACCCAAATTAAGCTTTCTAATATGAATTTCAAGAAATGACAGAAGACATTAGTGGTCTAGAGGAGAAAAGGATTCATACAGAGAAATTTGGGAGAGAAAGGAGCTCACTAACCCAAAGACCTTCTCTCTAAAACCTCTCTCTAAAACTCACGTTCTCCTGAAGGCCCCTAATCCCTATTTATAGATTTTTCGAACTGCCCAGAATGGCCCGTACCGATTCAGAACGTCCCGTTTCAAACTCCCAAATCACGCACAAAACCCACACCCAGAACGGCCCGTTCTGAAATCAGAACGGCCCGTTCCGAGACTCATCCGGAACAGCCCGTTCTCCCTCCGAAACGGCCCGTTCTCCCTCCGGAACGGTCCGTTCTCCCTCCAGAACGGCCCGTTCTCCTTCCGGAACAGCCCGTTCCAGAACCGTTCCCAACCTAAAAATTAGGCTAATTTAATAGCTTGGAATGGCCCGTTCCAGATTGGGAACGGCCCGTTCTGGCTACTAAATCAGCCAAATGTTTTTTTTTTTTTATACGTTACATTATATCCTTTTGAATTCTGTGTCTAATATCAATGTAGACAACACCTATTTTCCATTGTTTCAAAATATGACCTATTGTTCTCAAGTCCATGTTTAGGGGCTGGTCTCATAATTTTACTTTTTTATTGTTTTGACTTCACAATTCTTTCACAACATGTTAACATCTCAAATATCAATAAACTAGATTTAATAGTTGACACCAAACTTATTGGATTTTGTTCATTTAAATTATGTTATTCAAGACTTAGTTTCATTTATTCTTGTCAATTGTAGGTTATAGCAGTAACAAACAGTGCAAATATTATTTACGTTGCCCTTATGCATTCCGAGCTATTGGATTGTATTATTGAGTTTTCGCAATCAATTGAAAAAGTAGGGCTTGGATTCTCCAGGTTTAGTGTCTTCAAAATTTATCTACTGGCATATTTTTGGAAAAAAAAAATATTTACATACTGTCGTCACTTTGATATTTTAGATCATTCAAGGAAAGTGAATGTTCACCCTGATGATAACTTTGAAGAACTTGCTCATTTTACAGATGATTTCAATGGAGCACAACTGAAGGTTGTATGTGTTGAGGCTAGCATGTTGGCTCTATGCCATGAGGTAACTAATATTTGTTTTCTTCCTGTATACAACAACTTAAATAACTTAAAATTAATTTTTTTTAAAGAAAATGAGAACCATAATTAGTATAAGGGGCATTAATGGGTTGATCTTTTCTCTTTGAAGCTTTTTGTTTTTCAACTTTTTTTTCCTTTTTTATTTTTTTATAAAAACTAACATAACCTATGACATACATACTTATCGAGATTTGTGATTTTCAACATATTTAAGCTAATGATAGAGTAGTAGACAAAAAATATTGGCAGTTGTTTGAAATATATTGAAAATAATAAGTTTTAGTGGGATGTGAGAGCCATTGAGATTTCTAGTTTCAATAAATTTCAGCTTATAATAAAGTGTGTTAGACCAAATGATAATTTCAAATTGTTTGAAATTTGTTGAAAATAAATTATAATGAGATGTGGGAGTCACCAAGATTGATAATTTTCAATGAATTTTAGTCAGCAATGAATAGTGTTAGACCAAATGATAATTTCAAATTGTTTGAAATTTGCTGAAAATAAATTATAATGAGATGTGGGACTCACCAAGATTGGTAATTTTCAATGAATTTTAGTCAGCAATGAATAGTGTTAGACAAATACTTTATAATGCTTGAATTTTATTAAAAATAATAAATTTTAGTGAGTTGTGGGAGTCACCAAGATTTGTAATTTTCAGAAAATTTGAGTCAATAATAGTGTTAGACAAAAAGTATTAGAGATTGATTAAAATTTATAGAAAATAATAAATCTTAGTGAGATGCGGGAGATCACCGAGATTTGTAATTTTCAATGAGTTTCAGCTTTAAATAGCGATAGCCAAAATATTTGATATTGTTTGAATTTTATCGAAAATAATAAATCTTAGTGAGATGGGAGAGTCATTGAGATTTGTAATTTTCAAAAAATTTCAGGTAATAAAGAGTGTTAGGGACAAATATTGTTTGAAATTTATTGAACATAATAAATCCTAGTGAGTTGTGGGAGTCACAAAGATTTTTATTTTCTATAAATTTCATCTATTAATAGTGTGGGAGAAAAAATATTAGATATTGTCTGAAATTTATTGAAAATAATAAATCTTAATGAGATGCGGGAGTTCACCGAGATTTGTAAAATTAAATGAATTTCAACTATAAATAGGAATAGAAAATATGTTTGTTATTGCTCGAATTTTATTGAAAATAATAAATCTCAGCGAGATGTGGGAGTAACCGAGATTTGTAATTTTCAACAAATTTCAGGTAATAAAGAGTGTAAGGGACAAAAATTGTTTAAAATTTATTAATCATAATAAATCTTATGAGTTATGAGAGTCACCCAGATTTCTTATTTTCTATAAATTTCATCTATTAATAATGTTATAGAAAAAATATTGGCTTTTGATGTAAATTTATTGAAAATAATAAATCCCAGTGAGATGCGGTAGTCACCGAGATTTGTAATTTTCAATAAATTTCAGGTAATGAAGAGTGTTAGGGACAAAAATTGTTTGAAATTTATTGATCATAATAAATCTTAGTGAGTTATGAGAGTTACCGAGATTTTTTATTTTCTATAAATTTCATCTATTAATAGTGTTATAGAAAAAAAAATACTGGATATTGCTTGAAATTTATTGAAAATAATAAATCCTAGTGAGATGAGGGAGATCTCTGAGATTTGTAATTTTCAATGAATTTCAGCTATAAATACCGATGGAAAAAATATTTGATATTAGTTGAATTTTATTGAAAATAATAAATCTCAAATAAGATGCGGGAGTCATCAAGATTTGTAATTTTTAACAAATTTCAGGTAATAAAGAGTGTTAGGGACAAAATTTATTTGAAATTTATTGATCATAATAAATCTTAGTGAGTTGTTAGAATCATCGAGATTTGTTATTTTCTACAAATTTCATCTATTAATAGTGTTATAGAAAAAAATATTGACCATTGCTTGAAATTTAATGAAAATAATAAATATTAGTGAGATGCGGGAGATCACCGGGATTTGTAATTTTTAATGAATTTTAGCTATAAATAGGAATAGATAAAGTATTTGTTATTGCTCGAATTTTATTGAAAATAATATATCTTAGTGAGATGCGGGAGTCACCAAGATTTGTAATTTTCAACAAATTTCAGGTAATAAAGAGTGTTAGGGTCAAAAATTGCTTGAAATTTATTGATCATAATAAATCTTAGTGAGTTATGAGAGTTACCGAGATTTGTTATTTTCTATAAATTTCATCTATTAATAGTGTTATAGAAAAAAAATATTGGATATTGTTTGAAAATTATTGAAAATAATAAATCTTCGTTAGATGCGGGAGATCACTGAGATTTGTAATTTTCAATGAATTCCAGCTGTAAATAGAGGTAGACAAAATATTTGATATTACTTGAATTTTATTGAAAAAAGTAATTCTCAGTGAGATGTGAGAGTCTTTGAGATTTGGAATTTTCAATGAATTTCAGTCAGCAATGAATAAAGTGTTAGACAAATTATTTGATATTGCTTGAATTTTATTCAAAATAATAAATCTTAGTGGGTTGTGAGAGCAACCAAGATTTGTAATTTTAATAAAATTTGACCCAATAAAAGTGTTAGAGGAAAAGTATTAGATATTGCTTAAAATTTATTGAAAATAATAACTCTTTGTGAGATGCCGGAGATCACCGAGATTTGTAATTTTCAATAAATTGCATGTAATAAAGTATGTTAGGGACAAACATTGTTTTTGAAATTTATTGAACAAATTAAATCTTGGCAAGTTATGAGAGTCGCTGAGATTTGTTATTTTCTATAAATTTCATCTATTAATAGTCTCATAGAAAAAAATATCGGATATTGCTTGAAATTTATTGAAAATAATAAATCTTAGTGAGATACGGGAGATTACCGAGATTTGTAATTTTCAATGAATTTCAGTTATAAATAGGGATAGATAATATATTTGTTATTGCTCGAATTTTAATGAAAATAATAAATCATAGTGAGATGCGGAAGTCACTTAGATTTGTAATTTTCAACAAATTTCAGGTAATAGAGTGTTAGGGACAAAAATTGTTTAAAATTTATTGAACATTATAAATCTTAGTGAATTGTGGGAGTCACTGAGATTTGTTATTTTCAATAAATTTCATCTATTACTAGTGTTATAGAAAAAAAATATTGGATATTGTTTTAAAATTATTGAAAATAATAAATCTTAGTGAGATGCAGAAGTCACATAGATTTGTAATTTTCAAGAAATCTCAAGTAATAAAGAGTGTTAGGGACAAAAATTGTTTGGAATTTATTGATCATAATAAATCTTAGTGAGTTGTTAGAGTCATTGAGATTTGTTATTTTCTATAAATTTCATCTATTAATAGTGTTATAGAAAAAAAATATTGGTTATTGCTTGAAATTTATTGAAAATAATAAATCTTAGTGAGATACGGGAGATCGAGATTTGTAGTTTTCAATGAATTTCAGCTATAAATAGAAATAGATAAAATATTTGTTATTGCTCGAATTTTATTGAAAATAATAAATCTCAGTGAGATGTGGGAGTCATCGAGATTTGTAATTTTAAACAGATTTCAAGTAATAAAGAGTGTTATGGACAAAAATTGTTTGAAATTTATTCATCGTAATAAATCTTAGTGAGTTATGAGAGTCACCAAGATTTGTTATTTTCTATAAATTTCATCTAATAATTGTGTTATAGAAAAAAAAATATTGGATATTGCTTGAAATTTATTAAAAATAGTAAATCTTAGTGAGATGCGGGAGATTACCGAGATTTGTAATTTTCAATGAATTTCACTTATAAATAGGGAAAGATAATATATTTGTTATTGCTCAAATTTTATTGAAAATAATAAATCTCAGTGAGATGTGGGAGTCTCCGAGATTTGTAATTTTCTACAAATTTCAGGAAATAAAGAGTGTGAGGGACAAAAATTGTTTGAAATTTATTGAACATTATAAATCTTAGTGAATTGTGAGAGTCACTGAGATTTGTTATTTTCAATAAATTTCACCTATTACTAGTGTTAGAGAAAAAAATATTGGATATTGGTTGAAAATTATTATAATTAATAAATCTTAGTGAGATGCGGGAGATCATCGAGATTTGTAATTTTCAATGAATTTCAGCTATAAATAGAAATAGATAAAATATTTGTTATTGCTCGAATTTTATTGAAAATAATAAATCTCAGTGAGATGTGGGAGTCACCGAGATTTGTAATTTTAAACAAATTTCAAGTAATAAAGAGTGTTATGGACAAAAATTGTTTGAAATTTATTCATCGTAATAAATCTTAGTGAGTTATGAGAGTCACCAAGATTTGTTATTTTCTATAAATTTCACCTATTACTAGTGTTAGAGAAAAAATATTGGATATTGCTTGGAAATTATTAAAAATAATAAATCTTAGTAAGATGCGGGAGATCACTGAGATTTGTAATTTTTAATGAATTTCAGCTATAAAAACCAAGGGACAAAATATTTGATACTACTTGAATTTTATTGAAAATAATAAATCTTAGTGAGATGCAGCAGTCACTGAGATTTGTAATTTTCAACAAATTTCAGGTAATAAAGAGTGTTAGGGACAAAAATTGTTTGAAATGTATTGATCATAATAAATCTTGGTGAGTTGTTGGAGTCATTGAGATTTGTTATTTTCTATAAATTTCTTCTATTAATTGTGTTAGAGAAAAAAAAATAATGGTTATTCCTTGAAATTTATTGAAAATAATAAATCTTAGTGAGATGTGGGAGATCACCGAGATTTGTAATTTTCAATGAATTTCAGCTATAAATTGGATAAAATATTTGTCATTGCTCAAATTTTATTGAAAATAACAAATCTGAGTGAGATGCGGGAGTCACCGAGATTTGTAATTTTCAACAAATTTTACCTAATAAAGAGCGTTAGAGACAATAATTGTTTGAACTTTATTGAACATAATAAATCTTAGTGAATTGTGGAAGTTACTGAGATTTTTCATTTTCAATAAATTTCATCTATTACTAGTGTTAGAGAAATTTTTTTTGGATATTGCTTGAAAATTATTGAAAATAATAAATCTTAGTAAGATGCGGGAGATCACTGAGATTTATAATTTTCAATGAAATTTAGCTATAAATAGCGAAAGACAAAATATTTGATATTGCTTAAATTTTATTGAAAAAAGTAAATCTCAGTGAGATGTGGGAGTCTTTGAGATTTGTAATTTTCAATGAATTTCAGTCAGCAATGAATAGAGTGTTAAACAAATTATTTGATATTGCTTGAATTTTATTGAAAATAATAAATCTTAGTGGGTTGTGGGAGCAACCATGATTTGTAATTTTCATAAAATTTGATCCAATAATAGTGTTAGACAAAAAGTATTAGAGATTGCTTAAAATTTATTGATCATTCTAGCAACTTGCTATAGGAAGCATGGATTTCCTTCTAGCAATGACAACAAATGCATAAAAAATTCCTCCAATAAAATAAGATTTGCACTCATTGTGGGAAATCTAGTCATAGAGTGGACGTGTGTTACCACAAGCATGGTTTTCCACCTGGTCACAAGTTTTCTAATATGAAGAATTTTGTTGTCAACAACACTATGGCTAATGATTGTAGAGCCACTGAATCAGATCAACAACAAGCTCCTGAGGTTCAGGATTTTCATTTCACTCCTCAGCAGTATCAAGCCTTGATGGCTTTAATACAACAGTCCACTCAAGGAAACTCAGCTTCTCCTTCTCACATTAATCAGATTGGTTTTATTACCTCTTCCACCCCCCTTCTTCTTCAAGTATATGTTGTTCAATTTTTAATTCTGTCAACTCAGATCAGCATACACCTTGGGTCATCGATTCAGGTGCTACAGATCATGTCTCCTCTTCTCTTTCTAATTTCTATACATATACTTCCATTACTCCCATTACTGTTAAACTACCTATAGGCCAACATCTTCTTGCTACACATTCAGGATTTGTCAAATTTACTAATTCCTTTTTCTTAAATAATGTTTTATATATTCCTAAGTTCACCTTCAATTTAATTTCAATATCAAAATTAGTTTCATCTCTTGATTGTGAACTCATTTTTTATTCTAATTCTTGTATTATCCAGGATGTGAAAACCAAAGAGAAGATTGGTATAGTTGATGTGAATGTTGGCCTTTACACTTTGACCTCTGTTGTTCTTCATCATTCTTGTTTGTTTTCTACCATACTACAGCCTCAATGTCATGTTCAACCTATCGATTTGTGGCATTATCGCATGGGTCATTTGTCATATAACAGTTTAAAACTTATGCAACAAAATTATCCATGTATTCACAGTGAAAAATAGTTTACATGTAACACTTGTCATTATGCTAAACAAAAGAAGCTTCCATTTTCTTTGAGTAATTCTTATGCATCTAATCCTTTTGATTTACTTCACATTGATATATAGGGACCTTGTTCCAAAATTTCTTTGCATGGACACAAGTATTTTCTTACTGTTGTTGATGATAATACTCGTTTCCATGGATTTTTCTCATGACTAATAAAGCTGAAACTCATACTCATATAATAAATTTTATTCAACATGTTGAAACACAATTTGAAAGACATGTTAAAGCAATTCGTACTGATAATGGTCTTAAGTTTTCCATGACTCAATTTTTTTTGAATCAAAAGGTATTATACATCAAACAACATGTATTGAAACCCCTGAACAAAATGGAATTGCTAAGCGAAAACATCAACATTTACTAAACGTTACACTGAGCTTTACTTTTTCAATCTAATTTAAATCCTTATTTTTGGTGTTTTGCTTTGATGCATGCTGCATATCTCATCAATTGCATCCCCACTCCTTTCTTGCAAAATATTTCTCCTTTTGAAAAACTCTATGGTAAACCATGTGATATTGCCTCACTTCGTGTTTTTGGCTGTCTCTGCTATATTAGTAACATAAAAGCCAATAGAAAGAAACTTGATCCTAGGGCCCACCCTTGTATTTTTCTTGGATTTAAGCCTCATACCAAATGTTACCTGACTTTTAATCTCCACACTCATCAACTTGAAGTTTCTCTCAATGTCATCTTCTATGAAAATCATTTTCCATATCTCACTTCAATGTCTTATAATGAAACTCCATCTCTTCCTAATCCTACTAATAATAATCTTAGTGACCCTTCCTCTGACATGCAAACTTCTCAAAATACATCTATAGTCCCTGTTTCTTCTATTGAGGCTGCTTCTTCTCCCATTGTTCTTCGTCGATCATCTTGCTCGTGTCAACCACCTTCATATCTTAAAGATTTTCATGTCACATTCACATCAGCTACATCACATCATTCTTCAGGTATTCGCTATCCCTTGGATTCTTACATTTCTTATAATTGCTTATCTTCATCATTTCGTCATTTAACACTATCACTTTCTACCACAATTGAACCAACTTCATATATTGAGGCTTCCAAAAGTGACTGTTGGATTAAAGCTATGAGAGAGGAGATTGCTGCCCTTGAAGTGAACAATACCTGGATCATTACTTCTCTTCCTCCTAATAAATCAGCCATTGGGTGCAAATGCGTTTACAAGGTTAAACAACATGCAAATGGTTCTGTTGATTGCTATAAAGCGTGCCTCATAGCCAAAGGATATAGTAAACTTGAGGGACTTGACTTCATTGATACCTTTTCCCCTGTTGCTAAGCTCACTACAGTGCATCTTCTTCTTTCTGTGGCTGCCATTAATGACTAGTTTCTTAAACAGTTAGATGTTGACAATGCTTTTTTACATGGGGAACTTCACGAGGAAGTTTATATGCAGCTTCCACCAGGTTTATCATCTACTAAGTCCAACCAAGTATGTAAGTTACAAAAATCTTTATATGGGCTCAAACAAGCAAGTCGCCAATGGTATGCTCGACTTTCATCTTTTCTTTTGTCTCATGGCTATCATCATTCCTCTACAGATCATTCACTGTTCTTAAAATTCAATGATAACTCTCATATTTCTCTTCTTGTGTATGTGGATGACATAGTCCTTGCTGGCAATGATCTTTCTGAAATTCGCAACATCACTGCTCTTCTTGATCAAACTTTTAAAATTAAGGATCTTGGTGACTTATCCTATTTTGTTGGATTGGAAGTTGCAAGAAATAGAACAGGGATTCATTTATCTCAACAAAATTATACCCTTGACATTTTTTCTGATACTAGTATGCTAGCCTGCTGCCCTGTATCTACTCCTATGGATTCTTCAAACCGTTTATCTGCTTCCAGTGGAACTCCTCTAGAAGATCCGTCTGTTTATGGACGATGGATTAGTTGTTTAATTTATCTCACAAACACTAGTCCAGATATTACACATGTTGTTCAACATCTTAGTCAGTTTGTCTCACAGCCTACTACTGCTCATTATCAAGCTATTTTTCGCGTTCTACGCTATCTCAAACTAGCTCCTGGTCTTGGTATTTTTCTTGATGCTAGAAGCTCTCTTCACTTGAAATCTTTTAGTGATTCTGATTGGGTTGGTTGTATTGATTCACGTCACTCTATCACTGGTTTCTCAATTTATCTTGGTCACTCCCTTATATCTTGGAAATCAAAGAAACAACAGACTATGTCCAGAAGCTCCTCAGAAGTTGAGTATCGTGCTCTTGCATCTACAGCCTATGAGCTTCAGTGTCTTATCTACCTTTTGGATGATCTTCGTGTGCCTTTTATCCGCCCTGCACTTCTCTTTTGTGATAATCAATCTGCCATTCATATCTCATCCAATCAAGTGTTTCATGAAAGAACAAAACACATCGATATAGACTGTCATCTTATTCGAGAAAGGGTCAACAATGGTGTGATTAAGTTGCTGCCAGTTTCTTCTTCTCTTCAGATTGCAGATTTCTTCACCAAGGCTCCATCTCCTTCCTCCTTTCACAATCTTGTTCCAAGCTGGGAATGATGAATATCTATTCCTAGCTTGAGTGGGGCTCTTAACAGAATTTCATTTTTGCAGAGATTCCCATTCTGTTATTTTTTCTGTTTTGCTCTCTCTCTCCCTATAACAGTTTTTGTCTCTTTCTTTTCTTTCTCATTATATATATACCCATTCCATCATAATAAAATGAGTAAGCTCTTGTTGATCTTTTATGGTGTTGTTCATCTTCTTTATGTTGCTGAATGATTTTATGAATATTTGTAATTATTTTTTTATAATCTATTGAAATTCCCAACAACTCTTCTGAAAGATAAATTACTCAAAATTCATTAATAAGTAAAAATAATGTGTTTGTAATTATTTTTATAACATCAAATTTATTACGAATATAAACAGTTTTAAAATAATAATTGAATGCATTTAATGTTACAAAATTATTACATACTTAATAACATTATTTATTTCTTGATAACATCATAATTATTATGAATATGGACAGCTTTATATGTATTATCACTACTAGAGAATTCTTGTTCTACATCAACAATTTTACATTGATTCTATTAAAAATGATGTAAAACATGAATGTGATGACATTTTTGTAATTAAATAAAAAAGGTTAGGACATTTACATCGATTTAAACAGGACCCATGTAAATTTGTACCATTTTACATCGATTTTTTGATTAACCGATATAGTACTGAAAATATTCTACATCTATTCAAGGCATGACAGATGTAACATTGAGCTCTCCTCTAATATCCTAAACCCTCTCTAGCAACTTGGAAACACGTTGGATATCATTTATTCTCTGGCCTCCACCTCTTCCGTCTTCCGCTCTTGCGCCCGCCACATCCTCTCCTTCCTCCCTTCTTTCCACCTTTTTGTAACTATAACTACCCTTAACCCTCTAATCTTTATTTCCCTAACTAACTAACTAACACTCATTTTCTCTTTCTCTCATAGAACGTTGCCCCTTTCGCTGAGTTCCTCTGACCCTTGCTTCTACCCAATCCCTACCTCACCGCTTTTAAGCTCGATTATGCTCGCCTCGATGATTTCGCCATCGCCTTCATGCTTAAATCCTCCCTGCACGACCTCTCTCTCCACTCTTAATCCAGTTACTAATACTTCCGGTAGCTGTCTTCTCCCCACCTTTTCTTTTTCTTTACAATCTGTTACTACCATGAATCTCCCCATTGTTGAACACATTGGTTTGAATTAAGTGTTTGATTCTCAAAATAGGAAAAAGGCTTCTGGTGATATTGGGAATGTTGTTTCAAATGGTATACATTCAAACAATGTGACAACTTCTAAAGCGCTTAAGCAGGATGAAGATAGACAGGAATTACAGGGCGGAGACAGTTCAGAATCTGGTGAACACCACAGGGAAGCTAATACCACTATCATATCAAGTACCCCGACAACTGCTGGTGAGTCCTTTAAGGTCAAGTAGTTTTTTTGTTAATTTTACTTTTGTTAAATAGAGTTCTACTATTCTAGACACTGGCTGTAAAATTTTATCTAGAGGCACCAACAAGGATTAATTTTAATAAATTATTTTAGTGTAAAAAAGATTGATTCCATAAGGTTTCAGTTGTGTTTTTGTTATTTGAAGGGAGTTGGTTTTAAATGTGATCTTTTATATAGTTTGATAGAAACTAGATCAAAATTATAAGAAAATGGGTTTGCACCTCCCAATTGAACCTGGATTATACCAAATTCACTGGTTGAACCCGAGTTTATACTCATTTAATTATGTAATTAATGGCCAATTTAATAATTGACTTGAATTGGCCAGCCATCGAGTCCCAATCCTAGTCCAACAGGTCAAATTGGTCCGGATTTCAAATCTAGGCTTAAATATAATTTTAGTATCTCAAGTTTAAGATAAATTTATTTTAACCCCTCAAACTAAAAATTAATTTTTTTTAGTCTATGTAATTTTCAAAATTCTTGTTTTAGTTTTTATATTTAGTGTTTTTAGGTAACCTGTCAAATATTATCGCATAAAATCTCACTACTAGTACCTTTGTTAGTAAAAATATCACGTTAAATTTAATTGATGTAACATAATTGTTTTAATATGTAATTTATATGTTATTGGTGACCTGAAAAATTAAAATAGGATTTTTAAAAATTACAGGAACTAAAAAAAGCAATTTAAATTTGAGGAATTTAAAATACATTTACCTTAAATTTGAAAGTTTAGAAATATATTTAAATCTTAAATTTATGAGTGAAAATTTCCATGGGCAGAAAGTGAAAATTTTGTGCATGCTTGAAGTTAATGTCACACGTGTCTAACTAATCTAACCACTCACTCTACTAACTGGCTTCCTGGTAATATATCACCCATTACATGTCATAGGTTCCTTTGCCTCCTAGAGGACCTTTAATATCCAAACCTCTATTCCTAACAAAATGTCTGCCTTAGCTTAACATGATGTTGGTGGTGTGAGGGAGTTGAAATTATTGGTGTTATTCTTAGTAGAAGGATATGAAGTGTTTGGATTCATTTCGATTAGAGTTATGTTTTGCAAGTGTTGGTCTAGTTAGCATCAGTCACTCTCAGATCATTAGTTTGCACAATTGGTCAATGCAAAGAAATGAAGCTTGGCATTTCCTAGGTGATACAAGTTGGCTACTCTGCGGTAGAACTTCACTCTGAAAATGTAACCATGCAATTTTACTTTAAGGGAATTTGAATTGCTAGCCATATATATTGGCTTTAACCGGTTCTTCTAATGTTTTGTTGTTTGTCTTCCTTTTGAATATGCATTTTATTTTTCAAAAGGGATAAATTTAAAGACATTCACTCATGATCCTGTGGATTATATTTTCTAATGTGATTAGTATATTAATACATGGATTATTTTGTTTTGTATGATTCCTTTATTTTTTTCACATCTCAGTAGTTTTTCTTCTCAAAATATATTCTTCATTAAAATATGAGTCACGCTCATCTTTTGGATTTCACAATTTTTCTCTTAATTTTATAAAATTTGTATAAAATAGGTCTAGAATTACAATTTAATTTAAATATTGTAAGATATTAATTTTGATGTCTTCAACTTAATGCCATGTCATCTTTAACATACAAATTTAACTATTAGTGAATAAACATTTAGTAATAAGATCAAGATTCCTAATTTTACAAAACTAAAACACTAAAATTATATAATTAAAATAAAAAATTATAATTGCGAATTAAATATTATAAGAAACCAAACGTGTGGTTTAATAAAAAATATAAATGTTTCATGAGGTTTTTTTTTCTTCTTTTTTTTTACTTATTTGTAAAAGAGATTACCATGACAAACAATATAAGATTTAAATCTACAACATTAAACATACTATTCCAACACCACTACTAGGCTAAAGTTGAACCTAAATGTTCATATTCCGTGAGTTTGACACGTAAGTACATGAAGTGAATATTATAATTCTCATCCCTACTTCTAATAATATATGGGTTGTTCCCTCTCTTATATTGGTTACCCATGCCTACCCGAGATTGAATATCCAAGCTAAATCCAAAGATTTTTGTTTTTTTGTTTCACAAGGACAATAATCCACAATAAGAACAAAAGAAAATCTCTATGCCAACCAAATTCATAGCAATCAATGCCTAATAATTTTCTATACCACCATGGGCTCTTGCTCCAACCTATAAGTTGTGTTCAAATCAATGTGAACAAAGGCTCTCTCAATTTCGGGGAGTTTTCAAGCTTATCTTGAACTGTCTCTCCAATGTCGTGTGCTTGACTTAGTGACATTTGTTTTGATACCAGAATGTCTACCTCCACAAAGTAGTTGGACCCAAATGTGTAGGCTCTGACAGTATCAATGTGCTTTATCTCCTTGTCATGTTTCCAACAAAGATATGTTAGCTTTGCAAGGTATTTTGGTGGGGCTATTCTCCCAATCAGTGACCATACATTCTCCATCACCGTTTTTGCCCAGTTATTGATTGTATATAAAGCTATCTGCAAGGGTAATTAGTTTCATTAATTTATCATGCTGCAATCTAACCGTATTATAACGTTCCATTTATTTTTTCAGGGCCACTGCAAAGTGTTTGATAAAATGGCTGAAAAAGAATAGGTACCTTTTCTTCCGGTCGCTATGCTTTTGTTTTACTTGCTTGGAAAGTGACTCTTAGTTTCGGCATAATGGGTCTTAAACTTTTTGAGCTACTTTACACTAGAAAACATTTTATTAGAACCAACAAGTCTTCAACTTTTTTCTTCAACTCCACATTTTATCACTCTTCAAAAGACGCTTTCAACTTGCAATGGTATCAGGATGAGTTTCCCAAGGTGAAAGAGTTGACCGATTTGCTAGCAAATGTGGATACAGTTAATGGGAGACTTGTTGATGTAAACAACAATACAACCGTATTTGATGATGACATTGAACGTGAAATGTGTACCTTCAAGTCTCTTGTCCATGTGTTTGTTGGGTCTCCATTTGTTCAGTACAGGATGAAACATGTTTTGGCCTCTTTCACCACAAGCACACAACATGAATCATCTACCCCTTTTAGTAAAGCAATTGAAACTTGAAAGAGAGCTTATGGTGGTTGATTCACTGACCAAAGCGGGCAACTTTCTCAATGTCTCTGCTCAATAAAGGAATTTGGTTTGTTTAAGAGTGTCCCCACAGGTTACTCAGCATTGCATATGGACTGGTGCACTAAAAGAAGTTTTGAATTGTTTTGCAGTAGATTTGAATTGTTTGAGTTCTCGGGGCTTAACCAATGGTGCTTTATTGGGTGTCCAAATTGTTCAAAGCTGCTTGAAGTTTCTTACTGCAATTTCTATCTGTTTGGACCCTGAGTCATCTTCTTGGCTAAAGCTTTCTCTTTCTAAAATAGTTGATTGCTATGATCCTCGAAAATGGGAAAATGTTCTTGTAATGTTCAATGATCTGACTGAATGTTGTAGAAGTGAAAATATGTTGAAGTTGCATGTGGCTAAGGCTGAGGTCATGAAGGAGGGGCTTTTTCACATTAGGGATGTTTTAGTTGACAAAGTATTGGATATAAGGAAGCTCAACATCAAGAAAGCCTAGTGAAGAAGAAGCTTTCCAAAATGTTGCGTCATTCGTCTCTTTGCTTATTCACTCTATTACTGTATTGCCTCTATGGGAGGGTTGTAGATATCAAAATAGACATGTGTGGTGGGGTCTATGCAGATGGAAGTGATGATAAGTTTTGCTTGTTTATGGGAAGAATCTTGACTTCAGATAGTGAGAAGACGGTGGGGTGTGGTGTGAAGCAGTTGGACTGAGCGCTTGGGATTTTTAAGTTTGTGTGGGAAATGGCTGGAATGAAAGGACATTTAGATTTGCAGGGCCATATGTGGTGTGTTGGAGTAGACAATAAGATGCTTAGGTATAGAGGAAACACGTACTTCGTGCATGGAATTTTCCTTTGATTAGAGATTGTGTCACTATATCTTTTAATCCCACTCCTTGGTGCTAAAATGTCACCACTTACTATTTATATAATCTTTTTGTTGCCTATGGTTTTAGTTTGTATGGTTTTACAATTTTAAATTACCAACCTCTTAAATTGATTTTGTTTTTGTTTTTGTTTTTCTTTTGGAGCTTGGACTTTTGCAACTACAAGTACACACTTCCTGAAGATCTAGCTGTGAAAGAAAAAAAAAATCCAATTCCAGAACCTCAGGTTTGAAATTGTAAAATTCTAAACAAATTAATTTGGCTTCAATAACTTGAAATTCCAAAATTGAAGTAAAAAATAAATAAATCATTGTTTGACAGTGCATGACTTCAATTCCTGAAAGGTAAGTCTTTTTTTATCAGTATGCAACTTACTAATGTCACAAAGCAAATGATAACTTTATAATATTTGCATCAACTATCAACTAACAAGTGGTTAAGTTGCCAACGAAGATGATTGTGCAAATCTAGGATGAAAGATACTAGTAAGTAGCAACACACTTCCTACTTCTGTTATTTGAGATTCATTGGTGGCTCCCAATCTTTATTAAGCGAGTTTCACTTTCACATCAATTTAAATTAAAATAATTAATGTTTGTAATTTTCTCAATCTGAGGTAAGTTAAACTTATTTCCTAATATGATTTTATTTCAATTTAATATTTGCAACTTGAAAAAATATGTTTAACAAAGTTATCAAATGCTTGTTGTGTTATTGATCTATTCAGGCTCAGGGGTTTATAGATGACTCTAGCCTTTCACTTTACCATTTTTTTTCAACAGTTGGCAACAGAAAATTTGTCTACGCTAACAACTAAGGAAAGACTAGGATCACACTCAACGTATTGTAGAATACCAAGTAAAATCTTGGAAAAGAGGTAAATCACTGTGGATCAGTGTCCATCTCTCATTTATGGTGGTTATATTTGATTTTTTTATCTTCTTTTCTGAATAAACACTGCTGCATACACTACACACAAACTACAAGTCATTAGAGAATAGTTTTAGATACTATAGAGTAATTTTTAAACAGCTTATCTTCAAATAAATGTACAATTAGATGTTATTTCTGTTGCCTCTCTCTTTGAAAGTATCTGTCTATTCCAATTGCTCCTAGAAGGTTTTACCTTGCTACTGTTTATTAACTTGGTATTCAAGGACTAATTTGTATTGAAGAAAACTTTTGTAGATCAAATCAGTAATATCTTTTAGGGACCAAATTGTACTTTCTTTCCATTCCATAAACAATATGTTCGTACATCACCCGCCTGTATGCTAGACACTGCTTTCTGTTTTAAATAATATTTTTAACATAACTAGAACCTACAGGGTCACACTCAGAAAGAAATTTAGAGGAGAAAAGAAAGATTAAGTGAGTGTAATGTTTCTTATGGATTGTGCTCATAATGGTGAGACTCATCAAAATAATGAGAAAAAATGAGATAAGTTTTTCTCATGAGTTAACGCAAGGGGTCCAAGATTGTTGTGTTGAAGTGTCAAAGCTTTTCTTATATAAAGGAACAGCCTGAGGCACAATTGGCACAAGCTTCAATAGTTGTACAAGACACTGGCTGTGCAAAGAAAAACCGTAGCCGCTTGGCAAACAGGGTATGCTTAGTTCAGATTTCGAAAAGAATGCTTGGACCTACTAGATGCACAGTGCCACAGAATAAACTTGCTATAGAGGCTGTTTGTGACACAGCAGCTAACAAGTAGATTTTGGCGTGTTGGAATATCTTTAGGATTTTTGGGAATAATCCTAAAGATGTAGTTGATAATTAAAATATGTATTTTAATAGTGGATGCTTTTATTCTTCCTATTTTAATTGTCATAATTAATGCTTTGTGGGTACTTACAAAACAAGGCCTAGGGGATTAAGTATACATATAGTAGGAAAGTTAAAGTTTAGAAATGCTCTATAAATATACCCCTAATACGTGGAGGAAAAATTCTAGTCTCACCTTGTTAAATCTCTTTCTCAAGAGTGAAATTTGCAAAACCATTAAATAGACATGAATTCACATGAAATTAAGTGATTAGTTAACTATATAATCAAATTCTTCTAGTAGCTAAAAAACTCTAGATTAGCACCACGGTGGTGTGAGTCTCTTAATTTTCTCTCAAATTTGTTTTCAACTGCTTCTCAACCAACCTACATTCGTTTATAATTCATGCGTCAATCCAATGTTGAGTTATAGACCGATGAGGCAAGATTGTTAAGATTGTTTAGAGAGCAAAATAGAAAACTTTCATATTTATCCTGTTCTTAGAAGCATGCATCAGGCCATTGGGGCCAATCCTGCTACCCAACAATTATTCCCACATCCCCGAGCAGGATTGGCCTCAATCCCTTGTCTGATGCATGCTTCTAAGAACAGGCTAAATATGAAAGTTTTCTATTTTGCTCTCTAAACAATCTTAACAATCTTGCCTCATCGGTCTATAACTTAGCATTGGATTGACGCATGAATTATAAACGAACGTAGGTTGGTTGAGAAACAGTTGAAAATAAATTTGAGAGAAAATTAAGAGACCTACACCACCGTGGTGCTAATCTAGAGTTTTTTTAGCTAATAGAAGAATTTGATTATATAGTTAATTACTCACTTAATTTCATGTGAATTCATGTCTATTTAATGGTTTTGCAAATTTCACTCTTGAAAAAGAGATTTAACAAGGTGAGACTAGAATTTTTCCTCCACGTATTAGGGGTAAATATATAGAGCATTTCTAAACTTTAACTTTCCTACGATATGTACACTTAATTCCCTAGGCCTTGTTTTGTAACTACCCACAAAGCAATAATTATGACAATTAAAATAGGAAGAATAAAAGCATCCAATATTAAAATACATATTTTAATTATCAACTACATCTTTAGGATTATTCCCAAAAATCCTAAAGATATTCCAGCACGCTAAAATCTACTTGTTAGCTGCTGTGTCACAAGCTGCCTCTATAGCAAGTTTATTCTTTGGCACTGTGCATCCAGTAGGTCCAAGCATTCTTTCCGAAATTTGAACTAAGCATACCCTGTTTGCCAAGCGGCTACGGTTTTTCTTTGCACAGCCTGTGTCCTGTACAACTGTTGAAGCTTGTGCAAATTGTGCCTCAGGCTGTTCCTTTATATAAGAAAAACTTTGGCACTTCAACACAACAATCTTGGACCCCTTACATTAAGAATCTGACTCATGAGAAAAACTTATCTCATTTTTTCTCATTATTTTGATGAGTCTCACCATTATGAGCACAATCCATAAGAAACATTACACTCTCACTTAATCTTTCTTTTCTCCTCTAAATTTATTTATGAGTGTGACCCTGTAGGTTCTAGTTATGTTAAAAATCTTGTTTAAAACAGAAAGCAGTGTCTAGCATACAGGCGGCTGATGTACGAACTTATTGTTTATGGAATGGAAAGAAAGTACAATTTGGTCCCTAAAAGATATTACTGATTTGATCTACAAAGTTTTCGTCAATACAAATTAGTCCTTGAATACCAAGTTAATAAACAGTAGCAAGGTAAAACCTTCTAGGAGCAATTGAAATAGACAGATACTTTCAAAGAGAGAGGCAACAGAAATAACATCTTTCAGGGACCTAATTGTACATTTATTTGAAGATAAGCTGTTTAAAAATTACTCTATAGTATCTAAAACTATTCTCTAATGACTTGTAGTTTGTGTGTAGTGTATGCAGCAGTGTTTATTCAGAAAAGAAGATAAAAAAAAATCAAATATAACGACCATAAGTGAGAGATGGACACTGATCCACGATGGTTTACCTCTTTTCCAAGATTTTACTTGGTATTCTACAATGCGTTCAGTGGGATGCCATTCTTTCCTTAGTTGTTAGTGTAGACAAATTTTTTGTTGCCAACTGCTGAAAAAACAAATGATAAAGTGAAAGGCTAGAGTAATCTATAAACCCCTGAGCCTGAATAGATCAATAACAGAACAGGCATTTGATAACTTTGTTAAACATATTTTTTCAAGTTGCAAATATTAAATTGAAATAAAATCTTATTAGGAAATAAGTTTAACTTACCCAAGATTGAGCAAATTACAAAGATATTAATTATTTTAATTTAAATTGATGTGAAAGTGAAACTTGCTCAATAAAGATTGGGACCCACCAATGAATCTCAAATAACAGAAGTAGGAAGTGTGTTGCTACTTACTAGTATCTCTCATCTTAGATTTGCACAATCATCCTCATTGGCAAATTAACCACTTGTTAGTTGTTAGTTGATCCAAATAACTGAAAGTTATCATTAGCTTTGTGACATTAGTAAGTTGCATACTGATAAAAAAAGACTTACCTTTCAGGAACTAAAGTCATGCATTGTCAAACAATGATTTATTTATTTTTTTTACTTCAATTTTGGAATTTCAAGTTATTGAAGCCAAATTAATTTGTTTAGAATTTTAAAATTTCAAACCTGAGGTTCTGGAATTGGATTTTTTTTCTTTCACAACTAGATCTTCAGGAAGTGTGTACTTATAGTTGCAAAAGTCCAAGCAACAAAAGAAAAACAAAAACAAAAACAAAATCAATTTAAGATGTTGGTAATTTGAAATTGTAAAACATACAAACTAAAACCATTGGCAGCAAAAAGATTATATAAATAGTAAGCGGTGACATTTTAGCACCAAGGAGTGGGATTAAAAGATATAGTGATACAATCTCTAATCAAAGGAAAATTCCATGCACGAAGTACGTGTTTCCTCTATACCTAAGCATCTTATTGTCTGCTCCAACACACCACATATGGCCCTGCAAATCTAAATGTCCTTTCATTCCAGCCATTTCCCACACAAACTTAAAAATCCCAAGCGCTCGGTCCAACTGCTTCACACCACACCCCACCGTCTTCTCACTATCTAAAGTCAAGATTTTTCCCATAAACAAGCAAAACTTACCATCACTTCCATCTGCATAGACCCCACCACACATGTCTACTTCGATATCTGCAACCCTCCCATAGAGGTAATACAGTAATAGAGTGAATAAGCAACGAGACGAGTAACCCAACCTTTTGGAAAACATCTTCTTCACTAGGCTTTCTTGATGTTGAGCTTCCTTATATCCAATACTGTTGTCAACTAAAATATCCCTAATGTGCAAAAGCCCCTCCTTCATGACCTCAGCCTTAGCCACATGCAACTTCAACATATTTTGACTTCTACAGCATTTAGTCATATCATTGAACATTACAAGAACATCTTCTCATTTCCGAGGACCATAGGAATCAACTATTTTTGAAGGAGAAAGCTTCATCCAAGAAGATGACTCAGGGTCTAAACAGAATGAAATTTCAGTAAGAAACTTCAAGCAGCTTTGAACAATTTGGCCACCCAATAAAGCACCATTGTTTAAGCCCCGAGAACTCAAACAATTCAAATCTACTGCAAAACCATTCAGAACTTCTTTTAGTGCACCAGTCCATATGCAATGCTAAGTAACCTGTGGGCACACTCTTAAACGAACCAACTTCCTTTGTTGAGCAGAGACATTGAGAAAGTTGCCCACTTTGGTCAGTGAATCAACCACCATAGGCTCTCTTTCAATTGCTTTACTAAAAGGGGTCAACGATTCATGTTGCGTGCTTGTGGTGAAAGAGGCCACAACATGTTTCATCCTGTGCTGAACAAATGGAGACCCAACAAACACACGGACAAGAGACTTGAAGGTACACATTTGACGTTCAATACCATCATCAAATACGGTTGTATTGCTGCTTACATCAACAAGTATCCCGTTAACTGTATCCACATTTGCTAGCAAATCGGTCAACTCTTTCACCTTGGGAAACTCATCCTGATACCATTGCATGTTGAGAGCGTCTTTTGAAGAGTGATAAAATGTGGAGTTCAGGAAAAAAGCTGAAGACCTGTTGGTTCTAATAAAATTTTGTCCAGTGTAAAGTAGCTCAAAAAGTCTAAGACCCATTATGCTGAAACTAAGAGTCACCTTCCACACAAGCAAAACAAAAGCACAGTGACCGGAAGAAAAGGTACCTATTCTTTTTCAGGCATTTTATCAAACACATTGCAGTGGCCCTGAAAAAATAAATGGAACGTTATAATGCGATTAGATAGCAGCATGATAAATTAATGAAACTAATTACCCTTGCAGATAGCTTTATATACAATCAGTAACTGGGAAAAAACAGTGATGGAGAATGTATGGTCACTGATTGGGAGAATAGTGTAACGACCCGCCATGGTCTCTACACTTAGTGGAATCGCACTACTACTAGTGAACTAAGAGAAATATTAAGTTGGATAACTCATACATACAGGTATAGATAAAAATAAAAATAACTAAATTTCTTAAATACAAAATAGAACGCCATATATGTACAGTCATCCAAAAAATAATATTCTCTAATGCTAGTCAAGCACAGACAAAATCGTTACCCAAAATGGTAACCCTAACACGAGGATCAAACTCCCCGTCTCGCAGCGATCACCTCAACTTCAAGTTAGCCCTGACCTGCTCCCATACCATATATGATCATCGCAGTTCCACCACATGGAAACAGAACGGTAAGCTAGAATTCACAAATCAATCATACAAGTACAGAACAATAATCTATACTACACAATCGTTCAACTATCAATCATATTCATAGAGTCACACCATACATTCTATCCAATACTACTCATGCTTAAAATACAACCCACCAATCATGAAGTCAAACACCACACTTCATCATAATAATAATCATGCAATAAATGCATCTCATGACAGATATCAATGCATATCAATCATCTAATGTGTCGTCACACATACACCTAGGAGATCTCCATAACAATAGAGCTGTATAAGTGACATTCCATCCTACCGAAACCACCCCAACCGTTTTCACGCCCAATGCGCCCGCTCGGTCACAGCTAAACAGAATATAATCCTTACTCGGGTTTACTCGGATGATGTCACTTACACAATTGGAAGTCTAGATCCACCGTCAGGTATAGCACAGCTGGGTACAGGCTTACCATGACCTTGGCATGCATAACCAAGTCAATTATGGAGTTTGCCTACCGACTATCTGCAAGGATCCACGCACCTCCCCGAGTACTTGGTTAAGGGAATAATCCTCGACCTCATACCCCGCTCCAACACTAGCTAAGGACTTAAAGGAGACTCACCCAACCCAGTGGCCTATCTGAGCACCACTCTCCCAAATCCAGTGGCCTCCCTGAGCACCACTCTCATATATCAGTGGCCTATCCAAGCACCGCTCTCAAGAGACTCTATGTGAGCTCTTCCAGTTTGAAAATATTTTTCCTCTCCTCAAGTCCTAGGCTAGACTCATGCCATAAGGCATCACATGCAATTATACATCATACATCATACATGGTCTGCACACCATCATGATCAACAATCATACACATGTCATAAGACATCACATGCAATAATGCATCATACATCATACATGGTCTGCCCACCATCATGATCAACAATCATACACATGTCATAAGACATCACATGCAATAATGCATCATACATCATACATGGTCTACCACCATTATGATCAATAAACATACCCATATGAACATATACACATGTCATATCATATTCAAACATCCATACGTATCATCAAAAAGCATACATATGAATCACACTACACTATACATAATATATCATACATACATGATCTAAAATTTCAACTTTAAACATGCATAAGCATCAATTCATTCATAAACATATTCACACCCAGCGTAGCCTAAGCTCGCCCAGCCTAATCCCAACCTGAGAGTCCTAAGACTCATCCACGCCCAGCACGTTCAACTCACACGCGGTGTCCTTGAAACAGAGACTCCTAAGAGTATTCATGCCTGACGCAACCAAATCACGTCTGGCCCAACATCCAACCCGAGAGCCCTAAGCTCTTTCACGCCTGGCGCGCTCAACCTGCGCCTAGCCTAATCCCAGTTAGAGAGTTCAGAAACTCTCATCCAACTAACAAATCTAGCCACATGCAAACACAAAAACACAATGCATAGGTTCCATACAACACAAAAACAAACTCAAAATCTACATGCACCTATCTGATACATCAATTGAGTTTCTAAACTCACATGCAACTTAAATAACAAACATTCTAACTTCCCTCACCTGAAGATTGGCTCAAAATAGCCAATAACTGAGAAGAAGTAGAATTCCCTTCCGAAGCTCAACCCGAAACTTCAATCCTCCCAAAGCAAGCTTCTTAGTCTGAATTTCAAGAAAAGCCAGAAGGCGTTAGTGATCTAGAGGAGAAAAGGAATCATACAAAGAAATTTGGGAGAGAAAGGAGCTCACAGACCCAGAGTCCTTCTCTCTAAAACTTCTCTCTAAAAACTCATTCTCCTTAACCGCCCCCAACCCGTATTTATAAAAGTTATGGAGTGGCCAGAACGGCCTGTTCCGAATCCAAAACGGCCCGTTCTGCACCCTCGCATCACGTACAAAAAATTCATTCAAAACGGCCAGTTCTGAAATCAGAACGGCCCGTTCTGGGACTCATCCAGAATGACATGTTCTCCATCCAGAACGGCTCGTACTCCTTACGGAATGGCCCTTTTTGGGGTTTGGAATGGCCCGTTTTAGGGTTTGGAACGACCAGTTGTCCATCCAGAACGGCCTGTTCTCAACTACGTTTTTCAGGCCAATTTTATAGTTTGGAAGGGCCCGTTCCAGTTTGGGAACGGCCTGTTCTGGGCTACTAAATCACCCATTTTTTTTTAACTTACTACGTTACAAATAACCCCACCAAAATACCTTGGAAAGCTAACATATCTTTGTTGGAACCATGACAAGGAGATAAAGCACATCGATACTGTCAGAGCCTACACATTTGGGTCCAACTACTTTGTGGAGGTAGACATTGTGGTATCAAAACAAATGTCACTAAGTCAAGCACACGACATTGGAGAGACACTTCAAGATAAGCTTGAAAAACTCCCCGAAATTGAGAGAGCCTTTGTTCACATCGATTTAAACACAACTCATAGGCTGGAGCACAAGCCCAAGGTGGTATAGAAAATTATTAGGCAATGATTGCTATGAATTTGGTTGGCATATAGATTTTCTTTTGTTCTTATTGTGGATTATTGTCCTTGTGAAACAAAAAAACAAAAATCTTTGGATTTAGCTTGGATATTCAATCTCGCGTAGGCATGGGTAACCAATATAAGAGAGGGAACAACCCATATATTATTAGAAGTAGGGGTGAGAATTATAATATTCACTTCATGTACTCACGTGTCAAACTCACGGAATATGAACACCTAGGTCCAGCTTTAGCCTAGTAGTGGTGTTGGAATAGTATGTTCAATGTTGTAGATTTAAATCTTATATTGTTTGTCGTGGTAATCTCTTTTACTAATAAGTAAAAAAAAAAAAAAACCTCATGAAACATTTATATTTTTATTAAACCATTTGGTTTCTTATAATATTTAATTCGCAATTATGATCTTTAATTTTAATTATATAATTTTAGTGTTTTAGTTTTGTAAAATTAGGAATATTGATCTTATTACTAAATGTTTATTCACTAGTAGTTAAATTTGTATGTTAAAGATGACATGGCATTAAGTTGAAGACACCAAAATTAATATCTTATAATATTTAAATTAAATTGTATTTCGAGACCTATTTTTATACATTTTATAAAATTAAGAGACAAATTGTGAAATCCAAAAGATGAGTGTGGCTCATATTTTAATGAAGAATATTGATGGAGGACCATCCTTGACTTCATGTGAAGCCCACCAATGGTTAATTAGAGTAGTCTAGCATTATATTTTGTTTTCCATTTTTTACCCTTGTATTTTGGGGTATTTTAGTCATAGGATTTATTTTCTTTGTATTTCCTATTTTGCCCTTGTATTATGGGGTACTTTAGCTAATTAGGTTTTTATAATTGGGCTAGGGTATTTAGATGGGAGGTGACGCCACTTGGTAGCTATTTTTGGACCATTTTTTTGGTATTAGAAAGGCTTAGGCCCAATGGTGGGCAAAGGTTGCATGGACTTGTCATGCACCTTGTTTTAGCCAATCTAATCCCATAGATTCCAAACTTGGCCACCAAGTTGCATCTAGGGTTAATTTAGCATTGCATTTGGAGTGCATTTGGCTTTGGAGATTTCGGCCATGCAACCCTAAATGCAACCCTAAATGCAACTTCTCCTATAAATACCCCACACCCCACCACTTGTAAATACTTTGGAATATATGATATTGAGTGAGCCATTTAGTGCCTCAAAATCCTTCCTTAGTCACTAGGGTTGCTTCGGCTAGCCCACCTCCATTCTCCTCCCTTGGAGAGTGATACCTAGAGTGGCCTCCACCTACCTTGGAGTGAGCCAACTTGAACCACCCTAAACACCTTCACCTAAAGCATCCTCACGCAAGCTTCCACCTTTTCCACCCTCAAAACTTCCTTTGTGCCTTTCCTTTGGTGAACAAGATCAAGGGCGTGTCTTCCTCCTTTTCTAGACGTCATGCATGGAAGGAGAAATCCATCAAATATATTTTGAGAAGAAAAACTATTGAGATGTGAAAAAAAATAAAGGAATCATACAAAAAAAAATAATCCATGTAGTGATATACTAATCACACTAGAAAATATAATCCACAGGGTCATGAGTGAATGTCTTTAAATTTATCCATTTTGAGAAATAAAATGCATATTCAAAAGGAAGACAAACAACAAAACATTAGAAGAACTGGTTAAAGCCAATATATATGGCTAGCAATTCAAATTCCATTAAAGCAAAATTGCATGGTTACATTTTAAGAGTGAAGTTCTACCACAGAGTAGCCAACTTGTATCACCTAGGAAATGCCAAGCTTCATTTCTTTGCATTGACCAATAGTGCAAACTAATGATCTGAGAGTGGCTGATGCTAACTAGACCAACACTTTCAAAACATAACACTAATCGGAATGAATCCAAACACTTCATATCCTTCCAGTTAAAGTAACACCAATAATTTCAACTCCCTCACACCACCAACATCAAGTTAAGCTAAGGTAGACATTTTGTTAGGAATAGAGGTTTGGATATTAAAGGTCCTCTAGGAGGCAAAGGAACCTATGACATGTAATGGGTGATATATTACCAGGAAGCCAGTTAGTAAAGTGAGTGGTTAGGTTAGTTAGACATGTGTGACATTAACTTCAAGCATGCAAAAAATTCACTTTCTCCCCTCTCTGACTTCCTCTACAATATATATTAAATAATAATTTTCACATGTATAAAATAACTACCTAATAACACCAAACAATAACTACACTCCACTGAAACTAAACAATAACACTACAACAAATTTGCTAAATAGCGAAAGTTATTTTTACGTTTAGTGGAGGTTTTTACCCTCCACAAAATAAATTGCAGAGGTTTCTAAAAATCTTCGCAGTTACATTCGCCACAAGCAATTAGCAGCGTTTTTTTAAAAACTTCTATTGTAAATATTTAACGGGGGTTTTGTTAAGGAGGTTTTAAACCTACACTAATAGTGGAGGTTTTAAACCTACACTAATAATGGAGGTTTTTTAAAGGAGGTTTCGAAGCTATCCTAACTGCAGAGTTTTTTTAAAGGAGGTTTTAAAGCTACACTAATTGATTATAGAGGTTTTTTTGCTAGAGGCTTTGAAACATGCTAATAGTAGAGGTTATTTAGTGGAAGTTTTATGGTAAATTAACTATAGAAGTCATTAATCAATATATTTTTGTGGAGTTTCTAATCCTCCTTGTTTTCCTGTGTAAAATAGTTTTTATACTCATTTTAATCACATAATCTACATGTATTACAATTTCCCATTTTCACTTGTGATATTTATAAGAAACTTAATATAAAAAATACTCATAAAATGGATGAAGAAATTCCATTACTAATAACCAAAAAACAAAACATATAGTTCAAAGATTTATAATTCAAACTTCTATTATAAATCCAAGTACAACATAAAATCCATAACATTATTCAAATTAGCCTCATACTAAACTTTAAATCCAAAATACATTATATGCAAACTAAGGGTTGCTATAGCACCAGATGATCCTCTAGTTGCATCCAAAGGTGTATTAGGAACACTTGAAGTATCATTTGGCTGAAATAAAAAAAGAAAAAACACTCAGTCAAGAAAAATATATATCACAAATATTATATGATAATGACAATTCCAAACACCCGTGACTATATTAGCCAAGGACCAAAATAGACCAACCAATTAATGTAACCAGCAACATAAACCATAGTTAAAACTAAAACTACAAACCAACAACTCCATGAACCCAAAACCATAATAGCAACACTAAACCAGAGATGTGTAGCAGCCAACTAGTTCCCAACCCAATAACCAAGGATTGAGAGTAGTCCATTTAATGCCCTATTTTCATCCTTTCCTCGTGTTCCATTAATGTTGACTTTTATCACTAATCACATTCTAGATTTGAGTTTTAGATCCAACCCATTCCCATATTTGGTCCTTCTAATTTAGTCAGTATGCAATTTTGGTCTCCCAAGTTCTTTTGAGTCAATTAAGTTCCTTTATTTACAAAACAAGCACATTAAATTTCCACAAAAATATCCCAAAATTCTCCCTCTTCAAACCCTAATCTCACATATCATAGAAATCCATCAAATTTTATCAAGTTTCAGCTAAATTTCTTCTAAATTTTAAAATTATATCCCGATTCCATCATAAACCCCCAAATATTTTGATAGAAAAATAATAATGAAGGTATTAAGTGACAAAGGGACCAAATTTGTCTAACTTTAAAAAGAGACTTAATTAACTCAAAAAAAGATTCTTGGTAAACCAAAATCGCACTGGCCAATGTAGAGGAACCAAAAGTGCATCTAAGCCAAAACAAAAATTACAGCATTAAACTAGTCATAAATTACTGTATATAATAGTAATAATACCCTGAAAAGGATAAACAGATGCCAGATGAGCACATGTACATTATTAACCAAAAAAGCAAGGAGAAATATTTAAAATGCATGAACTGTACATTATGAGGTTTGTGCAAGGATAACTCCATGAGTTAATGATATTAATTCTGTATAATAACATCGTATTAATTATCTTACATAAATAACATATAGTACAAATGATTGTTAATTGAAATATTGAATAAGTGGTAGGAATTCTTCATCATACACTGGTTGACCAATTGATTTTATATAATGGCATTATTATCTGACATCACTTCCTTTACGAAAAGATTTGAATAGATGGATACCCTTGTATGTGATTCTTGGAAAATGATAATGAGATACATATGAATGGCAAAAATGCATAAATGGAGAATAACAAGTTCAATAAGCGTTTTTGTAATGGAGACTTGGAGCAAAACCAAAAATTCAAAGGTTTGAACTTTACAAGAATCATTACAAAAATCACAAGGGCTAAGAGTGAAAACTAGAATATTTGCGAGAATGGAAAAGGTATTTAAGCCCCCTTCTAACTAATTAACAAAGAAACTACTCTAACTGGAGCTTACTTGTTTCCCTTCTCTGTCCCCCAACTCTGAGTAAAAAAAGAGAACATAAACTAAGAAGAATGCAACATCACAATAATATTTCCACATCTTGGCTTTGACTCCCATACAATCAATTTTTACTTTTTAACAAAGAGCCATTAACTATCAATTCACTTTATTTACAGAAGTACCTCGCCTTTTTCTTTAATATGTATGAAAAAGGTTAATTGACACAGAAACTAAGCTCCAGTTTTGTCAGCAAAAAAAAGATCCGTGTTTTGCAAATAGAAGCACAACGTGAATCTCAATTCTCAACTCTTGGTGATAAAAGAAAGAAGCAGGGAAGAAAACAAAACAAATGAAAAATAGAGAATATAACTGTTTCCTAATGATGTTTAAATATAACAAAACAAATGAGAAAGAAACTAAAGATACTGTTGAAGTTTTTTAATTTAAGAACCATAATTTAAAAAAACATCCCAAAAAATTATTAAAAAAGTAGTATAATGTAATATATACATAGCAATTCATTGTCAACTTATTCTTCATATATGTTTGGGTTAATGAAAAGTATAATTTATTACAACATTTTAAAGAATTTGAATACTCTTATTTTCAATATTTTTATACAAAAGTACTCCTGAAATGTTACTTTATATATACATTTAGAAAAATCTACCCAACAACCTTAATTTCTTGCAAGTAATACCTATTAAGTGATGAACCAGACAAATTGACATAAGGTTCATGCTATTATAAGGGTCAAAACAACAAATCCACTTCTTAACAACCATCATGCATCCTCCTGTAGCACTTTCTGCCTATGATGAGAGAACCAAAATAAAGGATCCATCCATGCACATTTCTTTATGAGTTTGCCTCCCATGTTCGTTTATACAAACCAAACAGGGTATATGGCAGTTAACCCCATTTTTATTTTCAAGAATGTTCTTTTCCTTATTTTCCTTCTTTTCTACCAAAATTAAAGAACATATCTTCACCATTTTTTCTTTCTCCACTCCAATTTCATCGTAGTATAGCTTTTATAGTTATTATAAGTACTTAATTTCCAGGTATGATTTGGCAACTTCATCTTTACATGATTCAAAAGAAAAACATAAAAATGATACAAAACCAAATTTCATTTAATAATAGATATTAAAAAAATTACTAACAAAAAAAGGAAAATAAGTCAATTATAGGTAAGAAACAGAGTGATTTGGGGGGAAAAAGAGTAAAAGTAAATAAACAAGCAATAGTGCCTCCTGCATAAATCTCCTTCTTGACTGTAATCTACCGTTCTTTGAAGTGGGTCGACGACGCAACAAACTTGAACCCCTGAAGAAAAAAATCAATTTCCCCAAGATCCCATCAGAGCCAAAACTTAATAATCACCTCTAATGACGAAACCCCCATGAAACCATGACCTATAAATCACAAATCAAAACCACAATTAATAAAAAAAAATATAAGTTAAGGAAAAAAGGTGGAAATATCTGCGTATAGACCGTTGCGGCAATGGGAAGCACGTACGACAATCGGTAGAAGCTTGGGACCAAAATCAATGAGTTTAAGCGTTTCCAACGATACGGCGATTGGTAGAAGCATAGGATTGGTGGGGTTTTCTGATTTCTCTATGCTTTGATTCAATTGAAGGAGAAACTCGTATGACTTCGTCTTTCAAAAGGACCATGCACATGAACGGAAGGCAAATTCGAATGGCGGTATGGCTTGAGTTATCTATTCAAGAATCGTCTGAGAAAGAAACAAATGTTCTTCACTACAAGGATGGCACTCGAACGTCGAACTATGTTTAGGGTTTTCTCATTTCTTTGACAAGAGGGAGGCGCGCGAGTAGTTTAAGTGCAAAAATATTTTATTTTAGAAAAAAATAAGATTTCAGGGGAAAAATATTATTTAATTAGAAGAGGTTATAAACCTCTATAAATCAAATAAAAAAATTGCAGTGTTTTCACCTAATTTAATAACTTTAGGAGGTTTTTAAAACCTCTGCAAAATAACTTCTATTATTTAATATTTTTTTGTAGTGTAACTACCATGTACACAACTAGACTAAATGCAATTCCCAAAATAAAATTCAACTTTATCACTCAATATTTAAATATAATGATCAAAATAAATGAGGATATAAACATAAAGCCCTCAACCTGCCAGGCAAATGAAAAAAAAGTAATAAGCATGAGCTATTGTGAAGGTGCATGCAGTATGGATTTAATATTATTTTGCCAACAAAAGAAAAAAAATAACAATAAAGTGAATAAAAGTAAAATTAATGAAATGGCTTATGAAGCTAATCATGATATTGAGGAATAAAAGTATGGCTTAATGTAACAATGCCATATTATGATTTGCCATGGCAGCCTAAAACATGTAATAAAATTACACTAGAGAACATTTGAACACAAAATGCCTAGTTTTGAAGTGGCGTTAATTTTCCAAACTGTACAAAGCACATCCTTAACACTTTCTTCACAGGAAGTATAAAAATTTAAAAGGATACAAGTAATCTCAACTTAACAATAAGAAAGACAAAGTTAGGTATCAAATATGTACTATCTACTGATAAAGTTGATTAAATAAAAACTATATCACAAGCCATCAACATTGAAATAAGGTACGCTCCATGCAATGCTAAAATTGAAACCAACTATATAAATCCAACATGACTTAAAATTCTTGCACACTACAACAATTGTGCGCCAAAATTGCAATCAAAAGGAGGGAAAACAAAGGTTAGAGCATAAAAAGAGTGATCATAAAAACAAACAAGCAGGCTAAATACAATAAATTCATGGAGGAAGGAAAAATAGATTAAAAAAAATTCAAAGAAAGATAAAAAATTCATATCACATCATGTTTAATACCAGTGTCCCTTATCAGCATTGTTCTAACCCATTCTTTCTTTTAAAGATGAGTAGAATCAAGCAAAAATTGAAGGTATTACAGAAATCATTAGTCTCTATCCTTATCATTAAAACTCATGAAAAAGTGAAATATCCAAGACAAAATTGAAGTAATACAATAAAAAATTTGGATGGGTGAACCGAGAAAAAAAGTTATAATAGGGAAGAAAATGACTGAATTCTGATTGCCTGTGTCAAACATACAACACTACATAGAGACCTCACAATGTTCACGCATGCCCCACAACAAACAGTAAAACAATAATAGAATTGTGAAAAATTGTTTTTGAAAGCTGTTGAATCATTTGATTTTCCTTTATATTTATAAAAGATAAAATCTGACCACTTCTTGGGTTTCTTGGTAAGTAACACGAGTAACAAAATTCAAACACACAATGTGATAGGTCCCCCGTAACAGTAAAAACAAGAAGTAACAAAGAAAATAAATAATAGAAGATAGAATCAGAGTTTATTGCTCTGCCAAGGGAAGAGTCACCTTCAAACATAAGCGAGATTTCCGGAAATGAGGTTCCATCTCATAAGTGAAACGCATAACAAAGCAGAGAAGCGAAGAAAGCGACAAACAGAGTAGAGAAGCGATGAAATACCTAACAGAGAAGGAGGCGTCGTGGCCGGCGTCTTTCCCGAATGTCTGCTAGGGCAAGAGCTGTGTTACGGAATCTTTCCGGAAGGAGATGTGTTGTTTTAACTTAAGCTCACTGGTTCCTCTCTAATAGCGGTTTTATGAGCCCCAAAGTGAAAAAAAACTCATAAGCTAAATTCATGCCAACTTTAGACATTATTAAAACAAAAGATTATAAAAATTATAACTCAAATTATAATAAATATTTTGATAATAAATTTATTATATATTTAAATTAATTAAATATTTTTATCAAAAAAATTCATACAGATTTTAGATTTTATTTACTATGTTTTATAATCAAAAACATATTCAATATTAAATAAAAAATAATAAAAATTATAACTAAAATTATAATAAATTTTTTTGATATTAAATTTAGTATATATTAAAATTAATTAAATATTTATATTTAAGAAATTGTTACAGAATTAGATATATATTTTCAAGTTTTTATTTTATTAAATTAATTAAAAATTAATTATATTTTATCACTTTTTAATAAAGTGAGCGAATAATAATAAATTAACTAAAATTTTAAATAAAAGTGACTAAAAATATTATAATAAATAATTAAATTAATTAAATTAAATTTTATAATGGTTATTTTTTTAATGATGTTAAATTAAGTATTCTAATTATTTTACAATAAATTAAAATAAAAAGATAATAAAATATGTTAATTGATATTTTAAATAAAATATATTAAAATATTATAACCAAAAGAAATCCAGTATTATATCAAAAGATGAATAATTGATTTAGTATGTATATACCTAATTTTATTTAAATTATATATTGAATTTAATTTTTACATATGAATTTTTTATTACTGAAACAATTAAATTCTTTATTTAAATAGATTTATATTATAAACAATATAAATAGTCTATAACAAAAAAACACAATATTTTTTTTTAAAATAATGTAATTTACTCCGCCCACATACAGAAATCAATAAACGTACAAAGTAATCACATATATTTAAAATTAAATAGGTCAAACTAAAGTTTTTACTATAATATCTATTTAGTTTAAAAGTATAGGCTACAAGTTATTTAAAAAAAACTTATATTACACTTAAAATTGATTTACCTGAATAAAAATGAATAATAATATTAATTATTATTATTATTATATATATACTATAATATATTAAAAGATTGATCTATTTGAATAAAAAAGAATAATAATAATAATAATAATAATTATTATTATTATTATTATTATTATATTAAATTTATTATAATATATTGAAATTATATATACTTTTATTTTTTTTTTTAAATATTAAAATTATTGATTTATATAATAAAGTGAAATTTATAAGTTTTTTGAAAGATAAATTCATATTCTATTTACATACTTTATTATAATTTTTAAAAAAAATTATTACTAATATTAAACTTTAAAATATTAAAAGAAAAATAATGTACGCATTTTGTTTCTATATTGTATTAAAAGAAAAAACATATATAATAAAAAATGTGAGAAAAAGAAAATCTTAAATATTACCTACGGAAAAGATTTCGCAGGTAACATTCCGTAGATAACTCAATATTACCTACGAAAAAAATTCCGTAGGTAATATTTTGTAGATAATTAAATATTACTTACGAAAAAATTTCGTAGTTAATATTTTATAAATAATAACAGTTTTCTTGTAGTGAAAAAGATATGGTGATTTAGGTGATTAAGTGACTTATTTTAACATAAAAATTAATAGTGTTTATAAAAATAATTAAAATTAAATATTATATAAATTTGAACGATTAAAATTAATAAATTTCATTTTAAGAGACTAAAATCAAATACAGACAATTTTTTAAGGACAAAAATATATTTATTTCTTTTATATAATATTTTTCATATTATGGGAGGAGCCGCTAGGTAGCTTGAAAAGTGCACAATATAATCATGAACAGTGATTGATTACATAAATAAAAAAAAAAAGAAAAAAAGATAAGGGTTAAAAACAAGAGGGGAAATTTAATGTTATGAACAAATCCTCTGATATAAATAGCTAGCAGTTTCCGATTTGGATAATCAATTGTGATATTAGTAAACAAGCGTACCTTAGTTTGCTCATCAAATATTTAACAAGATTCAAGTATGTGACAGCAAGGATTTAGTCAAAGTCGAAAATTAATGTATATCACGGTACCTTATCACTTGTACAGTATTTAAGTAATGCATCCAGGGATTTTTACACTTTTAACTCCTAGTGACTCCATTGAGTTAAGCAGAACCTACATAAGAAAATTAAAAAAAAAACTTCAATATAAAAAGAAGGTACAAAAAATCAACAAGTAACATAGAAAAATAAAACATATACTAAAATCCAAAGGTATTTCCTTTTCACCATCACTACCTACACCTCTTTTTTATTTTTCTTTTCTTATCTATGTTCTTCATTTGATTCACTTGCTCACTCTAGAACTCATCTAAAGTGAGTTATGAATATCTAAAACATAAATTAAATCCCTCTTAAAACTACTTCAAACCAAACCAAGTAGCTAACGTAAAGGATATTCAAATTACTCCACGAAGCTATGATTATAAAAGGCCAATAAACTCGATCCTATATCAATTCCATCGAGATAAATAGTGTTTCATCCACTACATCGAGTGTATAAGATGTCACATAATTATAAATGAGAGATGAGTTGGATTAATTAAAATAAAAAGTTAATATAAGAAAAAAAAATTCACTTTGTTTGAATATATCAACTGTTTTCCATCAACCTCCTCCAACAATGCAAAAAAAGAAAAAATAAATAAAATATTTAGCAGAAACTTTAATGTGCACATGAAATAGAAAAATTGAATAGTGATACAGAAACACATGCATAAAGAATTTGGTTTACCAAAGACTAACCCAACTTTATCTTAATGTACAATACATTTGTCGCGTCTCCTTAAAGTTAGGTGATATCCATCAAATATAATCATCATTTGAAATTCTACATCTTATTGGTACCATCAACTGTTGCATGCTTTAATTACCTCGGAAACACAAAAATCAGAAAATCCAAGAAAACATAAAGTCAGTTTAGTCACATACAAGAAATAGAACAATGAATAAATCATTACAAAATTAAAACCCACAAATTCATTAACCAAAAAGATTACATTTTATCAAAAAAAAGAAAGCCAAGCTTTCTTTTCTTGACCTTCTCCCTCTCTTATGCTTTCTCTTTCCATAACACTTAGACACCATCAACATCTATCGGAGACTGACTGATATCAAAAAACCTATATACACAAAGTCAAGATATTAACATGCAAGAAATAGAACAATTGAATGAACCAACACAAAATTAAAGTCCACAAAATCATTAAGAAAAATATTACATTTATACGAGCTTTCTTTTCTTAACCCTCTTTTACGTCTCCTCTTCCCATATCACATATTTGACACCATGAACAGCTATTGGAGATCGATTGAAATCAAAACACCCATTAAAACATAAAACCAACTTATTGACATGCAAGAAAATAGAACAATTGAATGAACCAAGACAAAATTAAAACCCACAAACATAAACTAGAAAGATTTCATCTTTCAGAAAAGAAAGCAAACTTTCTTTCTTTTAACCTCTTTTATGCTTTCTCTTCTCTTACTAGTGCAAAAATCACTTTTAAAATCAGTTTTAAAATTGGTTAAAAAGAAACCAATTTTAAAAGTGATGCTATAATATTTTTGTAAATATTGTCATCATTTTTAAAATCGGTTAAATTTATCCAATTTTAAAAGTCTTTTAAAAAATGGTTCACCATCAACCGATTTAAAAATATATATCTGATTCTACTTTTAAAATTGATTCCTTTTTACCTGATTTTGTATGTTATTTTCAAAATTGGTTCCAAAAATAACCGATTTTATATGCTATCTACGTAATCGTTTGTTGAAAACCCGATTTTAAAATCCAAAAAAGCTTATGCACACCTCATTTTTGAATAGTGTCGTGTGTGCAAGAGAGAGAAACCTTCACCTTCTTAGTTTTTTGCTTCCTCTTCTCGTTCTTCTCTCGTAGAGCTTCAAAGGCGACTAGATTAATGCCTTTCAAAGAGGAACGGGTAGAAAAGGAGGTTCAAGGAAGACTGACAGATCTATGTTCCTCCGATTGGTGACACTTGTAATGCCCTCATCTCTAACATTCAGGAGCAGGTTTTCATCCTGGATTCAATTTTCTTCGACCACATCGTCAAGCGTGCCACACACACCGTTGTCGATCTCGCTAAAACGGTAAATCTATCTCCTCTCACTTTCTCTGTTTTCAATTTGGTGTTTTTGTACAATAATGCAAGTGTTCCATTTGATGCACGTGATTGTTTGTAGAGGAAGTTGTGAACATAATCGGTGAAGGAGGCACCATTCCAACTTTGATTAAGCATCTTCAAATGCCTCCTCTGTTTGAAATCAACCACCTCTAGAGGCCATTGCCGTTTGAGCACGAGGTCGAGAAAGCGAATGTTTTCATGCTTGGACTTCTTGCCATTGAGGTAATTTAGTTTCATTATTTCTTAGGAATTATTGCATCTCAAATTATTTATACCTTAGGTTCTGCAAGTTAATCTTGAAGTCTATGCTCACATTCGATATGATCCAAAGTCTTAGTTTAGAATTAGTTATTAGTTTGTTATATACTGGTGTTGGACCATTGGTTTCTTTACCTCACTCTTGTTGAAAGTCTTGTGGTTTACTACCCTCAAGGACACAGTGAGCAAGTATGTTACTTACGCCATAGTTCTAAGATAATGGTATTTTTCATTGCGGTTTTTGATGGAGCTTCTTTTGACTACTATATACATGCCTTATTGATGCCCTAATAGGATTCATTGTTATCTAAACCAAAAGAACATAATTATTTTGTAAGTGATGCAAGTTCATTTTGATCAAACTAAACAAACATATCCTAGAAAAGTTTTTGGACAATAAGTATCGAGATTGTGAAATAAGTTTGACTAAATTATGAATATAAAAGTTGAGTATTTGATGTTTTACATGGTTGAATGCTAAAATTGTTAGAACACTGGTTACAGGACAACCAAAGAGATATCTATTGATGACTGGTTAGAGTGTCTTTGTTAGCACAAAAAGACTGTTTGTTGGAGATTCAATTCTTTTATCATGTAAGGAATATATTTTTGTTTGAAACTTTTTGAATAATTTTTACCATGTTGCTGAACCAATTATTTTTAGTTATTTTTAGAGATGAAAAACAATAACTACTTTTAGGTATAAAGAGAGCTAATAAATAGTAGCCAACACTATCTTCATCGGTAATATCTAGTGACAGCATGCATATTGGCATATAAAAGTAGTGAAGAAAATTAGAAAGGATGCTTATATGCAGTATACAAAGTATTGATAACCTTGGATCATAATATTTATTAGCATTTAGAAATCGAAATTTGTCAGAAAAATAAAATGGTGTTTGCAACATGTGAAGCCACTTGTTCTAGTTGAGGACAAGTCACGACTAATGTTGCAGGTAAGTCTTTTTTTTATCAGTATGCAACTTACTAATGTCACAAAGCTAATGATAACTTTCTGTTATTTGCATCAATTCTGTGCAGATGAATAAACTATTTGACAGTATTTGATTCTTGAATTGAAGATGAATAATTCCAAAGCAAAAAATTGATAACAAAACAGCTATTGATTATAACAAAGAAGTATAAGAAATAGTTTCATAAATAAATTCTTGAAATCAATATTTCAAAACTTTGATTCTTGAATTGCAAATGAATAATTCTAGAATAGCAATTGAATATAATAAAGACAAATATGTTGAGGAGTTGTTGTCCTTAAGGTAAAAACATTCTTATAAATCCATTGGTAATATTCTTCTGTTAATATCTTCATGTAAGATATTTCTCTAATCTCTTTCATTTTGAGTATAGAAAGAATCACGTATACTTTCCCTTTTTTAAATGAGCGGGATGATCATAATGATCTTTAGAAAATTTTGAAATTCATTGACGTGCTCTTGACTTTCTTATCAGACATTTCTTTAGCAAAATCAAGATAGTAATAAATGACAGATTAAACTTATTTTCTTAAGCATCTTTATACATTTTTGCTTTTTGTTATTGGTCATGGTACTATTCCAAAAATCACGTTTTTCACCTTTTATAAGTGCATACATCATGACACAACACTAAATTTTATAAGTCCCATTTTTTTTAATTGCATTTTCTATGTTCTTTTTAATCTCTAGCTGGTGTCATGGATAGTTTTTATGTTATATTATAAAATAGTTCATACTTTTTTAATTTGTACTAATGGGTCTCAAAGTCTCGGTGGACCTAGACCTCCATTATGGGAGGAGGAAAACCCTTGATGTGGTCTGCATTATGGGAGGAGGAAAACCCTTGATGTGATCTTACACAGTGTTATAGATTTGTTGAGGTCTTTGAAGATAATTGCGAGTGTGAGGCTGTACCATTGCAAACATGGATGATATCCACGAGGTAATTTCATTTTAAGCTTTTGATTGCAATAAATTTTCTATTTTTATTTCCTTTATAACTTTTAGATTTTTAATCTTTTCATATTATTATTAATTAAATAATAATTACTAAAAATATTTTATTCAAATAATTTTTTTAATTTAAATGTTAAGCATCACTAAATAAAAACACCCATCTTCAAACAACATAAAGGAAAATTATATATTTCTAATTATAAAGTGAGAGATAAATTATGTGGAAGAAAAATTTAACCTCTACAAAAAATAAGTGAGAGACATAGAATAAGTTTATGTTTTTTTTTTTATTTTTATATATATTACTATGCTATTCCTTTTTTTTGTTTTTTTTCCTCTTTACGATAATGTATAACATGTATAACTTCTATACTAAATATATAAAGGGGATACCCATTTAGTAACCATCTCGGTCTCCATTTTTTTTGACTATTATATTCTTTTATTTAAAAAAATTAGAATTTTTTTAATCAAATTTAAGAACTTGAAACTAATGGATTAATTATAATACCAATTAAATCAATATATTTTTATTAATTAATTTTTATTTTTATTTTATTTTTAATAAAGACATGAAGTGCCTCGACCCACTAGTGTAGATAGTGTAGATTATGGTTGAGTTACTTATTTGTTTGCTTAAACTTGTTCAATGAGATATAGATTTGAATTTTAAATTTTGAACTTGAATTTAGAATAAATTATATTTTTTAAATAAAACTTAAAAAGATCATGTCTTAGTATCCGTTTTCAAAATAATTAGAAGCTGTGACAACATATATGAAGTTCATCATATTCTTTTAATATGTATAAGAAAATAAATTATTTTCTCTCTATATATATTAATGGTCCATTTATTTATTTTAAAAATATTTTTAAATAAAATAAATATTTTTCTATTTTTCTTTATGCATGCCTAAACCAAGTATTTTAAAAGTAAGTAGTTAAATAATTATTTTATAATATTTTTTTAAAAGTTTAAATAAATTGTTTCGATATCGATTATAGCATTCAATTTTATAGAATAATTAAATAAGTGAACTTTTGAATTACTAGGATTTATTTAATGCATAGAGTTTAAGTAAAATATCCAAAATCTTAAATTTAAACTTTAGAATCATTAATCGTAATTTTTACTAGTAAAAAAATTAGAAAGTTTTTATAAAAATTAAGTGCACTGAAAACAAAATTTATTTTTTATTTATGTAAATTTTTGAGAAGTTTATCTCATCAAAATATTATATAGCGAGATATTCATATATCACTATTATTTGTAATACTACTATTAACCATGTATATAGTGTTGTAATCATCGTTTGAATATTTTGGTTTATGTTGAACAACTTTTCAAAATACACGTAATAGGCAATATAAATTGTGATACAACCCGGTTTTTTTTATGTTAAAAAGAAGGGAAATAGATATAAAATCTAAACAAATTGATTGTCTAAAGTAAAATTACAAAATATAAACATTAATTAAAAATTAACAAGTAAAATTGAAATTTTAGTAAATTTATAATCTATACACAATTATATTTCATCCATCTACTTTATCTTTCACTTCAGGAAAAAATATTAATTATTCAATTAACAACTTTATATTAATTTAATTTTTCAAATCAAATCATTTATTTTTTTATTTTGAATGAAATCAAATCATTTACTTTTTTTTTTATAACAACTTTATATTAATTTAATTCTTCATATACAACATATGCAATCGAACCTTTTGTTTTAATGAATGTCCAGAATACGTACTAAAAATTGCAAAAAAATAATTGAATCTTTATTTTATTTTAACAAACAGTACAAACATTTGGAATTGCCGCTGAAGTTGAATACATTTTATTTTAACAAAGATAGCATATTGAATATGGACTATGTTGTGATGTTAGCTTTTAAAAATAAAAAAAACATGTTAACTATTCTTTAAAAGTATAAATTAATAATTATTTTATTTAATAATTATAGAAAATATAATAATATATATTGCCTTATAAATTAAATTATATATTATAAATATATTTGTTTGAGCCTTTTAATTTTTTTTTGTTTTTGAAATGATCATTATTAATCTATTTTTTATTTTAGTTCATGTAATAATTTATTCATTTTGAATAAGTTTTTTTTAAAAGAATTTGTAAGGACTAAACTAAATTTATTCATATATTTACAAAGACAAAAATAAAAAATAAATATATTACAATGACTAAAATAAAATAAGAATATATATAAATAAATGATAAATTTGACAAGAAATTCTAAAAATTAAGTTTATAAAGAAAAAAAAAATTGATATATCATAAAATCATAAATACATTTAAATAACAAAATTTAAACCTTGTAAATAAAAACGGTTAAATACCTCTTTTGGTCCCTTATAATGTTTTTTTTTTCAATTTAGTCTTACTTTAATTTTCGGTTTCAATTTGTTCCCCAATAATTTAAATCGTTCCAATTTGGGACTTCTGTTTAAATGATTTAAACAAAGTTAATTGGTGGTCACGTGGATGCCAAGTGGATGCCACGTAGATGCCACGTAGGTGATCAAAAAACACACGAATACAGCTGGAACCAGAACGGGCCGTTCTGAAACCAGAACGACCTGTTCTGGTCCAGAATTTCGTGAAAAAAAAAATCAAAATACAAAGTATTTCAAACACTAAATTTGGTAATATTGTTAATGAGGATTAATAACTTTAATTGTTAAACATTTGGGCTATACAGTATATCATTAAGGATGATGCAGTGTATTACTAAGGGCAATGGTAACAAGTTTTATTTCAAACGAAACAATAAGGGCTATACAGTATTTCATTGTTAGTTAAACTGAAGTGAACCACTTACTACCAAATTGACACTATACAGTCAAGGATAAAACGAAACAATATTTTTCCTTGAAGTCATTGACGATGTACACCAACAATAACAAGCTGTTCTTGAGGAGGTACAACCTGAATTTTTGTGGTTTACAGTTTTCCTTCAGCGTTACCTAGATGATTTCCTTTCTTAATAATTTTTTTGAATTTTTTAGTATATGTTATGTTTTGAATTTTTGTTTTCAGTTTCTGAACCATGTTTCTGTCTTTGAATTTATGATATATTATGAATTTTTATTTTCAATTTTTTAAATACATTGCAGCATTTTAGTCAAGATTTTGAACTGGATAAATTCAAATCACAGAAATATTTTGGAAGGTTTTATCTTATTTGATTTTTTTTTAAGTTTTATTCATAAATGAATATTAATTTATTGTATTTTTTATTTATTATATATTTATTAATATATATATATATATAATAAAAAAAATATAATAAAAAACATGGGTTCTGGAACGGGCCGTTCTGAATTTAGAACGGCCCGTTCTGAATTCAGAACGGCCCGTTCTGGCAGAACTGGCCGTTCTGCTTTTAGAACGGGCCGTTCTGGTTTCGGGGTTTTTTCAAGAATTTTGGTGTCCACATGCGCATCCACGTGGCATCCACGTAGATGCCACGTGACTAACAGTTAACTCCGTCTAAATTATTTGGACGGAAGTCCCAAATTACAACGATTTAAATTATTGGGGACCAAATTGAGACCAAAAATTAAAGTGGGACTAAATTGAAACAAAAAACATTATAAGGGACTAAAAGAGGTATTTAACCAAATAAAAACACTTAGAAGAGATTTTTAAAAAAATTAATTTTATAAATGGTATATCATAAAAATCAAAAACACATTTAAATAATTTAGATTTTAACCATGTTAAAAATAAAGGTAATTGTTAAATTTAAAAAATAAAAAGTAAAAACCGTAAGGGTTGGCAACAACGCCACCTACGACACCATCCTCCAGATCATTTTCGGTAGGGAAAACGTTCCTCCAAAGCCATCGCCCCGTGTCAAGACCTCTGAAGGAAGGGTTGGCAAAAGAGGGCGCACAGTTGCTGGAAATCGCAACGGAGGAAGACGAATGTTCTTTTTTTCTTTTTGTAACTATTATTCATTATTTCTTCTGTTGTTTTTTTTTTGCAACTCCTTGAACTGAAGATAATGCTATCTGCAAGGTACTTCTCTAATTATGAGGTTAGTATCTTTTTTTACTAAGTTGGGCTTGTGAAAATTGACAAGTATTGATTGCTCAAACTTGATGAATCTTTATGAATACACCTATGATTTTGGCTACAGATTTAATTAGGTATATAACATACAAATTTATGTTTCTTGATGAACTTATGGTTCTTCATACTTTTGTTACAAATCTCTGTCTTGATTTAATTTCTTCTTGATTCAGATTGTTGGGTTAATTTCAACTCCTTGGGCTCAAGAAAATGCTATGTACAAGATATTTCTCTAATTGAGAGGTAAGTATCTCTTTCGTTTAAATAGGGCTTTGACCATAAAATTTGTCATAAATTGTTTGAAATGTTTTTTTCCTGTTTCAAGACGGCAACTTACTATTTATTTATAGGCAACGTCATGTCATGTATCAATTATGTTTTGCCTTCTGGACGGAGTGATTTGCCCAGTTTAGCTTGACTAGTGTTAATTAAATCTAATCAATACTCGATCAATAAGATTATTTTTCTATCACATGTATCTTGTAAATATACTTGGATTCAATAATTGAGGATTTGAATTTGCCACATTTGGGTGGGATTTGATGTCATGCATATTCTAAAATAGAATTATTTGATAAAGTGACAATATAATGAGCACATTGTTAGAATAGCTTGTTTAGGAAGTCTCTTAATATTTAAATATTTTACTGTACTTCTCTGACTGTATTTTCGCTGGGTGTATTAGCATAGGCTTTTAGGTTTTGTTTGGATTTGAGGATGAAAAAGAGGGAGTGGAAAAGGAGGGATTTGAAGAAAAAGTGAATGGAAAGTGAGGTTGTTTGGATTAAGGGAAAGTGAGTGAAAAGTGTAGAGAAAGTTTGTGAGTGAATTGATTGATGTGATAGATAAAAATAAATTTTTTAATTGATAATTGTGTAAGATTACTATTTTGCCCTTAAATTAAAAAAAGTTTATAATTATTATAATTAAAAGATAAATATATAAATTTTAAATAAAAAAATTATAAAATATTAAATATTAAATATATATATTGTACTAACCATACTTCGCACCCGGGCTCCGAGCCCGGACCAACAATATAAAGGCATCCCCGGCACACACTAAGCAGTGTCAGCCCGGCATTCAGAGCCCAGAATTTGGGCAGATCACGCCCGAACCCGGGGATCTCGCCCCAGACCGAAACCGCCCTCTAATTACGCTATATCATATCATAATATGCCATATTATAGCATATCTCATCTCAGGCCTAAGGCCCAAGGCAACCCTAAACCATCTCAAGGTACGTGCATTGTATATATGAGACTATTATTCGTACAAACCCTAACTTTGGCATCGGAGTCTCTTTAGCAGGTACCACCCCCATCTTGGAGCACCAGCGTACCAGTGAAGGAGGCTCGTCGATCTTACCCAACGGATCGTCTCTACGACAGATTTCCGGTAAGAATATTTGGCGCCACCGTGGGGCCAATCAGACCAAGCTCTTATCGGCCACCTGCATGGTTTCTACCAGAAGCCACATTAGACGAGCCACAGACAACACAAGCAATTCAACTACAATGGACAGCGACACTGCAGCCCTAAGGCGGTTGATCGACCAAGTCGAGCAGATGCGACGACAGCACGATGCCGACCTCCAGAATATGCGTGCCCAGCACGAGAATGACCTCGCGGCGATGCGCACCGCCAACGAAGCAGACCTCGCGGCACTACGCGCCGAGAACGAGCGCATTCGCGCCCAGCTCCCTCGGCATCGCCCCGACCAACCTCCACACGACAGCGACGACCATGAGGAAGAGGCACATTCAGCCTCCCATTCCCGAGCAACGACCAAGGCACCAACCTCACGACCCGCCACGCACCGGTCTCATGCGTCAACGCACAGATCGGGGCAGGGTACAAGCAAGGCCCCCACTCATGTCTCTGAGGGCCAAGAGCCCTTCCGTCGTCATCCCTTTGTGGATGGCATCATGGAAACTCTGCTACCCCGTGGATGAAAGCCCCTCCACCTCGACCGTTACGACGGCACTACGGACCCCGACGAGCACATCGACGCGTACACGACCCAGGTAAACCTTTACACTAACAGTGACGCTATACTGTGCAGGGTTTTCCTGACTTTGCTCAAAGGACCCGCGCTCCATTGTACACCCAGCTACTAGCCAGGTCCATTGACAGTTTTGCCATCCTGGTGCGGCGATTCACGGCACAATACGCCACCAGCCGACCTCACCACACGACCTCGGCCGCCCTAGCCAACCTTAGGCAGAACGACGACGAGCCCCTACGGGCCTTCATGGAGCGCTTCTCAAACATCTCAGTCCGGATCCGAAATCTAAACCCGGAGGTTGCCCTACACGCCATGCTCATGGCACTGAAGTCCGGATCGTTCGTCGATAGCCTATGCCGCGACGCTCCCCGTGACATGGATGAACTACCTGCCCGTGCCGCCGGATACATTTAGATGGAGGAGCACTCGGCTTTCCGTGACCAGATTCGCGGGAAAGGCCTTGCCAAACCAGAACAGGGTCACAAGGATAAGATGAAAGTCAACAACGACAGCCAGGACAAACAGAGGTGGGAGGTATGACTTTTACACTCCCCTGAACGCCCCAAGAGTCAACATCTTGGAGGAAGCCAGCAACAGCAACCTGCTAGCCCTCCCACCACCCGGCCACACCCTGAACAGTGCTGACAAGTCTAAGCACTGCCGGTACCATAGGAACTACGGCCATACCACGAACGAGTGACGCACACTCCGGGATCGCATCGATGAACTTATCCAGGCAGACCACCTCGGCCACTACATCCAACGACAGTCAGGCTCCCGCGGCGGCTCTGGGGGCCGAGGACGCGGAAGAGGCCGCGGATCAGGAGCTCGCACAAACCTACCCACAGGACCCCAGCAAAAGTCCAATGGCGCAGTACAGGCTGAAATAAGCCAGGAGACAGAATCAGCCCCCTTGCGGGGAATAATCAACACAATTGCAGGCGGCTTCGCCGGAGGAGGTGCCAGCAGTTCATCCCGGAAAAGACACCTCCGAAGCATCAACTGCGCCCACTCCACTAACTCGATCGCACACAAGAGCTCGCCTCCGATCTCTTTCTCTGAAGAGGACTACGCAGGAATCAGCCCTAACCAGGATGACCCCATGGTCATCACGGTAGAAATCGCCAATTGGGAAGTCCTAAAGACGCTTATCGACCAGGGGAGCTCGGCCGACGTCCTGTACTGGCCAACATTTCTCAAGCTCGACGTTTCCCACTCTCTCATCCAGCCGCATACAGAGCCCCTGGTTGGCTTTGCCGGCGAACGAGTCCACACCCGTGGATACGTGGACTTGCTAACAACCTTCGGGACGCCTCCGGACACAAGAAGAATCATGGTTCGGTACCTCCTCGTGGAGGCCAACACCTCCTATAACATCATAATCGGGAGGCCGACCTTAAACCATCTCGGTGCAGTGGTGTCCACCCCGCACCTCACCATGAAGTTCCCAGGAAACGACGGAAAGATTATCTCCGTCAGAGCAAACCAGAAGACAGCTCGGTAGTGCTACGCCGAAAGCCTGAGGATCTCTGCGTCCGGCAAGGAGGGCAAGAAGAGTCCCCCCACCACATGCCCTTAAATTCTAATTTCCCATTTGTACAAGCGAAACCGTGCACTCTTTTCCCGCCTCAGTCATAAACTGAGAGGGTTTTTAACGAGGCACGCAGTTTTATTTAATAATACCATCTTTTTCGCTCACTCATGGCTTTTATTTAACTACTGCTTTATCAACCACTGTAAAAACGAAAATTGAACCACCATAATCCAATCGCGCGCACAAATGAAAGGTCGAGTTCGAACCTAAGACATGTGAACATGCAAACCCGAGGTCGAATACGAACCCCGGTATCCCTGCTAAAGGTCGAGTTCGAACCTAAGACATGTAAACAAGTAAACCCGAGGTCGAGTACGAACTCCGGTATCCCTGCTAAAGGTCGAGTCCGAACCTAAGACATGTGAACAAGTAAACCCGAGGTCGAGTACGAACCCCGGTATCCTTGCTAAAGGTCGAGTTTGAACCTAAGACATGTGAACAAGTAAACCCGAGGTCGAGTACGAACCCCGGTATCCCTGCTAAAGGTCGAGTCCGAACCTAAGACATGTAAACGTATAAACCCGAGGTCGAACACGAACCCCGGTACTCTTGCTAAAAGGTCGAGTCCGAACCTTAATCATTTATGTCTAAACTCGGGGTCGAGTACGAACTCCGGTACCCTTGCCAAAGGTCGAGTTCGAACCTTAAAAATGTAAACCCGGGGTCGAACACGAACCCTGGTACTCTTGCTAAAAGGTCGAGCTCGAACCTTATTTCAATCACTCACGTCCAAACTCGGGGTCGAACACGAACCCCAACATCGTCACCTAAAGTCGATCCCGAACTCATTTAAGGTCGAGTTCCGAACCTTAAAACAAGTCCACGTTGTGACACGCCCAATTTCCAAAGGGATCATGAACAAAAACCCGGGGTCGCGCACGAACCCCGGAACCTTAATGAGCAGTCAAGACCGCTGCACAAACACGAGGACAACGAAAAACCTCAAGAAGGAACCTTAATCATCCGAGGTCGAATACGAACCCCGGTATCCTCAATAGAGGTCGAACACGAACACACAAGATCGACGCAGGAATGCGAACCCCAATACTTACTCAAACTGTCTCGCCAGGATTCCAAATACAGACCCTAAACACTCCCACCTAAGGCCAAGTAGGCCTCGACACCATCGTTTCAAGGCAAATGCGCACCTCAGCCAAACTGCGACATGCCCAACCTCCAAGCCAAATGTGAACCAAACCCGAGGACGCGCACGGACCTCAACACTCTCGCGAGAAACTAAGTCCAAACCGCGAATCATCCACGCAAATACATAAAGCCGGGATCGAATACGAACCCTGACGGACACACCACGGGTCGAATATGAATCTCAGTAAAGTTACCCCGAAAGCAAACACAAACCATAAGCGCATCCAAAGCCAAAAACTGATTCGATCACCACGCACAGAAAACATACAATAAACCCAAGCGGAGACCTCAAAATAGGCAAAAGAAGAAGAAAAATGCGTACATAAACGCAAATTTACAATTAGTTTGGTACATGAACCAAAAAAAAGAGACAAGAAACAAAATTACAACAGGCAGCCTAGGCGGAGGCATTTTCACTCGAGCTATCAGTGACATCGTCCTCCTGAACCAGCCTCCCAGAGCGGACCACCTTCTCCACATGCATGGAGGAAAGGTCGGACCCAGGAGCAAGAAGCCGGGCCTGACGAGCAGCTTTCTGAAAGCCCCTCTTATGCTCCGCCACGAGGGAGCGCTCCACCTCGCCGAGCCGCTCTTCCACGACCGCCTTCCCCGCCGCTAGCTCTCTAAGCTCCTCCCTCAAAGCGGCAATCTCGTCCTCTCGGCCGCCTAAAATGGCCTCATTACGAAGACACTCCTCAGCTGCCGCCGCCAATTCACCCTTGAGGGAGGTCACTTCGTCCTCCAAAGAGCGGGTCCGATTGCGGGAAAATGCGGCGAGCTCCTGCAACTCCCCTACCCGGGAAGCGTACGCCTCATTGGACCGCAGAGCAATCCCAAGAGATTTCTGCACCCGTGCAAGGTCCCCGCGCAAGGTTCGGGACTCAGCCTCCCGCTGCTTCGCCTCGTCAAGGGTTGCGCTGAGGGTTTTGTTGTCCTCCCTCAGGAGCTTGTTCGCCTCTTTCCACGGCTGAAGCCAGCCCCTCACCTTGGCTAGCTCCTGCGCCTGCTTCGCCAGCTCCTGCTCTCGCTTAGCAAGCTCCTGCTGCTGCTGATCCCACTTGAGTTTCCAGTGGCTCACTATGCCCATCAGCCTCCACAACATGACCTGGGCAGCATCAAAACAATCCACCGGTCCAATCCTGTCGATCAGTCCCTGGTCATCGGAGCTCAACGAGCCTGGAGGGAAGAACCTCTCCGCGGTAACCCCCGCACTCCACAACGAGACCATGTCGGCGGACACGCTCATATGATCCAGTCGTACCATATCCATCCCCTTCCTGAAGCGATGGGACAGATATTGGGTCCGAGCCGGCCCCTGCGACGCCCCTGCCTGCGACATCGACCCCGCTACAGAAGGCGATGCCCCCCGCTCGCCACCTAAGGGGTCCACCTCAGGAACCCCCGATTCCACCTGCAAAAACCAACCTTACGTCAAAACCAGGCACGGCGACATACGAGAAAGCCATAAAAGCGACAAAAGTGAAAGGATCAAGCGCACCCGAACAGTTTGGGTGTCCAGCTCGGAGGCCTGCATCTCAGGCTCAGCGGCATCCTTCGTCTGCACCTCAGACCCAGAGGCGTTTCCTGTCTGCAAAAAGCCACCCAAATCAAATAACCGAGCAACGTCACGAAAGTCAAGGTGAACGTTCGAGAAAGACACTACTCACCACCTTGGCAACCCGGACAACCTGCTCAGCGTCCTGGGCCTAGAGCTGTCAAAACGGGCCAGCCCGGCCTATGTGGGTCGGCCCACTTTGGCCCACCTTAAAAACGGGTCAACCCAACCCGGCCCACTTTTTATTTTGTCAAAATTTTTATGGCCCGGCCCAGCCCACCACGGGTTGGTGGGTCAAACGGGCCAGCCCACCAACCCACCAAAAAAAAAAAAATAACACGGGAATTGAACTTACTCCAGTATGTGCGTTTATGAATTTCTTTTTCTTTTTTCCCTGTCACTTCACCTCCCTTATATATTTATTATAAATTCAACTCCTTAATAATGAATCAAAATCATTGTAGAGGGGCACCTTCGTGTGAAGCGGAATCAGTGAAACTGAAGCAGTGAAAATGTGAAACAAGTCTTCGTGAAGCACTGCGCGTGGTCCCGTACTCCCTCCCTTAGTGTGTGAAACTGAAGCAGTGAAAGTGAGCCTTCGTGAAGCACTGCGGGCTGCGGCGTGGTACTCCCGTTTCCTTGCTACTGCTAGAATAGGGTTTTGATTTTTTTACTGTTTTTATTTTACAATTTGAACTTTAGTGATTGTTGGGCTGGGCTGGCTGTTCTGTTTCAAAAAAAAAAATAAGTGGGCTGGTGGGCTGTCCGGCCCACCACGGGTTCATCCCAAGTGAGCCGGGTAAAAGTGGGCCGGGTTTGAATTTACCCACTTAACATAAAACTGGTATTTATTTTGGCCCGGCCCGGCCCGTTTTCAAGGTGGGCCGGGTTGGCCCACGGGCCACAGCCCATTTTGACGGCTCTACCCGGGCCTCCACCCCAGCCACCCCAACCCCGCCCTGCATAGGAATCTGGAATGCCTCAAGAAACTAAAACAAACATGCAAAACACAAATATCCCACAAAAATACTCACCTTAGCATCCTGCGCAGCAAGCCCAGCACTTTGTGCCGCCTCCGCCACAACCGCCGGAGCAGCCCCCTCGCTCGGAGGGCTAGCTATAAGGTCCACGGCTTCCACAACCCGGGGGACCGCCCTTTCGGTATCATGAAAGGCGGAGGTCCCCCCGACTATATCCTCCCCTCTCTTCCTCTTCCAGGGCAGCCTGCCAGAGAGGAACATCCTCCTCCGGAGGCTCAGGGACCTCGAGCTCAGTAACATTGTAGCGATGCTTAAGCTGACGCCACAAGTTTTTACCCATAATGCCTGCAGAGATAAAAAAAAATGAAGAACGTTAGTAGAAGGCAATCACACAGGCCCTGGTAGCCTGCCAGAACACGCGATACTCACTCTCTAGGCCCCTCTCCCTGTAAGGCGAATTCGCAAGCGACAAAACGAGCTTGCAATCCAGCGGACGAGGGAGCGCGACAAGATTTTTAAGGGCCGCCTCCTCCGCGGCCGTCACCTTCAAATCCCCCAAACCGTGAAACCTAGACAGTTTGGGGCACCAATAGAACGGAAACCTCGGCAAACCACCGAAGTAGAACGCCCCGTCTTTCAGGGGGTCAACACCCACAAGAGCGATCCCGAAAAACTCCTGCTTGAAATTCTTATATGACTGGGAGTAGGGAGTAAACAAACCCCCACCCCTACTCCCACTCAAAGACAAAATACCATAGGGCGGAGCGCCCATTTTCAACTGATAAAAATAAAGAAAGACGCGCAGAGATACCTCTATACCTAGAACTGTACACAGGACCTGAAAAGCCCTCAGAAAACCCCAACTATTGGGATGCAACTGACAAGGAGTCGAGTTGATGAAATTCAAAAAGTCACACTCAAACTGAGTGAAAGGAAGACAAACACCCAAATCCCTGAAAAAACATTGATACACATAGAAATGGGGGGGGATCAGTAGATCTCCCCATGTACACACCCTCATCGGCCTGGCAGGGCTCAAGCCGAATCATATGAGAGATTGAAGGATCGCAAATCCTATACGTCCTCCGAAGCGCATTCACCTCAAGAAAGGAGCAAAAAATGCTCTGCGCTTCAGCCACCTCAGGCTTAACCCAGTCATAACCAGGAACGCCTGGCTCCGACCCCATTTGTGGCAGCGGGACAGCCTCCTGGGCAGTAACCCTTCCGGCGGTCACCGCCCTATCACGCGCCTTGCCCCCGGCAGACCTAGAAGACCCTATGGCACTTCCACCAGCCATTAAAAAAAAGAAAGAGAAAGAGGGAAGGACACCCAGGAAAGATCCGAGAAAAGGAGAAAAGAAATGAATAAAAAGGAAGTACCTGGTACTCCTCCCTAGAAAACGAGCCTAACAAGAAAAAGGTTACCGGAAAAGACGCCGGAAACACGAAGAAGAAGGAAGACGAAAGAAAGCAAAGGGAACCCTCTCGCACTCGAGACGCCAAAAAGAAAATGAAGAAGTAAAGGCGAAGAAGCGCGAGGAAAAGAAAAGCGAAAACTCCTATCAAAATTCAAAACTGACGCGACACGTGTCAACCAAAGGGCGCACCTGACGACGCATTTATTACAAAAACCATCATCACGCAACCGTCACTGCCCTTAACACGTCACTCAAACGTCTCCAGGATGCGAACAGCCGCAACACGTGGCGGCCCTCCAGTTAGCGTACGCGCAAAGCCACTCTCCCCTCTAACGAGCCCGATTTTAACTCTTCGACCAACGGCCTTCAGAGCTCGGGGGGCTAGTGTACTAACCATACTTCGCACCCGGGCTCCGAGCCCGGACCAGCAATATAAAGGCATCCCCGGGCACACACTAAGCAGTGTCAGCCCGGCATTCGGAGCCCGGAATTTGGGCAGATCACGCCCGAACCCGGGGATCTCGCCCCAGACCGAAACCGCCCTCTAATTACGCTATATCATATCACAATATGCCATATTATAACATATCTCATCTCAGGCCTAAGGCCCAAGACAACCCTAAACCATCTCAAGGTACGTGCATTATATATATGAGACTATTATTCGTACAAACCCTAATTTTGGCATCGGAATCTCTTTTGCAGGTACCACCCCCATCTTGGAGCACCAGCGTACCAGTGAAGGAGGCTCGCCGATCTTACGCAGCGGATCGTCTCTACGACAAATTTCCGGTAAGAACATATATATATATATATTAAATATTAAATATTAAATATTAAATATATATATATATATATTAAATATTAAATATTTAATATTTAATATATATATATATATAAATTAAATATTAATATTAAATAATTATATTTAATTTAAGATATTATATATTAAATATTAATATTTTATATATATATATATAGCATAATCGATTATGCTATATATATATATAGCATAATCAATTATGCTTTATATATATATATAGCATAATTGATTATGCTTTATATATATAGTATAATCGATTATGCGATTATGTGATCAAGCATAATCGATTATGCTTCAACATAATCGATTATGTAAGGCCATAATCGATTATGTATCGTTGCATAATTGATTATGTTTCTTTTGTATATGCTTTTTCCACTGCATAGCACACTATGCATGCATGTGAAGGGGTATTTCTAGGTTTTCATAAATCTTATGTGGCTTTCTTCTCCTTTCTTCGCTTTTGTGCGAGGACGCGAATCATGCTTCTCTTCCCTTTTCTTCGCTTTTTCGTCGTCGCAAATTACTGGAAACGAACAACAAGTTTCTTCGCTTTTCTTTGCTCATGAACAGTAAATTCCTGGAAACAAACACTATCTTAGTCCCTGCAACTTTTGTATTTCCAAAATACTATCCTCATATATAATAGAAATATTCAGATCAGTGTAGTACTCTTTTGCCTATCTGTCTCAATATTCAAGCTACGTATGATAATAATGCTATAAAACTTGCCTTGATTTTTTTTTTTAAAATGGATGTAAGTAGCTATGCATACCACTCCTACTACCCACCGCTTGATATATTGTTTCAATGCAAAGATTGTTTTTATTTCATTTAAGTTAAACATAACTATATTGAAAAAAATATAGATTAAATTCAATCCCATAAGTTTCTTAATCTTTTCAACATATTTTATTTTATTAGATATAATTTTTGAATCATACATATTTCTATTTATATATTTTTAAAAATTTTCCATATCTATAGTCAAATATTTTTATGTGTTCTGCATGTACTAATGATGGCTAATATTTTATTTTAATCTATATTTTGAAAAAAAATCTTTAAGACTCTTGTCCGTTACAAAAAAAAACATTTTTTTATTGATTATATAAAAATTAAAAACTTCATTAGTCATATAATATTTTTAAAAAATTATTTTACACCACTCTTTGTATTTTAAATTATTGCATACATTTTTAATTTATTTAGTGAACTATTTATCTGGTAATATTTTATTTTTTACTTTTTTAGATATGCATTATTGCATAAATATTATTTGTTAAAATATTAATTTTTTAAAACATCAATTTTGGTTAAAATATTACTTCTATTTTAAAAATAAATTTATCTTAGTGAAATATTTATAATAAAAATCAGAAGTTAGTCCATATAATGAATTAAGCATGAAGTAAGTTGATTTCTAAAATGAATTAAGATGATTTTTTTATAGTTGAATTTCTTATTTATTTATAAAAGATTAGGCCATGGACAGATCCTAGCTTATAGGGTTTTGTGGGCTTTTATACTTGATGAATTTTTTCTTAAATGAACTTTCTGGGCTGAAGGCTTTTTTTGGTAGTCTCTTTTAATATAATGGATTGACACGTCTCAAACACTTAACTGTCTCTCTATCTGTTTCTGTGTTTTCTGTCATCCGTTTCTTTCTCAAAACTCAAGAGTCATTCTTGTTGAAATTCTTGAGTGTGTTGACTTGATTATCGTTTCAAACTGGTTTTTACTACTATTATAGTTTACAACTGGTTTATGATTTGAGATATATATTTAAACTAGACTGATTTTAAATTGAATTTTGAAACATAAATTGGTTTTAAAACCAAATTGGTTTAACAATGATTTTAAACCATAAATTAGTTTTAGAACTGATTTTTTTTTTAAATATAAACAAGTCATTTTTAAAATAAATTTTAAAATTAATTATTTTCTTAAAATTAGTTTTAAAAACAGGTTTATGATTTAAAACTAGGTTTGAAATCAAACTGGATTTCAAGTCATAAACTTATTTTAAAACGAAATTTAAACCTATTTTTGAAAACCCAAGCCAATTTTAATTCCTTTGTGAGTGTACCTCTAAGGTTCTATAAGAAAATTTCACATAATTTGATTCTAATAATAGAAAATAAAATATCTAATTAACTCAACTAGAAATACTTGTGCATATATCATTATCTTTTTTTTTTTTTTAAATAGCCAATAATTAATAATTGTTTTTGGGATTATTTTTTTATTCAATTTTGATGGAGGGATAAATAAGATTTAGAAAGACATTAATTTTCATATTATCTCAAATATCGATAAACTAGATTTAATAGTTGGCACCAAACTTATTGAATTTTGTTCATTTAAACTATGTTATTCAAGACTTAGTTTCATTTATTCTTGTCAATTGTAGGTAATAGCAGTAACAAACAGTGCAAATATTCTTTACGTTGCCCTTATGCATTCCGAGCGATTGGATTGTATTATTGAGTTTTCGCAATCAATTGAAAAAGTATGGCTTGGATTCTCCAGGTTTAGTGTCTTCAAAATTTATCTATTGGCATATTTTGGAAAAAAAATATTTACATACTGTCCTCACTTTGATATTTTAGATCATTCAAGGAAAGTGAATGTTCACCCTGATGATAACTTTGAAGAACTTGCTCATTTTACAGATGATTTCAATGGAGCACAACTGAAGGCTGTATGTGTTGAGGCTAGCATGTTGGCTCTGTGCCATGAGGTAACTAATGTTTGTTTTCTTCCCTTATACAACAACTTAAATAACTTAAAATTATTTTTTTTAAAGAAAATGAGAACCATAATTAGTATAAGGGGCATTAATGGGTTGATCTTTTCTCTTTGAAGCTTTTTGTTTTTCAACTTTTTTTTCTTTTTTATTTTTTTATAAAAACCAACATAACCTATGACATACATACTTATCGAGATTTGTGATTTTCAACATATTTAAGCTAATGATAGAGTAGTAGACAAAAAATATTGGCAGTTGTTTGAAATATATTGAAAATAATAAGTCTTAGTGGGATGTGAGAGCCATTGAGATTTCTGGTTTCAATAAATTTCAGCTTATAATAAAGTGTGTTAGACCAAATGATAATTTCAAATTGTTTGAAATTTGTTGAAAATAAATTATAATGAGATGTGGGAGTCACCAAGATTGGTAATTTTCAATGAATTTTAGTCAGCAATGAATAGTGTTAAACCAAATGATAATTTCAAATTGTTTGAAATTTGCTGAAAATAAATTATAATGAGATGTGGGACTCACCAAGATTGGTAATTTTCAATGAATTTTAGTCAGCAATGAATAGTGTTAGACAAATACTTGATAATGCTTGAATTTTATTAAAAAATAATAAAATCTTAGTGAGTTGTAGGAGCCACCAAGATTTGTAATTTTCAGAAAATTTGAGCCAATAATAGTGTTAGACAAAAAGAATTAGAGATTGATTAAAATTTATTGAAAATAATAAATCTTACTGAGATGCGGGAGATCACTGAGATTTGTAATTTTCAATGAATTTCAGCTTTAAATAGCGATAGCCAAAATATTTGATATTGCTTGAATTTTATCGAAAATAATAAATCTTAGTGAGATGAGAGAGTCACTGAGATTTGTAATTTTCAAAAAATTTCAGGTAATAAAGAGTGTTAGCGACAAATATTGTTTGAAATTTATTGAACATAATAAATCCTAGTGAGTTGTGGGAGTCACAAAGATTTTTATTTTCTATAAATTTCATCTATTAATAGTGTGAGAGAAAAAAATATTAGATATTGTCTGAAATTTATTGAAAATAATAAATCTTAGTGAGATGCGGGAGTTCACCGAGATTTGTAAAATTAAATGAATTTCAACTATAAATAGGAATAGATAATATATTTGTTATTGCTCGAATTTTATTGAAAATAATAAATCTCAGTGAGATGTGTGAGTAACCGAGATTTGTAATTTTCAACAAATTTCAGGTAATAAAGAGTGTAAGGGACAAAAATTGTTTGAAATTTATTAATCATAATAAATCTTATGAGTTATGAGAGTCACCGAGATTTCTTATTTTCTATAAATTTCATCTATTAATAGTGTTATAGAAAAAATATTGGCTTTTGCGGTAAATTTATTGAAATAATAAATCTCAGTGAGATGCAGGAGATCACCGAGATTTGTAATTTTCAATGAATTTCAGCTATAAATAGGAATAAATAAAATATTTGGTATTGCTCAAATTTTGTTGAAAATAATAAATCTTAGTGAGATGCGGTAGTCACCGAGATTTGTAATTTTCAACAAATTTCAGGTAATGAAGAGTGTTAGGGACAAAAATTGTTTGAAATTTATTGATTATAATAAATCTTAGTGAGTTATGAGAGTCACCGAGATTTTTTATTTTCTATAAATTTCATCTATTAATAGTGTTATAGAAAAAAATATTGGATATTGCTTGAAATTTATTGAAAATAATAAATCCTAGTGAGATGCGGGAGATCTCCGAGATTTGTAATTTTCAATGAATTTCAGCTATAAATATCGATGGACAAAATATTTGATATTAGTTGAATTTTATTGAAAATAATAAATCTCAAGTAAGATGCGAGAGTCACCGAGATTTGTAATTTTTAACAAATTTCAGGTAATAAAGAGTGTTAGGGACAAAATTTGTTTGATCATAATAAATCTTAGTGAGTTGTTAGAGTCATCGAGATTTGTTATTTTCTATAAATTTAATCTATTAATAGTGTTATAGAAAAAAATATTGACCATTGCTTGAAATTTAATGAAAATAATAAATATTAGTGAGCTGCGGGAGATCACCGAGATTTGTAATTTTTAATGAATTTCAGCTATAAATAGGAATAGATAAAGTATTTGTTATTGCTCAAATTTTATTGAAAATAATATATCTCAGTGAGATGCGGGAGTCACCGAGATTTGTAATTTTCAACAAATTTCAGGTAATAAAGAGTGTTAGGGTTAAAAATTGCTTGAAATTTATTGATCATAATAAATCTTAGTGAGTTATGAGAGTTATCGAGATTTGTTATTTTCTATAAATTTCATCTATTAATAGTGTTATAGAAAAAAAATATTGGATATTGTTTGAAATTTATTGAAAATAATAAATCTTCTTTAGATGCGGGAGATCACTGAGATTTGTAATTTTCAATGAATTTCAGTTGTAAATAGAGGTAGACAAAATATTTGATATTGCTTGAATTTTAATGAAAAAAGTAAATCTCAGTGAGATGTGAGAGTCTTTGAGATTTGGAATTTTCAATGAATTTCACTCAGCAATGGATAAAGTGTTAGACAAATTATTTGATATTGCTTGAATTTTATTTAAAATAATAAATCTTAGTGGGTTGTGAGAGCAACCAAGATTTGTAATTTTCATAAAATTTGACCCAATAAAAGTGTTAGACGAAAAGTATTAGATATTGCTTAAAATTTATTGAAAATAATAAATCTTTGTGAGATGCCGGAGATCACCGAGATTTGTAATTTTCAATAAATTGCAGGTAATAAAGTATGTTAGGGACAAACATTGTTTGAAATTTATTGAACAAATTAAATCTTAGCGAGTTATGAGAGTCACTGAGATTTGTTATTTTCTATAAATTTCATCTATTAATAGTGTCATAGAAAAAAATATCGGATATTGCTTGGAATTTATTGAAAATAATAAATCTTAGTGAGATACGGGAGATCACCGAGATTTGTAATTTTCAATGAATTTCAGCTATAAATAGGGATAGATAATATATTTGTTATTGCTCGAATTTTATTGAAAATAATAAATCTTAGTGAGATGGGGGAGTCACCTAGATTTGTAATTTTCAACAAATTTCAGGTAATAAAGAGTGTTAGGGACAAAAATTATTTAAAATATATTGAACATTATAAATCTTAGTGAATTGTGGGAGTCACTGAGATTTGTTATTTTCAATAAATTTCATCTATTACTAGTGTTATAGAAAAAAAAATATTGGATATTGTTTTAAAATTATTGAAAATAATAACTCTTATTGAGACGCGAGAGATCATCGAGATTTGTAATTTTCAATGAGTTTCAGCTGTAAATACCGATGGACAAAATATTTGATATTACTTGAATTTTATTGAAAATAATAAATCTTAGTGAGATGCAGAAGTCACTGAGATTTGTAATTTTCAAGAAATCTCAGGTAATAATAAAAAGTGTTAGGGACAAAAATTGTTTGGAATTTATTGATCATAGTAAATCTTAGTGAGTTGTTAGAGTCATTGAGATTTATTATTTTCTATAAATTTCATCTATTGATAGTGTTATAGAAAAAAATATTGGCTATTGCTTGAAATTTATTGAAAATAATAAATCTTAGTGAGATGTGGGAGATTATCGAGATTTGTAATTTTCAATGAATTTCAGCTATAAATAGAAATAGATAAAATATTTGTTATTGCTCAAATTTTATTGAAAATAATAAATCTCAGTGAGATGTGGGAGTCACCGAGATTTGTAATTTTAAACAGATTTCAAGTAATAAAGAGTGTTATGGACAAAAATTGTTTGAAATTTATTCATCGTAATAAATCTTAGTGAGTTGTGAGAGTCACCGAGATTTGTTATTTTCTATAAATTTCATCTAATAATTGTGTTATAGAAAAAAAATATTGGATATTTCTTGAAATTTATTGAAAATAGTAAATCTTAGTGAGATGCGGGAGATCACCGAGATTTGTTATTTTTCAATGAATTTCAGTTATAAATAGGGATAGATAATATATTTGTTATTGCTCAAATTTTATTGAAAATAATAAATCTCAGTGAGATGTGGGAGTCACTAGGATTTAAAATTTTCAACAAATTTCAGGTAATATAGAGTGTTAGGTACAAAAATTGTTTGAAATTTATTGAACAAAATAAATCTTAGTGAGTTGTGGGAGTCATAGAGATTTGTTATTTTCAATAAATTTCATCTATTAATAGTGTTAGAGAAAAAATATTGGATATTGCTCGAAAATTATTGAAAATAATAAATCTTAGTGAGATGCAGGAGATCACCGAGATTTGTAATTTTTAACGAATTTCAGCTATAAATACCGATAGACAAAATATTTGATATTACTTGAGTTTTATTGAAAATAATAAATCTCAGTGAGATGCGGGAGTCACTAGGATTTGTAAATTTCAACAAATTTTAGGTAATAAAGAGTGTTAGGTACAAAAATTATTTGAAATTTATTGAACATTATAAATCTTAGTGAGTTGTGGGAGTCACATAGATTTGTTATTTTCAATAAATTTCATCTATTAAATGCAGGAGATCACTGAGATTTGTAATTTTTAATAAATTACGGCTACAAATAGCGATAGATAAAATATTAGATATTGCTTGAATTTTAGTAAAAATAATATATATTAGTGAGATGTGGGAGTTCACGAGATTAGTAATTTTAAAAAAAATTTAGTTAATAAAGAGTGTTAGGCACAAAATTGTTTGAAATTTATTGAACATAATAAATTTTAGTGAGTTGAGAGAGTCACCAAGATGTGTAATTTTTAGAAAATTTGAGCCAATAATAGTGTTATACAAAAAGTATTACAGCTATAAATAGCGAGATTTGTAATTTTCAATGAATTTCAGCTATAAATATTGATAGGCAAAATATTTGATATTGCTTGAATTTTATTGAAAAAAGTAAATCTCTGTTAGATGTGGGAATATTTGAGATTTGGAATTTGCAATGAAGATAGTGTTAGACAAATTATTTGATATGGCTTGAATTTTATTGAAAATAATAAATCTTAGTGGGTTGTGGGAGCAACCAAGATTTATAATTTTTATAAAATTTGAGCCATTAATAGCGTTAGACAAAAAATATTAGAGATTGCTTTAAATTTAATGAAAATAATAAATCTTAGTGAGATGCGGAAGATCACCGAGATTTGTAATTTTTAATAAATTTCAGCTTCAAATATCGATAGACAAAATATTGGATATTGCTTGAATTTTAGTAAAAATAATATATATCAGTGAGATGTGGGAGTTCCCGAGATTAGTAATTTTAAACAAATTTTAGTTAATAAAGAGTGTTAGGGACAAAATTGTTTGAAATTTGTTGAACATAATAAATCTTAGTGAGTTCTGAGAGTCATTAAGATGTGTAATATATACATTTCAAAATGTACTAAAAAATATGAATACTTTGATTACCTTCAAGTTGTTGTTCAATTTTAACAAAATTTGACATATATGATCTAAGAGATATGAACTTTCAATCTAACGGTTGGATTTTCAAAATTCACATTTAATATAAAGTTATTAAGCGGTGTAACACTTAGTAAAAGTTATATCAGTGTCGTTTGAACCCTCCTCATTACAAATACTTAAATAATAGTATCAAACTTTCAATAATAAAAGCATCAAAATGTCATAAAAATAATTCAAATGAAAAATACATCAACTAAACATAATTTTAATGTCATAATAATTTAAAAAATTAAATACACAACTTAATATTAAAATCGTAAGATTTAAAAATATTAATTAGTGAAGTCCGCAGACTAGTCCGCGAGTTCGAGGATTAAATCTGCCAAGTCCGCTAACTTTACGGGCTGGGCTCAAAAATTAAACATAGTCATACGGATTTGAAAAAAACGGGTCCGTTAACCACGAAATCCACGGGCTTATGGACCGGTCCGCGGACCCGGGTCTATCTACCTACCCCTAGTGGTTGGGTGGTATCGCTTGTGTTGCAAGCATATGTGCGGGTAGTAGTGGACGAAATATTGTGTTAATCAACTAGAAACTATGGTGACCTTAGATTTGGTTGAGAAATTAATTTGTCAAAGGTATTAAGAGCCTATGGTTGATGGGGTTTCCAAAATCTATAGCTGTAGCGATTGAATTCAAAGAGGTTGTATGTTCAAAAGTGAGATTTTGGGAATTCTTGATTAGAGATTGAAATATTGGTGATTTCTTTGAATTTTGATGCTTGCATGTTAACCTTTTTTATGGTTTGGGTTGCATGTGGGTTTAGTTCAATTCTGAGTCTTTTGTGTTGAATATGTGTGTTATTTTGGTTTAGGATTGTAGTGGGAAGCTTGGATATGAGTTTGAGGTGGAAAGGAATGAGTTTGGAAGGGTTGAGGTATTTTCGTGGCCTTAGATGTTGATACACTATTGGTGTCTGGTGTAGGGGTTGTTTGCATTGCATTTTTGTTGTGCCCGTATGAGTTCCTTATTGACAGATTTAGATTTCATGGTCTTCTCAAAAGTTGTAGCCTTGGATGTTATCTTTCCAATGGGCATAGAGTCAGGTAAAACGGAGGTCTAGAACACTAGTTATTGCTGCTTTGGTGATCAGAGGTCTAGTTGTAAGTGCTGAATATTTTTGTTGTGGTTTTTTGAATTTTTAAGCTAAGAAGATGATCTTTTTATAATCTCATGTCTTCATAAGAGTTGTAGCTTATTCTCTTAGCTTTCTTTTGTGATAGGTTTGAGATAATTTGGATGAGTATAACTCTCTGTGTATCATTTTTCTTTGATAGTTGTTGAAGGGAGATGTATGCTGTCATAATGTTTGAGTTGTTAGGCAATGCAAGGATAAAAACTAATTTGGTTATGATGTTATGAGGTGTTGTCATGTGGATTGAAAGGTTGTTTAAGGTGGTATGATGCTATGTGGTAAAGTTGGTTAATGTACATGCTATATGGAGTGAATGGTGATTGATTCGAACATGCTTAGGGATGGTATATATGAATGTTTCAAGTAGGTATTCTAATATGATTTGATATGCGTGTATGTTGATACGAGGATAGATGACCTTATGGATTAATTAGGGGATGTTTGTGTGTTTAGTAAGATTGATCTTAAGGTATGATATCATTATATTGGAAGTTGAGAGTGAAGATGTATCAAAGACAGTTTTATGCTAAGTTAGTTAAATATGATTTTTGATTGTATCAAGTGAGTTTTCTAAGTCCTGTAATTTCTAGTAGAGGTATAACGTAGGTCTATCTAAGGTAGAAGTTGTGCTTAAATGGGAGATACCTAAGTCAATTAGTGAGGTCAGGAGTCAATTAAAAAATTATTTTTATATATATATAAACCAAAATTATAAATATTTATATGTAAAAATTTATATTATTTTACTTTTCTTTTATTTTTTTTAAATTGTTCATATTTATTTAAAAGAAAAAAAGAAGAAAAAAAATAGGAGCGGGGGGCGGGGGGCGGGGCAGGGAAACCCGAACCCTACCGGGGGCGGGGATGGTGACCCTGATTTTATCCCCGGCAGGTATTGGGGACGGGGGCAGTTTAATTTACGGGGGCGGGGGCGGGGAATGTAAAACCCGCCCCGCCCCGCCCCGTTGCCATGCCTACGTGCAACTCTTCAAGAGTGTTTGAAGCTTCTCATGCACCACCTTTGAAACCTAGAAAAAAGGACTCAAATGACCATTTTTTTTGTTTTTTTTTTAATATTTCCCTTTTTGTTATTCATTCAACATTCTTCTTCTTCTTTTCTAGTGAAATAGCACTAAACTTGTTCCTTCTTCGGCCACCACCCTCTATGACCATTCCCTTCCCTATTGCTTGGTAAAGATTTATTTTAGTGGCTATTAGGTACATTGTTTGAATCGTTGTATTCATTTTCCCTTCACTATTGTTAGGGTAGCACAATTATTATTAATGGCAATCATACATTATTATGAATTTTATATGTGGGTCAAAGACAATGTTCTCAAACATCCATCTATTATTAACAATTAGGTAGTCATGGATACTTTAAGGAGAAAGCCTGTGTTTACTCAAGATGGGATTGAGAGTGACATTGTGTGTGAGCCTTGTGTTGATAAAGAGCCTATGTGTATAGATTTTTAGTTAAAAAATCGAGGTGTTTACTTTTTGCTATGAAATGCTAATAACAAAATTTTGGCTCAGGGTGGCCCTCGATTGTCTATGAGAAAGGTGTACTTTGTGCATTCAATGTGGCATCAACGCAATTGCATGTTAATAGTTGGGACTTCATTCATGGGTTTGAGATTTTATGTAAAGATCTAGGTGTTATATTTATAGTAGATAATTTTTTTTACTTGTTTGAGTCTTGGGCCAATATATAAGAGAACTAGTTGGGTGTTTGTGAGTGGTGTGTCAAGTCGGGGCATGTTGTCTCTTTTCCAATCTTCATACAAGGAATTTAAAAGATCATTTTTGTTTGGATCCGATGTCTTGAGCATAATAGAAAATTGTTAGATGGTTTTCTCAATAATGGACCCAAGACTTAGTGACTTATAATGGCTTGAAATTTGTGGAACTATTGGAATCCAACTAAGAGGTTGTTCAAAAAATTGAGTAGTTAAATATCATTTTCAACACTATTTATTAGTTGAATATGTGTGTATGGGTAACAAGCTAGTGTATTTATAATTTTGGGTTTCTACTTTAAATGAATAAGGATTTGATGAATGCAACACCCTAATTTTTATAAAATTATATTAATATTACGTAGTATTTATTTTAATATTTTAATATGTTTATTAGAAGGATTTTTAATATTATTTAGCTTTATTTTTTATATAAAACATGTTATTTTTACTAAAAAAATAGAAGTATATTTTATATTATTTATCTATTTTATGTGACCTCTATTTTAATATAAAACGTGATTTTAGTTAATATTTGGATTATTTGCTATAAGACTATTTTTTTGAAAATATGTTTTTATTAAGAATTATATTTATGTTATTTTTTTTTAAAAGGATGAAATTATTTTAATTATTTTATGAGAAGGGAAGGAGGGACGTAGTGGTCTTTTGCTAAATAGTATTATTATTATTATTATTACTAGCAAAAAAAAGTCACTCCGTGCCTGTATTATATTAAAAGAAAAAAAATAAAAAAAGCATAAAAATGAAAAATTACTCATAAAAAAGGTAATTATTGAAAATTAAACAAAGGATAAAATGGTCCATGTAAAAATGGAAACTAAAAGTAGTTATTGAAAGTAGTATCCCCTTTATATATTAGTATAGATTATTATTATTGTGATTTATTCTTATTGTTTTTAAGAAAGGAGTTGTCAGGAGTTATTTTTATGCTTCTCACTTTCTCCTTCTTTTCTATGTGTGTGCTCTGAAGACTTAAGAGAAGTATGAGAAGGAGGTCACTGGAGAATCCTTTGTCTTCTACTCATCAAGGTAAGGGGGGGGAGTGAGAAATCTCACTCGGGGGTGTGGAAATAATTGTTGGGTAGCAAGATTGACCCTCAATCCCTTGCTTGATGTATGCCTATAGGAATAGACACTTTATGAAAGTTTTCTGTTTTGCTTTCTGATTGTTTTGTTGTGTTCTTTGTGTGATTCTGAGTGTGAATATTAGTTCGATTTCAAGAATAGATAAGTTTTGATATGAATTTGAGTGTTCTATGGGTTCTTACAGGAAATCCTATGAGAAACAGACAAATTTTTAATGTTTTCTGTTTTGCCTTCTGAGTTTTCTATTGTGTTCTCTAATGAGTGTACTGAGCATAAATGTATGTTTAATTTTGAGTTTGGATATGTTTTGATATGGATTAGAGTGCCTTATGGGTTCCTACGGGAAACCCTATGAGAAACATAAGAAATAGACAAATTTTGAATGTTTTCTATTTTGGCTTCTGAGTTTTCTGTTGTGTTCCTTGATGTTTACTGAGTGAGAATATGTGTTTAATTTCAAGAATAAACAAGTTTTGATATGAATTAAAGTGCTCTATGAATTCTTGTGGGAAATCCTATGAAGTGAAATTAGGGATACGATCTTTGGATGAATTTTGAGGCATTATATGTAAAATTGATGATGGATTCATGTTTTGAACAATTAAAATATTATATGTAAAATTGATGATGGATTCATGCGTGAAATCATGAAGTTGAATTTATGACCTTTATGCTTCGTATATTATGAATTGCGAATTGAATGGGTATGATGTTAGATAATTTCTTGGTATGGTTTATGTGCTATTTTGATGTATATGAATATGAGAAGTTCTTTGTATGAGACTATGTGAATATGACATGAAAATATGAAAAGTGAACATATGATCTGTGATATGATATTATGAGATAATATGACATGAGATATGATGAGACGTGATAAGTGAAATATTGAGTCAATGAAATAGTGAATGTGTGACATGCATCATGTGCATATATGACTCCAAGTGTGTCTCTTAGGCCGCATGCCAGTGATGTATTGAGCTATTCCAGGTGTACCTTGGGTCACCAGTGATGAAATGATCTATTCCAGGTGTACCGCTTAGGCCGCATGCTAGTGATGTATTGAGCTATTTCATGTGTACCTTGGGTCACCAGTGATGTATTGAGCTATTCCAGGTATGTCACTTAGGCCGCATGCCAGAGATGTATTGAGCTATCCTAGGTGTACCTTTGGTCACCAGTGATGTATTCTGAATGAATGTGCCCACAGGTATGTTGCTGTAGCAGCATACCAGTGATGAGAAATGTGCAACTTTCATATGGCGCCACATGCATGCATTTATGAGTTGAGTCCATGACATTATTGCATGATAAGTGAATGTATGTATTCTAATGTATCTATAACTTAACAGTTATGCTTGGTTATGTGTAACTTGTGTGGTATTTGTTATGATTGTGTGTGTATTGCCTAACATTTATTTCTACATCTGAACCAGAGTGAGATTAATGTTTTATTTTATCATCATTTCCGCATTGGACTACGATTTGCGAAATATGAATGTGAACTCTCTATCTATGTGTTTTGGAACCTTATTTCAATTAAGAAAGTTTTATTTACTCAAGAATGTAATTTATATTTATTGTGTATTATGTATGTGAGGTAGAGGGTGTCACAATGAATTTTCTATCCGTGCAAATGAAATGGAAATCACGTCAAATTGGGAATTGATGATGTTGTGGAAACAACAAGAAGCTTTCCAAAGTCATTGATGTTGATAAATTGATTGGTGGTGGAGTTCGTGGGGACATCTCCCAAATGAACAAGGGTAAGAAACTTGTTGTGACCCTTTTCAAAAGACATTGATAATCCAAGAAGATTATCAGTGTGGACAGCCTTGACCAGACTAGAGATCACCCAAAGATTATAGGTAGAAAAGAGGTGACTGAGGTGGAGGTGGATTTTGATGAGATATTAATGTATATCACGGAGAACTAGGATGTCGTCAGCCTCAAAACTGACAAGGGGGAGTTAAGTCATTTTGGGGCGAGAAATTCAACAATTTGACCCATATTCAAGGAACCAACCTACTCAAGGGTGATAAGGCTAACCTTGAGCTATTTTCCATTTCTAAGGGGATGAAGTCCTTGACTAACCTCTTATCATATTTGCTTATCATTAACAAGGACAAAATTCAATAAATGGTGAAGGAAATTAAGCATCAAGCAAAGAGAATTGCCACCCTCGAAGAAAACCTAAATAAGGGAAAAGTTGATTTGAAGTGGGTGACTTTTGAGAAAGATAAACTGATTGAGAGTCGATGTGGTTTTGATAATGAAAGGAAAGCGTGGGAAGAAGAAAAAACATGGTTGAAGAAATAGCTAGCTAATGGAAAACTTGCTAAAGAAGAGGATGTTGACCCCACTTAGGTGTTTAAGGTCAAGATTATGTCTTGTAGGCAAAGATTGAGAAGTTGGATGCAGTTCATCTAGCCATTAAAATGGACACGATGAACAAGGAATTTAACCCATTTAGAATTGTTTGAAATCTCCCAAGCATTTCATCAATGATCTCGTTCTCATTCATGGAGAACAACTCATATTGTCTCTAAAAAGTGGTAGCTCGTCTGACTTTAACATCCTTAATACCCTTATGAGTTACCCTGATGGTATCCCACATTTCTTTGGTCATAGAGTAGTTGTAGATCTTGTTGTAGTCAGTTCTAGATAAGGAGCACACTAAAATGTATTTGCCTTTTTTGTTGAGTTGTAGAATGTTGTAGTCCTCTCGAGTGTATTGGCTCTCAAGCTTAGTAACAACTACATCTCCTTGTGTGATGACCTCCAAAAGGTGGTATTGGATGGATTTAATGAATATTTTCATTTATCCTTCCAATATTGGTAGTCTTCATTAAGAACTATTGACCTTCTAAGTGAAGCTCCTTTTGGTAGGTATTGACCTTCACCACTTCTCACAATGGATCTTTTTTCCTTTAGCATGGTTAGATGCTCAACCCCATCAAAGGTTGAGCTCTGATACCAAATTATGGAGAAAAGATAAATAATAGAAGGGGTAGTTGAATAGTGTCAATCAAAAACTCACGCTTTTTCAAGTAATAAAGTAGTAATGCTAATAGTAAAGAGTGCTAGAGAAGAGGCAAATGAAACACATGATAATTTTTATATCAATTCATCTCAACTACCGAGACTACATCCAATTTTCAATGTAATTAGATTGAGTCTCACTATTTTAAACAAGATACAAGTATTCTTTCAAAAGGCCACTTTTGGCTCAAATGTAAGTGTTTTTTGGATTTCCTCTTCAAGCAATCTACCCAAGTATTCTTTTTCACACAAAGCCTCTCTAGGCTTCAACATCGAGTATTCTATTAAAGACAAGCCTCTCCAAGCTCAACCAAGTATCCTTTTACAATCAAGCTTCTCCAAGTTCAATCTTATAACAATAGCTATATCTGGGTAAAGTTTTATAGATGTTGGTTCATCTTATAGATAGGATGTGATGCAACTAATTAAGAACAAAAGTCTTTACAGAAAGAATGAATAAGTCATAATATTATACAGAATTTCTCTTCCTTTTTCAGATCTTGAAGTTTCTTGTATAGTAGCCTGGATGAAGGTAATCGTTGCAAAACCTTAGGAGTTCCTCACAAGCTTGCTTCGTTACAAGTTCCTTGAGATGAAAAGTGTTAGTTGATACATTAAATATTTGTATGAATTGCATTTCACCAAATTGTCACTTCTTATCTAATCAAGGAGGCTACTTATCAGCTTTAAGATACCAAACGAACTATATGTGGCCTATGTTAGTGGGGAGCAGGTTTTGCATCAACTTTTGTTGAATTCTTTTGTGATTTCAAGGGTTTACTTGTCTTTGTTTCTCATGTAAAGCATGGCTTCATTAACATTAACAAATTTGTAAGTTCTAATGAGCTTTCTTAGTTTAATTTGTTAAGAAATCAATTAGTCATGTAATAAGTAGTCATTATTCATTATAAATGATACATATTTAAGACTCTAGGCTATATGCTTTGTTTGATGACATATTGTTTGTCTAACAATTTGCATCTTATGTTTCATCTGATATGTATTTTGCAAAAATCATTTTCTCTAATAAAAATGTTATGTTTGTTATCATTAAAACTTGAAAAGCTTAAGGATCCAAGATCGTCTTTTGACTTAACATACTTCTAAAATAACATTTTTCCTCTAGTCCTAAGTTCACAACACAATTCAACAATAAGCATAATGTATATCCCCTATAACTTAACACAATTCAACACCATTCATATTTAAGGCTTTAGGCAATATGCTTTGTTTGATGACATATTGTTTGTCTAACAATTTGCATCTTATGCTTCATCTGGTATGTATTTTGAAAAAATTATTTTCTCTTATAAAAATGTTATGTTTATTATCATTAAAACTTGAAAGCTTAAGAATCCATCGTCTTTTGACTTAACATACTTTTAAAATAACATTTTTCCTCTAATCCTAAGTTCACAACACAATTCAACAACAAGCATCATGTATATCCCCTATAACTTAACACAATTCAACACCATTCATATTTAAGACTTTAGGCAATATGTTTTGTTTGATGACATATTGTTTGTCTAACAATTTGCATCTTATGCTTCATCTGGTATGTATTTTGCAAAAATCATTTTCTCTTATAAAAATGTTATGTTTATTATCATTAAAACTTGAAAGCTTAAGAATCCATCGTCTTTTGACTTAACATACTTTTAAAATAACATTTTTCCTCTAGTCATAAGTTCACAACACAATTCAACAACAAGCATCATGTATATCCCCTATAACTTAACACAATTCAACACCATTCATATTTAAGACTTTAGGCAATATGCTTTGTTTGATGACATATTGTTTGTCTAACAATTTGCATCTTATGGTTCATCGGATATGTATTTTGCAAAAATCATTTTCTCTTATAAAAATGTTGTGTTTGTTATCATTAAAACTTGAAAGCTTAAGGATTTAAGATCGTCTTTTGACTTAACATACTTTTAAAATAACATTTTTCCTCTAGTCCTAAGTTCACAACACAATTCAACAACAAGCATCATGTATATCCACTATAACTTAACATAACAACACCATTCATGTATATAACATACAACTCAACACAATAACATGTTTTCAACATTAAAACAACTCATATCATTCATATATCAAAGCTTATAAATCATAATTCCCATTCGGCACAATCATGCCCGATATTATCAAACCCGCACCTAACATCAAACAAGATAGATCACCTCTAAAGTAGACACGCTCGACATCACTCATCCCGCATATGAAAAAATGAGACAAAGAGCCTCTAGCTTACTCACGCCCAACTCCAATCCCATTGCACCTAACAAAAACTAGGCAAACAATCTTTGAGTAATTCATGCCTGATGCCACTCATCTCGTGCCCAATGTCAATGAGGTAGAGAGCCTTCGAATTACTCATGCCCAACGTCATTCATTCCATGCTCAACGTCAATGAGGCAGAGAGCCTCTAACTCACTTGACAAAAATGAGGTAAAGAGCCTCTAGCTCGCTCATGCTTGGTGCAATGATGTTGCACCCGATATGATGACAATTTCTACACTTGGCAGAATTACAATTCGGGTTCAAAAATAACAAAATCCTTTTCCAATCCAACATGCAACTCTCAATTCAACACATATACAATATTAAAAAGAAAACTCTAATATTATCAACTCATTTCCAAACAACCAAAAACCTAAGAAACAAGGTTCTTCACTTCTCAATTAAGCAACATAGCCACAAATGGACAAGTCCAGGCAATAAACAACAAATGCAACACAACAAGATCAATATACAAGCTTCCTTTATCAAATCCCTAAGAAAAAGAAGGAAGAGAAGAATGATAAGCAAAGAATGCAACATCCCAAGTTATTGCCATAGGACAACCACAAACCTCTAATTCTTAGCTCCCCAAACTTTGAATCATGACTCAACTCCTACAATATGAAGTTTGGGGAAGGATAAGAGTGATTCTATGAAGTCAAAAGGAAGAACAGTCTTCTTTTGCTCTAAAGCCCATCTTTCTCTAGAATTCTTAAGAAATGAACTTATGAAGTTCAACATTTAAGAAAACCTTATATATTTTTTTCTAAACTTGATCAATTTTGACCTCAACACAAAACAACTTCCAAACAACTAAACTCATAAGAATTTCTTAACCTAAGAGTTTCAAAATATTAAAACAACATATTAGCATAAATCATTTACTTAATAAAATTAAATAAACAATAATACAAATCCCATTGTTACACTATTAAATGTAATATTATTAGAGTTTAATTTAAATATTAATAAAGAATGTTTTATATTGTAAACTAATAAGTATTTATAAGATAAAACAATAAGATATGTTAGATAAAATCAAGAGAGGTAAAATGTAATAGTGAAACTTTATTATCATTGTTGCATACGAAAGAATACAAGGAGTACTGAATATATAGGGAACCCTTCCTAAATATTGTAGTGAGAGAAAAGAGAGAAAACAGTTGTAAAAGCAACCAGCGGAGAGAGAAAAACAAGAGAGGTGGCTGGACAGCTGTCCACTAAAAGATTCTGAAGATATCCTAAAGATATCATAGAATGCAAAAAGCAAAAAGGACTAACAAACAAATATTCCCTTTTTGTTGTAACCCATATACACTAACAACCCCCCTCAAACTCAAGGTGAAGTTTTGACAAAAAAACTTTGCACTTTGAGTTTGTCCCTAAGAACTTCAAACCGTGCAGCAAACAAAGGCTTAGTAAGAAGATCAGCCCATTGATCTAGAGCTGGTATGTGATAAACCAGAAGTTGGTTGGATAGGACTTTGTCACGAACAAAGAACACATCAATCTCCATGTGCTTTGTTTTGCTGTGGAAAATAGGATTTTGAGCAATGGCCACTGCGCTTTGATTGTCACAGAGCAAAGTAGGTGTAGAAAAGGGAACCTTAAGTTCCTGCAGAAGGGCTTGAATCCAAGTTAATTCAGCAGAGGCTTGGGCTATACTGTGATATTCAGCTTCTGTGCTGGACCGAGCAATAACACGTTGTTTCCTGGACCACCAAGATATCAAATTGGGTCCAAAAAAGATAGCAGAACCAGAAGTGGACCTCCTGTCATCAATATCAGAGGCCCAATCAACATCACAAAAGGCAGTGAGGGAGATGGGGCCATCTACAGCAACAGGTTTCATATGAAGACCATAAGAGAGTGTGCCTTTTAAATACTTGAGAATTCGTTTGATAGCCACCCAGTGAGAGTCAAGAGGAGTAGCCATAAATTGAAAAACTTTGTTAACAGCAAAATTGATTTCAGGTCTTGTAAGTGTAGCATACTATAAGCCACCAATAACAGATCGAAAAAGAGTGGGATCATGAAAGAAGTCATTCCCAGACCTGGACAATTTGCAGTTAGAGAACATATGAGAAAGAGCACCATGAGCTTTAGCCAAATTAGTTTTAAAAAGAAGGTCTCGAATGTACTTGCTTTGAGTCAGAACCAGAGACTTGTTAGGCAAGTGTTTAACCTCAATACCTAGAAAGTAATCCAAGCTTCCCAATTGCTTTAAAGAGAAAATTGAGTCAAGTTGGTTGGTGATTTGCTGAATGAGCAAAGAAGAGTTGCCAGTGATAATGATGTCATCCACATAAACTAGAATAAAAATGGTATGAGTTTGATGTTGGTACCGAAACAGAGATGGATCACACTTGCTAGCTTGAAAACCAAACCGAGTTAGAGTCAATTTTAATTTTTCAAACCACTGACGAGGAGCTTGTTTCAAGCCATAGGGAGCCTTGTTTAGCTTGCAAACCAGACTCTTATCCCCAGCTTCAAATCCAGGAGGTTGCACCATGTAAATAGTTTCTTCCAAAGTGCCATTCAGAAAGGCATTATTTACATCAAGCTAAAATAGATGCCAAGTATTGGTGAGAGCAAGAGTGAGAATAATGCGAATAGTTATAGGTTTAATAAAAGGGGAAAAAGTCTCATGAAAATCAAAACCATGCACTTGATGAAAACCCTTTGCAACCAGCCGAACTTTGAGCTTATCTATAGAGCCATTAACATTTTCCTTGACTCTGAAAACCCATTTACAGCCAACTACTTTGCGATTAGATGGCAGAGAAACTAAATCCCAAGTATGGTTGAGCATTAAGGCATTGTACTCTTGTTGCATAGCAGAGAACCAGTTAGGATTAGCAAGAGCTTGCTTAACAATTTTAGGTTCACTGAGCTAAGAACAGGGATGGATGTATCCGATGATTATGAAAGCCAGATTTAGACCTGGTTTGCATAGGATGGTTATTAATGGTTCTTGGTATACTGGTAGTGGCAGTGGAAGAGGTAGGAGAAGAGACATTTTGTGAGGAAGACTCTGTAGGAATGATTAATACACTTGATTCACCAATTTGAGAAGGCAAAGGAGGCTGCTTGGAGAGAACAATTGAAGTGGTGCAAGGAGGAGACAAATCTAGATTGAGATTGAAGTATTGACATGGAGAGACATTTTGTGTAAGGCTTGGCTGAAACAAATCTGTGTAAGGAAACCTATGTTCATTAAAGATTATCCTTTGAAATGTAAATTCGGCCAGAAGAAGAGAGAAATTTATACCCTTTGTGAGAGTTTGAGTATCCCAGAAAAACACACTCCTGGGATCTGAAATTAAGTTTATGACTGGCATATGGTCTTAAGAAAGGAAAACAAACACAACCAAAGGTTCTTAAGAATTTATAATCTGGTGATTTGTTGAATAAAGTAGTGAATGGAACATTAAAGTTTAATGCATCAGAGGGCAATCTATTGATAAGATAAACATCAGTGGTAAAAGAAAAATCCCAAAATTTTAGAGGTAAGGAGGCATGATGAAGAAGGGTGAGGCCAATTTCAACAACATGTCTATGTTTCCTTTCAACCACACCATTTTGATGATGTGTGTGGGGACAAATCACTCTATGTTTGATTCCATTTGTGGCAAGAAACGAAGTAAAGGCGCGGTATTCCCCTCCCCAATCAGATTGAACACTTTTAATTTTGGTGTTGAATTGTAGTTCAACCATAGCCTTAAATTGTTGAAAAATAGATAGAGTTTCAACCTTTGATTTTAAGGGATATATCCAGGTGTATTTAGAGAATGCATCAATAAAGGCAACATAGTAAAGATAACCAGAAAAAGATGTAATGTGAGATGGTCCCCATAAATTAGTGAAAATTAAATCCAAGGGGGCAGAATATATAGTTTGAGACGCAGAAGAAGGTAGTCTACGAGACTTTCCAACACAGCAAGATGAACAAAATTTAGTAACTTGTGTATTTGATGAGAGAAGGTTACATTGTGTATGAACAAGCTTAAGAACATGAGAATTAGGATGACCAAGTCTAGTATGCCACATAGTGGAAGAACTAGATACATCAGAATTTTTATTGAAATTGAAATTATCTAAAACTGCAGAAGTTGAGACAGCAAACTGAGAGGGTATTTGAGCCAAAGAAGAGACCAATGCTGAGGGACTTTGGAGCTTTAGATTTGGAAAAGAATAAAGCCCATCAGCACCAACAATATCTTGAAGAAGAACCTCATTGGTTTCTTGAGATTTGACAAGACAATGATTAGCATGAAACTCAAAGAAAACACAATTGTCTTTAGCAAACTTACTGACACTCAACATATTTTTGGTGATAAGAGGAACATGGAGAAGATTATTCAGGTGAAACTTAAATTGAGAGTTGATAGGAGAAACAAAAATGGAAGAACCAGAACCATTAATTTGTAAACCTTGACCATTTCCTATGAAAATTTGGTCTGGACCATCAAAATGCTCAAGCTGATGAATGTTCTGAGGCTCACCTGTAACATGAAATGAAGAACCAGAATCAGGAATCCATGAAGAGTTAACACTTGGTTGAGAAGTATTAGCAACCATAGCACTTGGTGTGACATTAACATGAGCCTCCTAGCTGGGCTGTTTCTGATTAGGATTCACCCAAGTGTTGGAGCCTTTAAGATTTGAAGAAGAAGTGACCTGCACAGGCTGCAGTGTGGTAGGATCATATAGAACAAGGGATTCTGCAGGTTGATAATTAATATCTGCTCTATAGAAACAAACATTGGCAGTATGGCCATACTTGAAGCAAATCTGGCACTGGAAATTGGCAAATCGACCACCACGGCCTCAGCCCGAACCTCGACCATGACGACGCCCACTATGACCACCACTAACACTGCCACGAGAATAACCCTGAGTGTAATTAATTGAAGGAGAAAAAAAGGATTGCTTACGAAACTGGTTAGCTCTTAACTCATGAGCAAGAAGAAGAGCTTCCACTTTAGCAATAGGAGGAGTGGCAAACTTGCTTTCAATAACAGAGACCACAGGTGCATACTCCTGAGGCAGACCTTCAAGAACAGCATCAACATATTCTTCAAGAGTCACAGGACTCCCAATGCCAGCAAGCTCATCAGCAATATTTTTTATTTGAGTTAGAAAATCACGCATAGACTGATCATCAAGAGTGGTGGAACGCAGGTCAGTGCGGAGCTGTCGAGCTCGAGCTTTAGTTTGAGTATGAAAATACTCGTGAACCTTGTCCCACACTTGATTAGAGTGAATGGAGCCAATGACACGTGAAGAATAGACTTCAAGAGCGTCGATTGCAGCCATGTGAGAAGAATTTGATCCTGGACCTCCCAGGTTTCATATGCTGGATTAACAATATCAGAATCACGATCAACATCGGTCACATACGGGGTTGAAATTTGCAGATTAACCACAAACCGTTGAAGTTTGTGGGATTTGATGACTGGTTCGATCTGTTGCCTCCAGTGAAGATAATTTGAATCATCAAGTTTTTCAGCTATGGAGTTGGAGAAAAATTGTGGAAAGGGAGAGGGATTATTTGATGTTTCCATAGAAGAGATGAGGAAGAAAAATTAAGATCCGGGTACAGGATCAAAAGGCTCTTGATACCATGTTAGATAAAATCAAGAGAGGTAAAATGTAATAGTGAAGCTTTATTATCATTGTTGCATACGAAAGAATACAAGGAGTACTAAATGTATAGGGAACCCTTCCTAAATATTGTAGTGAGAGAAAAGAGAGAAAATGGTTGTAAAAGCAACCAGTTGAGAGAGAAAAACAAGAGAGGTGGCTGGATAGCTGTCCACTAAAAGATTCTGAAGATATCCTAAAGATATCATAGAATACAAAAGGCAAAAAGGACTAACAAACAAATATTCCCTTTTTGTTGTAACTCATATACACTAACAAGATAAGACAAATTAAATTTATTATGTAAATCTAAATTATCTAAAAAAAATTACTAAATTAAAATTAGGTTATTCTATCAAGTTTAAACAAGATTGTCTTCAGTAAAATAAACAAAAAGAAATAAATCATTTATAAGTTAATTTATTAAAATTTTATTATTTAGTTTTTTTTTTATTTTAACTTATACATAAATTAATTTTAATATATAAAAATAATTTCATGTGTTTTTATACTTTTTCTTCTTAAACCTTTTTATTAAAAAAACTTATCTAATAATATATAATTAAAAATAACCCAAAAGCAATTATTGTAAAAAAAAAAAATAATTTTGTTATATAAAAAATTTATGATTGCATAATTAACTGTAAAAGAAATAAAGTAAATAGATGATACAATTATTATATAAAATAATTTTATACTATTATCTAATTACAAATAACTATTTATAACAAACTATTAATTTTTATAATAAATAAATAAATAATCATTTAAATAATTGTATACATTAGTTTATAGAATATGAATATGATCATAAAAGAAAGAATAATCATATTCTCGGTACATCCTTAATAAATTTATTATGTTAATAATCAATTACCAATATATACGGAATAAAATAAATTTGTTACGATACACGTTATTTCAATCATATGGCTTCTACCATATTACAAAAATAATTATCTACAAGCACGGTTTCTTTTATCCACTCACAAGTGAACGAAGGTTGCGCTAATTAATACTAGGAAAAATTAAGACTAAAATCCTAATTTATTCTTTTATAACATTTAAAAATTTTAATTTAATCTTATTTTAATTTAGTTTTAATTTATTTTAAAATTTTTAATATTAAATTTTCGTCCAAATTTTATAAACAACATTAAAAGTTCAAGAAAATCAAGTAAGTTTTAAGCAATTTCAAAAAATTACCACAAAAAAATAATATTTTCCCACACCCATATAATTGATCAATACACCTTTAGTGACAATAGATTTAGGGTGTCACACTTTCGTAACAAAAAAAATCACATCAATTTTCTTTATAATAATAATAATTATCATTTCGATTTAACTAAGCTTCGGCATCACAATAACAGTTTTGGAGAATGGAGAAGAAAAAGGTAGCAGTTCCCCTCGTGTGCCCGTCGTTGATCTCTTCTATAGTCCTGTTACACCCGATGCCCGATGGCTTTTTCCTCATCAGTGCAAGCAAGGGTACGCTCTCGCCACCACTTTTACTTTTTATGGATATGAAATTATTTTCGATTTCTGAATATCAGGTTCCTTACTTTCACTTTTAGCTCTCCAATTAAGGAATAAACCGTTTTAGGTTATTGTTGCCGCCGTGAGACGCAATTAAATAATGACACTCCATTTTGACGTGCGATTATAATGGAAAATTTCATGGGTTTGAAGGGCACAAAGGGGCTGTGTGGAGTTGTTGCTTGGATATGGTAGTTGGGAATCACATGAGGCACTCAGATCTGAAGGTATCACTCCCTTGCTGTAATTAGTTCATTACTTTACTGATATCTTATGTAAGAATGAATTGAATGGGTCACTGTTCCATGAAAATGACTTTTCAAACTTTTCTACAGGACACAACAGCTAGACCAGCTATACAGGTATATGCCTGCTTCTCTAGTGCATTTGTGCTTGTGCTTCTATTTTGATATTATTGCTTAGGTATAAAATAGGATCATGTATTTTAAGATAAATTTATAAAAATTGATCCAATGAACTGAGACAAGGTCAAATTGTCTAAAAGGTGTCAGAGAGTTCATTCCAAAGAAACACAACTGAGCAATCAAAAAAAAAGCAATTTTGTGGCTGTTTAAAACAGTAAAAATGTTAAATTAAAAAAAAAATTGTAATATTTTTTTGCACCTCTTAATCTTAAGTGGTTCCCAGGTCGCGAAAATCACAGCCATGATTTAGAATCACGGGTGTATTCCTCTCGAACCTTTAACACAATTTATGAAATCTGAACATAAGTTTTATATTAAAATTTTTAAAATAAATTAAAATTAAATTAAATTTTTTTAATATTATAAGGAACTAAATTAAAATTTTAGAAAAAAATTAATTCCTCTAAACATACCAACACAGTAATGTCAGTCTCGTTGAATAAATGTGAAAATGATTGAAAGATACAGTTATAGTATTAAAAAAAATATTAAATGTTGAAATTGGAAAAATTGTTTGTGACTAAGGAAAAGAATAGACCAAGTATTAAATAGAAAATTTATGATTTGATCTCTTTAAAATTTAATATGATCTCACATCTTTAATAAAAAAAATTAAGTTTAAATTTAAAAAAAATTATTTATTTAAAAAAAAACTAGGTTTAAACTTATAAAAAATCATGTTATGTCTTATAGCTCAATTTATTTATTTATATAATATAATAAAAATTAATATAAATATTTTATTAATAATATAAATAAAAAAATAATTATATTAATATTAAACTAATTGTATTGAATAATTGTGTCATTTTTTAAATTACTAAATTTTATGATAATTAAATTTGAATGAATATTATCATAGTTATTTTAATTTTTTTTTAAAATAAGAGTTTATTATTGAAAGTATGTCAAATGAGATGATTGAAATAATTAAAAAAAAATCTTTTTTAATAAGATTAACCTCTTTTATTATAACATACATAGATGTACATGAGTTGTCCCTTTAACAAAATAATAATTTCATTTATTCTCTCTTTACTCAATACCTTGAGACCTCATGTACAATATGTATTTTTAAATTTGTAAATTATTATCATAATTATTTTAGTTTGTTAAAATATGAGTCAATTATTTAGAATATTTCAAATAAGATATAGGAAATATTTTAAATATCTTTTATACGATTATTCCTTTTTTATTATAGATTTAGAGGCTTAATGTATGTGCATAAATGTAAACCAAACATATGTGACTGCTGAGTGACTGCAGATCAATTGTCTCTCTAATGGAAAATGATTCTAAACTTGTAGTGTATTTAAAAATAAATTTGTTGACTTTTTAAAAATTAAGTTTATTGACCTAGTTAACATTATTAATATAAAATAGGTTTTAAAATAGGGTAATAAGTCAAACAAGATTTTAAAAAGGTCAAGACAGACCTATAAAAAAAGGCTCATGATATATACATTTTTTTAACAAGTACACCTTCTTTATTTTTTTAAAAAAAATTCCTAAAATACCCATTATTTTTTATTCCTTAATTTTTTAATTTTATACCTTTAACTTCCAATTTACTTTTTTCTTTTTCACACACCTTCTTCCTTCTCTTTTTCAGTTTTCATATGTATCTTTTTTGTCTTTCTCCAATTTTCCACCTATTTCAATAGGTAGTTTTATTTTGCGAAATTTTTACATTACTCTCCTCTCCCCTCATCTCTTTCACTTTTTCGCATGCACCTAGACCGTAGAATTGATACGCGATAACATTGTAGGTACGTGCGGCTTCCTCGACAATTTCTGCCGAACTAGATGCACATTTTTTCTTCAACCCTTCCTCTCCTTTTCCACCTCCAAAAACCTTAATATTAAATTTAGTATTTTCAAAAAAATATTTTAGAACATTAATTTCACTATTCTGAAATATTTTTTGGAATAATAAATTTAGTGTTTCAAAAAGTACTTCCGAAAGTATGTAAAATATCACGCTTTAAATTTTGATTTGAAGCTCTTCAATATTAAATCTCTACACAATATCTCAACTATCTCCAAGGAAAGATCTTAGAATGCTCTTGTGGAATCAAAAGAGGAAGGAAATCTTTTTGGTTGTAGAGCTCCTCTATAACTTCTCTTTAATTTTCTTAATAATTGAACTTATGAAGTCCACTTCTTAAGAAAGAGTTTATATATCTTCTTTTAATTGATTAACCTTGAGCTTTGCTCAAAATAATTCTTAAACAACAAAACTTATTAGGATTCCTAATCTTAGAGTTTCACAACAATTAATCAACTAATTACAACAACATTTAAATTAATAAAAATATCAAGTATTAACAAAATTGTACAATTTTACATTATGCGGCACGATAACAACTAGATGGTCCCACTTGTCAACCTACATCAATGAATAGTACATGACACATCATCAAAACTAAAATGACAATGAAATATGTGCCAAAATAAGATTGGAAGGACTATCCAAATGATTAATGTCATTTTGGTCCTAACATATACAACTTATTGTCATTTTAGTCACTAAATAATTTTGAGAATCTATAAGGGGTGAAAGTTGAACTTAGATTTCTTAGATAGTTAAAACAACTTTAAACACTAAATCACTATGATCATTTAATTAATAACTTACAAATTTTATTTGTATATGATATATGATGTCTTGAATATAAATTTAATTCAAATTTCATTGAACTTTGACCCCTTTATATATGTTAACTTGCATTTAGAAAATCATCTTGAACTCATAAAATAATCGAGTTATAAAGGGTGATAGTATTCTCACTATTTTATTGGTTTTTTTTTTATAAAGGAGTATTACTATTTTTCTTCAGATCAGTTTCTTATAGAGATAAAGTGCTGCCTCCAGTCATGACTTCATGTCAAGGGAAATGGATCATCTGACTTTATGGAGGGAAAGTTATGGTAACTTAATGCATTTAAACCGCTGGATTTGTAATAATAGATTAGATTGTGACACGTGTACATTTAAGTCAAAATATATATTGCACTTGTGTCACAATCTGATTTATTTTTATAAATCTAACTGTTTAAATGCATTAAATTACCGTAACTTTCATGTTTCAAAGTTAGAGAATCTGAATCCTCAGGTCAAGAACGAGATCAAACCTCAATCTTTGATTAAGGAGCACAAGTGTCAAACCTTTTAAGGTAACAACTTTTAATTTTCACTTTAGTTTATTACAACAATAATCTTCATATTTATAAAAGTCAAATGATTATTTTTGTTGTGTTATCTTTCAGCCTTTATAAATAAAATTAACAAGTAAATTACACAGGTTTTATTGACTTAAAATTTTATTTAAATATTATAATATTTTTCTATATTATATTATTAAAAATTTAAACTAAATTATATTATAGTAATAATTAATTTATTTGATTATATATAATTTTTTTAAAAAAAAAATCTAACTCAACATTGATTTAATTATGATTTGATCAATAAATTATAAATTAATAATTCGTTAACTAATGCAAAATGTTTTATATAAAAGGGTTAAGTAGTTCAATACATTTTGAATAAATTTCATGTACCAAGATATCATGTATAAATAATTTTGTAATTTATTTACTAACCCCTGCTTGATAGACGCAAATTAGAGGGAAGAGAATGAGAAAAGTATGGAATTCTATGAAATGTTATTAAACAATTCCTACTTGGTAAAGATGATTTGAAGGGATTTGTGTGAAATTTTGGTGAGACCTACAGGAAAAAAAATTCATGCGAAGATGATTGGATTTGCATAAATTTTATTATTTAAAATATTATATTCGTTCATCAATGTATTATATATACTAAACATATAACACATGATAGTCAAAGATGGTATATATATGCACATAAATTTTTAGATATAAAATTTAAAATTTAATAACAAATTACAAAATAATAATTGTTACATTTATTTAATAGAAAATTGTTAAAATAATTTATTTTATAAAAATTTAACTATTTAAAATATAATTTTAAAACTATAAATTTCACTCAATTTTCATATAATTTAATTTTACTAGTCAACTACAAATTTCACTTTATTTCACTATATTTTCTACCTAATTTCCACTCTAACAAGCATAACATAAAGGACACATGGTGATTTAGTGGTTAAAGTTGTTTTAACTACTTAAGAGATTTAAGTCCAAATCTATATGCTTACAAATGTTCAAAATTATTTAAGGATTAAAATGACAATAAGTGATATTATTTAGGGATTAAAATAAAAATAAATTATATATTAAGAACTAAGGAAGATGTATTAGATTAGAATTTTAAATGACTTTTTTAGTTGAAAAAAAAGTCTTGTGAATTTTAAAAAATTTATAGAATTTTCATGACTTTTAAGGCTTTATAGAATTTTACAAATTTTTAAATCAAGATTTTAGTGAATTATACAAAACTTTTAAGTCAGAATTTTAATGAATTCTGTGAGACTTTGTAGACTTTACAAAACTTTAAATTAGGATTTTAGTAAATTATACAAAACTTTTAAGTCATGATTTTAATGGATTCTGTGAAACTTTGTAAACTTTACAAAATTTCGTGAATTTTTTTATATACGATAAAAGTTCAAGATTTATTTTCATACATTCAAATTTAAAGAGAATCAAAGATAAAAATAATAAAAAAATAATATCCGGATAAATAATAATAATAATAATAATAATTTTCCGTAATATCATGTTTTCCTAAATATTATTCACCCACAAAAGGTTTAATTGCTATATATATATAGGATATACATTATTATTTCTATATTTTAGATATTTAAACATTCATTTATTCAATTGAAAAATATTATATGGTATAGACAAATATCTCAAACTCAATAATTAAAGTTGTTAGTTAACTGTGGTAAAGACCTTTAAATCTAAATTGATTACAAAGTCTTAAAGATTTACAGTTAATTGTGGAGATCATGATATTAATTTCAGCTTTCAACTTTCTATTTTCTTGACGCGTGTTATAAAAAAATTATTACTTAAAAGTTGAATATCAATATTATTTTTTGAATATCAATGAATTATTTTTAAGTTGTAAAAAATTTCAAATGAATACTAATAAATTTTAGTAGACTCTTTAAAAAATCTTTAAAATTCAGATCGAATATCATTGGATTAGTTTTAAGTGACTTAAACACAACAAATTTTTTTACTTAAATTTTTTTTTTAAAATTCTATAAAATTCCAAACTAATACACCCGTAAATGTGATATTATTTGAATAATCCTTTAGTATTTATTACTTTGGCTAAAGCTTCACTACCATTTGGGTCCTAAAGACATGTTATGTATTGTTGATTTATGTATTCAAAAGTTAATTTCCAGTGTTAACGTTTGAATGAAGACATATAATTAAAAAATGAGTAAAATAAAGTTTGAAAATTAATATATAATTTTTATATGTTAGATACTATTATAGCAGTGGTGTACAAAGTGGAGTATGAGAATATTAGTATTATAATGTATAAATAATAAATATTATTTGGTGGAAAGAAGAAGATCTGAATTTAAAAATAAAAAATAAAAATGAAAGGACAAGAAGAGAGGACCCTACAAAATCCTCACATGCTAAGCGCCAAAAACAAACATCCTTCTCCATCCGCTGACTTCTTCAACCGCTTCCCAATCCCCTGCCTCGCGGACCACACCCCACCACGCACCGCACCCAATCACCCTCCACCGTCCTCTCCACCAAACATCAGGCATCCACGTGTCGCCGCGTGATTCGTTGAAAGCGTGGTCCGCGCAGCAGAGAAGACGCTGACATGGGCTATAAAACACAGGCCCCACATTTGACCACGATCCACGTGACTTTGACCCTCTGATCCGTTCGAAGCGCTTCGCCTCTTCCAAACCCAAACCCAACCCTCAATCTCATTGGATTAATTCATTTTCGTTTTCAGCTTTTTCTTCTTAATCTCTTTCTCTCTCTGCAAACCAAACCCTAGGAAGAAGAAAGAACCATGCGTTCCTAGATCGTGATCTGGTGCGGGCGCCAATACCGTAGGATTGCAATGGCGAACGAATTGTTTCAGAATTGATTGCGGGAATTGCTATTATGTCTGAACTGGTGGCCCGTACGGGTCGGCATCAACAGCGATACGAGAACGGTTTTCGTCTTGTTGCAGGGTAAAACGACGCCGTTTCACATTCTATATCCTCATTTGCATCTTCTTCTTTAGTACTTCTTTTCTTTTTCATTCTAATAATTGATACTCATAAAAAAAATCATTTATGTCGCTTTCGTACGGAGCGCGTAATTTTTTATTTTTTATATTGGGTTGAAGAATTGTGATGGTGACTGGCTGATGATGATGTTTAGGTTTTGGTTGAGATGCCTTTTTGTTGATGCATGTGGCTATCACGGTGTTTTTTTGGGATTATGAAGTTTTTTTTTATATATATATTTTTATTATAGGGAACATCGTGTGATTAGTTAATCATGATAAAGGTTATAAATTGCAGCCACAATTTTGTTGCAATTTTTTATGTTGTTGTGCACACGGACTGTTTCTTAGAACCCTGATCTCGAATGATCAACCGTGTAAGATAGATTACGAAAGGTTAGATTTTAATATAAATATAAATATTATTATATTATAACAAATTTATAAATTAACATTGTGATTATTTATTATAGATAGATGTTCTAAATGTTGTTTATAGAGAGTGTTGGTTTTGGAACAGGGGATGCTAGAATAATTGAAAAAAATGGAGAAGTTTATTTCGGTGCATTGACTTTCTGTGCCTTGCATATACGCCAAAAAGTGTTAGGTGATTGTGTTAACTTGACTTTAGAGATACATTCCAATTTTTTTTGAGTTTGATACGATCACACTTTGGTCCCGTGTGGTTGTGTTTTGTACACATAGCATATGCCTTTTTTTGACTAAGTCTTGGGAAGTTAGGTTGAATATAGGGATATGCAGATATCATGAGTCTTTTATTTACTAAACTAGCATGATAGTGATCACATGAATCCTGGAAATTTCAGTAAGATGCAACACCAATGGACTTTTGGTAAAGAATTAGGGTTTATAATTTTTGTCACCATTTTGTCATTTTAATCTCAGTAGTGCTGCCAAATTATTTTGTTGGCTTAATTTTAAATTTTTATCCTGTTGCTTCTGAAGGAGTCTTGGCAGCTTTAAAACTGCTTCTTTTTTGTCATCCTGCAAATTAACACTTGACTAGTTCAAGTGCATTAAGGCTTTTACTATAGAAATTTGTGTTCAGATTGAATAGTATAGGACCTGAAATTTATTACTCATTTTTATGAATGTGAATGATTTGGAGTTACCTAACCAACTAGTGCAAATGGAATTTTTTGGTTTCACTTTTCTTTGTTTTTCTGATTAAATTTAAGTTCATTAGTTTGTTATTTGTTTATATGGATGCAGATTTATTATATTGATAGTTATAGTTATATAAGAAAATGGATGAAATGACTTAATCGTTTCCTCCCCCACAGAAGTAATTGTCATATCTATTTTTTATGCAATCTCATATGAACTAACAATATGTATTTGGAATATGCAATTGTAATGGAAAAAAATTTGAAAGATGTATGTTGACTGAACTTTAGCCTTTTTAATTGAGCCACTTTTATTACAACCAATGATTTTCACGCTTTCAGCTAGGCATTGTGGTTTTTATTTAATATAGTTGTTTTGGTTATGTATACTCAAAGATCTGATCTGGAGATTCTTATTGGGTTGCAGGTGTGTTCCATTTAGGTATAAAAATTCTAATGGTTGTGGAGACTCTAGTTCTAATAAGATTGTTGAAGTGCTTATGATTAATTCACCAAGTGGACCAGGTCTTTTGTTTCCAAAGGTATATTTTTCTGATGAAGTGAAATTAGGTTGTGTCTGAAACTTGAGCTATTTTCTGGAATTGACTGCTTTAGGTGACAAAGGATTTCGGGACTCTAGATTCTACAAATTTTTTCATTATGGTCTATGTATGGCTCTAGGATTTTTGGTTTGAACGGATTTGTTTATAGGAAGTATTTTGTAACATATATTAAAAAACCATAATTTAAATTGAAGACATGAGTTCAATGTTATTATATGTATGATGATTTATGCAGATGATATAATCCACTTACGGTTCAACATCCAAGTAAGCATATATATATTTCTCAATGATCTTTGGTTTGAATGGCTTTGTTTTTAGGAAGTATTTTCTAACATGTATTAAATAACCATAATTTGAATTTAAGACACGAGTTCAATGTTATATTATATGTATTATTTATGCAGATGATATAGTCCACCCACAGTTCAACATCCAATTAAGCTTGCTTTATGCTAAATATATATGAGTATTGGGTATTTTTAGTTTTAGAACCTAGTTGGCTAGTTTTTGTTCCAATCATGTCTTTGTTCATTGTTTTATTAAAATAGTTTAAATCAAATTTTCTTTGTTTTGGAGAGATGATAAAACAGGTACCGTTTATTGCACCATGTTATTCCCCTTAGTAAATTAGACCTTATTGTAAATTTGTTAAATATCAATACCAAACCTATTGATGAGGCACTTCTACTAAATTGCATTATATTTTGATGCCTCATGATAATTAACTGCAACTGAAAGGTCTGTTCAAAATGATTGCTGCTACTTTAGTTTTACTTTGTTTTCTAACTTAATCTGCTTTAGATCAGCTGGGCATTGTTTTCTGGAAGGGCCCCTAATAGAGATGTAATTTCTGATTATTTTGATATTATTTTCCATTGAAAGGGAGGTTGGGAGAATGATGAAACTGTTGAGGAGGCAGCTGTAAGGGAAGCTATTGAAGAAGCAGGAGTTCGAGGAGACCTAATGGTGAAAAACTTAACCACTCATGAATTCATTTGACTTTTAGTGTCGGTAATATAGTTATTGGGTTTATCTGATATTGTCTGTATTCTTTAATGGTTTCATAGTGAGAATCTTGGATCACTTGGGATAAGTGGTAATCTAGGAGGCTTATGTGAAAATCATATCATTTGTGATGATATTTTTTTTGTTGATGTGAGTGGGTGTCTGATGATAATTATTGCATTGGAAGTCTTCTCTTAATATTTACCTTGACTTTTGGTTCTTTGTGAAAACACAAGATGCCACATCATTTAAAGCTTGGTGGACATGGCCCTAAAATATAGATTATATTAGTACATGATTTTGGTTTCATTTATTTGTTTAGGCATGTTGTTATCCTTTAATTCTTCTATTGCTGCACCTTGAAATTCTAGTACATTTAATTTTCTTTATTTTGACTGCAAAACAAGGTTAATATTTATCATTTGCATGGATAATTGCAAACTGATGGGTGATATCTATGGCTACTGGTTGTCAGGATTTTCTTGGATACTACGAGTTTAGGAGTAAGACCCATCAAGATGAGTTCAGTCCAGAAGGTTTATGTAAAGCAGCAATGTTCGCCTTGTTTGTCAAGGAGGAACTCGAGTTATGGCCTGAGCAAAGTACCAGAAATAGGAGTTGGCTAGCTGTATCGGAGGCCCTTGGAAGCCTCCGGCATGCTTGGATGAGGGATGCACTGGAATGCTTCTGTAAATGGCATGAGGATAAGTTGGTGAGTGGAATGAATGGATAGACGGATTTGCCGATTAATTACTTTTAGGGCATTGTGTATCTCTTTGTGATAAAAACATTTCTCATTACTTTAGGACAGATAATTCTAAATCAGAATTGCATAGTTATTGTTTCGAATCTGTCGATCGATCTCTGATTTTTTTAATTCAGAGTAATTCATAACATTGGATTCTAGTTGAGACTTGAGATGCTTGATCGCGTTGTTTTGATTCTTATCTGTTCATCCCTATTGCTTGATCCTTTTACGGCAAACAGAAGATGACTAGAATCATGCAGTGTCCTTTCAGCAGTAATTATTATTTATTGCAGGAAACACATGTAAGATCGACAAAATTATAACTTGGTTTCATCACGTAAAATTTACTCTTATTTAAAATGAATGTGTAAGCTCAGCAGCATTGCTTCATTGTTATTTCTCCGTTATGCAGAAAAATGGAGTCAGCATAAGAAATGTGCATATTTTTTTTGGTATTAATAAGAGTAATGCTTGTCATACTCTCTAACACAAGGTGTCTCTCTTGATTTAGTGGTAAGATTCACTAAAATTTATAATTTTCAATAAATGTTAAGAGAAAGTGTTAACAGAGTGATAGTGAGGGTTGTTGACATTTCTCTATAAGAAATGACTTTGGGAGATTTTAAACTACTTAGCCAACTCAATATTGTGGGAAAAAGTAATTACTCGCTCAATTTCTTGCAGTTATAAATGTGAGGTGAATAAAGTTCAAATCATGCACAATTGTCGAACTGAATGTCAAGGGTGATTAATTGCACACGGAATAATGAAACAAAATCCATTCAAGAATTATCCCACTGTACAATGCAATTGATTATTTTGAATAAAGAGTTGACTGTGAAGTGCAATATTTACAAAACTATAAGCAAATACATATATACCTCAATCTGGGACTATAATTTAATCAAGTTATGTATATAAAATGGCCTAAGCTAAGAATAAATCTGTACTAACTTCACTCCTTCCACTTCTGTATGTAAACATGAAGAAATATTAGTCAAAAACAGTATTCCATCTTTCAAAACATTTAGTTTGAAGGGCAGCAAAGTTTTCTTGGCACAAAGTAGGGCCCAGATAAGCATATGCTCAAGAGCTCTATGAGAATCAAATTATATGAGAAAAGCGTTCATGATCTGCGTACGTAGCACATCAAATTCTCATCATTCATCAAGGAAAAAATCAGCAGGGTCTCCTACCCGAGGCCTCCCTTCCCTCCACTGGAACTTTATTCTTATCTTGCCATTCGCATCTACCCCTACCACCCGGCCCTTGCTGGCATGCGTCTCCATTCCCCAACCCCACCTTGGGCTCACCAATCCATCTTTTATTCTAACATTGTCTCCCACTTTAAATGGCCTTACTTGTTCCATTTCCCATGCCTTACAAAGCCATAGCCTCTCCACAAAACAGAAAGCCACCCACAGATCCTCATCTTCCATCCGATGCACCACTCCTATGCTTGAATGAGTCACCTCTCCCCAATGGTGGGTTGGGGTTGAAACTGATGCTTTAACCTTGACCCAGTCTCCAATACAGAGCCCCTTCTGTTCTACCACCTCTACTTCTGATGGGTCCAACATCCATGCTCTTGATTCTGGTGGTGTGTGTATTCGAAGCTTTCCATCACCATCAATGGCTTGTATCGTTTCAATGCTTGCATGGGTGTGACCAGACCACCCAAATCTTGGTTGCTTTACGTTAAGTTTAACTCTAACCTTCTGTCCAGCAAAGAGTTTGTGAACTCTTTCAAGGTGGGAACTTGGTCCTTCCCATTTTTCTTGCTCTCCACAAAAGGCAACATAAGTACTTTTGTTCCATTCTCCTCCTTCATGCCCTATGCCTTGCACAACACCAACACTACCTGGCCCTATTGAGTTCCAATCATTGGCATCATCTTTTAATCTCACCCACTCTCCCACTTCGAACATCTGTTCAATTTCCAGGTCTGCAGGGTCTCCTCTCCACAATCCTGACAAACCAAAGAATGCCACCTTCACTTCTCCATCAGCATGAATGCTGGTTAAAACGCCTCGAGATTCAGGCTGAGCTCCTCTCCAACCCCACCTCGGTTCCACTAAACCAGTTCTGAACCTAACATACTGACCAACTTTAAAGCAAGGAACCTTTTCAACTTCTGTATAATGAGTCAATGACTTTAATTTACGGAAACAGAAAGCCAGTTCCAAGTAACCAGAATCCTGTACACTATGAACAACAGCTATACTTCCAACTCCATTCAAGTCATTACTTGATCTGCTTCCCAGGCTCGGTTTTGAGCATACCCAGTCACCAACTTCAAATCCTGGAAGTTGTTCCACATCTCCAGGTGAAACTTTCCACAGGCTCTTCCTACCAGAGACCCTCACCTACAATGAAACCAGCAAAGTCACTGTGTCGATAGTTAAGTGATGCAATCACAAATAACCTTGTCAACAAAATGTTTTATATGAAATTTAGGGCTTGTTTTCTTTGAGAAAACATTTTCTGTTTTCACTTTTAATTACAAAAATATCACCTTAATTTCACTTTGTTTATGTTGTCAAAGGTTTGTACAAAAAGCAGTCAAAAAACAATTTTTTTTAATTTTCTTTTATATTTTCACTATTTCCTATACAAACTTTTGAAAACAGGGAGCCAAAAATTAAAATAAAAAATATTTTCCCAAATCAGGCCAAAATTTCATGTCAGTACAATAACTAGCATCATATTTTTATTTCAAGATTACAACAGGGTTTTTATTTGAAGCATATTGCTTTCAAACTTAAATTTTAGTCTTATAAGGCGGCAGAAATGAATTGGCTCAGTCCACCTAAATTGGGTGAACTGAATAAAACGCAACGGTTGCAAGTATCTACTGTGATGAACAATAATATCCTAGGAAATGTCTATAACTCTGGTTTTAGAAGGTTTCTATACCCAACTAAAATAGCAACACCAAAAACTGTATTAGGTCCGCTTTTGTTAAAAATAATTATAGGTATGATATCTTGTGCAAAATTTAGAAGAAAAAACCAAATATATGATCTTACATTGAGTGCACCATCCAGATCAATTCTTGCTATTTTTCCAACAGTTGAGGGTGATTGCTCGGACCATCCAAGCCGCGGCTGGTTGACAGATGGCATCACATGAATTTCTTGCCCCACCTCAAAATGGGGAACTTTCTCAACATCAGTGACTGAGCAAGTAAAAAGCTTATTCCTGAAGCAAAAGGCAATACCTATATCGCCATCCTCCTCCAAGCTATGAATTACTCCAATACTGTTTCTTGTAATATCCTCCCACCCATATCTTGGAGCAGACACTGAAGCTTTAACTCTAACCCAATCTCCAACCTGCAGTTGGACAAAAATAGCAAAACAACAAATTAAGCAAAGTTGATAATATAACATCTCATAGTATATGAAATGAAGAAACTTAAATCGGTAGATAAAAGCCAACAACAAGTACCACCTTAAAGTTTTCCACCTTCTCCATATCTGACGGATCTGCCTGCCATGGAACAGGTCGGTTTGGTATATCTATAATTAGGAGACCATCACTCTCAATCTCTCTTATTTTTCCAACACTATGATGTGTCTCACCTCCCCAAGCATATCTAGGTTCTGCAACAGATCGCTTAACACATATCTGATCACCAATCTGTAAGAGAAAAAAATAGTTGATACAAGTCATGCAACTAAGGAGAAATACAAACTGTCATAAAAGAAAAATTAGATTAAGAGTCTGAATACAAAATTAGAAATGCTTTTTAGAGCTCTTTTACTCGAAAACACTCTTTATTTCCAGTAGAGAAATTCTAAAAAATACTTTTAACTTACATCCAAACGGACTCTAACTTGTTTCTTACCCTAAAAGGAAGAACATGCTCGACCTCCTCTGGTTCACAATGCCATGGAGTTTGAAGATAACTCAGTTCAATTAACAGACTACTGTCTGGTCTGATACAATATACAATGCCAATGCTTCCTGGTGTCACAGATCCTAACCCATACTTTGTAGATGTAAGAAAAGGACGAATACGAACCCAGTCTCCAACCTTGAATTCCTCAACCCGTTCCATCTCTCCTGGGTCAGCTTTCCATCCTCTGGATTGTCCAGGAAACCCAACTCGGATGATACCATCATCATCAACACATAATACTGTTCCAATGCTGTCATGAGATTGCCCAGGCCAACCGAACCTAACATAGGTAATTAGTCATTAATATCACTGAAAATAAGTGAAAGAAATTCAAGCATATGTCACGCACAAGGAACTAGTTAATAAAATCTATATAGTCAAGAATAGGTTCTTCTCTATTCTCTTTCCCTTCTGCACAACAACCTTACTCCTTCTGTGTTTTAAAAAACATTAAGAAGAAATTACATATCAGAGTACAAGGCATCAACCGAAAAGGATAAAAAAAATATACAAAGATTTCACCCCATTAATCGGGCTCTTCAGTCAAATTCAACATCCTTTAAGAACTACTCCAGGAGCATGAATTCTTCAAGGAATGCCATAAATCCAAGCAAATGTAATGTAGTCTACACAGATAAAGCACAAAAGTGGATGTGAGAACTTGCTCACTGGTGTCCTCACTCCGGACATTATATTTCATTATTTTTTTTTCTTCCATTATCTCATTTAGTTTTCCACTAGCCAGACTTTACTAATGAAGTTTTTTTGGTTCAAAGGAGAGAAGTGATTTTAATGAAGGGGAGGTGAGGAGATATAACTCTTTTGTTGTTTGATTCACAAGGAGAGGGGAGAGATTAGAAATTCTATTTAGATAAGATGAGAGGAAAGGAGGAATTTTAATGGAGAGGAGGTAACTCTTTTCTTGTTTGGTTTATCAAGAAAGGAGAGAGATTTTAAAAATATTTTACCTTTGTAAGCCTCACTAAAATCTCATACTTCCAATGTGGAGTTTAAGTCTCATACCTTGTGTTGAGGATATAATCAAAGCCCCACATCGTCAAAACAAGAGAAGGAATACGAGCTTATAAATACACAAATGCCTCCATTGAGAAGAAACCTTTTGCGTGATGACCAAAACCAAATCCATGAGGGCTTAGACCCAAAGTAGATAATATCATACTAATGTGAAAACATGTGTGCAGGAACCCTCGATACTCAACAAGTGGTATCAAAGCTAACAGTTTCTACTAGGTGATTGGCAAGACAAGTATCATAGAGTTGGCAGGTGGATTCAAGCATAAGATCCCTCGTATCGAAAGTCTTCCTAATTGGTGAGTTCATATATGGATAGTCTTCCTATCAACATAGATGTCAAGAGGTGTATCCTATTTTTGTGAGCAAACAATTTCTAATAGGTGATCGACAAGACAAGTATCATAGAGAGGTGTGTCTTGTTATCATGAGCTAACAGTTTCTAGTAGGTTATCAGCAAGACAAGAATCAGAGTTGGCAAATGGATTCAAGCATAAGATCCCTCCTATCGAAAGTCTTCCTAATTGGTGATTTCTTATATGAATAGTCTTCCTATTAACATAGATGCCAGGAGGTGTGTCCTGTTATCGTGAGCTAATGATGAAGCAACGGTACAAGTACCTAGAGCATGACTGAGCTCTATGGACCACCATTAAAATACGTATGGATCGAAAAGATGGCTTTTGCTACATAGAAGGATGTTAAACCATGATCTTTTGTTTGAGGGGAAAGTTGTTGGGATATAATCAAAATCTCACATCACATCATAAGAACAAGAAGAATAACACGGGTTTATAAATACACAAATGTCTCCAATGGAAAAAGACCTTTTAGGTGATGACCAAAAGTAAATCCATGAGGACTTAAACTCAAAATGAACAATATCACAGCAATGTAAAGATGTGTGTGTGTGAAGCCCGCTGTCCAACACCTTGCAATTTGATCTTAACATCCCACCATGATCCATAACTCTAGCATGCATGCAAGCTAGCTGTGGACTAGCTATTTGACTAGTCCCGTTCAAACACTTGCAATGTCGACATCACCATCTATTCCACTCGTTTACAGCTGAGACATTGGGGAAGACTCTAATACAGATTGATAAGAACAAAAGAACTTGAAGAGAATCACACTACAAAAGTTGGCTATATTAGTTGGAGAGTCCAAGAACTTAAAAACCCCGCACCGGAATCTCATACTTCTTGTGCAGGACTCAAGTATCATGCCTTGCAATTGAATTTCTATCATGACCTTTCCAGCCCATTTAGATATTATACAAGGATCATAGAAATCCCTCTCACATAGGCATACACATAAAGAAACCATTATACTATATAATATTAGGATTAAGCACATAAATAATGCTTGGTATCTGTCACTGACTCATGGATGATTTTGGTGCTAATTTGTTCTAATTTACGAAAAGATTACTCTTGTAATTACTACTGTACATAAATAAACATGCATGTACTGATAAATCACACATACTTTACCTCACTTATATTTGATGGAATTTATGCGAAAACAAACCTGGGCTCTTTTACATCCTCTTTAAGCTGCACATGTTGTCCCCTGTCTAATGGAATGACTTTTATTACTTCATTTGCCAAAACACTATACTCTCCAGAACAAAATGAAACAATGAGATTATCTTTGTCTGAAACTCTTTGCACAAAGCCCACCCGCTTCTGCAGTTCACCTTCCCGTGCATTTTTTGGAGTTATGGAAGTTTTCCTAAACTTGACCCAGTCGCCCACTTCAAATCTAGAACAATCAAAATAAAAATAAAATGATAATACCTATTAGTAGAGAATGCGGGGGCTTAAGGTGGGAAAGAGAAAAGGCAGGCTCTAAATTGTATTCTTTTTTACAGTGAAGGTTTTTGATACAATTTCATTAGATTGATATGATGTTTTCAAAAATACATACGCTAGCACTTGTTTATACTATGTATTAGGTCAAGTACAAATTAGTTCTATTCTACTTGTGACAACCCAAGCACACTAAGACAATAAACTTCAAAGCTAAATTAAATGAGGAAAAAAATTAGAAAACATAATGAAATCAGCAAACAACTCCTAAGATTTCTTCTTAACTTTGAGAAGTAATTGGTATCACAAAAAGTTCTGAATATTTTTGACAATATTCTAAAATGTTCTAAGATAAACAATGAAGATAATTCAAGAATACTAAATATAAAAAAAAAAAAAAAAAAATGTTGTCTCCTCACATTGTAGGAGAGAGACGAACTCCTTTCTTCATAAGTGCTTCCATCAGATCTTCAGATATCCATTGTCGGGGAAGGACCTCCAAGATGTCACGTAGAGTCTTGCCACTGTAATAAAACATAACTCTATTATGATACTAGATGAATGTTGCCAAAGTTTCTAAAATAACTCTATTATTATATTCAGTAGGGTCTTTCTTGGGAATGGAAAATGAATGTTGCCAACGTTTCTAAAATGATGCTAGATGGACACAAGTTTTTCAGATGTTTAAAAAAGGAAATAAAATGTAATCAAAATCTCAGGAGAATGAGAGCATGAAGCTGCAACTTGCCTGTGGTTTCTGACTAAGACATCAGCATTAGGATTCCCAAGCATAACAATGAGCCACTTAAGATTTTCACGTATCATTTTTGCTGTTTCTGCTGCTATATGGAAAGCAGTGTTACCATCATCATCCTGAGACAAAATAAACAGCTTAAAACCTTAAATCACAACGTAATAGCAAAAGTTACTTTCAAAAGATAGGTGGGATGTCAAGTTTCAAATATTTCTGGCAAGTAACAAATTTCAGTTAAAAAATAATTTCTATCTTTATCTTTGTTCACATACACAAGCCAGCCTAAAATGTAAAAGAAAATAGATAAGATAAAGACAACAATAAAATCAAAACAAAGGCAAACTTACAGATTAGGTAAAACAGTAGATTTAAAGTTTATGTACTTTTCAATGTTGGTATATCTTATATACACTAATTTGGTCATATCTCTAGTTGATATTGGACTTTAGTTTTTCCCAATAGTGCAGAAGTTTCATCAGTAACACTTTAACCCCTGAACTTAGACACTATTGAGGAGTTAAAATGAATGGTGAGGTTTCATTTGTGAGACTTCGTCCTCAAGAAGTTTGGTGCAATCTAAAAACTGTCAATGAAAAAGATTTTAGTTCCAGTCAAGTGCCACTCATGACTGCTACGATACTGTAACTGCCTAGTTGTTAATTTTAGGGTGCACCGTAAAATGTTATGAACTCACTCTTCAATTTTGAGATGCAATGTATTAACTTTTAGAAAAAGGATAAACCTCAAATTGTTAAACTGCAATTTATCTGACAGTTTAAAGGCCAGCAATGGCAGCAAACATTAAACTTCAACTATGTCAATAGATCTCAAACCAAATAGAAGATAATTCTATAAACTTGGACAAATAGTTTCAATATTCCATTCCACGTCTTCAACAGCTTATGCAACCGTCTGAATTCTCATATGAATGATGTCACGTAGATTTGTGGGTCTCCAACCATATAAGCTTAATTTACTCTCTGATGAAGAGGGCAGCGTGGAAACTGAACTCAGCAATCAATCAGCCATATGATAAAAATGAATTCAATTACAGACAATTGCAAAAAGTATTTTCTAAAATAGAAAAAAAAAAAAAAATCAGACAAAGCATCATATCATCATTTGGAAAACAATACAATAATAAGATGTGAAACTTTGTCCTTATATTTATTATTACACTTCATTTAATACTGCAGTTAAACGGAGTAAATTCAAAACATGAATGAAAACCTGCAAACTACAATCTGCCCCAATAGATAGAAGTAGTTCAACACATGACTTAGATCCCCTAGCTAAGGCTGTGTGAAGAGGTATGCCATTGTGCACATTGCGAATGTTAACATCAACACCAGCAGCAAGAATAACCTACTCAGAACACCAAAAAAAAAAAAAAAAAAAAAAGACTCAACATTAGATACAAAAGCCACATACTTCAGATACCAACACAATATTGAATATTTTTTATGGACATTTAATCATTCTAATTAAGAAGCTGGTTTACTCACCTTAACCAATTCAACATCATCAGCCATAACAGCTATATGCAAAGCTGTCCATCCATGCTGTGAATCTTGAGCATATGGATCTGCTCCTGCAGTGAGCAGTATTTGCACCAATTCTCTCCCCTCTATATTTGGCATGATCAAACAAAATCAGATAATTTAACTGTTGAAGAAAACAGAAGCAGTAACACAAATGGTTTTACAATATCCATGCATTAACCATTAAGTGTTCTTTGAACAGATGAATGTGTAGTGCAGGTTTAACAGAACAGAAGTGCCATTAAACTTAGGGTTATGATCAAAATGTAGTAACAGTTAAACTATCCAATACAGAGATGATTTTCCTATACTTCCATTCTCATGCAAGTGAACAGCTTTACCATGTTATAATGAGACAAGTTCTTATTTTTGGGCAGCACTTTAGCATTTAAAGTTAGAAATCAATATAACTTCAAAACTTTCAATTTATTTAAAAATTTGACTAAATTTAAAGTTTCCAAAACCAAAATTACAAGAAAAGAAAAGTATATCAAACTTTGGAATAACCTAACTTGAAGCTTTATTAGCATAAATTAGGAAAATGTTCTAGAAGAAAAATCACACCAAACTTTGGAAAAAATAAAAATAAAAAGCAGCATAAGATTTGAATAGAAAACTATAATAGTTTAATCAACAGACAAAGACAAATGTTAAAATCATCATCAGCCAATTATCCCAGATCTACATACCACTTTCATGGTCTTTCTTAGAGGCAGCAGCCATGCACAAAGCAGTGCCCATATGGCTCGCTATGTCAATTGATTCAGCAATCTCATCAGAAGTTGCAACTTCCACCCATCTTTTTACAACGGGAACATTCCATGTTGCCACACACAAATGAAGCGGTCTGAAACATAAAGAGTGCAACTACATTATCACATATGCATGTGAGGCAAATATATATCTAAATTCAACACCCACATAATAACCAGAAAGCATATTACAATCCCACAGAATTTCTATTGTAAAATTCCAAAAAACATGACAAGAAATAAAACACCCAAAACCTTAAAAACTAATCCCAATAATTATGATAAAAAAATGTCCTTTAAAAATAGCAAAAATACCAACTCTAGTGGAATTTAACTTGCTATAATATGATTAACTTGCAGCATTTGCTCTCAGTTTCCTAGTAGCAGTAGAGGGAATCGATTCTTTACCAAAAATATGAAAACAATTTATTATCTTTACCACTGAAATAAGGACAATGAAGAGGTGACCATAGTTGATTCCGACAGGAATACCGGTTTTTCACTTTTCCATCAGCAATATCAGTGTGTAGAAATCTGTTAGGCCTCTTATAAGTAAACTAGTGGGTCGAGGTTCGTGCCTCTATTAAAGATAAAATAAAAATAAAATTAAGTAATAAATTATTATATTAGTCCATAAATTATTTTTTCTAATTTTCTAAAAATGAAAGGGTATAATGGTCAAAAAAATGTGGAGACCAAGGTAGTTACTAAAAGAAGTATTCCCTTTATATATTAGTATAGATCTAATTATGATTAGTCCATTAATTATTTTTTCTAATTTTCTAAAATGAAAGGGTATAATGGTCAAAAAAATGTGGAGACCAAGGTAGTTATTAAAAGAAGTATTCCCTTTATATATTAGTATAGATTAGTATAGATATTATAAGAGGAGAGCCAAGACTTAGGTTTTATAATAGGACTGAATTGTTTTAGCAGTTATTATTTATTTTAGCAGTTATTGTTATTTTAATTAGGCACTGGGTGCTGTTAGTGGGGGCAAGCGTAACTGCCTCTAGGCAGTTATTAGCATAATAAAAATAGCAGAAGAAGCCGGACAAAAGGTAGGCAGTTTTTGAGTGGTTTCGTGAAGGGAGAGACCAAGCTCTCGAACATCTTGTGAGGAAACCTTTGCACTCAAATCAGTTTACTAAATCTCCTATGTAATTTGTAATTCCGTATCAGTTAAATTGAATAAAATTCAGTCCTTATTCTCATACCAGTTGGTGTCTATCAAAATCTTGTGCTGTAGGATATCCAAAGTAACAGAATAAATTGCCATCTTTTACATATAAGAAACCATGCCTTGGGACAAGATATGTACCAGGCCCAACTTACCAGGAAAAACAGAACAACTGATACATGTAAAAAACCCAAGCATCACAAAGAGGCATTTGTAAAAGTATCCTCAATCTCATGAATATCTATAATCTATCAATATTGTCTTTTCTTTTATCATGAGAGGAAGAACAAATGGAATATAACACCAACAACTTGATAATTACTTTATCTAGAACAAAAATAGTACGAGTGATCAGAAATAAGAATTATGTAGATCTATTCTCATAGGTTGTCAAACGAAATCATATAATCACACTATTCTAAGTATTCATGTATTATGAAATTTAATAAGGAAAAAAAAAAACTGTATTTGCAAATATGGTTACACTGAAACTTAACTATACTAAAATTTTTGTTACTAAATAAGAACATTACAATATGATACATCTTTCCTTTTCCCCTTTTTGCTCACAAAAGCAAACACTAAATAGTCTCAATAGAATAGGCATCCAGAACCTAATGACAGGAGATGAGGAGACTATTGTTTATACCTAGATAATGCACAGAAGATGCAAAAAATCATGAAGGAGGAGTGTGCCTGCATTAGGGGGAAACCAACCACATGTTTGTTCAGCATTCAGACAACATACAAAAAACTATATATTGAAAAGGTGAGATCCACGACACTCTGAGTTTGAAGATAAGAGAACTATGGGAAAACGGCAAACTATATTTGGCATTAATAATTCATAAGGAACGCACCATAATGAAGAGATAATAAGAATAAACATCACTTATGTAAGATATTGAGCATTAAAAACAATTATTCATTATAAATACAGTAACTTAGAAGTATTGTCATTCTGTTCTAATTCCAATCTTAAAATTGTATTCAATTGTACAAGTAGCTAAGAAATTACAGAAGTAGTTCACGGGAACTCTTATAGGTGCATGTTTCAACATGAGTATGCTGCTCCATGCTGGAGAAAAAGTCATGCAGTGGACTGAGACAGCCAAAGTGCACGTTTCACATTGATGACAGGAAATGCAAAATTGAGTAACATTAGTTTCTTTCTGTACGTCTAAAGTCCTGGACTGATTGACTTGCTTGGCAAACACATTTTTAGCATAAAAATAAAATTGAAGGAAAGTTTATACTTACGTCATATTCTTTGAATTCAAGATGGCCATTGATCTACTGCCCCCATTTTCCAGTATCACAAGGGCGCAATCAGTGGACTTCTTGGCAACTGCTCTATGCAGTACAGATTCACCTTCATCATCCACTGCATTAGGATCAGCTCCAGCTAATAGTAATTCCTGTTATGTTACCATAAATTTATATGAATATAAATCTAGTAAATACACGAATATGAATATGATTCAACTAAAACATACTTGCATGCAATCTGGATGACCATGATGAGCACAAACATGAGCAACAGATGGGCCAAAGCCATCTCTTAATTGTGACCTCACGTTAGCACCTCTTTTAATAAGATTATGAACACATTCTGGGGATCCAGCAGCTAATGCATAAATGAGAGGAGGATCTCCATCTTTGTCCAAGACATTAACATTTGCCTCCTCATACTCCAAAATTGCCTCAACAAGTTCTGCCATGCCACGTCTACAAGCCAAGTGGAGAGCAGTTTGCCCATCAGCATTTTGAACTTCCAATAGAGAAGATATGTAGTTGCTGCCATAATCTGATGCAGCCTTGACTAGAAGATCTCTGTATAAAAGTATAAAGAAAAAGCATTATTGCAAAATTCAGATGAAATCTAGCTCAAGGAAGATTGTTTGTGACTTTGTAGCACCAACCAACCTAACACTTCTGACATCCCCCTCAGACACAAGTTGATGAAGATGGAACGGGTTTTGCTGAGAAACTACTAATTCAGGCCCAGGGGACAACTCCATCACATTTGACGAAAAGCTTTTAACAAAGCCACTGTATTTACAGAAATATATAACATTATATAAGACATTGCAAATTTGGCTCATTTACACATCACATATCAAAACTATAAATACCCTACACGTTGACTGCTCAATCAGATGCCATAAAACCAGAATAGAATATACAAGTCATGGAAATAATAACTTATGGGACTTACTTATCAGGGCTTGCAGGAAGGCTGCGTGGTATTCCCTGCAAATGACGGAGAAATATTGCTAACATTGCATCAAAACTAGGCCTTTTAGATGGCTTGAAATGTAAGCAATCTCCAATCATCCTCCACAAATCACTAGGTATTCCACCACCAACCACACTAGCATACTGTGGAGGCGGTTTCTTTGTCTTGACAACTGCTTGATAAATTTCCTCTGTACTTAAACCAGCCCAACTACACGAGCATAAAATTTATGATATGAAATTCTAGAAAACAAAATGTGAGAAATGTAAGGAATAAAAATTGAATAACAAGTTGATTCACATACGGAACAGAACCCGTGCACATCTCCACCAGTGTGCAACCAAAACTCCAGGCATCAGACTCTGCTGATATGCCTATTGCATCATCCCAGAACAAATTTAATGACTTCTTCGCAGGTTGCTCCCAAGCCTCTGGAGCTGTGTAATGTGGACTGAGCACTGTACATTCTATACAGGAGTGGTTCTTTGAAGAGGCACACTCAGGTTGGACCTTCCAACAAGAATGCTTCTTCAGAATAGCAGCAAGCCCATAATCAGAAACCACTGCATGACCATTCGAATCAAGAAGAAGATTGGATGGTTTTATATTCATGCAAATAATGCCTGCAGCATGAAGTTCGGCAATCCCTCGTGTAATGTCTGCCCCATACCTACATTTAGCAAAATTTGATGACACTATTCATAATTATTGCAAAGTGCAGACAATTGGTTTACAATAAGGAAGAACTCAAATTTCATGGAAATGACTTTTAAGTTGCCCATATTGCACTAAATAAGAATTAAGAAAAGCAAATCATCAAGTCATTCTCTGATGAGATGTTTTCAAAATTTTAACACAATTTCATCCAAATAATTGAAACATTACTTTATTTATAATTTATTAGCATGAAAACAGAAAAGCATAGGGAGAAAATCCAGTTAGCCGATAAAGTTTAGATATTAACCACAGTCTAGATGATCATTCAGGTAGTTTCGCTCCAGACACACATTAATTAGCATTGACAGCAATATGCACATAATCATTGCATTTTCTTTAAATTCTCAACAGAACATGGTTCATCCTATTTATAACATGTGACATTGGCAATAATACCCATCAAACCAATCTAGATAAATTAAAGTATTAAACTAACAAAACATTAGTATCACTATGCTTCTCTTTTTATACTATTATATGTACCAACTTCCAGCAATAATTTTCTTGCCACAACCTTTCTACAGAAACCACATATAAAAAGAAAAAAAAAATTGCTACAACCAGAAATAACAGTTTTTTATATTATATTTAGCTTAGAATTTTACGCACACATTAAATATTAAGAATCTATAAATAACATTTTTTTTTACTTTTAGTATTATAAAATTATGATGTTATATTTATTTAATATTATTTCATTAATACTGATTTAATCATGATTCAACTACAATTTAACTCTTAAACTTTGAATCAATGTCTAAATTGATTCAACTATCGGCTATTAAAAATATTTGGTAGTACAATCTCATGGTACCTGAGTACGAAATGACTTATGTATCGTCTGGATTTCATAATATCTATTTATTCATTATTTTTAATCATATTCATGGCCTATAATTTTATTTTATTTTATTTTATTTTTTTGGTAAAAACGGCCTATAATATGTTAACACATGAAAGGGTCTAACGTCCATCTTATACGTGACAAGATACTTATAAAGTATAGTTTATGATACCTACTTACATTTTTACAACCTCTGTCTTATTATAACTATTTATTTACAATTTCGAATCATATTCATGGCTTGTCATACAAAGTTTAATATAACTTTTTACCACACAATACATCTATATTTTAAACATTATATTTATTTATAACTAATAATCATAGTTGTAACGTAATAAAACAACAATTAAAATACAAAAAGTAACTTGCAGCAAACTGCAACAGCTTGTCTCCTTAAAATAAGAAAGATGATGCAAGTCAATTCTTTACGTTAAGTGGTGGAGTTTCCTAAAGGAAGCATGATTCACTTACTCCTCAAATTTAATAAGTTTAATTTTGATAAAAAGAGAAATATTACAGACACACTCCTAATTTTCTATACCAAAAAAAAAAAAATTCCTACCATTTTTGTTACTTTTATGTTAAATTTCAAAATATTTATTTAAAAAAGTATCAATTTTTTAAAATAATATTATATCATAATATAAATTATTTATCATAAATATAAAATATATTTTATATCATAAAAATATTTATTTATTACAAATTTTAATTTTAATACAATTTATATATTTCAAAATAGTTTACCAAACTAGATCTTCTGAGAAAAATTAGAGAGGATGGAGATAATCTAGGAAAGGATCCATATGCATATCCATAGTTTTATTTTATGGCATGTTTGGAGACCATTTTAAATACAACATGAAATGAAAAATTAAGTGATAGTGGAATACAAGCCTCCAAGACGTGTTTCCAAACACACATTATGGACCAATTAAATATCTATATTGTTATGACTTTTTATTTATTATTATAAAAGTCAATAATTAGATGATATTGAAGAGAGAAAAAAAAAACAAAAAAGAAACTTAGAAGATGAACATTAACACATTTGAATATAGGTTCAGACGCGTTTTTAGTTATTTTTACTAGAAAAATTCTGTAAAAAAAACATATATGTTATAAATTATATTCTAATTAACGTGTCGTGTCTTATTTTTTAGGTACCTCCCTCGAGGAGATTAATGACGATCCTGAAAACTCCAGGACGAACCAAAAAATTATATTCTAATTATAAAAAAAAAAAAAAAAAAAGAAGATGAAGAAAAGAACCTTAGGACTTGCTCGAGAGTGAGTCTACCATGGTTGCGTTGCATCTCAGAGTGAATGGAACCGTAACACCTATCCATGAGAAGCCACAATCCATCATGACCAACTCTGACAGCCCCGTGAAAGGCGCACACATTCCTACACCACATGGAAGCCCTCCGCAACCACTCAAGCCTCTCCATCACCCACTCCACCTCCTCCACCGCCTCCACCTTCTTCACCGCCACCTTCTTCCCGCCCCTCACCGCCGTCCACGTCCTCCCCTCCCCAATCCGCCGCCCCACCCTCAATCCCCCACCGCCCCGCCGCTCCTCCTCCTCCTCCTCCTCGTCGTCGGTGTAGTCGAAATCGAAGTCCAGCACGGACCTCACGGCGTTAGCCGAGGGCGGGCGGAGGAGCGCCAGGACGGGGAAGTTCTTGGGGAGGGCGTGGACGGAGTTTCCGACGCGGGACACGTGGCGGCAGCGGGGACACGTGAGCGTGGTGTCCGTTGACGCGGAGAACATTCTGGAAAGGCAGTCTCGGCAGAAGCCGTGGCCGCATTGGAGAAGAAGTGGGACCCGCTGCTCCTCGTCGTAACGCGTTTGACACACGGAACAGCACGGAACCTTGCTCTTCATCGAACCGGACGGAACCGTAGGAACGGAAATAGAGGAAAACACCGAGACAAAGAAAGTGAATGAGAAACCCAGTTAGTTTGTGTTGTTTGTTTCTTTGTTTGCGTCAAAGAGGAGATGCTGTGTTTTTTTTCTTTTTCCCCCCTATTTTCTGCTTATGGATAGTTTATTTTGGATGCATTTCAAGAGTTTTTCTCCCACTAACCAGAACATGTTTTTTTAGTAATTGTTTATTTTCCTCAAATTTAAAATTATTATTTTTAATTTTTATAATTTTAAAAAAATATTATTTTAATTTTTATATTTAAATTTTGTTAAAAAATTTATCAAATATTAATACATAAAATTTATTTATTAGTGTTTTTATTAATAAAAATATCGTAATAAATTTAATTGATATTGCATGATCGTCTTAATTTGTCACTTTTATATATATTCTTAGTGGTATGAAGGATTAATACAAAATTTTTTAAAATTATAGAGACTAAAAAATAATTATTTTAAATTTAAGAAAAAAAATAAATTTATTTTAAATTTAAGGAAATAAAAATATATTTAAATTTTTATATAACTACATAAATCATGCTTAAATCTATTAACACAGCATTCGGAATTAAAATGTGCTCGTGAATGAGACAGTTATTTAGTCTTGCTAATTGCCAATTAAATTATTGGATACTTATGAAATAAGAACTTTGACAAAACCCAAAGGCAATTGGTAATTTCTCATTTGTTTTTCTGCAGGGTTTCCGAATTTCAACTTTAATTTCGTGGATTGGCTAAGCTGCTAAGGTGGGTAGAAGTTGACTTTGAATGTTGTGAGTTTGAAAGCATTGGTTTTCTTTCCCATTTAATTTTGATTTTGATGGACCCAATATTTATTACATCTAGTTTGCTTTAAAAAGATAATATTTTTGCAGATAAATTTTGTATCTGTTATTGGTCCATAGAATTTCATATTATCAGTTAATTAAAAATATTTTTAATATAAATTTTAAAATAATTATTATATAAATTAATAATTTTTTTATTTATAACGATGTAGTATCAAACCACTGGAGTATATTAATCAATAAATTATTGTAACGATCTACTTTCCAAAAAAAAAAATTTCTTTCAAAAAATATTTTTTTAAAAGAAAAAAATTACACTTCAAAAAAATAAAGATAAACAAATTTACTCTTTTAAAAAGTATTTTTTAATTAGAAGTATAATTTTTTGCTTCCAAAAAATATTTTTCGGAATATACAGAATATACTTTTGAAAAAAAAAATACACTTTCAAAAAATATATTTAGAAAATAAATTTACACTTCCAAAAGTATGTTTCAAAAGACAAAAATATACTTCGAAAAGATAAATAAATTTACTCTTCGGGAAAGTACTATCCAAAAGTATATTTTTTTCTTCTAGAAAATACTTTTCAATACACTACTAGAAAGATTATATTCTAAGTCGGTTATTTTGTCATATCTACATCAGTTCTAAAATCGACTTAGATGAGGGTGACGTAGATGAATGATATTTATGTATGTGTTGATCTAAGTCAGTTTTCAACAAAAACTATCTTAGATGTACACATACATCTAAGTCAATTTTTGCGTAGAACCGTTGTAGATTATATATTTTTTTAACTAGGCTAATTTTTAAAATAAAATTGACTCCATTATAAATAATATGTAAAAAGTGATTCAATAAAATTGATCCAATTATCCAATGTAAGAGAAGCCACATCAAAATCCAACATGAACCAAGAGAGGCCAATCTGGGATCCTTATCATTATAGAAATGGCTTAGTCATCATTATCATTATATAATAAATAATACTAAAAAGCCATATACTCAAAAATCAATAAAGGCCAATCTGGGATCCATAAAGAAGAGTTTTTTCTTACAAGGAGAAGAGAAGCTCAAAAAAATTAGGTCATACTACATTAAACATGTACTTAGCCATCTAATGCTAAAGCCACATTCACCTATTTGTAAATTTTACATGTAATACTAAACCTTTCAACATGATCTATTTCTAAATTTTTCTAAAAAGAAATTTCTCCAATGAATCCGAATGTCTTCCAATTTAGTTTCCTCTAATGGTGTAGCATCTTCAAAAAGTTGCAACATATATACATCATATATTAGTTACATCATAATAAGCATTAAAAGAAATTAATAATATTTTTAAATGTACTCCACTCCAACCATTTGTTACTCCCCCTTCAATTATTTCTGACATCCAATTCATGACATAGTATCCACATTTGTAATGTCCTTGTTGTTTATAACTCTAAAATGAATACCAAATTGAGTAGTATAAGTAGTTTTTTTTAATTAAGGTAATAAAAGACATTTGTTAGGCACATTGACTTTAATTACAAACCACTTACTTACCATGGGGTAAATCCATTCTAAGGTCTTTGATAGTGCAATAGATCTACCATTCATGACATTATAACACTAAGCCTATCACACATCCTATCTATGAATACATGCATAACTGTCATACAACACAGCAAAATCTAATCCCAATCTTCCCCAAGTGCACACTTCCAAAAGAATTGTCAAAGGGAAAAAGATTATTCAAACCTATAATTTTGGTACTCTAGTGGCACCTCCAATCAACTCCAATGCATATCTATTCCAATGACAGGCTAGAATGCTCAAGCACCTCTTTCATAGATGAAAGTAATTTTTCCCAAATGTCTTCACAAAGCTCTTCAAATTTCTCACGAGTTATTGTGCTCCTGTAAAAAAAAAGTCATGAATGAAGAACCCCAATGCCCAATCTATCTCCAGAAGAAACAACCAGTTAACCTAAACAACATCAATACCTTTTTGTTCCTTCACGATTGCAAAGGGAATGTTGAGAGTTGTTATATCTCAAAGAGTCATCACTGAGAGTTGAAAGAGACAATGATGACTATGGGTGAGAATAGAGAGAAGACGACGTTGAGAGCTTCCAAGAATGTGGAGAGAACACGAGGGTTGCGGGTGGGAGACTGAAGGGCATCATCGTTGAGAGTTGCGGGAGACGACGACAACTGTGGGTGAGAATAGAGAGAGAAGATGACGTTGAGAGCTTTCGAGAAGGTGGAGAGAACACGAAGGCTACGGGTGAGAGACTGAAGGGTGTCATCATTGAGAGTTGCGAGAGATGATGATGGCTATGTTTGAGAACAGAGAGAGAAGACAACATTGAGAGCTTGCGAGAATGTGGAGCGAACACGAGGGCAGCGAGTGGGAGACTGAAGGGCGTGAATGAACTAGGAGAAACTCGTGCGCGCTAATCTTGGGTCTCCATCTAAGTCGGTTTTACACAAACACCATCGTAGATCACTTATCATCTAAGTCAATTTTACAATAAACTGTTGTAGATATGTTCGTGTAGGCTATTCTACTATGGTTACTATCTAAACCGTCGTAGATTATGTTACTTTTTTTTTACAAAAAATGTCACCGCGTCTTATTCTACATCATTTTTTTAGTAAACCGTTTTAGATTGAGCAACTTAGATTATTCATATTGTAGTAGTGATAGTATGTTTTAGTACCCAAATTCCAAGAGTAAAAATAATTTTCTAGAAAGTATTTTTTAGAATAATAAAAATATACTTTTGGATTCTGAAAGTATATTTTAAGGATCATAAAGCACAATTTCATAATGGAACTAATAAAAAAATGTATTATTTTTACTCAATATTTTATCATAAAATCAACAAGTAATACTTCAACAATGTCTTCACAAAATTCACAACTTTGTATCCAATATATGCAATATTGAAAATAGAGTGAAAAATTAGATTTAAAATTTGTTGAAATCGAAAGTGCAAAAAAAAAAAAAGTGTTTAAAAAGTAATAAAGATGAGGAAAGAGTATTTTAATTGTTGAAGAGAAAAATTCCAAAATAAAAGGTAAAAAAGAAGAAGAGAGATGTATGAAGTGTAAATAGAGAGTGATAAAGTATGTAAAAGAAGAAAATGAATGGAGGAATAGGGGAGTGAATGAAAAAGATAGTTTTTGAAAACAAAATTTATTTTAAAAAAGCAATGAATTAAAAGGGTTTCAAAGGAATTTTATGGAAAAAAAAATTGAGAAGAAAGGTATATCTATTAGAAATGAGGGGTATATAAAACATTTGCCCCTTCAAATTATTTTTCCAAAGAGATATGATATGTTTAAATCGGACTTGAGATGAGAGACTTATGTCCAAAAAATAGTGTGGGAAGGTTTTGATGAGGTATCATTTGAAACTTTAAAGCAAGTTTTTGGCCTTAATACATCCAAACTGGAAAAAGAAACAGAAAACTTATGAGATATGCAAATGTAGTACTTTTTCTTATTTTCCAAAACACCTAAATTGTCTAAATTAGATTCATGTAACTCCAAATATCTCTTAAATAAGAGAGAAAGATTAAATACACAAAATCAAACAATTGATGATGATTGAATATCAAGCTCAATAAAATCTCACTAAATTAAAATCTAAATAAAATATTAAAATTTAGCATAAATAGAAGTTAACTAGACTAAGTATAAAACATAAATAGAGGTTTCAAGACTGATTTAGTGTAAAGTCATAAAAAAAAATAAGAAAAGGTTTATAATTTTATATTAATATTTATATTATAATATAAATATTTATTTAAATAAGTATATATAATTAAATATGTGAGACAACGGGATAGGTAATATAGTATCATACTCATCCTTATTGAATTTTGTGGGTAAATCTCCCCTTATTTCCATTGTAATATCCTATTTTTTAAAATACTATTATTATTATTATATAGTATTTGGTTAATATTATTTTATTATTATAAAGTAATATTATTTTGTACATTTTAAATAATTATTTTATACATATTAAATAAATATTTTTATTAGCATTTTAAATAATTATTTATATGTTTTAAGGGATGATTTGAAAGTTGATAAATTATATATTTTATTTTAAAATCTAAAAGGTTCATTTTATAGGAAGATAAGTTGGGTTGACCTAGGCTGGTGGTTTATTTTAAGAAAGGGGTCAATCGAAGTTAACCCTATCTGCCTCGTTTACGTTTTGAAGGATTAGGAAAGAAAGAGAGGAAAAATAAAAAGCTTTGAGAAGGAATACCCAAAAAGAGATCAAGAACAAATTCCCCTACATCAAAATTATTTGGATTTACACAACTAAGTACGGGAGAAAATGATTTATTTGTATGCATGAGGGAATAGGTTGAGGAGGAATTTTGTAGGATTATTGGTAAATTTACAATTGTTTCTGTTTGAAGAATCAAGGATGATGATCTGGGAGAGAGAACAAAATTATAGAAAAGTGTTTATGAGTTAGGTTTTGAAAAAATTGGGGGTTTTACTATTTGAGTTAAGATTCTATAAAATTGATGATTCAATTGGGTTTTATATTGATTTATAAATGTGGTTGTTATATTATTTGATAAAATTGATGATCTATATGATAATTGAATTTATTGGGATGTGCTTTGTAAGTTAGGGTTCTTGTAGATTGATGAACACCCTTAATTATATGAATTAATGACTAATCGAGAGATTTTACTTATGGATGTACCTTATTATTTTTGTAATATCCTTCTGTGTGATTAACCAAAACAATTTCATTTGTTGGGTTAGAAAGTAGATACTTGGGGCTATAATTCAGACTCTATAATCGTGTAAAAATGTTAAGAATTAATTGAGTTATGCGAGTTATAAGTCCAGTCTCCATTTTAGTACACAAAATATTAAGTTTTGTGTTGTCAATCATGTAAGGTGTCCTTAACGACATTTTTAGGCTTTTTGTTCTTCATAAAAGTTGTATCTTTGGATTTCATCTTTCTAATGGCTTTGGAATCACTCAAAAAGAATGTGTATAACGTAAGTTATGGTCAAAATAGTGAGTAGAGGTTAATTTATCAGGATTTACGATGCCCGACATGGGTATTCTATTTTACTTTGCATTTTTGACATTTTGGGACCCACTTTTTGGCATGTTTGTGATAATTTATAATTTCTTAGTGATGCTTTATAATACTTATGATATAATCGAATAAGTTTGATGTGGGATTGTGAAATATGGTATTATATTGATGGATTTTGATGATGGTTGTGAATTGTATGATGTCCAGTAATTATCATTGTATGAAGAGGTATAAATGGTGTGTGCTGGATGGAATGTAAATTAATTGTGAATGAAATATTAATGTGTACGAGGAGGTTGTGCAAGACGTGTGTGTGAATTATTGTGGAAACGTTGGTTCAGCATGTGACGTGGAATTGAATTGTGAACTGTGATGTGATGATTTGGCATAGTCGTATGCATGACATCGGGCCGTAAGGGCATGCACGTCATACGATGCTATTTTTGTGTTGTTGTGGGCATGGTCGTATGCGTGATACGGTATTAGATGTGTGATGGGTTAGTACATTCGTATGCGTGATATCAATGCCAGTAGTGGAATGCATTGGCATAGCCGTGTGCATACATGATGTTGAGTGTATGATGTGACAATAGGGATGTGTACGTGATACGGTGTTGGATGCGTGACACAATGTATATGTGCAATTTATTTATATGTACATATGTGGATTGCGATGAGATGGTGGATTGTGATGAGATGATGGAATATATGGATTTGATAAATGATGTTGAACATGTTTGAATGATGAATGTTGTATTTATGGATTATATTACTTTGATATTATTTTGTAGAATTTCGTGATGTGCTTTCTATATAAATATTTTATTTTCTTACTGTACATTTGTGGCTATTTTTAGGTGAGGAAGATATGGAAATAAGTGACATTCAAGGTGCCAATAATTGAATCATAGGAGTGATCTAATAGTGTGACATTGGGACAAGGGTCTTCTAGGACTTTAACTTATTGTAATTGGAGTTTTTACATTTCCCTTGAAACTATTTACGAATTTATTTGCTTTCTAAACTTTATTTTAAATTGATCGAATATTGGAAATGTATTTTCTTTTGGATATGTAAACCATTTTACCTATGTTAAATTGATATTTCTTTAATTTACTTTATTGTGTATATTGGGATAAAATGGGTGTCACATCCATCCCCATTTATGTGGGTTTTACCCTTTTTATTAAGAGTATTTTTGTGAGTACTCATTGGATTTGATATTGTAGAGAAAAGAAAGACACTAAAACTAGGGGTTAATAGTATCAATAAAAAAAACTCAACTTTTTTGAAACTGTGAAGTAGTATGAAGGACTTCTAAGTGTAGACGAAGAGTCAAGAGAAAAGAACAAAACACTTTTATACTAGTTCATCTCAATCACCAAAATTACTTTTAATTCTTGATCAACCTAATCAAGTTCTACCATGTTTTACAAAAATACAAGTATTCTTTTACAAGTATTCTTTCACAAGTCACTTCTAACTCAACTTAAGTATTTTTTTGACTTATCTTTTCAAGCAACTATCCAAATATTTTTTGAACAACAAAGTCTCTCCAGGTTTCAACCACCATGTATTCTTTTAACAACGAAGTCTCTTCAAATTTCAACAATAAGTATTATTTTAATCACAAAGCTTCTTTAAGCTTAACAACTAAGTATTCATTTAACCACGAAGCCTTCTCAAACTTTAACAACCAATTATTCTTTACAGTCACACAGCTTCAAGCCCAAAACAATAGCACAAAGTTAAAGCTAATAAATCAGTTGTTGTTTCATCTTACTATCAAGATGTGATATAATTAATTTAAGTACAACACTTTTTATAGAAAGACTGAACATGAATTTTTACAATGATTGTTCTCTCTTTTTTTTTTTTCTTTCTAAATCTTCAAATTTCTTTGTATAGGTGCTTCTTTCTCACAAACTTGTTTCATCTGTCTTCATCTTCCTTTTATTGTGAAAAGAAATGTTCATTGGTACATTAATTGTGAGCATTAAATGTATTTCACCAAATTATCATTTTGTATTTAATCAAAGAGATTACTTATCACCTTTTTTTATATCAAATAGAATAAAATGTTACGTGTGTTAGTCAGGAGTGACTTTTTATGAAATTTTGCATCGTTTAAGGGATATGTTTGTCCTTTCTTTGGTACAAAACATTTCTTCATTTATTTTTGAAGTGAGAGTATCGAATAAGATTTTTTTATTTTTTTTGATTTATTAAGGAATGTCATAGACTAATATCATTTGGTTATCTAACATCATAAATGATATATAGTAAATGCATTCGTCTTATAGACGAAGTAATTCATTTGAGAGATCATACGTCATCATAACCAATTATTTTTATTAATTTGTCTTATAGTATGATCTGAAAAAAAATTTTCTAAAAAAAATTTAAGTTTGTTATCATTAAAACTTATATCCTAAGGGGTTAGAGATCACCTTTTGATCTAACAGATACATTTTACCATCCCTAGTAGCTATACATGCAAATACCCATACTTTAAAATTATATATATAATAATTTGGTTTAATTAATTTTTAGTATAAATATATATGTCATAATTATTTACTTTAGTATAAATATATAAAATTATTTTAATATAAATATATGTTTTAAAAAATATATTTTTAATTTAATTTATTTCTTATTTTTTATTTAAAACTTTATATTTTAACAAAACTTCTTAAAAATTATCATATATTTTCCTATTAATTTAGCTGTTTACAGCAGAATAAAAGACTTCGATCACCAAACAAACTAGACAAGAGACTTAATCTAGACACTTAGTCATTTGATGCCACCCACTTAAGTAAGAGAAACAGACGCGTCCTTTCTTATGATACATGTCAATATTCAACATTTATTGGTTCTTGACCTTGATTTTGTCAAAAAATGTCATCTGCGTGTTACAACTTACAACAGTGCTTTCTAGAAGGAACTAAAAAAGAGTAAATTTCATGTCTTTTATTATTTTTTTTTTCATAAAATAGAATTTGATTTCTTATTTAAATTTTTTGACGAAATTCTTTCCTATATAGTATTTGATACAAATGGTTACAAGAAGAAGTGAAGTCGTAATTTTAAATATCATAATTATATAATTTTAATTTTTACTTCAATTTATCGTTAAAAATCAACACTAACATAATATAATAACAGTTAAAAATCAACACTAACATAATATAATAATGTGTCATGTGAAAATAAAATTAAAAAATTACATGATATTATAATGATGTGTTATTTAAAAATAAGATTACAAATTATTTAAAATTTAAAAAATAGGAATTCAATCTCACTCCTTTTACATCCAGCAATTACAATTTTTTTTTACTGCAATAGTAACACATTTAACAACTAAACTAGTTGTTGTTATGGAAATCTTTTAAAAATTTGTATCAGTTTCTTATGGAAATCTTTTATTTGAATTTTCTAAGTAAGCAAAAACTGTTTTATAATTGGTATCATCACGGTTTTTGTGAATAATGGTTCTAGATGCCTTTATTCCTCAATGGTCTATTGTTTATATACATGAAACTGTTCCTAAAATATCTTTTAGATTCTAACAAAAAGATAAATAATCAATCTTTTCTTGATTTACATAACAACTTCAGAATTATATTTTAATAATAACAAACTTTGTTAACAAGAAGTTGTTACGGTATTACCCCCCTCAAGTGGGAGCATGGAGATTTATAATGCCCAACTTGCCTAAGAAGGATTCAAACTGCGGTTTTCCCAAAGCTTTTGTGAAGATATCTGCTAGTTGATCGGTAGTAGAGACATAGGTTGGAAGAATATTGTGGCGAAATACTTCATCGCGAACAAAATGACAATCTATTTCTATGTGCTTGGTACGTTCATGAAACACCGGATTTTTAGCAATGTGCAAGGCCACTTGACTATCACAATGAATGATCATAGGTTTGGTATGAGTGCTGCCGAGGTTGGAAAGAATCCCTTTTAACCATTTGAGTTCGCATGTAGTAGTTGCCATGGACCGATACTCAGCTTGAACTGACGATCGAGAAACAGTGTGTTGTTTCTTTGTTTTCCAAGAGATAGGGGATTGACCAAGCTGGACCAACCAACTGGTAACGGAGCGGCGTGTAAGAGGGCAGCTAGCCCAGTCAGAGTCGCACCAGCCATGAAGTTGTAGATCACAGTTGCAAGAAAGCAATATGCCTTGACCGGGATTGCCTTTGAGAAATTGAACCACTCGGAGAGCAGCTTCCCAATGCTCAATTCATGGCTCTTGCATGAAATGAGATAGCGTGTGAACACTAAACAAAAGCTTCGGGCATGTAAAACACAGATAAATCAGTCGCCCAACTAACCTGCGATAACATTCTAGATTGGCAAGAAGAGCTCCGATAGTAAGAGACAAACGATGATTTTGCTCTAATGGGGTGCCTGGAGGTTTAGCTCCAAGGAGGCCAGCTTTAGAAATAATATCGAGCGTGTACTTACATTGACAAAGAAAAATGCCTGTAGGATTGTGAGCAACCTCAATACCTAGAAAATACTTCAATTTGCCAAGATTTTTCATGTGGAAGAATTCATTGAGGTAGGCTTTAAATCGTTTGATGGCTGAGGAGACATTGCAAGCAATAATTAGATCATCGACATAAATAAGAACAACAAGTTGAACCCCTTCTTGATGCAAAGTGAACAGAGAATGATCAAGACATGATTGCTGAAATCCATAAGATATAAGTGCATGAGACAATTTAGTGAACCAGCAACGCAGAGCTTGCTTTAAGTTGATGGAACTACTTGGAGAAGATTGATGTTCTTCCAAGCTTCCATGCAAAGGACTGAAGAAATCTTGAGGTTGAACTCCTTGAGGTGGCGGAATCACCTTGGAGGATTCTCCAATGGTGGAGAAGCAATGGAATAGGTTCGGTTACTTCCTAGCTTGTGAAGGAAACTTGAGGAACCAAGGCCAAAGGTTGAAAACCTTTGGTGAGAACCTTAGAGAGAAAATTCTCTTCGATTTTAGGAGAGACTTTTGGGAGAGAAATCTGAAGTTTTTATTTCTCAAATGTTCAAAAGTAATTACAAGAGAGGGATTTACAAATATATAGGGAGAGGTAGCTTCTAAGAGAAGCTAACCTTAACCATGGTTCACTAGGAACCATGGTAAGGTGTAGTTAACCATCCATGGTTTATAAAACTTGTAGGAGAAGCTAAACTTGACCATGGTTCACTTAAGAACCATGGTAAGGTCAGCCTAACCTACCAAGGTTTAGAAACTTGGAGGAGAAGCTTCAAAACTTGAAGGAGAACTTAGTGAATTTCGGCCAAGAACAAGGAAGGAGGCTAGGCGGCCAAGGCTCCAAAATGCTCCATGATTTAATTAAAAAATATTTGATTTGGTTTAGTTAGGTTCATCATATGATGATGAGACCTAGCTAAATCAAATCTATGAAAAATTAGGAGCAAAGTGAGTCTAATATGCAAAATTTTGCCTAGGCCCAATTCTGGCTCAATTACTAGTCACACCCTCAAGCATTGCTAAATGCCACCCCTTTTTCCCTACTGGAAAAATACAAAATGAATGTATCAACTAGGGAGGTTAAATGGAGTTAAACTCTCCAAGTAACCTACCTTAAAATCAATATACAAACACTAATAAAAGCAAGTAAAGTGCCTCACAAATACAAAGGCAAAAATAAGCCTATACAAAGAAACTACTATATGTACAAACATATGAAAAAGGTCTTTAAGATCATCCCATTCCTCTTGGTTCTTTTAAGATATAACTTCTTGGATTCCTTAGCCTTGGCCATAGTCTATCATCCCCTCCCTCTTGAAAAGGATTTGACCTCAAATCTCAAGGTCCTCATGATTATTGGCCATACCTACAAATATATAATAAAATTCATTATAGGTGATATTTTCAACAAATAAATGTGAAAGGTATATCCTAGAAGGAATCCTTTCATGAAACCTAAAGAAGTCTGTGATACTAAACCTTCTAATATAATGAATAGGATCCTCTCCTAAACATAGACTAGGTATATTACTAAATCCTAAAAATGTGCTAAAACTAAAACAATAGCACACTAAAGAAAATCCTAAAAACTAAAACATCTTGCCTAAAGTACCCTATGTGGTAACCTAGGCATTTCCTAGAAAATAAGGAAAATACTACTAAGAAATTTCCTAAACAATTTTGGATTATATTATTTGTTGGATAGTTATGAAAAGAATTTGTCACAAGGAACCTTGAAGGTTCATATGTTATATCCAACAAATAATATATTCCATAAATTGGGTGCATTATTGACACAACTAAGGTAGGAAAAGTCCTACACAAAGGAAAGCTATCTACCTTGGGCACCACCAAGGAAGTAGCATGAGAAGTGGAACTAAGTGAAGTCCACTTTTCCTTCACCAAATCTTGAAGTTGAGACTCTTTTTCTTTAAAAATAATGGATTTATTAATCTCTTCCTCAAGACTAGTGGCAGAATGAGGGCAAGAGTTAAGATCTTTATGAATAAAGAGAATTTTTTTTCACAGGATTTTTAGTACTAAAACAATTCTCTTTAGTCACAAATCCTTTAGAGGATATTTCTTCCTCTTTACTCTTCCCTGCACAAAGTTCTTTCTTTTTTTTTTTTTTTTTTTTCTATTTCTTCTTTTCTTTTGATTTTTATTTGTCTTCTTCTTTTGTGTTTTCTCATGTCTTCTTTCAATTTTTCTTCTTCTTGTTTAAGAATTCTCAACTTCTCATCTAGGATAGCAAGTTTTGCCTCTCTTTCAATTTTCTCCTTCTCTTTTTGAAAGGCCTCTTGCTTCTTCCATAGTTTAAGTGATTTTACCTCTTTTGTTAAGTAAGAAATTCTTTTAGGAGAGCTATCACTTCCACTATAGTTGGATTGTTGAGACATTTTAAACAACAAGATTTTTCTCTTCACACAAAAATAAATTTTAAGAAAATAATATTTTTGAAGTGCTTAGACTTGACACTTAGAGGTCTAAGAGTACAAATTGAACTATGGAGGGAGGTGAGCTACTAAAGAGCCACTTAATAACCAAGCCTCTTCAAGTAAAAATCTCTAAACCCCCTTGTACGATTGCCTTGTACAAAACAATTTTCACAAAGATATTTTTCAAAGAAAAATAACAAGCAAGTGCCTAAAGTGTACAATTAATCAATACTTGAAAACATAAATGGCGAGAAAACATAGTTTGCTTGAAAACTTAAATTGCTGAAAACATAAATTGCTTAAAACAGAAATTGCTTAAAACATAAATTGCATGAAATCTTAAAGACAAGAAAACATAAACTAGGAGTTGAAAGCAATTAAACCTATGTGAGAGCTTAAAAGGCACCAAAGACCTTCAAGGACCCTCTCACAAGTACTACACGATTTTACTATTAGAACACTTAAGGAGAGATGGAGATACACCAAAGGCACTCTAAGACACTCCTTAATAAAGGCCTTGTACAAAAAATGAGAATTGAAAATTTACAAGAAAAAATGAAATGCAAATTTTCACCAAATGAAATGCAAATTCACACTTAAATGAAATGTAAATTCACACCAAATGAAATGTAAATTCACAATCAAATGAAATTTAGTGGCTGCACTTAATTTCAAAGAAAACAAATTAGCCACTAATTAGAAAGAAATTTTAGAGACGGATTTTGTAAGGAAAATAGGTTTAGTAACAAAAATTTCCGTCACTAAAATTGGTCTCTAAAGTTCATAAAATTTTCCAAGAAATTGTTGCTCCTTCTCTTCCAATTTTAGCCACCAAGCATGCAGCCCTCACAAGTGTATCACTCTTCTTTTAGAAGCAACCTTGACTTTGGTTACTTCTAGGTGTTTTCCAAGAGACCTTCCACCAAGAGAGAACAAGCTCCCTAAGCAACCACCAAAGCCTTCAAGTTGACTTCCTTTGACTTGGCCTCCTACACCTTTTAAGAAGCACTCAACCACCTTCAATTGCTGGAATATTAGTGCTAAAACTGAAAAGGCACAATTTATAATGGCTACACCAATTGGTAGAATAAAATGAGACAAACTAGAAGGAGTTCCACAAAAAAGACAAGCAAAAAATTAAGGCAAATTTAGAAAGCTAGCACACAAAGGATAACCTATCAAAGGCACTAGAATGGATTAAAAAAAAAAGCTAAGATTAGAAACAAAATTAAGACACAAAATATGTTGCTGGCTGAAAATTAATAGGCAAAGATTTCACCAAAACCGAAAGCTAATTCACACAAAATTTTCACTCCTTTTGGCTTTTTCTTTTGCTATTTTCTTTCTTTTCTTTTTGCAAAATATTTTTCACTTTTTTTTTTCTTTGATTAATCAGGAGTTTAAATGCCTTTTGAACAATTATAGGTCTTGGCCTTAGGCTAGAAAAACTGCAGCAAAAATATTTTCACGAAACAAGAGATGTTCACAAGCATGTTTTCACTAGTGCATCACAATTTTATAGTATTTTTAGGTCAAATTTTTAGGCACTATTTTCTTTTATTTTTCTCATGCATTTGGAACACATACACCTCTGTTTTGCCTCTGTTTCTAATGTATAAAATTTGTTAAAAGTTTCAGCCACACAATAAGACTCAAGGAAACCTAATAGGAATTAGTGTTTAGTAATTTTTTGACAAAACTTTTAACAAGACATAATAGAAACCTAACTCTAGGAAATTTGATAGAACTAATAGCAAATTATGAACACGAATATGTAAAACAAAAGCACATATAGGTAAGGATCAAATTCAATAAGAAAATACACAAAAAATTTCGGACACAAACAACACACAAAAAATTAGGTCAACAAGCTACTAGTCTAGGAATTTTCAACATGAAAAGGACTACACATGACTTCTATGACAAAACAATTGATTCAAAAATAAAACTAATGCAATGTGAATGAAGTCCAATCACGGACACATGTTATAGAATGGAGAGACTCAAACAAAAGAAAAACGCACAAGTATAGGAACCTAAAGCACAAAACAATTGATTCACGGATTAATAGGAACAAGCAAAAACATGAATCAATTTATTCTTATGTGACATATAGGATCTATCAAAAATTTTTATAAAATTTAGATCCATGCAACAAACACATATTTAGACATAGGAGAAGGAAGAAACAACACGGATTCAACAAAAAAAAATTAGAACACCAAACCTCAAGAGCACTAGGCTCTAGATACCAAAATTGATGGAACTACTTGGAGAAGATTGATGTTCTTCCAAGCTTCCATGCAAAGGACCGAAGAACTCTTGAGGTTGAACTCCTTGAGGTGGAGGAATCACCTTGGAGGATTCTCCAATGGTGGAGAAGCAATGGAATAGGTTCGGTTACTTCCTAGCTTGTGAAGGAAGCTTGAGGAACCAAGGCCAAAGGTTGAAAACCTTTGGTGAGAACCTTAGAGAGAAAATTCTCTTCGGTTTTAGGAGAGACTTTTGGGAGAGAAATCTAAATTTTTTATTTCTCAAATGTTCAAAAGTGATTACAAGAGAGGGATTTACAAATATATAGGGAGAGGTAGCTTCTAGGAGAAGCTAACCTTAACCATGGTTCACTAGGAACCATGGTAAGGTGTAGCTAACCATCCATGGTTTATAAAACTTGTAGGAGAAGCTAACCTTGATCATGGTTCACTTAAGAACCATGGTAAGGTCAGCCTAACCTACCAAGGTTTAGAAACTTGGAGGAGAAGCTTAAAAACTTGAAGGAGAACTTAGTGAATTTCGGCTAGAGCAAGGAAGGAGGCTAGGCGGCCAAGGCTCCAAAATGCTCCATGATTTAATTCAAAAATATTTGATTTGGTTTAGTTAGGTTCATCATATAATGATGAGACCTAGCTAAATCAAATCTATGAAAAATTAGGAGCAAAATGAGTCTAATATGCAAAATTTTGCCTAGGCCCAATTCTGGCCTAATTACTAGTCACACCCTCAAGCATTGCTAAATGCCACCCCTTTTTCCCTACTGGAAAAATACAAAATGAATGTATCAACTAGGGAGGTTAAATGGAGTTAAACTCTCCAAGTAACCTACCTTAAAATCAATATACAAACACTAATAAAAGCAAGTAAAATGCCTCAAATACAAAGGCAAAAATAAGCCTATACAAAGAAACTACTATATGTACAAACATATGAAAAAGGTCTTTAAGATCATCCTATTCCTCTTGGTTCTTTTAAGATATCACCTCTTGGATTCCTTAGCCTTGGCCATAGTCTATCATAAGTCGTATAACGATTTTTGAAGTTTGCACACCATGTTTGGTGTTGAAACAAAAAACCAGGAGGCATGTGAATGAACACTTCGTCATGGAGATCACCTTGTAGAAACGCATTGTGTACATCCATTTGATGAAGTTCCCAGGATTTGGCAGCTGCCATAACAAGAATAATTCGCACCATTACCATCTTTACAAAGGGAGCAAACATTTCAGTGTAGTTGATGTCTTTCTCTTGATGATTTTCGAGCACATCTAAACGGGCTTTAAATCACTCGAGTGCCATTAGAATTATACTTAATGCGATACACCCACTTGCATCCGAGAGCTTTCTTCCTTGAAGGCAATGGTTGCATGCTCCATGTATTGTTACGTTCTAGTGCATCTATCTTAACTTGCATGGCTTGTCTCCATATTGCATCTTTCACTGCCTCATGAAAGTATAGGGGCTCTTTTTCAGTAGTGATTGCTGCAAGGAAGTGTTTGTGTGGCGAAGAAAATTTGGCACAATTTACATAGTGAGCAATAGGATAAGGAGTACCTGAAGGATGTGATGGAGCTGATATGCTAGGGGAAAGACTCAACTTCTGCGCAGTGTGTGTTACATACCCTTGAAGTCTTGTTGATGGCTGTTTTACACGATGCCCACGTCCAAGTAACAAATTTTCATCATTATTGGGCATTGTGGTGTGCTCTATTAGGGTTTGCGGTTGAGTTTCTAAAATGATGTTTTCGAGAATACCTCTAGCGATGTTCGGAGTCTCCATTACGGAACCTGTGGATGCTACAGTGCTTGTGTGTGTACCCCCCTATCGAGAGCAAGGTCTGTTGATGATTCCATGTCATCAAGAACAATGTCTACCATATTATCAGCAGGCAAGGAATGAAAGGATTCTTTTTCATTTTTAGAACACTGATATGGAAATTGGTTTTCAAAGAATTGCACATCTCGTGAAATAAAGAATTCATGAGTTTCGAGATCATAAACTCTCCAACCTTTTTGCCCATAAGGGTATCCTATAAAGGCACATTTACGACTTCGACTTGCAAATTTGTCACCATTGGTGTGTTGGTTGCGAGCAAAACATAAAGAACCAAACACGCGTAGGTGATTGTAGGAGGGTTGTTGTTCATGTAACACTTCATATGGTGTTTTTCCTTTTAGAACTATGCTTGGAGTGTATTGATCAAATATCCTACTGTCAATACACACTCTCCCCAAAAATCAATAGCCAAATTAACTTGAAATTGCAAAGCTCAAGCAATATTGAGAATATGTCAATGTTTGCGTTCGACCCTCCCATTTTGTTGAGTTGTGTTCGTACATGAAGTTTGAAAAATTATCCCATGATCTAGAAAATAATTTCTCATGCAAATGAATTCTGTTCCATTATCATTTCTCACAGTTTTAACCTTTTTGTTATATTGCCTTTCTACCATAGAAAAGAATTTTTTTTAGCATTTTCATGACTTCTTTCTTATCAATTAGCAAATAGATCCACACCGCATGTGAGCAATCGTCAACAATTGTAGGGAAATACGAAGCAGCACAAGATGAACGAGTTCTATATGGACCCCATAAATCACAGTGTATCAAATCAAATATATTAGAAGCTTGATTATTACTCAAAGGAAACGTTTCTCTAGTTTGCTTTTCTCTTTGGCATGTATCACAAACTTTATTTTTGATAGTACTAATTCTACTTCCATTGTCATTGAAAATTAATTGAGTAGTTTTCCAAGATGGATGTCCCAACCTTTTGTGCCACACTTCTAGCTCATTCATTCCTTCAATGTTGCATACCTTCTTCATGAGGGCCTCTCGAAAGAAATAGAGTCCATCCCTTCGTTCACCCGCTCCAATCAGGATCTTCGAGGTTCGGTCCTATATAGCACACAGATTACCAACAAACTGGACATTACAATTTAATTCATCTGAAAATTGCGATATAGAAATCAAGTTGCATTTCAATTGAGGTACATAAAGTACTTGTTCAAAGTTTAAATTATCAGTAAGTTTTACTGTTCCTTCCTTATTAGAAATAATAGTGTGTCCATTTGGAAGCCTAACAGGACATCCAGACACGTCCCTCACATTGCACAGGTGTTGCAAATTTCCTGTCATGTGATTTGATGCTCCACTATCAAGTATCCATGCATTATTTTTAAACATACCAGTCATGCTTTCATTTGGAGTGACTTTAGATGAATTAAGCATTTCTACCAGAGTTTTCCATTGCTCCTTGCTCAGTCCTCCATATTCTGCATCACCACCAAGATTAGAATCAGATTTTTGTACTGCATTAGCGCGTACAAGTCCCTTTGGTGCACGAGAGGTAGATGATCCTGTTCCTCCACTTCGGTTTTGATTTTGTCCTCGTGCAACTATTTTTCCATTGTTTCTTGGACGGTCTCCCCACCATTCTGGGTATCCTATGAGCAGAAAACAATCGGCTTCATCGTGTCCTGCCTTATTGCAATGTGTGCAAACAATTTTACTTTTGTTTTCACGCCCCTTGACCTTCGTGCTTGCTTGAACTACTAAGGTCATGACTTTCGGATGCTCTTCTCTTTCTTGGGTGATATTCCGCACTCGTTCTTCTTGTACAAGAATTGAGTACATTTTGTTTAGGGATGGTATAAGGTCTTCAGCGAGTAGGTTGGAACGAATTGTTCCATACATTGCGTCGTCTAGCCCCATTAAGAAGGTGTGGCATCTTTCTTCTTCCTTGCGTTTTTCAAGATTTACCGCAAGGCCACATGTGCACCCTTTACAGGTGCAGGTCAAAGCTGGTTCATAGACAGCTAAATCATCCCACAATGCCTTTAACTTCCCGTAATAGGCTACCATGGACAACCCTCCTTGTTTGCATTGTGCCAGTTCTGATTTCAGTTAATAAATTTGTGGGCCATTCACAACTGAGAATCTTTCTTTTATGTCACCCCACATCTCCTTGGTAGTTTCCAAGTATGACATGGTTGTTCGCAAAGTTGGCTCAATTGTATTCAAAATCCATGACGCCAACATTGCTTGAACAATCCACCAATCTTCCAAGTCTGAAGATCCTTCTTCAGGTTCTACTATGGTTCCGTCAATGAAACACCATTTTCTTCTTTCTCCCAAAGACCTATTCATAGCTCTAGCCCATTCATCATAGTTGTCGCCTTTTAGCTGTACTTGGGCGATCACATTTCCAGGATTGTCGCTGGAATTCAAGTCATAAGGCGAAGACTTTTTCTTCTGAGCACCTTTATCCATCGTGTCTGCCATTTACGGCTCTAATACCATGTGAATAATGGTTCCAGATGCCTTTATTCCTCAATGGTCTATTGTTTATATACACAAAACTATTCCTAAAATATCTCTTAGATTCTAACAAAAAGATAAATAATCAATCTTTTCCTAACTTACATAACAACTTCAGAATTATATTTTATATAATAACAAACTTTGTTAACAATCTGTTAACAAGAAGTTGTTACGGTATTAGTTTTACATTGCATTATGGTATTCATCACTTTTATTTTTCAGTTTTTCAAAATCTGCTTTTCCTTTTTCCCATTTGACTTGTTGTGAGGAAATTTCACTTCTGCAAGTACGTTTTAATTGTCAACAATTTTTAATTGCAGCTATATCTATCACTAGTAGACTTTAAAAACGCGTTTGATCACTATGATCCTTAAATTATAGAATTTTAAAATAATATGTTAATAAGCAAATCTTATAAAGGCAACACATATCGAAGATAAGACAAACTCAAATTAAAAGTTACATGATAGAATCATAAAGGTGCAAATAATCATGATGATTTTTTGTTTAGAATTTTAAATATAATATTCATGACAATCATTTGAAAGCAAAATCAGCAAAACCATAAAAAGGAAAATTAAGCAAATATCCAAACCAAATCATTAAACTATATTAATTAAATATTAGTAATCAGTGGGATCACATAACTACAACTCATACATAGCTCAGAAGCATATCAATAGCAGAATGACATACTATATTTTCAAAATCTTCTACAATATCACATGGCCCAAACATCTTAGTTAGAGCTATATATATGCTATTAAATTGGTATTAATTTTATTAGAAAGATAAGATAATTATCTTCAACTTCTATGTTGACCTCAAGAGTTAAATATGTCATCTACTATTTTAAATAAATACAAAACTACAACATTTCATCATAAATCTAACAGTCTGACCTTTACTTACTAATTTGATCATAACTTGAGTTCTAAACCTCACTTTTAGGTGATTCCAATGAAATTTAAAAGATATCATCCAAAGCTACAACGTTGATGAGATTACAAAACCTAATTTTTCTATTTAAGTCTATTTAAAAAGTTTACAACGTACGCATGTTACATTTTGCATACAGATATGAGGTTAGTCTTTTAACTCACATAACTTGGTTATTGATGGAAGACCATCCTTGGAGACACACATGGGATCCATTACTAGGTCCATGGCTAGGAGATTAGAAAAGGGTGGGGAAGCTAACACTCCTAGAGATATGCTCCTCATGGTTATAGAGTATTGATTACTCTCATAAGCCTTGTTAACATAGGTTTATTTTATTATTCCTATTTTACCCTTGTTAATTTACTATTTTTCCCTTGTATTTTGGGTACCTTAGACATAGGATTTATTTGTATTTCCCATTTTATCCTTGTATTTTGAGGTATTTAGAAGTTAGGATTTATTTTGCTTTGTATTTTCTATTTTGCCCTTGTATTGTGGGGTATTTAGAATTTAGGGCTTTGAATCCTAGAGTATTGTAAGTGGTGCATGAGCATGAGAGGGTCTTTTGGGCTAAGTGGAGCATTGACCCAAGTGGGAGGGCAACTAGGTTGCATATTCCTATCATGCACCTAGTTGTAGCTTAACCCAAAAAGATGCCATCTTGACCTAGACATGTGCAGCACATGTAGGGTAGCATTTGGGTCTCATTTAGGGTGCATTTCCTTCTCATTTTGAGGTGGAAATGATCACCCAATGATGACCTAGCTGTCACACATTTCTAGGGTTATGACCTCACGTATGACTTATAAATACCTTAGGATGCACGACTTGTAAATACTTTGGAAAATAATATAAAGTGAGCCTTTTAGGCCTTTATATTTCCTTAGTCTCTCTTGGGCATTTTCGGCCAAGACCCTACCTATCTCCACCTTGAGTGAAAACCCTAGAAGTGGCCTTCATCTACCTTGGAGTGAGCCAAACCCTAGAGTGCCTCTCAAGCGTTCCATCAAAGACCTTCCTTCCTTTATCATTTTCAGTTATCACCATCATCCAAGGCTAGGCCTTTGAAGAACTATGATCCGTGGAGTCTAGGGGTCCTCCCTTTGATCATCCTTCATCCATCAATGCAAGGAGGAACTCCATTATGTGGTATCTAGAGCCAAGGTTCTTCAAGGATAATTTTTAGTCTAGTCTTTCTTTCAAAATTTTGGTCATGTCATGGTGTCTTCTTGCTTGTCTTAAAGTTGTGCTAAATAGATCATATTCATGTTATATTCTCATGATCTATATGTCTTGTCTTGTGTATTGATTCATGCAATAATTTCTTGTGAATCATCTTGGTGTTTTATGTTTCTTTAAATAAGTTCTGTCCATTTTCTTTTTAGGTTTGAGTTGCTAAAAAAAATTGGCTGCATTGAAAATTCTCTTGAACATGTGTTTTTTTACTTTGTAATCAATCCGATTTTGTCTTAAAGTTATGTATTTCCAAATTGTCTTGAAAAGGATACCAAGTAATCTAGCTTAAACACGTTTTGATCATAAATATGTAATGCATGCTATGTGTTTGATGAAATGGCCATGTGAGTCTAGAGTGCTTTCACTACAAAAAATGTTACATATAGTGACACACAAAAATAGTCACTATAAATATAATATATGTTGGTATATATTTATTTGACATATAGCTATACACAATTTTAGTATTGATTTTGAATGAGATTTAACAACATATTTTTTGTGTCACTATAACTTATATCCACTCTTTTTAACAATATACCAACATATATTGCATTTATTATGTAGGTAAAAGTAATTTTTAGTGACATATATTGTGTTACCATAGGGTGTGTGTCACTATATGACAATTTTCTTGTAGTGTTTAAAGAGTCAATCATGTATGCTAATTAGTCCTAACATGTTCTAAATCACTTAAATGTTCATGTGTGATTAATTTCTTGGCACATCATTGTTAAAAATTTTTTTCGGCCATTTGAGTACTTCCATGTGCACTTGATATGCTTATATATTGTTTGATAATTTGAGTATGAGATTGGTTTCTATGTGCATATTTGTCTGCTGGACCATTTCCACATTAAAACTCTAAGAAACACTCAAATTATTGTCTCATTAAGCCATCACTAATTGCTAAAAGGAGACTCCAAAATTTTGCTAATCAAAATCAACAAACACAAGTGTAAAAACAAAGAAACCAAGTCAAAGAACATTAATTTAAAAACAATAAAGAAATTTGTTGGACCATTGTTACAAAAAAAGAGGAATCTGAGTCAAAGAACAAGGAGAAATTAATTTACAAACAAAAAAGGAACCTTTGTTAGACTTGTGAACTTTTTGGACAAGTTTCCTAGCTTAGAATTTGGATTTTTTCTATATCACTTGGACCATAAATTAGTGGCTGAATGGGACTTTAAAATTTATTCAAGTTCAGTTCAACATTTTATCAAACACTTCTTACTCAATTCTAGTGCCTTTCTAGGAATTATTCTTTTGAGTGCTAGCCCTTTTAAAGTACCCTTAATTTTAATTTTTGTGTCTTCCTTATAATCTTTAAGTTTTTTCAAATCAATCTCCATTTGAGTTTAGCCTTTTTAATTGTGCCTTTTTAGTTTTTGTTCTTTGGACTCTTGTACTCTTGGTTTGGTTTCTTCTTGGTTTAGGCGAGGAAAGCTTCTAAAACCACACACATTCTTGGTGGATTGAGTGGAGAGGCTGTTCGAATTTGTTACGAAGGTGCTTTGGAGGGATTCACCAAAATTTAAGAGAGCAAACACCAAAGGAGAGGACTAACTTGGGCCTTCGTGAAGGAAGCAAGTTGGAGGATTGAAGACGTAATTTTCTTTTTTTCTTTCTTGTGCAATGTTTCGACCACTTGTATTTTTGGCCTTTGTTTCCTTTTCCTTTTGGTGTGTAATTGGCATTTTGTTAAGTAGTTTTAGACCAATTCATGTAGTGCTTGGGAGAGTGGATTTAATACCATCAAGGTCACTTCAAGCTCCCACCCTAGGAAAATTCGACTAGCATATGCTTTAATTGCTTTCTTTACATTCCTATTACTTTGATAGTATATTTGCTTAGGTTCTTTACTTTGCTTATGTTCATCTAGAAGGCTTCAAGTTTCCTACTAGGGGTTCGTGCACACACACACACACTTAATCTTTGTGCAAAATTGTTTGTAAGAAAGGTATAAGAAGGCTTAATGATTTTTACTTGAAAAGGCTTGGTTATTAAGTGATTCTTTGTACACTTAGGCTTCTAATACTAATCTTTCACCTCTAAACCATTTGTGAAACCCTAAACCCTAAATCCTAAACTATTAAAGGCCCCCTAGACAACCTAGACATAGGGAGTCTTCCAATAAGGAACCTAACATCACTTTTCCCTCATTTCATGTCAAAGACAATGTGGAAACCTATTTAGATTGGAAAATGAAAGTTGACCACTTTTCTCTTTCCATGGAGTGAGTGAAGAAAATAAGGTTTCCTTAGCAACCCTTAGCTTCCAAGGGTATGCTATGTATTGATGAACCTCCTTAGAAAAATAATGGAGAATAAATCATGAGCCCCCAATCCAATATTGGAACGAACTCCATAGTGCCTTGAGAATGAGGCATATTCCCCTATACTATGACCGAAAGCTTATGGATAAGCTACAAAGGTTGAAACAAGGGTCATCTAGTGTGGAGGAATATAGGAAACAAATGGAGTTACTAATGATGAGGGCTGGGATAAGGAAAGAAGAGAGGACCACCATCTCTAGATTTTAAAGTGGTCTTAACCTTAAAATAAGATACAAAGTTGAAATCTTGACTTTTAGATATTTGAATGAACTTGTTCAAATTTGTTCAAGAGTGAAGCATCAACTTAAAAGAAAATCTATTCGAAAAGACTTCACTCCCTCTTATTCAAAGAGTTTCAAGAGGAGGGCCACTCTTCTAGACCTTTTCCCAAGGAAAAAGAAGAAGAAAAATCCTCTCTTAAGGCACCTTCCAAGGAATCTAAGACAAGTGACATCAAGTGCTTTAAGTGTCTTGGTCGAGGGCATATTTCTTCTCAATGAACAACAAAGAAAATCATGATTTTAAGGGGCTGAGACCACTATAGTAGCCTTGATGAAGCTACTTCTTATTCTTCAAGTGACAAAGAAGAAATCTTAGAATCTAAGGAAGAGACCTATCCTTGTGAAAGAGACTTATTAATGGTTATAAGGTTCCTTGGAAACCAATCTAGTGACATAGACCAATCCCAAAGAGAGAATTTGTTTCACACAAGATGCAAGGTTTTAGAAAATACTTGTTCTCTCATTGTGGATAAGGGATCTAGTTGCAATTGTTGTAGCACTAGATTAGTTGAAAAGCTAACCTTAACTACTCTACCTCATCCCAAACCTTACAAATTACAATGGATAAATAAGGAAAGGGGTATTGTAGTTAACCAACAAGTAAATATACCTATCTCCATTGAAAAGTACAAATATGAATTTTTTTGAGATATAGTGTCATTGGATGTGTTGGATCGAGTGCTTACCACTAGGCCAAAAGCTATAGCTGATAGTCAGGGCGCAACTCTTTCTACTTAAGAGCGTAGCAGCCCAAGCACCATGATTCGACAGTGACTTGGCCCACCTAGCCTCCGCCACGGGACATTTGATGCAACCCGCAACAATCTCTCCCTCAGCAATTGCCCCGCTGGGAATCGAACTCATGACCTTGGCTCTGATACCAATTGTTGGATCGAGTGCTTACCACTAGGCCAAAAGCTATAGATGATAGTCAGGGCGCAACTCTTTCTACTTAAGAGCGTAGCAGCCCAAGCACCATGATTCGACAGTGACTTGGCCCACCTAGCCTCCGCCACGGGACATTTGATGCAACCCGCAACAGGATGCTAGTCATATTTTACATGGTAGGCCTTGGCAATTTGACAAGAAAACTATTCATGATGGCCTCACTAACAAAATAAGTTTCCATCACTTAGGTAAGAAAATTGTGTTGTGTCCTCTATCACCTTCTCAAGTGAGTGAGGACTAACTCAAGATAAAAGCTAAAAGAGAGGAGGAAAAAAAAGAGGCAAAAGAAAGAAAAAAGTCTTCCCTTGACGAATAAAGAAAGGGAATAGGAGGTATTAAGTTTAGCAGCAAGTGTCCCCTTTAAAGAAGTTGTTCACAAAAGTCATTTATCACTTAAAAATGACATCAAGAAAACACTTTTTCTTGAAAAATCTTTGTACCTCCTCTATTTCAAAGAGACGCTAGCTGCCACTAGTCATGAACTTGAGTCTCTACCTCAAGAGGTTCAAAAACTTTTGAAAGAATTTGATGACCTATTCCCTCAAGAGGCTCCAAGTGGACTTCCACCTTTAAGAGGGTTAGAACATCAAATAGACGGCATACCATGTGCAAGTCTTCCAAATAGGCTCGCTTATAGGACTAATCCCAAGAGACCAAATAGATAGAATCTCAAGTTGATGATTTGTTGAAGATGGACCTTTCCAAGTCCTTCAAAAAAAATGACAATGCATATAAGTTAGATCTTCCATCCGATTATGAAGTTAACTCTTCATTTAATGTTTATAATCTTACACCTTTTTTAGGGGCTGAGGACATGGATGAGAATCTTGATATGAGGACAAATCCTTCTCAAGAAGGAGAGGATGATGGAAGACCATCATTGGAGACACATGTGGGACCCATTACTAGGTTCATGGCTAGGAGACTAGAAGAGGGTGGGGAAGCTAACACTACTAAAGATATGCTCTTCACAATTATAGAGTATTGATTACTCTCCTAAGCTTTGTTAGCATAGGTTTATTTTATTATTCCTATTTTACCTTGTCGTAACCGGGATCACGAAGGGATGACGCTAACATTTTTTTTCAATGGAGCCGCCACCAATATTTTATTTTAAGGGAAAAACATTGGAAAACCCTTTAACAAATTATTTTTAAAATCAAAGTTGGGTTCGAGAGTCAATTACGTGCAGGGAAGGTATTAGCACCCTACGACGCCTGTAAAAACAGTACTTTTAATTAATTGTACAAAATTATATAAATTTATAAATGTTTAATTTACTCCTTAGAAATGTATATATGTATATATTTTTTTTTTAATGTGAGATGCCCTTTTTTGTATTTTTATTAGAAAATTATAGGGATTTGGGTTAGCAAATGGCTAATCAATAAACCTTTCCAATAACATGAAAGATAGAATTGTTATTCAATCAATGTTATTGATTTTTATTTGTTGATACTAAATTATGCTTAAAGCTTAGGACAATGAATAATTATTCTATTAACTTTTATGATTTACATGTTATTAAAGGGTATAAGTGCTCCTCAATTAATATCATTAACCATAAAAATAAGTATACATGAAGCAAAATTATGTTTACATTTTTTATCTAAAGAAATAGATTTTGCATAAGGATTCAAGTTAGCAAATAGCTAAGAAATAAATCTCTCCAATAACGTTAAAAATAGAAGTGCTACTTAATTAATGTTATTGGTTGCAACATATCTCTATTTTTTAAAAAAAGAAATTTTGTACAAGAGAGTTTAAGCTAGCAAATGACTAGTCATTAAACCTCTAGAACCAAATAATGTTAGAGATAAAAAATGTTATTCAATTAACATTATTATTTGTTGTATAATAAATACTTTTCAAACAAATATTTTAAAGACAACAGATCATATTCACTATGTACAAGCAATTATTAAATAATAAAAATAAAAAAAAATAAATAAATAAAAAGAAAAGAAATGATACCAAATGAGATGCTTGAACTTGTTGAATCTTCGAATATAACGATTTATTAGGCGCTTTTTGACGACCTAACACACTACAATATTCCTCACAAAATCTCAAGAGATATAGAGGAGAGAGAAAGAGAAATTTCGAGCTCTAAAGAGTCTTGGACGAAATTTTCTGGCAAAAACTGTGCCCGAGTCGTCTATTTATAGATGTCAAAAGTTGCTAGAACGGCTCGTTCTTAAATCAGAACGGCCCATTCTGAAAATGGACGTTATGTGTTAATGTTGTTACTGGAACGGGCTGTTCTAATTTTAGAACGGTCCGTTCCAACGATGAGTTTAACACATAACTGGTTACTCTAGAACAACCAATCCAAATAAAGATTTTTAGGCCTTTTAAATAACTTAGAACGGCCCGTTCCGTTTTAGGAACGACCCGTTCTATTTTAGGAACGACCCGTTCCAAGCATAAGTTTTAGCCCTTTTTAGGATCTTGGAACGGCCCGTTCCAGTTTAGGAACGACCCGTTCCAAAAATAGGGTTTTAGGCCCTTTTAGGAACCTGGAACGGCCCGTTCTAAATTGAGATTGGCCCATCTGGCTTTGCAACAGTCCATTCCTGGGTCCTTAAACCAGCTTGTTTGGGCTTCAAACTTCCTTATTGTCATATGGTATTGACTCCATACTTTGGGAGCTCTTCCTCTTCGTAGTAGATGTCCATTTCATTGTTATTGTGGATCCGGATAAAATTAGTTATTCACAGTTGCCCCTCTTTATTTATTTCTTATTAAATAATCTAAATAAAGAAATTTAGATTATTGGTAATAAGAAATGAATAAAGATGTGAATTAATTTTATCCAGCTACCCAAGACGTAGCTCCTATTGTCGATGTTGGTACTAGAAAGATTCAATGCTTTTGTTTGCACAGTCAGATGCTAGAACGTTGGGTTGGGATCGTCAAGTGCTAGTTCTGGATCAACCGAATGTTAATGTTGAATGCTTGTGCTGGAGGGGTTGAATGCTTGTGCTTGATCAACCGAATGCCAATGCTGAAGTGGTTGAATGCTTGTGCTTGATCAATCGAATGTCAATGTTTGATGGAGTGGTTGAATGCTTGTGCTAATTCAATCAAATGCTGGTGCTGGATTGATTGAATGTTGATGTATTGAATGCTAATGCTGGAGTGGTTGAATGCTTGTACTTGATCTACCGAATGTCAATGTTTGATGGAGTGGTCGAATGCTTGTGTTGGATCGACCGAATGCTTATGCTGAAGTAGTTGAATGCTTGTGCTTGATCAACCGAATGCCAATGCTGAAGTGGTTGAATACTTGTGCTTTATCAACCAAATGTCAATGTTTGACGGAATGGTCGAATGCTTGTACTGTATCGACTGAATGTTGGTGCCAATTCAATCAAATGCTGGTGCTGGATTGATTGAATGTTGATGGATTGAATGCTAATGCTGGAGTTGTCAAATGTTTGTGCTGTATCGACCGAATGCTGGTGCCAATTCAATAAAATGTTGGTGTTGGATTGATTGAATGTTGATGAACTGAACACTAATGCTGGAGTGGTCGAATGCTTGTATTGTATCGACTGAATATTTGTGCCAGGTAGATACTGGGCTTATACAAAAAAAAATGTAGCTTGTGCTAGGTAGATACTGGGCTTATACAAAAGAAAAATGTAACTTGTGCCAGGTAGATACTGGGCTTATACAAAAGAAAAATGTAACTTGTGCCAGGTAGATACTGGGCTTATACAAAAGAAAAATGTAACTTGTGCCAGGTAAGTACTGGGCTTATACAAAAGAAAAATGCAACTTATGCCAGGTAGATACTGGGCTTATACAAAAGAAAAATATAACTTGTGTCAGGTAAGTATTGGACTTAAATAAAAGAAAAATATAACTGGTGCCAGGTAGATACTGGGCTTATACAAAAGAAAAATATAACTGGTGCCAGGTAGATACTGGGCTTATACAAAAGAAAAATGTAACTTGTGCCAGGTAGATACTTGGCTTATACAAAAGAAAAATATAACTTGTGCCAGGTAAGTACTGGACTTAAATAGAAAGTCAAATGTGAAGTAAGTGTTTAGCCTAAAAAATCTACGTCATAAGTTCTAGGAAGCAAGAGATGCAAATGAAATGTGATGCAATGGTGATATGATGCAAAATGTTATGAGACACAACTTTCAAGACTTAAACTTTTGTTTATTTCCCTTTTTATTTTTGCTTTTGCTTTATTTTTCAGAAATTCCTCATTGTGACACACAGCCAAGGATCATGGAGGAGTGAGGCCTTTGGATACTTTTGACTTGAATGATAGTCAGTTATTCTCTTGGGTTACCCTTAAGCTGTTGTAAGCACTTATGAGTTGAAACAACGTTATCCTGTTGGTTGCGCTTTGTAACATTTATCAAGAAATTATCAAGCATACTGTGGCTTTTAAAACTCATAAAAATAATTTGTAATGCCTTGAATTTTCCTTTTTTAGATATAACATGCATTTCCTTTCAGTATATTATCATAAAATGCAAAAAGAATTGACAACAAAGAGGTAGGATAATCTTATTTAAGAGAGTAAGAATGTGTTTACAAAGGAAGTCATTGTATGACAAGAATGGCAAATATGTACAATGGTAGCAATAGGAGGTAACTGTTATGTGAGTGATACTTTCCAGATGAACAATGTTAGTACTACACTTCAATAACATTGATTGCTCACCAATAAACTTGAGAGGATAATTCAATGTATTTGCCCCAGTTTGTTTTTCTCTGTTGTGTCTGGCTGTAACATCCCGAATTTTTCTACTAATACTACGAATAATTATTATTTATTTTTGTATTTATGAAGATTATTTCCTTATAATTATTGTGATTAATTAAATGAGTTTGATTGAAGTTTTAAAGGTTTTTAATAATAATCATTTATGAAAATTATTTTGTATAATATTATTAATTATGATATTTTGTTATAATTATTATTTGAAGAAAATCATCTTTTAAATTGTTTTGATATTTTATTTTAATTTGATATATATATATATACATGCTATTTATTTATTCATTAACTAATAATCCTGGATTTTCATAGCTCTGGAACGGGCCGTTCCACTTTAGGAACGGGCCGTTCCAAATCAGGCATGCATGGGTAAAATTTTAACCCAGAACGGGCCGTTCCAATTTGGGAACGGGACGTTCCGGATGTGATTTTAAAAGAACAAAGTTTGACTCAGAACGGGTCGTTCCACGTTGAAACGGGCCGTTCCGGAAACCCCAGAACGAGACGTTCTGGTTTTGGAACGGGCCGTTCTGGGAGAGGCTTTTGTACCTATTCCGTGTGCCCAGAACGGGCCGTTCCGGATTCGGAACGGGCCGTTCTGGTCGCGGCCTGATGCCTATGAATAGAGCGTTTTGCACTCTTTAAAATTCATTTTCTTCATTTTCTAATTTTTTTCCTCCTTCCTCTCTGAAGACGAAGGTCAACCTAGAGGGGACGACCAACAAGATTCGGCTCCTGCTTATCGAGGTAAGGGGGGAGTGAGAAACCTCGCTCTAGGTGTGGGATTGTATGCTGGGTAGTGGGATTGGCCCTCAATCCTGTATTTGTTGTATGCTTCTTTATGAGGAGTTTCTCCCAATTATATTTGTTTCTTCTATTTGCTCTTTTTATATGTAAATAAATATATGATTTGAGATCTCTGTGGGTTCCTATGGGAAACCCTAAGGGAATGAATTAGTGATTGTAAGAGGAGATTGTTTAAAGAGTAATTATATAAGTAAATTATATTATTTTAAATGTTTATTGTATGAATTAGAGTGCTCTGTGGGTTCTTGTGGGAACCCTATGAGAAACAGGCAAATTTTAAATGTATTCTGTTTTACCCTTTTGAATTTTCTGTTGTGTTCTTTAATGTTTATAGAGTGTAAATAAGTGTCTAATTTTGAAAATAAATAAGTTTTGATATGAATTAGTTTGCTCTGTGGGTTCCTGTGGGAACCCTATGAGAAATAGGCATATTTATAATATTTTCTGTTTTAATTGTTCTGTTGTATTCTTTGTTGTACGAGATGTATGAATATATGTTTACCTTTGCAAATATATGAGTTCTGATATGAATAAAAGTGCTCAGTGAAAATTGTAAATATGATGTGATAATGTCAATGAGATGATGAAATGTAATGAGGAGATGTGATGATGAGATGTGTTGAGACATGATAATGTGATATGAGAACGAGACATGATAATGTAATATGAGAATGCATAGAGTCTTGATTGACATGCATCATTTGCATAAGTGTTTTAAGGGTACGATATGGAATACATCACCAGAGAAGGCCCCCTAGTGTAAAAGCTTTGGGGATTAGTCCTTGGAGATAGCTCGGTTTGGAAGTCCCAGTCTCGCCCATTGTGTGCATGGGATGTATCTTGCGCGGCTTAGCTATCCCGACGAGACTCTGGTAGTATATCCTTCTAGTGAGAGTGCGCAGAGGGTGTGACCCGGCATGTACTCCTAGACTACTCTTCGTATATTGCTAGCGGCAATATGCCATGTGATGTTTTACTGGCGCCACATGCATGATAATATGTAGTCCGTGTCCATACATGTGCATTTTCAATGTTATATAATTAATTGATATTTTTATGTCTTGGACGAGTGTGATGTTATTATTAATTTATTTATGTTATACTTGTTTTGTTTGTGTTTGGCTATCCGGCGTATATTTCTACACCGTGAGCCAGAGTGAGATGTTTCTCACTCCCTTTTCTCGTGTTGTTTTTTTTTACTGTTATACAGGTGATCGTCAGCGTGAGGCTAAGATGTTGGTGATGAAGCTTAGGCTTCTATGTTGGATTTTGCTCTGATAGGACATGTGACATCGGGACATAGATAGGATTAGTTTAAGATGTTCTTATTAAATCATTTTGGAAAATTCAGTTTTATTTCTTTGTAATTTTACCGACATGTTATTTGGATTAAGTTTATGAATGTGAACTCTTTACCCTTACGTGGTTGGAAATTTGATTTTTAATGATGAAAATTTTTATTTGTTTATAATTACTGTATATGTATGTTGGGGTAGAGGGTGTCACACTGGCCTTGAAATTTGGCATGATACTTATCTGCTAGATTTCTTTTTCGGGTTTTCAACCTAACATGTCGCTTTGAATTTTCTTAGATCGCCTTTATATGTTTTCAATCTAACCAGCTCTTTTTTTGTGTTTTTTTACCCTAATTTTTGCCTAGATTTCTTTTTTGAGTTTTCAACCTAGCGGGCTGCTCTAACTTTTTCCTAGATCACCCTTTCAGGTTTTCAATCTAGTGAGCGTTTTTTTTTTGTATTTTCATATATATTTTTTTAGGCATAATATTTTTTTACTACATCAGAATTTACAGGATGTAGGAGATCTTTACCATCCATATTTGTGAGGATCAAAGCTCCCCTAGATAAAACCTTTTTAACTACAAAAGGTCCTTCATAATTTGGTGCCCATTTACCAAGACGATCTTTTTGAACTTGTAGAATTTTCTTAAGCACTAAGTCTCTTTCTCGAAACTCTCTAGGGTGTACTTTCTTTTCAAACGCCTTCTTCAATCTTTTTTGGTATAATTGGCCATGACAAATTGCATTCAACCTTTTCTCCTTAATGAGATTTAGTTGATCCAAACGGGTTTGGACCCATTCTGCTTCTTATAATTTGGCTTCTGTCAATACTCTTAAAGATAGAATTTCAACCTCAATTGGAAGGACTGCTTCCATTCCATAAACTAAAGAAAATGGGATTGCCCCAATTGAGGTTCGAACTTGAGTTTCAATATCCGTGTAAGGCAAAGGGAAGCATTTCATGCCAATCTTTGTATGTCACCACCATTTTTTGAATGATCTTCTTGATGTTCTTGTTTGCTGCTTCAACTGCCCCATTCATCTTTGGGCGGTATGGGGAAGAGTTATGGTGCTGAATTTTGAAGTCAACACATAACTCTGTCATCATCTTGTTATTCAAGTTGGTTCCATTATCAGTAACGATTCTGCTTGGCACACTGTAACGACAAATTAATTCCCTTTTGATGAACTTTACAACCACATTTCGAGTCACATGGGCATATGAAGTGGCTTCAACCCATTTGGTGAAATAGTCAATAACAACCAGAATGAAGCGATGTCCATTTGACGCTTTCGGCTCAATAGGGCCAATAACATCCATTCCCCACATTGAAAATGGCCAAGGTGATGATAAAACATTAAGGGAAGTTGGTAGAGCATTGATGTTATCAGCATATGTCTGGCACTTATGAAATTTCTTCACGTATTTGAAGCAATCATTCTCCATGGTTAACCAATAATAACCAGCCCTTAAGATTTTCCTTGCCATGGCATGCCTCTTGGTATGAGTGCCAAAAGAGCCTTCATGAACTTCTTTGATAATCTGTTGAGCTTCAACCGCATCTAAACATCTAAGCAAAACCATATCATGATTTCTCTTATACAACACCTCTCCATTTAGAAAGAAACTCATGGCTAGTCTTCTCAAAGTTCTCTTGTCATTCTCTGAAGCATTTGGTGGATATTGTCTACTTTTGATATACTTCTTAATATCATAGTACCAAGGATTTCCATCTGGCTCTTCTTCCACTGACTGACAATATGCAGGTTGGTCATGACATTGAATCTTTATAAGTGGCATATCTTCATCATTACTCAACGTGAACATAGATGACAGGGTGGCTAGTGCATCTGCCAATTGGTTATCCTCTCGAGGGATGTGATTAAAAGTGATTTTCTCAAATTGCCTTATCAACTCCTTAATGTAAGCTTGGTAAGGAATTAATTTTGTGTCTCGAGTTTCCCACTCCTCTTTTAACTGATGAATAACCAAGGCTGAATCACTGTATACCTCAAGTATTTTGGCTTTTGCTTCTATAGCTACTTGTATCCCCAGAGTACATGCTTCATATTCTGCTATATTATTGTTGCAATAAAAACACAACCTAGCCATGATAGGAGTATATTATTTTTCTGGAGAGATGAGTATAGCTCCAATTCCATGCCCCAACATGTTGGAAGCACCGTCGAACAACATGATCCATTTATCTTCTTGTGGGGTGACCTTTCTCCATTAAATAGTGCCATTATGTTTTCATCTGGGAATTCACACTACACTGATTGATAGTCGTCTATAGGATGATGTGCGAGATAATCTGCCAAAACACTTCCTTTAATTGCCTTTTGGGTCATGTAAGTGATGTCATATTCTGATAAGAGAACTTGCCATCGAGCAATCCTTCCTGTGAGAGCGAGTTTTTCAAAGATGTACTTGACTGGGTCCATTTTAGACACTAACCATGTTGTATGACTAAACATATATTGTCTTAGACGATGGGCTGTCCATGCCAAGGCACAACAAGTTCACTCCAACAATGAATATCGAATCTCATAATCAGTGAATTTCTTACTCAAATAATAGATAGCTTGCTCTCTTCTTCCAGAATCATCATGTTGGCCTAAGACGCAACCCATAGACCCATCAAGCACTGTTAGATACATAATGAAAGGCCTTCCAGAGACTGGTGGCACTAAAATCGGCAGCCTCTGTAGATATTATTTTATTCTGTCAAAGGCTGCTTGGCAATCATCATTGCACTTCATTGGTTGATTTTTACGTAACAATTTGAAAATGGGTTCACAAGTAGCTGTTAATTGAGATATGAATCTGGCAATGTAATTCAATCTTCCCAGGAAACCTCGAACTTCTCTTTCTGTGCTGGGCGGTGGCCTCTCAAGAATTGCTCGAACCTTGTCGGGATTCACTTCTATCCCTTTTTAACTGACTATAAATCCCAACAATTTACCAAATTTCACACCAAAAGTACACTTCGATGGATTTAGCCTCAACTTAAACTTTCTTAGCCGCTCAAACAATTTCTTCATATGGATCACATGATCTTCTTTTCTTGATTTTGCGATCATGTCATCCACATAAACCTCAATCTCGTTATGTATCATGTCATGAAACAAAATCACCATTGCCCTTTGATATGTTGCCCCAGCATTTTTTAGCCCAAATGGCATAACCTTGTAGCAAAACGTGCCCCACGGTGTGATAAATGTCATTTTCTCCCTGTCCTCCTCAACCATCTTGATTTGGTTATATCCTGAGTATCCATCCACGAAAGAAAAGAATGAATGTTGCGCTGTGTTATCTACTAACACATCAATGTGAGGTAGTGGAAAATCATCCTTCGGGCTGGCTCTATTTAACTCTCGATAATCCACACACATACGGGCTTTCCCATCTTTCTTAGGAACTGGTACTATATTGGCAACCCATTGTGGATATTTGGAAACAGCTAGAAATCCTGCATCAAATTGTTTTTTGACCTCTTCTTTAATCTTCAAAGATAATTCTGGTTTCATTCGTCTCAACTTTTGTTTGACGGGAGGACATTCTGGCTTCAACGGTAGCTTGTGTTCCACTATACTAGTATCAAGCCCTGGCATATCCTAATACGACCAAGCGAAGACATCCTTGTAATCATGTAAAAGCCTTATCAACTTATTACGTTCAACTTCTTTCATGAGCGTGCCAATCTTGACTTCTTTCCTTTCATCTTCGTCGCCCAAATTAATTGTCTCAGTTAGCTCTTCATGTGGTTGAATCTCTTTAACCTCTTGTTCCACTAATCTTAATAACTCAGAGTAGGTTCTAAATCATCCTCTATTTCCTCACAAGTTTGATTAACGGGACAATCAAAATTATTTGATGCAACACTAGCATTGTCACTTTCAAACGCATTTTTCTCAAATCTGCATTATTTAAAAAGTTAGGATAAGATTTATAAAGAGATTAAGGAAAAAGAAAAAGGCAAGAGATGAAAGAAGAATGAATGCATTTTATTTAATATTAAAAGGAAATACATGAGCCCTTATTCAATGAAATAAATCTTAAAGCCTTGGGCAAAGCAATAAGATTAGCATTACAAGAAAATTACTTTAAATTTGAATTAAAAACCATAGGCAGCTCGACAATCTTCCAATTATTAAGCTCCATGTTCGGTGGAGCGCAAACCAAACTAGCCTGTTCGTCCTCGCGAAAGTCTTGCTCGACAACAGCTATTGAGTTTGGAAACTCGAACCCGGCACTCCAAAAGCTTTCTCGTAGATCACAGATAGGGACCCCATCAATTCTTGCCTCCCTATTTTCCATCCTGGCTAGCCTCCTTTCTCTTTTCTCATACACAACCCGCCATTTATCATCTTTTGAAGGTTTGTAGCCCAAACCAAATCGATCTTTATTATCTATCAATTCAGGCAATTGGCTTGGTCCTTGTGCATCTTTTCCCAGTCCGCAACCATGTTGATATCCACTCCCTAACATGGTTTTAGCTACCATCATGGAGGCACCAGATGGTTGTGGCTTCACGATGTTCTTTCCATAACTTACATTTGCAATTTCGAGCCCTTGAAATGAAGTCTCCAAAGCTTCTTCAGCAACTTCAATATAAGGAGTGGATGAAGGTTTACTAACCAATAGGTTTTCTTCAGCCAATACAATGATTAACTTGTCATCCACAATAAATTTTAGCTTTTGGTGAAGTGTGGAGGGTACAGCCCTTGCACAATGAGTCCAAGGTCTTCCCAAAAGGCAACTGTAAGCTGGCACAATGTCCATCACATGAAATACTACCTCAAAAGTAACAAGACCAATTTGGATAGGTAAGCTTATCTCGCCAATCACTTCTCTACGAGACCCATCAAAAGCTCTCACTATCATAGTGCTTGGCTTAATGTATGATCCATCATAAGGAAGTTTTGCCAATGTTGCTTTTGGCATCACATTCAATGAGGAACCATTGTCAACCAAAACTCTCGCCAAGATATGATTTGTGCATTTTACCGATATATGCAAAGCTTTATTGTGCCCTAATCCTTCCTCTGGTATCTCATCATCAGTAAAGGTAAGGTAGTTATTGGCAATGATGTTTCCAACAATACCTTTGAATTTCTCCTCGGAAATGTCATGAACGACATGCGCTTCATTCAATATCTTTAACAATATTCGTCTATGGGGCTTAGAATTCATCATCAGTGACAAAAGTGATATTTTGGAAGGGATTCGGTTCAACTGATAAATCACCATGTACTCACTCTGTTGTTTGAGCTTTAGAAACTCATGTGCCTCTTCGTCGGAGACTTCCTTCTTCTCCTCTTCTTGCTCTTTGATTATCCTTTCATCCACCACTTCCTTTCCTTTCTCATGACTCTTCTCTATCTCTCTATCTTGTTTGATTTTCAACTCTTCAGGAGTGTAAATTCGACCACTTCAAGTCATTCCACCAACCCAACAACATTTGTGATGTCGATGGCTTCTAATCCCTCTTCAGAGGCATTAATGCAAACTTTTGCACCATATCTCCATGGCATTGCTTTATTATCCTTGTAGGGAAAAGCTTTTGGTACTTGTATTGTGATAGGCTTTGGTCTATCAACATTCAAAATGTTCTTACCCCTGGTATAATGGACAACCAGGGGTTTTGGGCAAGCTACATTTGAATCCACAGCCCACACATGACTTTCAAAATAGTCGACCTGTATAAGTTGCTTATCCATTAAATCTTGTAGAATTTGTTTAAACTCGTCACATTCATCAATCTTGTGACTCTTACCAGGATGCAATCCACACCCCTCCTCTTTACCATGACTACCTTCCAACATCCCAAACTTACACATCTCCTCAAAAATGAGGTTTAAGGGAGTTTTTACATCCTTCACTCTCGTTATCATGAGCTGTTCTTTATTCTCCTCAATAGAATTAACTGTAGGCCCTCCATGCCCTGATAGAGGATTGTTCCCGATATTAAGATTATCCTCTTTGAAGTTTAACCATCCGGCCTTAATCAAACTTTGTACCTTAAATTTCAAAGCTCTACAATTCCCAAGGGAGTGACCAATAGCTCCTGCATGATAGTCACATTTGGAATTAGCATTGTATCCCCTAGGATATGGTGGTTCTACGGGCTTCATCGAGCAAGGTACTACTAAGGAATTTTGTAGTAGGAGAGGGAACAACTCAGTATAGGGCATAGGGATAGGGTCAAAATCAATTGGTTTTCGGTCTTGGGTGTTTTATGACCTTGTATGACTAGGATTTTGGTTCCATGGTTGGGTAGATTGAGATGGTCATATGGTAGGTGTTGCGGGTGAAGCTTGCAGAGCTTGATGGACCGGTTGTTAAGGGTATGGTGAGATGGTGGTAATATTTGGGTAGGCCATGTGAGGGGTATAGAAATGAGGAGACTTGTTGTTAGGTATCCCATGAGAGTTGAATGTCACTGCGTTTGTATCTCCTTCCTTTTTCTTTCCTGCACCACTTGAAAATTTCCTTGAACCAGCTATTCCAACAAGGTCAACCACAATCTTCCCACTCCTCATGCCATTCTCAATCCTTTCCCCAATGATAACTATATTAGAGAAATTTGATGAAATATTCCCAATCATCTTATCATAGAACAGTGCTCTTAAAGTATCAATGAACAGGGCTACCGTTTCTCTATCAGACAAAGGGGGTTCCACTTGTGCTGCCACTTCTCTCCACCTTTGAGCATATTCCTTAAATGTCTCACCATCCTTTTTAGACATGCTGTGTAGTTCAAATCTATCTGGAACCATGTCAATATTATATTTGTATTGTTTAAGGAAAGCATCAGCTAAATCCTTCCAGGAGCGGATATAGGCCCGTTCAAGATGCATATACCAATTCAAAGCTGCCATAGTTAAAGAATCCTGAAACAATGAATAAGTAACTTATCATTGCGAGCATATGCTGCCATCTTTATGCAATACATGGTCATGTGATTCTTTAGACAACTTGTTCCTTTATATTTATCAAATTCAGGTACTTTAAACTTTGGGGGGAACTTTATATCTGGAACCAAACAAAGATCGACAGCTTCACCGATATCATAATTACCTCCTTCCACAACCTTTAGCCTCTCTTCTAGCATTTGTAACTTCTCACTAGACTGAACATGCTCCATTCCATAGGTTGGTTGATATCCCCTAGAAGTTTGACGAGGATTCCCTTGGTTGATAAAATTAGAATTTTGGGGTTGGTAGGGAACTTGATGTTTATAAGAGGTGACATTCATGGGTGAAACCTCAGGTTGAGCAGGTTGCATTTGTGTAGGTGGCTGATTCACCAATGGTTGGTGCTTATCCGGAGGATCCATGATTGTTGGAAGTGTGTAGTTGGGCGGAAGACCATATGGTGGCCATTGGACCTCTAGAGGATCAACTTGTTGACTGGATTTGTTAAGATGTAGAGTTAATGGTTGTGCTGGGGTTGGGGTAAAGCCAGGTGGATACGCAAGAGAAGTTGAAGATTCTCCTCTAGCTACTAGAGGGGTCCCTTCAACATTTTTCACTTTTATAGACTGCAACATCTCTAGAATTTGGGTCATTTGTTCCTTCAATTGATTGATATCATTTCTCAGTTCTTCGTTGCGTTCCTCCATCTCATCCATGATCCTGGCCTGAGAACGTGTTCTATAACGATGCCGAGGAAACACTTTGTTTTTTTGCTTTATTACTTTCTGAATACAAAGTCAATTTTACGAGTATAAAAGAAAAGGAAGAAGAAACAAATTTGGAAAAGATTGATTTTGTATTCAAATTGAAGAGTGACTTCCCACATCTCAACGTTAGAGGCAAAAATGGTTGACACTTATTTCAAGGGAGCATTCACTCCTCAATGGATAAGGTCATCTTACTAGCAATGCAGCATTACAAACCACATTTTCAAACAAGGATAAATCATCTCAAGATCAAAAATGTGATTAACAATCACTCAAGGGAGAATTCTCTCCTCAACAAATGATGTCTAAAACAAGTTATATATCAAGTCAAATGTGCTATTGTTTTGGAAGATCTTACCTACCCTTTGGAGATCAATTTTTAGCACATTTATCCTGATACTCTTGCTTAACCCTGATGCATTGCTAGTATGATTTTGAATCTCCCCCATATTGAATACTATCAATTGTTTTAAAGTGTTAATGAATGAGACAAAGACTTAGTTAAATGAAAAAAACATGCAACCTAATATGCCCCTAATATGCATGTATGCATGGCCTTCCATCATTTTTATCTTTTATTTGTTTATTAATAAATTTTATTTTTGGCAAGAAAAGCAACCTAATTACAAAAATGATATTGGATATAAATGTATGATGCATGAATGTATTAACATGTTTTTTTTTGTTAGTATGAACATATATAAAAGAGGGATAGAGAGTAGTGCAATGTGACCTATTACGGTAAACCTAGGGTAGGAAATTTCTAAGGTTAACACCCTACTTTGGAAGGTCATTAAGTCCGCCTATTAGTGCATTGGTTTGTGGGTGGATCTAAAAACTCCTCAAGATTTATTGGTGCCCAGGTTGCCCTTATCATATAAATAAGGACCTAGCGCATGAATTAATCACAAGTAGGGAACATGCCCTCTCAATATGATTAACCCATGCTACTAGTAACAACCTGAGCAGTGACTCAACAACGGTCAAGTGAGCATCAAGCCCCTCAATAATAGTCATCAAGCCACCTTCTCTTCTTAGGTTCGCACAGGCTCGGGTATAGAGCCCAAAGTGTATGAGGTACAACTGTTAGTGAGAGTGTAGGGTAACAAACAGACATGCAAATAAAATAAATAAAACTCTAATTTCAGCTTAAATCCAAACAAAACATGCGTAGCAAAAAAAACAACAAAATAAATAAATAAAACAAAGATAAAATAAAATAAAAGGAAAGGAAAAAAATTAATATTTATAAAGTCATAATTTTGCACAATTAATTTAATAAGGCTTGACTCTCAAACGTCCCCAGTGGAGTTGCCATCTGTCGTAACCGGGATCATGAAGGGATGACGCTAACATTTTTTTCAATGGAGCCGCCACCAATATTTTATTTTAAGGGAAAAACATTGGAGAACCCTTTAACAAATTATTTTTAAAATCAAAGTTGGGTTCGGGAGTCAATTACTTGTAGGGAAGGTATTAGCACCCTATGACGCCTGTAAAAACAGTACCTTTAATTAATTGCACAAAATTATATAAATTTATAAATATTTAATTTACTCCTTAGAAATGTATATATGTATATTTTTTTTAATGTGAGATGCCCTTTTTTGTATTTTTATTAGAAAATTATAGGGATTTGGGTTAGCAAATGGCTAATCAATAAACCCTTCCAATAACATGAAAGATAGAATTGTTATTCAATCAATGTTATTGATTTTTATTTATTGATACTAAATTATGCTTAAAGCTTAGGACAATGAATAATTATTCTATTAACTTTTATGATTTACATGATATTAAAGGGTAGAAGTGCTCCTCAATTAATATCATTAACCATAAAAATAAGTATACATGAAGAAAAATTATGTTTACATTTTTTATCTAAAGAAATAGATTTTGCATAAGGATTCAAGTTAGCAAATGGCTAATCAATAAATCCCTCCAATAACGTTAAAAATAGAAGTGCTACTTAATTAAAGTTATTGGTTGCAACATATCTATTTTTTTTAAAAAGAAATTTTGTACAGGAGAGTTTAAGCTAGCAAATGACTAGTCATTAAACCCCTAGAACCAAATAATGTTAGAGATAAAAATGTTATTCAATTAACATTATTATTTGTTGTATAATAAATACTTTTCAAACAATTATTTTAAAGACAACAAATCATATTCACTATGTACAAGTAATTATTAAATAATAAAAATAAAATAAATAAAATAAATAAATAAATAAAAAGAAAAGAAATGATACCAAATGAGATGCTTGAACTTGTTGAGTCTTCGAATATAACGATCTATTAGGCACTTTTTGACGACCTAACACACTACAATATTCCTCACAAAATCTCAGGAAATACAGAGGAGAGAGAAAGAGAAATTTCGAGCTCTAAAGAGTCTTGGATGAAATTTTCTGGCAAAAATTGTGCCCGAGTCGTCTATTTATAGACGTCAGAAGTTGCCAGAACGGCCCGTTCCAAAATCGGAATGGCCAGTTCTGAAAATGGACGTTATGTGTTAATTTTGTTACTGGAACAGGTTGTTCTAATTTTAGAACGACCCGTTCCAACGATGAGTTTAACACATAACTAGCTACTCTAGAACAACCGTTCCAAATGAAGATTTTTAGGCCTTTTAAATAACTTAGAACGGTCCGTTCTATTTTGGGAACGACCCGTTCCAAGCATAGGTTTTAGCCTTTTTTAGGAGCTTGGAATGGCCCGTTCCAGTTTAGGAACGGCCCGTTCCAAAAATAGGGTTTTAGGCCCTTTTAGGAGCCTGGAATGGCCCGTTCTAAATTGAGAACGACCAGTTCCGGTTTGCAACAGTCCATTCCTGGGTCCTTAAACCAGCTTGTTTGGGCTTCAAACTTCCTTATTGTCATATGGTATTGACTCCATACTTTGGGAGCTCTTCCTCTTCATAGTAGACGTCCATTTCATTGTTATTGTGGATTCGGATTGTACTATCCGTACTGTAAAGCCGGGCTCCGACCTCGGTACCACAGCACGAGCTGACCTCGAGCACGCACTGCGCGACATCAGCTTGGCACTTAAATAGATCATAACCGATCTCAGGAAATCTCGGTCCAGACGAGATCCTCTATTTAATCAGATCACCACTAATCTCGGGCCCAAGGCCCAACGCAAACCTAATTCACGCTAAGGTACGTGCATTATTTATAGGTGATTCATACTCATACAAACCCTAACTTTAGCATCGAAGTCTCTTTCGCAGGTACCACCCCCATCTTGGAAGCATCAACGTACCAGCGAAGGAGGCTCGCTGACCTTACTTGGCAGATCATCTCTACAACAGATCTCCGGTAAGAACATTTGGCGCCCACCGTGGGGCCGATCAAGAAAGCTCTTATCGTCCACGCTTATGGTTTGCACCAGAAGCCATAGCAAACGCGCAACAAACGACCCAGATCATCCATCTACCATGGATAACGAAGCAGCATTGAGGAGGTTGATTGATCAGGTCGAACAGATGCGGCAACAACACGACGCCGATCTGCAGAACATGCGTGCCAAGCACGAAACTGACCTAGCTGCAATGCGGACCGCTAATGAGGCTGACCTAGCGGCGCTAAGCACGGAAAACGAACGGATTCGTGGTCAACTCCCTCGGTGACACACTGATCATCCCCCTCATACGAGCAACCACAATGAGGAAGAGAAGCACTCAGTCTCTCAACCCCGGACCACGAGTAGGGCACCGACTCAACGACCTGCCACGCATCGGTCTCATGCACCAACGCACAAGTCGGCCCATGAAGTCAGCAAGGCCCCTACTCATGTCGCAGGGGATCAGGCAACCTTCCGCCGCCACCCTTTTGTGGATGGCATCATGGAGACACCGCTCCCTCACGGGTGGAAGCCTCTCCACCTCGATTGCTATGATGGCACGACGGACCCAAATGAGCACATCGACCTGTATACGACATAGGTAAACCTCTACACTAATAATGATGCTATCTTGTGTAGGGTTTTTCTGACCTCGCTCAAGGGGGTCGCGCTCAACTGGTACACCCAACTGCCTACCGAGTCCATCGATAGCTTCGGCACCCTAGTTAGAAGGTTCACAGTGCAGTACGCGACGAGCCGACCTCACTATGTCACTTCAGCCGCCCTGGCCAGTCTCAGGCAAAACGACGACGAACCACTCCGGGTGTTCATGGAACGATTTTCCGCCACCTCGGTTAAGATCAAAAATCTGAACCCCGATGTCGCCCTGCATGCCATGCTCATGGCACTCAAGCCCGGGCCATTCGTCGACAGCCTATGTCGTGAGTCTCCTTGCGACATGGACGAGCTCCGCGCTCGCGCTGCGGGCTACATCTAGATGGAGGAACACTCTGCTTTCCGTGACCAAGTTCGTGGAAAAGGACCAGCGAAGACAGAGCAGGGTCACAAGGATAAGGTCAAAGTCAACAATGACAACCAGTTCAAGAAATCAGCCAGAGAAAATAGAGGGGGAAGATACGACTTCTATACTCCCCTGAACACACCCCGAGTACATGTCCTGGAGGAAGCCAGTAACAACAACTTGCTCACCTTGCCACCGCCAAATCACACCCCCAACAGTGCTGACAAGTCCAAACACTGCCGGTACCACAGGAATCACGGTCACACCACTGAGGAGTGCTGCACACTCCGAGACCGTATTGAAGAACTCATTTAGGTAGGTCACCTTGGCCAATACGTCCAGCGACAGCAGGGTCACCGAGGAGGCTATGGCAGACGAGGACGAGGCAGAGGTCGTGGTTCGGGAGCTCGCACGGACCAACCCTCAGGCTCCCAACAAAATGCCGGCGGCGTAGTGCAAGCCGAGATAAGCTAGGAGACAGGGTCAGCTCCCTTACGGGGAGTAATCAACACAATCGCAGGAGGTTTCGCTGGGGGAGGCGCCAGCAGCTCAGCCCAGAAGAGGCACCTGCGGAATATCAATTGCGTCCACTCTACCACCTCGGCCTCGCACCAGAGCTCACCGCCGATCTCTTTCTCTGACGAGGACTATGCTGGTGTCAGCCCTAACCAAGATGACCCCATGGTCATCATCGTGGAAGTAGCCAACTGGGAGGTTCAGAAGACACTTATAGACCAAGGAAGTTTGGCCGACGTCCTGTATTGGCCAACATTCCTCAGGTTAGACGTCCCTCACTCTCTCATCCAACCTCACACAGAGCCCCTAGTCGGTTTTGCAGGAGAACGGGTGCACACCCGAGGATACGTAGACCTGCTGACCACCTTCGGAACTTCCTCGGATACAAGGAGAATCATGGTTCGATACCTCCTTGTTGAGGCCAACACCTCCTATAACATCATCATTGGGAGGCCGACATTGAATTAGCTCGGAGCAGTGGTGTCTACTCCACACCTCACCATGAAGTTCCCAGGAAGTGACGGTAAAATCATCTCCATCAAAGCAAATCAGAAGACGGCTCGACAGTGCTAAACCGAGAGTCTGAAGATCGCCTCATCCAGCAAGCAAAGCAAGAAGGATTCCCCCACCGTGGCTCACATCACCCACGTGGAGACCACTGACCTCGGCTCGAGGACCGATCCCCGTAATGAAGGACGAAGTCCCACCAGCGAGCCCGGAGACAAGGCGTAAGAAGCACGTGCTCTCCGACTGCAAGAACATGGCGAAAAAACCAATACCGCGAACTCGGAACGCTGCGAACTCGGCTGAGAGGGTTTTTAACGAGGCACGCTTACATAATCAATAAAAATGACTCATTCTGTTCAATTTATATTTTTAGTCCTGTATCATTTCACGCCCACAAAAGCCCGAGGTCGAGTACAAACCTCGGCATAACCCAGTCATTGTCGAGTTGGAACCTCTACGAGAATTACTCAACAAAAGCCAGAGGTCGAGTACGAACCTCGGCATAACCAAATCAAGGTCGAGTTCGAACCTTTACGAGAATTACCCAAGCCCGAGGTCGAGTACGAACCTCGGCATAACCCAGTCATTGTCGAGTTCGAACCTCTACGAGAATTACTCAACAAAAGCTAGAGGTCGAGTACGAACCTCAGCATAACCAAATCAAGGTCGAGTTCGAACCTCTACGAGAATTACTCAACAAAAGCCCGAGGTCGAGTACGAACCTCGGCATAACCAAATCAAGGTCAAGTTCGAACCTTTACGAGAATTACCCAAGCTCGAGGTCGAGTACGAACCTCGGCATAACCCAGTCATTGTCGAGTTCGAACCTCTACGAGAATTACTCAACAAAAGCCAGAGGTCGAGTACGAACCTCGGCATAACCAAATCAAGGTCGAGTTTGAACCTCTACGAGAATTACTCAACAAAAGCCCAAGGTCGAGTACAAACCTCGGCATAACCAAATCAAGGTCGAGTTCGAACCTTTACGAGAATTACCCAAGCCCGAGGTCGAGTACGAACCTCGGCATAACCCAGTCATTGTCGAGTTCGAACCTTTACGAGAATTACTCAAAAAAAGCCCGTGGTCGAGTACGAGCCTCGGCATAACCAAATCAAGGTCGAGTTCGAACCTTTACGAGAAATACTCAAAGTCCGAAGTCGAGTACGAGCCTCGGCATAACCAAATCAAGGTCGAGTTCGAACCTTTACGAGAAATACTCAAATCTCGAAATCGAGTACGAACAACAGACATCGAACACGTGTCTCACAACGCAAACAGCAAAAACCAAGTCCAAAGCGCAAAGGCAAAAGAAAGCGCAAACGCAAAAAGACAAAGAAAAATATATATATACAAGCAATATTTTAGAGTTCTACACTTGAATTCCAAACAGAAAAATAAAAAAGAAAAACATTAACTAAGCTACGACAAAACTGGCCTACGCAGAGGCATTCTCACTGGAGCTGCCCTCGAGGTCGTCCTCCTTTACCAGCTTCCCAAAGCGGACTACTTTCTCCACGTGCATGGCAGAGAAGTCGAACCCCAGGGCAAGAAGCCTTGCCTGGCGAGCTGCCTTGAGGAAACCCCGCTTGTGTTCAACTACGATAGCTCGTTCGGTTTCCTCCAGCTTCTTCTCCAACACCGCCCTCTCCGCCTCCTGCCTCGCCAGCTCCACTTTCAAGGCGGCGACCTCCTCCTCTTTGCCGCCAATCACGACCTCGTCGCAGAGGTGCCTCTCGGCCGCCATCACCAGTTCACTCTTCAGGGAGGTTACTTCATCCTCCAAGGAGCGAACCCGACCACGAGAAGACGTCACCTCATCTTCAAGGAAGCGCACCCGACTTCGAGACGAGGCGGCAAGCCCTTGCAGCTCGCCCACCTGGGAGGCGTAGTTCTCGTTCGAGCGCAGAGCAATCTCCAGCGACTTCTGCACCCTCGCAAGATCCCCCCTCGCAGCTCGCAGCTCGGCACTAAGGACCTTGTTCTCCTCCACAAGAACCTTGTTCTCCCCCTTCAGGACTTTGTTCTCATCCGTTAGGGGTTGAACTCGGCCCCTCAGTCTAGCCAGGTCCTCCTGCTGCTTGGACCACTTATGCTTCCAGTGGCCTACAATGGCCATAGCCCTCTATAGAAGGACCTGAGCAGCGTCAAAGCTATCCACGGAACCGACCTCGTCTATCAGCCCCTGGTCTTCAGAGCTCAGCGAGCCTTGAGGGAAGAACTTCTCGGCAGTCACCCCCGCGCTCCACAACGAGTCCATGTCAGCCGAGGCACTCACATGGTCCAATCGCACCTTTGAAAGGCCCTTCCCAAAGCGGTGAGCTAGATATTGACTCTAGGAAGCCCCCTACGACGAACAGGACGGCGGCGCCGAAGCTGCAGGTGTAGACACGGGGACCTCAAGATTCGACCCTTTGCCACAAGCCTCGACAGAGGCAGAAGCCGGCGCCCCCTACTCGGCGACGGGAGAATCAACGACAGGAACCTCCGACCTCGGGGGCACTTGAGCCTCGGCAGCATCCCCCGCCTGAAGAAAATAACCTCAAGTCAAAACGCAGAAAAATAACATAAAGATAGAACCAAGGCCAGGAAAGGCAAAGCATTTACCACGGTGGCCTGGGAGACCTGCTCAGCAACCTGGGCCCCCACCCCGACAGCTATCCTTGCCTACAAAGAACGACTTCACTTCAACAAACCAAGCAAAATCAACATAGAAGGAAAATTAAAGAAAATAAGACACTTACCTCGGTAGAGGGAGCGACTTGCTCAACAGCCGGGGTCGCCACCTTGGCAGCCTGAACAACAGGTTCAGCGACCCGAACCACCTCCTCAGTGGCCACTTGAGGAGCCTCCTTGGGCAGCGGACTCTCGGTAAGGTCCACCGCACCAGCATCGGCAGCCTTGGAGGTCACCTCCTCGGCGTCGGGAGGGGCAGAGGTCTCCCCGACCTCCTTCTCTCCCCTCTTTCTTTTTCGGTTAATTCTCATGGGGGAAGCATCCTCCTCTTGAGGTTCGGGGACCTCGATCTCGGTAACGTGGTAGCGATGATTTAGCTCACGCCACAAGTTCTTCCCCATGATACCTACAGATAGGAAATAAAACACATCAACGAAGAAAAATTACACAAACTCCAACAAGTTACCGAAAGACAAAATACTCACTCTCCAAGCCCCTCTCCCTGTACGCCGAGTTCGCAAGCGACAGAATGAGCTTGCAATCCAGCGGACGAGGAAGCACTGCGAGGTTCTCGATGGCGGCTGCCTCCGAAGCCGTCAGCTTCAATTTGCCCACCCCATGAAACCTAGACGGACGAGGGCACCAATAGAAAGGGAATTTCGGCAGCCCGCCGAAGTAAAACGCCCCATCCTCCAAGGGGTCGACATTCACAAGAGCAACTCGGAAAAACTCTTGTTTGAAATTTTTGTATGACTGGGAGTAAAGATTAAACAAACCCCCATCCCTACTCCCACTCAGAGACAGTATGCCGTATGGCGGAACGCCTATCTTCAACTGGTAAAAATGAAGAAAGACGGGAAGGGACACCTCTATCCCTAAAACTGAACACAAGACTTGAAAAACCCTCAAAAAACCCCAACTATTGGGGTGCAACTGGCAAGGGGCCGAGTTGACAAAGTTCAAAAAATCACACTCGAACTGAGTAAAGGGAAGGCAGACACCTAAATCCCTAAAAAAATAGTGGTACATATAGAAATGGGGAAGGTCGGTAGACTTCCCCATGTACACGCCTTCACAGGCCTAACAAGGTTCAAGCCGGATCATCCGGGAAATGGAAGGGTCACAAACCCTACACGATCTTCAGATCCGATTAACCTCAAGAAAAGACCAGAAAACGCTTTGGACCCCCACCATCTCACACCTGACCCAATCGTAGCCAGGGATGCCCGGAACAAGGTCCTTGGGCAGATCCTTCTTTTCGGCAGTGGCTGCCCCAGCAACCGCCGCCTTGCCACGCGCCTTGCCCTTGATAGGCATGGAGGACCCAGCACCACTCCCCCCAGCCATAGAGAAAGCAAGAAAGACTCGAAGGAGAAAAGGTGGAGAAGAAAGAGAGAACAGAGGAAGTCGAAGTACCTGGTACCCCTTTCAACAAAAGAAAGAGCGATAAGGAGGGAGCAAAACCCAGTGGCCGGGAACGGCGACGGAAGTAGAAATGCGAAGATAAAAAACAAACAGAAGCAAGAAGGAAGGCGTGTGTGAGAAGGTGAAAGAGCAAAAATGAGTAAAGTGAAAGGGGAGGAGGCGCGAATGAGAGGAAAAGGGTTTTTCCAAAATCCAAACGGCCACAACACGTGTCAGCCAGGGGGGCACGACTGGCAACACATTTAAGGACCCCCATTATGATGAGCACCAATTATAATTACATAACCGTCACCATCTCTCACGCACCGCCTGCACGCTTTCAAGAAGTGACAGTTACGACACACGACACCTTGATAGGCCAGCACACGCGAAAGGTCACGTCCCCCCAACGAGCTCAGTCTCAACTCCTCGACCTATGGTCTTCGGAGCTTGGGGGGCTAGTGTACTATCCGTACTGTAAAGCCGGGCTCCGACCTCAGTACCACAGCACGAGCTGACCTCAGGCACACGTTGCGTGACGTCAGCTCGGCACTTAAATAGATCATAATCGATATCAGGAAATCTCGGTCCAGACGAGATCCTCTACTTAATCAGATCACCACTAATCTCGGGCCCAAGGCCCAACGCAACCCTAATTCACGCTAAGGTACGTGCATTATTTATAGGAGATTCATACTCATACAAACCCTAACTTTAGCATCGGAGTCTCTTTTGTAGGTACCACCCCCATCTTGGAGGCATCAACGTACCAGGGAAGGAGGCTCGCCGACCTTACTTGGCAGATCATCTCTACAGCAGATCTCCGGTAAGAACACGGATAAAATTGGTTATTCACATACCCTTGTTGTTAATTTACTATTTTACCCTTGTATTTTGGGTACTTTAGACATAGGATTTATTTGTATTTCCCATTTCACCCTTGTATTTTGAGGTATTTAAAAGTTAGGATTTATTTTTCTTTGTATTTCCTATTTTTCCCTTATATTATTGGGTATTTAGAATTTAGGGCTTCGAATCCTAGAGTACTGTAAGTGGGGCGTGAACATGAGAGGGTCTTTTGGGCTAAGTGGAGCATTGGCCCAAGTGGGAGGGCAGCTAGGTTGTGTATTCCTATCATGCACCTAATTATAGCTTAACTTAACCCAAAAAGATGCCATATTGACCTAAACATGTGCGACACATGTAGGGTTGCATTTGGGTCTCATTTATGGTGCATTTCCTTCTCATTTTGAGGTGGAAATAATCACCCAATAATGACCTAGCCATCACACATTTCTAGGGTTATGAAGGTCACTCCTAAAGGTGAGAACACTCACGGTGAAGATGAGGAGAATAGGTGGCCGAAATGACCAAGGGGACTAAGAAAAGAATATTAAGGCACAAATGCTCTCTTAATATCATAAATTCCAAAGTATTACAAGGTTGCTAGCCTAGGGTATTTATAGAAGGGAGGATGCATTTATGGTTACATTTGAGAGTGCTTAGCTGAAAAATGCAAGCCAAATGCACTTCAAATGAAATCTAAATTAACCCTAGATGCTACTTGGTGGCCAAGGATGGAATCTTTGGGTTTGGTTAAGCTACATCTAGGTACATGATAAGACCATGCAACCTAGGTGCCCTCCACTTGGGCCTAAACATTGCCAAGTCCAAAAATAAATCCAAGGCTACCAAAAAACACGTCTAGGCTTTATTTTCTCACCCTAATAAAATACCCTAGCTATAAAATAAAATCCTATAATCTAAGGCACCCGATAATACAAGGGTAAAATGGGAAATACAAGTAAAAATAAATCCTATAACTAAGACACCCCAAAATATAAGGGTAAAATAGGAAATACAAGATAAATAAATCCTATGTCTAAGGTACCCAAAATACAAGGGTAAAATAGGAAATTAAAGACAAGGGTAAAATAGGAATAAATCCTATACTAATAAAAAAATTTAGGAGCTAAGGCCCAAAAGTAGGCCCACTCCTCTTATGGTTTTTAAAACTAACCCATTCCTCTTGCCTCCTTCAATATATCACCTCTTGGTCTTCTTGGCCTTAGTGTGATTCCATCATTGCTTCATGAGTTGCTTCGTTTGTCTTCACTATTCATCCTAAAGGAGAAAGATTATCGTTGCTTCATTTAGTGTGAGTGTTAAATGCTTTTTAGTAAGGCATGTACCTCTTGTATGATCTAGTAGATTACTTATCTTCATTTCTCCCTAAAATGGGCATAATAGAAGTAGTGTCAACACATAGTAGTTAAAGTCAGTGTAGAACAGTTATTGTAAGGCCTTTTTCTTGCTTTTTCCATAATATCCTAGATTTTTCCTTTTGCTTCTAATGAATAATTTGAATTTTTATTCTTTAACAAATTTTAAGAGTTCCAACACATATTTTTTGTTCGATTCGTTAAGGTATAAATCATTTAATGAGATTTATTATTAGTTTCACTTAAAAGTATACGTTCAATGCATAATGAGATAAACTGTATACATCGTCTGATTCTCTTCATCTTATTGATGATATACATTTTACACTTCGTCTAATATAGAATATTTTGTAGATAATTTATTTTGCATAAAAAAAATCTTTTATTTGTTTTCATTAAAGTTTGAGGGATCTAAAATCGTTTTTTGACTTAACACATACAAACAACCTATCGATTCTTGAGTTTAGAGGCTTGACATGTGAAACTATCAAATGATATACTTATCATTAATAACAACAATCCAAATAGACAAGAATTTGAGGATATAGAATCGAAAAATATAACTCTACTATTATATAATATGGAGGCGAGGTAAGGACAAAGAGGTTTTTCTAATCAGTAATCACTTTTAAAGTCTGGATAGAACTCTCAGAGTTTCTAAATAGGAATAGGAACATACTGTTGAGCTTAGGGGAGCTGAAGACTTTAAGAGTTTTGATGATCACAACAACTTGGAGACAACAAGTGTACAACAACAACATTGAACACAAAAACAAAGTCAAGGAAGAGTCAAGAAAAATACCTTGAAGTATAGCTATGTAATAGAGCTTAGGAAGCAAATTGTTATGAATGAATTGTTATATTTGTGTCTGTGTGTGCTTTGTGCATTGAGCAAATCTTGTCTAGAATCAAGTAGGGAGTAGATGATGATAAGTTAAACATTGGAAAATTATTTTGAGACTTAAAATGAAGTTTTAAGAACTAACTCAAAAATAATCGATTATTGTTAAATATAATCGATTATTTCAGCAAGTGGGCTAAGTGGAATGCCTTGCTGTAATAATCGATTATTTGCCAAAATAATCGATTATTTCAGGAACAACTCTCTAGAATAATCGATTATCCAGCTAAATAATCGATTAAATTGTTCTTGATTGATTTCCAGAAATCTGAAGAACAAAATAATCGATTATTCTTTAAAATAATCGATTATCTGGGTTTGAATTTTTATAAATAGTTTGAACTCTTTTGAAACTTAATAACATTGAGTAAAAACTGATAATCAACTAGTAAAAACGTTTTAGAGAGTCTGTGTGACATCTTGGAGAGTTTTCTTTGTGAAATCCAAGAGAAAAACGTTTGTGAAAAGCTTGTAAGGAAATCATCATCATCATCATACTCTTGAAAGAGGAAGACAAAGATTTGTTCAAGAATTCCAGGTGAATTCGTTTCATTTTATTCTTTGTGAATCTTTGTGAAAAATCTTGAGAAGGGTTTCTCAAGTGGTGAAGTTTCTTGTAGTGGGTTCTACAAGGGTTACTTTCTTGGGGTCAAGAAAGTGGTTATCTTTTTGTAGTGAAGTATATGCATGTGTGTGTGCTTGTAAACCTTCTTGCTAAAATATAGTGGATCAAATCTTAATCAGGTGGTGATTAAGGACTGGATGTAGGTCACATGTGGAGTGGCTGAACCAGTATAAAAGACTTGTGCAATCTTCTTCAACCTTATCTCTTATTTTGTAATTTCTTGGTTGTGCTTTAAAGAAGATAAAACTTGATTAACATGTGTATGTGAATTTTGATGGTTTAAATCTATAATTGGATATTATATTTGAACCTCATTGTCTTGTAATCAAGTTGCACATTGCATTCATATCATTGTAACAAGTCTTTAAGAGTGCTTCATTTGAAAATTCTGTCATAGAAAAGTTTTGATTGAATTTAAGATCCAAAAACTCTGATAAATTTTTTAAAGGGTCATTGAATCCAATTCACCCCCCTCTTGGATTGGGCCATTCTTTTCTAACACATTCTTCTTTTTTTTTGTGGAATTTTAACTCACCCACATTCATTATTTTTGTAAAATTAAATTTTGTAACTCAACTGGATATTGTTTACACAATCCTGTTTTTTCATGGTCAGTATTATAACTGCTCACTTTATATTGGTCACTATATATTTGTTATTTTTTTAATTCTTATCTATTTGTAACAGCAACATCAACGTATGTAAAGTCTATAAATAACCAACAATGAGTCAGAAACCAAAGATCCGAAACACTTCTTTTATTATTGAAAGTAGTGATGCATCATAAGCTTTTATTTAGTTAAAGTAGAAGATCTTTATGAGTCGTATCCAAGCATCAGTAGAGGACCTTGTAGAGGTCATGACAATTTGAGCATCAGGACCACATGAGCCAAGGAGAGAAAAAAATACATAATGATCTTGACATTTTCTATGAGTGTGAGCAGGATTGATAGTGGTGTCAGTTCCTGTACTAACCATCGAAGAAGGACAAACGATATCTCTAATAACATATCCATAAAGATCATGGGGTTGATAGAGATAAGTGATTTGGGTGTGCCATATGTGATGATTATTGGAGTTTAAATTTGATAGGAAGAATGGCTATAGTAGAAATTTCCACAAGGAGGGTGGCGTTTGTAGAAGCCATCATAAGAAATTTGGGATCATAACAAGCTGTTAAACTATTGGCAAATCTGATACCATGTACATATATTCACACATATGCAAAATAATAGTTTTATGAATTGATTATCAATGCTTGTGATACATATCTTATATAATAGTGAGAAAGGTTATTTTTAACAACCATATCAAAAATTATTGGAATATAAATTGATGTTACAATAAAAGATAAGATTTGGTTAACAAATTAGCTAATTAATAAGATTTGATTAGCTGATTAACTTATCACGCCAACATATTTACTTCAATTACTTTCGCTTTAATTATTGCGCGCCCACACACACAAATACACACATATATGTATATATGAAAATCAATATCAAATATCAAAGTTCATTTATATTAACTTTATTATTATATATACTCAATTATTCAATGTGATACTTTCATTTTAGAAAACAATTAGAGATCGAAAAAATACACTCTTTATATATATATATATATATATATATATATATGTATGTATATATATATGTATGTGTGTATATATATATATAGTCAGATTTGGATGTTTATTTTTCTGAAGCATGAGAATTGTCTCTACTAGAGTTCTTCCTTGAACTATTTGATCTTATCAAGAATTCACTAAAATTTTGGTGGCGATCCTAAAGGCTTATCAAACATCTATTGTTTGTGGCGCATATCAGTTTCTTCCTCACTCATTTTCTGTTTCCGTATTATTTTTCCACATTGCTAATTTCCGAATCTATCCAAACTTTCTTATTTTCATATCTCTGATTTTACTAATCTTTTTTTAGTAATTTATATGTCTAAATTGCATTTTAGAATGTCATCTTTCATCTCGACGTGGAGTCATGCAATTTTGGAATTTGCAATGTGAGATACGATTGAATCGAACAGTATCATTAAGTTTGTGCACGGATTCACATCATTTGATAATCAAAGCAAGGTTGGTCATAATTTGTTCTTTCAATTTCCTGGTGTGTCATTTTATATAATATTAAAATACTTATAAATAAAGGACCCTTATATATTATATTGCCTACGACCTACAAAATGTCAAAACTGGCCCTATGTTAAAGATTCGATATCTTAAACATAAATTTTTTAAGATTGAACATTTTTGAATACTCCAAAAGTAGTCCAATAGTAAGTGACTTAATATGTTCAATAATAATTAATAATCGATAGAATATATTTTGATACTATAAAAGTAAAAAAGATGAAAAAAATAATGGAGAAGACTCATTGAATGAATAGCTATTGTATACAACTCAAAGTATATATATCTGACATCTCGTAACTATATAACTTGGAACTAAAAAATAACAAACCATAAAACAAGAAGAATCAACATAAACGTGACTCAAGTGTAGGAGCTAACTATCCTTGTGTATGGACACTTTCTTCATTTTTTAAACCTATAAATGACAACAACAGTCCTTCAATTTCCTTTCATTCTTCCCCAAATATACTTTGGAGTGAGGCAAGTACACCCTCACAACCTTTTTTGTTAACAACATTAATGATCCCTTTCAATTTAGCATAACGACCTTTCCTAGTAAAACCTCTCGACACTTCATGCAAATCCATCGTGACCTTCTCCAAAGTTTCAAACCACACTACACCAAGGATTGAATCCACACCTCATCAACCCAAAACATATGAATCATAGCTGACCTCTACTTCACCTATTTGCAAAAAAAACCCACAACATTTCCCCATTGTACTAACATGGTATCCATCTCCCAATCGAACTCCCACTTGTTGAGAAGGATCCATAGGCAAATTCATAGTAGAAACCAATGTTGGGGTAATTGTTGAAAACAGAACATGAAAAATAAATATGTATGACTAAACAAAATATAGAGATTCAAATTAGAAAATCTACAACATTATACATAATAAAAGGGACAAAAATTGATATAATATATTTAAATTATGAACTCAAATTTTCACATTTTGAAAGTATTTACAACAAGTACTTAAATACTAAAATTGACTAACTCTTGATTGAATAAAACAAACACCAAAATATATCTAAGCTAATAAATAAATATCACTTGCCTGCACAACTTATTTGTTTTAACAATAAGTAACATTTAACCAAACTTGCAAATAAAACATAAAATTACAAAGACTTTAAAATACTTAATTATTTCTTTTGAATAGCAAAAGAATTTTATTAATTTGGTACAAGGGTACCATAAACCCATTTAGAACAGAAGAAGAGATAAATAACTTAAATCAGAATTGTAATACCCTCCTTTCATTGAATGATGCTAATGTGGGAGGCCAAATAGCAACTAGAATAATATTCTACAATAAGGTGTTAATTGGTCTCGCATAAATATTAGCTACAGGGCATATATTCAGTCTCCAACACTCAAAAACTTGCACATATATTACAGCATCCTAGAGCCTATCATTTTCACATTCTACTCGTGCCAACAAGATGCTTCTCCACATTAATTTCCTCGTTTCCTTTCTCTTATCCACTTCCAATGACATAGTACATACACAATACTTTTGAGTGGCAAACCTCTGGTGTGCAGATGACCCTGCCACATCCCACCTTTATTCCTGAATGAGTCATCCATATAGGTGTCATCATCACATAGATATTTCTACACCAAGCTCATGCCGCCCCACTGTCCCAACATTACATACTTATATTTTAAATTACTGCTCCAAATTTAGGTTGTCACAATCCTTGAATAATCCCTTGAAGCCCCATTCTACAGCTTCCATGTGTCAGCCTTATGTAATTTTTCAATTTTGGCACGAGGTCCACTTCAACCATAAATCACAGTCCCACCCCGTACCTATACCTCTAAGAGGTTTTAATTGCTAGTACTACCTCATCAGGATCCATTATTTCTCTTCTATCATTTACCCCTTAAATGTTGACACCTACAATTCTTTTCTTCCTACATTCCTCCTATATTATTTCACAATAAGTATGTTTTTTGCACTCCAATTTCAATAAATAAGTAGGGAACAACTATCTGAGATACAAGCACCTAGATTGATGTGCCACTGTTGGTAGCTGTATTGAAACGACTTATCTAACCTTAACCACAGCCAAGTGAAGTACAGTATATCTTGATATATCTTGTCTACACTGACTTGTTGCCCTTTAAACCTACTATTATTTCTTGACTTCCAGATGTTCCATGTAATCGTGCACCATGCCACCTGCCACCTAATTCTTTCTCTGTTTGACATCCTAGAGAGAGGTTGTTGGAAGACATGTTGAAGTAATCCTTGTGGTAGCACTGTTGTTGCCGATATCCATCCATAGCATGCCTTCCATAATCCGTCTGCAAACATACAAGAGAACATTACATGTGATGACAACCCTCCTTGCATGGATTGAGTTAGGAGCATCAAAAAGGGAAGACCGGACTCCTTGGATCATGGAACTCAAGGTTTCTAGTCTTGGTGATGGAGATGGACGAATGGTGTTTATGGAGGCTAGGTGTTTGATGAAATGCTAAGGTGGTACTCTAGGGTTTTGGCTCACTTCATTGATGGATGAAGGCCACTCCTAAAGGTGAGAACACTCACGGTGAAGATGAGAAGGATAGTCGGCTGAAATGAACAAGGGGACTAAGGAAAGAATATTAAGACTCAAAGGCTCTCTTAATATCATAATTCCAAAGTATTTACAAGGAGGCTAGCCTAGGATATTTATAGAAGGGAGGATGCATTTAGGGTTACATTTGAGAGTGCATGGCCAAGTAATGCAATCCAAATGCACTTCAAATGAAACCTAAATTAACCCTAGATGCTACTTGGTGGCCAAGGATGAAATCTTTGGGTTTGGTTAAGCTATATCTAGGTACATGATAAGACCATGCAACCTAGGTGCCCTCCACTTGGACCTAAGCCTTGCCAAGTTCAAAAATAAATCTAATGCCACCAAAAAACATGTCTAGGCCTAGTTTCCAACCTTAATAAAATACCCTAGCTATAAAATAAAATCCTATAATCTAAGACACCCCATAATACAAGTGTAAAATGGGAAACCCCACATAGAGTGCACCTTGTGTTAACATCAACCAGGCTAATATTTCTTCTGCTTAAATTTTCTATCGTCGCTAGGCATTATGATGCATCTTCCAACAAAATAGTGCAACTTTCGGAGGGATATCCGACTTCCACAGTGTTTTGAAGAAGGGGTTGCTACTGTTTGGGGTATTTATGGTTTGTATTGCATTGTATGCTATTTTGACCGAATATCTGCCATCAATGCCATACAACCTGTACCGCCCACATTGGCACCAGGGCCCACCCTGGCGATGATGAGCTCGGACCACGCCAACTCGGATGGTCGGCCCATCTCTCTAATAGATATGATAAGCTGATAAGAAGGAGATCTTATCACAAAGATGCTTCTCCTCGGCCGCTCGCAACTTGGCCCTCAAAGCCTCGGTCTCCTCCTCCAATGACCGAATTCGCCCCTGAGCAGTCTCAACCTCCACCTTTGAAGCTTTGGCGACGTGCCGCTAGTCGCCAACTTGAACAGCATAAGCCTCATTGGCCTTCAAAGTGACCTCCAAAGACTTATGCATTTTTGGATAGTCCCTCCTGACAATCTAGAGCTCGCTTTGATCCCTCTACGCCTTCTCCAGGTCGCCCTGATGCCTTTGCCACCTACGCTTCCAATGGTCAACTATGACAATAGACCTCTGCATGAAGACCTCAATCGAATCCAAGCCCCCCACCGGACTGACTTTTTCAATCATCGCCTTGTTAGCCACAAAGGTTGGATCCTCCTTATAGAAGCCTTCGACGGTCAGGGAGAAACTCCATAGCAAAGTCACGTCGGGCGACATGCTCACATGATCCAACCTCGCTAGCGGATTATCCTTGTCAAACTGCTGATAAATACACCTCGACCTCGACACGGAGGACGAACCAGGGACAGGCAGAACAACGCTTGAGGGCGCCGCCATGACAACTCTAGAACCGAAACCTACCCCACAGACATCGGTGACAGTGGAAGTCGGCACCACCTGTAGCGAAAAACAAAATACTAAGTTAAACTCAAACTCATGGCGCGAGGTAAAAGATAGACAACAAAGGCAAAGATAAGATCAAAAACCTGTCGCTCCGGGGTAGCCTCCACCACAGGCTCCCTCAGGGGGGTCTCAGCTCGGGGACTGGAGGTCAAGTCAATGGTGTCAGTCGGCTTGGCGGCTTTCGAGGTTGCCTCATCCGCAACCAGGGACGACGAAACTTCCTCCCTCGCACGTTTCCTCTTGTGGCGAGGCTTCAAGGAGGCAACTTCCTCCTTACCGGGATCGGGCACCTCAAGCTCCTCGGTGTTGAACCTCGCCTTCAGTTCACGTCACTTACTTTTCCCCATCAGATATGCAAAAACAAAATGGAGATAATCAAAACGATAAACAAATAACTCAGCAAGAACACCCGGAAAAACAACCAAAATACTCACTCTCTAAACCCTTCTCTTTGTCTGTCAAATCGGCAAGGGTCAAGACAAGCTTGCAGTCCAACGACCGCGACAACTCCACTAAGTCGGTAATATCGTCTTTGTCGAAATCTGACAAATGGAGACAACTCGACCCATTGAACTTCAAAGGGCTCCTCTGCCAAAAGAAAGGGAACCTCGGCTCCCCCTCGTGATGAAAGACCTCATCACTCCTCGATTCGGTATTAACAGGTCGAACCCGAATAAACTCCTTTTTAAAGTTTTTATAAGACTGGGAGTATATTTGGAACAACCCCCCAGCCTGGCTCCCACTGAGCGACACCCAACCAAAAGGAGGCTCACCTAATTTAAGCTAATAAAAATGAAGAAAGACGGCCAAAGATGCCCTCATCCCTAAGGCCGAGCATAGCACTTGGAAACCGCGCAAAACCCCTTAACTATTGGGGTGCAATTGATAGGGGGCCACGTTGATAAATGAAAGGAAGTCACACTCAAACTCGGTGAATGGAAAACAAACACCGAGGTCCTTAAAAAGTACAAATACATATAGAAGAAGGGAGTGTTCGCTGTACCAGCCATATAGACACGCTCACTGGGCTGACAAGGTTCAACCCGGATAAGCTTAGATATGGACGACTTGCAAATCGGCAACAACTCCCACAAAGCGTCCACCTCGAGGAAAGACCTATACCTACTCTCGAACTCCCTAACGTCCCTCCTAACCCACTCATAGCCTGGAATGGAGATGGTGGGATGCGAATCCTTGGGGTTGTTTCCACCCTTTTCTTCTTTTCCTCACCCGCGGCGACCATTTCCCCGGCTGCCACCACCACATCCCCACGCGCTTTGGCCTTTCCTTTGGCCTTGACCGCCGCGGCTTTTGGGGGAGCGGAACCCTCACCACCCATCGTTCGAAAAAAATGGGGAGAGAAAGAGAGAGGAAGGGGAAATACCTGGTACTCCTAGAACGGAAACTCACAAACGACGACAACGAGCGAGGAAGACACCACCACAGAGAAACAAGAGCACGATGGAAGGAGATGACAGAACTAGGAAGAAGGGAAGCACAGAGACAAAGGGAAAGCTATGGGGAAATAAGGAGGGAACCTGAAATTTATTTCAAAAAAATGACAAGAGACAAGGGCATTAAATACAATGCCATAATGACAGGGTACACCCCATCATTATGAGACGTCACCCTTCATTATTATAGTCGCCTCCGTTCGTGAAACGAGGCGACACTTGAGTAACATGTGGCCCCAAACCCAACGGTAGAAATGAAGGGTCAGAGCCCTTCATCGACCTCAAAACAAACTCCTCGGCTACAAGGCCTCGGAGCTCGGGGGGCAAGTGTACCGCCCACATAGGCACCAGGGCCTACCCTGGCGATGATGAGCTCGGACCACGCCAACTCGGAAGGTCGACCCATCTCTCCAACAGATAAGATAAGCTGATAAGAAGGAGATCTTATCATATCCTAACCAACTCAATTATCAACAGAAGAAAAACCCTAATTATATCAAGGTACATGCACTATATATATGAGATCCATACATCCACAAAGACTAACTTAAGCATTTGAGTCTCTTTTGCAGGTACCACCCCCATCTTGGAGCAGCAGACGTACCACGCAGAGGAGGCTTACCGATCTCATTCAAAGATCGTCTTACCCACCAATGTCAGGTAAGAACACAACCATTTCCATGTATCAGGTTCCTGCCCTTGTGGGCCTTCGCTTTGTATCAACTGTTGAATCTCCCTTTCAAACCATGGTCTTTCCCATTTAAAATCCCAACTCCATACCTGTCCACTCCAACTTTCCATGTCACCCACAGTTTCATATTTTTGCTCCGAGTTTTGGAATAATCACGGGAACCTATCCTTCAAAGGTTGTTTTTTTTTTCTTTTTTCAATCCACTTATCTAACCAGAATTGTGCTCTATCACCTTGTCCAATATTCCATTCAAATCCGGAGTTAAACCAATGAAGTTGATCTACACCTCCACACATCTTCCCCAAGTCTTTTCACTATTGATGTTGTAGTTGGATATTCACCTTCTTGCAGATTTTTCCACCCACCACACATTAATGAAGTTAAACCCTAAAATACTTAATTATGATAATGAAAAACTACCAACATTAATGAAGTTATATATGGTTGACACTTGACACTACTATATATATTGATCCACGTACGACGTTAGTGACACACCCGCGAGAATTAGAACTAATCAGCAATTCTGAATTGGTAATGCCAAAATTCCATAACATTACACTTCACGTGTGGTTCAAATCATGTTCATTCTCCATTTTTGTGAGATTAAAATGAGGTTATTATGGTACTCATGTCACTACCATGCGAATTTTCCTGCAAAAAAATATTTATAGAATTTTTTTGTGAATTTTCCGACAAAAAAATATTCGCAGAAATTTTTTGCGAATTTTCCTGCAAAAAAATATTCGCAGAAATTATTTGCGAAAAATAATTTACAGATATTTCTTACAAATTTTGCTACAATTTTAATAATCATAGAAATTTTTTTCCATGGTAAAAATTTGCAGAAAATATTGTAAGAATTTTATTTTGTTTCTTGCAGATTTTCTTACAAAAATAAATTCACAAGTAATGTTTACTAAATGGTAGAAAAATTTTGCAGGTAACTTTTCCTGCGGATTTTCTTGCAAATTTTAATCCGCAGGAAAAATTAAAAAAAATATTTAAATTTATATGTTTAAGATTTTAAAAAAATTTCAAGTCCCATATCGATTGAAAATAAAAAAATTAAAGAGTATATAAGTTGGGGCAATACTTACCTTACAAGTTGATTTGTATGGTTGAGTGTTAGGCTTATAATCTACAATTTTAGAATTTAAAAGATTATGTATCACATGTTGGAGGCATGGAAACAAATGCTTCAAATGAATTCATTATGAGCATTTGAAAGTTGAAGAATTATTGATAGAATTTATAATAATTTCTTTAATTTTTTTCATAAAAAATATTCTTGCAGAATTTTTTGGGAAAAATTTCCAGGAAACTTTCCTGTGATTTTTTTTTGTAGGAAACTTTCCTGCAAATATTTTTTGCAAGAAACTTTCCTGCAAATTTTTTTCGCAGGAAATTTTAATATTCGCAAAAATATATTATCGACGAGGGTATTACCTACATATAAAATTTCGCAGAAAAATTTGTAAGAACAACATTTCCTGCGAATTTTTAGCGAATTTTTCATAAAAATTCGCAGAAAAAATCGTATGTAATAAGAGAAATTTTAATAGTGTGTAAATTAATATGTTTTCGTATGGTTAATTTTTGAAATCAATAAAAATGATTTAATTTGTGGATTTTTTTTTACTTTTATTTTTTTTCTCTACACTAAGTGATGTATTATTGATGAATAAATAATCTAAATAATTAACCTATTCTTTCTTCTCACCAAACAGTACTAGTCTAAGTATTCCAAATCATTTTGTAAAAATCAAAATAATTTTTTAAAAAATACAATAAAATTATATTTCTTGAAGTAGAGGAAGATTTTGTGAATATTTTACTCAATTTTTCTCAAAATTTACATACAAGAGTATGAAGAATCTTAATTTATCATGATTGATGATATATAAAAAAAATATCCTTAATAAATCCAAATATTTCATAATTTTAAGAGAATATATATATATTAAGAATTTTAAGAGAATTTTAAGAATATATATTTAAGAATTTTAAGAGAATATATATTTATATATAAAAAATATATATATTAAGAATTTTAAGAGAATATATATTTAAATTAAAAAAAGTAAATGTAATTAAATTATTCTAAAATACCAAATGTTCATGTCTTTAAAAAATAAAAAAACAAAAAAGCAGTTTCAAAACTTTTTAAATATATAAAGGTACAGTAGAAATCAAATAATTATCTCTATGTAACATTTTTTTTCTGTTGAATTTCAAATAAATATGAAAGTTATTTAGTTTATTAATATTTCAAATTAAATTTTATAACACAACTTCACCTTGTTTACGTAATCCTATTTTTTCATAAATTTGTTTTTGTCTTTGTATATGTATTAATTATAACCGCTGATTTTATATTGGTCACTATATATTTATTATTATTATTTTTAATTCTTATCTATTTGTAACAGCAACATCAACGTATGTGGAGTCTACAAATAACCAACGATGAGACGGAATCCAAAGATCTGGAACACTCCTTTAATTATTGAAAGTAGTGTTGGTATGTATTAATTATAACCGCTCATTTTATATTGGTCACTATATATTTGTCATTTTTTTTGAATTCTTATCTATTTGTAACAACAATATAAACGTACATGGAGTCTACAAATAACCAACGATGAGTTGGAAACCAAAGATCTGGAAGACTCCTTTTATTATTGAAAGTAGTGATGCATCATAAGCTTTTATTTAGTTAAAATAGTAGATGCATCATGCATGGTTACATTCATTTGGCATACCCATGTTACTTGGCGATTGCCCTTGGCATTGCCAGGAAACCTTTTAGTGCTTCAGAATCAGAGTCAAAACACCAACCATAATCCATATAGTTATTGGGATAACGAGCACAAAAGTTTCCACTTCCTTTCTTCTTGCATTCATTGTGAGATTGACATAAGTTGGGGTGTTCGACTATCATCTTTGTAACCGATGCAAGTCCACTTGGATATGTGCAGTAACCAACAAATAGTCCAACGGGGATACAACGACAATCCGTCGAGCCACATGGTGGAACCTCAAACGGTGAACAAGCACCCGAACAATCCACTGCTTCTATCTTTTTCATCGAGAATATTACTAAATATCATATGCCAAAGTTAGAAGAAAAAATAATTTTGGGAGTGTGTATATATAGAAGAAGAAGAACTCATGATATTGAAACGCTATATATATACCTGAAGTGGCAAGAAAGAAGAGAGCCAAAGGAGCAAGCCTAACATAAGCCATTGCTTGATTTAGTATTTCCAAAGATGTTTCCTGTGTTGGTTCCTTCTCTCATGCAGCAATTTATAGACACTGTTTATTGCATGTTTTTCTGCAATAAGAGCAACAGGTTCAAAATAATTTGTCCTACGTTTCACGTGAACCGTTAAACTCTAGTCATGCGATTCTCATCCAATACCTACTGACTCCTATAATAATATTAATTTTATTTGCAGTAGTATTATTTATGATGATGTATAAATTATGAGTTAATTATCCGTACATTATTAGTGTAAAGTTTTTTTACATTGACAACTAATCATATCTTCTAATAGTGCTATGTCAGTTATTCATTTAATGAAATAAAAATAAAATAAAATAATTTAAATGATATGATTGGGTACCAGTGTAAAAAATTTAAACTAACAGTGTATGAATGATTAACTCATAAACTATAGTTCTAATATATATATATATGAGGAGGTTATAATTATACCGGTGTAACTTTTATTAAGTATTACACCGCTTAATAACTTAATATTAATTATTAATTTTGTAAATCCAACTGTTAAATTGAAAATTTATATCTCTTAAATTATATATACAAAATTTTATATTAATCCAAGATGATTTGATACTTTACTTTTGTAAAACAAAATTGATGTAATATATTCATTTCAAAATACACTAAAATATGAATACTTTAATTATTTTCAACTTGTTCAATTTTAACAAAATTTAATATACACATATAAAGTGATATAAACTTTCAATCTAACAATTAGTGTTAGATTTAATATTAAAAGGAATATTCGATATTAGTATAAATATTTTACGTTACATGTATCCAAACATGTACGTTGTGGTGTTGGTGTAAAGGCTTGCATGTAAGCCACCTGGCATTCAATTATGACAATGATGTGCGTTGAGTTTTCAAGAGAGGCTTAAAAGATGTTGATGTATGACAAACTTCCACTTGTATCTCTCGCACTGCATTATGAAATTATTTTTGCTGCATGCAATTATTTACCCGATCTTAAACCATGCAATTCCCGGTAAATTATTCTTTAAATTAAATTTCTTTGATTATTACAGCCTAGTGGGAAAAGAAATAGCGTTGCTATTAGGAGTGGCACGGATATATATGAACGGATTAATGATTTTTCTTTTATTTTTATTGGATCAACTTTAATTGATTTAAATTAATATTTTTTAAGTTTTTGATTTGAACTGATCTAATATTTCAATTATTTTGGATTATTCATTAGATTTATCATTAAAATAATAAGTTAAATATATTTACTTACAAAACATATTACCATCTCATCACTTCAAAACATATAATATTACTAATTTGTTTATCAATAGTTCAAGGTTATAAAGTATATAAAATCTATCAAAAGCATCAACAACATTACAAATCAAACATAGTTTTCTATTAAGTCAACACTACAAAACAAGTCATTGAGGACTTAGATATTGAATGAGTTACAACCTAAACTAATATATATTATCAGGTGGATAAATTTGTACTACCACAAAAATAATTTTTAATAACAATAATGTGATTGTCACTAAATCAATTATATTAGTCAATAAAAATAATTAATTTTTAATGATATGTTTAAAAATTAATTTCTTTTTATTTTGTGAAATTTAAAAATATGTTTAATTAATGGTTGTAGAAAATGTTTTCTATTTTTTTTCTAGTAAAAATAAATTTCTTTTTATTATTTGAAATTCAAAAATATGTTTAATTTAACTTCTTATTTTTAATTTTAGAAAATAAAAATATGTTTAATGTGATTTGAGTTCTAGAAATTTTGAGATGCACTCAAGTCTAAAATTAATCACAGTGACAATACCAAAACGAATAAAATGAAACCATTCAAAGGATTTTTGTCCCAAGCCTTTTGACTATACCCAATAAACTTTTCTTTTCCAATTATATATGCGGAGTCCTCCGAAGTCATTCATATATATGTAATAAATACATTAATCAGAATGTATTTTACATATATATATATATATATATATATATAAGAATAAAAGATATTTTAGAAATAATATTAATCAAAATACATTCATATATATTTCATTTCTACATTACTACATATTAAAAAATAATATTTTTAATTAAATAAAACAATAAGAGATATTTTAGAGATAATAATATTAAAAAAAGTAAAGTTAATTAAAATATATTTATATTTTATTTTCAGTTCAGAGGGAATATTTCTAAACATACAAATTTCCATTTTTTTTTTACTTTTCCTGGATGCAACCTTTTCAAATTAAAAATAATTTGTGGATAAGATTTTATGAAGAGAATTTTAAAAGAAGAAAGTTTACTATTTTAAATTTTCATTCGGAGAAACCCTCGCTCTGCTTGTTCATGCTCTCTCTCCCGATCCCTCTCCTGTTCTCTCCCTAGTTAGTTTCTCTTTAATTTGTTTCTTCCATAATCTAGGGTTTTATGTATGTGTTTTAGTCTTGGTTTATCTCTGATTTGTCTCTATATTTATTCTCATCTTTGATTTATTCTCTAATATAGGGTTTTTGTGTTTATTCTTCATTTGTTTGGTAATTTGTCTGATATGTGCATACAATTATGAGTATATATGTTTGCAAAAAGTCTAACACATATATTACTAGGTAGAAAATGTAGGATTGAGCTCTGAGATTTGGTTCATTGTCTAGGGTACTATGATTTCACATGGCCAAACTAGTTTGTTGTTGTGTTGAGCAATCTAATTTTACCTGATTAATTTATCTTTGGACTTAAGGTTAGCAATACATTGATTTGCAACATTAGCTTAAATTCACATTTTGAAAACTGGAAGCCCTTTTTTTAATTTCTAATTACTTTATCTTATGTTATGGCTCCATTTACAAGCAAAGTCTTAGGCATGTTAAAATTCTGAGATATATCTTTCATAATAAAAATGTTTGTTTCCTGTGTTATTATGAAAAATTAATAGTATTACAATAAAGTTACATCTGAAATGCAAAAACAATTATTAAACCAATTATAATAAAATGCAATACAATAATTGTTACTTGTAAGCAATGAACAAAGCTTAAATCTACCTATTATCTTGAACGCTGGTCTAGTTACCTTTTGTAACAGGACAATTTTAACACAAGAAAAATATGATGAAAGCAACCTCTGTCTGTATTATTATTGAAAAGGAAAATGTTTACGGTGGAAACGTAAGCTACTATCAACAAAAGCAGCAACAGAGAATTGCATAATTGACATGGAGGAAATTCATAATCATTCCATCCGTGTCCCTCTCTTTCCATAACCAACAGAATAAATACTAGACCCTAGACCAATCATAATCATACAGCCTAGAGTTAGTTATGCGGTGCCTCGTGCTCTTCCTCACGTTCCTATCATTAGGATCAGCTGCCACGTGTTTTTCCTTGGCTGTACGAGCAATGACCTCTTTTACCCCTGTTATCTTCTCATTTTTCTTAAGTGTCTCAGATGCATTTGTTACAATTCCATAATTTATAACACTAGACGAGCAATGAAAAACTAGATGGATTCGAGTAGTTTGGGGTAAAAATAATTTATAAGCAACCTGTCCAATTCTTTCAATCACAGGAAAAGGACCAAAATACCGCAGACTGAGTTTTTGATTCTTCCTAAGAGCAACAGAATGTTGTCTATAGGGCTGCAATTTCACCAAGGTCATGTCACCAATCTTGAACTCCAGTGGTTGCCATTTCTTATCAGCATTTCTCTTCATGTACTGTTGAGCTTTGTGAAGGTTTAGTTTCAATCTGTGAAGTGTGAAGTCCCTTTGCACCAACTGTTCTTTACAGAAATGGGATCATTGCAGTCAAAATTGTACTTGATCAGAATAGGAGGGTCTCTGCCATAAACAACCTTAAATGGAGGCATGCCACTACTATGATGATAGGAAGTGTTGTATCAATACTCTGCCCAAGGCAACAACTTGGCCCATTCTTTAGGAGAATCATAAGTAAAACATCTCAAGTACATTTCCAAACACTTATTCAAGGCTTCAGATTGCCCATAGAATTGTGGGTGGTATGTCGTGCTCATATTTAAAGAAGTACCACTTAATTTGAACAGTTGCTGCCAAAAGTGGCTGGTAAACACCTTATCCCTATCTGATACGATAGAACTAGGTATTCCATGCAGTCGCACCACCGTGTTCATGAAAACCTTAGCTACGGATTTACTGGAATAGTCAGCTTTTAAAGCAAAAAATGGGCATATTTTGATAGCCTATCAATAACCACAAGTATCACAGTGAAACCATGAGAAAGGGGAAGACCGGTAATGAAATCCATTGCTAAATCATCCCAAACCTGGTCAGGAATTGGTAACGGTTGTAATAGCCCAGCAGGAAGAGTGTTAGCAACTTTTGCTTGCTGACAAACCAAACAAGTCTGCACAAATTCCTTGATATCTTTGTGCATACCCTTCCAATGAAATTGTGCAGAGATGCAAGCCAATGTTCTTGTAAAACCAGCATGTCCTCGGAGCAAAGAGCTATGAAACTCATGTAGGATTTGTTTGACCAAATCATGAGATGCGGGAATAACCAATCTGCCTTTCCATTAAAGTAACTGATCCTACACTGAATAATGAGGATCAGGAGGTTTATTACTCAAACACAAATCCAAAATAGATTTTAATTGAGCATCTATAGAGATAGCTTCCCTCAAAATAGGCAAAATATGTAATTGAGGCTGAGACCAAGCCATGAAAAAGGATATAGATAGTGAATCAGCAACAATATTGTCTTTCCCAGGCCGATATTAACAAATTTTGCTACTCAGGGGTCTGAATAGCTTGGTCTGTTAAGCTCTGCAAGCTTTTCTGATCCGTTCGTATCACAAATTTGTGGCCAAGCAAGTAATGGCAAAACTTGGCAATGGCTTCGATGATTGCATAAAATTCTCGCGTGTAGGCAGATTGTTTTTGCATTGTAGGAGTCAATTTCTTGGAGAGAAAAAGCAATAGGATGATGATTCTGATTGAGAACAGCACCAATTCCAATCCCGGAGGCATTAGTTTCTAAGACAAAGGGCTTAGAAAAATCAGGAAGAGTTAAGACGGGTGTTTGAGTAATTACTACTTTTAGTGCCTCAAAGGATGTCGTGGCAGAAACATCCAATGGAAACTATCCTTCTTCAACAGGTTGGTTAAAGGAGCAGCTACGACAACATATCCCTTGATGAATCGTCTGTAATAGCTTGTAAGACCGAGAAAGCCTCTCAATTGTTTCAAATTGGTAGGACAAGGCCATTCCAAAACAACTTTGACCTTTTTCTTATCCATTACCACACCTAAGCCTGATATTGTATGTCCTAGGTAATCCACCTATTGAAGGCCAAAAGAGAACTTGGACAATTTGGCAAAAAGCTTATGTTGTTGCAAGACCCGAAGCACCAACCCAAGATGATGGAGATGAGAAGACCATGAAGGACTATAGACTAAAATATCATCAAATAATACAAGAAAAAATTTCCTCAACAAGCCTTGGAAAATCTCATTCATCAAACTTTGAAAATTTGCAGGCACATTGGTGAGGCCAAATGAAATCACTGTCCATTGTTGCAACCTGAAAATTTCTGATCTCGCGACTTATGGTTTAGACATCCTTTTAAAGATCTTATCAAGTAAGGAATGCCTGGACACCAGACTAATCCTTAATTAATGGTTTTGAAAAATGAGTTCATGGAGTCGTCACTAATGTTTTAATCAAAACATTGGAAAAAGAAAAGGTTTTTAAAGATCCAATAATGGCCTTGATAACTAGAATTGAATTCGGGGGTCAGTTACGTGTAGGGAAGGTATTAAGCACCCCTACAACGCCCTCAATCGGTACCCTATGATAAAGTTAACGTGATAAGAATTAATAAATTAAATATTAGATCCCCTTTATTAATATATATTTATTTACATGCTATAAATTTAAATTACACGATTGATCCTAAAATGTCTACATGGTTGCTTTTACTATAAAGATTTATCAAAGATAAGAAATAAAAGGAAGAGAAGAAGATTGACTGAAATACCTCTTGAACGAGCTCTATTGAATCTTTAAATGTGGAGATTTTTAGGTACTTTGTGGCAACCTTGCACACTACAATATGCCTCACAAAACTGAAGAAATACAATAGGAGGGAGAGATAGAGAGAAATTTTGAGCTCTAAGGAGTCTTGGACGAAATTTTGTGGCCTTGAGAATTGTGTCCGAGTCGTCTATTTATAGATATCAAAAAGTTGCTAGAATAGCCCGTTCCAAATCGGAACGACCCGTTCTGGATCTGACCATTCTGTGTTAATTTTGTAACTGGAATGACTCGTTTTGAAACTAGAACGACCCATTCCAGAGATGAGATTAACACATGATTGACTAGGCTGGAATGGCCGTTTCAAACAAGGGTTTTTAGGTCATTTTAATAACTTGGAACGGGCCGTTCCAAATTGGGAATGGCCTGTTCCGGTTTTGCAATAGCCCATTCCTTGCTACTAAAACCAGCTTGTTTGGGCTTTTAGGCCTTTTGATGTCATGTCTTGTTATTTCTACGCTTCGGGAGCTTCTTTCCTTCGATAATAGGAGTCCATTTCCTTGTTTGCAAGACTCTTCTTATGTAATGAGAATCTTGTGTAAGAATCTTCTAATCACTTTCTTATTTTTGTGTGTTTCGAGGAGGTGATGATCTTCTTATCTACCTTAGACTCAGATAATGCGTCGTAGATGTTTGAAGCTTGGATTAATTTTATTATCTTCAGTCATATTTGTTTTTTATTGTGATTGATTTCAGAATTTAATATGTGGGAAAAGGGGGAAAAAATAAACACAAGAGATTTATGAAAATGACGTATATTATTGATGAATGTAAAAAAAAACAAGCCCTAATTGTGAGATCCCACAACCCTGGGCGAAAGTTGTGAGCAAAAAGAAAACAAAACTTAATGGAGCCCCTGCCCCAATGGCCTTTCAACATTGCATTCCAAGGTCACTTCTTATCATGTTTGTGCAACGGATATTTGCTAATGTTGGGTGTGTTGGTATCAAATTTCAACCAACCGGCATCTCTAAATCCTTGCACATGAAATCGTAGGGCCTTGCATCGCTCCACGGAGTGCCCCAAAGAGTCAGAATGATAGTCGCACCTTTCCTCAGGCTTGTACCACGATGGGTAAGGAGGGTCCATCTTCTTCGTTGGCGGAAGTCATACTAACATCGAGGCCTCCAAGAGTTGGGGTAGTAGCTCTATGTACGTGATGGGGATTTTGTCTACTACCCTGTCATCTCTAGGCTTTGCATGTGATGCAGCTCGACTCTTTGGAGCAAAGATGACAGCGTGGACCCCTTCTTCCCTCTTCTTTTCATAAAGCCCTTTTAACTGACCATTGTCCGACGGTGGGGCTCTATGGTTTCATATCTGAATGGGATGTCTTGTATTAGGTGGGTCCCGATCACTTTTTTACACCCAAAGTTATGGTCCTCAATGGTTCTCAATCTTTCCTCTAGGGCACCTAGATAGCCTCTAATGTCGTCGATGTCGTGTTGTATTCTGGTCATGGTCTCAAACATCTTAGCCATTTGTTGTTTGAGTTGTATGAACTCCTTAAAAAGTACACGAATTCCTTCTTGTAAAGCTTCCATGACTCCTCCACCCTAAGCGTTCGTGAGTATGGAGTGTTGAAAAGCTACCTTTGAGAGATAAGATAATTTCCTATTAAGCTTATTTAAATGATGATGCATGAAGGAGGTCTCTCAACAAAGACTTTGTAACCACTCATTTGAACGTGAAATCAAAGTGTCCCTTTTCGTAAATTTTTACGATGTGACAAAGTTCACACTAATTGGAGTTCATTAGTCTTTGTGGGAAATCTCCTAGTGATCCTATGAATGTATATGGTATGCATGTCCGTCCTTTTTACTCTCTCTTTTATTTTATTATTATTATTTTTTATTTTTTATTTGGATTTTTTTTTATTTTTTTTAGAAAATGCATGATGCCCCCCATTTAAAGAAGGGATGTATGCTTCTCATAGATCTTATTTTTACACTAGTTTTTCCCTCATGATAATGCATTTTTATTTTTTTCTTTACCTTAAGGGAATTATAAAAAAAATAAATGAATGGTTTGAATAAACAAAATGCAACAAACATATGCTCATAAAAAGTAACCCACGAACAGTCACGTCCAAATCTTTGGCCTGTGGTCCCTGTTAAGAAAAGTACGTTGTATAGGATAGTTCTAATCTCACTGGTCTTAAGGCCCCCAAGGTTCCCCCATTATAAGGACCCAGTATCTCTGTCACCGTCACCTGGCAAACTCTAAAGTCTGTCGTAGTATTTTGGGCTAGAGTAACCGGTTATCACCTTGAATGTGATTTCTGACAAGGCTCGCAGGCTCTAAGGCCAAACTTGGGTCGGTCGTACGTCAACCACTCCCTATGTTTAATACCCTCATGCCGCTGGGTGTATGGGGACTGTTATGTGCTATTGTTTGTGTACAGTTGTTAATTCAAACATGTGCAGAATTTAAACAAACAAACAGATATTAAAGCCAAACAAAGAAAATAAACAAGGTAAAGGGGAAAAATATTTAAATTATTATTCTTAATTTATTAACTTCATCATTTATTTAGGTCTGACCCTCTTAAAACTTCCCTAGTGGAGTCGCCATCTGTCGCAAGCCAAAAATTTCTGATATCGCGACCTATGATTTAGACATTCTTTTAAAGATCTCATCAATTAAGGAATGCCCGGACACCAGACTAATCTTTAATTAATGGTTTTGAAAAATGAGTTAAGGGAGTCGCCACCAATGTTTTACTCAAAATATTGGAAAAAGAAAAGGTTTTTAAAGATCCAATAATGGCCTTGATAACCATAATTGGGTTCGGGGTTCAGTTACACGTAGGAAAGGTATTAAACATCCCTACAACATCCTCTATCGGTACCCTATGATGAAGTTAACGTGATAAAAATTAATAAATTAAATATTAGATCCCCTTTATTAATATATATTTATTTACATGCTATAAATTTAAATTACACGATTGATCCTAAAATGTCTACATGATTGCTTTTATTATAAAAATTTATAAAAGAAAAGAAATAAAAGGAAGAGAAGAAGATTGACTGAAATACCTCTTGAACGAGCTCTATTGAAAATCTTCAAATGTGGAGATTTTTAGGTGCTTTGTGGCAACCTTTCATACTACAATATGTCTCACAAAACTCAAGAAATACAATAGGAGGGAGAGAGAGAAATTTCGAGCTCTAAGGAGTCTTGGACGAGATTTTGTGGCCTTGAGAATTGTGCCCGAGTCATTTATTTATAGACATCAAAAAGTTTCCAAAATGGCCTGTTCCAAAATCAGAACGGTCGGTTCTAGATCTGACCGTTCTGTGTTAATTTTGTAACTAGAATGACTCGTTCTGAAACTAGAACGACTTGTTCCAGAGATGAGATTAACACATGATTGACTAGTCTGGAACAACCATTTCAAACAAGGGTTTTTAGGTCATTTTAATAACTTGGAATGGCCCGTTCCAGTTTCGGGAACGACCCGTTTCAATTAAGGTTTTAGCCCTTTTTTAGGAGCTTGGAACGGCCCGTTCCAAACTAGGGTTTTAGGTTCTTTTAGGAACTTGGAACGAGTCGTTCCATTTTTGTAACAGCCCGTTCCTAGCTACTAAAACCAGCTTGTTTGGGCTTTTAGGCTTTTTGATGTCATGTCTTGTTATTTTCATGCTTCGGGAGCTTCTTTCCTTCGATAATGGGAGTCCATTTCTTTGTTTGTATGCCCCCGGACAAAATTAGGTGTCTACATTCACTCATAATGACCTTGATGGGTTCAAAATGCAGCTTTAAATCTGTCCTCTTCATTGACCAAAATCTGATGGAATCCAGAACGAATGTCCAGTTTAGAAAAAAATTTAGCTCCGTGTAGCTCATCAATTAACTCATCAACATTTGGGATGGGAAAGGTATCGTTGATGGTAATAGCATTCAAGGCCCTATAATCAGTGCAGAATCTCCAGGTGGCATCTTTCTTCTTGACAAGGATTATGGGAGAAGAGAAAGGGTTAGTGCTAGGCACAATCAGGCCTATTCTTTAAGCATGTCTTGCACCATAACCTCAATTTGTTGTTTCTGACTATTAGGATACCTGTATGGCCTGGCTTTAATAGGTACAGAACCCTGCAATAATGGAATAGAGTGATTTTGTGATTGATTAAGAGGTAATCCTAAAGGAACAAAAAAAACAACCTTGTAAGTATACAATAGATCAACCAAGTCATGTTCTAAGTTAGTGGGCAATTCAAACCATTGATCCTGAGGACAATTGGGTTGGTGAAATTGTAATGTGAATAACTCATCTATAGCATGAGTGTGATGCATTCGGTGAAGGTGAGTGAACTGAACTGGAATCGGTAGAGTTAGACGATCACCATGTAAGGTGACAAATTGGTTCCCCAAATAAAATTTCAATGTAAGATTACTATAATCAGAAATATGAGAACCTAAAGTGGCCAACCAGGTAGCTCCCAAAACCAAATCAGCACCTATAACAGGTAGTAAGTACACTAGTAGTGTCAGTGAATGACATTGGATTTTGACAGCCAAGTCCTTGATCAACCCTTCAACAACGAGTGCAATACCATTTCCCACCAGGACCTGAAAGTTGGGAATTGGCTCAATTGGCAGTTTCAAGAAATGAGCCAATCGAGGTTGTAAAAAATTATCACTAGAACCACTATCCAATAAGACATGGACTTTCATGCCATTAATAGAACCCTAAAACTTAATTGTGCCGAGGTCGGAGGATCCTTTTAAAACATTATAAGACAAGTGGTGGTCTTGTGAAAGATGAAGTTCTAAAGCATGCTCAATATCCGGAGGGTTAGGTTGCAATTCTTCATTGTCGTCTTCTTGCATATGGAGAATCAAATATTGCTTGTTGGGGGCATTTGTGGCTTAGGGAAAATTTTTCATCACATGTATAACAAAGATCCTTTTCTCTCCAAAGTTGCATCTCAGCATGTGTTATCTTCTTAACATTTGCATTTCTAAGAGGTGTGGTTACAGAATTGGACGGAGGGTTAGGAAGGAGAGGAGGGAGGCTAGTGGGTTTGATGGATTGGCTTATAGGTAAGCTTGTGTTTAAGGCTTGTGTTTTGGAGAATGTGTGGGTTTGGTACTGTTTGGGTTTGAAAACGTACTTCTCTTCATATAGCTTGGCCAAGGAAACAAAGCAACACTACAAGAAAAATTATTATTATCTATGGAATATTATCTACGAAATCTTTTCCGTAGATAATGTTTAGTTATCTACGGAATTTTTTCCATAGATAATTTTTAGTTATCTACGGAATATTACCTACGGAATTATTTTCATAGATAATATTTAGTTATCTACGATTTTTTCCATAGATAACTTATCTACGAATTTTTTCATAGATAACTTATCTACAAAAATTTTCGTAGATAACTTCACCCATAGATAAATTTTGTAGATAAAACATTTTATTTGAAACATCAGTTAACATATTTTATTATCTTTTCATTTTAATTCATTGTAAAATAAATAAATATTTAATTTAGCATCATTAAAAAAATAATCATTATAAGATTTAATTTTTTTTAATTTAATTATTTATTATAATACTTTTAGTCACCGACCAAAAAATATATTTTTGATTAAAATATTTTAAAATTTTAGTTAATGCATTATAATATTTTAATACAAATATTTTTAAAAATTGTCACTAAATAAGTTATCTACGAAAATTTCGTTGCTAAAAAAATCAAAAATTCTAATTTAGCGACCGAATTCAATTCCGTCGCTAATTTTAACTAATACTTAGCGACCAAATTTAATTCTGTCGCTAAATTTAACTACTATTTAGTGACCAAATTCAATTCCGTCGCTAATTTTAACTAATATTTAGCGATCGAATTAAATTCCGTCGCTAAAAAAAATCAAAAGTTATAATTTAGCGACCGAAATAGCGACTGAATTCAATTTTGTCACTAAATTTAACTACTATTTAGCGACTGAATTCAACTCCGTCGCTAATTTTAACTACTATTTAGCAACCAATTAAATTCCATCGCTAAAAAAACTCAAAATTTATAATTTAGTGACTGAAATAGCAACCGAATTCAATTTTGTCGCTAAATCTAACTATTATTTAGCAACCGAATTCAATTTCGTCGCTAATTTTAACTAATATTTAGCCACCGAATTAAATTTCATCACTAAAAAAATAATTTAGTTATCGAAATAGCGACCAAATTTAATTTTGTCGCTAAAAAAATCAAAATTTATAATTTAGCGACCGAATTAAATTTGGTCGCTAAAAAGTCAAAATTTCTTATTTAGCGACCAAAATAGCGACCAATTTTCTAGCAATGACTTATTTTGGTCGCTAAATCGATCGCTATTTTGATTATTCATAATCCGTCGCTAAATAGCGATTGATAAATTTCGGTCGCTATTTTACAATTTTCTATAGTAGTGTCATGACTAAAGGCATTCGATTCCTAACGTGAATGAACTAATGACACTCTAAATCAATGACACTCATGACTAAAGGCATTGGTTCTTGATGTGGATGAATTAATGACACTCTAAATCAATGACACATTATATAAATCAAGGTCAGTCTTAATTAATGACATTATATATTAACTACAATAATTATAACGGATACATCATTAAAATGAAAATAACTTCAAAACAACAACTTAAACAAACTTCAAATATAGTAAATGAATATCATAAACCTTAAACCATATAACATTAGTTGTCTAACTATTGCTTGGTCAAGGTATCTTTCAATCACATCCATCCCATGCAAGAATCCAATATATGTCATTGTAGCATACAATTCAAGACTTGTTAGGTCGTGCAATTCTGTGAACAATGAAAACATACACTCCATATCTTCATCATCCTGAAGACGACACGTTGTATATTTATATACACCACCGATATATGAAATTAGGAAACGGTAGTGGATGTCTGTGACAACTTTGTAATGAAAAAGATTAAGGTTATTATTAATAGTCTGCTTAAGTTGCTAATAAGTCATCGTGTTTCTTACCGATAGGATTTTAATCTCGTTGCTAACAAACGTATCTCCATATATACTCAGTGGAGATAACTTGTCCATCATAATAAATAGTGGTCGAAATAGTTAACGACTCCATTGATTCGATGTTTCAATTTGACACATTTTAGCCTTTGTTATAAAACATTATATAGAACTAAAGCAACATGCTTATGGACAAACATAAAGTCATTGGATTCCTGATGCTCTAAGACCGACACGATGATACCTTACATAAAGCATTAAATTTCTGACGCTGTGGGACAGAGCAATTGATGACACTCTACACAAAGTCATTGGATTCCTGACATTTAGGACCAAGACAATGACACCTTGTGTAAAGCATTAACTTTCTAACACTTTGGGACAAAGAAATTGATGACACTCTACACAAAGTCATTGGATTCCTAATACTCTGGGACCAAGACAATAACACTCTACGTAAAGCATTAACTTTCTAATGGTCTAGGACAAAGCAATTGATGATACTTTGTACAAAGTCATTGGATTCCTAACACTCTGGGACAAAGACAATGACACTCTACATAAAGCATTTGATTCTTGATGCAATGAGACAAAGTAATTCATTACAATAATATTAATTGTCTCAATTTTTTGCACTATATATACACTACATACGTTCCAATCCTAAACATACAACAAAAGATCAATTTCGTTGCATTCTTCAATTTCGTTGCTCTTATTCTTCAAGATTGTCTTCTTCATCTTCAACTGTGTTGTGGAAACAACACCTCCATAGGTCAAATGAAACTCATCTTATGGTAAGTTAATATATATTTCATAATGTTTACAAGTAATATTATTCATTACTAACATTTCAATTCTACCATATTCACAAACAATAAGTGGTCAAGTAATTCAATGTTACTATCATTTCATGCTTGCACCTGACCCAAGAATTGAATATTTGTTGGAGGTTGTTGGCTTTGGCGACATTACCAAAATCAAACATTTTAAAATTGATGATTGCCTAATAACGTCTTTGGTGGAAAGGTGGAGACTTGAGACACATACTTTTCACCTCCTAGTTGGTGAGTGCATGATCACTTTGGAAGATGTGGCACTACAACTGGATTTGAGGATCGACGGCAAACTAATCACTGGACCAACTTTCTTTGACTTCGAAGAATTATGTTATGAGTTGTTAGGCTTTGAAACTCCAAAAGGGGAAGTTGTAATTGGCACAACCATAAAAATAAAATGGTTAAGAGACCATACAATTGCACTACCAAATGAACCCCCTAAACAACAATTGCACCAACATTGTAAGGCATATATCTTAGGGTTGATTGATGGCGTAATTATGCTAGACAAGTCAGGTAACAAACTTCACTTAATGTTTTTACCAATGTTGGCTGATTTGGAACGTGCAGGATGATATAGTTGGGGTTCTGCTTGTTTGGCACATTTGTACAGAGAAATGTGTAGGGCGATTTATCCATCGTCAAAGAAAATGGGTGGATGTTCTTTGCTTCTGTAATCTTGGGCTTCGTATCCCATGCCTTTCACCCAACCAAGAGTCGAATGAGATATTACATATCCACTTTCATTGAGGTATGAATTAACTTATATACCACTTTAATACATCAAACAACTACATTCTACCTAAATTTTAATCAATGTCTAATTTTTTAGATGGTCAGGAAGAGGGCTAAGATTTGCAAGCACGTCCCATGGAGATTTACTTGGCTACAAATTAAGATATGACAACATGAATGATAATGAGGTAATACAATGTCAACTTCTCTCAAACATACTCTCTTTTATTCAATTAATTTATAGCCTAAACCTTTTTCTTTTTTCAATTTCTATGGATGCCACATAGGATATTTGAGTCCTCATTGCCAACACATGCTTCTAAGGATTCCAGAATATGGACTTCTTGTTCTGTTTTAACTTTATTTGCAATTGTAGTCTGGCATCAAATTGACAATTTCCAATTGTAATTTGGCTTGTGGCAACCAATCCCCAATGAAACTCATAATCTTGATAAAATGCACGAAATAGACATGAAAGGACATAGCAAAATTAACTGGGCTGAACAACATGCAGACCGAATTTCCATTTGGAAAAATAGACGCAAACATGTTTTTGGGCAACCACTTCAAAGGCCTCTCCATCACACTTTTGAGTATTTACAATGATTTCATGCTAATTCAAAATTATTTCTTTGTAGCCAATATTCTTCATCTAGTGCATCCACTTCTAGTACATAACTCCCAACAACTATAGGATTTTAATAACATTATCCAACACCATCACATACCCTAGTGGTTGGAGATAACCACCCACCTTATAGTGTGGAACAATATCCCTAGTCTTTTTCAATGAATCCACCATTTCATACACACTATGAACAATTCATGTACACTCCACCATCAACAACAACCCCCATATAGGACTTCATTAGCAAACTTTTTGACGTCGATGTACACACGCCACAAAGTGCATATGATTACATGCAAAGCATGATTTTTTCTTCATTTTCTTTTTATCACTCTAAGGTCGGTGGAAGTGCATCTTCAAATCCTGCTACAAATACTGCTCATATAAAACAGGATGAGGAGCAAGTTGAACCACAACAACCACGCATTGGTCGTCGAAACCCAACAAGGAATTGACAACCTCCAAGGTGTGGAACTGGTGGACATAGACATCATTAAACTAGCTTGTTGTTATGTAATTTGGTGGATTGTGATTGTTTTGTTGTTCTTATTTATTGGATTTGCCTATTATGTTGGGATAAATATTTCAAACTGTTTATTTCAATGAAAGTATTATTTGATTTCCTATGTCTCAAAATTAAAGGTAAATAAAAAAATTATATTAAATTTTACATATTTATAATTTTAACAAATGATTTACTAAATTACAATATTAAAATTTCTATATTTTTAAAATATAATTTCATTATTAAAAAATATATTATTTTTTATATTTTATTTATGAATTTAAATTAAATTATCTCTATTTTTAAATGAATTTCTATTTTTATAAAATAAATGAGTTTTAGCATTATCTTTATTTTTAACATAAATTTAAAATATTATAAATAATATTTAAATTTTATATATAATTATAATATTAATTATTTAAAAATAAAAGCATATAATTTAATTATAAAAAATCATTTTCCAATTCTGAAAATTAAAATAAATTAAATATTTTAAATTTTAAAAAATAGAAAAGAAAAAATGCAAAAAAAAAATAAACGGCCCAATAGAAATGGATATGGTAGAACCTGAACAACCAAAAAGATGTTCTTTATGTTGGAATCTAAGTCATTCTAAGAAAAAAATATCTTTATCGTCCAGGAAATTCAAATCAAGAAGCTTAAATGGACGATTTTTCACAGCTTGCATCTCAATTTCTATTTATTTTGTTGTGTGTCTTTCATCAATATCATTTTCTATAACTTTAATGTGTTTGAATGAAGTTATCAATGAATCTATAAAGATACCACTTTCAGAAAATCTCCCTAACACCTTTTAAATATCATTCTAAATTTAGAATAATTAGATTTTCATACCAACAATTTTTTATTTTTAATACCAAATTTAATGTATAATAATATATAATTTTATATAAATATTTAATGTTATATAACTAAAATGTATAACATTCCTTTTAATGAAAAAGATTAACATATTTAAATATTCTTTTTTGTGATTTATATTTTTTTCCTGTATTTATTAAAGAAAAACCAATTAAATAAATTAAACATATTTAACAAAACAAACATAAAATAAAATTAAATCATTTCTCTGGACATTTTTTTATTAATTAGATTCTTTTTGAATTTATTTTATTATTTTTTATTAGAATGATTTTTAAAAACTCAAAAAAAATTAAATTATCTTTTTTTAGTTAACAGATTTTAAAAAAAAATTAATCAAATATCTATATTTATTACAAAAATAAATAAATAAATAGATTATATTAAAATATTAAAATATATATATTTATTGAAAAAATTAAATTATTAAATGAATTTAAAATATTAAATTATCAATATTATTAAATAACATTGAAATATTTAAATTATAAAATATATTAATTTTTAAATTTAAATTTTTAATTATAACTAGAATAATTTTTAAAATATTTACAAAAAAAAATACACTAAAAAATGAATTAAAATAATCCCGATGAAAAATCAGTTTGGGAGCCACCGATTAATCAAAGGGACTTCAAATATTTTTGATAAAAACGTAAATGAAAAATCATTTAATGGGAGATTGACTTTCAATTATAAACAGTAAAACTGGTTATTTAAGTAAATAAAATGAAGTCTGAGTTATTTACAGAAATATTAAAACAAAACAACATATTTTAAAAAAAAGAATGATAAGTCATAATACTACAACCAAAAAAATTAACAGCCAGTACATACGTGTCCCATGTTGCTGCGCATGCACCTTCCCTATCATCCACGAGATGACAACGAAGAACTTGAATAAATACATCAAAATTAAATTAAAAAAAGATACTTAAAATAAACGTTTCACGTGAAACGTAGGACAAATTATTTTGAACCTGTTGCTCTCATTGCAGAAAAACATGCAATAAACAGTGTCTATAAATTGCTGCATGAGAGAAGGAACCAACACGGGAAACATCTTTGGAAATACTAAATCAAGCAATGGCTTATGTTAGGCTTGCTCCTTTGGCTCTCTTCTTTCTTGCCACTTCAGGTATATATATAGCGTTTCAATATCATGAGTTCTTCTTCTTCTATATATACACACTCCCAAAATTATTTTTTCTTCTAACTTTGGCATATGATATTTAGTAATATTCTCGATGAAAAAGACCGAAGCAGTGGTTTGTTCGGGTGTTTGTTCACCGTTTGAGGTTCCACCATGTGGCTCGAGGGATTGTCGTTGTATCCCCGTTGGACTAGTTGTTGGTTACTGCACATATCCAAGTGGACTTGCATCGGTTACAAAGATGATAGTCGAACACCCCAACTTATGTCAATCTCACAATGAATGCAAGAAGAAAGGAAGTGGAAACTTTTGTGCTCGTTATCCCAATAACTATATGGATTATGGTTGGTGTTTTGACTCTGATTCTGAAGCACTGAAAGGATTCATGGCAATGCCAAGGGCAATCGCCAAGTAATATGGGTATGCCAAATGAATGTAACCATGCATGATGCATCTACTACTTTAACTAAATAAAAGCTTATATATGATGCATCACTACTTTCAATAATAAAAGGAGTGTTCCAGATCTTTGGTTTCCGACTCATCGTTGGTTATTTGTAGACTCCACATGCGTGGATGCTGCTGTTACAAATAGATAAGAATTAAAAAAAGTATAATAAATATATAGTGACCAATATAAAATCAGCGATTATAATTAATACATACCAAGACAAAAACTAATTTATGAAGAAATAGGATTACGTAAACAAGGTGAAGTTCTGTTATAAAATTTAATTTGAAATATTAATGAACTGAATAACTTTGATATTTATTTGAAATTCCACAGGAAAAAAAAAATGTTACAAAGAGATTAATTATTTGATTTCTACTGTACATTTATATATTTAAAAAGTTTTGAAACTGTTTTTTTTTGTTTTTTATTTTTTAAATACATCAACATTTGGTATTTTAGAATAATTTAATTATGTTTATTTTTTTTATTTAAAAATATATTCTCTTAAAATTCTTAGTATATATATATATATATTATGAAATGTTTGGATTTATTAAAGATATATTTTTTAATATATCATCAATCATGATAAATTAAGATTCTTCATACTTGCATTGTATGTAAATTTTGACAAAATTTGAATAAAATATTCACAAAATCTTCCTCTATTTCAATAAAGAGAATTTCAATATATTTTTATTAAATTTATTTTGATTATGACAAAATTTGAATAAAATATTCACAAAATCTTCCTCTATTTCAATAAAGAGAATTTCAATATATTTTTATTAAAGTTATTTTGATTTTTACATAATGATTTGAAATACTTAGACTAGTGTTTGGTGAGAAGAAAGAATAGGTTAATTATTTAGATTATTTATTCATCAATAATACATCACTTAGTGTAGAGAAAAAAAATAAAAGTAAAATAAAATCCACAAATTAAATCATTTTTGTTGATTTCAAAAATTAACCATACCAAAACATCTTAATTTACATGAGTACCATAATAACTCCTTATTTAATCTTGGTGACGATCGAATAAAGATGAATGAGGAGGATCATTCTCACAAAAATGGAGAATGAACATGATTTGAACCACACGTGAAGTGTAATGTTATGGAATTTTGGCATTACCAATTCAGAATTGCTGATTAGTTCTAATTCTTGCGGGTGCGTGACTAACGACGTGGATCAATATGTATATTAGTGTCAAGTGTCAACCATATATAACTTCATTATCATAATTAAGTATTTTAAAATCTTTGTAATTTTCTATTTGCAAGTTTGGTTAAATGTTATTTATGTTTAAAACAAGTAAGTTGTGAAGACAAGTGATAATTATTTGTTAACTTAGTCATTGATGTTTGTTTTATTCAATCAAGAGTTAGTCAATTTTAATATTTAAGTACTTGTTATAAATACTTTTAAAATGTAAAAATTTGAGTTCATAATTCAAATATATTATATTAATTTTTGTCCCTTTTTTATGTATCATGTTGCAGATTTTTTAATTTGAACCTCTATATTTTGTTTAGTCATACATATTTGTTTTTCATGTTCTATTTTCTAACAATTACTCCAACATTGGTTTATGCTATGAATTTGCCTATGGATCCTTCTCAACAAGTGGGATCGATTGGGAGATGGACACCATGTTAGTACAATGGGGAAATGTTGTGGGTTTATTTTGCAAATAGGCGAAGTAGAGGTCAGCTCTGATTCGTATGTTTTGGGTTCATGAGGTGTGGATTCAATCCTTGGGGTAGTGTGGTTTCAAACTTTGGAGAAGGTCACGATGGATTTGCATGAAGTGTCGATAGGTTTTACTAGGAAAGGTTGTTATGTTAAATTAAAAGGGATCATTAATGTTGGGTACAAAGAAATCTTCTTTTCTTTTATGCACAATAATAATGACAAGAATCATATTAAAATAATACAATAAAAGAAATAGAGAAAAATCACACAATTTTATTTAACGTGGTACAGTTCCATGCCTACATCTACAAAGATGTTCATTATTTATCTCAAATGTATTACATATATTTTGAAAATCCTCCCTTCAAGTTTTATGAGTTAAACTTGAAAACCCATTCCTCACAAGTTTTATGGGTGAAACTTGGAAACCCCTTCCTCACAAGTTTTATGGCGAAACTTGAAAACTATCATTCACAAGTTTTTTGGCGAAACTTGGAAACTCTCCTTCATATGACGTCCTCTTTCATTTAAGGTGGTGACCTCCTCTACAGGTTGAGTGATTCTTCTCATCTTAAGAGCCTATGTTTATTGACCTTATTACAATCTTAAAAGAGGAAACAAAATTTCTAAAATAAATTAATATATTTCAATTCTAAATAATATCGTAAAAGAATCAATATTTTTTAAAATCTAAATAATATCTCAGAGATTTGAATTTGAAAATTTGAATTGTTTTCCCAACAATTAATGTTGTTAACAAAAAAGGTTGTGAGGGTGTGCTTGCCTCACTCCAAAGTATAGTTGGGGAAAAATAAAGGAAATTGAATGACTATTGTTGTTGTAGACACCCAATTTCGTCCGGGGAGGCATACAATTAGCAAAATAGGACATTAGAGGGCCCAAATCATTTTTTTAGTGGCCCGGAACGGGCCGTTCCAAAATCGGAACGGGTCGTTCCCAAGTCCGGAACGTGTCATTCTGAAATTGGAACGGGCCATTCCGAGACTCCCAAAAGGCCTAAAAATATTAGGTTGGAACGACCGTTCTAGACCAGAACGGGCCGTTCCAAACCCATCAAATGGCCTAAAAAAGTTAGGTTGGAATGGGCCGTTCTAGGCCAGAACGGGCCGTTCCAAACCCATCAAATGGCCTAAAATGTGTTCCCCAGAACGGACCGTTCTGAAATCAGAACGGGCCGTTTTGGTTCCCCGGAACGGGCCGTTCTGATTTCAGAACGGGCCGTTCTAGGGTTCAAACTTTATATGTAACGTTTGGATCCCGAACGGGCCGTTTCGAATCCAGAACGGGCCGTTCCGGCCCACCTCTGATGCCTAAAAATTGAAATCTCGGGCACAGTTTTCAAGGACCTAAAAAATTTCGTCCAAAGCTTCATAGAGCTCGAAATTTCTCCTTTTTTCTCTCTCTCCTATTGTACTTCTTGAGTTTTGTGAGGATTATTGTAGTGTGAAAGGTTGCCACAAAGCACCTAAAACCTCCATAGTTGAAGATCCAATAAAGCTTGTTACGAGGTATTACTCATTAATCTCTTGTTTTATCTTTCTCTTCCTTTTATTTTACATATTACTATAATAAACGCAATTATGTAGATATTTTAGGGGTTTACCGTGTAATTTAATTTTCATGTAAATAATCATTAGTAAAGGGGATTAAATATTTAAACTATTAATTATTATTACGTTATCTTCATCATAGGGTACCGATTTAGGACGTTGTAGGGGTGCTTAATACCTTCCCTACATGTAACCGACCCCCGAACCCAATTCTGGTTATCAAGGCCATTATTGGACTTTTAAAAATCTTTTCTTTTTCCAATGTTTTGAGTAAAACATTGGTGGCGACTCCACGAACTTATTTTCAAAGGATTAGTCTGGTGTCCGGGCATTCCTTAATTGATGAGACTTTTAAAAGGACGTCTAAACCATAGGTTGCAAGATCGAAATTTTCGGGTTGCGACAGATGGCGACTCCACTGGGGACTTTTTAAGAGGGTCAGGCCCAAATAAATGATGAATTAATAAAATAAGAATAATAATTTAAATATTTTTCCCCTTTACTTTATTTGTTTTATTTGTTTGGCTTTAATATTTATTTACCTGTTTAAATTCAGCATTTGTTTGAAATAAAATTGTACACAATCCTTTGCACACAACAGCTCCCCCGACACCCGGGGGCATGAGGGTAATAAACATAGGGAGTGGTTGACGTACGACCGGCCCAAGTTTGGCCTTGGAGCCTGCGAGCCTTGTCGGAAATCACACTCAAGGTGATAACCAGTTACTCTAGCCCGAAATACTGCGACAGACCATGGAATTTTCCAGGTGACGACGACAGAGATACTGGGTCCCTATGATGGGGGCACCTTGGGGGCCTTGAAACCAGTGAGATTAGAACCATCCTTGTACAATGCACTTTTCTTAACAGGGACCACAGACCATGGATTTATACGCGACTGTTCGTGGGTGTACGTTGATTGAGCATGTGTCTGTGCATTTGTTTGTATTATTTTGTTTTAATAAGATGGGTGGGAATTTTAAAAATAAGGAAAGAAATAATAAAAAAATAAAAAAAATCTTATACCCCTTTGTACATTCTTAGGTTAGCATTCCATCATATAGGTACTTTCCTTTATGTAAAAAAAAAATCAATAAAAGAAGTCTCTTATTTACCATGCATCATTCCCTTTTAGATAATAGAAACATGATAAAGATTAGGCAAAAAAAAAAGATGACATGCATTCTAGATTAGTTCATTAATTAATTTCATTCATTTTTAGCTAAGGTGGATTAGGTTACAGTATGTATAGAAAGTTAAGAGAAGTGAATGCTCTAATATACGACGATACCTGCGCTCTAAAGAAAAGCCCAAATCAATTTTAAAAATACTATAGTGGGGCCCTTGCTTTGATATGTTTTTTAAAGTAAGTCTTCTTAGAATCTAATATAGATTCTCGCTTACTATTGTCAAAATCTATTTGAGCATTCACAGATAAACAAATCAATGAGACTGATATTTATTATTCTCAACTTTCTGCACATTCTGCATTACATTCGTTTAGAGCATATCTCTCATTGTAAAAGAATAAATGAGAATAAAAAGAGAAATTAACCTATGCGCGTTAGTCGGAAGTAATGGAAACAAGCCATGCATAAAGAGTTGAGGGTAAAGAACTCCACAATCATTAAGACGCCAACTCTTACCCTAAGAGGATAAAGTCGTGTCGTGCAACCGTGAAATCCAAAGGGAATGGATGGATCCACACTCTTAACGAGTTGCGAGCTAATAAAGAGAACCTGAGGATGACGAATCTCTCAAACACTAAGGCAAAACGATTAGAGCTTTCTCAAAAGGTGATTTCAACAAGGGAGAAGCATTGCTTGTTAAGAAGCTACTAGAATGAAAACCCGCAAAGGGCGTTCTAGGCAAAAAAAAAAAAGAAATTTGAAAAAAAATCCAATCCATTCCTGCTTTGCATTTTCTTTTGCATTCTTGCATTCTTTGTGCGTGTCTATCCATCACTTGCTAGAGGAATCAAGAGGCCGGAGCACTCGTAAAAAAGGATCGACAACTATACAGTGCCTTAAGATCTGAGATAATGTCAAAAAAGCATAGCCCTAACAAGGGCATTCCATACAAGTGGTTTCATATAGCCACCAAGAAAGACACATCAACAACAAGACGAGATAGAACCGGAGTCGACCGAATAAGCAAGCCCATAAGCATGAAGAGGCCATCGCGCCCTACTCCTCAACCGAATAAAGGATGATCTAAGAGAATGCCAAGAACAGGAATGACTTCATAATCAAAGCCAGGAGTGGCTTCCAAAATAACACTCATCAATAAAGATTCAACAAATAACATCATCATGTGATCCCTCCACCAATGATGACAACAAAAGATAAAAAAAAAAACAGAAAAAGGCAAGCTTCATACATGTTGAAAAAAAGTCGAAGTATTTAGAAAAATAGTAGAAAAAGGCAAGCTTCAAACATGAAAGAGCCGAAGTTAAACAAAAATGAACTTCAGAAAAATCTATCACAAGCAGCACCTGGAGAGGCATCACAATACTCACGTGGTAGGGGCAACACTGGAATCCCTGCCAGCTATCTACTCCTTTGCCCACCAACACAAGGGCACCACTTACCAACAATCCTCGTCAAGGAGCAATCACATCACCATCACCAGCAGAAGGCCTGGAGAGGCTATGAAAATACTACGGCCTGGAGAGGCTATGAAAATACTACGGCCTGTAGAGGCTATGAAAATACTACGGCCTGGAGAGGCTACGAAAATACTACGGCCTGTAGAGGCTATGAAAATACTACAGCCTGAAGAGGCTACGAAAATACTACGGCCTGGAGAGGCTACGAAAATACTACGGCCTGAAGAGGCTACAAAAATACTATGGCCTGCAGAGGCTACGAAAATACTACGACAACAAGGGTACCGCTGAGTTCCTCGAAGTCAAAATCGGGACCGTCGTCGAGCTCCCATCATAGGGCCGGCTGAAGCCCTAAATATCAGTCCAGCCTGGAGAGGCTTAGCTCATAATATACTCCCTCTTCAACAAGCGACAAATAAAGGAACATTATCACAAGAGAGACAATGGAGCTTCCACTCAAAGACTGAAGACCAGGTGTACAGTTTGTCAGCCTTGTTCCCCAATAGAGTAAACAACTGCTCTAAAGGGTGAGGAGGCGAACAAATGCACCTATCTAAGAGAAACAACGCAGAAGCACCAATACCAAAGAGACGAAGAGAAGACCCGGACGAAATGTCTACGTCTTTACTTGCCTTTGGAAAAGCAACACAGCTATTCCAAAGGACAAGTAAAAAGGGGCAGCTGTAGACACCCAATTTCGTCCGGAGGGGCATACAATTAGCAAAATAGGACATTAGAGGGCCCAAATCATTTTTTTTAGTGGCCCAGAACGGGCCGTTCCAAAATTGGAACGGGCCGTTCCCAAGTCTGGAACGGGCCGTTCTGGAATTGGAAAGGCCGTTCCGAGACTCCCAAAAGGCCTAAAAATATTAGGTTGGAACGGCCGTTCTAGACCAGAACGGGCCGTTCCAAACCCATCAAATGGCCTAAAAAAGTTAGGTTGGAATGGGCCGTTCTAGGCCAGAACGGGCCGTTCCAAACCCATCAAATGGCCTGAAATGTGTTCCCTAGAACGGACCGTTCTGAAATCAGAACGGGCCGTTCTGGTTCCCCGGAACGGGCCGTTCTGATTTTAGAACGGGCCGTTCTAGGGTTCAAACTTTATATGTAACGTTTGGATCCCGAACGGGCCGTTCTGAATCCAGAACGGGCCGTTCCGGCCCACCTTTGATGCCTATAAATTGAAATCTCGGGCACAGTTTTCAAGGACCTCAAAAATTTCGTCCAAAGCTTCATAGAGCTCGAAATTTCTCCTTTTTTTTTTCTCTCTCTCTCCTATTGTACTTCTTGAGTTTTGTGAGGCTTATTGTAGTGTGAAAGGTTGCCACAAAGCACCTAAAACCTCCATAGTTGAAGATCCAATAAAGCTTGTTACGAGGTATTACTCATTAATCTCTTGTTTTATCTTTCTCTTCCTTTTATTTTACATATTACTATAATAAACGCAATTATGTAGATATTTTAGGGGTTTACCGTGTAATTTAATTTTCATGTAAATAATCATTAGAAAAGGGGATTAAATATTTAAACTATTAATTATTATTACGTTATCTTCATCATAGGGTACCGATTTAGGGCGTTGTAGGGGTGCTTAATACCTTCCATACACGTAACCGATCTCCGAACCCAATTCTGGTTATCAAGGCCATTATTGGACTTTTAAAAATCTTTTCTTTTTCCAATGTTTTGAGTAAAACATTAGTGGCGACTCCACGAACTTATTTTCAAAGGATTAGTCTGGTGTCCGGGCATTCCTTAATTGATGAGACTTTTAAAAGGACGCCTAAACCATAGGTCGCAAGATCGAAATTTTCGGGTTGCGACAGTTGTTATCTATAGGTTTAGAAAATGAAGAAAGTGTCCATACACAAGTATAGTTAGCTCCCACACTTTAGTCACCTTCATGTTGATTCTGCTTGTTTTATTGTTTGTTATTTTTTATTTCCTAGTTATATAGTTACGAGTTGTTAGATATATATACTTTGAGTTGTATACAATAGCTATTCATTCAATGAGTCAAAACTATTTTCTTCATTATTTTTTTCATCTTTTTGACTTTTATGGTATCACAACATATTCTATCGATTATTAATTATTATTGAACATATTAAGTCACTTACTATTGGACTACTTTTGGAGTATTCAAAAATGTTTAATCTTACAAAATTTATGATATCTTCAACATAGGGCCAGTTCTGATATTTTGTAGGTCCTAGGAAATATAATATATAAGGGTCCTTTATTTATAAGTATTTTAATATTTAAATATTATATAAATGACGCACTAGGAAATTGAAAGAACAAATTATGACCAACCTTGCTTTGATTATCAAATGATGTGAATCTGTGCACAAACTTAATGATACTGTTCAGTTCAATTGTATCTCACGTTGCAAATTCCAAAATTGCACGGCTCCATGCCATGATGAAAGATGACATTCTAAAACGCAATTTAGACATATAAATTACTAAAAAAAGGATTAGTAAAATCGGAGATATGAAAATAAGAAAGTTTGGATAGATTCTGGAAATTAGCAATGCGAAAAAATAATAAGGAAATAGAAAATGAGTGAGGAAGAAACTGATAGGCACCACAAACAATTGATGTTTGATAAGCCTTTAGAATCGCCACAAAAATTTTAGTGAATTCTTGATAAGATCAAATAGTTCAAGGAAGAACCCTAGCAGAGACAATTCTCATGTTTCAGAAAAATAAACATCCAAACCTGACTATATATATATATATATATATATATATATGGAGCATATCAAGTGAGAAGAAATTTATTATGAGAGATGAGAGGGTTAAAATATAACCCTTAGATTAATTTCCTCTCACTTGATTAAACTCTAAATTTTCTCTCACTTGATTAATCTACGGGTTATATTTTAACCCTCTCATCTCTCATAATAAATTCTCTCTCACTTGATATGCTCTCTCTCTATATATATATAAAGAGTGTATTTTTTCGATCTCTAATTATTTTCTAAAATGAAAGTATCACATCGAATAATTGAGTATATATAATCATAGAGTTAAGATAAATAAACTTTGATATTTGATATTGATTTTTATATATACATATATGTGTGTGTGTGTGAGCATGCAATAATTAAAGCAGAAGTAATGGAAGTAAATATGTTGGCGTGATAAGTTAATCAGCTAATCAAATCTTATTAATTAGCTAATCTATTAACCAAATCTTATCTTTTATTGTAACATCAATTTATATTCCAATACTTTTTGATATGGTTGTTAAAAACAACCTTTCTCACTATTATATAAGATATATATCACAAGCATTGATAATCAATTCATAAAACTATTATTTTGCATATGCGTGCATATTTGTACATGGTATCAGATTTGCCAATAGTTTAACAACTTGTTATGATCCCAAATTTCTTCTGATGGGTTTTGCAAATGCCACCCCCCTTGTGGAGATTTCTACTGCAACCACTCTTCCCATCAAATTAAACTCCAATAATAATCACATATGGCACACCCAAATCACTCATCTCTTTCAAGCCCATAATCTTTATGGATATGTTACTGGAGATATCGTTTGTCCTTCTTCGATGGTTAGTACAAAACTGACACCACTATCAATCTTGCTCACACTCATTGAAAATAGCAAGATCATTATGTATTTTTTGTTCTCCTTGGCTCATGTGGTACTCATGCTTAAATTGTCATGACCTCTGCAAGGTCCTCAAGTGATGCTTGGACATGACTCATAAAGATCTTCTACTTTAATTAAATAAAAGCTTATGATGCATCACTACTTTCAATAATAAAATAAGTGTTTCGGATAATTGGTTTCTGGCTCATTGTCCGTTATTTGTAGACTCTATATACGTTGATGTTGTTACAAATAGAGAAGAATTAAAAAAAATAACAAATATATGGTGACCAATATAAAATGAGCGGTTATAATACTGACCATGAAAAAACAAGATTATGTAAACAATGTCCAGTTAAGTTACAAAATTTAATTTTACAAAAATAATGAACGTGAGTGAGTTGAAATTCCACAAAAAAAAAGTATGTTCATGTTCCTATTTAGAAACTCAAAGAGTTCTATCGAGAGTATAAAAGTGATTATTGATTAGAAAAACTTCTCCATCTTTACCTCGCCTCCACATTATATAATAGTATAGTTATATTTTTCGATTCTATATCCTCAATTTATAGTTTATTTGGATTGTTGTTATTAATAATAAGTATATCATTTAACTTGATAGTTTCACATGTCAAGCCTCTAAACTCGAGAATCGATAGGTTATTTGTATGTGTTAAGTCAAAAAACGATTTTAGATCCCTCAAACTTTAATGATAACAAATAAAAGATTTTTTTAAGCAAAATAAATTATCTATAAAATATTCTATATCAGACGAAGTGTAAAATGTATATCATTTATAAGATGAAGAGAATCAGACAATGTATACAGTTTATCTCATTATGCATTGAACGTATACTTTTAAGTGAAACTAATAATAAATCTCATTAAATGATTTATACCTTAACGGGTTGAACAAGAAAGATGTGTTTGAACTCTCAAAATTTGTTAAAGAAGAAAATTTCAAATTATTCACTAGAAGAAAAAGGAAAAATCTAGGATATTGTGGAAAAATCAAGAAAAATGCCTTACAATAACTGTTCTACGCTGACTTTAACTGCTATGTGTTGACACTACTTCTATTATGCCTATTTTATAAAGAAATGAAGATAAGTAACCTACTAGATCATACAAGAGGTACATGCTTTACTAAAAAGCATTTAATGCTCACATTAAATTAATGAAGCAACGGTAATCTTTCTCTTTTAGGATCAACAGACAAACTAAGCAACTCGTGAAGCAAATTATGAGTTCAACTCAAATTTCCATAGCTACTAAATAAAGATTAAGCCTTCAAGAAAGAAGATAAGAGAAATAATAAATCAAAAACTTGTATATATAATGAAAAATTCATTGTGAATTTTGCATATATTTTTTTGCAGATTACTTGTACTTTCATTGTTGGTTACAACATATAAACCCTTTTTCAGATTACATATATTAATCTTAACTAATTATTTAGGTTACTAACATTTATATTATTATGGATAATATGTATAAAATATACTTAAACAAATGAATAAATTTATCTAATTAAAGTTCTATTGCATAAAAGTCACTAGATATTACAAACCAATTTTTTTCTCATGCAAATATCACAACATAATGAAATAAACCCCTCATCCTATGCTTTGGATTTTTGCATCCGACCTTTTAACTACACATCCATTTTTTCTACATCATGATTTCCAGTTTCTGGGTTTAAAAATATTTATAGGGTTAGACATTTAATTTCATCCACATCTCACACAAACAACTCATACAAGTGCATAATAAATTCATACAAGTATTAATACACAAAACAACTTAATTAGATATTTCACTAATGGGCGAGGCTGGGACTTACAAACCGAGCTATCCCCAAGGACCAATTCTCAAGCTTTTACACAAGGGGGCCTGTAGACACCCAATTTCATTTAGGCTAATAAAATCAATGAATGGACGTCTATTATCAAGGTAAAGAGCTACTAAAGCATGGAAACAACAGGACATGACATCAGAAGGCCTAAAAGCCCAAACAAGCTGGTTTTACTAGCCAAGAACAGGCTGTTGTAAAACCGGAACGGGCCGTTCCCAATTTTGAATGGGTCGTTCCAAGTTCCTAAAAAGGCCTAAAACCTTAGTTTGGAACCGGTCGTTCCTAAACTGGAACGGGCCGTTCCAAGTTCCTAAAAAAGGGCTAAAACCTAAGTTTGGAATGGGTCATTCCTAGATTGGAACGATCCGTTCCTAAACTGGAATAAGCCGTTCTAAGTTATTAAAAATACCTAAAAGCCCTTGTTTAGAATGGCCATTCCAGCGTAGTCAGTTATGTGTTAAACTTATCTTTGGAACAGGCTGTTCTAGTTTAAGAATGGGTCGTTCCAGTTATAAAATTAACACATAACTGTCGGATCCAAAATGGGCTATTCCGATTTTGGAACGGGCCGTTCTGGCCATTTTTTGATGTTTATAAATAGCAGACTCAGTCATTGTTTTTTGGGCCACAAAATTTCGTCCAAGTCTCCTTAGAGCTCGAAATTTCTCTCTCTCTCTCCCTCCTATATTGTATTTCTTAAGTTTTGTGAGGCATATTGTAGTTTGAAAGGTAGCCAAAAAGCGCCTAAAAGTCTCCATAGTTAAAGATCTAATAAAGCTTGCTACGAGGTATTGCTCATCAATCTCTTGCTCATCATTCTCTTGCTCCATTCTTCTAAAATCATTTCTAAAACAAATCCTTTCTAACAAAACTTCTGCAAAAAAATATGTATATATCCCCTTCCTTTCTTTCCTCTTGACCTATATGGCATTATGATAAATTTGAGAGATACACGAAATATGCATAGTGAACACTCACAAGGAAAAGATAGAGATGTCCTAGAATAGATTCTAGGTACACCTGATCGAAGGGCTAACATATCATATTCAGTACAAGCGAGAGGGTCGAACTACATAAACCTCAAGTTCAAGAAGCAATACTGAATTCGACAGGGCTAAAGGCTAACAATCCATGTCATTGATCAATGCGCATAGATTAATTTCTTGAAAGTAAAAATAAATTTGCATTTTAAGCATTAGCATAGAAGCATCATTGCATAACATGCATATGGCACAAGTGTGCACAAAAGGGTATACGTTCACTAATTTTTTTTTTTTTTAAATCCAATCCATTCCTACTCTGCATTTTCTTTTCCATTCTTGCATTCTTTGTGTGTGTCTATCCATCACATGTCAGAGGAATCAAGAGGCTGAAGCACTCATAAAAAAGAGATCAACAGCTAGACAGTGCCTTAAGAGCCAAGATCATGTCAAAAAGTATAGCCCCAACAAGGGCATTCCATGTAAGTGGTTTCATATAGCCACCAAGAAAAGAAAGACATGTCAATAGTAAGACGTGATAGAACTGGACAAGGAAGAATAATCAAGTCCACAAGCATGAAGAAACCACCAAGCCTTATTCTGTCTTCGACCGAGCTATACTCCTCAACCGAATGATGGAAGATCCATGAAAATGCCAAGACCAGGAATGTTTTCCTACCAAAGCCAGGAGTGGCTTCCAAAATTATACTCATCAATAAAGATTCAACGAATAACATCATCATGGGAAGGGATCCCTCCACCAATGATGACAACAAAAGATAAAACAGAAAAAGGCAAGCTTCATACATGTTGAAAAAGCCGAAGCATTTAGAAAAATAGCAGAAAAAGGCAAGCTTCAAAAATGAAAAAGCTGAAGCTAAACAAAGATATAAAATTCAAAAAAAACCTACCACACAAAGACGCCTGGAGAGGCATCACAATACTCATTGTGGCAGGGGGAAGCATCGGAATCCCTGCCAGCCATCCATTTTTCTTCCCACCAACACAAGAACACATCAAACATCTCCTGCCCATCCACTTAAGGGCAGTCTTTCATCTCACAACACCAATGAGAAGACATCAAGTACAAAAACAAAGAGGGTTGCTAGACCCTAAAACTAGCATCGAGCTGGCTGAAGCCTTAAAATGTTAGTCCAGCCTAGAAAGGCTGAGCTATGAAAATACTACAACAATAGAGAGGGTTGCCAGACCTTAGCACTAGCATTGGGCCGGTTGAAGCCTTAAAATATCAGTCCATCCTGGAAAGGCTAAGCTACAAAAATACTACAACTATAGAGAGGGTTGCTAGACCCTAAAACTAGCATAGGCCGGCTGAAGCCTTAAAATATCATTCCAGCCTAGAGAGGCTGAGCTACAAAAATACTACAACAACAGATAGGGTTGCCAGACCTTAGAACTAACATTGGGTTGGCTGAAGCCTTAAAATATCAGTCCAACCTGGAGAGGCGAGCTACGAAAATACTACAACTACAGAGAGGGTTGCTAGACCCTAAAACTAGCATGGGGCCGGATAAAGCCTTAAAATATCAGTCCAGCCTGGAGAGACTGAGCTACAAAAATACTACAACAGAGGGGGACCCTAAAACTAGCATTGGGCTGGCTGAAGCCTTAAAATATCAATCCAGCCTGAAGAGGCTAAGCTACGAAAATACTACAAAGAGTTGCTAGACCCCAAAACTAGCATTGGGTTGGCTGAAGTCCTAAATGTCAGTCTAGCCTAGAGAGGTTAAGCTACGAGAATATACTCCCTCTTCAACAAGCTACAAATAAAAGAACTCATTACATGAAGACAAGTAGAAGTAGCAGGAAGCATCTACATCAAGACCAAAAGCCTAGATGTTTCGGTTTACCATCCTTGAACACCTAACGGGACATACAACCCAACACTTAGTTGCGCCAAAGGGCAAGGATATAGAAAAACACCATCTACCCGAAGGAAATGATGTAGGGAGCATCTACACTATTGAAGCAAAGGAGAAGATTCGGACACAACAACAAAAAAAGCGGCATGGGGCATTCACATGGATCTTGAAGCCTAGATGTTTCGATTCACCATCCTTGACACCCAACAGAGCATACAACCCAACACTTAGTTACTCCAAGGGGAAAGGATATAGGGAACACCTTCTACTAGAAAGAAACAACGTGAAGGTATCTATTCTAAAAAAAAGTGAAGATCCGAATTTTCACCTCACTATCACAAGAGAAACAATGGAGCATCTATTTGAAGACTAAAGATCAGGTGTACAGTTTGTCAGCCTTGTTACTTATTATAGTACGCAATCAACACTTAACAGCTCTAAAGAGCAAGGATACGAGAAAATACACCTATCTAAGGGAGATAATGTAGAAGCACCAACACCAAAGAGATGAAGAGAAGACCAGGATGAAATGTCTACGTCTTTACTTTTCTTTGAAAAAGTAACACATTACTATTCCAAAGGACAAGTAAAGAGGGGCAGTTGTAGACACCCACCTTCGTCTACCAGAAAGAAATAACGTGAAGGTATCTATTCTAAAAAAAAGTGAAGATCCAAATTTTCACCTCACTATCACAAGAGAAACAATGGAGCATCTATTTGAAGACTAAAGATCAGGTGTACAGTTTGTCAGCCTTGTTACATATTATAGTATGCAATCAACACTTAACTGCTCTAAAGGGCAAGGATACGAGAAAGTACACATATCTAAGGGAAATAATGTATAAACACCAACACCAAAGAGATGAAGAGAAGACCAGGATGAAATGTCTACGTCTTTACTTTCCTTTGGAAAAGTAACACATTACTATTCCAAAGGACAAGTAAAGAGGGGCAGTTGTAGACACCCACCTTCGTCTACCAGAAAGAAACAACGTGAAGGTATCTATTCTTAAAAAAAATGAAGATCCGAATTTTCACCTAACTGTCACATGAGAAACAATGGAGCATCTATTTGAAGATTAAAGATCAGGTGTACAATTTGTCAGCCTTGTTACTTATTATAGTACGCAATCAACACTTAACAGCTCTAAAGGGCACAAGGATACGAGAAAATACACCTATCTAAGGGAAATAATGTAGAAGCACCAACACCAAAGAGATGAAGAGAAGAACAGGATGAAATGTCTACGTCTTTACTTTCCTTTGGAAAAGTAACACATTACTATTCCAAAGGACAAGTAAAGAGGGGCAGTTGTAGACACCCACCTTTGTCCTAACAAAAGCAATGAAATGGACGTCTATTATCAAGGAAAAGAGCTAATAAAGCATGGAAACAATAGGACATGACATCAGAAGACCTAAAATCCCAAACAAGTTAGTTTTACTAGCCAAGAACAGGTTGTTCCCAATTTGGAACGAGTCGTTCCAAGTTCCTAAAAAGGCCTAAAACCTTAGTTTGGAACGGGTCGTTCCTAAACTGGAACGGGTCAATCCAAGTTCCTAAAAAAGGGCTAAAACCTAAGTTTGGAACGGGTCATTCCTAGATTGAAACTGGTCGTTCCTAAATTGGAACGGACCATTCTAAGTTATTAAAAAGGCCTAAAAATCCTTGTTTAGAATGACCATTCCAGCGTAGTCAATTATGTATTAAACTCATCTCTGGAACAGGCCGTTCCTGTAACAAAATTAAGACATAATGATTGGATCCAGAACAGGTCGTTCTGATTTTGAAACGGGTCATTCTGGCCACTTTCTGATATCTATAAATAGCAGACTCAGTCATTATTTTCTAGGCCACAAAATTTCTTCCAAGACTCCTTAGAGGTCAAAATTTCTCTCTCTCTCTCTCTCTCCTATTGTATTTCTTGAGTTTTGAGGCATATTATAGTGTGAAAGGTAGCCAAAAAATGCCTAAAAGTCTCCATAGTTAAAGATCTAATAAAGCTTGCTACGAGGTATTGCTCATCAATCTCTTGCTCTATCTTTCACTTTTTTATTTTAAATATTATTATAATAAAAGTAAATATGTAGACATTTTAGGGTCAATCGCTTAATTTAAATTTAGGCATGTAAATAACCATTCATAAAGGTGATTAAGTATTTATATTATTATTTTTACTATGCTAACTTCATCATAAGTGTACCGATAAAGGGCGTTGTAGGGGAGCTTAATACCTTCCCTACACGTAACCGACCGCCAAACCCAATTGTAGTTATCAAGGTCATTATTGGACTTTGAAAAACCTTTTCTTTTTCCAATGTTTTTGAGTAAAATATTATTGGCGACTCCTAAGAACCTATTTTTTCAAAACCATTAATTAAGGATTAATTTGGTGTCCGGGCAGTCCTTAATTGATGAGATTTTCAAAAGTGTGTCTAAACCATAGGTCGCAAGATCAAAAACTTTCGGGTTGCCATAGGGCCTTCCCTGGCGGTGTATTCCATATCGTATCCTTAAAAATATTTTTGAAAATGATGCATGTAAATCAAGACTCTATGCATTCTCATATCACATTATCATGTCTCATTATCACATATCATCATATCTCATATCTCATATTCACTTTTCACATTGTCTCATCATATTCACATAGTCTCCATAGAGCACTTTAATTCATATTAAAACTTGTCTATTTTTGAAATTAAAAACATATTTACACTTAGCAAACATCATGGAACACGACAGAAAACTCAGAAGATAAAATATAAAACATTCAAAATTTTCCTGTTTCTCATAGGGTTCCCACAAGAACTCATAGAGCACTCTAATTCATATCAAAACTTGTTTATTTTCAAAATTAAACATGTATTTACACTCTACAAACATCAAGGAACACACCATAAAACTTAGAAGGGAAAACAGAAAACATTAGAAATTTGTCTGTTTCTCATAAGGTTCCCACAAAAACCCACATAACACTCTAAAATTCATATCAAAACTTATTTATTTTTTAAAATGAAACACATATTTACACTCAAAAAATATCAAGGAACACAACATAAAACTCAAAAGGGAAAACAGAAAACATTAGAAATTTGTCTATTTCTCATAGGGTTCCCATAGAGATCTCAAATCATACAATTACAATTCTAAAACTAAAATTAATCATTCATTCAAGCAATTCATACAATTAATTACATACATGAAGAATAATAGATAAACCTTTGTCTGAGTCTTTATGTTTCGCTTCAGGTTGTGCTTGACACGTTTTTGTCTTGTTCTTGATTTGGCTTGTTGGATGCTTGTGTTGGCCTTTCGTCTATCGTCTTGTATCATCTAATGCACATGCTTGTTCTTCATTTTACCTGTTCTTATGTTTTTCTGAAACACTAACACACTTGTTAGAGATAACAACATGTATTATATTTGTCTCATTCAAAACCTTGCTGGGAATTATTTTGTCTATCTTAACAATCTCCCCCTTTTTGATGATGACAAATATAATTGATCAAATTGTTTCAGATAAAACTAAATCTTCTAAAACTTAGATCAATTTCTTGTTTTACAGCAAGTTCGCATATTATCAATGTATTACAACTCTCCAATATTTAATTAATTTTTTTTCTATTTCTCCCCCTTTGTAATCATCAAAAAGAAATAGATGAGTCGCTAAGGGAAATGTGGAACATATTAAATTAAGATGAAATAAATCAAGTTTATAACATAATAAGATATTTAGGACAATAAATTTGAAATAGAACTGTGTATTGAATGGAATAATGAGTGTGTACAAAAAGAACATTCAAAAGGAAGTACAATTTTTTTTCTCCCCCTAACAAGACTAATCTTGCACATGCTGTCCTATCTTCCTCAATATGATCATCAAGACGGAGGTGGATCTCTGGAAAGCTTGGATGCAATCAGATTAAACAAGCTGTCAAACTTGTTATCCAGGTCTATTTTGAACCTATTGAACTTCTCAACTAAGACGTATTTTTGTGCTGGTTCAAAAGCAGATGGAAGTACCTCCAGAGGAGCAGATGCAGAGATTGGTTCAACAGAGATAGGCTTAGATGTTGATGATCCAGACTGTGCAACTTTAGAAGGAGCATCCCAAGGCATAGGCATACCTGGTTTCCATGGTGGAATGTCCTTGCACCAGTCATAGATTGGAGCCTTATACCACGTGTCTGTCATAACCTTCCATTCATTCTTGTATAAATCGAGATTGAATAGCGCAGAATGAATGAAATATCTTTTACTGAGTGCGTCAAGATCATGCCCACATCGTCTATGAAGAAAGGCAGCAGATGTGTCACTGAAGTGCATCACTTTGCATGGGGTCATCTAGTGATACCCACGCAGCATGAGAGTCTTGGCCTTTTCTTCATCTGGGAGACCAGGCGAACTAGCTTCCTGACTGCATTTATGCATGAAGTTCTGATAGAACTTTTCAGCATCATCTTTAGTGTAGTTCAGTGCTCTGGTAGGATCTTGTTGCCAATCCAAGCTTACACCTTTATAGTGACGGACCTCAACCCTTGATGGTTTGGGCATCGGTCCTAAATGTAGTGCAGAATCCTTCATCTTGTTTGGATTGATTGGGGGAAGATGAGGACACACACGGTCATGGTAGACATAATATTGTTTTTTGCAGGGGTGAATAGAGAGGGAGGTATGTGCAACTGTAAAGGTGTGTCCATACATAGGCGCAGATGGCCTATTGCTGCTCAGTCTGACGCAAAGAGGGAGCGATAGTGACCTATATGTACAAAAATGAATTTGGTTGATGGATTGAAAAGCTCTACCTTTGGTAGAGAAGATGGAGGATTTCTTGGATGACTGGAGGATGATGTTTGTTTTTTGGGTGATGAGGATGACGATTGTTGTTGATGTAGGGGATGGATGAGTTGAAGAGTTCCTTGCGGTGGGGTCTAGGCAGATTTGGGTTTGATCACACCACCTGGATAGATCTTCCTCTTGAAGGTTGGTGGAGGAAGAGAAGTTATGGCACCTGGTGGAAGAGCTAGATAGGCCTTAGATGGAGAAAAGAGTATGTCTGGACAGTATGGTGTGCACTTGTACATTCTTTCCTCATATTCATATACTGCATGGGAAGAGAATTTTGGCATGGTGGAGAGGAGTCTTTAACTGTTTAACCGTGAGGGTCAGTGACAATAAGTGCAGGAAAATGCTTTATCAGAAAATACACAAAAGGAAGATGTTTGAGCTGACTTTTAGTTTGCTCTGGAGAAAACAAAGTGGATTCTTGCTTAAGTTCAAAGGCTAGAAGATGGGTAAGAATGGAGAATGGAGCTAGAGGAGGAGGTTGCTCAAGATAGTAATACTTTGGCCCATATGTAGGCTTGTTGGGGAGAATGGCTTCGCACTTGTGGGTATTCCCTTGCAAGTCGCGTAGAGGATTTCCTGCAACGCCCAGTATGACTGAGCCTTCTTCAAGCCAAGAGTATACTGGTCTATAGTACCGCAGACCATGTGTGGTGGGTGTAACACCCCAATTTTCAAAAAGGTTATTATTATTATTATTATTATTATTAGATGGTATTTGGTCATAATTATTTTAATAATTATAGAGGAATATTATTTTGTACGTTTTAAATAATTATTATTTTGGACAATTATTTTGTACGTATTAAATAAGTATTTTTATTAGCATTTTTAAATAAATATTTATATGTTTTAAGAGAAGGTTGATTTTATATGATATTTTGTTATTGAAATTATATTATTATATTTAGGGTCAGAAATATATTATTATTATAGAGAAAAAATATTTTATAATATACATGTATTTATTTTATTTAATTATTTTGAGGAAAATTAGAAGTGGGTTAGAAGAGAAGGAAAATGGGTTGGGTTGACCCAGTCCAATGGATTAATTTTAAGAAAGGAGTCAGGTGGTGTTAACCCTATCTGCCTCATTTGCGTTCTGAAGGGTTAGGAAAAAAAAGAGGAGAAACAAAGAGCTCTAAGGAAGAGTACTCATGAACGATCTTAGATCACACCAAGACCATTCATCTTCTGCTCATCCAGGTACGGGGGAGATGAGTTTCTTCATATGTGAATATAGGGGTGTTCGGGTAGTGAGGGCAATCCCTAAGTCCCTCTAGGAACTCTATTTAAAATTCTGAACGATTATCTGTGCAATCGATGTTCTAAATTCTTAATTCATTTGGAAGAACTTATTTCTTGAATTGTCTTTGAATTCCATTGGGGCTTTCTTGTTAATTCTTTATCCTTAAATTTGATGACTTGAATTTTATGTGTTAAGAAGAGTTTAGATTTTTTTTTGTAAAACCAATGGAAACCAATTTTTGAGGCTTGAGATGTGTATGGATTGATTTGGAACGTATGAAGAATATAAATGGAGTTAAACTGAACCAACGGGGTGTAGAAGTAGTGAAAATTGGTAAAAACCTGGTTGGAACTCGTAAAACGCAGGTTTAATTTCACAGAGGGGAGTCTGGGCAGAGATTTGGGCGCTCAGCGCCAGTTTTGGGCGTCGGGCGTCGGGACCCCGACATACGTTTGTAATTTTGCGATATCTTTCTGTGTAGTTATCCAAATCGAGTGCCGTTTGTTTTGTTAGAAACTAGACATCTGGGGATACCATTTAGACACAAGAATCGTGTAAAAATATTAATATTTGATCAAGTTATGTGAGTTGCAATTTGAGCCTTCCAATCTGTGTGCGAACCACAACATCAATTTTTGTGAGCTCTGAATGGTAACCTAAACGACTTTATTAGGATTTGTGTTCTTCATGAAAGTTGTAGATATTGATGTTAGGATTCTAATGGAGTTGGGATCACTTAGAAAGGATATGCATATCTCGAGTTATGGTTAAATTATTAACTGAATGTCATAGATATTGTGATGTGTGTGAAGAATTATGTGAAATTTGTGGTCTATGATGTTGATAACTTAATGATAGGTACCTAGCATGTGAGGATGATATTGCATGGATTGTTATTGACATGTGATGATGTTATATAATGGAGATGCATTAATTATGAGTTACGTGGGATGCATGAGTTGCATGAGACTTATGAGTTGCATGTGGTGCTTGAGAAGCCAGACGTGGCTATATTGCATTGGACCCTGGGCCCAGAGAGGGGTTGAGACAGGGGGGACCATGACGGGAGGCATTCCATGCGTGGGCCGTTGGGTGTTTAACTGCGCAGCTCACTGGCCACAGAGGGTTTAACGGTGGGTGGATTGCCTTTGCACGGGCCGCTGGGTGTTTAACCGTGCAACATATCGGCCCTGGGAGGGTGTGAGAACGGTATGCCCGCATTGGCAACAACTAAGGGAATTGACGAGGTACGCCCATTGTGCGGAGTGCCAAGTTGAGACTCTTAGGAGAGGAGATGTGTATGAGCATATAGTGAGCATGTGTATGAAAGCTTGTATGATTGAAAAAAAATGATGTTTGGTAATTATATGAGATGTATTTGTTGTTTATAGTTAATGATGATATTTTGGTGCACGGTGTGGGGTGGGAATTGGGTAGCTCTATGTTCATATATGATGTTATCTATCTCTCACCGTCCTGTTTTTATGTGGTTTTCTTTTAGGTGAAGATGAAGGCACTCATAGTGTTGAGTTCTAAAGGGAAAGAGTTCTGCTCTGATAGGATGTGACATTGGGGCATGAATTTAGGATGCTTTAGTTATGAATTGTTATTTGTCGTTTGAGGAGACTTATTTTTAGGAGTTTTATATTCACCTTATATTTGTAAATTCTGGATCCCTTTCATTTTTCTTTAGAGACCTTGATAATTTTCTTTTAAGAGTAAAACTTTATTATTATTATTATTATTATTTCTATTTATTTCAAGACTTGTGAACCTATGAGTTTTTATTAAAATATGTGGACCCTTCTTGATGTTATATTTATTGAATTATTCTTATTGTTGTTACTTATCTATTATGGGGTAGAAGGGTGTCACAGTGGGCTTCTACAAGACGTAGTGCCCAGGCCAGTTGATGGGATAACGTCTATAAAGCACACTAAACGTCCTGTAAATAATGTAGGAGTATGGCTTTTCTCGCAGACCAATCTTATTTCTTTTCATAATGTCCTTATCAGTGGTGAGATGGTCGGTTTTGAGCAATTATGCTTTTCCATCTAGGTTAGCTGTTCTAGGGAAGATGATGGAGTATAAGTCTATCCCTATATCCATTCCTTCTGGTATTAGCGAGGTTGTTGGTTCCTTAAGGGAAAATGATGGAAAGGAAGGAGGCCTCGGAGGCATAATCACCATATCATTCTTGATAGCAATCTTCCTTTTTCTCATAGCCAAGGTATTTACAGAAGCAACCTATAAGGAGATATTAGGTAGGATTCATAACCGTTTGGTTTATCAATCAAAATTTTTTAATCAGACACAGTTTATAGGAGTTCAAAGGAATGGAATATAGAGAAATGTCACTTACGAATGAGGAATGTATAGTGACGAGAGTAGAGGGAGCATTTGCAGGCATTTTCATATGAGTTGAAGCAGTGAGAACTTCAGACACAGGTTTAGCCACCATTTTTTATGCAAGTTTTATGATCCTTTTCTTTGGAGATTGAGGTGGTGCAGGAGGTGGTAATAAGGCTTTTCTTTTTACAACATTTCTGATGGGTTGGCTTCCTCAGCATCAGACGTGGATTCTTCGTCTAATTGAAGAACCATTTTTCGTCTAGCTGTTGGTGCTGCAGTAGCCAGAGGTTCAACCTTCATGGGAGATGTAGATGATTCACGCTTCCTTGTTCAACGCGTCGTACACTGCCCTTCTCTAATTTCCTTCTTTATTTTTATTGCTTCGGTGAGATCAGGAATGGTGTAGTGTACATGCATTTTTCCCCAGATTAGCCTTTCCGAAGATGATAGGCTGTAGTCGTTTGTTTGACCCCATATCCATGATCTCCTGCTTCTCTTCCTTATTTTCAAGCAAGTGGAACGTGTGATAGACATTTTGATCCTAGAGGATTTTGTTCAGAAGCATGGTATAAACTATGAAATTCTTGTGATCTTTCAAACACCCTTTCCAATGCTAAAATAGTGTTTGAGGCAGGTCATAGGCAGTTCCTGTCATCATATGGAATAAACAGAATTTGTGCATATCTGATATGCTATCTTTGCCACCTATCTTGTGGATGATTGATTTGTTCAAAAATTTTTGATAAATCTTGGCCTTGTCATCAAGCTTGTTGTAAACTATTGGCCCTTTTTCACCCTTTTTGTGAAGAATCTTGGTGACTTTTGTCAGCCCACCAGCATCGAAAATCCACTCTTCCCAGTAGGTGTTTCCATCTTTCTCGCATCCAATGGCTTGAGCGATGGTGGAGGGGCATACCTTGACCTTTACTTCGAGCACCTTTCCTTCAAAGGATCGTTGATGGATCCTTAGGGATTCGTAAAATATTTTTATCAGACTAGGGTAGACTACTTCCTTAATGTTGAAATACCCAAGGATTCCACAGTTGGCCAGATCCTTATAGATAGGTATACCCTATTCCTGCATTTTGTTAATGTTAAAGCAATCCTCTAAGTGCATAACTGGCTTTTCCTCTATAGAGAAAGTATGAGCGCAATCAGTGGCTTCATGCAATAATGCGAGAATATCCATCTTGGCAATGTTTTCAGTTTGTGCGGCCATTTTAGTGGAAGAGAAGGGTTTCTGAGATGAGAGATTAGGGTTTAAAGATATGAGGCGTGGGAAGTACGTTTTTCAAATATGAGGGAAGATATAAGGTTTTGAAACAAAAAGATGTTCCCTGTTTTTATTCCCTTATGATTTGCATGACGTGGCGCCCTTTAGCCTTCCTTATGTAAAATGTTGTATGACACGCATTAATATTAGGAAGGGAATTTGCCTTTTCAAGAGGAGATCCCAAACGACGATTTTGTCGTTTATTTACTTAATCGTTTTATCCTTTTAAAAGTGGAGAATGTTTGTCTCTGACTCCTCTGAGTTTATTAATGAGGATTGTTCAATGAGAATATTACAGGCAAAATTTTCAGACGTAGAGCAAAAAGTTTACACTCTTCATTGGATGAAGAGTTTCAGATGTTGTAATCTTTTACAGCATTCTGAGGGATATACAGACGTAGTGGCTTATTGAGTTTACTTTCCTACTGTGTTTCCACCTGTATAGAGTGGTACATGTATGAGTATTCTAGTACATCAGATGTGATCTACATTGATATATATAGAACATGCTTTATTTGACTAGATAAGATGATAATTGTTTTACCTATACTAGTCGTTCGTCTTCCTTTCTCTTCAGCTTTCCTTTGTCCTTGTTCTTCCATGGATCGTTATGTACCCTTGCATTGTTAGATGCTCAACCCAAGGGGTCAAGCTCTGATACCAATTGATGTTAGACATGAAACACATAGAAGGCAGGGTTGAATTTGTGTGTGTGTGAACAAAGGTATTTTAAGAAAAACTTTTCTCAAGAAGACTTTCTTTCGTCCTGCAAAATGATGTTAGTAAATGTTAAATAAAAAAATACCCAGGTTTGGTTTACCATAATGATTCTTCGTCTAGGAATTTCATTGTTTGCTTAGAGAGAATGTTAGTAAATTAAACATGTGTGGTTTTCATCTGAAGATAGTTGTAACAAATGATAAATGATGAACGAAGTTTTCAGTAGGTTAAATAATCAACTACGTGAAATTGCGTCTAAAGCTTAATAAAATAGTGCAAGTATTTTTTATACTGGTTCGCTCAAACTGAGCTACATCCAGTCTCCTTCAAATGAAGAGTTCCACTAGATAAACAATTAAGTACAAGTATTCTTTAATCAACCACTTCAGGCTCGTAGTGAGTACTATAGACCACCCAGGTCATGACCACTCCTGGTCCCAAGTATTATCAACCATTTTTGGCTCGTCTTCTTCACTCACAAACACTAGTATTCTTAAACCACTTCTGGTTTCCCGAGTATTCTCAACCACTCCTGGTTGGCTAGCTTCACTCACCAACTTTAGTATTCTTAAACCACTTCTGGTTCCTCAAGTATTCTCGACCACTCCTGGACCTCCAGCTTCACTCACCAGCGCTAGTATTTTCTTATCAGCCACTTTTTGCTAGTAGTGAGTATTCTTTGGCTAGCCTCTCCAGGCTTTACAAGTATTCTTTCCCTAGCCTCTTCAAGCTTTACCGATGATAGACGTATAATTAGGTTTGAGTGTTTGGGTTACTCTCACAGAGAGGATACATATATGATCGACACTCACTAAGGCATGCAACCTTAATCTTTACAACAATTGAGTGTTTGGTTTACTCTCATGGAGAGGATACATAAGTTGGCACACTCACTAAGGTTTTGTTCCTCAGATACACGTGTTTGGAACCCCTTAGTTTACAGAGATGAATACACTATGGTATATTTGAATCTATACACTCTATCTCTGGTTTTGTTGTTTCATGGGCTTGATATCACTTGGTTAAGCATGCAAACATGTAAGCCAACCTTCTAAGGTTTGAGATAGTGATATATATATTTTCTTATAAGATCTGCCCATTGCAAATGTTTGTTGAAGCAGATATAGTCGTTTATGACTGGTTTGATCTTCTCATTTAATGCTCAGATTCTTACATTAAATGTTGCTTCCTGTGATAGACCTTGTGTGAAGTATTTCTTGTCTTGGTAGCAGTAGTGTCTAAATTTAGCAGAGACCTAGGAACCTTTTTGTCATTTTCAGGTCACATAGCTGTGGAATTTTGTCCTTGTCTGAAAAAGTAATGTACTTTTTCTGACACATGCATGCTTTTAGTTATGCGCTTGATTTTTTCCTTTCTTCTTTTATTCTCACAATTTTGATGAATTCGTATGTTCTCCTGTGAGTGTGGATGATATTCGAATTGTCCTTTGAAACTTGATTCTTCAGGTGGTTGCGTGACAACTTTCATCTGTGTCTGGTAGTTTATATGTAGCTCAAGCCTTGACCTTTGTCTGAGCATTTCTCATTAATGCATTGACTTTTCCTTTTGTCTGGTCAACTTGTATATGGTCAGACTTAATTTCAAATGATCTTTGAACCTTCGTCTGATCTTTATGTTTCGCTTTAGGTTGTGCTTGACGCGTTTTTGTCTTGTTCTTGATTTGGCTTGTTGGATGCTTGTGTTGGCCTTTCGTCTGTCGTCTTGTCTGATGCATATGCTTGTTCTTCATTTTACCTATTCTTATGTTTTTCTGAAACGCTAACATACTTGTTAGAGATAATAACATGTATTATATTTGTCTCATTCAAAACCTTGCTAGGAATTGTTTCGTCTGTCTTAACATAAACCATGGTTATCAAAAATAATTTTCCTTCCCTTATTATAAATAATTAAAATAAAATATATAAATAATTACAATAAAACACATAATATTCTTCAAATACTTATTATAGTAAAATATCATAAGAATACATAGTTCTCTAATAAATATTACACAAAATAATTTTCATAAATATTTATTATTTAATTAAAATACTCATAATTATTAAAAAACTCTAAAATATTCTATAAGACCCATTTAATTAATTAAAAGAATTATAAGAAAATAATCCTGATAAATATAAAAATAAATAATAATTAAACTATTATATTAGTAGAAAATTCGGGATGTTACAGTTTACTCCTTGTTTTCCTCCTTGGTGGTGGAAAAGATGGCGTATTTTTTTTTGTGTTTCTTTGACTTGATTTTTGGCTTGTTGTTAAGGGTTGTTGGTGGGATTTTTAGTGTGGTTTCACCTATTTATATTGGTCTCCACCTCCATTCTCAAATCTTTTGAATTTGTAAATATTTCTTGATATTTCCTAAGATTTTTAATAACATTTTGATTAGGTGTCCATGTTGTAGATATTTATAGTATTTTCTATAATTTCTTTGAATCATATTTAAGTATCTCAATGGTTAAGTTTCTAATTTATTTAATCATATGTGGAGGAGATATCCACTTTCTAGAATTTTGTAGAGTTATTTAGTTATCTTAATGGTTAAGCATTCAATTCATTTCAATTACATGGTGATTAAGTATCTTCTTCTTCTTCTTCTTCTTCTTCTTTTTGGTAGAATTTTGTAAAATTATTTAAATACCTTAATGGTTATGCATCTAATCTATTCTAAATTTCAATTTTGCATAATTTTATAGAACATTCTAAAATTAATTAAGTATCTTAATAGTTAAGATTCCTACCCATTAAATAATTTCGTAAGTATGTATCTACTTTGGAGAGTTTTGTAGAACTTTCTAAAACATTATACAATTATTAAAGTATCTTTCAAATTAATTATAATTTTGAGAAACTAATATCATCATTAGAATCTTCACTGTTAAAAATATAAAATTTTGTCTCTTGATCATTAGAATCTTCACCATTAATTAATATTAATTAAATTAATTAGAATTTTCTTATGTGTCTTAATTTGATTGGTTGAGACTTGTATTTTAGTTTAACCTAGCTAGACATTTTTATTAATTATTCTAAGCATACTATATTAATGATAAAATTATTTAGATCCTATTGACAATTTTTTTTTTCATAATTTTCTAACTTAAGGTTTTAGCATAATAATTTTCTCAAATTAAATCCTTAGAGAATTTCTATAAATTTTAATTTAGAGATTCTCTCTCTTATTTGTATTTACTCTTAATTTACACACAATAATATCATTTAGGTTACAAATTACTTAAATTTTCTTAAACCTAGTTTCTCACATTTTATAGCGTGCTCACAACACTGTTTGGGAAACAGTCAAATTTGACAATTAAATATATGTCACTAAATTTATAAAATCTTGCTAGATAATACTACTTAAATTTCATTCGTAGTAACCTACATAATGTTTAATAAACATTTACCATAATAAAACATAAAAATTTACAAAAATTATATAGATAAATAGTTACAAAAATTAGAATGTTACACAACATGTCTAGAAGAGACAAAACAACCTTATTATCTTTTATAACCTTTATTGTAAGGGTTGAGCCTTGAGAGGCTTGTTGTTTAAAGAATACTTGGTGTTGAGCCTAGAGAGGCTTGTTGTTTAAAGGATACTTGGTATTAAGCCTGGAGAAGCTTGTTGTTCAAAGGATACTTAGGTAGTTGCTTGAAGAGGCAAGTCAAAGACTACTTAGGATTGAGGCAAAAGTGGCTTGTTGAAATAGTACTTGTATCTTATCTAAAAGATAGTGGAACTCAATTTAGTTGGATCGAGAACTGGACATAGTCTTAATGGTTGAGATAAACCATTATAAAAATTCCAGTATTTCATCTTACTCTTCTTCGACACTTTGTTTGTTAAGTTATTTTCTTTTCACTACACAAAGATGTGAGATTTTGATGCATAATATTTAACCCCCTTCAAGTTTATGTCTTTTCTCCATAATTTGGTATCAAATCTCAACCTTTGACGGGGTTGAGCAGCTAATAGTGCTAATGGAAGAAACCATAATGGAAAATAGTGAAGGACAATACTTACCAAAAAGTGCTTCTCTCACAAGTTCTCCTACTTTCAATGGAGAAGACTACCTATACTAGTAGGACAATATGGAGATGTTTATCAAATCCACCCAGTACCAACTTTGGAGAATCACCACTCAAGGTGATATCGCATTCATTAAACCCAAGAGTCAATATACTAAAAAAGATTATAACATTTTGTAGCTAAACACTAAAGCAAGATATATACTTATGTACTCCTTACATAGAACTAAATATAAAAAGTGTTATAGCTACTCAACTGCAAATGAAATGTGGGATGTCATTAAGGTAACTCATGAGGGCACCGAAAATTTTAGACTCAAACGAACTGGCACACTTCAAAGGCATTATGAGTTATTTTCTATGAAGGAGAGCGAAACCATTAACAAAATATTTGGAAAATTTTAAAAAAATCTAAATGAGCTAAAATCCCAAGGAACTTAGTTCTCGAAAGCTCAAAATAATCTAAAGATCATGGATAGTCTTCCAAAGGTCTGGGAACCAAAGGCCACCGCCATTGTTGAAGCACGAGATCTTAAAGTTCTCATTTTTGATGAACTTTTTGGAGCTCTTCGAGTTCATGAGGTTAACACAAAAAATAGAGATCATCCTAAAGAAAATGACACCATTGCTTTAAATGGTGGCAAATATAGCAAAAGGAAAGAAAAAGGAAAGGAATTGAAAGCTAAATCTAAGTCAAGTAGCTCAAATGACAGTTTTGAAGACTCAATAGATGATGAGATTTCTTTCATGTCCAAGAAGTTCAAGAACATACTAAAGAAGAAAGGATGACTAAGAAACTTCCACAGAAAAAAAGATAAAATCATAAAGTTAAGCAAACCTAACAATAAGGAGATTGTCTACTATGAATGTAAGAAACCTGGACATCTGAAGGCTTACACTCCAACTACCAAGAAGATGTGGTTAGGCAAAAAGAAGACTAAAAGAAGTCTAATGGCCACCTAGGAAGATCTTAATGTTAGTCAAGTAGCCTCGTATAACTTAAGAGGGGGGTGAATTAAGTTATCTAATTTTTCCTTTCTTTATGAGTTTTTCTAAAATCTTTCTTATAAATTCAATATCATAAACAAATTGTATGTAATGATGCAAAGACTTCACAACACAATTAAAAGTATAGGGATAGAGAATTGCAAACTTGATTTTATACTAGTTCGACCAACCTTGCCTACATCTAGTCCTTAAGTCTCCCACTTGAGATTTTCACTATTCTTGTAACTTTTACAAGACTCAAATTCTCCAATACCTAGGAATTCCCTTTCCTCGTGTTGAGAATCACAGACCAACAAGGAGAACAACATTTTCTCCTTTACAGATCAATAGATGAATCGAATAAAGTAGAACAACTCTCTTTTGAAGAGTGGATTTTACACTTTGTTGATCTAGTAGAACTCTTTAGATAATTTTTGCAAATGATTTTGGCCAAGTGATTTGTAAAGATAATTTTCACAATAGAGTTCGTAACCCTTCTCTAAAAAATTATAGATATTTATAGACAATTGTTTCTAGGTTATGTCTTTTCATGAAGAGTTGTGACTTTCTAAAATTTTTCAGAAAATAAGCTCTAGTAATCAATTACAAGACTTGGTAATCGATTACAACGGTTTAATTTCAAAATGTTTGAAACGTTGTATAATTTAAATTCAAATTTTGAAATTTTATCTTCTGGTAATCGATTACAGGAATGGGTAATCGATTACCAGAGCACGTTTTAATAAGTAAATTTTGAATATATGAGTTTCATCCTCTGGTAATCGATTACATGTACTGGTAATCGATTACCAGACTCTTAAAACAAAAATTATCTTATTAAAACTTAAGATATAGAAAACTTCTATTTTCAAAACCTTATTTATAAAAAAAAAAAGATTATATTTGGGTTTTCTTGAAATTCTTTATTTTAAATGGCCAAGAATCTTATGCAATATTTCTAAAGATTTATTTTTACATATAAAGCTAGGTTGACAAGACTTATCTAGAAAATACTTTGAGATTTTTGTTTCTTGATCACCTTGCTTTAACTTGACCTCTTTGTTTTCTACAATTTCTTTGGCATCATCAAAATCTTTTACATACGTTCTTCCACACTTAACAACAACAATAACAACTTAGATGAAAAGATGACCAACATTTGTCTCGTGGTAGACGTAAAGTCAAACACAATAAATATTGAGGTAAAATTGTTATGTCAGACAAAGACAAAAGCAACTTCTAGCAAGGTTTTGAATGGGACAAATATAATACTTACTGTTACTACTAACAAGTATGTCAGTGTTTCAGATATAAGTATATCTAAACTTTTGAATAAAGAATATACATCCATACCATAATCAAGGAGATGTGAGGCAAGCATTTGGATAAAGGCTGAGTAAACGAAGGAAATACATTAGAAGAAGAATAGAACAATAGAAGACCATGGACGATGGGCAATTCCTAGCAAGAACATCCTAGACAGAGTCAAGTACTTACAACAGCCAACTAGACGAAGACTCAAATACACAGACGAAGATCAAGAAAGTTGTATTGTGTTTGAAGACACAACGAGATGAACTACCTAGCATCTGCACTTTCGGAAGAATGCATGAAGACATCAAAATGAAAGAAGGAAGATAAGACAAATGGACGAGCGCTTATCCACAAATCAAAATAGTATGTGTCAGAACAAGTACACCTATCAGCCAGGAAAAGACAACACCTCTGCAGCAACGGTACCAAGAAAGTACAAAAGATCTTGAGAAGTGCAGAATCAGCAAGCAAACATTAAATGCTAAGTTAGAAGCATTAAATGTCATAATTCATGAAGATTATACAAACCAGATGAAAGAATTAGATGATAAGCAATCAAGCATAAGAACGAAGTCTACTATTACCAAAGTGAGACATCGAAGTATCAGACGAAGAAATAGTCAAGGTGAGACACAAATTAGTGAAGTCGAGACAGATGAAGCAAGAGAAAGAGGAAACCAAGCGTCAAGAGATGGATAGTTGAAACAAAAATATGTACCAGATGATCACAAATTATCCATACAAGGTTGTGACAAATGCAACCACTCTAAAAGCACAAATCAGATGAGGAATATGTTTAAGGACAAAAGAAAGTCAATCGTGCATCAGGACCAAGAGCAGCACAGACTAAAAGAAACTCTGGACGAAGACAAGATTGCTTGTAATGCTGACCAAACCATATAAGACGCCAAAGCATCAACGATAAATACTCAGATAGAGAACATGACGTGAGACGCAGACGAAGACTACTGAGCAAACACTTATCTAGTCTCAAAAGATTATTCAAAGCATCATGTACGATCACATAGGTGTTCTCAACGAAACAGTAGAAGAAATGAAGATAAAGAGAAGCACGTAAAAGCAGAGCATGCATGTGTAAGAAAAAGTGCATTACTTTTTCAGAAAAGGACAACGACTATATTGCTGCATGACCAGAAAAAGACAAATAAATTCTTGGTCTCAGATAAAGTCAAACACTATTGCAATAGGACAAAGAAGAATACACACAATGTCTAAGAATAGGAAGAAACATTTAATGCAATACCAAGTGCATTAAATGAAAGGATCAAACTAGTCATGAACGACTATATTAGCTTCAACGGACATATGTAAACGGGCAGATTTCACAAGCCTATAAATATGCAATAACATCAAACCGAAAAAAGAGAGGCAAAAAGCAATGAAAGAATGATTATATGCCTTGCCCTGGGCTCGAGGATTGAAAGAAAAAGAGCGATATCAAGCCCATGAGACAGAGACTAGAGATGAGCATACGTAGTCATATGTACAATGTGTCGTGAACCTTTGTATCCTCTCCATGAGAGTAACCCAAACACTCAAACACAAGTCTCTATAAAAAAAAGGTAGCAAACCTTAGTGAGTGTAAGAAATTCCCAATCCTCTATGTAAGAGTAACCCAAAACACTCGAACCGGACTATACAATTGTCAACACTGTAAAGCCTGAAGAGGCTAGCAAAAGAATACTTGTAAAGCCCGGAGGGGCTTGTCAAAGAATACTCACTACTAGCCAAAAGTGGCTGAGGAGAAAATACTAGCACTGGTGAGTGAAGCTGGCAGGCCAAGAGTGGTCGAGAATACTTAGAGAACCATAAGTGGTTTAAGAATACTAGCGTTGGTGAGTGAAGTTGACGGGCCAGGAGTGATCAACAATACTCAAGGCCAGGAGTGGTCGAGAATACTTGGAGAACCAGAAGTGATTTAAGAATACTAGCGTTGGTGAGTGAAGCTGACGGGCCAAGAGTGGTCGAGAATACTCAAGGCCAGGAGTGGTCGAGAATACTCAAGTCCAAGAGTGGACGATAATACTCAATGTACTTCATTTTATATCTAGTGGAACCCTTCAAGTTGAAGGAGACTAGACGTAGCTTAGTTGAGTGAACCAGTATAAAATGATTGCATTCCTTTACTTACTTAAACGCAAATCTTCCTTATTGATGAAACCTTTGTGAAAGACTTCGTCTAATGTTTACATATCTTTAAAACAACTTTTAGACAAAGATGCTAACTTTGCTTAATAGACTTATTACACTGAAAGTTTCATCTGTCACTTATCCTTAAACGAAACCATTTTATAAAAAAAGAAAATGTAAGAACTTCAATTAATATCTTTACAGAATATTTTCCCTAGTGGACGATAAATCCTTCAAACACATTGATAGTAAGTTAAGCAACTCTGGTTAACTATCTGATATTCAAAAGTGCAGTGGACGAAGAGCACTACTGTTGCGAAAAAGTTATAAAATACCTTTATTCACACAAACACATATTCAACCCCACCCCTTCTATGTGTATTTCTGCTAACTTCAAAAAGTTGACTCAAGTTGTTAATCATCTACTTCTGATTGTGAAAAGATGTCCTATAAGAAGCTCTAAGCTAACTCTCACATGATCTCTTCAGAATACAAGAAACTCAAAGAAGTGAACATTTTAAGAAAAAGAAAACGTTGAACTCAAAACAGAATTAACACACAACATACAGATCTAGAACGGGCCGTTCTGATTTTGGAACGAGCCATTCTGGCCACTTTCTGATGTCTATAAATGGTATACTCGGACACAATTCTCAGGGCCACAAAATTTCATCCAAGACTCTTTAGAGCTCAAAATTTTTCTCTCTCTCCCTCCTATTGTATTTCTTGAGTTTTGTAAGGCATATTGTAGTGTGAAAGGTTGCCAAAAAGCACGTAAAAATCTCCATATTTGAAGATTCAATAGAGCTCATTCAAGAGGTATTTCAGTTAATCTTCTTCTCTTCCTTTTATTTCTTGTCTTTGATAAATCTTGTTATAATAAAAGCAACCATGTAGACATTTTAGGACCAATCGTGTAATTTAAATTTATAGCATGTAAATAAAAATTAATAAAGGGGATCTAATATTTAATTTATTAATTCTTATTATGTTAATTGCATCATAAGGTATCGATTGAGGGCATTGTAGGGGTGCTTAATACCTTCCCTACACGTAACTGATCCCCGAACCCAATTCTGGTTATCAAGGCCATTATTGGATCTTTAAAAACCATTTCTTTTTTCAATGTTTTGAGTAAAACATTGGTGGCGGCTCCATGAACTCATTTTTCAAAACCATTAATTAAGGATTAGTCTGGTGTCCGAGCATTCCCTAATCAATGAGATCTTTAAAAAGATGTCTAAACCAATAGTTGCGAGATCATAAATTTTTGGGTTGCGACAGATGGCGACTCCACTGGGAAATTTTAAAGAGGGTCAGGCCCATATAAATAATGAAGTTAATAAAATAAGAATAATAATTTAAATATTTTCCCCTTTACTTTATTTGTTTTATTTGTTTGGCTTTAATATCTGTTTGCCTATTTAAATTTTGCACCTGTTTGAATAAAAATTGTACACAAACCTTTGTACACAACAGTTCCCCCTACATCCGGGGGCATGAAGGTATTAAACATAAGGAGTGCTTGACGTACGACCGGCCCAAGTTTGGCCTTGGAGCCTGCGAGCCTTGACGAAAATCACACTCAAGGTGATAACCGGTTACTCTAGCCTGAAATATTGCGACAGACCTTAGAGTTTGCCAAGTGACGGCAACAGAGATACTGGGTCCCTATAATGGGGGCACCTTGGGGGCCTTAAGACCAGTGAGATTAGAACTGTCCTATACAATGCACTTTTCTTATAGGGTCCACAGACCAAGGATTTGAACGTGATTGTCCGCGGGTGTACATTTTTTTTAGCATATGCCTGTTGCATTTTGTTGTGTTCTTTTTTTGTTCATTTCAAATAGAAAGTAATTATAGAAAAACAAACAAATATCAATAAAAAAATTAACATTCTTATGTATACCCTAGATCTAAAGCATCATATAGGATAGTTTGTTTAAAAAAAATACAAAAAATATATAGCAAAAATCATGCATCATATCCTTTAATAAAAAAATGATAAAATTTAGGCAAAAAACAAACATCATGCATCTCATAGGATAGTAAATTAGCATACATTCATTAGAAATGGGAGGCACATATAATAGTATGCAAAGATGTTCTCTAAACAAGAATCAATGAGCATGATAGTCGTTGAATTTCTCAAGTGTCTTTGCATTCTATTTTACGTTTCATATAGATAACATGTCTTCCTTGTAAATAATAAATAAGAATTAAAAGAGAAATCTAATCTGTGCATGTTATCCATATAATGGGAAATTATTGTAATCAAATGCGAACCCAATGCATCAAATCGGGGAACACTTATCAGTAATTGGGGGCATCACACACCCAAATCGACGATTCAAACAGCGAGACTTTCCCATGAGGAAAAGACAATTGCCGGGATAGAAGGAATGATCAAGAATGGACAAATCCTTGCTTCTAGGGAATTACAAGACAAAACCTAATTGAAGAATAAAGGAATTGCATGATGAGGACCCGTTAGGACGAAAACCCGTAAAGGGCATCCTAGGCAAAAATTAGGATAAAGAAAAAAGAATCAAAACCCTATGCAAAAGTTAGGGATATATAAAAATAAGAAATGTCTATCTGAGTTGAAATTGAAAGGTGGCTCGAGTATTCCCTTCGAAAGCAAGAATTTATAAAGGTTTCACTCCAAATTCAAAACACCGACGTTCAAGCAAGTGGAACGGTTTTTTTTTGAAATTATCAAATCATCCATGACTCTCTAGGGGGCAACCTTGGTCTATTGCTCTATGTATGAATCACGAACTCGAGGCACGCCCGGGCCTTCGAGCTTTGCTAAAGGGGCACATGTAAATTGAAAGTACTACTTTAAATACCATAACATTCTTTCATTTCTCTTCTCCCTTTAAATATTCACTCTAGGCCTCATCCATCAACCCTTAATAAAAAAAATGTATTTGCGACAAAGATGTTACTCAATAATAGCATGGAAAGGATAACAAAGGAACAATCAGGAATTCAAACATGACTAGGGTTTAATAAAAATAGGGTGTCCCACATAAACGCTGCAAAAATGAAAGCCTGGCAGAAACCCACTAAGCGGGCTACGCAAAATTAGGGTAGGATCCGCTAGGAGTCCCACAATCAAAAAAGGGTAACTTAGGCAAAAATAAGGATCAAAAGAAAAATGTCTACTAGGGAACACATCCCAAGTGACGTAGGCAAAAGTTAGGATGTTAAAGCAACAACCTGAGTTGAAAAACCGAAAGGCGGCTCAGGGGAATCATCCAATCAGAGCACGACCCCAAGTCATCACTCCACTTTCCAAAAAGGATAAAACACAATGATAGCTTCCTTGCAGCAAATACATTTTGTTTGATAACCTTAAACACCAAAGCCTACCTCAACTAGCCATTCTTCTAAAAAACCCCTTTTGAAAAAAATCCCTTCTAACAACCTTTTGAAAAAATACAAACATCCTTTTTCTTCTTTTCTCTTGACCCTTATGACATTAAAATGATACTGAAAAGATACATGGAAAATGCACAGTGAATACTCACAGAGGGAAGGCTAAGATGTCCCCGAACGGAGTTTAGAGATGTTTGACTACACACTGATAATTGAGGAGCCAATGAAACCTTGAGTTCAAAAGAACATATCCCGGCAATAATCGTAAACGATATGGATAAAAGGAACTGTCAAAATTAACCTTAACACGCACAGGTTAATTTCCCGACATTAAAAAAAATTGAATTGCATGTTTAGGACTAAACACATGAGCATAAACTGCATCACATGCATATGAGGTAGGGGCATATGGAAGGGCGTTACACAAAAAAATGAAATAAATAAAATAATCATTCTTGTCTTGCATTTTCATTGCATCCATGCATTCTACTTGTTATGGGTCAGAAGGAGTCATCAGGACAAAGCACTCATAAAAGTAAAATAGCCGAGCATGAGCCAAAGCGGTGTGAAACGGCAACCCCAAGTGATTCTATGTGCCCACTAAGCAAAGACATATCAACAGTGGAATAGAATGGAATCGACCAAACAAGCAAGTCTATAAGCATGAAGAGGCCACCACACCTTACTTTTTCACCAAATGAAAGATGATCCAAGAGAATGCCAAGACTAGGAATGCTTTCCTCACCAAAGCCAAGAGTGGCTTCCTAAATAATACTCATTAATAAAGATTTAGCAAATAACATCATCATGGGATAGGATCCCTCCACCAATGATGACAACACAAGATAAAACAGAAAAAGGCAAGCTTCGTAAATGTTGAAAAAGTCGAAGCATTTAGAAAAATAGCAGAAAAAGGCAAGCTTTAAACATGAAAGAGTCGAAGCTAAACAAAAATGAAATTCAGAAAAAAAAAAAAAACTCTATCACAAGCAGACGCCTGGAGAGGCATCATAATACTCACATGGCATGGGCAACACCAGAATCCCTCTCACTCATCTACTCCTTTTTCCACCAGCATAAGGGCACCACCTACCAGCAATCCTAGTCTTCATCAGACGTCCTCCCCAAAGAAAAGGGACAATCAGATCACAAGCATCAGGAGGTAGCCTGGAGAGGCCAACCATAATAATACTTAGCATTCAGTAGGCAGCTTGGAGAGGCCAACCATAATAATACTCATCATTCAGCAAGCAGCCTAGAGAGGCCAATCATAATAATACTCAGCATCAGCAGGCAGCTTGGAGAGGCCAGGCATAATAATACTCAACATCAACAAGCAGCCTGGAGAGGCCAGCTATATGAATACTCATCATTAGCAGGTAGCCTGGAGAGGCCAGCCATAAGAATACTCAACATCAATTGACAGCCTCGAGAGGACAGCCATAATAATACTCAACATTCAGCAGGCAGTCTGGAGAGGCCAACCATAATAATACTCAGCATTCAACAGGCAGCCTGGAGAGGCCAGCCGTAATAATACTCATCATCTAGCAGGAAGCTTGGAGAGGCCAACCATAATAATACTTATCATTCAGCAGGCAGCCTGGAGAGGCTAGCCATAATAATACTCAACATTCAGTAGGCAGCCTGGAGAGGCCAGCCATAATAATACTCAGCGTTTAGCAGGAAGCCTGGAAAGGCTAGCCATAATAATACTTAACGCTCAGCAGGCATCCTGGAGCGGCCAGCCATAATAATACTACCTCTTTAACAAGCTATAAGTAAAAGAACGCATTATCACAAGAGAAACAATAGGGCTTCTACTTGAAGACTAAAGATTAGGTGTACAGTTTGTCAGCTCTGTTACCTAATAGAGTACGCAACCAACACTCAACTGCTTTATAGGGCGAGGATACAAGCAAATACACCTATCCAAGGGAAACAACGCAGAAGTACCAACACCAAAGAGACAAGAAGACCTGAACAAAATGTCTACGTCTTTACTTGCCTTTGGAAAAGCAACACATAGTTATTCCAAAGGATAAGTAAAGAGGGGCAGTTGTAGACACCCAATTTCGTCCGAGGGGTATACAAACAAGGAAATGGACGTCTATTATCAAGGAAAGAAGCTCCTGAAGCATGGAAACAATAGGACATGATATTAGAAAGCCTAAAGCCGAAATAAGTTGGTTTTAGTAGCCCGGAACGGGCTATTCCAAAACTAGAATGGGTTGTTCCCAAATTGGAATGGGTCATTCCTAAACTGGAACAGGCCGTTCCAAGTTACAAAAAGGGCCTAAAAACCCTAGTTTGGAACGGACTGTTCCTAAATTGGAACAGGTCGTTCCTAAACTGGAATGGGCCGTTCCAAGCTCAAAAAAAAGGCTAAAACCTAACTTTGGAATGGGCCGTTCCAAGTTACGAAAAGGGCCTAAAACTTTAGTTTTGAATGGGTTATTCCAGTATAAGCAGTTACGTATTAAACTCACCTTTGGAATAGGTCGTTCTGGTTTTAGAACGGGTCATTCCAAGATACAAAATTAACACATAACATATAGATCCAAAACAGGTCGTTCAAATTTTTGAACGGGCCGTTCTGGCCACTTTCTGATGTCTATAAATAGCATACTTGGGCACATTTCTCAGGGCCACAAAATTTCGTTCAAGACTCCTTAGAGCTCAAAATTTCTCTCTCTCTCCCTCTTATTGTATTTCTTGAGAGGCATATTGTAGTGTGAAAGGTTGCCACAAAGCACCTAAAAATCTCCATATTTGAAGACTCAATAGATCTTGTTCAAGAGGTATTTCAATCAATCTTTTTCTCTTCCTTTTATTTCATATCTTTGATAAATCTTGTTATAATAAAAGCAATCATGTAGACATTTTAGGATCAATCGTGTAATTTAAATTTATAGCATGTAAATAAATATTAATAAAGGGGATCTAATATTTAATTTATTAATTCTTATCACGTTAACTGCATCATAGGGTACCGATTGAGGTCGTTTAGGGGTGTTTAATGTTGAGATTCATAGTGGTGAATCAACTCACTTCTGGAGAATGAAGGTTTTGATGATAACAAAGTGTGGAACAAAGCTGACCAAGGACATCCACAAGTCAACAACAAAGTCAAGAAAAATCGTGGCTACTATGTTTGTAATAGGAGTAACTTATAAATTGTATTGTTTTGTTGAGCTTATTTTTCGTGTGTATGCTTTGTGCATGAGCTAATCTTTGTCTAATCTGATTAAGAGTGACTATGATGATGAGTTTGAAACTTAAGAAGTTATTTTGAGACATAAAACAGAGTTTTTGAAAACTGACTCAAAATAATAGATTATTATTAAATATAATCGATTATTCCAGCAACAGGTAAAAAGGATGCCTTGTTGCAATAATCGATTATTTGTAAAATAATCAATTATCCCAGGAATCACTCTCTAGAATAATCGATTATCGTACAAAATAATCAATTAAATTGTTCTTGGTTGATTTCCAGAAATCATGAAGAACAAAATAGTCGATTATTCTTTAAAATAATCGATTATCTGGTTCTGAAAATGTTATAGATAGTTTTCACATTTTGAAACTTCAGGAAAAAGAAAAGAATAAGATTGAACAGAGTGAAAAGCGTGTTTGTGAAGTCTTTGTGACCTTCTTGGAATGTTTTCTTTGTGAAACCAAGAAGTAAAACGTTTTTGAAATGTTTTGAGAAAAGATCATCATCATCATCACATTCTTAAAAAAGAGGATTAATTTGATTCTGAATTCCAGGTGAATTCGTTCCTTTATTTCTTTATGAATAATTGTAAATCTTGAGTAGGTTTCTCAAGTGGTAAGGAATTCTTGTAGTGGGTTTCTACAAGGGGTGCTTTCTTGGGGTCAAGAAAGTGATTATCTTGAATGTAGGAGTGTATGCATGTGTGGTATGCTTGTAAAACTTCTTCGTTAAGATAGTGGAACAAATCTTGATCAGGTTATGATTGAGGACTGGATGTAGGTCACATGTGGAGTGGCTGAAGTAGGATAAAAGAATTGTGCAATCTTCTCTTACCCTTATCTTTTACTTTGAGTAATATCTTGGTTATGTGTTAAAGAGATTATTCTTTGATTAACATGTTTGTATGCACAACATTGCTTTAAACTGAATCAAAGTGTTGCATATTGATTGCTCTTAACTTTGAATCTTATTAAAGATTAATCAAGAAAGCATATAGGATTCATTCTTCATTAACAAGCCTTTAAGAAACTTCTTTGAAAATTCATATTCGAAAAGTTTGAATTGAAATAAAGATCCTAAGAACTCTGATAATTTTTTAAAGTGTCATAGAATCCAATTCACGCCCCCTCTTAGATTGTGCCATTCTTTTTTAATAATTGGTATCTAGAGCAAGGTTCTTGAGTGTTATTCAAGATTTCAAAAATGGCCAATAGCAACCTACCTTATGGTGAGGGTGTGTCTATTCATAGACATCCTGTTTTCAATGGTGAGAACTATGTCTACTGAAAAATTAGGATGAGAATTTTCATTGAAGTAATTGCATTGCTGTGTGGGATGCAATTGAAAATGGACCCTATATCCCTATGACCAAAGATGATGATGGGAAGAGAGAAAAACATTGGAGTGAGTGGAGTGATGATGAGAGAAGAAGAGCCCAATATGACTATAGAGCAAAGAACATCATTATATCTGCATTGTCTATTGATGAATTTTTTAGAATTTTTCAATGCAAATCTGCTAAAGAAACGTGAGACACTTTGCAAGTCACTCGTGAAGGAACAAGTGATGTTAAGAGATCTAGAAAGCATACTCTCATAAGAGAATATGAATTATTGAGAATGAACAATGGTGAATCAATTTCTAATTTTCAAAAGAGGTTTACACACTTGATAAATCACCTTGTTGATCTTGGCAGGAAATTTGAAGAAGAAGAATTAAATTTGAAAGAGCTGCAATGCTTGGACAGATCATGGCAAGCAAAGGTGACTGCCATAGAAGAATCAAAGGACTTGACTTCATTGACCCTTGCTACTCTCTTTGGAAAGCTAAGAGAGCATGAGCAAAAGCTGCATATATTTGAGGAAACTGAACAGCAGGACAAGACGGGCAAGGGAGTGTCACTAAGAGCCTTGAAATCAGTCAAAGGAAAAGAGGTGTGTGAAGAATTAAGCTATGAAGATTTCGAAACAGAGAACTTCAACCTGCTGGTGAAGAAGTTCAGAAAATTCCTAAGGAAAAAGAGGAATTCCCCCTACAAGTTCAATAAGAAGACTAACAAGAAAGAGGAAGCAAGTACATCCTCCTACAATTTCTTTGAGTGTGGGAAACCGGGACACACAAAAGCTGAATGTCCAAACCTCTTAAAGAAGCAACAAGAGGAAAAGAAAATGAAGAAAAAAGGAAAAGGAAAAAGAGCCTACATTGCTTGGGAAGATAATGACTCAAGCACAACAAGTGATGAATCTGAATTTGAAGAAAACAATTTGTGTTTGATGGATGGAGTTGACCAAGACACAATAGTAAGTGATTCTGACCTTAAATCTAATCCGCACTATGATCAACTCCAAGAAGCTTTTATTCAAATTCACAAAGAAGCTATGAAATTAGATGCTTTGAATTCAAAGCTTAAAAACAAGTTGTCATGGTAGGAAAATGCTTTAATTAAAGCTGAACAAGAGCTTGAGGATTTGAAAAATGAGCATGACAATCTTCAAACTATTTTCAACTTTAATGAAGCTCATTGTGAAACTTCTCCTTCTTCAAAAGGTGTTTGTGAAAATTGCAAGACTTTGGAAAAGGAAAATGCTGATTTGAAAATCACTCTTGCAAAGTTCACAAATGGAAATGCAAATTTGAATATCATTTTGGGAAAATAGAGAAATACTTTTGATAGAAGTGGACTTGGTTTTAATCAAAGCATGAACATGCCATTAAAATCAAAGAAAGGATTCTTTAAGAAAAACCAAGTTTTCAGAAAATATAAAAGCAATTTCATTAGACAAACAACTTGCTATTATTGTTGTAAGAAAGGTCATACAATAAGGAATTGCTACTCTAGGAAATATGGAGTTCCAAATGGAGAAATGGTTTGGATTAAAAAGAGCCAAAGGCTGAGAACTAACCATCAAGGACCCTTCACATGGGTACCTAAATCATTTTTCTAATCTTTGTCGTAGGAATGCTTGAGGGCCAAGAGCTTACTATGGTATCTTGATAGTGGCTGCTCAAGGCATATGACTGGAGATCCTTCAAAATTCTCAAGTCTGAAATTGAAGAATGAAGGGTATGTTACTTATGGTGACAACAACAAAGGTAGAATTCTTGGTCATGGTAATATTGGTAACTCCTCCTCCCTAACATTGATTGAGAATGTATTGCTTGTTGAAGGGCTGAAACATAATTTGCTAAGTATAAGTCAACTTAGTGATAAAGGCTTTAAAATTGAATTTGATAATACTTGTTGCTTAATATGTGATAAAAAGACAAAAGAAATTAGATTCATTGGAAAAAGAATTGACAACATATACATGCTTGACTTAGAACACTCTATAGCAATTTCCAACACTAAGTGCTTAATAACCAAAGAAGACAATATTTGGCTTTGGCATAGGACAGCTGCACATATTCACATGGATCACTTAAATAAACTTAATAGAAAGGAGTTAGTGATAGCATTGCCTAAACTCAAGTTTAGTAACGACAAACTATGTGATGCTTGTCAAAAGGGCAAGCAAGTGAAGGCTACCTTTAAAAGCAAAAATTAGATTTCAACTACTAGACCTTTGCAATTAATTCACATGGATTTGTTTGGTCCTTCAAGAACCATGAGTCTAGGTGGGAACTACTATGGGTTAGTTATTGTAGATGACTATTCAAGATTCACATGGGTTATGTTTCTTGAAAATAAAAAATAAGCTTTTAATGCCTTTAAGAAATTTGCCAAGCTTGTTCAAAATGAAAAGAATTTAAACATCACCTCTATTAGAAGTGACCATGGAGGTGAATTCCAAAACATTTTGTTCCAAAAATTCTGTGAGGAGCATGGTATTAATCATAATTTTTCAAGACCTAGGACACCTCAACAAAATGGGGTTGTTGAGAGGAAAAATAGGTCTCTTGAGGAATTATCTAGGACTGTGTTGAATGAGACCAAATTACCATGGGCTGATGCTATTAACACAACTTGTCATGTGTTAAACAAAGTTCTGATCAGGCCGATACTAAAGAAAACACCCTATGAAATTTATAATGGGAGGAAGCCTAATATTTCATACTTTAGAGTATCTGGGTGTAAGTGCTTTGTGCTGAACAATGGCAAATAGCAACTTGGAAAATTTGATGCAAAAGCTGATAAGGCAATCTTCTTAGGATATTTTACAAATAGCAAAGCCTATAGATTATATAACAAGAGAACTCTAATTGTTGAAGAATCAGTTCATGTTGTGTTTGATGAGACTAACAAACAAGAGACAAAGCAAACTGAAATAGAAGACTTGACTGATTTGCTTGATCAACCTCTATTAGAAAGTGAACCTAATGAAAAGCCTAAAGAGAGTGAATCAAATGAAACCACTGAGGATACAAGTGAACAATTGCCTAAGGAATGGAAAACTTCTAGCGACTTATCAATGGAAAATATAATTGGAAATATTGGTAAGGGAGTGTCAACTAGAAGAGCCATCAAGAATATTTGTAATACTATGGCCTTTGTGTCACAAGTTGAACCTAAGAGTATAGATGAAGCACTAAAAGATGAACCTTGGTTAATGGCCATGCAAGAGGAACTAAATCAGTTTGAAAGAAATGAAGTATGGGATTTAGTGCCATTACCAACTGATTATCCAATTATAGGAACCAAGTGGGTTTTTAGAAATAAGCTTGATGAATCAGGAATTATTATAAGAAATAAGGCAAGGCTAGTGGCTAAGGGGTATAATCAAGAAGAGGGAATTGATTATGATGAGACTTTTGCCCCTGTAGCAAGGATAGAAGCCATTAGATTACTTCTTGCTTATTCTTCTATAATGAATTTCAAGTTTTATCAAATGGATGTGAAAAGTGCTTTTCTTAATGGGTTGATACAAGAAGAAGTGTAAGTGGAGCAACCACCTGGTTTTGTTGATTTTAAGTATCCTAATCATGTGTACAAACTTAAAAAGGCACTCTATGGCTTGAAACAAGCTCCAAGATCATGGTATGACAAGCTGAGCAAATTTTTGATTGAGAATGTCTATGTAAGAGGGAAAGTAGATAATACATTGTTTGTGAAAAAGTTTAAAAGTGATACAATGTATGTTCAAATCTATGTGGATGACATTGTTTTTGGATCCACTAATGCCTCTCTATGCAAAGAATTTTCTAAGACCATGCAAGGTGAATTTGAAATGTCAATGATGGGGGAGCTTACATTCTTCTTGGGGTTGCAAGTCAAACAAATGAGTGATGTAATCTTCATAAGTCAAAGCAAGTATTGCAATGAACTATTGAAGAAGTTTGGTATGGAAGGGTGTAAGGAGGCTGCAACACCAATATCAAACACATGCAATCTTGACTTGGATGAGAAAGGCATAGCTGTTGATAATTCAAAGTACAGAGGTATCATTGGATCACTTTTATATTTGACTGCTAGTAGGCCTGATATAATATTTGTTGTGTGCTTGTGTGCAAGATTTCAGGCAAATACAAAAGAATCTCACATGAAATCTATAAAGAGAATTCTTAAATATTTGAAAGGAACAACTAATGTAGGTTTGTGGTATCCAAAAGGAGTCTCACTGAGTCTGATAGGCTACTCAGATTCAGACTATGTTGGGTGTAGACTTGATAGAAAAAGCACAAGTGGTACTTGTCACCTACTAGGAAGTGCACTAGTCTCATGGCATAGCAAAAAGCAAGTTTGTGTTGCTTTGAGTACAGCTGAGGCTGAATATATAGCTGTTGGGAGTTGTTTTGCTCAAATTCTTTGGATGAAACAACAACTAAGAGATTATGGAACTGAGCTGAATAAAATTCCTTTGAGGTGTGATAATACAAGTGCAATAAATCTGACCAAAAATCCAATTTTGCACTCTAGGACAAAACACATAGAGATAAGACACCACTTTCTAAGAGATCATGTTCAGAAAAATGATTGTATTGTAGAGTTTGTTCAAACTAGTAAGCAATTAGCTTACATATTTACAAAACCTATACCAAGAGAAAGATTTAATCAATTAAGAACTGAACTAGGAATAATCAATGAGTCTTGCTTGAATTGATTGTGATTGTGTATTTGGGATTGATTGTTTAATTGAAAATTGGTTGATGTATGTGTAAAACATTGATGTATGATGTATAAGAGACAAAGTTTAAGAGTTGAAATGGTTTAGAATGGTTTAAAAAGTTAGAAATAAGAGAAGCAAAAACTTCTCTAGAATAATCGATTATTTTAACTTTTAATCGATTACTGTAAGTGAGCCCATAAGAATAATCGATTATTTGGGCAATAATCGATTATCTGGGAGAAGAGGAATGCCATAAGTCTTTGGAATAATCGATTATTTGGGCAATAATCGATTATCTAGGAAGCAGAATACAAAGAGTCTCTGGAATAATCGATTATTTTGGAAATAATCGATTATTTGGGCAAGTTAGAGGAATTGACCCTCTGGAATAATCGATTACTCCGAAAATAATCGACTATTTAGTGTAGAAAGGGTTTTTCAAAGGATTTTACTGATACAAATAATCGATTATTTGTATGAATAATCGATTATTTGCGCGACCCTTGGTTTTCCATAAGGTTTTTGAACGGTTTTATTCGCGCCAACCCTTAACTTCCCACTACTCTTCATTTGTGTAACCTCTCCTCCACCCAAAAACGTGCTAGGGATTTCATAACCTCCAAACCCTCTCATTTTCCAAATACTCACATTCTCTCAACTCTCAAACCCTAACCTCTTCATCTTTCTTCATCTTCTTCATCTCCACCAAAGAACCAATCTTTAAACCAAAAATGGCTTCATCCTCCAAAAGGCCAAAGAAGCTAGAAGTGAGGGGGAGCAAACGTCCTCTACCCACGGAGCAACTCATCTCAAAATTGCTTGCTAATGAGAAAACCTAATAGTACTATTTTGAATGGTATGCGGGTAGAAGAATCATCCCTCCCAAGACCTTGAAGCTGGAATGGTTCAAGAACGAAGGGTTTAGCTTTCCTACTATGTTAGAGCACCAAGAACTTGGGAAGTTTTTGGAACTAGAAGGACCCTATTACCCTGAGCTTATAAGGCTATTCTTATGCTTTGCCTCAAGCAATGAAGGGATAATGCAATCTGTAGTGAAGGGCAAGCTCATAAAGCTTGACGGCCCAATGTTGAAGGAAGTTGTCGGGCTGAGTGGAAATGGGAGTACAAAACCCTAACCCTTCAACTTTGGTGATTTTGAGGAGCTGACAACCTTCAGAGACTGTCAGAGGAACCCGGAGAACACCAACTACACTAAATTTCTGGCAGGACGTATGAAGAAAAATTCCCGTTTAATTTCTTTTATTATAGCTTGGATGCTTAAACCTCGTTTGCATAATCATGCTCAAATGTCAAGGGATGACATTTTGCTGATGCATGTTATCAAGAAAAAGATTAAGATTGATTGGGTGTCTGTGGTGAACGACTGTATATGGAAGGCCAGGAGGAAAAAGGACGGTCCAATTCCATATGCTTTATTATTTTCTAAAATTTTTGAGAAAGCAAGAGTGGATCTGAAAGGGGAGAAAAAGATTATTCTCCATGCCTCTAATAAGATTGAAAAATCTTCCTTGCATCACATGGGGATGCTAAAACAGGAAGATAAATGGGTATTCAAGGGAGATGTCCCTCCGACTCCTAAACCGGCAACTGATGAGGATGGCGTTCCATCTCATGATGAAGATCAGCCACCATAGGTCGAAGTTGAACCTGACAGAGAACAAGAAGCAGAGACTAAAGAATTCTCTTCATTTGAGCAGATCATGATTAATAAGCTTGATGTGGTCATGGAGATGTCTAGGAGGCAAGAGTCAATTTATTCGAGTATTCTTGATCGGTTTGATAACCTTGATCATGAGATTAACCGAATTAAGGCTCAACTTGGGATGCCTGAAGACTCAGAGTGATTGAGTGTTCTGTTTTGAATTAGGATGTTTTAGTTTTAAATTTCTGTTTTTCAATTGGCTTGTAATTTTGTTTAATTTTCGAACAATTGTCTTGGTTTATTCTGTTGAACAATTTAAATTCTGTTGCAATGTGAAGTTTAATTGTTGATATATTGTGTTTGGAATGATTTGATAATTCTGTTTTGGATGATTGATTGTGCGATGTTCTGTTTTTGAACATTGATATGTGGTCTTTGATCTTTGCTGGCATATTTCATCATGTTTTTGGACTTTGAAATGTGATAATGTACTGCACATTGTGATTTTGGCTGACAAATTAATGTTTTTGTTGCTGATCTAGTGCTTATGGCTTAGATATTGTGATCAAAGTTCACAAAATTTTTTATATAAGTTGAATGGAACAATGCCTATGTTATGCTTGAATCGGTCTTATGGCATTGATTTTGAGCAAATAAGGATTATGCATAAAGCTCATACATGTGTATTCTGGACATACATATATTAGTTTGTTTTTTATAATGTCCAAAGGGGGAGAAAGGTTTTGTGAGTTTGTTTTACAGGTTTTTGAAATGTTGTGTAATATGGCAAAACAAAATGGCTTGGCTTGTATGGTTTGTCATCATCAAAAAGGGAGAGATTGTTGAGATTCATAGTGGTGAATCAACTCACATCTGGAGAATGAAGGTTTCGATGATAACAAAGTGTGGAACAAAGCTGACCAAGGACATTAAGAAGTCAAAAACAAAGTCAAGAAAAAATGTGGCTACTATGTTGTGTAATAGGAGTAGCTTATAAATTGTATTGTTTTGTTGAGCTTATTTTTCGTGTGTATGCTTTGTGCATGAGCTAATCTTTGCCTAATCTAATTAAGAATGAGTATGATGATGAGTTTGAAACTTAAGAAGTTATTTTGAGACATAAAATAGAGTTTTTGAAAACTGACTCAAAATAATCGATTATCATTAAATATAATCGATTATTCCAACAATAGGTAAAAAGGATGCCTTGCTGCAATAATCGATTATTTGTGAAATAATCAATTATCCCAGGAATCACTCTCTAGAATAATCGATTATCCTACAAAATAATCGATTAAATTGTTCTTGGTGATTTCCAGAAATCATGAAGAACAAAATAATCGATTATTCTTTAAAATAATCGATTATCTGGTTTTGAAGATGTTATAAATAGTTTTCACATTTTGAAACTTCAGGAAAAAGAAAAGAATAAGATTAAACAGAGTGAAAAACGTGTTTGTGAAGTCTTTGTGACCTTTTTGGAATGTTTTCTTTGTGAAACCAAGAAGTAAAACGTTTTTGAAATGTTTTGAGAAAAGATCATCATCATCATCACAATCTTGAAAAAGAGAAGGATTAAGATTTGATTCTGAATTCCAGGTGAATTTGTTCCTTTAATTCTTTGTGAATAATTGTAAATCTTGAGTAGGTTTCTCAAGTGGTAAGGAATTCTTGTAGTGGGTTTCTACAAGGGGTGCTTTCTTGGGGTCAAGAAAGTGATTATCTTGAATGTAGGAGTGTATGCATGTGTGGTATGCTTGTAAAACTTCTTCATTAAGATAGTGGAACAAATCTTGATCAGGTTATGATTGAGGACTGGATGTAGGTCACATGTGGAGTGGCTGAAGCATGATAAAAGAATTGTGCAATCTTCTCTTACCCTTATCTTTTACTTTGAGTAATATCTTGGTTATGTGTTAAAGAGATTATTCTTTTATTAACATGTTTGTATGCACAACATTGCTTTAAACTGAATCAAAGTGTTGCATATTGATTGCTCTTAACTTTGAATCTTATTAAATATTAATCAAGAAAGCATATAGGATTCATTCTTCATTAACAAGCCTTTAAGGAATGTAGACCCCTAAAATTGTCCGGGTCGGAAATAAGACTCAAAGACTCTCGAAGACCGAAGGAAAGTCAGCCGGAAGGACTCCTGGAAGACCCTAGGATGATTCTTTGTAAGTCTAGGAGTCTTAGAGTAGCTTAGAATAAGGGTGTGCGAGGATTGGAGCTCAATACGTCCTCCCAGAGGTTCAGTACGGCCGTACTGAGCCATTTGAACTGCAATACGGCCGTAGTGAACTTAATACGGCCGTACTGAAGTTTTTGAACTTCAGTACGGCCGTACCAAATTCAATACGGCCGTACTGTAGTTCAAAAAACTTCAGTACGGCCGTACCAAATTCAATACGGCCATACTGTAGTTCAAAAACTCAGTACGGGCCGTATTGACCTCCCAGGCCGTATTGCGCCTCAATCCTATAAATAGGACGTCATTGGCACATCCTCACACACTTTTTACACATTCCTCAACCCTCCTACTGAGTATTCTTGGGTTTTTGAGCTTTTCTCTGCCCTAGATATCTCTCCGGGAGCCGATCCGACGAAGTTCTTGAGTCATGAGCCATTAGCTTGAGATTCGAACAAGTCGAAGGGAAATCTCTTTGATTTCCATAGTAAAAATTTGTCTTTAGGGGAAAGGAGCGAGCGTACGTGTAGTGGGAAGGAGCGCCAAAAAGCCTCCTAACGTTATTCTGATATATATATAAAAGTCCGCTTCGGAGGTTTCTTTCTAAATCCTTTCTTTTACCGCTTTTATTGATTTTTGATTGTCGCATTGCATGTTTAGAGCTTTCATCATGTAAATATTTAATCTATAATCGTTTCTAATAAATAGGGGTAATTTAGTAACTTTACACTGTTATTTATGAAATAATCCGTCATAGGGAACCCGAAAGGGGCGTTGTGGGGTGCTAACACCTTCCTCGCACGTAATCGACTCCCTTACCCGACTCTGGTTGTAATGGCCAAGGTTGATTTATGAAAATCAATTGCCTTATATCTTTTTCCAATGTTTTGAGTAAAATATTGGTGGCGACTCCAAGAACCCTTCTTTTTACGAAAACCACTAATCCATGGAGGGTCCCGCTTGGGATTAACATGGATTGGTGAATCATTTAACAAAATTGTTAGCTCGATGAGGTCTCAGTTTGAGAATAAGTCGCTCTAACAATCCATCATTTTTCCAAACTTTAAAAAGAGTCCAACCATCGTCGCGAATGCCAAGTGTCCGTTTCGGCGGGTGGCGACAGATGGCGACTCCACTGGGGAAGCCTCGAGAGTCAGTCCCATTTAGTGATGGATTATTTCTAAAATAATAGTTTAAAATTACTTCATTACCCCTCACTTGTATGATAACATGTTTTACATAGTTGGCTTTAATAAATGTTGGATGTTTAAATTTACGCAATTGTTTGAAATACAAACTGCACACGAACCTTTGCACACAACAGTTCCCTCTATACCCGGGGGCATGAGTGGAAAGCCATAGGGAGTGGATGTTAGTACGGCCGGTTGTCGAATGGGTCTATAGGTGCCCGTAGACCGTTGTCGGAAAGCATCACTCAAGGTGATAACCATGAACTCAAGTCCGACAGTGCGTTGGAACTTTCCATCGACTTACGACGAGAGGGATTGGGTCCCTATAATGGGGGCACCTTGGGGGCCTCAGACCAGTGAGAACAGTTAGAACCTCCTTGATTATGCACTTTTCTGCAGGATACCCCTACCTCGTGATTCGCTCGTGACTGTTCGTGGATGAGTGAATTGTTTGTGTATAGGTCTATGTGACACTGTTTGTGCATTAATAATAAACCTCGTGATAAGGTCTAAGAATAAACTCCATGCATAAAAAAAAATAATAAAAAAAAAAAAAAAAAAGTCATGACATGAGAGGAAAGACCATGTGTGAAAATATAATAAAAGTAAGGAGCATGTGCATCATTACCAAAAAGACATCATGCATCCTCATAATCATTCATTTTGGGCTCACCAATACCCCCTTGACGTAAGCGAAAGAGACCCATGACTATTGAGATTCTCCGTTGGGGAGAAATCATAAGTCAAGGAGGTTGGTAAACCTCCGTCTTAAAAAGGCAGCGCCTTAAAGATGGAAGATTATCAAGCTCACGTCAAGAGTGTATTCATTCCATAAATAAACTAATTAGGTTAAGCATTCATTTTAGAAAGTGGCTGGTCATCTCTCTGTCCTCACGCGCGCGCAGAAACGCAAGAAAATGGAAGCGTTGGAGGAACAAAATAGGAAGCTTACAGCCGAGCTCTCGCAGCTCAAGGAGCAAATGGCACAAATGATGGAACTCATGCGTCACCAAAACGAACACGGGGCTCAACACAGTGACCATGAATCCCATCAGGAGGAGGAACAAGAGCAAGAGCCTCCGCAAGCTGTACCCCCTAGGGCGGGGATTACAATTAAAGAGCCCGAGATTTCAAAGGAGCAATTCCACGCTCTCGAAGACCGGCTGAGGGCTATGGAAGGGCATGACTTCGATATCAAAGATGCCGCCGACATGTGCTTAGTAAGGGACATCCAATTCCCTCCCAAATTCAAAGTGCCCGATTTCCCAAAGTATGTGGGATCGACTTGCCCCAAAAGTCATCTCACTATGTATTTTCGAAAGATGGCTGCATATGCCACTAATGAAAAGCTCTTAATCCATTGCTTCCAAGAGAGCTTAGCTGACATCGCACTCAACTGGTATATGCAGCTGGATGGGAATCAGGTGCGTACATGGAAACAGTTGGCTGACGCATTTCTCAAGCGCTACAAGTATAACATCGACCTAACACCCGATAGGTCCGATCTTCAAGCCTTGAGTAAGAAAAATGATGAATCCTTTAAGGCGTACGCCCAACGATGGAGGGAGTTGGCGGCACAAATAGAGCCCCGGCTGTCGGACAAGGAGACGGTGTCCCTGTTTATAAACTCGTTGACCGGTCCCTATTATGACAAGATGATAGGGAACACGACAACGCTCTTCTCGGACGTCATCACCATTAGAGAAAGAGTGGAACAAGGGCTGAAAAGTGGGAAGCTAGTTGGGCCTTCCCAATCATCTGAAGCTAAGAAGACCTATGGGAAGAAGAAAGAAGGAGGAGTCAATTCCGTAACTATTACTTCATCTTCCTCCGCTTCGAAGTCAGGAAAGTCGCAGTACAACCCTGTGAAGAAGTTTGATAAACTTCCGACCACATATAGCGACCTCCTGCCGAAGCTAGTACAAGCTCATCTTCTAGCTTACATTCCACCAAGGAAAATTGACCCACCTTACCCCGATTGGTACAATCTGCAAGACAAATGTCTATACCATTCGGGGGCACCGGGGCATTCAACGGAGAACTGTAGAGCTCTCAAATATAAGGTCCAAGACCTTATTGATGCTGGGTGGGTCACTTTTGATTCGACAGAACCCGACGTGAGCAAGAATCCTCTGCCGAAGTAGGAATAGAGAGAAGAGCAAGCCACGATAGGGCCCCTCCACATTTTTCTTTTCTTTTAGGGACTCATGATCAGTACCCGAGATCATGAGATCCTTTTTATATGAATAAGGGTTTTTTTTGTACATTTTTCTACATATCAATAAAGAAGCATTTTTCACATATCATTCTCTCATTTGTTCTTTTCTCTCTTTCTCTCATTAACATTAATAATTCTAAACCAAAAACAGAACCAATAAAACAATTATGTCTGTGATTGTTCGCTCCGACCGGGATCCGAAAGTCGAGGATGAATGGGTTGAGTTGGACAGTGACGAGGAGACCATCTCTCCGGATCTGCAAAGACTGCTAGAACAAGAAGCTCGCCTACTCCAACCGTATCAAGAGAAATTGGAGACCGTGAATTTGGGACAGGGCCAAGAGATAAAAGAGGTCAACATTGGGACCCATATCAGTGATGAAATAAGGACGCAATTGATCCAATTGCTAAGGGAATACAAGGACGTATTTGCATGGTCGTATCATGATATGCCCGGTTTGGACTCTAATATCGTCGAACACAAGTTACCGTTGAAAGAAGGGTTTCGACCCGTCAAACAAAAGCTCAGACGAATCAAGCCCGAGTGGTCTTTAAAGATCAAGGAGGAGGTAGAAAAGCAATTAGATGCAGGATTCTTGGTTGTATCTCAGTATCCCGAATGGCTAGCTAACATCGTGCCGGTCATTAAAAAGAATGGAAAGGTTAGGGTTTGTGTTGACTACAGGGATCTGAATCGTGCCAGTCCAAAGGACGATTTTCCCTTACCTCACATCGATACACTAGTGGATCATACAGCCACGAACACACTCTATTCCTTTATGGATGGGTACTCTGGGTACAACCAAATCAAGATGAATGTGGAAGACCGCGAGAAAACTTCCTTCATTACACCCTGGGGTACTTTCTGCTACGGGGTGATGCCTTTTGGACTCAAAAATGCGGGTGCCACCTACCAACGAGCAATGGTGACGTTATTCCACGACATGATCCACAAAGAAATTGAAGTATACGTGGACGACATGATCGCAAAGTCGAAAGACGAAATGGACCATATCCAATATTTGAGAAAATTATTCAACCGACTTCGCAAGTATCAGCTTAAGCTAAATCCGGCTAAGTGTACTTTCGGAGTTCGGTCAGGTAAGCTTCTCGGGTTCATCGTCAGTAAAAAGGGCATAGAGGTGGACCCCGATAAAGCGAAGGCAATAATGGAAATGCCTCCTCCTAAAACTGAGAAAGAAATAAGAGGATTCCTCGGCAGGGTGAACTATGTCGCAAGGTTTATCGCACAGTTGACCGACACGTGTAGACCAATATTCAGGCTGTTGCGCAAGAATCATTCCGAATCTTGGAATGAGGATTGTCAACAAGCTTTTGACAAGATCAAACAGTGCTTGGCCAATCCACCAGTGTTGGTACCACCTGTCGAGGGAAGACCATTAATCCTCTACTTAACCGTGCTTGATGAGTCCATGGGAGTTGTGCTAGGACAACAAGATGAAACGGGCAAGAAAGAACGAGCCATCTACTACCTGAGCAAGAAATTTCTCGACTATGAGACCCGCTACACGCCGTTAGAAAAGACGTGCTGTGCGTTAGCATGGGCAACACAGCGGCTCAGGCAGTATATGATTAGGCATACTACTTGGCTGGTTTCCAAAATGGATCCAATTAAGTACGTGTTCGAAAAACCAATAATCACTGGGAAGATTGCCCGATGGCAAGTACAGTTATCAGAATTTGACATCATACATGTCACACAAAAGGCCATCAAGGGCAGTACCCTAGCGGATTACCTAGCACACGGGCCAACCAACGACTACCAATCCCTTCAGGATGATTTCCCCGATGAGGATATAATGAATCTACAACATGAAGAACCAAAAGATGATGCATGGACCATGTATTTTGATGGAGCCTCCAACATGCTTGGACGAGGGATTGGCACAGTGCTAATCTCTCCACAAGGAAAATACATTCCCATAACGGCAAGACTCAACTTCGATTGTACAAACAACATGGCCGAATACGAGGCTTGCGCATTGGGAATCCAAGCGGCCATCAACAATGGTATCCTAAAGCTCAAAGTGTTTGGTGATTCGTCCCTAGTCATCCACCAACTACGAGGTGATTGGGAAGTCCGAAATCCTAAACTGATACCATATGTTGAACATATCAAAGATTTGACGCATCTCTTCCAAAGTGTCGTCTTTGAATACATTCCAAGGGAGGAGAATCAGTTTGCCGACGCTCTTGCTACACTCTCGTCGATGTTCGCCTTGGATAAGGAGCATGAAATGCCCATCATCAATATCCGGCGGCACGATAAGCAAGCGTTCTGCCTTCTGATAGATGAAGTTGTCGATAGTTGTCCATGGTTCCATGATATCAAGCAATATTTAACAAAAGGGGAATATCCTGATGCAGCCAACGACAATGACAAGAAGCATATCCGAAGAAGGGCCATGGGATTTCTGCTAGTCGGTGAAACCCTCTACAAGAAAAATTATGACTCGGTCTTGTTAAGATGTATCGACCAAGTCGAAGCTCAAAATATGATCAAAGAAGTACATGAGGGGGTTTTCGGTACCCATATCCCCGGGCCTGCGATGGCTAAAAAGATCCTCAGGGCGGGATACTATTGGTCGACCATGGAAAGGGATTGTTACCAGTACGTGCGAAAATGCCATAAATGTCAAGCATACGCCGACAACATTCATGTCCCACCGACTCCACTCAATGTATTGGCTTCACCTTGGCCATTCGCAATGTGGGGCATGGATGTTATTGGGCCCATCGAGCCGAAAGCATCCAATGGACATAGATTCATCCTTGTGGCCATTGACTACTTCACCAAATGGGTAGAAGCGGCATCGTATGCTCATGTGACCCGAAAGGTGGTAACATCCTTCATCAGGAAGAATATTATGTGCAGATACGGTATTCCCGATAAAATCATCACTGATAATGGGTCTAATTTGAATAACAAAATGGTGGAAGAACTGTGCCAAGAATTCAAGATCCAGCACCACAACTCTTCCCCATATCGGCCAAAGATGAATGGGGCAGTCGAGGCAGCCAATAAAAACATCAAGAAAATAGTGCAAAAGATGGTTGTCTCATTTAAAGACTGGCATGAGATGTTACCCTTCGCTCTTCATGGTTATAGGACTTTAGTACGTACATCTACAGGAGCTACTCCATTCTCCCTCGTCTATGGGATGGAGGCAGTTCTGCCTGTCGAAGTCGAGATACCTTCTCTAAGGGTAATCATGGAAGCGAAACTTTCCGAGGCAGAATGGGTTCAAAGCCGATACGACCAGTTGAATCTTATCGAAGAGAAACGGCTGAACGCCATATGCCATGGTCAAGCCTATCAGAGGAAGATCAAAAAGGCTTTTGACAAGAAAGTCCACCCTCGAGTCTACCATGAGGGTGAACTGGTAATGAAGAAATTGCTACCGGCTCAAAAGGACAAAATCGGAAAGTGGGCCCCGAATTACGAAGGACCATACGTGGTGAAGCGAGCCTTCTCAGGAGGAGCATTGATCCTCACGGACATGGATGGAGAAGAACTTCGATACCCGGTCAACGCTGACGTGGTAAAGAAGTACTATGCTTGAAGACGTTGCTTGCATAGGCCCGCTAGGACGAAAACCCGAAAAGGGCGTCCTAGGCAAAAGTTAGGGCAAAATAAAAAGCCCGCCAGTACAAGGGTACTAGGCAAAACAAAGGCGAATTTATCCCCGCTAGGATACGTCCTAGGCAAAAATTAGGGGCAAAAGAATAAGACACAAAAACAAAGCAAGCAACGATCACTTGAACCGAAAACCGAAAGGCGGTTCAAATGATTATCCTCTAGAAGCAAGCGTCTTGCAGTGTCTACACTCCTGGCTCAAGCATCTCACCCGAAGCGATTAGGGGAACGTAAGAGCAACAATTACATATATAATTGTTAAGCCTAATGTATATAGCCTACCCTGGCCAGCCGTTCTTCAGAAATTCCTTTTGTATATCTTTCTGTAAAAACATTTGCGAATATCAATAAAATATCTATTCATTTCTCTTCTCTCTTGACCATGTGATTATGCCTCTAAATTGGTGTTTCTTTAAAATTGTACGAAATTCCTTTAATAAACGGTCAATAAAGAAAGTGGGAGGGGTTCCTATAAAATTCGTAATCTCCTGCGTAAGAGGCTCACAAAAATTCTCCCTCACGTCGACGACATAAATTCCTCCAAAAAGAGGAGGACAGGGAGAGCCATTCATTTTTCTAAAAACATTAACAAAATAATTAAACTTGCATTTTGTGCATCACACACATTAGTTGCACATTCAAAGACCTTATTACGAGGCAATCGCATAAAATAGAAAAATAGGAAAAATTCTTGTGTATGACAGCAGAAAAACAGAAACAGCCGGAATCGACAAAAAGGCAGAAAATCCAACAAATTGTACAGAATAACTAAGCCTGGAGAGGCTCGCAGAAATAATACTCCCCAGAGACATCTCAGCTCGCACTCTTGGGCCGAATTCCCAGTAAAAGCTATCAGAGTAAGATCAGCAAGATTCCTCAATGGAAGCATGATCGTCCAAAACAAAACATCCGAGTCAAAGGACTCAGACTTCCTCAGTGGAAGATGGCTTTCCAACTCAAGCGACGAGTGAAGCTAAGCCTGCAGAGGCTTTCTAAATAATACTCTGGGATACACAAGATCCTCAATTCTCATTCGCCTACTAGGCACCCCCTTCAAAAAAGGAGAATCAGAAAAGATCAAAATGACAGAATCCCCCAGCAGATAACAGCCTACGCAGAGGCAACAAAACCAAAAAATCAAAAAAAGAGCCACCCGAATAAGGATAACCGGGATACTCCACAAACGTCGAAAGGACGTCAGCCAATCATAAGGCATCGCTCACATCAGAAAGAGCATCTTTGTGTCTGCATCCCCAAGGAATCAGAATTTCCCCAGTGGGCACCAACTACGCAATGGAAAGTTGGGACACAAGAACCTATGAGTAACTGCACATCCCCTAGACGGATCCCTGCGTTATCCAGCCCTCAGCGGCACCCAAATCGGAAACAACCGTCGAAACAGCATCGTGGACTGTGGAGACAAAATCATCTCAAATCCCTGGAGAGGGCAAACTCACGCTACCAAAGTGACCAGAAGCACGGAGGTATGCAACCCTGGGGAGGGCAAACCGCAATCCCTGGAGAGGGCAAACTCACGCTACCAAAGTGACCAGAAGCATGGAGGTATGCAACCCTGGGGAGGGCAAACCGCAGACCCTGGAGAGGGCAAACTCAAGCTGCCAAAGTGATTAGAAACACTGAGGTATGCAACGAGCCTGGAGAGGCGACGACTAATACTCAGCTACCCCGTCGTCAGAAACACGGAGGTATGCAGCTACCGAGGTTTTCAGAAACACCAAGGTATGCACGAGCCTGGAGAGGCGACGACTAATACTCAGCTACCCCGTCGTCAGAAACACGGAGGTACGCAGCTGCAACATCGTCAGAAACATGGAGGCATGCACACCCTGGAGAGGGCAAACTCACGCTACCGAGGTTGTCAGAAACACCAAGGTATGCACGAGCCTGAAGAGGCGACGACTAATACTCAGCTACCCCGTCGTCAGAAACACGGAGGTATGCAGCTGCCGAGGTTGTCAGAAACACCAAGGTATGCACGAGCCTGGAGAGGCGACGACTAATACTCAGCTACCCCGTCGTCAGAAACACGGAGGTATGCAGCTGCCGAGGTTGTCAGAAACACCAAGGTATGCAACGAGCCTGGAGAGGCGACGACTAATACTCCGCTACCCCCGTCGTCAGAAACACGGAGGTATGCAGCTGCCGAGGTTGTCAGAAACACCAAGGTATGCAACGAGCCTGGAGAGGCGACGACTAATACTCAGCTACCTCGTCGTCAGAAACACGGAGGTATGCAGCTGCCAACATCGTCAGAAACATGGAGGCATGCAGACCCTGGAGAGGGCAAACTCACGCTACCGAGGTTGTCAGAAACACCAAGGTATGCACGAGCCTGAAGAGGCGACGACTAATACTCAACTACCCCGTCGTCAGAAACACGGAGGTATGCAGCTGCCGAGGTTGTCAGAAACACCAAGGTATGCAACGAGCCTGGAGAGGCGACGACTAATACTCAGCTACCCCGTCGTCAGAAACACGGAGGTATGCAGCTACCGAGGTTTTCAGAAACACCAAGGTATGCACGAGCCTGGAGAGGCGACGACTAATACTCAGCTACCCCGTCGTCAGAAACACGGAGGTACGCAGCTGCAACATCGTCAGAAACATGGAGGCATGCACACCCTGGAGAGGGCAAACTCACGCTACCGAGGTTGTCAGAAACACCAAGGTATGCACGAGCCTGAAGAGGCGACGACTAATACTCAGCTACCCCGTCGTCAGAAACACGGAGGTATGCAGCTGCCGAGGTTGTCAGAAACACCAAGGTATGCACGAGCCTGGAGAGGCGACGACTAATACTCAGCTACCCCGTCGTCAGAAACACGGAGGTATGCAGCTGCCGAGGTTGTCAGAAACACCAAGGTATGCAACGAGCCTGGAGAGGCGACGACTAATACTCAGCTACCCCGTCGTCAGAAACACGGAGGTATGCAGCTGCCGAGGTTGTCAGAAACACCAAGGTATGCAACGAGCCTGGAGAGGCGACGACTAATACTCAGCTACCTCGTCGTCAGAAACACGGAGGTATGCAGCTGCCAACATCGTCAGAAACATGGAGGCATGCAGACCCTGGAGAGGGCAAACTCACGCTATCGAGGTTGTCAGAAACACCGAGGTATGCAACGAGCCTGGAGAGGCGACGACCAATACTCAACTTGGAGAGGCTACTCAACAGTTTTCCCACCTGAAGACACTACAAGTCGAAAGGGTGGCCTGTTCCCCGGACAATTGGGTCAACTCCTTTACTTATCAACCGGTACACCAAAAAGTCGTTTGACTAAGTAAAGGGGGGGCAGCTGTAGACCCCTAAAATTGTCCGGGTCGGAAATAAGACTTAAAGACTCTCGAAGACCGAAGGAAAGTCAGCCGGAAGGACTCCTGGAAGACCCTAGGATGATTCTTTGTAAGTCTAGGAGTCTTAGAGTAGCTTAGAATAAGGGTGTGCGAGGATTGGAGCTCAATACGCCCTCCCAGAGGTTCAGTACGGCCGTACTGAGCCATTTGAACTGCAATACGGCCGTAGTGAACTCAATACGGCCGTACTGAAGTTTTTGAACTTCAGTACGGCCGTACCAAATTCAATACGGCCGTACTGTAGTTCAAAAAACTTCAGTACGGCCGTACCAAATTCAATACGGCCGTACTGTAGTTCAAAAACTCAGTACGGGCCGTATTGACCTCCCAGGCCGTATTGCGCCTCAATCCTATAAATAGGACGTCATTGGCACGTCCTCACACACTTTTTACACATTCCTCAACCCTCCTACTGAGTATTCTTAGGTTTTTGAGCTTTTCTCTGCCCTAGATATCTCTCCGGGAGCCGATCCGACGAAGTTCTTGAGTCATGAGCCATTAGCTTGAGATTCGAACAAGTCGAAGGGAAATCTCTTTGATTTCCATAGTAAAAATTTGTCTTTAGGGGAAAGGAGCGAGCGGATGTGTAGTGGGAAGGAGCGCCAAAAAGCCTCCTAACGTTATTCTGATATATATATAAAAGCCCGCTTCGGAGGTTTCTTTCTAAATCCTTTCTTTTACCGCTTTTATTGATTTTTGATTGTCGCATTGCATGTTTAGAGCTTTCATCATGTAAATATTTAATCTATAATCGTTTCTAATAAATAGGGGTAATTTAGTAACTTTACACTGTTATTTATGAAATAATCCGTCATAGGGAACCCGAAAGGGGCGTTGTGGGGTGCTAACACCTTCCTCGCACGTAATCGACTCCCTTACCCGACTCTGGTTGTAATGGCCAAGGTTGATTTATGAAAATCAATTGCCTTATATCTTTTTCCAATGTTTTGAGTAAAATATTGGTGGCGACTCCAAGAACCCTTCTTTTTACGAAAACCACTAATCCATGGAGGGTCCCGCTTGGGATTAACATGGATTGGTGAATCATTTAACAAAATTGTTAGCTCGATGAGGTCTCAGTTTGAGAATAAGTCGCTCTAACAATCCATCATTTTTCCAAACTTTAAAAAGAGTCCAACCATCGTCGCAAATGCCAAGGTCCGTTTCGGCGGGTGGCGACAAGGAACTTCTTTGAAAATTCCTATTAGAAAAGTTTGAATTGAAATAAAGATCCTAAGAACTCTGATAATTTTTTAAAGTGTCATAGAATCCAATTCACCCCCCTTCTTGGATTGTGTCATTCTTTTCTAACATTTAATACCTTCACTACACGTAACCGATCCTCGAACCCAATTCTGGTTATCAAGGCCATTATTGGATCTTTAAAAACATTTTATTTTTCCAATGTTTTGAGTAAAACATTGGTGGCGACTCTATGAACTCATTTTTCAAAACCATTAATTAAGGATTAGTCCGGTGTCCGAGCATTCCCTAATTGATGAGATCTTTAAAAAGATGTCTAAACCATTAGTCGCGAGAACAGAAATTTTTGGGTTACAACAATTTATAGCCTAAACCTTTTTCTTTTTTCAGTTTCTGTGGATGCCATATAGATATTTGAGTCCTCATTGCCAACACATCTTATAAGGATTCCAAAATATAGACTTCTTGTTTTGTTTTAACTTTATTTACAATTGTAGTCTAGCATCAAAGTGACAAAGTCCAATTGTAATTTGGCTTGTGGCAACCAATCCCCAATGAAACTCATAATCTTGATAAAATGCACAAAATAGACATGAGAGGACATAGCAACATCAACTGGGCTGAACAACATGCAGACTGAATTTTCATTTGGAAAGACAGATGCAAACATGTTATTTTTTGGCAACCACTTCAAAGGCCTCTCCAACACACTCCTGAGTATTTGTAATGATTTCGTGCTAATTCAAAATTATTTCTTTGTAGCCAATATTCTTCATCTGGTGCATCCACTTCTAGTACACAACTCCCAACAACTATAGGATTTCAATAACATTATCCAACACCATCACATACCCTAATGGCTAGAGATAACCACCCGCCTTATAGTGTGGAACAATATCCCTAGTCTTTTTCAATGAATCTACCATTTCATACACACCATGAACAATTCATGTACACCCCACCATCAACAACAACCCCCATATAGAACTTCATGAGCAATCTTTTTGACGTTAATGTACACACGCCACAAAGTGCATATGATTACATGCAAAGCATGAATTTTCCTTCATTTTCTTCTTATCACTCTAAGGTCAATGGAAGAACATCTTCAAAACCTGCTACAAATATTGTTCATATAGAACATGATGAGGAGCAAGTTGAACCATAACAACCACGGATTGGTCGTCGAAACCCAACAAGGAACTGACAACCTCCAAGATGTAGAACTAGTGGACATGCATAGACATCATTAAACTAGCTTGTTGTTATGTAATTTGATGGATTGTGATTGTTTTGTTGTTCTTATTTATTCGATTTGCCTATTATGTTGGGATAAATATTTCAAACTATTCATCTCAATGAAAGTATTATTTGATTTCCTATGTCTCAAAATTAAAGGTAAATAAAAAAAATTATATTGAATTTTACATATTTATAATTTTAACAAATGATTTACTAAATTACAATATTAAATTTTCTATATTTTTAAAATATAATTTCATTATTAAAAAATATATTATTTTTTATATTTTATTTGTGAATTTAAATTAAATTATCTCTATTTTTAAATGAATTTCTATTTTTATAAAATAAATAAGTTTTAGCATTATCTTTATTTTTAACATAAATTTAAAATATTATAAATAATATTTAAATTTTATATATAATTATAATATTTAATTATTTAAAAATAAAAGAATATAATTTAATTATACTAAAATCATTTTCAAATTCTGAAAATTAAAATAAATTAAATATTTTTTAAAATTTTAAAAAATAGAAAAGAAAAAATGCAAAAAAAAAAATACGACCCATCAGAAATGGATATGATAGAACCTGAACAACAAAAAGATGTTCTTTATGTTGGAATCTAAGTCACTCTAAGAAAAAATATCTTTATCGTCCAGAAAGTTCAAATCAAGAAGCTTAAATGGACGATTTTTTACAGCTTGCATCTCAATTTCTATTTATTTTGTTGTGTGTCTTTCATCAATATCATTTTCTATAACTTTAATGTGTTTGAATGAAGTTATCAATGAATCTATAAAGATATCACTTTCAGAAAATGTCCCTAACACCTTCTAAATGTCATTCTAAATTTAGAATAATTAGATTTTCATACCAACAATTTTTTATTTTTAATACCAAATTTAATGTATAATAATATATAATTTTATATAAATATTTAATGTTATATAACTAAAATGTATAACATTCCTTTTAATGAAAAAGATTAACATATTTAAATATTCTTTTTTGTGATTTATATTTTTTTCCTGTATTTATTAAAGAAAAACCAATTAAATAAATTAAACATATTTAACAAAACAAACATAAAATAAAATTAAATCATTTCTCTGGACATTTTTTTATTAATTAGATTCTTTTTGAATTTATTTTATTATTTTTTATTAGAATGATTTTTAAAAACTCAAAACAAATTAAATTATCTTTTTTTTAGTTAACAGATTTAAAAAAAAATCAAATATCTATATTTATTACAAAAATAAATAAATAAATACATTATATTAAAATATTAAAATATCTATATTTATTAAAAAAATTAAATTATTAAATGAATTTAAAATATTAAATTATCAATATTATTAAATAACATTGAAATATTTAAATTATAAAATATATTAATTTGTAAATTTAAATTGTTAATTATAACTAGAATAATTTTTAAAATATTAACAAAAAAATACACTAAAAAATGAATTAAAATAATCCCAGTGAAAAATCAGTTTGGAAGCCACCGATTAATCAAAGGGACTTCAAATATTTTTGATAAAAACGTAAATGAAAAATCATTTAATGGGAGATTGACTTTCAATTATAAACAGTAAAACTGGTTATTTAAGTAAATAAAATGAAATGTGAGTTATTTACAGAAATATTAAAACAAAACAACATATTTATAAATAATAATAATAAGTCATAATACTACTACCAAAAAAATTAACAGCCAGTAGGTGTTGGAGGGTTAAAAATGTAGATCAAGGATCTAGTACTTGTTGGATGAGAAGCCCATGACTAGCGTTTGCATGTCGAAGCTGATACATACGTGTCCCATGTTGCTGCGCATGCACCTTCCCTATCATCCACGAGATGACAACGAAGAACTTGAATAAATACATCAAAATCAAATTAAAAAAAGATACTTAAAATAAACGTTTCACGTGAAACGTACGACAAATTATTTTGAACCTGTTGCTCTTATTGCAGAAAAACATGCAATAAACAGTGTCTATAAATTGCTGCATGAGAGAAGGAACCAACACAGGAAACATCTTTGGAAATACTAAATCAAGCAATGGCTTATGTTAGGCTTGCTCCTTTGGCTCTCTTCTTCCTTGCCACTTCAGGTATATATAAAGCGTTTCAATATCATGAGATCTTCTTCTTCTATATATACACACTCCCAAAATTATTTTTTGTTCTAACTTTGGCATATGATATTTAGTAATATTCTCGATGAAAAAGATAGAAGCAGTGGTTTGTTCGGGTGTTTGTTCACCGTTTGAGGTTCCACCATGTGGCTCGAGGGATTGTCGTTGTATCCCCGTTGGACTATTTGTTGGTTACTGCACATATCCAAGTGGACTTGCATCGGTTACAAAGATGATCGTTGAACATCCCAACCTATGTCAATCTCACCTTGAATGCAAGAAGAAAGGAAGTGGAAACTTTTGTGCTCGTTATCCCAATAACTATATGGATTATGGTTGGTGTTTTGACTCTGATTCTGAAGCACTAAAAGGTTTCCTGGCAATGCCAAGGGCAATCGCCAAGTGATATGGGTATGCCAAATGAATGTAACCACGCATGATGCATCTACTACTTTAACTAAATAAAAGCTTATGATGCATCACTACTTTCAATAATAAAAGGAGTCTTCCAGATCTTTGGTTTCCAACTCATCGTTGGTTATTTGTAGACTCCATGTACGTTTATATTGTTGTTACAAATAGATAAGAATTCAAAAAACATGACAAATATATAGTGACCAATATAAAATGAGCGGTTATAATTAATACATACCAACACAAACTAATTTATGAAAAAAAGGGTGAAGTTGTGGCATAAAAGTTAATTTAAAATATTAATAAACTAAATAACTTGGGATGTTACAATTATCTTTCCTTTAAGAAATTTTGTCCCTGAAAATTTACTTGTAAGAAAAAGATAGATGAAAGAAAACACAGACATACTTGTTTAGTAGGAGAACATGGAGCAATGACAAGAATGTTTGGTAAGGAAAGAAACAAGGTTACATGATAGGGAACTTTACCAGCTCTTTTTCATGTATAGGCATGAATCAATGAAACATGGAGTAAGCTTCTGAGGTTATATGTCAACCAATTTCAGTTCAATAGTTTCTTTCAAGGTTGTATGATCTCCCATAGTAGACACAACTTCATCTTCATATGGTATTTCTTTTATCTTTTAAGAACAGTTTCTCATGTATTCTTAATTTGGCCCAACCATTTTAGTAGTTTGTTATACTTCTTCATGTCTTAATACAAGATTTTCTCTAGGTTCTAACTAGCTCAAGTGTAATACTACATTTTTTTTATAAAATATAATATAAATATTTTATTAATAGTGATGGAAACCTTCTAGAGATTTTGAATTGTCATGGCTTCTCCTTCAAGTTCCTCCCTAAACCTTTGGCTTATTGATATTTCTCAAGCTTTTTTAACACCTCTAATGGAGGTAAAGGCCTCTGGTTTCACCTTAGGAGGTGAAGAACTCTCTTCAAGTAATGTCACTCCTTGGAAGAAGATGAATCACTTCAATCCTCACCACACCCTTTAGGAAGAAGATAAGAGAATTGAAAATATAATATATGGTGTTTTATTAAAAATTATTATATGATGGAAGACTTGTTGAGAAACCGGATTGATGTTGATTCCCCTTCAAGCTTCTCCCTAGATCTTTGGCTCCTTGATTCTTCCTAGGCTTGGCTAAGGTCTCCAAGGGAGGAGGAGACCTTAAAACCACCACGGTTTGGTGGAGAAACTCTCCCAAGAGGCGCCACTCCTTGAAGAAGAGATAAGCCCCTTCAATTCTCACCACACTCTTCTATGGAAGGGATAAGAGAATTGGATGCACTCAAAGAGGTTTAGGGACTTTTGGAAGAGAGAAATCTGAACTCAACTCAGAAAATACAATCTCTAATTCATCAAAAGTGTTTTACAATGAAGTAAAAACGAAAATATAGGAGTAGGAAGCTTAGAGAGCAAGCTAGTCTTAACCATGGTTCACTAGGAACCATGGTTGGGTCTAGCTAAACCGTCCAAGGTCAAGAGGCTTGGAGAGCAAGCTTCTCTCCTAGCTTTCTTGGTAAGCTTGCTAAGGAGAAGCTTGTGCTTCAAGCTTCCAAGCTTGAGAAGCACCAAGCTATTTGGCCAAGTGTGAACACAAGTGTGAACACATTTAGGTGGGCGGCTCTTTGGAATTATTTTACTCCAATCACGTTTTAAAATTGTTAATTTGGTTTAGTTAGGTTCATCCAATGTGAATGGAACCTAGCTAAATCAAATCTATGAAAAATTAGGAGTAAAATGAGTCCAATATGTAAATTTTAGCCTAGGACCACCTTTTGGCTAAATTGCTAGGAACACTCTCTAGCTTACTAGAGACACTCTCTAGTTTGCTAATGCCACTCCTATTCCTACTACTAGAAAACTAAGAAAGAGTGTATTTCTAGGTTAGGTTAAATGGAGTCAAAGTGCCCAAGTAACCTACCCTAGAAACAATATACAATAGCTACTAGAAAGGAAATAAAGTGCCTCACAAATACAAAGGCAAAAATACACCTATACAAGTATCTACTATATACAAGGTACAAGAAATCAACTATACAAGTATGTACAATGGAAACTCAAGAGACTAATAAGAGGAATCATAATCAATGCTCATGAAGAGCAAAGGTCTAAGAAGCACCTCCTCTTTAGAAGCCTCTTCTAGCTTCCTAACCATGGACTTAGTTAAAGGCCCAATGGTCTTCAAGTGTGAGCATCCTTGGATCACCCTTCACCCTTCTTGGTCTTACTTCTTCCAAAGGGATCCTTGGGGATTAGATTTCCATCATTATATTTTATTAAGAGGGGAGGAAATTTGTAACTATAGTTAATTCTTTTAACCATTGGGTTAAAAAGAGGTTAAGGTTTTAAGGTACAATATGGAATACACAGCTAGAAAAGGTCTATTGTATAAAAGCTTAGGAATCAACCTTGGGGATAACTCGGTTTGGAAATCTCAATCCTACCTTCGTGAGCATGGGAAGCATCTTGGGCGGCTTAGCTATCCCAACCAGATCCTAGTAATATGTACTTTTAGTGAGCACATAGAGGGTGTGACTCAACATGTACTCCTAGACTACACTAGTGTATTGCTAGCGACGATGCACAAGTGTGATGTTTTACTAGTGTCACATACATGAAAACATGTAGTTTGTGTCCATTGCATATGCATTATAATCTTTTCTGTTGTTGTTTATTATAATATAAATGAGCTAAGTATGATGATGATGTGTAACTATGTATGCTATATCATATTGTATATGTTGTTTGTATTTAGCTAGCCAGTTTGCATTCTTGCACCGTGAGCTTGAGTGAGATGTTTCTCACTCCTTTTTCTTTTGTGTTGTTTCCTTGTGATTCTTATAGGTGATCATAACCATGGGGTTGAGGATGTTGGTGATGAGGTCTAGTCCTTAATGTTGGGTCGCTCTGATAAGACATGTAACATCGGGGAGTAGTTAGGACTAGTTAGGATTTGATTCATGTTATTTTAAATTGAGTTGTTGATTTTTATTCCTTTATAATTTTTTTTAGTCAAGTTTAGTTTATGTTAATAATATGACGCTTTCTACCTGTATGGATTTCTGGTTCCTTTATTTATACAAGGTATTTCAGTTTTAAATTATATTATGTGTTATTGCATATGGAGTAGAGGCATCTCATCAAGGACATTCCATGCTTCTGCTGCACACTCTGATTAACTTGGAGCCTTAGAATGACACGTATATATCACCCCAATCCCATTCTCCTACCTTGATCCAACTCTAAACTAAAGCTAACGACAAGGATCCAACCTATTTTCCTTTACTAACCTCATCCATCAAACTTTTGGTCCCCTCCAACATACTCAACTTAGGATGCAATAAGGGTTACTCATATATCACCAAGGTCTTTAAACACTTACTAAAAGTTACAACTCTCTAATCATCAAGGTAGACACGTTAAGGATTTGCTACTCAAAGTTTCAAATCATAACCATTAAGGAATCTTAATTGACTCACTTGTGTCATGCTTAAATATTTTTAATCAAAAGGTATCTAAGATTCTTGCACTCACAAAAGCTTCCAACTTATACTTCTAAAAACATTTCTTTTAACCAAATGGTTCATTGCATCTTAATAAAAGGTACTTACTTCTACCTAGCAGTAATCCATACTGAGCTTCATAATTTTCTATTTTCCTGTTAAGTCAAAAAACAACCTTAAATCCCTCATGTTTTATAAGTTTTAATAATAACAAATACTTCATCTTTTAGCAAGAAAACTCTTTGTAAAAGTCATTATTTCAAACTTTGTAAGACGAAGTAGTGTCTATAAGATGAAACATACAAACTATTCTTAATAATCATTATTTATTGTGATCGACACCTTTTAAATTTTCAAATGAATGCTTTTTACCTTAACATATCGAAAGTCGTTGTCTTGGAACTCATATTTTGTTAAATGTGTATAAAACCATGTAGAGCATCAAAACAAAAGACAAAAATCCCAGATTTCATGGAAAAGGTGCTGAAAAAAGATGACATCCTCGTTGTACGCTGACTTTGCTTCTTATTGTTCTCATTTTGCTATTCTACTCTTATAAGTAGGTTGATCTATCAAAGATAAGGAGTACATTTAGGTGAAAGACATTAATTGAAGTATTTAATGTACCAATGGATACTTCTTCTCTCTAAATCAGACAAAGGAGTAAGACGAAGCAATTCTATGAATCAGACACAAGAAGCTGCAACACTCATCTCTTTCAAAGCTACTATATAATAAGCTCTAAAACTCAAGAGAAGTAGTAGTAGTGATACATAGAAAAATGTTAAGATACAATATACATCTCTTACAAAATCTTCTTCAAGAGTATTTTTGTACTTAAACGATTTTTTTAATCATGTTTAAAAGAGATGACAACTATAACCTTGTAATACCTTCAAAACCCTTGTTATAGGATAAAGCCTAGAGAGACTTGACTGTAAAAGAATACTTGAGGTTAAGCTTGGAGAGACTTGTATTTCATTGGAAGCAAATCTATCACAAAATCTGTCAGAAAATTCGTCTACAAATCTATCTCTAAATTCATTTTTAATTGTTTGAATTGTATTTCATTTGTAATTCAGTTGTGTTTCATTTAGTTTCATTGTGGATTAATTTATTTTCTATTTCTTTGTTTTCTTAAGCTTGTATTTGACCTTTAGAAGTGTTTTGGGAAGTCTTTAGTGTGCTCTCATCTCTCCTAAGTATTGTAGACACCTAATTTCGTCCAGACTTAAAAATAAGGAAATGGACTTCTATTATGAAGGAAAGGAGCACCCAAAGCATGGAAACAACATAATGTGACGTCAGAAGGCCTAAAGCCCAATAGGTTTAATTTAGTATCTTGGAACGGGCTGTTCCAAACTACTAAAAGGTCTTGAAACCCTAGCTGAGAACGAGCTAGAATGGGTCGTTCCAACATAGGTTGTTATGAGCTAGGTTCAAATTTGGAACTGGCCATTCTGGAAACAGAACGGACCGTTCCAAATTCAAACTTAATACATAACAAACTGACCCGGAACAGGCCGTTTTGAAACCAAAATGGGTCGTTCCGATTAGTTTCGACGTCTATAAATAGTAGACTCGAGCGCTGGTCCAAGGGTCGAAAAAATTCGTCTAGAAGGTCTGACATAAATTTGAAATTTCTCTCTCTCCCCTTCCTTGTATTTCTTGAGAGTTGTGAGGCATATTATAGTTTGAAGGCTGCCACAAAGCACCTAAAAATCTCCATATTTGAAGATTCAATAAAGCTCATTTAAGAGGTATTTCAATCAATATTCTTCTCTTCCTTCTCCCTTCTCATCTTTAATAGATATTTTTCTAAATCAAAAGAATAATCATGTAGACATTTTAGGGAAATCGTGCAATTTGAATTTCATGCATATAAATAATCATCAATAAAAGGGGATAAGATATTTAAGGCATCCATTCTTGTTATGCTAGCTTCATCATAGGGTACCGATTGAGGATGTTATAGGGGTGCTTAATACCTTCCCTACATGTAACCAACCCCCCCCCCCCCCAATTTTGGTTATTAAGGCCATTATTGTACTTTCAAAAATCTTTTCTTTTTCCAATGTTTTGAGCAAAATATTGGTGGCAACTCCATGAACTCACTTTTTAAAATCATTAGTTAAGGATTAGTCTGGCATCCATGCATTCCTTAATTAAATGAGATTTTCAAAATAGTAGTCTAAATCATTGGTCATAAGATTGGAATTTTTCGGATTACGACAAGTATTATTAATGAAACTTAATATTTGTTAGTGCTTGTGGAAGTGTCTTAAGGGGCTCCAAGTGTCAATTAGGCTTTCACTAGGGACATGTCTAGTTTAGTAGCTTTTATAATTCATTTAGTACTTGTGAAAGTATTCTAAGGGGCTCTAAGTGTCACTTAGACTTTCACCCTAGGGAAAAATGATCAGTATATGTTTTAATTATTTTCCTTTACTTGTTTAGGAGCATTTCTTCCTTATCTAATTCATTTAGAAGGCTATAACCTTCCCTGCTAGGGGTTCATGTACACACACACTTGAACTTCATTTGTGAAAGCCTTTATCACTCCATTTTTGTAAACTACTTTCAAATCTTTGTGAAAAACTTTCTTGAACAAAAATGAGTGATCATTCTCATCATAGTAGTGTGCATGGTCAAAATTCACATAGTAATAGGAAAAGTACTAGGGAAGAAATTAGAGATTTAAAAGAATATATTAGGAGAAAAGAGGAGGAAAATGAAAAAAAAAATGCAAGAAATAATTAGGCACTAATAGAGTTATTGGTTAAACTTATGGCGAAAGTTGAGACTACCAAGCCTAAAACCCATGATGGTGAAGGGCCTTCCAAGCCTTTTAGAGGCAAACATATAGAAGGAACCTCTAGGTCCAAAAACCAACATACACATACCCATATCACCCAAAGTGAAGGGTTCTATTGTAGTCATCACTATGATTATTATTATCAAAGACTCCCTAGGCAAAAAAGGCCTAGGCATGAACATAGAAAACCTAAAGTTGACCTTCCCCACTTCTATGATAGAGGCAATGAAGAAAAATATCTAGATTGAGAGATGAAGGTGGAACAACTCTTTACTTGCCACAAATTAAGTGAAGAGAAAAAGGTTCCAATGGTTACCTTGAGCTTTCAAGGGAATGTCATGTATTGGTGGACCTCCTTAAAAAGAGAGAAAAGATTTAGAGATGACTCTCCAACTTAATATTGGAATGATCTAAGGAGAACCTTAAAGATAAGGTATATACCTTCATATTATGCTAGAGAGTTAATGGACAAGCTCCAAAGACTCCAACAAAGAAGCCCTAGTATAGAAGAGTATAGACAAACCATGAAGCTTTATACGATGAGGGCAGAAATTAGGGAGGAAGAAAAAACCACCATTGCTATATTCCAAAGTGGACTTGATCTTGAGATTAGAGATAGGGCTGAACTTTTATTCTATAGAGATTTAAATGAACTACTCCATCTTTGCATTAGGGTAAAACAACAAATAAAGAGGAAAGCTTCTCACAAGAAGGAATCCTCTACCTTTTTACACCCTAAGAACCTTAAGGAAGAAGATTACTTTTCTAAGAGTCAACCTAAAAGAGAACCATCCATAGAAAAAGAAAAGAATAAGTCTTCACATAAGGTAGAAACCCCTAGTTCTAAGACTAGCAATGTAAAGTGTTTTAAGTGTCTTGGGAGAGGCCACATTGCTTCTCAATGTCCCACTAAAAATACCATGATCATGAGGGGCATAGACACTTATAGTAACCAAGAGGAGGTTACTTCCTCTTCATCCACATCTAGTAGTAATGAAGAAGAAGAAGAAGAATGGGTAAATACTAGTGTTGAACAAGTTTATCCTCACGATGGTGATCTTTTAATGGATAAAAGGCTTCTTGGAAGCTAACCTTGCCTTACTAGGCTATCACAAAGAGAACATTTTTTCACACAAGATGTTTAGTTTCCAAAAAACCTTGTTATCTCATAGTTCATGGTGGCTCATGTTCTAATTGTTGTAGCACAATTTTTGTCAACAAGCTAACCCTCATTACCATTCCTTATCCTCATCCTTATAAACCTCATTGGCTTAATAAAGGTGAGGATTTGGAAGTGAACCAACAAGTAGAGGTAAAGTTCTCCATTGGGGATTATAAAGATAAATTTTTAATCCCTATGGAAGCTTGTCATATTTTCCTTGGTAGGCCATGGCAATATGACAAGTATACTATACATGATGGTCATACCAACAAAATAGCCTTCACTCAAAAAGAAAAGGAATTTGTTTTCCATCCTTTAACACCTTTACAAGTGTTTTAGGACCAAAAGCAAATGAAAAAGAAAAGACTAAGGAGGATAATATCTCCTCCAAAAATCTTGAGATAAGAGAAAGTCACTATTATATTAAAAATGATTGCAAAAAGACTTTTCTTCTTTACAAAGAATATAGTTTTTCCTTTACTACTACCATGGACTTAGAGCTTAAGATCCAAAATCAAAAATATTTTTTGAAAGAAAATATCTCAAGTTCTTAGTCTAGTGAAGAAGTGGACTTGACCTAGTTCTACTTCTTATGCTACTACTTTGGTGGTGCCCAAAGTAGACAACCATGATAGAAAAGAATGGCTCAATCCAAAAGGGGGTGAATTGGATTCAATGGCACTTAAAAAATTTATCAAAGTTTAAGGATATTTATTTCAATTAAAACTTTTCTAATACTAATTTTCAATGGAGTTAATTGAACCTCTTGTAAATGGGAATGACTCCTATATGAATTCTTTCTTAATCTTTATTGAATTAGCTTAAGGAACAACTAATATGCAATGCTTATGTTCCATTTTAAACAATTTTAATCATACAAGCATATTAATCAAAGCTAGCCATCTTAACATTCAATTAAAGATTGTTCAATGTAAGAGATAAGGATGAGAGAAGAGTGCAAAGTATTTTATCCTGGTTCAGCCACTCCACATGTGACCTACATCCAGTCCTCAATCATAACCTAATCAAGATTTGTTCCACTATCTCAATGAAGAAATTTTACAAGCATACCACATATGCACACACATCAACACTCATTTTCTTGCACCCAAGAAAGCACTTCTTGTAGAAACCTACTACAAGAATTCCTTACCACTTAAGACACCTACTCAAGATTTCCTTACACATTACACAAATAATTAAAGGAACGAATTCACCTGGAAGCTGAACAAATCAGAATGTGAATTCTTGACAAGTCTCAATCCTTATCTTCCAAGAATGTAGTGATGATGATGATCTCTCTCAAAGCATTTCACAAAATGTTTTTCTTCTTGGTTTCACAAAGAAAACACTCCAAGAAAGTAACAAAGACTTCACAAAATAGTAGTATACTCTCTTCTTTTCTCTGTTCCTCTCTTTTCTTGTTTCAAAGTGTGAAAACTATTTATAAAGTTTTCTAGACCCAGATAATCGATTATTTTTAAGGATAATCGATTATTTTGTTCTTCATGAATTCTGGAAATCACTTAAGAACAGAATAATCAATTATTTTGGAGGATAATCGATTATTCTAGAGAGTACTTCCTGGAATAATCGATTATTTCATAGATAATTGATTATTACAGCAAGGTTATCTGAACCTCTTGCTGGAATAATAGATTATAGTTAATAATAATCGATTATTTTGAGTTAGTTTTCAAAAATTTGATTTCACACTTTAGAAAACTTTCCAAGTTATTTGAATCATCATCATACTCACTCTTAGTCAATTTAGATTAAGATTAACTCATGCACAAAGCATACACATGCAAAATAAACTCAACAAGGCAACTCAATATATAAGAACATATAAACTACACCTAATACATATTGTATTCTTTCATGCTCTTCATTGTGACACCCTCTACCCCAACATTAATACACAATAAATGTAAAAAATTTCTTTTTCTTTTTCTTTTTGAGTAAATAAAATCTTTCATAGTTTGATAACATCTTTCATGATAAAATAATTGTCTCAAATATCATAAGGTAGAAGATTCACATTCGTAACTCATAAATCATAGAAAGTCATCTTATAAGTATCAAAATTCAAGAAATCATATAAAGGAAAATATACATTAATTCTAGCAAAGGTGGCAGTGCCTCCTAGTTAGGAATTAATTTATAACTTTCAAATCATGTAATAAAAATAATATTACAAAGATGTACATTTTGGCCTTTTTTCTGAAGAACGTTCAAAATTACAAAAGAAAAGAAAATTAAAGCTTTTTAAAATAATAACATCCAAAATAAGTCTAGCTATGCCCGATGTCACATCCTATCAAAGCATGCCCAACTGAAGCCTTAAGCCTCACTACCAACATCCTCATGATGCTGATCACCTGCAACATAATTTAAACATATACAAAAACAACAAGGGAGTGAGAAACATCTCACTCAATTTTAGGTGAAGAAATAAAGGTTAGATAGCACACGCACACAACAAATATAAGTCACATGTAAATAATACACATACATAATCAACAACACATATACACTTATTTATCATGCAATGATGTCATGGACTCGACTCATAAATGCATGCATGTGGCGCCATACGAAAGTTTCACATATCATCACTGGTAACCCTAAGGCACACCTGGTTACATCACTGGTGACCCGAAGGTACACCTGGTTAGCTTGTTACATCACCGGTGACCCTAAGGTACACCTTGTTAGCATGTTACATCACCGGTGACCCTAAGGTACACCTTGTTAGCTTGTTACATCACTGGTGACCCTAAGGTACACCTTGTTAGCATATGTTACATCACCGGTATGCGGCCTCAGCGGCACACCTGGAGTCATCTATGTATATGATGCATGTCACACATTCATAAATTCATTGACTCAACATTTAACTTATTACATAATTTCATTTAGTACATGTCCTCATTTTTCATATTTTTATAATCACTACTTGTCTCAATAGTCCATTCTTAGGTCTCATGTCATTTGTCCATATTTCACATGGTCATGTCATAAATACTCCTCATAAGGTCCGCACAGGAATTCACAGAGAACATTCTTTTTCATATTAAAACTTATTTATTTTTAGCATTAATTACATATTCATTTATTACTTTCAAGGAATAAAGTAACAAGGAACAAAGTAACAAGGAACAAAGTAGACCAAACAGAAAAATAGAACAACAGGCAAGGGATTGGGGGCCAATCCGACAATCAAACTATCCAACAATTATCCCCACACCCCCGAGCGAGGTTTCTCACTCCCCCCCTTACCTGGATAAGCGGAGTTGAAACTTGGGCAGGGCCTCCTCCTCTGGATTCCCTCTTCTTTTCTCTCTCTCCTTCTTTCTCTTTATCTCTCTCTCTTTCTCTTCCTATTTCTCTCTCTAAGATTTTACCTTCTCACTCAATATAATTTTTTCACCCCCTGCCTCCTATTTATAGGCATCCTGGCGCACCCGGAACGGCCCGTACTGAATTCGGAACGGCCCATTCTGGAGCCTTCAATCATACACAAAATTTTCAACTGGAACGACCCGTTCTAAAATCAGAACGGCCCGTTCTAAAATTAGAACGGCCCGTTCTGGAGTTCACTTTTACACAGATTGACCATAAGGAGAATGACCTGTTTCCAACTTAACTTTTTAGGCATTTTTCTTACTCTGGAACGGCCCGTTTCACTTTGGGAACGGCCCGTTCCGGAAAAATCCAAATAGGCCTTTTTACATATTTGGAACGGCCCGTTCCACTTTTGGAACGGCCCGTTCTGCTGTTTCAAAAATTGTATATTTTCTTCGTTTGGAACAGCTCGTTCCACTTTTTGGAACAGCCCGTTCGGGCGTGAAAAAAATAGGATTTTACAAATTTTTTCACAAATAATTGAAATTATTAAAAACCCTTACAATATTTTATAAAAACCCTTTTTAATTAACTAAAATAAATATATGAAAATAAATAATAATCAACATTGTATGAGTAGAAAATTCGAGGTGTTACAATTCTCTCCCCCTTTTAGAAATTTCGTCCCCGAAATTTACCTGAAAATATAAATGGATAAGCTTATCGCATCTTGCTTTCTAATTCCCATGTAGCACTTTTTTCAATATTTCCTCCCCAAACGACCTTAACCAAAGGGATTTCTTTTCCTCTTAGTTGTTTCACCCTCGTGTCATCAATCCTTAAAGGAATTGTTTCATAAGTGAGATTATCCTTCAACTGAATGTTGTCAGACTCAAAGATATGAGAAGGATCACAGACATACTTTCTGAGTTGAGAAACATGAAAGACACTATGAAGATTTGAAAGAGATGGAGATAAGGCAATTTGATAGGCTACTTCACCGATCCTTTTAAGAATTTGATAAGGACCGATGAAATGTGGAGTAAGCTTACGGAATTTCAGTGCTCTGCCTACTCCTGTCCAAGGAGTGACTTTAAGGAATACATGATCACCTTCTTTAAACTCAAGGTCTTTTCTCCTCTTTTCACTGTAACTTTTTTGCCTACTCTGGGTTGCTCTCATTCTTTCTTGGATCATCTTAACCTGTTCAGTAGTTTGTTGAACTATCTCAGGTCCTAACATGGCATTCTCTCCAGGTTCTACCTAACATAAAGGTGTTCTACATCTCCTACCATACAAAGCCTCATACGGTGCCATCCCAATACTGGAATGGTAGCTGTTATTGTAGGTAAACTCTATCAAAGGTAGGAAACTATCCCAACTACCCCCATGTTCTAAGATGCAAGCCCTCAACAAGTCTTCCAAAGATTGTATGGTCCTCTTAGTTTGGCCATCTGTTTGGGGATGATAGGCTGAACTCAATCTAAGCTTAGTGCCTAAAGCCTTATGCAAACTCTCCCAAAATCTAGAGCTGAACCTAGGATCTCTGTCAGACACTATACTAGTAGGAACTTCATGCAATCTCACGATCTCACTGATATACAACTTGGTTAACCTCTCCAAAGGATACCTAATATTAATGGGAATAAAATGGGCAGACTTAGTCAATCTATCCACAATGACCCATATAGCATCTAAGTTTTTCACAGTCTTAGGTAACCCAACTACAAAATCCATAGAGATGCTATCCCATTTCCACACAGGCACATCTAAAGGTTGCATCAGACCTGAAGGTTTTTGGTGTTCTACCTTAGCTTTCTGACATACTAAGCAAACATACACAAATTCCTCCACTTCCCTCTTCATCTTAGGCCACCAAAACATCTTCTTAAGGTCTTGGTACATCTTAGTGGCTCCTGGATGGATACTAAGGCTACTTTTATGTCCTTCTTCTAGGATTACACTCTTAAGCTCTGGCACACTAGGAATGCACAACCTATCGTTAAATCTCAAAACTTCATCCACTCCAAACCTAAACTCACTTTCCACACCTTGATTCAACTTCTCTACTTGACTCATTAAGAAAGGATCTGTCTTCTGACCTTCTTTAATCTCATCTATCAAGCTATTAGTCACTCTCAAAGCTCCCAACTTAATACTTTTAGAAGTCAATGTAGACCCCTAAAATTGTCCGAGTCGGAAATAAGACTCAAAGACTCTCGAAGACCGAAGGAAAATCAGCCGGAAGGACTCCTGGAAGACCCTAGGATGATTCTTTGTAAGTCTAGAAGTCTTAGAGTAGCTTAGAATAAGGGTGTGCAAGGATAGGAGCTCAATACGCCCTCCCAGAGGTTCAGTACGGCCGTACTGAGCCATTTGAACTGCAATACGGCCGTAGTGAACTCAATAAGGCCGTACTGAAGTTTTTGAACTTCAGTACGGCCGTACCAAATTCAATACGGCCGTACTGTAGTTCAAAAAACTTCAGTACGGCCGTACCAAATTCAATACGGCCGTACTGTAGTTCAAAAACCCAGTACGGGCCGTATTGACCTCCCAGGCCGTATTGCGCCTCAATCCTATAAATAGGACGTCATTTGCACATCCTTCCACACTTTTTACACATTCCTCAACCCTCCTACTGAGTATTCTTGGGTTTTTGAGCTTTTCTCTGCCCTAGATATCTCTCCGGGAGCCGATCCGACGAAGTTCTTGAGTCATGAGCCATTAGCTTGAGATTCGAACAAGTCGAAGGGAAATCTCTTTGATTTCCATAGTAAAAATTTGTCTTTAGGGGAAAGGAGCGAGCGGACGTGTAGTGGGAAGGAGCGCCAAAAAGCCTCCTAACGTTGTTCTGATATATATAAAAGCCCGCTTCGGAGGTTTCTTTCTAAATCCTTTCTTTTACCGCTTTTATTGATTTTTGATTGTCGCATTGCATGTTTAGAGCTTTCATCATGTAAATATTTAATCTATAATCGTTTCTAATAAATAGGGGTAATTTAGTAACTTTACACTGTTATTTATGAAATAATCCGTCATAGGGAACCCGAAAGGGGCGTTGTGGGGTGCTAACACCTTCCTCGCACGTAACCGACTCCCTTACCCGACTCTGGTTGTAGTGGCCAAAGTTGATTTATGAAAATCAATTGCCTTATATCTTTCTCCAATGTTTTGAGTAAAATATTGGTGGCGACTCCAAGAACCCTTCTTTTTACGAAAACCGCTAATCTATGGAGGGTCCTGTTTGGGATTAACATAGGTTGGTGAGAATCATTTAATAAGTATTGTTAGTTCGATGAGGTCTCAGTTTGAGAATAAGTCGCTCTAACAATCCAACATTTTCCAAAACTTTAAAAAGAGTCCAACCATCGTCGCGAATGCCAACGTCCGTTTCGGCGGGTGGCGACAGATGGCGACTCCGCTGGGGAAGCCTCGAGAGTCAGTCCCATTTAGTGATGGATTGTTTCTAAAATAATAGTTTAAAATTACTTCATTACCCCTCGCTTGTATGATAACATGTTTTACCTAGTTGGCTTCAATAACTGTTGGATGTTTAAAATTTTTGCAATTGTTTGAAATATAAACTGCACACGAACCTTTGCACACAACAGTTCCCTCTATACCCGGGGGCATGAGTGGAAAGCCATAGGGAGTGGATGTTAGTACGGCCGGTTGTCGAATGGGTCTATAGGTACCCGTAGACCGTTGTCGGAAAGCATCACTCAAGGCGATAACCATGAACTCAAGTCCGACAGTGCATTGGAACTTTCCATCGACTTACGACGAGAGGAATTGGGTCCCTATAATGGGGGCACCTTGGGGGCCTTGGACCGGTGAGAACAGTTAGAACCTCCTTGAATATGCACTTTTCTGCAGGATACCCCTACCTCGTGATTCGCTCGTGACTGTTCGTGGATGAGTGAATTGTTTGTGCATTGTTTATGTGACATTGTTTGAGCATACATTGCATTCTTTAAATATACAACATTCCCTTTTTTTAGAAAAAAATAAATAAATAATAAATAATAAGAATAAATAGGAATAAGAATCTTCCCTTACATGGTGTTAACATCTACCTTCATCACATTCATATAGGTAGTTTCCATTTTCACCCAAAAAAAAATAATAAATAAATACAAAAACAAAATACCCAAGAAAAAGAAAAAAGGGTTATTTATCCAAACCAAGCGATATCATGCATCATCTTAGGAACATCCTAAAAACATGATAATGCTTAGTTGAATAAACACAATGCATGCATATTCAACGCCATCATCTCATATCATGCATTCTTATCAAAGATCATGGAGGGATCTAGGTTTGCATCTCATACATCTCTCCTAGTAATTTATTAATAACATTAATAAAAAGAAAGGATTAATCGATGCGTATGTTCGAAAAATGGATCGCACGCCGTTTGTTATTAAGTGTAAGCCAACAACCGCGCCAAGCGAACGCACATCAACTCCGTTGTTGGTAATCAAGACGAATAAAGGGAAAGGTCCGATACCATTGAAGATCACTGCTCCAAGACCTTTTCCCTACGAATCGAATAAGGTTGTGCCATGGATATACGACATCCATTTTTCTGCCGACAGCGATATCTCTAAACATCGCTGGACTTGGGGGCATGACTAGGAGTGGCAGGATCTACACTCCCGAAGATCTTCATGATAAAGCTCCCAAGACTAAAGAAAAGGAAAAAGAAAAAGAGAAAACCGGGGAAACAAGGGTTAGGATACAACCCTAATAAAGATCAAAGGACGAAGAGGAACCAAAATCCTTCTCGACGTTCTTTAAGCCAGATCTTTAGGAAGGTCGGTTCACAAGCGTCAAGGCCGGTCATCGTCATCAAGTGCTCTTCTTCTTCCGATAGGGATGTATAGACCTGATGACTGTTAGAGATCACTCCTCGGGGACAGCCCGACCCCCGAGCCTCGATAGGGCACATGTTTCCACTATAATTATGATAAAATCGTTCTCTATTCTTTCTTATTGCTTCTTTTCTTGCTTACAATAAATTTCTAGACCACATTATTCTTAACCCTGTTTGAATAAGCATGAATGAAGTTAAAATTGTCTTAATAACAATAAACCCGCATCATTTTTATGTGGAAGTGTGTATGACAACTTGGAGCACCATTCCTTGGCCTCGACAAGTGCCATCATGGATAAAAAAGAAATCCTTTAAAAACAAAAATCCTAAAAACAAAAAAGAAGCTCGGCAGGAAACCCAAAAAGGGGGCTGCGCAAAAATAAGAGCAAAGAACCCGCTAGGAATCCCACGAAAGGGTGACCTAGGCAAAAATTAGGGTTGCAAAAACGAACAAAAACAAAGGTCCGCTGAGACGCCACAAAGGGGTGTTTTAGGCAAAAATAAGGACTATCAAAAAACAAAAGAAATCCATGATGGTACCATGAGCTGAATCCAAAAAGAGAGGTTCAAGGGAAACTATCTAAGTTGTCGAATCACAACGTCAATAACAAGACTTTCTTAACTTCATAAGTGTTTAATCAAACAAGCCTAAACACATTAGCCTACCTTGGCCAGCCATTCTTACAAAAACCGTTTTCAAAACAATAAATAATCCCCTCTAAAACACAAACTTTTGAACAAAAATACCTTTCCCTTCTTTTCTCTTGTCCCAAACGATTTTAGAATAATCTAGTGGAAACATGGAGATATAGTGGTCAATAGGAAGGTTAATACATCTTCTAAAGGAAGGGAATGATCACTGGGTTGATGACACCAATCTCGATATAACACGCATCATTCCTCGGTTACTGAAATCGGCAGCACACAGCCCGTCTAGAGGAATGCCAAAAATCCAAGCAAAGAAACGCATCGGTTAATTCTTTTGAAAAATAAATCAAATAGAATTAGGTGCATCATACCGCATACATGCATACAGATGATAGGTGTACTGGAAGATCACTTATTCTCTGTTTATTCAAAAAAAAAAAAATGAATTTCAGAAAAAACAATGCGCCCGTACCATGTTCAGTACGCCCGTACTAAAATTAGGGTTATGAACAAATTTTCAACTCAATACGGGCGTACTGAAATGAATACGGCAGCATTGGCCATAACGTCCACACCAATACGGGCGTATTGAATTCAATACGGCCCGTATTGGCCCATTCTTTTGTACATCAACAACATCTTCCTCCCTCTGCATACTTTGTCTGTGAGTGAGTCTGAGATCCCCCCAATTCCAAGAAATGGTCGAGTCATCAAGAAAGAGGCACAGGGTCCCCGCGCAACTCGAAATGACCACGCGGCATCAAGAGAGGCTAGAGTTCCTTGAGACATTCGTCTTCCATCCGTCGAGGGTGCTCGACTTCAACATTCTCCGGGCGATGGAATGGGAGGATGAGGTCCGAGGCTACATCAACGCCATAGGATGGGGATTCCTCCTTGATCCCCACCCTCAGATCTTCCTGACTGCGACGAAGGAGTTTCTGGCTACCGTCGACGTCACTGAGTCGACGAACAGCTTTGGCGCGACAGTCTACTCAGTGGATTTTTGGATGAGGGGAGGATACCGCTCCCTGACACTGGACGAATTCAACGTCCAGGCTGGCTTCTTTCAGCGAGCTGATCAACTGGAGTATCGGGACGCCATCTGCGAGTGCCCCGATAATCTGACCACGAACGAGATGTGGAGAGAGCTCACGGGTCAGATGGACTACCACGCCGGAGTGAAGGGTACTCGGCTCCCGACGGCGCTACGGATATGCCACAAGCTGATCACCGGCTCCATCCATGCCAGACCGAAGAGCCCCGAGTCAGTGACGCGACAGGATCTGCTGGCTCTTTATTGCATGGTCACCGGACAGAGGGCCAACCCCGGATTCTTTTTCCTCGAGCACATAAAGAATCTGGGGGCAAGAGAGGGTAGCGACGCTCGGCGAGGATACATCATGGTCTCCACGCTCCTTTCACGACTCGCCGAGACTTGGGGGTGCCCCGATGGCATAGATGCAGGGGAGTTGGCGCCCAAGCCCATCAATGCTGCCACCCTGATCAACATGAAGATCATTGCCAGGGCAGGGAGGCAATTTGTACGAGCGACCACACACGACACTTTCAGCGAGCTCTTCGAGAACATCGAGCTCCCAGGTGATGTGGACCCGCAGCCAGAGGCCGACACCTCACAGCAAGACAGGGCCTACTTCGATGCTCGTTTCGATGCGTTGCAACAGAGCATCGACACTCGATTCGACATGGCGGAGCACAGTATCGACGCCCTCAGACAGGATTTTGACTGCCTGTCAGTCTGGCTGCATCGTCGCTTCCCAGACCCTCCACAGGATCCGCCGGCAGAGGAGTGAAGACCGGCCTCTTTTTCTTACTTTTTGTTTATTTGATGGATCGGGCTGTGCCCCACTTTTCATTGTACAAATCCATTTTCATTTAATGAAATTCTCCACTTTGAATTCAAAGCTCTTTAGCATTTCAATTTCTGTACAGAAAAAGCCAAAAATCGACAAAAAAGGCAAAATTCAGAAAATCAAACAATCATACAGAATAACTGAGCCTGGAGAGGCTCGCCGAAATAATACTCCCCAGAGACATCTCAGCTCGCACTCTTGGGCCGAATTCCCAGTGAAAGCTATCAGAGCAAGATCAGCAAGGTTCCCTAATGGAAGCATGATCATCCAAACATCCAAGTCAAAGGACTCAGACTTCCTCAGTGGAAGATGGCTTTCCAACTCAAGCGACGAGTGAAGCTAAGCCTGCAGAGGCTTTCTAAATAATACTCTGGGATACATAAGATCTTCAATCCCCATTCGCCTACTCAGAGGCACTCCTTCAGAAAGGGAAAATCAGAAAAAATGACAGAATCCCCCAGCGGATAACGGCCTACGCAGAGGCAACAAAACCAGAAAATCAAAAAAAAGTCACCCGAACAAGGATAACCGGGATACTCCACCAACGTCGAAAAGACGTCAGCCAATCATAAGGCACCGCTCACCCCAGAAAGAGCATCTTCGTGTCTACATCCCCAAGGAATCAGAATTTCCCCAGTGGGCACCAACTACGCAATGGAAAGTTGGGACACAAGAACCTATGAGTAACTGCACATCCCCTAGACGGATCCCTGCGTCATCCAGCCCTCAGCGGCACAAAAATCAAAAACTACCGTCGAAGCAGCATCGTGGACTGTGGAGACAAAATCATCTCAAATCCCTGGAGAGGGTAAACTCACGCTACCAAAGTGACCAGAAGCACGGAGGTATGCAACCCTGGGGAGGGCAAACCGCAGACCCTGGAGAGGGCAAACTCACGCTACTGAGGTTGTCAGAAACACCGAAGTATGCAACGAGCCTGGAGAGGCGACGATTAATACTCAGCTACCGACGTCGTCAAAAACACGGAGGTATGCAGCTACCAAGGTTGTCAGAAACACCAAGGTATGCAACGAGCCTGGAGAGGCGACGACTAATACTCAGCTACCGACGTCGTCAGAAACACGGAGGTATGCAGCTGCCGAGGTTGTCAGAAACACCAAGGTATGCACGAGCCTGGAGAGGCGACGACTAATACTCAGCTACCCCGTCGTCAGAAACACGGAGGTACGCAGCTGCCAACATCGTCAGAAACATGGAGGCATGCACACCCTGGAGAGGGCAAACTCACGCTACCGAGGTTGTCAGAAACACCAAGGTATGCACGAGCCTGGAGAGGCAACGACTAATACTCAGCTACCCCGTCGTCAGAAACACGGAGGTATGCAGCTGCCAACATCGTCAGAAACATGGAGGCATGCAGACCCTGGAGAGGGCAAACTCACGCTACCGAGGTTGTCAGAAACACCGAGGTATGCAACGAGCCTGGAGAGGCGACGACTAATACTCAACCTGGAGAGGCTACTCAACAGTTTTCCCACCTGAAGACACTACAATTCGGAAGGGTGGCCTGTTCCCCGGACAATTGGGTCAACTCCTTTACTTGTCAACCGGTACACCAAAAAGCCGTTCGACTAAGTAAAGGGGGGGGGCAGCTGTAGACCCCTAAAATTGTCTGGGTCGGAAATAAGATTCAAAGACTCTCGAAGACCGAAGGAAAGTCAGCCGGAAGGACTCCTGGAAGACCCTAGGATGATTCTTTGTAAGTCTAGAAGTCTTAGAGTAGCTTAGAATAAGGGTGTGCAAGGATTGGAGCTCAATACGCCCTCCCAGAGGTTCAGTACGGCCGTACTGAGCAATTTGAACTGCAATACGGCCGTAGTGAACTCAATACGGCCGTACTGAAGTTTTTGAACTTCAGTACGGCCGTACCAAATTCAATACGGCCGTACTGTAGTTCAAAAACCCAGTACGGGCCGTATTGACCTCCCAGGCCGTATTGCGCCTCAATCCTATAAATAAGACGTCATTTGCACGTCCTTCCACACTTTTTACACATTCCTCAACCCTCCTACTGAGTATTCTTGGGTTTTTGAGCTTTTCTCTGCCCTAGATATCTCTCCGGGAGCCGATCCGACGAAGTTCTTGAGTCATGAGCCATTAGCTTGAGATTCGAATAAGTCGAAGGGAAATCTCTTTGATTTCCATAGTAAAAATTTGTCTTTAGGGGAAAGGAGCGAGCGGACGTGTAGTGGGAAGGAGCGCCAAAAAGCCTCCTAACGTTGTTCTGATATATATAAAAGCTCGCTTCGGAGGTTTCTTTCTAAATCCTTTCTTTTACCGCTTTTATTGATTTTTGATTGTCGCATTGCATGTTTAGAGCTTTCATCATGTAAATATTTAATCTATAATCGTTTCTAATAAATAGGGGTAATTTAGTAACTTTACACTGTTATTTATGAAATAATCCGTCATAGGGAACCCGAAAGGGGCGTTGTGGGGTGCTAACACCTTCCTCGCACGTAACCGACTCCCTTACCCGACTCTGGTTGTAGTGGCCAAAGTTGATTTATGAAAATCAATTGCCTTATATCTTTTTCCAATGTTTTGAGTAAAATATTGGTGGCGACTCCAAGAACCCTTCTTTTTACGAAAACCGTTAATCTATGGAGGGTCCTGTTTGGGATTAACATAGGTTGGTGAGAATCATTTAATAAGTATTGTTAGTTCGATGAGGTCTCAGTTTGAGAATAAGTCGCTCTAACAATCCAACATTTTCCAAAACTTTAAAAAGAGTCCAACCATCGTCGCGAATGCCAACGTCCGTTTCGGCGGGTGGCGACAGTCAACTCACACCCTAAGCTCATATCCCTAAACTCCTCAATCATATGCAATTCCCTAATCATTATAGAAGGCACTCTCAAAGATTTTCTACTTAAAGCGTCAGCTACAACATTAGCCTTGCCGGGATGATAATTCAATTGAAAGTCATAATCCTTAAGGAATTCTAACCATCTCCTCTGCCTCATATTCAATTCCTTTTGGTCAAACAAGTACTTAAGGCTCTTATGGTCACTAAAAACCTCAAATCTAGACCCAAACAAGTAATGTCTCTACAACTTAAGAACAAATACGACTGCAGCTAACTCAAGATCATGGGTAGGATAGTTTTGCTCATGAATTTTAAGTTGTCTAGAAGCATAGGCTACTACTTTACCCTCCTACATAAGTACTCCTCCTAAACCCAATTTAGAAGCATCACAAAATACCTCAAAAGTCTTACTAGGTTCAGGTAACACTAACACAGGGGCACTAGTTAATCTCCTTTTAAGCTCTTGAAAACTTTCCTCACACCTAGAATCCCACACAAAAGGTTGATCCTTCTTTGTCAGCTTAGTCAAAGGAAGAGCTAGCCTACAGAAATTCTCTATGAACCTTCTGTAATAACCGGTTAGTCCTAGGAAACTCCTAATCTCAAATACTGATTTAGGTGTACTCCACTCTAGCACAGCTTCTACCTTAGCAGGATCTACAGCTATCCCACCCTTGGATATCACATGTCCTAGAAAGTTCACACTATCCAACCAAAATTCACATTTTGACAATTTAGCATACAACTGCTTCTCCTTAAGGGTTTGAAGAACGATCCTAAAGTGCTCAACATGCTCCTCCCTAGTCTTGGAATACACTAGGATATCATCTATGAAGACCACTACAAATCTATCCAAGTAAGGGTGAAAGATATTCATATAATCCATAAAAACACCAGGTGCATTAGTCACACCAAAAGGCATAACTAAATACTCATAGTGCCATAGCGGGTCCTAAAGGCAATCTTAGGAACATCCTCAGCTCTTACTCTAATCTGATGGTATCCTAACCTTAAATCTATCTTACTAAACACACAAGCTCCAACTAGTTGATCCATAAGGTCATCTATCCTAGGCAAAGGAAACTTATTTTTAATGGTCACTTTATTCAGTTGCTTATAGTCTACACACAACCTCATGCTCCCATCTTTCTTCTTAACCAATAAAACAGGCGCTCCCCAAGGCGAGACACTAGGCCTAATGAATTGTTTTCCTTGCAGTTCCTCTATTTGTTTCTTAAGTTCAACTAACTCTTTAGGGGACATCCTATAGGGTGCTATAGATATAGGTGAGGTACCTGGTACTAAGTTTATGCTAAACTCAATCTCTCTCTCAGGTGGTAAACTAGACACATCCTTAGGAAATACTTCTGGAAATTCTCTCACTAAGGGAATCTCATCCACTACAAGAAAAATCAGCATTATCTACGGAAAAAATCCGTAGATAATGATGAAAATCCGTAGATAACTGATAATTATCTACGGATTATCTACGGAAAAAAAAAACCGTAGATAATAAGGTAATAGATAACGTTATCTACGGAAAATTTTCCGTAGATAACGTTATCTACGGATTTTATCTACGGATATAGAATTTATCTACGGATGCGTTTATCTACGAAATTTATCTACGGATGCGTTTATCTATGGAAATTTCCGTAGATAACTTACCTACGGAAATTTCCGTAGGTAACTTACCTATGGAAATTTTCGTAGGTAAGTTATCTACGGAAATTTCCGTAGGTAACTTACCTACGGAAATTTCCATAGATAAGTTACCTACGGAAATTTTCATAGATAACTTACCAGCACCAATAATTAAAAATGAAAACCAGCACCAAAATATCTAATAGCAACTCAGATTCAAAACAGTCAAACAATTCAAATCAAATAAAATAAAAATAAAATAAAATCCACTTCAACAAGTCCATCATCAAATTCATTCAGAGTAATTATCATTCAGTCAATACATGATCTAAGTCAATGCTACTAATTTAACATTTGTCAAATAGGCAAAATAAATGAGAACCGAGACTCACATCAGGCACAACAATTTGATTAGTATCTGAGTTCTCAATGAGTGGCGCATTGGAAAGGCTTCTGTTCCCAGTGCTGGAAATGAATTGTGGTTGTCCAGAACCAGAATCTTTGATAGTCATGTTCTCTCTCTTTCTTTCTCTTTTTTTTTTTCTTTTACCTTTCTGCACACAAAAAACGAAAGCAAATATTTGAGTTAAGCAAAATCACACAAGTGGGATCCAATCAAAAATGAATCTTTAGTTTGAGTAAGACGTTGTGAAACAACCCAGTTCTAGATTCGTTTAAAAAAATGAATCTTTGTTAAGAATAAATAATTGAGATGAAGAAGGTGCAGAATTGAAGTTATAAACTGCATTAGTGAAACAGAAGAAATATGAAAGATTTAAGATTTAGAAAGAAAGAATGGAAAAGAGAGTTTGCACATGCATACGAATGAGGTGGAGAAATGAACGCTGGCCAGCACCATATCAGAAATAAATTATAGTAAACAGCAAGGATGAAGACCTAAGTACTTACCCTTCAGAAATTGCAGTCTTTCCAACACCAGGCTCACCAATTAGCACAGGATTGTTCTTCGTCCTCCTAGAAAGAATTTGGATGCACCTGCGTATTTCATCATCTCTTCCTATGACTGGGTCAAGTTTTCCAGCTTTTGCCATTGCGGTCAAGTCTTTCCCATATTTTTCCAAGGCTTTATACTTCCCTTCAGGATCTATATAGAAACTTAAAATGAGTCTTGAGCAATACAAAGTTGACAATCATTCACAGCATACAGTTCCAATAAACTCATGGAAAAAAAAATGGACAATTGGAATCCACTCGTCCCCAATACTCCCCAATCATACTAAAGTCTTCAATACAATAAAATTAAAATCTCTAACCAGCCCTCCTCCAAATAAAATATTACATAAAATAAAAAAAAATAAAAAAAAAACAACAATTTCTCTTCGATTATCAACACAACTACACAAGCACCAGCAACACAACTCAAAAACAAGATCCAATCAGAAAAAAAAAATGTAACAAAAAACTGCATAACAATAATTAAAAATGAAAACCAGCACCAAAATATCTAATAGCAACTCAGATTCAAAACAGTCAAACAATTCAAATCAAATAAAATAAAAAATAATAAAAAATCCACTTCAACAATCAACACAATTACACAAGCACCAGCAACAAAACTCGAAAACAAAATGCAATCAGAAAAAAAATGCAGCAGAAAATTGCATAACAATAATGAAAAAAAAAAGTGTGTATATATGATCATGAGAAGATCATCAACTTTAAGATTTCATGCACTTAAGAAAAGAACACAGCAAATATTAGATAAAAATAAAAAACTACCTTGCGGATATTTCTATATGATTGCATACAAAATATTACTGATAAAAAAAATATTAATTATCCAGATTTTTACGTAACATACAAGCCTTTTATATTACAGAAACAAGGATAGAAGCATATTTGCTTCAACAACATGAACTCACAGTAAGAAAAACAAGGATGCCAGTAAGTGAAATGACCGGCCCATTGCAGCCCGAAAGTGCTCCAGCGGGTCAGCCAACCTAATCTCTAAGTAAATAGGCTAGCACAGAAGAGATTGCAATCCCAAAAGTACCAGGGATATTGCTGCCTAAAAATCACACAAGGTCTGTATACTAGTATTATAAGTACGTGTTATTTTAAATTTTTTCCCTAGGAAAAATTTCCACCTATGCTTAGAATTCAATTACATGTTTTCTGTACAAGCTCTTGATAATAAAGTTCATATATAGAATTTTTAACCACATAGACAACTTGACACCCAGCATGTATATCTACCACAATGTTGTCAATTCAATTATGATATAAACAATAAACTAATGACATATGGCAAAATCCAAACAGAAAACAGTGCTTTAATATGATTTGCATCCCATTTAAAAATTAAACCATAGCAAGTGCTTACATTACCTGTATCCTTGCAAGTGTAGTGGAGGACTCAACTGCTCTGTGCTCCAATTCTACTTCTCTTTCCATCGCAGCCTGTTATACCAATCACATAATCACTAAAATATAATGCAAAACACAGAAACTTGAGAATAAATAATTCAAGTTGCAGACCATTTTGGTAGCATTTTGTGCAGCGCGCTCCTCTTCTGCTCTTCGCTCAGCAGATGCTAGCTCCTCTCTTAGAGCCTAAAAGATCAGCAATTTTAATATGCAAACAGCTTCATCACATGAATGGGAAATATTGTATAATTATAGTAATCTTACATGGATCAGAGAACCTACTTACCTGCATCATCCTTGTTTCTGTTAGTTCTCGATTTCTCATCATTGATTCCATGCTTGCCTGGTAAAATATGACTAGTGTTACTCACAGTAAGAAAAACAAGACCGTGAAAGAATAGAAGCATATTTGCTTCAACAACATGAAAGACAAATCTACAATCTACCCTGAGAAATATAGCATGGGTAAGCAGATGGAGCGCCTCCTCTCGCTTCTGCTGCTTCCTCGTTTCTTCCGGCGTCGCTTCGATGGGAACGGAGGCAGAGTCCCTACAATAAGAGAACTATAAACAATAAAGGAAAAACGTTACAGATCATTGGCGGAAGGAAGAGGAGAAAGACTGACAGGCTTATGAGGGTGGTGGAGGCGGCGGGGAGGGGTTCGTTCACTACAAGAAAAAGTGTTTTTTGTGATGAAAATATTTTTCATTAAAAACTTAAAAATTTGTCACTAGATGTATTTAGTGACGATATTTTGATTTGTCGCTGATCGTCACTAATATGCGAGTCACTAATAAATTAGTGACAAATTTTTTATTATCACAAAAAATAATATTTATTGTCATAAAATTATCGTCACTAATATTCATATGTAATAGTGACAAAATCAAGTTGCCACAAATATAATAAATAATAATGATGAATCAATCGTCACAATTATTAGTATAAAAAAATTCACAATTAATTATTATCATTTTATCATTAAATTCTTTAAATAATATTTTATATAATTATCACTAAATTATTTTTTAAATATTATTTTTTATTCATTACGATGGAGTATCTCTTATCAATCACGAAAACTAATATCTTATCTTTTTGAGAATTTGACGACCATCAATCACTTTTCAGCTTGAGTTTTTTTTTTTCTTTTCATACACAAGAATTAAAATATAAATATTATAATTTATTTTATATGATCAATTTTTTAAATGTTAAATCGATATGAAATAAAATAAATATATATTTTGATAATTCAAATATAACATTATAATAAAACAAATTCATTGATCCATAATATTATACATTAATTTATTATAAAATTACAAATTTTATAATTTTTAAATTAAACAAACAGTTAAAACAGCAAAATAATCATCTTCATGAATTTCAAACCTGCAAAAAAAATACCCCAAAAGAATAGTAAGTACTAACAAAAATAAAGTAATTGGTATTTAAAAAAACATAATTACTTAAAAAGTTAACATACAAATATTAATATAAAAGACTTCAAATAAAAAAAACTCATAATTTACCGAAGCATTTGAGGTGCTAGATAATTCAATAGATGATAAATTAATCATTTAAGGTGCTAGATAGGTCATCATGATTGAGAAAAAAAATATCTGCAAATGACATAAACAACAATTTCACATTAATAAATAGTTTATTTTGTTTGGAAGTCAAACATATCTCGTTAGACCACTTTCCTTCAAAATGTGGGAACCTCGCATTTAAAATAAATATTTGGGAAGAGAAATATAATGTTAGATAAAGGATCACTTTTGAAACAAATGCCAATAAGATACATGATAAAAAAAATCTCTTTTTATATCTTTTAATCAAATTATACGCTTTTATGATAATCTTGTTCACATATCCATCGTTTGCTGGTTCAATCTTCTATCAAGAAAAACTTGGATACAATTTCGTAGTACTACAGGAAATTACAACTATAAAATCATAAGCAAAATATTAGATACTATTGACAAACAAAATAGTCTCTTTTTCATGAGAGTAAGTGTTCAATATAAAAGAAAAATAAATTTAATGTACAATTTAAACTCACGTTTTTATTTTGAAGTTTCCATTCTTGACGAGACAAAGAACTACAAGAGTTTTGTTGTTGAGGTGAACCAAAGTATTTGCGAAGTATCTGCAAAAACAAGACCATGAATTATTAAGATGACCATCAATTAGAAAACTCAAGATTATAGCATGGCAGTGGCACTATTCAAATTAGCATACAATAATGCACTGTTTTAGAGAAGAGAAGAAGAAAAGAAAAGAAAAAAAGATATTAGAAGAAGACGCACTACGCACAACAATTGCATAAACAATTTAACACAAATTGGAAATATAAACAATCATGAACGTGAAGGAAGTTATCATAAACGTGACCTTCTTTTTCTCTCTTTTTTTGTTTTTCTAACTTCTCTACCTTTTTAAAAATATATAAAAATATATTAAAAAATTTAATTTCTTTTCATCAACTTCGTAGTCTCTCAAGTTAACCGACCCTCTTAAGTTTATTAAATTAAATATATAACTACTATCATTTTAGTATGTTTGATATACAGATTTAATTTTTATTTTATAATTAAATTTAAATACATAAATTATATTATAATTTATAATAATTTTTTAAAACATGTAAATTGTACTAGTATTTGAATAGGCTAAATATTTATTATATTACTAAAATTTTAATATATAAATATTTTTAAACATATAAATGATATTTTAGATATATGATAAATAATTTATATTATAGTATAATTTTTTTCATTTATTGATAGTTTATTTTAAAATATTAAAATTTAGTTTATAAATAATTATAATAAATAAAAATCAAATTAGATACAAAGCTAAAAAAATTGAATTAGATAAAAAGTGAAAAAAAAATCAATGTAACTATTACCAATTATTACATCATCAATAATACAATGATACAAAGGTAATCAAATTATTCATATCTTAATATATTTTAAAAAATATATATTATGTCAATTTTGATATATATGAATGAGATATCAAATAATTTTAAATCTATATCAAATTTTTATATGTAATCTAGGTGAAAGAAACTTTCACTTTAGCTATAGGTTTTGATAAAACATTATTTAATTAAAAATTGTTGAACAATATAATAATTGATAAAAAAAAATTATTATTATGGTGTAAATTGACCTCTCCCCTATATATAGAGAGGATTGTAATTTAAAAATGAATTTACAACATAGAAAAAATACATAAAAACGTTATCATCATAAAAATACAGTTAAAAATACTTTTTTTAGACACTAAAAAATCAATCAATCTAGATAGTCATTCTAATTTACTAGCATAAAAAGACATTTTATATCTCAGTATATTTCATTTTAAAATAAACAAATGATAAAAAATAATTGAAGGTAAATATGTGTGAATGATTAACAACTAGAGATAGAGTATGAGCAATTTTTAGTTGTTGCTTGAAAGTATAACAAAATTGAAAAATAAATTTATAGAGAAATAGAGAAAAAAGTTATGAAAACTAAATAAATAAAAGTATGGGAGAAAATAAGTGTTTTAAAGTTAAAGAACAAAAACATTAACAGAATGTGTACACCAAAAAGATGATGGAATCATGACAAAAAAGATAAGAAGTGATACATTGAAGGATCAAAGAGGAATGGGTTAGTCATGAAGACTCTAGGAGGATTGAGTCTATTTTTAGGTTAGTGGGTCTTAGCTTGTCTTGTGTTATGAGTCACTAACTAAAAGTCCAATACCTCCCAATTACATGCTTGTATATAGTCTCTTATCATATATTACGTGTCATATTTTTGGCCTTGTATTTTAGGCCTAGTAGAATAGGATTTTGGGACCATAGGTCTTTATTGGGCCTATTTTGGGCTTAGTGGGTCTTAGGTCTTTTGGTATCTAATATTGAGTTTCTTTTGCTTCTTTTATTATTTCTTGATGTTTAGGATATGTAAGTCATTGTATTTGGGCCATTAGATTAAATTTTGAGGAGAAAAGATTAAATAGGCAAGTTAGTTTAAATTAGGTTTCTTAGAGCTTAGAACTTTAGGAATTCCAAAAATTCCTACTCTAGGTTCATCCATCTTTGTGAGCAATCACTTGAATCCTTAGCTTGAGTGCTTCCAACTCCAGAGGTTTAGCACCTTCTCAAGGTGTTTTTCAATCAATCTTGACAAAGGATGAACTTAAAGAAAGATCAAGAGACTTGGAGCAACTCTAGTTGGTGACCTAGATCAAAATATATAATTTTTATTAATAGTAGAGATATATAGAGAAATTATGTTGAATAAAAGACATTTTAGGGGTTATTCTTAGATAATAATATTTATTTTTAGAGATAAATACATATAAATTTAACCTCATTTCTTATACAACTAATTAAATTTGTATATATTTAACTTATTAAAAACTATTTAATAATAAAAGATATTATAATATTATTTTAAATATATCACACATAACTACACTATAGATATTTAGTATAATATGTTATCTTTTATAACTTATCTATTAAAATGAAAATTTAAAATTAAATATATTATTGTACTTCTAATTTTAATGTCCTAAATAATGAATAAAAGTTTTCTTTTGAAAATAATGGCTTAGTCTAACCTATATCTAATTAAGATCTGGTGAAACCTGTAAAAGTTGTTGATGGTATTAAAGAAGAAAGTAATTATTTTGAATTTAGTGGAATACTTAAAGATAATTGTTCAATAATATTTTATGTTCAATTGTTGTTATTATTATAATTTATATTAATAAAAAATATATTTTGATAAAAGATAACACAAAACTAATTTAATATGATATATTTAAAGAAAAATTAAATTCACATTTAAAATTGATGATAATGCTTTGGCAGTATTAATTTAAGGTGAGGATAATTAAATTTGATATATCAAAACTAAGCCAATCATTGACTTGGTTATTATATTGGGTTTTACTAATTCAATTAATAAATTATTTAATATATTATTTAGTTCTAAAAAATTTTATGATTTTTCAATTAGATTCCTAAAGTAATTTTTTTAAATTTCTGCTTCATTTATTTTTTATAATTTAGTCCCTAGTACTGCAACATTTTATGACATTTTACAAAATATTTTTGATATATATGAATGATGAAACTAAATAATAATTTAAAATTATTGTTTTGATAGACAAATAATAAAAATATTTTATGAAATTTCATGGATTGTATATGAATTTATAACTAAAACTAAGTTACAAAATATAAGAAAGATAAAAAGGCATAATTAATTTTTTTTGGCTTAGGTATCTAATTAAAAATTTTCAAAAAAAAATTTAGGGAATAGATGTTGTATTAAACTTAAACCATCATTTATTGAACTGCATTAAATAATATATATTAAACATATTTTTTACTGTACCGAAAATGAAAACTATATAAAAAATTAACAAAATTATTATATATAGTTTTAAATTTTCACATAACATTAGATGATTAATTTTGGTGTAGTGGTTATATTTATTTTAACCTTCTAATTAAGGACAAGGATCAAATCCCATTGATATCAAAATTTCACTTTAATTTTGAATATTTAATTGAATTTGTGTATAACTTTTATTAATAAAAAATAATATTATTTTAATTTTTCTTTTCAAATAAAATTTTAAATTTAATTGCTATTATTATTACTCAAGATTAGTTGTGCTAGTGCAACTTCGGTCCAAATTTAATTTTTTAATATTTATATTATAGGTTAATGAATAAAACAATATTAAAATTAACTTTGTATAAAATAATTCTAATTTTAATATTTAAATAAAATTATAAATTTATTCATTGTCATTCAACTAATATTTTTGTTCTTGTATTATATATAACTAAATCATTTATTTAAGTTCATGAATTTATATATCTATCATTCTTTTTTGATAAAAAAAACTATTCATAATTTAAAACTTTCACATAGTGATAAATTATTAGTGCTTAAAAAGCTTTTAACTTTCTAAAGGGAGAAGGCTCAATACTCGTAAGACTCAAGTTTCACTCAAATTTAAATTTTCAACTGAATTTGTATATTTCTTTGATCAATAAAATATAATATTATTTTAATTTTTTTCTATTCGAATAAAATTTCAAATTTACTTACTATTTTTGCAACAAATTAATTGTGCTAGTTTGACTCCATTCCAAATTTATTTATTTAATATCTATATTTATAGGCTATAAATAACACAATAATAAAGTTAATGTCAAATAAAATAATTTTAATTTTAATATATAATTAAAACTGTAAATTTATTCATTGTTATTCACCTAATATTTTAGTTTGTATATTACAAAAATAAACATTAATGTATTACTAGGTATAAACTTAAAATTATAATTAAAAATAATACAAATAAAAATTTTAAATATAAAATTTATATTTAAGTTTATAAAATTTTAAAAAATAATTTAAATTTTGAGATAAGATTAATTTTAAATACAAATGAATATGTTTTAATAAAAATAAATGCATATAAATGAAAAATAACAGAGATCCATAATCAAGGAAAATATTTTTTTAGGTAGTTGCATAGACACTAAATAATAAGTAAAAGGAGATTGATTCAAATCAATTCTTAGACACCATTTTAACCTTCTAATTTTTATAAATTGGAAAATTTTAACTTATTTTCACGGTGTGTTTTTGAAAGTTAAAGGATTATCAAATCAGTCTCATATCAAACCAACAATTTTAATTTAATTCTAATAACTTGTTAATACACTAATAATAAGTATTTAAGAAAAATTATAATAAGAATTTTTTTAAATATAAATAATAAATAAATGATCACTTATAATTAAAAATAAATTATAACTACTATAATAGTCACACTTAAAATATAATATCTGTGAAAAAGTGAACCTTTTTCTTGCCACAAAAACAATTTTTTATGTTTAATAAAATTTGTATCCATAAAATTTTAAAATAAAAAAGTAACTTTTAAAATATTAGTGTCAAATTTTTTTTTGTGACAAATATATTTTAGCCACTATTGTGAGACTCGTGCCTTCCTTCTCTTCTTCTCCTTCTCAACTCTCACTAAACTCACTTACTCTTTCTTTTCTCACTATCTCTTGATCCTTTCTTGGTGGTGGCCGAATTGATTCATAGGTGCGGAGTAGGTGATTGTTTCTGAAGCTGTGCGGAGCCTTCTCAAGTCTCTCATTCTCCCCTTTACTTCTCCTCCTCCTTCATTGTCGTCTTCCTTCCCGAAGCTCGGAGCCGTTGAACCGAGGTAAGGGAAGCTAGTAAATTCCTTTCTTTTGCCGCTGTTTTTGGCTGTGGATGAGTTCTAGAAACTCACTAGATGCTTATTGATGGTTGATTCGTGGCTGTGTTGAATGAGAACTTGTTTTTGGGGGTTTTGGGGTTTTTGAGAAAATTTGGGGAAATCCTTGATTTGTTGTTGCATGTTGAAAAAGGTAGTATTTTTGGGTTCTTGGATGGAAATGTGATAATTTGAACCGATTGCATGTGCCTGGGAAGTTGATTTGTGCAGGTTTGATGAAATTTTTCGAACTGGGGAGAGTTCCCGTTTGAATTCGCGCCGTGCACAGTTCTTCGCGCTGGGCGCGACTTGAAATGGGGTAATTTCTGGGCGAATCGCGCTGGGCGCGGGGAGAACCCCGTTGGGCGCAATAGACCTTTGTAGGTCTCTGGTGGAGAATTGCGCCGGGCGCGTACTTAATGCGCTGAGCGCTCATTTGCCTTTCAGAATTTGATTTTATAGTCTTCATGAAAGTTGTAGCCTTGGATGTTAGCTTTCCAATGGCGCTGGAATCACCCAAAAAGGAGTTTTATAACTCTAGATATGGCTGTTTTAGTGGAGAGGGGTCAAGCCGCCAACATTTGTTATAGCTGTTGCGGTTTTTAGAATTTTTAACAGGATAGATGAAAGAATTAAGACTTGGTGTCTTCATGAGAATTGTAGGAAATCTTCTTATCTTTCATATGAGATAAGGATGAGTGTGGTAGGAGTAGTGTAACTCCTGATGCGCTGTTTTCTGTGGAAGTTGCCATTTCACATTTAGTGATTTTGGTTAAGTTGAAAGTTGTTTTAGGTGCTTAGGTTGATTGGTGTCGTTTGGGTGGGTAATTTGACAAGATAGACGAGTTGTAAACAAGGTGAACAAGCCGTATTATATGTTGAATATGTTGTGTGTTGTATTGTATATGCTGATATTGATGTGCTGCGCTGAGCGCGGCCCTTGTCGCGCTGGGCATGAGACTCCTTGGGAGTCTCTGCCTTGTGGGCGCTGGGCGCAATTTGAATTGCGCTGGGTGCGAGACCAAGCGGGACTTTTCCTTGCTCTGTTGGATCATGTGGTTGTGCTGCCTCACGAGGGCACGACCTAGCCCTGTTTTCTGGATCTCGTCATGCTTCTTTCCCATTGCCTCTACACAATGTTGCTTCTGTTTCTGTCTGCTATGCTACCATTGTTGATTTCGGTTTTAGGGTTTCGGATTCGTATTTTTTGCTGCTGTAACACTAACGAAGAGCTGTCAACGTGGAGATAGAAAAAAGGTTTAAAGAATGAGGCGAATGAGTGACGAAAAGGGTTTAAAGAAAAAGGGTTTCGGATTCGTATTTTTTGCTGCTCTGCTATGAAGAGGTTGGAGATGAGGCGAATGAGTGACGAAGAAAAGGGTTTAAAGAATGAGATAGAAAAAGGGGAAGTGTTGTAGAGCCAAGAGGTGGCTCACAGCAACTAGGGTTACAACTACAGCGACAGCTTTGGCTAAGGGAGTTTTCCTTTTCATTGCAACAATACAAATGTAAGAGTAGGGTTTTTAGTTTTTACACTCCATTTCTTCCCCTTATTTATTTATTTATTTGTTTTACATTGTACATTACCCTTCTAGTACTGTAATAATTTTGATTGTTTAGGGCTAATACGTGGAAATAATTTTTCTTCCAGTAATATTAAATCAAAATATTATATAAATCATAACTAAAATTCTAATAAATATTCTGATATTAAATTTATTATATATTAAAATTAATTACATATTTGTATCAAAAAAATTACTCTAGATTTTAGATTTTATTTATTATATTTTATAATAAATAAAATCCAATATTAAACCAAAAGATTATAACAATCATAACTCAAATCCAGGTAAATATCTTTCATAACCAAAAGAAATCCAATATTAAATCAAAATATAATAAAAATTATAACTAAAATATTTATAAATTTTCTAATATTAAATTTAGTATATATTAAAATTAATTAATTAAATATTTGTATTTAAGAAATTGTTATAGATTTTAGACATATATTTTAAAGTTTTTATTTTATTAAATTAATTAAAAATTAATTATATTTTATCACTTTTTAATCAAGTGAGTGAATGATAATGAATTAACTAAAATTCTAAAATATATTTTAATTAAAAATAATTTTTTGGTAAATACAGTAACTAAAAAGTATTATAATAAATAATTAAATTAAAAAAGAATAAATTTTATAATGATTATTTTTTTAATGATGTTAAATTAAATATTCTAATTATTTTATAATAAATTAAAATGAAAATATAATAAAATATGTTAACCAATATTTTAAATAAAATATATTAAAATATTATAATCAAAAGAAATTTAATATTAAATAAAAATATTATATAAATCATAACTAAAATTATAATAAATAATTTGATATTAAATTTATTATATATTAAAATTAATTACTTATTTGTATCAAAGAAATTGCTCTAGATTCTAGATTTTATTTATTATGTTTTATAATAAATAAAATCCAATATTAAATCAAAAGATTATAACAATCATAACTCAAATTCAGGTAAATATCTTTCATAACCAAAAGAAATCCAATATTAAATCAAAATATAATAAAAATTATAACTAAAATATTTATAAATTTTCTAATATTAAATTTAGTATATATTCAAATTAATTAATTAAATATTTGTATTTAAGAAATTGTTACAGATTTTAGACATATATTTTAAAGTTTTTATTTTATTAAATTAATTAAAAATTAATTATATTTTATCACTTTTTAATCAAGTGAGTGAATGATAATGAATTAACTAAAATTCTAAAATATATTTTAATTAAAAATAATTTTTTGGTAAATACAGTAAGTAAAAAGTATTATAATAAATAATTAAATTAAAAAAGAATAAATTTTATAATGATTATTTTTTTAATGATGTTAAATTAAATATTCTAATTATTTTATAATAAATTAAAATGAAAATATAATAAAATATGTTAACCAATATTTTAAATAAAATATATTAAAATATTATAATCAAAAGAAATTTAATATTAAATCAAAATATTATATAAATCATAACTAAAATTATAATAAATATTTTGATATTAAGTTTATTATATATTAAAATTAATTACATATTTGTATCAAAGAAATTGCTCTAGATTTTAGATTTTATTTATTATGTTTTATAATAAATAAAATCCAATATTAAATCAAAAGATTATAACAATCATAACTCAAATTCAGGTAAATATCTTTCATAATCAAAAGAAATCCAATATTAAATCAAAAGATAATAAAAATTATAACTAAAATATTTATAAATTTTCTAATATTAAATTTAGTATATATATTAAAATTAATTAATTAAATATTTGTATTTAAGAAATTGTTACAGATTTTAGATATATATTTTAAAGTTTTTATTTTATTAAATTAATTATTTTATAATAAATAAAAATGAAAAGATAATAAAAATATGTTTTACCTACAGAATTTATCTACGAAATTATCCGTAGATAAGTTATCTACGGAAATTTCTGTAGCTAAGTTATCTACGGAAATTTTCGTAGATAAGTTATCTACGGAAATTTCCGTAGATAACTTATCTACGGAAATTTCCGTAGATAACCGAAATATTATCTACGGAAAATATTCCGTAGATAATATTCCGTAGATAATTAAACGTTATCTACGAAAATATTTCCGTAGATAATATTCCGTAGATAATAACAGTTTTTCTTGTAGTGATCTAGCTTACTATCAGTCTCAAGTGTTAAGGAAGCTAAGATCATGTACACTCATTCCTTTTCTTTTAAACAAGTTTTAATGTCAGCAGCACTAAGAAATTCCGTACTCTTACATTCACCAAAGGAAATAGATTTCTCAAAGCAGTTTAAAAGGACATGATGGGAAGATAACCAATCCATACCAAGAATTACATCTAATTGACTAAGAGGCAAACAAATTAAGTCAACTAGAAACTGCTTATCAGAAACTGTCAAAGGACATTTCAAACACACTAGGGATGTAGTCAGAGGACCATTTGATGGAAAACTTGTTGGAAACCGGATTGATGTTAATTTCCCTTCAATCTCCTCCCTAGATCTTTGGCTCCTTGATTCTTCCTAGGCTTTGTTAAGGTCTCCAATGGAGGAGGAGACCTTAGAACCACCACGGTTTGGTGGAGAAACTCTCCCAAGAGGCGCCACTCCTTGTTGAAGAGATAAGCCCCTTCAATTCTCACCACACTCTTCTATGAAGGGATAAGAGAATTGGATGCTATCAAAGAAGTTTGGGGACTTTTAGAAGAGAGAAATCTGAACTCAATTTCAGAAATGAAATCTCAATACATCCAAAAGTGTTTTACAATGAAGGAAAAACGAAAATATAGGAGTAGGAAGCTTGGAGAGTAAGCTAGTCTTAACCATGGTTCACTAGGAACCATGGTAAGGTCTAGCTAACCACTCATGGTCTAGAGGCTTGGAGTGCAAGCTACTCACTTAGCTTGCTTGGTAAGCAAGCTAAGGAGAAGCTTGTGCTTCAAGCTTCCAAACTTGAGAAGAACTAAGCAATTTGGCCAAGTGTGAACACAAGTGTGAACACAAGTGTGAACACAAGTGTGAACACATCTAGGTGGGCGGCCTTTTGGACTTATTTTACTCCAATCACGTTTGAAAATGGTTAATTTGGTTTAGTTAGGTTCATTCAATGTGAATGGAACCTAGCTAAATCAAATCTATGAAAAATTAGGAGTAAAATAAGCCCAATATGTAAATTTTAGCCTAGGACCACCTTTGGCTAAATTGCTAGGAGCACTCTCTAGCTTACTAAGGACACTCTCTATTTTGCTAATGCCACTCCTACTAGAAAAACTAAGAAAAGAATGTATTTCTAGGTTAGGTTAAATGGAGTCAAAGTGTCCAAGTAACCTACCCTAGAAACAATATACAATAGCTACTAAAAAGGAAATAAAGTGTCTCACAAATACAAAGGTAAAAATACACCTATACAAGTATCTACTATATACAAGGTACAAGAAATCAAACTATACAATGTATTTACAATAGAGACTATGAGACTAACAAGAGGAATCATACTCAATACTCATATTGAGCATAGGTCTAAGAAGCATCTCCTCTCTAGAAGCCTCCTCTAGCCTCCTAACCATGGACCTTGTTAAAGGCCCAATGGTCTTCAAGTGTGAACATCCTTGGATCACCCTTCACCCTTCTTGGTCTTACCTCTTCCAAAGGGATCCTTGGGGATTAGATTTCCATCACCAGTAGTAGGGGTTTCAACAACTAAATCAAAATCTAACAAAGACACAGGCAAATTTAATTTTTGGACACAAGAGACAGAAATAAAGGAATGAGTTGCACCAGAATCAAATAGTACAACAAAAGGAGTCTCAGCTATGAAACAAGTACCTTGTATCAAATTTTCTGACCGAGAAGCTTCAGTACCACTAAGATCAAGTACTCTCTCCACAGTCTTTGGACGCTCAATTTGCAAATCCAATCCAATAACAAGTGTTCTTGGTGGTTCAGGACAGTGAGTGCTGATGTGACCCTTACCCCTACAATTGAAGCAGGTAATCTCCTTGTCAAGACACTCAGACTGATTATGACCAACACGTCCACACTTCCAGCATCTTACTGAAGGAGTGGACACAGACCCTCCAACACTTCAGTAGCACTAACAGTGGATCCTCTTGTAAATGACTTGCTTTTATTAGTAGCAGCTTTATTCCCTTGAAATCTAGTAGGAGCGGAGTAAGGCTTACTCCTACCTGAAGTACTAGAACTTACAGCACGGATAGGACCTCCAACTCCTTTATAGAAAGCAGCACGAGCACGGTTGTCACGATCATAAATGCTGCACTTATTGACCAGAGTGGGAAAGTGATATATCTTCTGAAATTGCAGTTTTCACTTCAAGACGCAGACCATTTACAAATTTTATGCATTTAGCTCTTTTACCACCCTCACCATGGTAGTGTGTACAGTAACGAACCAAAGCATCAAATTTGGCAGCATACTCTGCCACTGTGTCGTTTCCTTGATTCAGTTCAAGGAATTCCATTTCTTTCCGACTCCTCACATCATCCTGAAAATGCTTCTCAAGAAAAGCCTTCTTGAAGTTGTCCCAATTCAAATGCATCCCTCCATCAATCATCCTCCAAAGTGCTCCTTCCCACCAAAAGTGAGCATCAGCAGTCAACATGAAGGTTGCCAACTTCACCTTCTGAGTGAGGGGACAATCCATGACATTGAAGATCTTCTCAATCTCCGTTAACCAATTCATAGCAGCATCTGGGTCATATCCTCCTTTAAAGGTAGGTGGGTGATTTCGTTGAAATTTCTCTAACCAGTTAGGAGCGACCTCAGCCCTATTGTTATTATTTATAGTTTGTGCTAATGCTTGAAGAGCATCAACAATCGCACGATCATTTCTACCAGCCATAGTCTACGAAAATAATACAATTAATAAACATAATCAATCGTCATACTAGCATACCAACAAGTTTTACAATCAGTTCAGTCCATCATTCATGTACCAAATAAGCATAGTAAACTCATAACTCACGGTCGATTAGATCGACCAGCTGTGATACCACTAAATGTGACACCCTCTACCCCAACATTAATACACAATAAATGTAAACAATTTCTTTTTCTTTTTCTTTTTGAGTAAATAAAATCTTTCATAGTTTGATAACATCTTTCATGATAAAATAATTGTCTCAAATATCACAAGGTAGAAGATTCACATTCGTAACTCATAAATCATAGAAGTCATCTTATAAGTATCAAAATTCAAGAAATCATATAAAGGAAAATATAGATTAATTCCAGCAAAGGTGGCAGTGCCTCCTAGTTAGGAATTAATTTATAACTTTCAAATCATGTAATAAAAATAATATTACAAAGATGTACATTTTGGTCTTTTTTCTGAAGAACGTTCAAAATTACAAAAGAAGAGAAAATTAAAGCTTTTTAAAATAATAACATCCAAAATAAGCCTAGTTATGCCCGATATCACATCCTATCAAAGCATGCCCAACTGAAGCCTTAAGCCTCATTACCAACATCCTCATGATGCTGATCACCTGCAACATAATTTAAACATATACAAAAACAACAAGGGAGTGAGAAACATCTCACTCAGTTTTAGGTGAAGAAATAAAGGTTAGATAGCACACGCACAAAACAAATATAAGTCACATGTAAATAATACACATACATAATCAACAACACATATACACTTATTTATCATGCAATGATGTCATGGACTCGACTCATAAATGCATGCATGTGGCGCCATACGGAAGTTTCACATATCATCACTGGTAACCCTAAGGCACACTTGGTTACATCACTGGTGACCCGAAGGTACACCTGGTTAGCTTGTTACATCATCGATGACCCTAAGGTACATCTTGTTAGCATGTTACATCACCGGTGACCCTAAGGTACACCTTGTTAGCTTGTTACATCACTGGTGACCCTAAGGTACACCTTGTTAGCATATGTTACATCACCGGTATGCGGCCTCAGCGACACACCTGGAGTCATCTATGTATATGATGCATGTCACAAATTCATAATTTCATTGACTCAACATTTAACTTATTACATAATTTCATTTAGTACATCAAGTCCTCATTTTTCATATTTTTATAATCACAACTTGTCTCAATAGTCCATTCTTAGGTCTCATGTCATTTGTCCATATTTCACATGGTCATGTCATAAATACTCCTCATAAGGTCCGCACAGGAATTCATAAAGAACATTCTTTTTCATATTAAAACTTATTTATTTTTAGCATTAATTACATATTCATTTATTACTTTCAAGGAATAAAGTAACAAGGAACAAAGTAGACCAAACAGAAAAACAGAACAACAGGCAAGGGATTGGGGGCCAATCCGACAATCAAACTATCCAACAATTATCCACACACCCTCGAGCGAGGTTTCTCACTCCCCCCTTACCTGGATAAGCGGAGTTGAAACTTGGGCAAGGCCTCCTCCTCTAGATTCCCTCTTCCTTTCTCTCTCTCCTTCTTTCTTTCTCTCTCTCTCTCTCTCTCTCTCTCTCTCTCTCTCTCTCTTCCTCTTTCTCTCTCTAAGATTCTACCTTCTCACTCAGTATAATTTTTTCACCCCCCCTGCCTCCTATTTATTGGCATCCTGGTGCACCCGGAACGGCCTGTACTGAATTCGGAACGGCCTATTCCAGAGCCTTCAATCATACACAAAATTTTCAACTGGAATGGCCTGTTCTAAAATCGAAACGACCCGTTTCCAAAAAGTAGAACGGCCCGTTCTAAAATTAGAACGTCATGTTCTTGAGTTCACTTTTACACAGATTGACCATAAGGAGAATGACTCGTTTCCAACTTAACTTTTTAGGCATTTTTCTTACTCTGGAACGGCCCATTTCACTTTGGAAACGGCCCGTTCCGAAAAATCCCAAATAAGCCTTTTTACATATTTGGAACGGCCCGTTCCACTTTTGGAACGGCCCGTTCTGCTGCTTAAAAATTTGTATATTTTCTTCGTTTGGAACGGCCCGTTCCACTTTTTGGAACAGCCCGTTCCGGCGTAAAAAAAAATAGAATTTTACAAATTTTTTCACAAATAATTGAAATTATTAAAAACCCTTACAATATTTTATAAAAACCCCTTTTAATTAACTAAAATAAATATGTGAAAATAAATAATAATCAACATTTTATGAGTAAAAAATTCGGGGTGTTACATTCATGTCTTCCTTTCTTGATTAGCTTGTGTTCTTTGTTATCATCAAAACTCTCAGAACTTCAGAGCTGAGTTTGATTCATCATCCATGAATCTCAACAAAGCATTGTCTATTTAGGATTCCTTATACTTTAGTTGTTCTAATAAAGCATTCAACATTTGGTTTATATTGTTTTTTGGATACATATCATGGTGTCTTATTGTCTATTTTTGATGTTAAGGGAAGTTTAAACTTGTTTAAACTTAACTTGACTACTTTCCTTCAAGACAAAAATAGATTATATGAGTATTCTAAACTCTTCTTTACACCTCTTCTATTTTGAATCTAACAAATAATATGATCAAGGGCTATGTAGGTAGTTTCCTTATTATGTTCACTTTGTTTTCTAGTAGATGCCTAGGTTACTACATAGGGTACCTCAAGCAAGATAGCTTAGTTTGTAGGAGCACTTCCTTAGTTTGCTATAGTTTTAGTACCTTCACATTTTTTGGATTTAGTTTTACACATAGACTACATTATAGTAAGGATCTTATCTTTATTCTTAAAAAGTTTATCCTTCCTAGTTTAGGGAACCTTTTTAGGACTATAGAAGGAAATCCTCATAAGGTGCACTTTCCACACATATTATATGAATATATCATCTCTAATGCTTTGTCTCTTGTTGTTTTCTTGTAGGTGATGTTGTTTATGTGAAAGAATCACTTGATTTAAGGACAAATCCTTTTGAAGAGGGAGGAAATGGTGGAAACCTACTTCCTAAGGATCCCTATGGAAGAGACAAGACCAAGAAGAATGAATGATGATAAAGTTGGTTTGAAGAATTATAGGGCCCTTACCCTTATTTTGTAGGGTACCCTACCTTTGCAAGCCTAGTCTACCTTAAAGGACTCTTATGGCTATTATACATTTTTCTTACTTGTAATTCATTTTAGTAGTGATTGTATTAGAATATTTTTGGCCTTGTATCTTGGGTCAAGTAGTGTAGGTAATGTTTTCCTTGTATTACTTGAAAGTGTAATTAGTAGATTAAGAGAGATATAACTAGCAAAGTATAGTTAAACTTATTTGGGCTTAGGATGGCCCAATTCTTTTTATAGCCCATAGGTTTGGACGTCCAGTTGCTCATGCAAGTGGATTGAACATCCAAACCATGCCTAACTTACCATTCAAACTACAAATTAAGTCACATGGATTTGATAGTGACATCTCAACAATTATTTAAAAAGTAATCAGTAGTCCAATAATTGTAATTATTAGGTTAGGTAGTTGGAGTTAACTTAAGCTAACCTAGGTTATTCTTAAACTAGGATTAGCTTAACTTGCTCCATAAGCTTTTAGACAACTAACTAGACTTGTAGACATTTAATTAGAGTTAGTTAGCTTAAGTAAAAGATAGCTAACCATGGTTACATTTAACCATGGTTAATCTAACTTGCACCGTAAGCCAACTAAACTTTATAAATTGTATCTTTGTACCCATTTTGTGATAGTTTTGAGTATTATACATGATTTGGACGAAATTTCTCTCCAAATTCTCTTTCAAAGCTTGTTTGTCTCTTTGAAATTTTTTTATTTTTTCTTATCCTCTCTTGAGTGATGGAAACCTACTTCCCAAGGATCCTTTTGGAAGAGAAAGAACCAAGAAGGGTGAAGGATGATAAAGATGGTCTAAAGAATTGTAGGGCATTTACCCTTATTTTTTTGGAGGATTATCCTACCTTAAGGGCTTCTATTGTTGTTTTACATTTTTAGTAGTGATTATATAGGATATTTTTGACCATGTATCTTGGATCAAGTAGTATAGGAATTTTTTCCCTTGTATTTTTCTTTAAAGGTGTAATAAGTAATTTAGGAGAGGTGTAACTAGCCTAGGCCATAAACTTATTTGGACTTGGATGGCCCAAACATTTTTCTAGCCCATTAAGGTTGGACGTCCACTTGCCTAAGCAAGTGGTTTGGACGTCCAAGCTTAATGAACAAGCCATCCAAGCTTGTTAAATAAGTCACATGGCCATGATAGTGACATCTCAACAAACTAGTCAAAGTAATCATTAGTCTAGTAGTTGTAATAATTAGGTTAGGTAGTTGGAGTTAATGTAAGTTAACCTAGGTTATTCTTAAACTAGGATTAGCGTAGCTTGCTCCATAAGCTTCTAGAAAACAAACTAGACTTGTAGAAAGCTAACTAGGATTGGTTAGCTTAAATACAAGATAGCTAACGATGGTTACACTTGATCATGGTTAGTCTAACTTGCACCATAAGCCAACCAAACTCATATATATAGGATTTATTTGTATTGGCTGAACTTTAACTTTGAGTATTAATGAATTAGATGCATTTTTCCTAATTCTCTCTCAAAGCTTATTTCTCTCCTTGAAACTTGTTATATTTCTCTTATCCTTTCTTGAGTGTGACAAGATTTGAAGGGACTTATCACTCCATGAGTGTGGCATCTCCAAGAGAGCTCTTTAACATTATATGTGTCTTTGAAGATGGCTTCTAACACCTTTTGAAGCCATTGAAAAATCTAGGAGGAGACCAAGAAGGAAAAGATCCATTTAAGGAGCTCGGAGGAGGAACTACATCAATCTAGTCTCTCCAAAGGGTTTTCCATCATTGAGTGTGGTGAGAATTTGAAGAGACTTATCACTCTTCAAAGTGCAGCATCACCTAAGGCAGATCCTACCTTTCCTTGTGTATTAGAAATGGCTTCTAACATCGTTAGAAGCCATTGAAGGAGCTTGAAGGAGTCTAAGAAGTTAAAGATTTGTCCAAGAAGATTTAAGGATAAACTATTTCAATCAAATCTCTCCTAAGGTTTCCATCACCAGTGGTAGTGGTTGAGGCTAAGGTAGTTGAAGAGGTTGTTGGTGCTAACAAACTTGAAAGTTCGTGATTATTGAGGCACAAGAGCTCAAAAGCTCAAGATCCCATGCAAATTCAAAAATTCATGGTTGTTGAGGTGCAATAGCTTGAAAGCTTAGAATTGCAGATGAACATAGGAATTTTTGATTGTGCTTATGAGTGATGTGGGCGAGTCATATGATGGTTGTTGCAAGTTTGAGGAAAGGAAAAGAAAAACTTCATTTATGATTCATGTGTTTCATGCATGTATGTAGATAATAATGATGTCATATCAATAAAGTGTACATAATGCATGTACATAGCTAGAAGTTATATTTATGTAATATCATGGAGTAATGTAATAATACCTACTATGCAATGAAACATAATAACTCCCTCAATTAGCTTCCCATTGTGAAATTATATATTAAACCTGTTTTGATGTTTACCGATGGCATGTTCATTTCGGCTTGCCTTGTGGTGCATATTTTGTAAGCATTGTATGTTGAACTTGACATGGTGATATCGTCAGTGATGTGATGACCACAAAGTTTGTTGACGAGTTACCCCAAAGGAACTCAAGGAAGGGAGTGACTCTCCTTATTGGGTTGGAAGTTTTACACAACATAAGTGTCTTAGGTCGATTTGGAGGTTATGTACTCCTCCGTTGTTAAGATGTTGGTTCTTGAACGAATGTCATTATTCTCTTAGTGTAGAGCCTAGAGTTTTTATTAGTAATGTTCACAATCAACTTTGTAACGAGCTTGATTGGTCTCACGTTGTCGACAAAGGACTATTAGGGCTTCTTCATTATGTCTCAGCATGGCTTTCATGCATTGTAATAATTTAGCATTGGATGGTGAAATAAGTGAGTTCGTCATGTCAATAGTTGCCGAGGGTTCCACAAACGAAGTTGGGACCAAAAAAAGTAAAGGTTGTTGTTGAGATTCATGGATGGTGAATCAACTTTTGAAGAGTTTTGATGATTACAAAAAAAAAGATTGAAGATCATGAGCTATTTGAATGTTGAAATTATAATATAGTAGTTTATGAGTAGTAGTTGTTTGATCGTTTTGTCTTATGCATGTTTATGTTAGTTTATGCTTTGTACAAGTGTCAAATCTTTATCTTAATTGTCTTAGAATTAGTATAATGATGATAGAGCATAACTTAGAAAGTTTCTAAATGTTTAAAATCGAATTTTGAGAATCAACTCAAAATTATCGATTATTCATTAACAATAATCGATTATTTGCTCTATTTTTCAGTAACTTGGAAAATGTTGTTGTAAATAATTGATTATCTGTTGAAACAATCAATTATCCCAGAGTGTGCTCTCTGGAATAATTGATTATCTTGTGAAATAATTGATTATTTTGTTCTTAAGTGATTTCTAGAATTGTTAAGAACAAAATAATCGATTATCCATTGAAATAATTGATTATCTAGGTCTGAAAACTTTATAAAACTGAATTTCACATACAGAAATGCAAGCAAGTGATTTTGAGAAAAAATTTGTGATTTATTTTGATTTGTGTGATCTTCTTGGAGAGATTTCTTTGTGAATCCAAGAAATAAACATCTTTGTGAAATGTTTTGAAAGATTATCATCATCATCTACATTCTTGATAAAGGATAGAGACTTGACAGAGAATTCATCTATCTAAATTTGGAGTTACAGGTGAATTTGTTCCATAATCTTTTTGTGTTTTGTGGTAAGATACTTGAGTAGGTTTCTCAAGTGTAGGAGTTCTTGTAGTGGGTGACTACAAGGAGTACTTTCTTGGGTGCAAGAAAGGGTCTATCTTGTATGTTGGAGTCTTTTGCATGTGTGATGTGATTGTAAAACTTCTTCATTGGGATAGTGGAACAAATATTGATCAAGTTATGATTGAAGATTGGATGTAGGTTACATGCGGAGTGGCTGAACTAGGATAAATAATCTTGCACTTCTCTCTCATTCTTACTTTTTTACTTTATGCAATCTTTAAATTGAAAAACTAACTTGCTTCACATATGTATGCATGTGATTAATATTCTTGAGTGTTTAAAGGTTTAATTGAAGTATAATCAGTGCATGTTAACAAGGTTGTGAATTGAATCTTTAAAAAAAAGTTATCAAAGCATATAAGAACATATCCCATATACCAAGGTTTCAATAAACTTCTTTGGAAATTGATTTTAGAAAAGATCCATAACTCTGATAATTTTTTTTAAAAGTGTTGATAGATCCAATTCACCCCCCTCTTAGATCAAGCCATTTTTTTTCTAACAGTTGCTACTCTAGGATTGAGCCAATGTTGCCGATTATTGTTCATTGTCTTGTTTTGGGTGGAAACCATGTGTAATCGGAGGATAGTCTCATTTTGGCCCTAGGGTGGGCACCATATGTTCTTACCAAAATCTTGCAAGTGCTCAAACGACGAGGATGACATCCTAGTTGCTCCAATGTCATTGTTGAGGAAGGCGCCTACAAAGACACTCTAACACTCAAGTTATAGAGGAGTTTAGGTGAAGAATTATGTTAGGGTAGAATGATGTTTGGTTCCCCTTATATATACGTTAATCACGTAATTTAAGAAGATGATCTTGCATAGTAATTATGGGGTATCCTTGTGATTATGTATAGGATTTATTACATGAAAATATTATTCTAAATAAATGAAGATATTCTATTAGGTGATCAAAACGTGCTAGAATACGATATTTATGGATGATATTCATGAAGTTAGAATAAAAACACATAGAAGGGGGGGTTGAATATGCGTGTGTGTGAACGAAGGAATTTTAAAAACGTTTTCGCAAAGAAACTCCTTTTCGTCTAGTAAAAACATTATTTTGATTACTTAGAAAAACTGTGCAGAGTTAGTTTAACAAAAGATTTTGCGTCTGAAGGTTTATCGTCTGCATAGGGAAAATGCTTCTTAAATGAAAAATGTTCCTTAAGATAATGAATTAAACGAGTGTGTTTTTCATCTGAAAATCGTTGTAATGAACAATAAGCATTGGACGAAGTTTTCAATATATGATATGTTGACAAAACAAAATTGCATCTAAAACATAGAAAAGTAGTGCAAGAATTTTCATACTGGTTCACTCAAACTGATTTATGTTTAATCTCCTTCAAATGAAGGGTTCCACTAGATATTTAATGAAGTACAAGTATTATCACCACTTCTGGTTTGCTGAGTATTATCGACCACTTCTAGCCCGCCAACTTCACTCATCAACACTAGTATTCTTTGATTAGCCTCTTCAGGCTCGTAGTGAGTATTCTCGACCACTCCTGATCTCGAGTATTCTCAACCAATCCTAGTTGGCTAATAGCACTAGTATTCTTTATTCAGCCTCTTCAGGCTCTCAGTGAGTATTCTCGACCACTCCTGGTCTCAAGTATTCTCAATCACTCCTGGTTGGCAAGCTTCACTCACTAGCTCTAGTATTCTTTGCTGCTTATTCAGGCTCTCAGTGAGTATTCTCGACCATTCCTGGTTGGCTATTAGTACTAGTATTCTTTGTTCAGCCTCTTTAGGCTCTTAGTAAGGATTTTCGACCACTCCTAGCCCGCTAACTTCACTCATTAGCGCTAGTGTTATTTATTCAGTCACTTTTGGCTCGCAGTGAGGATTCTTTGACAAGCCTCTCCAAGCTTTTACAAGTATTATTTTCCTAGCCTCTTCAAGCTTTAAAAATGAATGACAGATTGTGTTTGAGTGTTTGGTTTACTCTCACAAAGAGGATACGAAGGTTTGCTACACTCACTAAGGTACATGTTCCTAAGTTACACTTAGAACTCTTTAGTCTATAGAGATAAATACAAAAATTGTACATTTGACTGTATACGCTCTGTCATTGGTTTCATTTCTTCATGGGCTTGATATCACTTCTTTTTCAATGCCAAAAGCCAACCTTTCCAGGTTTGAAGTTGTGATATATATATAGTCTTGTAAAATTTGCTCGTCGCAAATGTTCGTTGAAGCAGAATGTAGTCGTTCATGACTAGTTAGATCTTTTATTTAGTGCTCAAGATCTTGCATTAAATGTTACTTCCTATTTATAGACATTGAGTGAAGTCTTCTTCATTTTGTTAGCTATTGTGTCTGACTTTAGTTGAGAACTAAGAACTTTTTGTCCTTTTCCAGTCATCGTAGCTGCAGAAGCATTATCCTTATCTGAAAAAGTAATGTACTTTTTATGATACATGCATGCTTTTACTTTTGCGTGCTTTTCTTCTTCTTCTTTTCTTTCTTTAATCATGCGATCATGTTGAGAGCTTTCGTATGATTGTAGACGATGCCTGGGTTGTCCCTTGAGACTTGATTCTTCAAATGCTTTCATGGTAGTCATCGTCTGCGTCTGGTAGTCCATTTGCATCTTAAGTTGCAATCTTCGTCTGAGCATTTATCCTTAATGCTTTGACTTTGTTTGGTCTGGTCAACATTGTGAATGGACAAACTTTGTTTCTGTCTGGAATACTTTACATTTTGTGTTGTCCTTCATCTAATATTTAGTTGACTTTCTTCTGATCTTTGACCAATCTTCGTCTGAGTTCTTATGTTGCGCTCTAGGTTATCCTTGACACACTTTTGTCTGATATTTGATTCATTATCTTCTGGCGCACATTTCATATTCCATCTATCATTTCATTTTGTCTATCATTTGGCTTTGGCTTAACTCATCTTCATCTAATACTTGAAGCTTTCGTCTTTGGTCTGTATTGTCTAAAGCTTTGAAATTTTGCTTTGCCTTAATTGATACTTCAAGACTTCGACTAGTAGTACGCCTCGTCTTGTATTTGCTATCTTTTCGTCTGGCTTGAAGCTTTTCTTCCTTTCTCTTGGCACATGCACATACTTGTTCTTCATTTTGCCTGTACTTATATTTTTTTGAAACACTAACACACGTTAGAAATAACAACATATATTATATTTGTCTCATTCAAAACCTTGTTGAGAATTGTTTCGTCTGACCTAACAATTCATGCTAAGATATCTTACAAATTGTTAAGGATTAACTTCTTAGAGTTGTATTGCATAATAATGGGCAATGGGCCAAATATGAGTGAACTGGAGGAGGTTAACTCGACTTCACCAAGGTAACATGGGTAGGTTGGAGGCAGTCAACCTGGCTTGACCGAGATGGGTAACACATCTATTTTCCAATTTTTGTATGGAAAGGTGTGTTACTTACTTATTGAGTTAAAGTATAAGGCTTACTAGATCTTGAAATTCTTTAATTTTTTATCCTTTAAAGTATACAGAAACTCAGAAAGGAAGAAGTAGTAGCTAATGGAGTTAAAAGAGATGAGGCTCAATGCTAAGTCATCATAGAACTATTAAGAAAAAGCTTAGTGTTTTTATGATATGCATTTAATTAAGAGCAACTTCCAATATAAAGAACAAGTGTTCTTATACAACTCTTGACTGAAAACTCTCTCTAGGAAAGTTGAAGTCCAAATGGAGTGGAACATTTGTGATCACTCAATTATTTTGGATCCATAGAAAAGGAAGATCCTACTAATAAGAGAAACTAAATAGTCAATGGACAAAGGCTTAGACCATATCTTGAGATAAAGTTTACTGAATAAATTTAGTTATCAAATCTTGAAGGGCACTTTGTATGTCAATTAGTGATATTAAAAAAAAACACTTGCTTAGAGATAACCCAATATTTTTACTCTTTTACTTGGTAAAATTTTGTTTACGAAAAAAATTAAATTCTACTTTTGGTCTTTTATTTATTAAAATGTTCATTTTAATCTTTTATCTTTTTTAGTTGAATCAATTTGGACATTTTAAAACAATGATGATTTTTTATTTTGTAACATAATTTTAAATCATTTTTTGATTAATTCAAAACATGAAACTTATAACAAGAAATTCACCTATATAAAAATTATGAAATGAAATTTACATTTTGATCCAAAAGGGATATAAATACAGTGAAAATTGAGTAAAATTATATCCTATGAACAACTAGAAAATAATATGAAATTATATTTTTTAAAAATTTTATTTTCTCAACTTTTATAATATATTTGGTTTAACTTAATTGTATTCAATATTTTTTATATAATGAATCATATGAAACAAATTTCAATTCTTAAATTAGTCAGAAATTTATTTTAAAGAAATAAATTGACCTAAATTTAGGAGATAAAAAATTAAAATGATTATTTTAAAAAATAAAAGATCAAAATAAATTTTAAAAATAAGATAAATAAAATATATATATATATATATATATATATAAGTAAAAAATAGAAAATTTAATGGGTGAGGCATTACGATGGTAAAGTTGACTTTTTGGCCATAATAAATAAAAAAATAAAAATTACTAAAATAAATTAAATAAAAAATTATCAAAATAAATTATTTTGACCACGTAGATGGTTACGTGTAAAAGAAAAATGTCAAGAAGGTTGACGTTTTACGAGTTGACAAAATTTACATAAAAGTCGTCATAGGGGTTGACGTCTTTTATATAAATTTTTTTACATAGAAAAATGTATTTTTTTGCATTTATATTTTTAGATTATAAATTTGTTTACATGAAATATTTGTTAATATTGTTGATAATTAAAATTTGTAGGAGTTTAGATTTATTTTAAAATTTTTAGAAATACAAGTAATTTTGTTTTGTGTTATAAAATTTAAATAATATAAAATTAATTTTTTTGTTAATTAAAATGAAGTGTTAAAATTTTTGTTTGTATGGTGTTAATTATTTTGGTTAGGGATTGAAACATCACAGGCCTTCACAGGATGGGATTGAAGTATAGAATATGGCATGTAAAATGTGTTTAGGCTCATGCAAACCGGCCTCTCGATCCACAAGACGTCACACAAGGTGATGCTTTTCCTTCATACACAAAACGTCACATATCCTCACGTTTCCTTCATATAATTTCACACATAAAACGTCAAATTTTGTGATGTTTTCTTCAAAAAAAAATTTCATACATGGAAGACATCAAAGCTGTGACATTTTGTAAGCATACACGTGGTAAATACTATTTATTTTGATAAATTATTTTTTAAATAATTTATTTCAATTTTTTTTAAATTTTTAAATTTATTCTGGATTTTAAGCCATAATCTCCACTATTTATTTGCTTATCAATTATTATATACTCGTAGCAAAGAGAACATTTTCACACACCCGCTGGCCAACGCCAAGTAGAAAACTGAAAGTAGAGTTTGCTTATTAGAGGTAGGTAACTAATTTCGAATTTTCTTCCTCCAATGCTTTTCACTAGTTTCATTTGTGTCATCTTAATTCTCAATAACAATCAGTGCAACTCCTAACTAATTACCGCATACTTAAGCCCCCAATATGAACTACTAGGGATAAATTCATGGTTCATTCATAATCTTATAGCTAATAATTGCCTGTTGTGCAAATTAGTTATGTTTGATATTGATCACAAACTGTTTGATGTATGTTCTCAATCATGGACACACGCTTGAACTCTCGCACACAAGTTTCTGAGTTGGGATTTCTGGAAGGTGAAATGTATTGTTAGTTATTACTGATAAGATCATAAGCCACGCTTTAAGGATAAGCATTTGTATTACAGTTTGTAATTTAACAAATCTCAGTGTTCTCCTCCGTTTTTTCCTGCAAACGTCATTTCTCATACAATGGGTGCAACGAAGTCTGAAGTCACGCTTTAAGGATATGCATTTGTATTACAGTTTTATTAATTTCAAGATAGACTCCTTCCCGTTTAGTACAAGGAAAGTATGTCTCTGGACTTGAAAAGCTTTCATTGTTTTGAATAATACTTTGAGTTAGCGGGTTGTGGTCAATACTCATCAATCATCATTATTAGTAGTCCCATGTTATAAGTTTGGGTTTAAATAGAATTAAAGCCTTTGAATAGGACCTCTATTTCTTTTCTGGTAATTTTTCCGTTTACTACAATGGAAGCCTTTATTTTTTTTAGTAATTTTGCTCAGTCACTTATTAAGTGTTTGATGAAATGTCTCTTATGTTTGATTTCAAGTAAGCTCTGTATTTGATTAGGTTCTTCTGCCAAGTTTGTATTGAAAATATATAATGGGTCAGTTAATTAATTGTCAACTTGGCATGTAAAGTTAAAAAGTTAATAATTTTAAAGAAATATAAAAATAAATACTAAGTAATAATAAAATCATCTATTATTGTTAGAGAATTCCTGTTGCTAATGCATGATAGTACATACAGCTGCACAATTGATCTAATGCAATTGATCTTCCATTGAGTAGCATTTTGAATGGTGCAATAGCACCAGAGCTGTTATGAAACTGAATTAAAGAGATGAAATTGATTAATTTTCTGATACCGGTCTGTCATCAATAACACTTATTAAGATTTTTTTTTGTCTATTTTCTAGCATGTATACTATATTTCCATGCCTTCCATCATTGACAGAAATTTCTACTCTGATTGAAACTTGAGGTTCTGGTTTGTTTAAAAATAGTAGTGAGCCTCGGAAAGTTTGGTATGTTTGTGAGAAACAAAGAAACTTAAAGACTCATTTGGTTGTGACTCTGATTTGAATCGGTTTAGTGCATGTACTTCTAGCACATAATTTTACTGTCTATTTCAATTACTAGTCTTGGTCTATCTTTCTGTCTCGTGGACCTCAGGGATGGTTCCAGTTACATCTGAGGTTATTGGGGGCTTTACATGACTGATCTGTGTTTAGTTCACAAGTTGTCTACCTTTTGTCACAAGCAGTTACATGTTCTCTCTTCGGGTCCACAGTGCCATCTTCTAACCGTCTTTACATATCTGATTGCTTCCGGAAGTTGCAACACCATGCTTTCAGCTTTCCCTCAACACTCACATCTGACACGTGTTTGGTTGCTAATGATGTACTGAGCACTTGTTTTTCACACATAACAATATTTGGGATTTTTACCTGCAGAGGACAAGGGCAGCGATGATATTCAGAAACCTGGGGCCATTTGTGCCAATTATCAAAGTAGCATGGGAAAAAGCTATCGCTGTTTCTAAGCTCTTTTGTTTTCTACACATTACCAGCACCTATGTGATCTGCCTTGGTGTGGTAAGCATGATTTCTATGCCAACCTGCCTTAAACTCTAATCTATTATTAAAAAGTAATCACTTCTAATGCTGCAGACAGCTGGTCCTAGCATGCTTCCTACAATCGAACTGAGACCAAATCTGTTCTTATTTGAAAAGATCTCAACCCGGTTTGGTAAAGTTGCTTGTGGAGATATTGTAGGCTTGCGTGATCCTCAAGACCCTAGACGCTTCTTGACAAAACGTGTGGTTGGATTGGAGGGTGATAGTGTTACATACATTTCAGATCCTGAGAACAATGATAAGCCTGAGACAACTGTGGTATGGTCAATTTCTTAGAAAAATTAAACTCACAATTTTTGTGATCATTTTGATTATGGGTTTTGCTTTCCTAGTATTTTGAAGTCACTTTGTTTTTTGGGGATGACTGGTAAGGAGCATCCATGCGTCTTCACGTTAAGAATGGGCTTGATATTTGATAGCTTTTGGTCTAGAGATTTTTTACATTTTTCCATTGTTGAATGTGTTTTGGGGATTTTTTGGTCTAAGTATGTCGTCCCTCTACAGGTTCCAAAGGGTGGCGTTTGGCTAGAGGGAGATAACAAGTATAATAGCCGTGATTCAAGAACTTTTGGGCCTGTTCCTTATGGCCTTATTGAGGGCAAGATGTTTTGGAAGGTAAGTTTGTGTATGATATGATGACTAACAACATTTCCCTCCTTTTTCCTTGTCGCCTTCCCCTAATCTTTTGGTGTTTTGAATGTAGATATTGCCACTTAATGATATTGGACCTTTCTGGGATAAATGATCTGAAGCAAAGCATTCAATCATGTAAGCTACAATATTTGTTCAACATGACTCTGTTCAATTTGGAAGACAAAACCCTACCTGTTTGGACTCTGTCCAACCTTCTCTTTGCGATTAGGAGTTTACAACCTAGACTTGTGCATTTTGCTTGGCTAAGATTCAAATTGCTACTTTTTTTCTAGTAAATATAAGGGAAGTTTATCTTCGAGGGTGGTTTGTTTCTATTACATATATAATTAACTTTCTACTTACCCAATTTTCACATACCACACTTTAATTCTTACTCTTGCTCTCTTTTAATTAGGAGTGTGCAAAAAAATTGAACCGAACCGAACCATTCAAAATTGAATCAAACTGATCCAGCAAATAACTGATCCAAATTAAAAATATTCAAACCAAACCAGTTTTTAAAAAATCATTTAACCGAACCGGTTTATTTAAAGCAGATCGGATAAAACCCCTTAAAAAAATCTGTTTTAAATTTTTCGCCAATCCCGACTGCTTTCCTATGCGCACTACACACTACACACAGTACGCGCCTCTCCTATGCTCTCCTGATTACGCGGTGAATTGCGAAATGTGAAACGGAGTCGCGTTGGAGTCTTGGCATTTTGTAAGTTGCGATTCTCGCGAATAAAATCACTATGCATTCTCTGCCTCTTTGGTTGTTGGTGCTGGACTGCTGGTGGTGGCTAGTGCATTTGTTTCTTTGCATAAACCTTATTTCCTAAATTTGTAAATACCTTCTCTTTTGCTTTCTCTTTAATTTAATTCTTAGAATTTTAAATAATTAATTTTTGGTGAGCTTTCAATTTCAGGTACTGCTCTAGAAAAAAATCCATGGGTGCCGAGAGATAGTAGGAATCCTGAAATATATTGGGTTAAAAAAATTTGGTAAAAAAAATATGATTTAAAAAATTGGGTTAAAAAACTGCCTTAAAAAATCTGGTTTAAAAAATTAGTAAAAAAAATATGGTTAAAAAATGGTTTTAAAAAAACCGGTTTTTATCCAATCCATTTTAAAAATGGATTAATCCATAAATTTGGATCAAAACTGGTTCGAAACCGATCCATTAATTAGGTCCAGTTCAAAATTAGATCAGTAAACTAGATTGGATCGGAATCCAATAAATTAATCCATTTAAAAACGGATCGGTTCGGTTTGGATCGGTTTTTTAAAAAAACTGATCCATGCCCACCCCTACTTTTAATTCCTGGCTCAAAGTCAATTGACTTCTTAATTTTCATATCTCGGTTTATATTGAGAAGTTCTTGTTGTATTCTAGACTTACAATGCATATAAGTATCTTAGAAGAGTGTCTTCACATGCCTTAAGTTAAGTTGTTTATTTTTCAGGATTACAAATTACAGTTTGATGATTGGACACTGTCACTCATTACTTTATTCTTATAATTTTTTCTTATCATCAATCGTAAAATCCGTCCTAAATTATTACACTCTTAAGCATCCAATCCCCTAATGGATTTCACATAATTTGTCTCTGATGTATCCAATGTAAACTTTAAACGTTTTCTCCCTTGTGTCCCATCTACCTATATAGTGACATCAATTGAAAAAATATCATATTCAAGCACTTCATTTAGAATGAGTTTAGCGAGAAAGTCCATGACAATTTACGTAAACTGTTTGTCTCCAAGGTCATTAAATCTTGACTTAATCATTCAATTGCACCAATAGTTTTACTCAATTTTAAAATCAGTCATAATAGATTTGAAGTTTCTATATGAACATTACAGTTACAAAATAATTTTTTTTGTTAACTGTAGTTGCAAAATAGTTTTAATTAACCCTGGTAATTGTAACCAATTTTCATATATCCATTAATTTTTTAGAAAAATGGAAAATATCAAAATCAACTAATGCAACAATTTACTTTGAGTTGGAATGAGTTATAAGACAAGCAAATAGAAGGAAAAAAAAAAAAGATAAAATAAATTTCTTTATAAACTAAAATTAATGTATGCATAATGTCATAAAAAAAAGTAATTTATGTATACATTAAAAAATAATTTTTTTAAAAAGTTAATGTAAGAGAACTTTTAAAAATTATTAAAAGAAATTTATTAAAAATAACCCTTTCTCTATCGAATTATAGTATAAGATAAGTCCGTCTTTCTTCCCAAGGCACATGATATATATATATATATATATATATATATATATATATATATATATATATAATTAAAATATGTAAAAATAAATATTTTTATGGTATAAATTATATCTTAAATTTATGATAAATAATTTATTTTAAAATATGAAAATTTAATTGAAAATAAAATTAACAAATAGACAACAAGATATAAGAGGTTAAAATAATTTTTTTTAAAAAATTCATTGATAAAAATATATATCAAAAAACTTTTAAAAGTCCTTTCGTTCAAGATAATTATTCTAATTTAGATATAGATCAAAGAGTATTTAATTACGCTATAAGAAATATCATTTTGACTTTGTTTTAATAGGTTGATTTTTTATTTTTTTATTTATAATTATAATATTGGTATAAAGTATCCATTACTAAAAATTTATATTTAAAGTCAGGATTCAAACCTTAGACAACTTAGTTAAGAAATGCAATTAAGTTGATATATGAGATGTGTCCCTACTTACTATATCTAAAAAAATCTTCGTTTTTTTTTAACATGAAGAAATAAAGAAGTCATTGCAATTGTCACAAAAATTAGGCCCACTAAAGGAACAAAAATAGAAGGAAAGCTTATCATAAAATAGGTACTTCGATTTACTATTTGTACCTCATAAAATAAATATTGTTATTTTCTATTTTTCTTCTTATTTATATTGTTATAAAGATAGTATATAATCACTATAATTCCGATATAGATAGATATGTACGTATTATATAATTAGCTATATATGTTGAACTAAATAAATGAATTTATTTCATTTTACCTTCCATTTCTAAATGAAACAAACATATGTATCATAATACATCCTTTGTTTATTCTTTTAATACTTTGATCATGTATGTTTTCACTTTTTACATATTTTTTTATAATTTCTTTTCTTTGACTGAAAAATAATTTTTTTGGCTATGCCTTATTTTTTAGTCAAACAAAACAAATTACGGAATTAAAATAACTCACTCAAAACATCCTTTTAAAGATAACACAATACAATTGAATCAAATAAGCCCTTTCTGGAATAAATATTTAGCTACTTGTGAACCTTTGGATACTACTTTATTCAATATTTGTTCAATTACTCTTTTACTTGCAAATACAATATAAGCATTTAGTTGATAATAATAACATCCCCAACATGTCAAAACTAGTTGTCACCCCTCCAATAGTAGTAGATGCAAATGCCTTTACTTAGAATAATTTTTATTTGTTTGATAATCATATAAAGCTTAAGAGATTTTAGCCATTTGCATCAAGCTCAAACCTCCTTCTTGCATAAGTGCCCCCAAGACACACATACTAGAATAAGAGGTAAAAGTTGATTGGTAGCATATTCTATCAAATGGGTGATTTTCTCACCTACTATGGATCCCATACTACCTCCCATGAACTGAAAATCCATAATTCCAATTGATATAGGTTTGACCAGTCTCAATTAATCTCATTTTTCTTTTATAAAAATCAATATAATCTTTGTAAGGTTCCTCTTTTGAATGAAATTCAATGAGATCCTGAGATATTGTGTCTTCATCCATAGTATTTCAAGTACCTAGATCAATCAAAAGTTCAATTTTATAAGAACTTCCCCATTTTTAAATGATATCAACAATATTCACAAATATTAATTTTAGATTTCAAAAAAATTTCATAATTTAATCCATAACAATTTTTGTATTCAATCCACAAATGCTTATATTTTTTTTTACTTTCATTGAGATTATTAGAACTTTTACCTATTGTAGAATTATTATCATTTTTATCATTCATCCTAGTTGTTATACAAGAACTAGAATGTTCTCACTTTCACTATAATTCCTGTCTTTACCAAAAATGTAACTATAAAAATAACTATCATTGTATTTGTAACTATCACTTAAAATAAAACTATCAATACATATTTGAGAATGAAGATAACTATCATTGCAACTATTAATGTTATTATTCCAACTAAATTTATTATCATACATGTAATGATCATTATCATTCTTAGAAACATTATTTAGATAGCTAGAAAAAAAAATCCTATTCACTTAAAAAAAGAATGATCATTGTCAATATCCAAAGTTTAATTTTCAATATTTAAAAATATTGAATAATGTTTCCTCTTATTATCCCTAAGTAGAAAAGTTTTATCAAATAAGAAATTTTAAATGTTACTTCCACTTACTAAATAATCCAAATAACTTTAACTAGCATTAATTGAAGTAATTTAAAACTTATAAAGTTTTAGTTTCTCTTTATTTTACCAAAATTATTTTTAAAATTATTAAATACTATCTAATATTATTTTAAATAAAACTATTAAATATTTAAAAATTATTTAATATTTAATTTTATAAAATTAAATCTTAAAATTTCAATGTATATTTATTTAAATTCAATTTTATCCATGGTGAAAATTAAATTACCTATCCAAATAATGAAAATTAAAACTTGTATTAACTTGTCCAAACAAAATATTTTAAAAAATAATGAAAATTAAAATCAAAATAATTTAAATTCTAATAATTTCAAGTTCTTTAAATTTTTAAAAATTTTTATCCAAACACATTGTAATGTCATTTTACATTTATCAAATAGTAATTCAATTTTTAAAACATTTCAAATGCTTTAGTGTAAAATACTTTGTTTGGATGAAAATTTTATAAAGAATTTGAAATTCAAGCATTTTGTTAAAATTCCTTATAAAGTGAGAATTTGAAATTTCTTATATATTTTTTTTTATTTCACTTATATATACTAGAGGGGCCGAAGTACTTCATGTCTCTAATAATTATATATAGACAAATATTAGAAGTTGTAGAAGACATAAAAGGTTTTTTTTTTTTTTTTTTACATTCAAGGGGTATAAAGATCCACTAAAAAGTGGAGACCGAAAGGATGATTATTAAAATGTATCCCCTTTATAATAAATAGGATGTTTTACACGACATAAGTGTCTCAAGTCGATTTGGAGGTCATGTACTCCTCTGTTGTTAAGATATTGGTTCTTGAAGGAATGTCATTATTCTCTTAGTATAGAGCCTAGAGTTTCTATTAGTAATATTCATGATCAGCTTTGTAATGTGCTTGATTGGTCTCACATTGTCGACAAAGGACTATTAGGGCTTCTTCATCATGTCTTGACATGGCTTCCATGAAATGTAATAATTCAGCATTGGATGGTGAAATAAGTGAGCTCGTCATGTCAATAGTTGTCATTCCACAAACGAAGTTGCGACGACAAAAAGTAAAGGTTATTGTTGAGATTCATGGATGGTGAATCAACTTCTGAAATATTTTGATGATTACAAAGGACAAGATTGAAGATCATGAGCTATTTGAATGTTTAAATTGTAATAGAGTAGTTTATGAGTAGTAATTGCTTGATTGTTTTGTCTTATGCATGTTTATGTTAGTTTATGCTTTGTAATGTATCAAATCCTTATCTTAATTGCCTTAAAATTAATATAATGATGATAGAGCATAACTTGGAAAGTTTCTGAATGTTTAAAATCGAATTTTGAGAATCAACTCAAAATGATTGATTATTCATTAACAATAATTGATTATTTGCTCTGTTTTAAAAACGTTGATGTAATAATCGATTATGTTGAAATAATCGATTTTCCATAAAGTGCTCTCTGAAATAATCCATTATCCTGTGAAATAATTAATTATTTTGTTCTTGAGTGATTTACAGAATTGCTAAGAACAAAATAATCGGTTATCTATTGAAATAATCGATTATCTAGGACTGAAAACTTTATAAAATTGATTTTCACATACAAAAATGCAAGCAAGTGATTTTGAGCAAAATTTTGTGATCTATTTTGATCTGTGTGATCTTCTTGGAAAGATTTCTTTGTGAATTCAAGAAGAAAAAAAACATCTCTGTGAAATTGGTAAATATTTAATTTTATAAATTATATCTTAAAATTTTAATATATATTTACTTTAATTCAATTTTATCCATGATGAAAATTAAATTGCCTATCCAAACTAAATTTAAAACTTCAAAAATGTGTATTAACTTGTTCAAACAACATATTTAAAAAAATGAAGAAAATTAAAATCAAAATAATTTTAAATTCTAAAAGTTTCAAGTTTTTTAAATTTTTAAAATTCTTTATCCAAACACATTGTAATGTCATTTTACATTTATCAAATAGTTTATCAATTAATTTTATCAAATACTTTCAATTTAATTATTTAATTTATAACTACTGAATTTTTCAACTTCTATCTTATAGCTCGTAAATTGTCAACTAATAAATTCAACTATTATACTAATTTTACAAAACACATCCTTAAACTTGGTAAGCCAAGCTAAATTACCCCACCGAAACTATATATAATCAATTATTAATATAACAAAAAAATATATACACAAATTAGATTTCATAAACCCAATTAAATTTTCATCAAATTTGTGATTGATACACTCATGATAAGAAACATTGTAATTGATCAAAAAATATAAATTTCTAGCGAGTTATGACAAAATAAAATCTACAACAAAAGACAGATTTCAATAAAATTCGTAATCACTTCAAAGAGAAAAAAAAATAAATAAATAATCTTTATAAGTTATAATTAACCTGTACATAAATTAAAAAATATATTCTAATAAAACTAATGAGAGTATTTCTACTATTTACCTAAGAAAAACTAATACATTCTAAAACACTCCTCTTATAGGTTAAAATTTATTAAAAATTACAAAATCAATAATTATTTAATAAACATAAAAGAAATACTTACTTTTATATTTTCTAATAAATTTTGATTAATTAAAAAAAATACTTTTAAAAATGCATCAGAAGGTGTGTTCTCTTTTCCTACAAGTGTTAATAAAAAATTTTATCCAAATAGATATTAAGAAAAAGGTGCAACATTGAACTTTATCAAATTTTTAGTCCTTATATTCAAATTTTGTTAAGAAAATTATCAAATATTATTGCATAAAATCTACCTATTGATGTCTCTGTTAGTAAAAACACCACATTAAATCCAATTAATATTACATGACCGTCTTAATTTGGCACTTTTAAATATGTTATTGGTGATTTAAGAGACTAAAATAAGATTTTTGAAAATTACAGCAACTAAAAATAATCGTTTTAAATTTGAGGAACCAAAAATCAAATTTATTTTAAATTTGAGGGACTAAAAACATATTTAAGTCTTTGTTTTAATTCAATTTTGTCTGTAAAACCCTCTACCCCAACACACATATACAATAATTATAAAAAGAAAATTCTTCATCATTAAAAGCCAAATCTCCAACCACATAAGGGTAAAGAGTTCACATTCATAAACTTAATCCAAATAACATGTTAGTGAAATTACAAGAAATAAAACTGAGTTTTCAAATAGTTAATAAAAATAAAATTCTAAACTAAGCTTAGCTATGCCCCGATGTCACATATCTTATCAGAGCATGTCCAACTGAAGCCTAAGCCTTATCAACAACATCTCCACGCTGATGATCACCTGCAACACAATTTAAACACATACAAATAACAACAAGGGAGTGAGAAACATCTCACTCAAGTTCAGGCGCAGAAATAAAGGGTAGATAGGATACACATATACAACAAACATATTACAAGTTACAAGCACCAATCACAAATAAACAATACACATACATAATCAATATCACATGTACACTCATTTATCATGTAATGATGTCATGGACTCGACTCATAAATACATGTGACGTTAGTCACGTGTCTCATAATCACATTTCTCATCATTTCATCATTGGTGACCCAAGGTACACCTTGTTAGCTTGTTACATCACCAGTGACCCTAAGGTACACCTTGTTAGCTTGTTACATCATCGGTGACCCTAAGGTACACCTTGTTAGCTTGTTACATCACCGGTGACCCTAAGGTACACCTTGTTAGCTTCTTACATCACCGGTATGCGGCCTAAACAACACACCTAGAGTAGATCATAAATGCACATGATGCATGTCACATACCCACTATTTCATTGACTTAACATTTCACTTATCACATCTCGTCATATCTCATGTCACATTATTTCACAATATCATATCACAGATCATGCGTTCACCTGTCATATTCTCACATCATGTTCACATAGTCTCATGCAAGAAACTTCTCGTAGTCATATACAAAAATCATACCAAGTAATTATCCAAAACATGAAGCCATCATCAATTTTACATATATTTCCTCAAAATCATCCAAACATTATATTCCTAATTTTACTTCATAGGGTTTTCTATAAGAACTCACAGAGCACTCTAATTCATATCAAAACTTATCTATTTTCAAAATTAATCACATATTCATACATCTCATTCAACAAGGAACATAACAGAAAAATCAAAAAGTCAAATTTGTCTGTTTCTCATAGGGTTCTCTCAAGAACCCATAGATCACTCTAATAATTATCAAAACTTATCTACTTTTGAAATTAAACACATCTTTACACTCAACATCACACAAGGAACACAACGAGACATTCAGAAAGCAAAACAAAAAACATTCATATTTTGCTTGTTCCTAGAAGCATGCATCAGGCAAAGGATTGGGGTCAATCCTACTACCCAACAATTATTCTCACACCCCTGAGCGAGGTTTCTCACTCCCCCTTACCTAGATAGGCAAAAAACGAAGCTAGAGCAAAATGTGTTTGATCTCCTTCTCTTGGTTCTCCTTGGTCTTTAAAGAGTGTGTCTAGAAGCAGTGCCAGAGTCTGCTATTTATAGATTTCAGGAGTGGCCAGAACGGCCCGTTTCAAATCCGGAACGGCCCGTTCTGAATCCTTTCATCATGTCTTAAATTCACTTCTGGAACGGCTCGTTCCTAAACTGGAACGGCCCGTTCTGGGGTTGCTTTTTAACACATAACGTCCATGTTTAAAACGGTCCGTTCTTAAAACCAGAACGGGTCGTTCCCAACTAGGATTATAGGCCTTTTTGATAGTTTGGAACGGTCCATTCCAGTCTGGGAACGACCCGTTCTGGGCAACCAAAAATAAGTCTTTTTAGTAGTTTGGAACGGTCCGTTCCAATTTGGGAACGGTCCGTTCTGGGCTACTAAATTACCCTTAATAAATTTTATTAAAATTACTAAATTAACCTCCATAAAAAGTATGAAAACTGGGGTGCTACGTTGTCCATGATAAAAAAATTAAATTGTCTATGCAAACTAAATTTAAAATTTGAAATTTTCATATTAACTTGTTCAAACAAAATATTTTTAAAAAAATATTGAAAATTAAAATCAAAATAATTTAATTCTAAGAATTTTAAGTTCTTTAAATTTTTAAAATTCTTTATCCAAACACATTGCAATATCATTTTATATCTATCAAATAGTTTACCAATTAATTTTATTAAATACTTTCAATTTAATTATTTAATTTATAACTACTGAATTTTTCAACTCCTAACTTATAACTTGTAAATTTTCAACTAACTTTTAAATTCAACTATTATACTAACTTTACAAAACACATCCTTAAACCTGATAAGCTAAGCTAAATTACTCGATTGAAATTATATATGATCAATTATTAATGTAACAATATATATATATATATATATATATATATATATATATATATGTATTTGCGCGCACAAATTATATTTCATAAACTCAATTAAATTTTTATCAAATTTGTGATTGATACACTCATGATAAGAAATATTGTAACTGACCAAAAATATAAATTTCTAGCAAGCAATGACAAAATAAAATCTACAACAAAAAACAGATTTCAATAAAATTCTTAATCACTTCAAAGAGAAAAAAAAATCTTTATAAGTTATAATTAATTTGAACATAAATTAAAAAAATACTCTAATAAAACTAATGAGAAATACTATTTACCTAAAAAAAACGCTAAGACATTCTAAAACACTCCTCTTATTATTTAAAATTACAAAATCAAGAATCATTTAATAAAGACGTAAGACTCACCTACTTTTTTATTTTCTAATAAATTTCAATTAATTAAAAAATTACTTTCAAAAATGCGTCAGAAGGGGTGTGTTCTCTTTTCCTACAAATGTTAATGAAAATTTTTAGGAAACTTCTACAGTACCCACTGGTACAGGTACAGTCACTCAATTTTTTATTTTATTTTTATTATAATTATTTATTTATTTTCTATATTTTAATTTTAATAATTTTTTGAGTATATTTTTATCTTTTATCTTAAATTTTTAAATTTTTATATTGTAATTTTAATAATTTTTTATTTCTACTATTTATTAATTTTTTTCTTTTTTAATATTTTATAAGATTATTGAAATCTTATAATTTTAATCTCTATAATTTTATTTTACTTTTTATTTTAAAATATAATTTAAATTATTTATTTTATAATTAAATTAATTTTTTTTTAATTTTTATAAATTTACATAAAAGAACGTATTGAAACCCTCACTATCTTTGAGGGTATCGTAGCAACTCTCCATTCTCTAATTGTTTTAGTGTCTGCAGATGATAGCCACGTCATATGCAAAAGTATAATACCAGTTTAGTATTAAGCATTGTACAAATAAGTAATATCAAACTTCCAACTCCCAAGATAAAATACCTCTGGATCATAAGGATTAACAGACAAGGTTTTTGGATCTAAGACTGAAACAACAGCAACCCGATTCAAAGGCATCTTCAAACCACTAGTTTCAACGATAATATGATCAAGCATTCCTGTACAGATGTGCCCATCATTATCACGCTGAGTACTAACTATCAAGATTCAAGACACAGATGATCCATAAACAATTGTGATAGCATTAATATACACCTGGAGATGCCCTTCCTGTTCGTAGCTTGCTTAGCTCTGCTGATAATGCAGCCATTGCAGCCTCCATCTGTGAGACAGCATTTGCCTTAATAGTAGGCCCAACGTTTGGTGGAACTTCAATTGTACCAACACCCCCTTCATCCTCTAAAATGTATTAAATGACCATTAAATCAAGTAACATTTATAATGAACAATAATAGTTAGACTAAGACATCAAATATTCTGATACGATAATTCAGCAAAAAAATTTGTTCATGCAATCTATTGACTCATGCTTCAATGAGAAAAATCCCATATCAGCTTTAAAATCCAACAGCTTGAAACGTGTATTTAGCTGATTGCAACCAGTAAAAACAAATCACATGACTCGGGGATTTGTACTTACAATCATAAAAAATCTACATATCTTTATTGCCTAGACATTTCATTTTCACAGGCTGCAAAGTCAATTCAATAGGCAAATTCCAGAAAACAACCACTGTAGAAAACTCGCATGCATCTGATTCAAAAAAAGCTTTCGGGAGATTCAAGAAACTGTTCCAATTTTCTCGTATTCTTCATCTTCAGAACTTGCTTCGGTTTTACAAAAACATTTCTCAACTAAATGAACCCTAAATTTATTGTTTAGTGTTTGAAATTAAGGATAAACTCACATAATAAAATCATGTAGTAACACGAGCAAAATCACAACAGAAAATCAAAATCAAAAACCTTTATAAATGAATTAAAAAAAAATCTGAGTGCATGGTTATTTAAGGGTAAAATCCACTACGGATAATAAATGGATAGGTTAATTGGGTACCTGCAGATAATGGGGACGGATAATTTTTACCCGTTTATAAATGGGGCGGGGGCGGGTATGATGATATACATACCCGCAGGTACTCGTTTAATAATATTTCTTAAATATCTTAATTATCTTTGTACCATATAATCTTAAAACTGCACTATCTCATTTTATTTTCTTACAAAAGTGAGGTTGATGAAGTTACCAACATATGTTAAGCATGTTATAAAATTATGTTTGATGTAATTTGATTAATTTTCTAGCTTTGATTAGACTAATAAGATTCTTCTACGTTTCAGAATTCATTTTAGGGTTTAGGGGTTTTAGCTTAGAAAGAGACGTTGAAATGGGCCAGCACACTCAACTGAGCCGAGAGTCATATGGGCTAAGGCCCTAAAGAAATAACACAGAACAGGTCACCTCACTGAACCTTAATCAGCCATAAAAAGAAAAGAATTTTTAAAAATTTTCTTGTAATAAAAATAAACTTTTAAAAATGTTCTCAGATAAGAAAAATGTTTTTATTTAACATATAGGAATTGATTTGAAAGTTTCATTCAACTTTGGAGGCTTAAGTCACGTGGGCTTGAAACTTTTTAAATACATTATACTATTATTGTCTAAGATGTTGGAGTTGTCACAATTATTAGAAATAAGATCATAATAATATATATATATAAGTAGGAATTAGTATTCACCTTAAGAATTTGATTTTTTCGAATTGAATTAAGTTCAAGCTCAATTTTTAAAATAGTTTCAAAATTTATCTTAATGATTATTGATTGTTGTTAGCCATATCGTGTTACTTGTGTAACATTCTAAAAATTCAAAAGTAGAAAATGAAATAGAATTTTTTTTTTAAATAATTACTTATTTTAGATGTGATAATTAATTACAGAAAATATGAAATGAGATTAAATAAATAATTTTTTATATAAAAACAAAATTAACAAATTTTTGAACTAAATTAGATACTATTAATAGTTATTATTATTAGTGAAAAAAATATGAAAAGTAATTAGTGTTTGAGCTAGACTCAATGATGAAAAATTAATAGTGAATAATACATCAAGTGGTTAATGAAGTAAATCAATTAATAATTAAGTTAGTAAACTATCTAATTAACTATGTTATACTTTTTTAAAATAATATAACATAAAACCTAGGTAAGTGACTAATAGAGAGATTCAAGGTGGTTAAGAAATTTAATTTATCCAAAACTAAGCAAGATTATGTAAGTCTCAATCAAACCCTAAATTTTCCTCCTATATAACTTAACAAAAGGTCTCTATACCTTCTTCTTTGTGTGGGTCGACCAATTTGTGGGGGAGGAAGAGAGTTTTCAAAAACTTCGTCCTAGATTCTCTCCATAGGCAAGTTCTCCTGCCTGTTTCCTCATTATCTTTTTCTCCCTTTCAATTTTCTAATCTTTTTTTCCTCTTCTTTATTTTTCATTATGCAAGGAAACACTTTGAAGCTTACATGGAGACTTTGTTCTTGATTTCCACACTACACACTCTTTCTTGAGGAGGTAAAGGAGCAGGTTACACTAATTTTTTAGTTTCTTTTAGGATTCTTTAGTCCCTTATTATATTTGTGTGTTTTTGAGTTGTATGGAGTTATTTCTCTATGTGTTCAAAAAGAACATGGTTATTGTTCAAAAACATTTTCAAGGACTAAAACTCTATCTTAATGTTTTAAAATGATGTATAATGCATGAAAAAAATGGTAGTGAAGTGATATACTATCTATTGAGATTTGTTTGCACATGAAAATGACCCAAAATGAGGTTGAAAAAATTGTCAAAAATTTGCATCTATGGGTGTTTATAGGTAGAACTATATAATTTAGGAACCATGCTCTAAATTGTGTTTGGAGACTTGGAATATGTATATTGTGAATTATAAAGATGTTATAATTAATTTGGTTCAATTTGAATTTGATTCGAGTAGTGTATGACCCTAAAAGAGTGACATTTGGCTTAAATAAATGATTATAAGCATGCAACCTTTTTTAAATGTTTGGACATGGTTTAATATTTTAAATTGTGCTTGGAGACTTGGAATATGTATGTTATGAATTGTAAAGATGTTAGAATTAATTAGGTTGAGTTTGGGTTTGGTATAAGTTGGAATATGACTTCAAAGTGTAATATAAACATGTTACAAGGATCTTGGGTAGGCTATCCAGGATCTTCAGATTGTTCTAAGCCTTATGGAACATGTTCTTTTTGAATCCTTTTCGAAGATGTAGTTTTAGTTTTGATATAACTTTATTTAAGTTTGCTTTATTTTATATTTTTAAATGACCTATATTGGTTCAACCATACAAGAGCCTACGTCCAATTCCTGACTTAGCACACCACTAAATCAAGTCATTCCACTATAACATTCTTTACACACACCATGTACAAGCAATATTACAATCAAAATGAAAATCACACATAATCTTGAATCCACAAGATTTCACAAAAAAAGATTCTTGCACCCAATAAGAACCTACTAAAGAACAAAAAAGGTCTCAAGATTTCTCTTAACTCCTTTAGAGACACCCTATCTCAAAGAGTAACACAACCCAAAAGCACAAACAAAGACTTAAGATCAGAGAGAATATACCTAATATGTGTAGAATGATCTTGTGTAGAGATTACCTTTGTACAAATTGAGTTTTATGCTTACTAAGAAGCACAGATTAATCGATTACCATGTCTAATAATAGAATGTATTTGTTCTAAAATTAATGTGGTTTCATTTTGGTACTAGATTACCTTCACAAGTTATAGATTACAATTGTTGCGAAATTTTTAAATGTTGAAATCCTTTTTGCACTATAAGTATAACTCTTTTCAAAACTTTAAAAAAAACATCAAAAAAAGAAAGAAAAACATTATTATTGTACTCTAAAAAATGTTTTAGAACAAGATCATATCACAAACTTTTCAGAAAGAATACAAGTGCTAAAGATTGATTGAAGAAAATGAGTTCTTGAAAGATTTCAATAATTTTTTAGCTAATATCTGTACAAGATAATTCTACACATACCAGGTGTATTCTCTCTTATCTTAAATCTTTATTTGTGCTTTTGGGTTATGTTACTCTTTGAGATAGGGTGTCTCTAGAAGAGTTAAGAGAAATCATGAGACTATTTTTTTTTCTCAAGTAGGTTCTTATGGGGTACAGGAGTCTTTGTTTGTGAAATCTTGTGGATTCAACATTGTGTATGATTTTCATTTTGATTGTAACATTGCTTGTACATGGTGTGTGTAAAGAATATTATAGTGGAATGACTTGATTTAGTGGTGTGCTAAGTCAGGAACTGGATGTAGGCCTTTGTATAGTTGAACCAGTATAGATCATTTAAAAATATAAAATGAAGCAATCCTAAAAAAATGTGTTACTACTTCATCTGTAATGTTTTTCTTTTGAAAAACATAAAGCAACGTTCTTGTTGTTTATAAGAGGTGTTTTAGAAACACTCTAAGATTTTTAGAGATATGTTTGTGATCATCAAAACTCAAATCATCTTAAGGGATTCTAGATTGTTCTCTTGATATTCTAAACTTCTTTTTGATCTTACACTCCCTTTAAAAAAAACATTTTTCTTGATCTCACACATTGACCAATTTTGTAAAGTTTTTTTTTTATATTAAGTTTTGAGAATGAAAATCATTATATAGAATTTTCTAACTGAAATAATCAAATATTGTTATAAATAATCAATTATTTGGTTATTCACAAATCTAGATATCTACTTCACTTTTCACTTTTACTGGGTTATTTGATTTTGACTGAACTATTGGGTGTTTCTGTTCAATTTGGGTTTGCGCTGCATAAGTAAAGAAATATTTTTGTTGCTTGCACTCCATGTTTTTGATAATTTGTAGGCAATTTGCTAGACTCTTATTCTTTCATTTCTGCCTTTTGGGTTGTGTTAGAAATTGTAAATGTTTGAAGCAATTCTCAATAGTTGTAGACAGATGGTTTCTCTAATGCAACATCAGGGAAAGAAATTGTTTTGCTCACTGATGAATATGTATAATGTTGAGACAGTATCTACTAGACAAGGTTACATTTACACTGGAATATGTTGCAGCTAATGGTTGATGAAAAATTTGAGGGTATAGATAAGGCCAACGTTGGTTATGGTCATCCTAGATTGCTTTGTAGAACTTGATGCTGTGTTTAACTTTGATTAAATTTGTGAAAGTTTAAATCACAATATATTAAGAATCAGGTCTTTCTACTAAGCAACTTTGTCTAACCAGATTGAGTTAGTGTAGTAGTATAAAGGGGGGAGGTGTTGGGGAGTTTAAGTTATTTTGTTGGGTCTAGAGAGTGTATTAATGATTTAAGGGAGTGATAGTTGTGATACTTCAAGAGCTTCTCATCAACTAAACAAATACAATTAAACCTTCATTGAGCCTTTTAACAGTAGAGAAACTTGTGGTTACTGATTGTATTGTATGTGAAATTAAATTAGCAATATTTGAAAATTTAAGTGAACCATACTCAAGTATGGACCTTTAGGCTGTTTAAGGTGCATACTTTAGGGGTGATTGTGTAGTAGCAAGGTTAATAATAAAGTCAAAAACAGGCATTATCTACTCTATTTTTGGACAAGTATGATTTAGAGTATGAAAAAATTTAGCGATAGAAAAATATTTGTTGTTTATAAAAAAAATTAATTTCAGGTTTACAAAATTTGAATTTAACGTAACATTGAATTAAATTAAAAAAACATTGAATTTATTGAATTAAATTCAAATCCTTTACTTTAATTCAATCACATTTACACCCTGGCCTCACTAACTAATAATTATACAGTAGTAGTTAGCAGATTGATTGAAATTGGGAGATGCATTTTTGCTTTTTGCTTTTTTGAGAAAGGAAACTGAGAGATACATTAGAAAATGAAGTAAAATCATTGTTGCACGTTATCTTTGCTGGGTCCAAATATCATATCTCAGTAGGATTTGCTTCTTATATTTTTTTTGGATGTTATTTTTTAATCAATATTAATATAATGTGCCCCCATAGAATACTGCCTGCCATCATATATTGGAGAGAAATGATGAAGAAAAAATTAATTATTTGATTTGTGTTTGGAAGTTATAACACAAAAAGTACCAGACACGTTTGCATGAAGGTGGATAGCACATGAATATTAACCCATAAACTCGTTTGTATTAGGTACCAGATTAACACTGCCACCCTGCACTTCAAGTATGATTTAGAGTATGAAAAAATTTAGCGGTAGAAAAATTTAGCGGTAGAAAAATTTAGCAGTAGAAAAGGCATTTATTAGCAAAAAATTATTTGAAGCTAACACAGAAGCTAACATATAGAACCAATTATATTTGATTTTATTATAAAAATTGAAAGTTCTTATTTATGTATTTATTGGTTTGATAGTTGTAAGGGAGAAAAAAATTAAATGGAACTTTCTTTGCCAGAGATGGAACCAGATGCCTCTACCACTAATGCTACATTACCACCTCATTCAAGCACATCATTAAGGCGTACTCGATCATTTGTGTGGGAGCATTTCACTAAAAATTCTGATGAAGACCATAAGGCAAATTGCAATTATTGTGGTATCCTAATTAAATACTTGACTGGAACTAGTGCTATGAAGACACATTTAATGAGATGTGATGAAGGTCCAAATAAAAGACTTAAAATAAAAAGATCAAATTCTTCTTCATCACAAACTGTAGAAGGGCAAGTGAGTGGTGGTGTTCGCTCTTCGCCAAATTATTTTAAATTTGACCAAGAAATATGCCAAAAGGAGCTAGTGAAGATGTTTGTGGTTGCTGAGTTGCCATTCCGATTTGTGGAGAATGAATCATTTATCAAGTTTTTAAGTGTGTTGCAACCACGATTTAGCGTCCCATCACGCTCTACATTAACCCATCATATTTTTATACTCTTTAATGAGGAAAGAGAAAATTTGAAGAAATTTCTTTCTATGCATTGTGGGAGAGTTTGTCTTACAACAGACATATGGACATCAATCCAGAACTTGACTTATATGAGTTTCATTGCACACTTTGTTGATAATAATTGGAAGTTGCAAAAGAAAATTTTGAACTTTCGTCAAATCATGGGACATTCAGGAGAGATTATGGCAAAAAATGTTGAGATATGCTTGAATGAATGGGATTTGAATCGGGTTTTTAGTTTAACTGTGGACAATGCTTCATCTAATGACCTTGGGATTCAATACCTGAAAAAGAGGTTGATGTCTTGGCATAGTGTACTTTTGAAGGGGGAGTATATTCATATGCGTTGTTGTGCGCATATTTTGTGTTTAATTGTGAAGGATGGCCTTAAAGAGGTAGATGACTCCATTTTAAGAATTCGTGGTGCAGTCAAGTACATTAGATCCTCACCATCTAGATTGGCTAGATTCAAGGCTTGTGCTGAACAAGAGAAAATTACCTATAAAGGCCTTGTTTGTCTAGATGTTGAAACTAGGTGGAATTCAACTTACTTAATGTTGGAGGCAGCTCTCAAGTATAAAAAAGCATTTGACTTACTTGAAATGCAAGATAATAAATATGTTGAGGATCTCCATAAAGGAAAAGGTGTACCATTAGAATCTGATTGGAATGATGCTCGTTTGCTCTTACCTTTCTTGAAGATGTTTTATGATGCAACGATACGTATTTCTGGTTCTTATCATGTCACTAGTAATATATATATGAAGGAAGTATTTGCAATTGGAAGGAAGATTCGCAAGTATCAAGAGAATAATGATATTTTCATAAGGTCAATGGCTACTCGAATGAGAACTAAATATGACAAATATTGGGGAAGAGCTAATGGAATTAACATTTTGTTACTTATTGTTGTTGTCCTTGATCCTAGGTGTAAATTGGAATATGTTAACCATTTCATTGACTATTTATTTGATGATGATCAGGCAAATGAATTAAAGTTAAAGTTGTCTTCTACTTTAAGATCGCTTTATGAGCAGTACCAAGGTATTGAGGAGGGTTCTCAAAGTAATCACCAAGTAGTACAATTGGATGATGATGATGATGATATCCATGGTATGAGTTTTTATTTACAAACAACTGGGCGTAGATTTGATGCAAAATCTGAGTTGGACAAGTATCTAAAAGAAGATTGTGAGCCTTTCATCAAGTAAGTTGAATTTGATATTTTAAATTGGTGGAAAGTAAACTCAGCTAGATTTCCAATCCTTGGAAGTATAGCTCGAGAAGTGTTAGTCATTCCTGTTTCTACAGTAGCATCAGAATCTTCATTTAGTACTGGAGGAAGGGTTCTAGATCCTTATCGAAGTTCTCTTACTCCTAGAATGGTGGAAGCACTAGTTTGCACGCAAGATTGGTTGAAAGGATCATCTTTTTTTGTATTTACTAATGAGTACTTTGAAGAGCTTGAGAAATTAGAGCATGGTAAGTTAATATGAATGTTTTACATGTTTTTATTATCTTTTTACAATAACTTTTCAAAATTATGAAATATGTTTATTTTTTATTTTTATTTTTTTGAAGAGATATTGTCTCCACAAGAAGGGACGTCATTGACCTCTATTAATCTTGATGATTAACATTAGGTGAATGATTTCATTGCATAAATATTTAATATCTATATCTATATAATGAAAATTTCATGGTGCTCTATTTATTTAGCAAGTTAAATCTATATTGCATATTAATGTGATAATTTTTTTTAGGTTACAAACTATTTCAATATCAAGAAGCCTTGGACTGTACATGCAAGATTGTAACCAACATGATCAAAGGAAATTCTCTAGAGGAAATTTGAAAGACTAAGATTTTATTGATTTTCAAAAAAAATATGAATGAAAGATCTATCATGAGGACTTTTATCAATGTAATACTTGTTTTGCATTTCAAATTGTTTTAAATTTAATTTATATATAATATCAATGATTTGGTAGCTCAATTTAAAAATGATTTTAAATTTATTTTTTAATATAGTTCAATTTAGTTTATAATTAATAATAATTTAATTTATAATTAATAATAGTTTAATTTATAATTAATAATAATTTAATTTAATTAATATTATAGTTTAATTCAAACTCCTAAAACTATAGTGCACTAATCTATATAATAGTTTAGTTTAGTTTAGTCAATATTTATTTTAGTTCAATTTAGTTTAGTGAACTATTTATTATAGTTTAGTTTAGTTTTCTTCTAGTTTAGTTTAGTTTAGCAATTTGAACACCCCTACCTTTCGCACTACAATTGTCTCACAATACTCAAGAAATACAATAGGGGAGAGAGAGAGAAAAAGAGAAATTTCGAGCTCTAAGGAGTGCTGGACGAAATTTTTTGGGTCATGAGAATTGTGGCCGAGATTTCTATTTATAGGCATCAGATGTGGGCCGGAACGACCTGTTTTGGATTCGAAACGGCCTGTTCCAGATCCGAACGTTATGTATTATTTTTTCACCCTAGAACGGCCCGTTTTGAAATTAGAACGGCCCGTTCCAGGGTACAAATTTTAGGCCCTTTAATTGGTTTGGAACGGCCCGTTCTGGTACAATTGTTAGGCCTTTTTAGGAGTCTCGGAATGGCCTGTTCCAATTCGAGAACGGCCCGTTCCGGACTTGGGAATGGCCTGTTCTGATTTTGGAACAGCCCATTTTGGGCCATTAAAAATAGTTGATTTGGGCTTTTGGGCCCTCTAATGTCCTATCCTGTTGATTGTATGCCCCTGGACGAAATTGGGTGTCTATAATTCCTCGTGCTTATGTCGAGGATGGCACGACCTTGGGAAAGAGATGCTACAGGTGTGACCTTGGTATAGTGTAGGATGTGTGATTCCTCATGCTTATGTCGGGGGTGGCACGACCTTGGGCAAGAGATGCTACAAGCGTGACCTTGGCATAGTGTAGGATGTGTGAATCTTCATGCTTATGTCAAGGGTGGCACGACCTTGGCCAAGAGATGCTACAGGCGTGACCTTGGCATAGTGTGGGACGTGTGAGGTAATTAACACTTATGTAAGGGGTGGCACGACCTTGGGCAAGAGATGCTACAGGCGTGACCTTGGCATAGTGTGAGATGTGTGATTCCTCGCACTTATGTCGGGGGTGACACGACCTTGGGCAAGAGATGCTACAAGGCGTGACCTTGACATAGTGTTAATTGCAAGATTTATGAAAGATTGGTCTGATTGTGAATTGTGATGTGAATATGATGCATGATTGATGGAATTAAGGATATATAGAAATGCTTGTAAATATTTCATTAAGTAATGAGTTATGACGAGATTATGTTGTGAATTATCCTTGTGTGCTTTACATATAAATGTTTTCTTTTCTCACCGTACAATTTGTGGATATTTTAGGTGAGGAAGATTCGGCTATGAGTGGCATCTAGAATGCCAACAGTTGAATCGTGGGTATGTTCTGATATTGTGACATCAGGACAGAGGATTTCTAGGACATGGATTTTTATATGGATTTGGAGTTGTACTTATTATTTTGAAAATAATTTGTAAACTCTTAGGTTTTATTTTCCAAGTTTTATTTTCAATTATTTTGGATATTGAAGAACAACTACCACTAGTACAAAATAGGTAATTTACATCGGTTATTTTAAGCTTTTTACATCAGAAAAAAGTTTGACGTTAAAGTGAGAGACTTAAATTTACGTCGGTTGTGAAATCCGACGTAAATTTACGTCGGACATTGCCAAGATCGTACGTAAAAAAAGTTGTAAATAAAAAAAAACATAACGAGTGCAAGCAGAACGAACGGGTCGTTCTGCTTGATAGAATAACCTAGAAGAAAAGGCCAACAACCCAAACAAATAGAACAACATAAAGATCGAATAGAACAAATAGCCACAATAGCAATGCGAAGCAAAAAGGTGTTAGCGATTCATACCTGAGCTGCAACAATGTGCGAACGAGTAACATAGAGTTCACCCCACTCTGCAGAAGATAGAAAAATGATTTACCAACAAAGGAGAGGGAGAGGGTTTATACAAAGAAGAATCTAGAAAAGTGATGAGATCTGAGTGAGTGCATGCGTGCGTGTGCCTCCCTACCAGGTCCGACGTAAAATATAAAATATACGTCGGTTGTATGTTGTATTTGACGTAGATTTTACATTTTACGTCGGACCCTACCAGGCCCGACGTAAATAAATTTTCAAAAATTACAAAAATGCCACCACATTTTTTTTACGTCGGTTTTTGTTAAGTCCGATGAGAAAGAGGTGACGTAAAAGCCTCATTTTCCACTAGTGTACGGAGATTTTATGTGAACCCTTTTTACCAACATTGAAAAATTTATTCGTTAGTTTTATTTACCTTATTACAATATATGTGTTGAGGTAGTAAAGGTGTCACATTTATTGCATAATAATGGGCAATGGATGAAATATGATGAGTTAACTGGAGGAGGTTAACTCGACTTCACCGAGGTAACATGGGTGGGTTGGAGGCAGTCAACTTGGCTTGACCGAGATGTGTAACACATCTATTTTCCAATTTTTCTATGGAAACGTGTGTTACTTACTTATTGAGTTAAAGCATAAGGCTTACTAGATCTTGAAATTCTTTAATTTTTGATCCTTTAGAGTATACAGAAACTCATAAAGGATGAAGTAGTAGCTAATGGAGTTAAAAGAGATGAGGCTCAATGCTAAGTCATCATAGAACTATTAAGAAAAAGCTTAGTGTTTTTATGATATTTGTTGATTAAGAGCAACTTCCAATATGAAGAACAAGTGTTCCTATACAACTCTTGACTGAAAACTCTCTCTAGGAAAGTTGAAGTCAAAATGAAGTGGAACATTTGTGATCACTTAATTATTTTGGATTCATAGCGGAGGAAGATCCTACTAACAAGAGAAACTAAATAGTCAATGGACAAAGGCTCAGACCATATCTTGAGACAAAGTTTATTGAATAAATTTATTTAACAAATCTTGAAATGGACTTTATATGTCAATTAGTGATATTAAAAAAACACTTGCTGAGAGATAACCCAATATTTTTACTCCTTTACTTGGTAAAATTTTGTTTACAAAAAAAACTTACATTCTACTTTTGGTCTTTTATTTATTAAAATGTTCATTTTGATCTTTTAACTTTTTTATTTGAATCAATTTGGACATTTTAAAACAATGATGATTTTTTATTTTGCAACATAATTTTGAACCATGTTTTGATTAATTGAAAACATGAAACTTATAACAATAAATTCACCTATATAAAAATTATGAAATGAAATTTACATTTTAATCCAAAAGGGATATAAATATAGTGAAAATCAAGTGAAATTATATCTTATGAACAAATAGAAAATAATATAAAATTATATTTTTTTAATTTTTTTTTATTTTCACCACATTTATAATATATTTGGTTTAACTTAATTGTCTTCAATATTTTTTATATAATGAATCATATGAAACAAATTTCAATTCTTAAATTAGTCAGAAATTTATTTTAAATAAATAAATTAACCTAAATTTAGGAGATAAAAAATTAAAATGAATATTTTAAAAAATAAAAGATCAAAATAAATTTTAAAAATAAGATAAATGAAAAAATATATAAAAGCAAAAACTAGAAAATTTAATGGGTGACGCATTACGATGGTAACAAGTTAATAATCTCAGGCATTTTGATCTGAATAAATTAAAAAAAATAATAAAATTTTAGAAATAAAGATTTTAAAAAATAAAATGAATGACTTTGGTCACGTGGAGACTTAGAAAACGTCAAAGACCTCGACGTTTTGCATGCATGTAAAGAAGACGTTTTTGGAGCATCGATGGTTCAACATAAAACGTGGACTACTGTGTGTGTGTTTGATTTAGAGTTACGTTTAACGTAACCCAAAAGCTTCACATTAGTTGCTTTGATATTTTTGCATTGGAAAGATGAAAAAGTCCGTTTAACACTAGTTATATGTGACGTTTTGTAGCATGCATGCAACCAATGTGATACGCCAGTCGCTGTGACGTTTCCTGTTATACACTCCTCTGACTCCGGTGTAGTGGCGCAGCCAGCTCTAGTCACCTCCGTTGCAGGCCCTTGTCAACTTGTTAATGAAGGAGAAAAAGAAGGATGCAAGTGTGAAAGGTATTTTTTTTAATGTTTTTAAATAATAATAATTTGTTTACATGAAATATTTTTTGATATTGTTGATAATTAAAATTTGTAGGAGTTTAGATTTTTTTAAGTTTTTAGAAATACAAGTAATTTTGTTTTGTGTTATAAAATTTAAATTATATGAAATTAATTTTTTTGTTAATTAAAATGAAGTGTTAAAATTTTTGTTTGTATGTTGTTAATTATTTTGGTTAGGGATTGAAACCTACAGGCCTTCACAGGATGGGATTGTAGCATCTGGATCCACAAGAACGTCATACAAGGTGATGCTTTTCCTTCATGCACAAAACGTTACATATTAATCCTCACGTTTCCTTCAATTATTATATATCGAACCATAGATCCACAGGTGGTGTTACCGTGTACTCGTGGCAAAGAGAACATTTTCACACACCCGCTGGCCAACGCCAGGTAGAGAACTGAAAGTAGAGTACGCTTATTAGAGGTAGGTAACTAATTTCGAATTTTCTTCCTCCAATGCTTTTCACTAGTTTCATTTGTTTCATCCTAATTCTCAATAACAATCAATGCAACTCCTAACTAATTACCGCATACTTAAGCCCCCAATATGAACTACTAGGGATAAATTCATGGTTCATTCATAATCTTATAGCTAATAATTGTCTGTTGTGCTAATTAGTTATGTTTGATATTGATCACAAACTGTTTGATGTATGTTCTCAATCATGGACACACGCTTGAACTCTCGCACACAAGTTTCTGAGTTGGGATTTCTGGAAGGTGAAATGTATTGTTAGTTATTACTGATAAGATCATAACCCACGCTTTAAGGATAAACATTTGTATTACAGTTTGTAATTTAACAAATCTCAGTGTTCTCCTCCGTTTTTTCCTGCAAACGTCATTTCTCATACAATGGGTGCAACGAAGTCTGAAGCCACGCTTTAAGGATAAGCATTTGTATTACAGTTTTATTAATTTCAAGATAGACTCCTTCCCGTTTAGTACAAGGAAAGTATGTTTCTGGACTTGAAAAGCTTGCATTGTTTTGAATAATAATTTGAGTTAGCAGGTTGTGGTCAATACTCATCAATCATCATTATTAGTAGTCTACCTTTTGGGGGCTTTACATGACTGATCTGTGTTTAGTTCACAAGTTGTCTACCTTTTGTCACAAGCAGTTACATGTTCTCTCTTCGGGTCCACAGTGCCATCTTCTACCCGTCTTTACATATCTGATTGCTTCCGGAAGTTGCAACACCATGCTTTCAGCTTTCCCTCAACACTCACATCTGACACGTGTTTGGTTGCTAAGGATGTACTGAGCACTTGTTTTTCACACATAACAATATTTGGGATTTTTACCTGCAGAGGACAAGGGCAGCGATGATATTCAGAAACCTGGGGCCATTTGTGCCAATTATCAAAGTAGCATGGGAAAAAACTATCGCTGTTTCTAAGCTCTTTTGTTTTCTACACATTACCAACACCTATGTGATCAGCCCTGTTGTGGTAAGCATGATTTCTATGCCAACCTGCCATAAACTCTAATCCATTATTAAAACGTAATCACTTCTAATGCTGCAGACATATGGTCCTAGCATGCTTCCTACAATCGAACTGAGACCAAATGTGTTCTTAATGGAAAAGATCTCAACCCGGTTTGGTAAAGTTGCTTGTGGAGATATTGTAGTCTTGCGTCATCCTCAAGACCCTAGAGGCTTCATGACAAAACGCGTGGTTGGATTGGAGGGTGATAGTGTTACATACATTTCAGATCCCGAGAACAATGATAAGCCTGAGACAACTGTGGTATGGTCAATATCAGAAAAATTAAACTCGCAATTTTTGTGATCATTTTAATTATGGGTTTTGCTTTCCTAGTATTTTGAAGTCTCTTTGTTTTTTGTGGATAACTGGTAAGTAGCATCCTTCACGTTAAGAAAGGGCTTGATATTTGATAGCTTTTGGTCTAGAGATTTTTTACATTTTTCCATTGTTGAATGTGTTTTGGGGATTTTTTGGTCTAAGTATGTCGTCCCTCTACAGGTTCCAAAGGGTGGCGTTTGGCTAGAGGGAGATAACAAGTATAATAGCCTTGATTCAAGAAAATTTGGGCCTGTTCCTTATGGCCTTATTCAGGGCAAGATGTTTTGGAAGGTAAGTTTGTGTATGATATGATGCCTAACAACATCTCCCTCCTTTTTCCTTATCACCTTCCCCTAATCTTTTGGTGTTTTGAATGTAGATATTGCCACTTAATGATATTGGACCTTTCTGGGATAAATGATCTGAAGCAAAGCATTCAATCATGTAAGCTACAATATTTGTTCAACATGACTGTGTTTAATTTGGAAGACAAAACCCTACCTGTTTGGACTCTATCCAACTTTCTCTTTGCGATTAGGAGTTTACAACCTAGACTTGTGCATTTTGCTCAGCTAAGATTCAAATTGCTACTTTTTTTCTAGTAAATATAAGGGAAGTTTATCTTCAAGGGTCGTTTGTTTCTATTACATATATAATTAACTTTCTACTTACCCAATTTTCACATACCACACTTATTGGGAAAAACCCAAGTCCCACATCGACTAGAGATTAGGCAATTGAATAGTATATAAGTGGAAAGCAATCCTCACCATACAAGCCGGTTTTGTAGGGTTGAGTTAGGCTTAATCCACTATTCTAACATGGTATCAGAGCCATTTAGATCCACTTTAAAAATGGGCCACCCACCATTGATGCATGCCTTATAGGCGTGAGGGGGTGTATTGGGAAAAACTCAAGTCCCGCCAATCCTAGATCACTGAAAAGGGTCACCCACCATTTATCCACGTACCAAGCCCAATAGTGCTGGACGTGAGGGGGTGTATTGGGAAAAACCCAAGTCCCACATCGACTAGAGATTAGGCAATTGAATAGTATATAAGTGGAAAGCAATCCTCACCATACAAGCCGGTTTTGTAGGGTTGAGTTAGGCTTAATCCACTATTCTAACAACACTTTAATTCTTACTCTTGCTCTCTTTTAATTAGGAGTGTGCAAAAAAACTGAACCGAACCGAACCATTCAAAATTGAACCAAACTGATCCAAAAAATAACTGATCCAAATTAAAAATATTCAAACCGAACCAGTTTTTAAAAAATCATTTAACTGAACCGGTTTATTTAAAGCAGATCGGATAAAACCCCTTAAAAAAAATCTGTTTTAACTTTTTCCCCAATTCTGACTGCTTTCCTATGCGCACTACACACTACACACAGTACGCACGCCTCTCCTATGCTCTCCTGATTACGCGGTGAATTGCGAAATGTGTAATGGAGTCGCGTTGGAGTCTTGGCATTTTGTAAGTTGCGATTCTCGCGAATAAAATCACTATGCATTCTCTGCCTCTTTGGTTGTTGGTGCTGGACTGCTGGTGGTGGCTAGTGCATTTGTTTCTTTGCATAAACCTTATTTCCTAAATTTGTAAATACCTTCTCTTTTGCTTTCTCTTTAATTTAATTCTTAGAATTTTAAATAATTAATTTTTGGTGAGCTTTCAATTTCAGGTACTGCTCTAGAAAAAAATCCATGGGTGCCGAGAGATAGTAGGAATCCTGAAATATATTGGGTTAAAAAAATTTGGTAAAAAAAATATGATTTAAAAAATTGGGTTAAAAAACTGCCTTAAAAAATCTGGTTTAAAAAATTAGTAAAAAAAATATGGTTAAAAAATGGTTTTAAAAAAACCGGTTTTTATCCAATCCATTTTAAAAATGGATTAATCCATAAATTTGGATCAAAACTGGTTCGAAACCGATCCATTAATTAGGTCCAGTTCAAAATTAGATCAGTAAACTAGATTGGATCGGAATCCAATAAATTAATCCATTTAAAAACGGATCGGTTCGGTTTGGATCGGTTTTTTAAAAAAACCGATCCATGCCCACCCCTACTTTTAATTCCTGGCTCAAAGTCAATTGACTTCTTAATTTTCATATCTCGGTTTATATTGAGAAGTTCTTGTTGTATTCTAGACTTACAATGCATATAAGTATCTTAGAAGAGTGTCTTCACATGCCTTAAGTTAAGTTGTTTATTTTTCAGGATTACAAATTACAGTTTGATGATTGGACACTGTCACTCATTACTTTATTCTTATAATTTTTTCTTATCATCAACCGTAAAATCCGTCCTAAATTATTACATTCTTAAGCATCCAATCCCCTAATGGATTTCACATAATTTGTCTCTGATGTATCCAATGTAAACTTTAAACGTTTTCTCCCTTGTGTCCCATCTACCTATATAGTGACATCAATTGAAAAAATATCAGATTCAAGCACTTCATTTAGAATGAGTTTAGCGAGAAAGTCCATGACAATTTACGTAAACTGTTTGTCTCCAAGGTCATAAATTTTTTTGTTAACTGTAGTTGCAAAATAGTTTTAATTAACCTTGGTAATTGTAACTAATTTTCATATATCCATTATTTTTTTAGAAAAATGGAAAATATCAAAATCAACTAATGCAACAATTTACTTTGAGTTGGAATGAGTTATAAGACAAGCAAATAGAAGGAAAAAAAAAAAAAAAAATTTATTTATAAACTAAAATTAATGTATGCATAATGTCATAAAAAAAAGTAATTTATGTATACATTAAAAAATAATTTTTTTAAAAAGTTAATGTAAGAGAACTTTTAAAAATTATTAAAAGAAATTTATTAAAAATAACCCTTTCTCTATCGAATTATAGTATAAGATAAGTCCGTCTTTCTTCCCAAGGCACATGATATATATATATATATATATATAATTAAAATATGTAAAAATAAATATTTTTATGGTATAAATTATATCTTAAATTTATGATAAATAATTTATTTTAAAATATGAAAATTTAATTGAAAATAAAATTAACAAATAGACAACAAGATATAAGAGGTTAAAATAATTTTTTAAAAAAATTCATTGATAAAAATATATATCAAAAAACTTTTAAAAGTCCTTTCGTTCAAGATAATTATTCTAATTTAGATATAGATCAAAGAGTATTTAATTACGCTATAAGAAATATCATTTTGACTTTGTTTTAACAGGTTGATTTTTTATTTTTTTATTTATAATTATAATATTGGTATAAAGTATCCATTACTAAAAATTTATATTTAAAGTCAGGATTCAAACCTTAGACAACTTAGTTAAGAAATGCAATTAAGTTGATATATGAGATGTGTCCCTACTTACTATATCTAAAAAAAAAATCTTCGTTTTTTTTTAACATGAAGAAATAAAGAAGTCATTGCAATTTTCACAAAAATTAGGCCCACTAAAGGAACAAAAATAGAAGGAAAGCTTATCATAAAATAGGTACTTCGATTTACTATTTGTACCTCATAAAATAAATATTGTTATTTTCTATTTTTCTTCTTATTTATATTGTTATAAAGATAGTATATAATCACTATAATTCCGATATAGATAGATATGTACGTATTATATAATTAGCTATATATGTTGAACTAAATAAATGAATTTATTTCATTTTACCTTCCATTTCTAAATGAAACAAACATATGTATCATAATACATCCTTTGTTTATTCTTTTAATACTTTGATCATGTATGTTTTCACTTTTTACATATTTTTTTATAATTTCTTTTCTTTGACTGAAAAATAATTTTTTTGGCGATGCCTTATTTTTTAGTCAAACAAAACAAATTACGGAATTAAAATAACTCACTCAAAACATCCTTTTAAAGATAACACAATACAATTGAATCAAATAAGCCCTTTATGGAATAAATATTTAGCTACTTGTGAACCTTTGGATACTACTTTATTCAATATTTGTTCAATTACTCTTTTACTTGCAAATACAATATAAGCATTTAGTTGATAATAATAACATCCCCAACATGTCAAAACTAGTTGTCACCCCTCCAATAGTAGTAGATGCAAATGCCGTTACTTAGAATAATTTTTATTTGTTTGATAATCATATAAAGCTTAAGAGATTTTAGCCATTTGCATCAAGCTCAAACCTCCTTCTTGCATAAGTGCCCCCAAGACACACATACTAGAATAAGAGGTAAAAGTTGATTGGTAGCATATTCTATCAAATGGGTGATTTTCTCACCTACTATGGATCCCATACTACCTCCCATGAACTGAAAATCCATAATTCCAATTGATATAGGTTTGACCAGTCTCAATTAATCTCATTTTTCTTTTATAAAAATCAATATAATCTTTGTAAGGTTCCTCTTTTGAATGAAATTCAATGAGATCCTGAGATATTGTGTCTTCATCCATAGTATTTCAAGTACCTAGATCAATCAAAAGTTCAATTTTATAAGAACTTCCCCATTTTTAAATGATATCAACAATATTCACAAATATTAATTTTAGATTTCAAAAAAATTTCATAATTTAATCCATAACAATTTTTGTATTCAATCCACAAATGCTTATATTTTTTTTTACTTTCATTGAGATTATTAGAACTTTTACCTATTGTAGAATTATTATCATTTTTATCATTCATCCTAGTTGTTATACAAGAACTAGAATGTTCTCACTTTCACTATAATTCCTGTCTTTACCAAAAATGTAACTATAAAAATAACTATCATTGTATTTGTAACTATCACTTAAAATGAAACTATCAATACATATTTGAGAATGAAGATAACTATCATTGCAACTATTAATGTTATTATTCCAACTAAATTTATTATCATACATGTAATGATCATTATCATTCTTAGAAACATTATTTAGATAGCTAGAAAAAAAAATCCTATTCACTTAAAAAAAGAATGATCATTGTCAATATCCAAAGTTTAATTTTCAATATTTAAAAATATTGAATAATGTTTCCTCTTATTATCCCTAAGTAGAAAAGTTTTATCAAATAAGAAATTTTAAATGTTACTTCCACTTACTAAATAATCCAAATAACTTTAACTAGCATTAATTGAAGTAATTTAAAACTTATAAAGTTTTAGTTTCTCTTTATTTTACCAAAATTATTTTTAAAATTATTAAATACTATCTAATATTATTTTAAATAAAACTATTAAATATTTAAAAATTATTTAATATTTAATTTTATAAAATTAAATCTTAAAATTTCAATGTATATTTATTTAAATTCAATTTTATCCATGGTGAAAATTAAATTACCTATCCAAATAATGAAAATTAAAACTTGTATTAACTTGTCCAAACAAGATATTTTAAAAAATAATGAAAATTAAAATCAAAATAATTTAAATTCTAATAATTTCAAGTTCTTTAAATTTTTAAAATTTTTTATCCAAACACATTGTAATGTCATTTTACATTTATCAAATAGTAATTCAATTTTTAAAACATTTCAAATGCTTTAGTGTAAAATACTTTGTTTGGATGAAAATTTTATAAAGAATTTGAAATTCAAGCATTTTGTTAAAATTCCTTATAAAGTGAGAATTTGAAATTTCTTATATATTTTTTTTTATTTCACTTATATATACTAGAGGGGCCGAAGTACTTCATGTCTCTAATAATTATATATAGACAAATATTAGAAGTTGTAGAAGACATAAAAGGTTTTTTTTTTTTTTTTACATTCAAGGGGTATAAAGATCCACTAAAAAGTGGAGACCGAAAGGATGATTATTAAAATGTATCCCCTTTATAATAAATAGGATGTTTTACACGACATAAGTGTCTCAAGTCGATTTGGAGGTCATGTACTCCTCTGTTGTTAAGATATTGGTTCTTGAAGGAATGTCATTATTCTCTTAGTATAGAGCCTAGAGTTTCTATTAGTAATATTCATGATCAGCTTTGTAATGTGCTTGATTGGTCTCACATTGTCGACAAAGGACTATTAGGGCTTCTTCATCATGTCTTGACATGGCTTCCATGAAATGTAATAATTCAGCATTGGATGGTGAAATAAGTGAGCTCGTCATGTCAATAGTTGCCATTCCACAAACGAAGTTGCGACGACAAAAAGTAAAGGTTATTGTTGAGATTCATGGATGGTGAATCAACTTCTGAAATATTTTGATGATTACAAAGGAGAAGATTGAAGATCATGAGCTATTTGAATGTTTAAATTGTAATAGAGTAGTTTATGAGTAGTAATTTCTTGATTGTTTTGTCTTATGCATGTTTATGTTAGTTTATGCTTTGTAATGTGTCAAATCCTTATCTTAATTGCCTTAAAATTAATATAATGATGATAGAGCATAACTTGGAAAGTTTCTGAATGTTTAAAATCGAAATTTGAGAATCAACTCAAAATGATTGATTATTCATTAACAATAATTGATTATTTGCTCTGTTTTAAAAACGTTGATGTAATAATCGATTATGTTGAAATAATCGATTTTCCATAAAGTGCTCTCTGAAATAATCCATTATCCTGTGAAATAATTAATTATTTTGTTCTTGAGTGATTTACAGAATTGCTAAGAACAAAATAATCGGTTATCTATTGAAATAATCGATTATCTAGATCTGAAAACTTTATAAAATTGATTTTCACATACAAAAATGCAAGCAAGTGATTTTGAGCAAAATTTTGTGATCTATTTTGATCTGTATGATCTTCTTGGAAAGATTTCTTTGTGAATTCAAGAAGAAAAAAAACATCTCTGTGAAATTGGTAAATATTTAATTTTATAAATTATATCTTAAAATTTTAATATATATTTACTTTAATTCAATTTTATCCATGATGAAAATTAAATTGCCTATCCAAACTAAATTTAAAACTTCAAAAATGTGTATTAACTTGTTCAAACAACATATTTAAAAAAATGAAGAAAATTAAAATCAAAATAATTTTAAATTCTAAAAGTTTCAAGTTCTTTAAATTTTTAAAATTCTTTATCCAAACACATTGTAATGTCATTTTACATTTATCAAATAGTTTATCAATTAATTTTATCAAATACTTTCAATTTAATTATTTAATTTATAACTACTGAATTTTTCAACTTCTATCTTATAGCTCGTAAATTTTCAACTAATAAATTCAACTATTATACTAATTTTACAAAACACATCCTTAAACTTGGTAAGCCAAGCTAAATTACCCCACCGAAACTATATATAATCAATTATTAATATAACAAAAAAATATATACACAAATTAGATTTCATAAACCCAATTAAATTTTCATCAAATTTGTGATTGATACACTCATGATAAGAAACATTGTAATTGATCAAAAAATATAAATTTCTAGCGAGTTATGACAAAATAAAATCTACAACAAAAGACAGATTTCAATAAAATTCGTAATCACTTCAAAGAGAAAAAATAAATAAATAAATAATCTTTATAAGTTATAATTAACCTGTACATAAATTAAAAAATATATTCTAATAAAACTAATGAGAGTATTTCTACTATTTACCTAAGAAAAACTAATACATTCTAAAACACTCCTCTTATAGGTTAAAATTTATTAAAAATTACAAAATCAATAATTATTTAATAAGCATAAAAGAATCACTTACTTTTATATTTTCTAATAAATTTTGATTAATTAAAAAAAATACTTTTAAAAATGCATCAGAAGGTGTGTTCTCTTTTCCTACAAGTGTTAATGAAAATTTTTATCCAAATAGATATTAAGAAAAAGGTGCAACATTGAACTTTATCAAATTTTTAGTCCTTATATTCAAATTTTGTTAAGAAAATTATCAAATATTATTGCATAAAATCTACCTATTGATGTCTCTGTTAGTAAAAACACCACATTAAATCCAATTAATATTACATGACCGTCTTAATTTGGCACTTTTAAATATGTTATTGGTGATTTAAGAGACTAAAATAAGATTTTTGAAAATTACAGCAACTAAAAATAATTGTTTTAAATTTGAGGAACCAAAAATCAATTTATTTTAAATTTGAGAGACTAAAAACATATTTAAGTCTTTGTTTTAATTCAATTTTGTCTGTAAAACCCTCTACCCCAACACACATATACAATAATTATAAAAAGAAAATTCTTCATCATTAAAAGCCAAATCTCCAACCACATAAGGGTAAAGAGTTCACATTCATAAACTTAATCCAAATAACATGTTAGTGAAATTCCAAGAAATAAAACTGAGTTTTCAAATAGTTAATAAAAATAAAATCCTAAACTAAGCTTAGCTATGCCCCGATGTCACATATCTTATCAGAGCATGTCCAACTGAAGCCTAAGCCTTATCAACAACATTTCCACGCTGATGATCACCTGCAACACAATTTAAACACATACAAATAACAACAAGGGAGTGAGAAACATCTCACTCAAGTTCAGGCGCAGAAATAAAGGATAGATAGGATACACATATACAACAAACATATTACAAGTTACAAGCACCAATCACAAATAAACAATACACATACATAATCAATATCACATGTACACTCATTTATCATGTAATGATGTCATGGACTCGACTCATAAATACATGTGACGTTAGTCACGTGTCTCATAATCACATTTCTCATCATTTCATCATTGGTGACCCAAGGTACACCTTGTTAGCTTGTTACATCACCAGTGACCCTAAGGTACACCTTGTTAGCTTGTTACATCATCGGTGACCCTAAGGTACACCTTGTTAGCTTGTTACATCACCGGTGACCCTAAGGTACACCTTGTTAGCTTCTTACATCACCGGTATGTAGCCTAAACAGCACACCTAGAGTAGATCATAAATGCACATGATGCATGTCACATACCCACTATTTCATTGACTTAACATTTCACTTTGTTTTTTGTGGATAACTGGTAAGTAGCATCCTTGCTTCTTCACGTTAAGAAAGGGCTTGATATTTGATAGCTTTTGGTCTAGAGATTTTTTACATTTTTCCATTGTTGAATGTGTTTTGGGGATTTTTTGGTCTAAGTATGTCGTCCCTCTACAGGTTCCAAAGGGTGGCGTTTGGCTAGAGGGAGATAACAAGTATAATAGCCTTGATTCAAGAAAATTTGGGCCTGTTCCTTATGGCCTTATTCAAGGCAAGATGTTTTGGAAGGTAAGTTTGTGTATGATATGATGCCTAACAACATCTCCCTCCTTTTTCCTTATCACCTTCCCCTAATCTTTTGGTGTTTTGAATGTAGATATTGCCACTTAATGATATTGGACCTTTCTGGGATAAATGATCTGAAGCAAAGCATTCAATCATGTAAGCTACAATATTTGTTCAACATGACTGTGTTTAATTTGGAAGACAAAACCCTACCTGTTTGGACTCTATCCAACTTTCTCTTTGCGATTAGGAGTTTACAACCTAGACTTGTGCATTTTGCTCAGCTAAGATTCAAATTGCTACTTTTTTTTCTATTAAATATAAGGGAAGTTTATCTTCAAGGGGTCGTTTGTTTCTATTACATATATAATTAACTTTCTACTTACCCAATTTTCGCAAACCACACTTTACTTCTTACTCTTGCTCTCTTTTAATTCCTGGGTCAAAGTCAATTGACTTCTTAATTTTCATATCTCGGTTTATATTGAGTAGTTCTTGTTGTATTCTAGACTTACAATGCATATAAGTATCTTAGAAGAGTGCCTTCACATGCCTTAAGTTAAGTTGTTTCTTTTTCAGGATTACAAATTAGATTTTGATGATTGGACACTTTCAGTCATTACTTTATTCTTATAAATTTTTTATTATCATCAACCGTAAAATCCGTCCTAAATTATTACACTCTTAAGCATCCAATCTTCTAATGGATTTCACATAATTTGTCTCTGATGTATCCAATGTAAACTTTAAACGTTTTGTCCCTTGTGTCCCATCTACCTATATAGTGACATCAATTGAAAAAACATCGGATTCAAGCACTTCATTTAGAATGAGTTTAGCGAGAAAGTCCATGACAATTTATGTAAACTGTTTGTCTCCAAGTTCATTAAATCTTGACTTAATCATTTAATCGCACTAATAGTTTTACTCAATTTTAAAATCAGTCATAATAGATTTGAAGTTTCTATATGGACATTACAGTTACAAAATAATTTTTTTTGTTAACTGTAGTTGCAAAATAATTTTAATTAACCCTGGTAATTGTAACCAATTTTCATATATCCATTAACTTTTTAGAAAAATGGAAAATATTAAATTCAACTAATGCAACAATTTACTTTGAGTTGGAATGAATTATAAGAGAAGCAAATAGAAAGAAAAGATAAAAATAAATTTCTTTATAAACTAAAATTAATTTATGCATAATGTCATAAAAAAAAGTAATTTATGTATACATTAAAAAATAATTTTTTAAAAAAGTTAATGTAAGAGAGCTTTTAAAAATTTGCAAAAGAAATTTATTAAAAATAACCCTTTCTCTATTGAATTATAGTGTTAGATAAGCCCGTTATTCTTCCCAACGCACACGATATATACATTCGTATATATATATATATATATATATATATATATATATATATTATAATTAAAATATGTAAAAATAATTTATATTTTGATTCAACTATTAATAATTTATTTTAGAATATTAAAATTTAATTAAAAAATAAAAATAACAAGATATAAGAGGTTAAAATAAATTTTTAAAAAGAAATTCATTGAAAAAAATATATATCAAAAATCTTTTAAAAGTCCTTTTGTTCAAGATAATTATTCTAATTTACATATAGATCAAAGAATATTTAATTACGCTATAAGAAATATCACTTTGATTTTGTTTTAATAGGTTATTTTTTTATTTTTTTTATTTATAACTATAATATTGGTATAAAGTATCAATCGTTTGAAGATTATATCTAAAGTTAGGATTCAAACTTTAGACAACTTAATTAAGAGATACAATTAAGTTGATATATGAGATTTGTCCCTACTTGCCGTATCTAGAAAAATCTTGTTTTTTTTTTCACATGAAGAAATAAAGAAGTCATTGCAATTGTCAGAAAAATTAGGCCCACTAAAGGAACAAAAATAGAAGGAAAGTTTATCATAAAATAGGTACTTCGATTTACTATTTGTACCTCATAAAATAAATATTATTATTTTCTATTTTTTTTTCTTATTTATATTGTTATAAAGATAGTATATAATCACTAGAATTCCTATATAGATAGATATGTACATATTATATAATTAGCTATATATGTTGAACTAAATAAATGAATTTATTTCATTTCACCTTCCATTTCTAAAAGAAACAAACATATGTATCATAATACATCCTTTGTTTATTCTTTTAATACTTTGACCATGTATGTTTTCATTTTTTACATATTTTTTTATAATTTCTTTTCTTTGACTGAAAAATAAGAATTTTTTGGCTATGCCTTATTTTTTAGTCAAAGAAAAGAAATTATGGAATTGAAATAACTCACTCAAAACATCATTTTAAAGATAACACATACAATTGAATCAAATAAGTCCTTTTTGGAATAAATATTTAGCTACTTGTGAACCTTTGGATACTACTTTACAATGTTTGTTCAATTACTCTTTTACTTGCAAATACAATATAAACATTTAGTTCGACAATAATAATATCCCCCAACATGCCAAAACTAGTTGTCACCCTTCCAATAGTAGGAGATGCAAATACTGTTACTTAGAATAACTTTTATTTGTTTGATAATCATATAAAGCTTAAGAAATTTTAGTCATTTGCATCAAGCTCAAACCTCCTTCTTGCATATGCGCGCCCCCCAGACACACATACTAGAATAAGAGGTAAAAGTTGATTGGTAGCATATTCTATCAAACGGGTGATTTCAATTACCTAGATCAATCAAAAGTTCAATTCTATAAGAACTTTCCCATTTTCAAATGATATCAACAGTATTCACAAATATTAATTTTAGATTTCAAATTTTTTTTATAATTTAATCCATAACAATTTTTGTATTCAATCCACAAATGCTTATATTTTTTTACTTTCATTGAGATTATTAGAACTTTTACCTATTGTAGAATTATTATCATTTGTATCATTCGTCCTAGTTTTTGTATGAGAACTAGAATTCTCACTTTCACTATAATTTCTATCCTTACCAAAAATGTAACTATAAAAATAACTATCATTGTATTTGTCATTATCACTTAAAATAAAACTATCAATGCATATCTGAGAATGAAGATAACTATTATTGCAACTATTAATATTATTATTCCAACTAAATTTATTATCATACATGTAATGATCATCATCATTCTTAGAAACATTATTTAGATAGCTAAAAAAAACCTATTCATTTAAAAAAACAATGATCATTGTAAATATCCAAAATTTAATTTTCAATATCTAGAAATATTGAATAATATTTCTTCTTATTATTCCTAAGTAAAAAAAGTTTTATCAAATAAGAAATTTTGAATGATACTTACACTTACTAAATAATCTAAATAACTTTAACTAGCATTAATTGAATTAATTTAAAAGTTATAAAGTTTTAGTTTCTCTTTATTTTACCATGTTAGCCTTATTAATATTTTTGAAATCTTTTATAACCCTTTTCTTATTTAGAAATCATTTACCTTTCATGTTATTCTCTTACTTGTTTTATAAATTCTTCAAGAGTGTATTTGGACATAGGATTTTAATGAAGTAATTTAATTTTTTTAACACATTTTAAATACTTTAGTGTAAAATACTTTTTTTTGGATGAAAAACTTACAAAGAATTTAAATTCAAGCATTTGTTAAAATTTCTTAAAATCGTAAAATTTCAAATTCTTTCTTTTATTTCTCTTACCTTCCTCTTCTCTCTTTCAAAGTCGACATAGAAAATATGGAAAGTTATTTTTTAATTATTGAATATTTAAAATTATTTTTAAATTATTAAATACTATCTAATATTATTTTTTTAAAAAAAAATATTAAATATTTAAAATTAGTTAATATTTAATTTTATAAAACTAAATCTTAAAATTTCAATGTATATTTGTTTAAATTCAATTTTATCTATGGTGAAAATTAAATTGCCTATCCAAACTTAAAATTAAAACTTGTATTAACTTGTCCAAACAAAATATTTTAAAAAATATGAAAATTAAAATCAAAATAATTTAAATTCTAAGAAATTCAAGTTCTTTAATTTTTTAATATTTTTTATCCAAACACATTGTAATGTCATTTTACATTTATCAAATAGTAATTCAATTTTTTAAAACATTTCAAATGTTTTAGTGTAAAATACTTTGTTTGGATGAAAAATTTATAAAGAATTTAAAATTCAAGTATTTTGTTAAAATTTCTTATAAAGTGAGAATTTAAAATTTCTCTTTTTTTTTATTTCACTTATATATACTAGAGGGGCCGAGGTAATTCGTGTCTCTAATAATTATATGTAGACAAATATTAGAAGTTGTAGAAGATATAAGAAGTTTTTTTTTTTTTACATTCAAGGGGTATAAAGGTCCACTAAAAAGTGGAGACCAAAAGAGTGGTTATTAAAATGTATCCCCTTTATAATAAGTAGGATGTTTTACACGACATAAGTGTCTCAAGTCGATTTGGAGGTCATGTACTCCTCTGTTGTTAAGATATTGGTTCTTGAAGGAATGCCATTATTCTCTTAGTGTAGAGCCTAGAGTTTCTATTAGTAATGTTCACGATCAGCTTTGTAACGTGCTTGATTGGTCTCACATTGTCGACAAAGGACTATTAGAGCTTCTTCATTATGTCTCGACATGGCTTCCATGCATTGTAATAATTCAGCATTGGATCGTCATGTCAATAATTGCCAAGGGTTCCACGAACAAAGTTGCGACAACAAAAAGTAAAGGTTGTTGTTGAGCTTCATGGATGGTGAATCAACTTCTGAAGTGTTTTGATGATTACAAAGGAGAAGATTGAAAATCATTAGCTATTTGAATGTTTAAATTTAATAGAGTAGTTTATGAGCAGTAGTTGCTTGATTGTTTTGTCTTATGCATGTTTATGTTATTATGCTTTGTACATGTGTCAAATCTTTATCTTAATTGCCTTAAAATTAATATAATGATGATAGAGCATAACTTGGAAAGTTTCTGACCGTTTAAAATCAAATTTTGAGAATCAACTCAAAATAATCAATTATTCATTAACAATAATCGATTAAATAATCAATTATTCATTAACAATAATCGATTATTTGCCCTGTTTGAAAAACACTGTAATAATTGATTATCCCATAATGTGCTCTCTGGAATAATCTATTATCATATGAAATAATTGATTATTCTGTTCTTGAGTGATTTATAGAACTGCTAAGAACAAAATAATCGATTATCCATTGAAATAATCAATTATCTAGGTCTGAAAACTTTATAAAATTGATTTTCACATACAGAAATGCAAGCAAGTGATTTTGAGCAAAACTTTGTGATCTATTTTGATTTGTGTGATCTTCTTGGAGATATTTCTTTGTGAATCCAAGGAAAAAATTATCTTTGTGAAATTGGTAAATTTTTTATTTTATAAATTAATCTTAAAATTTTAATATATATTTGCTTTAATTCCATTTTATCCATAGTGAAAATTAAATTGCCTATCCAAACTAAATTTAAAACTTCAAAAATATGTATTAACTTGTTCAAACAACATATTTAAAAAATGATGAAAATTTAAAATTAAAATAATTTAAATTCTAAAAATTTCAAGTTCTTTAAATTTTTTAAATTCTTTATCCAAACACGTTGTAATGTGATTTTACATTTATCAAATAGTTTACTAATTAGTTTTATCAAATATTTTTAATTTAATTATTTAATTTATAACTACTGAATTTTTCAACTTCTATCTTATAGCTCATAAATTGTCAACTAACTTATAAATTCAACTATTATACTAATTTTACAAAACACATCCTTAAACCTGATAAGCCAAGTTAAATTACCCAACCGAAACTATATATAATCAAATTATTAATGTAACAAAAAAATATATACACAAATTAGATTCCATAAACCCAATTAAATTTTCATCAAATTTGTGATTAATACACTCATGATAAGAAATATTGTAACTGACAAAAAATATAAATTTCTAGCAAGCAATGACAAAATAAAATCTACAACAAAAAAACAGATTTCAATAAAATTCGTAATCACTTCAAAGAGAGAAAAAAAATCTTTATAAGTTATAATTAACTTGAACATAAATTTTAAAAAAAAAATACTCTTATAAAACTAATGAATATTTCTACTATTTACCTAAGAAATAGTAAGACATTCTAAAACACTTCTCTTATTATTTAAAATTACAAAATCAAGAATCATTTAATAAAGACGTAAGACTCACCTACTTTTTTATTTTCTAATAAATTTCAATTAATTAAAAAATTGCTTTCAAAAATGCGTCAGAAGGTGTGTTCTCTTTTCTTACAAGTGTTAAATGAAATTTTTTATCCAAAAAGATATTAAAAAAAAGGTGAAACACTGAACTTGATGTCAATAAATACTATCACTAACTCTTAATTGAGTGTCAGCTTCGATCAACTTATATCCCCACTAGACACCCTCCAGGATTAGAACAGAACATTAAAAAATTTGGACTACAAGTGCGTTGCTACACCTCCATAATAAGCACAAGATATTGATCAATCATATGTATAAAAGAAAATTGCCACAAAATTGCCAATGTAGCAACTCCAAACCAATAGATAGAAACTGGGGGGCTCATTTTATGTATAAAAGAAAATTGCCGGAACACCAGAATAGTTCTTATACATGTAATGACTGATTTAACGACACACGGCTGAGACCACATAAATTCAAGGTCCTAGCACATTAAAAGGAGAAACGAAGCAGTGAATCCTCGGCTAAAAGTTACATCAGCATATCTCAACCTTGACTAATTTCTTTTTCTTTTGCCTTGCATACATCTTCCGCAGTCTTGATAAATTTTTTTGTCAAATCGTCAACCTGTAAGAAGGAAATATCATAAATCAAACTACCAAAGCTATGGAATCCAGTTATCTTATCAGCTGCAATAAGCATAATATAAGTTACTTCTTTCTCCAATCTTTTTATGTCATCCTTGGGAAGACTTGAATATAACTTCTTTATCGCATCCATTGCCTGTTTTATAAACAACTTTAATCACAGTCTGCAGAAATTATGGTATACTCAAAAAATAATAATAAAATAATGACACTTGGACCACCCTTTTTAATTTGAATTTTGATAGAATCAAGAGGCAAAAAATAAATAGGACCAGACTCTGATATTGCCTTTTTTCAGTTCAGAAATATTTCATCTGACATAATAATAAAAACAACGCATTTTAAAACTCAAGCAGCTATTCCTTCAAGGGTGAACGGAGTGTACGGAAATGCACCAATTACATATTTGAAAATTCATCAGAGTGCTTAAGCATAAAAGATAGTGTTAATCAATGCCTGACAAAAAATAATTCAAGTTAAAGCAGGTTGAAAATATTCAAAGGGAGAATTCCAATCATTCCACAACTACCCTTTTTTCTCAATTCTTTAATAAATTAGTAAAAGGAAAAACTTTAAAAAGAATAAAAGCCAAGAAATATCAATGCCACACCAAACCTTTTGTCGAGCTCTTCTAATACTCTGACGAGCATCTTCACATGATTTAGAAACCAACTTAGTCATAGCCTGAAATAATTTCAAACAAAAGGATACAGCAGCATGATAAGTGACATTTAAAGTGTACACAATAATTAGTTAATTGATATTGAGCTTGATAAACGGAGTGTAATGAGTTTACCTGCATATGCTCTTTGGTCAATCTGGTCATTTCACGGCGAAGAAGTAAATTAGTTAATTGATATTGAGCTTGAAAATCAAGTTCATTAACAGCTACTATATCCAACCAAATTCACTCTGACAGTTATGAGTAACTGAATGTCAATAGAATATGTGCTTACGGTGGAATAACAGCAATCAATCTTTCACCATCTGATTTAGGATTTAACCCCAATGGAGATGAAACAATGGCATTCTCTAATTGCTTTAGTGTCTGCAGATGTTAGCCACGTCATACGCAAAAGTATAATACCAGTTTAGTACTAAGCATTGTACAAATAAGTAATATCAAACTTCCAACTCCCAAGATAAAATACCTCTGGATCATAAGGATTAACAGACAAGGTTTTTGGATCTAAGACTGAAACAACAGCAACCCGATTCAAAGGCATCTTCAAACCACTAGTTTCAACGATAATATGATCAAGCATTCCTGTACAGATGTGCCCATCATTATCACGCTGAGTACTAACTATCAAGATTCAAGACACAGATGATCCATAAACAATTGTGATAGCATTAATATACACCTGGAGATGCCCTTCCTGTTCGTAGCTTGCTTAGCTCTGCTGATAATGCAGCCATTGCAGCCTCCATCTGTGAGACAGCATTTGCCTTAATAGTAGGCCCAACGTTTGGTGGAACTTCAATTGTACCAACACCCCCTTCATCCTCTAAAATGTATTAAATGACCATTAAATCAAGTAACATTTATAATGAACAATAATAGTTAGACTAAGACATCAAATATTCTGGCAATTGTTTTACACATAGTTGAAATTTGCACTAAGAGAGTAGAAATTAGAAATTAGAAAGTAGAAATTTACTTAACGTTGACTTTTGTTAAGAGTTACCCATCTGAAACTGAAACTCTAATTTCCTTAACCAAGTATCAGGCTTCAATCCATGGAGTTCATTACTTAAAATGGAACGATCCAAAGTGTAACTATAAAAAAAAATTATAAAAAAAAAAAAAGAAACAAAAACAAAAACAAAATCACCAAACGAAACTCCATCATGTACACCTGCTTATTCAACTCCCCTCCTCAAATTAAACCAACAAAAACTGAAAACAGAACTAACGGGTATAAGAAAAATCATTACTTGTGGCGAGAGAAGCAAAGACGTACTTGACTTTCGCCCTTTGGCAAAGGCTCTGCGACTTTCCGCAACGAAATTAGGCGTTGCCGGAAGAGCGAAGAATCCGTTACTTTCGGACACGCAAATTTTAACTGAAGACACCTCACAGGCACGAACAGCGCCTGAGCCTCGGAGCCACAACACGTTTCGGTACGAGAATGCTCGTCTAACGTACCCAGACATCATCGCATTCACGCTCCTTTGTTTCCTAGCTATTTCGGTGTCTGCCAATGATTAATAACACCGTAGGAATCAATTGTTTTACACATAGTTGAAATTTGCACTAAGAGAGTAGAAATTAGAAACTAGAAAGTAGAAAGCACTAACGGTGAGGATTCCGAGGATCAAACAAATGAGTCCCCTCTGTAGCTTCTTCTACGTTTCGGAATTCGTTTTAGGGTTTAGGGTTTTAGTTTAGAGAGAGACGTTGAAATGGGCCAGCGCACTCAATTGAGCCCAGAGTCATATGGGCTAAGGCCCTAAAGAAACAACACAGGAGAGGTCAGCCCACTCAACCTTAATCAGCCATAAAAAGTTAAAAGAATTTTTAAAAATTTTCTTGTAAAAAAAATAAACTTTTTAAAATGTTCTCAGATAAGAAAAATGTAGGGGTGGGCAAAAAAAACTGAATTGAACTGAACTGGTGGTGAACTGTACTATAAAAAACTGAACTGTTTGTAAAAAAACTGAACTGAACTGAACTGTTGTAAAGTTGAACTGTACTGAACTATAAAAACTGAACTGAACTATAAAAATTGATCTATTTTTATAAAATAATAAAAATTAAATGTGTTTAACATATTATGTCTTAATGGATTAGCTCGATAGTCTAATAACCAAAACTTAAAAAAAAAGTGATCTGAAAAAAATTGTATCAATTTTGTCGAACTTAACGGATCAATTGAGCTATGTTGAACTACTTATTTTTAGGCTTAAAATTTACTGAGTTTGTTTGACTTAATTTTATATTTTTTTCCTTTGAAAAATTTAAATAAAATGGAAAATAAAGTAAAGTTGGCAAATGTGTCCTATTTTGATAGATCAATGAGTCAAAATTTTTCAATTCAAATATCATAACAGTTTAGTGCAATTTAAATTGTAGTTCAGTTCAAGTTTTTATAGTACAGTTCAGTTCAGTTCAATGACACAAAAGAATAGTTCAGTTCAGTTTGTCTGAACTAATGTTTAGTTTAGTTCAGTTCATATGAACTACTTTTAAGTTCAGTACAGTTTTTATAAGTTCAGTTCAGTTCGTTTTGCCCACCCCTAGAAAAATGTTTTTATTTAACATATAGGAATTGATTTGAAAGTTTCATTCAACTTTGGAGGCTTAAGTCACGTGGGCTTGAAACTTTTTAAATACATTATATTATTAATGTCTAAGATGTTAGAGTTGTCACAATTATTAGAAATAAGATCATAATAATATATATATAAGTAAGAAATAGTATTTACCTTAAGAATTTAATTTTGTCAAATTGAATTAAGCTCAAGCCCAATTTCTAAAATAGTGTCAAAGTTTATCTTAATGATTATTAATTGTTGTTAGGCATATCGTGTTACTTATGTAACATTCTTAAAATTCAAAAGTAGATAATGAAATAGAAAACATAATTTTTAAATAATTACTTATTTTAGATGTGATAATTAATTATAGAAAATATGAAATGAGATTAAATAAATAATTTTTTATATAAAAACAAAATTAACAAATGTTTGAACTAAATTAGATACTATTAATAGTTATTATTATTAGTGAAAAAAAAATATGAAAAGTAATTAGTGTTTGAGCTAGACTTATTGATGAAAAATTAATAGTGAATAATACATCAAGTGGCTAATGAAGTAAATCAATTAATAATTAAGTTAGTAAATTATCTAATTAACTATGTTATACTTTTTTAAAATAATATAACATAAAACCTAGGTAAGTGACTAATAGAGAGATTCAAGGTGGTTAAGAAATTTAATTTATCCAAAACTAAGCAAGATTATGTAAGTCTCACTCAAACCCTAAATTTTCCTCCTATATAACTCAACATAAGGTCTCTACACCTTCTTCTTTGTGTGGGTCAACCAATTTGTGGGGGAGGAAGAGAGTTTTCAAAAACTTCTTCCTAGATTCTCTCCATAGGCAAGTTCTCCTACCTGTTTCCTCATTATCTTTTTCTCCCTTTCAATTTTCTAATCTTTTTTTCCTCTTCTTTATTTTTCATTATGCATGGAAACACTTTGAAGCTTACATGGAGACTTTGTTCTTGATTTCCATACTACACACTCTTTCTTGAGGAGGTAAAGGAGCGGGTTACACTAATTTTTTAGTTTCTTTTAGGATTCCTTAGTCCCTTATTATATTTGTGTGTTTTTGAGTTGTATGGAGTTATTTCTCTATGTGTTCAAAAAAAACATGGTTATTGTTCAAAACCATTTGCAAGGACTAAAACTCTATCTTAATGCTTTAAAATGATGTATAATGCATGAAAAAAATGGTAGTGAAGTGATATACTATCTATTGAGTTTTGTTTGCACATGAAAATGACCCAAAATGAGGTTGAAAAAATTGTCAAAAATCTACATCTATGGGTGTTTACAGGTAGAACTATATAATTTAGAAACCATGCTCTAAATTGTGTTTGGAGACTTGGAATATGTATATTGTGAATTATAAAGATGTTATAATTAATTTGGTTCAATTTGAATTTGATTCGAGTAGTGTATGACCCTAAAAGAGTGACATTTGGCATAAATAAATGATTATAAGCATGCAACCTTTTTTAAATGTTTGGACATGGTTTAATATTTTAAATTGTGCTTAGAGACTTGGAATATGTATGTTATGAATTGTAAAGACGTTAGAATTAATTCTCATGTGACATATAGGATCCATCAAAATGTAAACAAGAACTAGATCCATTCAGAAAACAAAGATTTGACATAGAAAAAGGAAGGAACAACACGGATTCAATAAGAAAAGTTAGAACACATAACCTCAAGAGCACCAAAGCTCTAGATACCAAAAATGATGGAAGTGAGTAGAAGTGGTTGTTGTTCTTCTTCACTCTCCACCTTCAATCCCTTTCTTCTCTTGAGGTTGACACGCCAATGAAGAGGAAAACACCTTGAAAAAACTTCAATGGTGGAGAAGCAACAAGGAAGTTCGGTAGCTTCTTCAAGAAGCTAGAAGATTGAGGCACCAAGACACAAAGGTTGGAAACCTTTGTGAAGGAACCTAGGGGAGAAAGTTCTCCACGAAATTCTTAAGGCTTTGGAAGAGAGAATTCTATAATAATTTCTGAATATTATTCATCCAAAGTGAGGGAAAAGGTTAGAGTTACAAATATATAGAAGGAGGTAGCTTAGGGAGCAAGCTAACTTTAACCATGGTTCAAGTGAACCATGGTTGAGTTGCTTGACCGTCCAAGCTAGTTAAGAAGCTTGTGGAGCAAGCTTCTCACTTAGCTTGCTTGGGAAGCAAGCTAAGGAGAAGCTTTTAGCACAAACTTCTCAAGGCTTCCAAGTGTGAGAAGCAATTCGGCCAAAGGTAGAAGCTAAGGCAAGCTAGGCAGCCTTGGTTCCATTTTGCTCCTTGAATTAATTTAAAAAATGTTTGGTTTGGTCTAGTTAAGTCCATCCAAAGATGATGAAACCTAACTAGAAAAATTAGGAGCAAAATGAGTCTAATATGTAAAATTTTGCCTAAGCCAAATTCTGGCCCAATTACTAGTCACACCCTCAAGCATTGTTAAATATCACCCCACTTCTACTACTGAAAAAATGAAAATGAGTGTACCTCAAAATTAGGTTAAATGGAGTCAAAGTCTCCAAGTAACCTACTCTAGAAACAATATACAATGATCAATAAAATGAAATAAAGTGTCTCACAAATACAAAGACAAAAATAAGCCTATACAAGAAACTACTATATTTACAAACATAGAAAAAGGTCTTCAAAATCATCTCATTCGTCTTGGTTCCTTTAATGTATCACCTCTTGAATTCCTTGTCCTTGGCATATTTCCATCACGTGGCCTCTCTAGGCCTACAAAGTTGAGAATTTCTACACGGCCTCTCTAGGCCTACAAAGTTAAGTATTTCTACGCAGCCTCTCCAGGCCTATAGAGTTGAGTATTTATATGCGACCTCTCTAGGCCTACAAAGTTGAGTACTTCTGTACAGCCTTTCCAGGCCTACAAAGTTGAGTATTTTTACGCGGCCTCTCCAAACCTACAAAGTTAAGTATTTTTATGCGGCCTCTCTCCAAGCCTATAAAGTTGAGTATTTCTATGCATCCTCTCCAGGCTTACAAAGTTGAGATGTCAACGTCCTTTGTGAAGGTGAATGTTGCAACCTTTGACAGGATTGTACTCTGGTAATCCTAGTTTTATTTGTCGATTTGAGGAACTCGGCAGTGTCCTCCAATTGATGTTTGTTGAATGTCCCTGAGGTTTACGGGCAAGGAATGTCTGCAATGCCCTCACTTTGGGTTGAGATTAGCAGGATGTCAGTGATACCCCTACTATATGAGCATTGTGATGCCTCTTCAGGTGTCTCCATTTGATGGAAAACACTTGAAAGAGTGATGAAGGTTCTCTTCCAAGCTCCATCTTCAATTGTCCAATCTTCTCTTAAGGCCTTCAATGGATGTTTAAGGATGAAAGACAAGCTCCAAAGCTTGCTTTGGAAGCAACAATGGCACAGTCACTTCTTGAAGGAGAAGAAGTGTTGAAGAACCAAGGTACAAAGGAAGGATTCCTTTGTGAAGGTTCTTAAGGGGAGAATGTTCTCCACGATTGTATGACTCTTGAGAGAGATAAATTTCTGAAAATTAATCTCATAAATGTTCAAAAGTGAGTACAATGGTAGGGAAAAAGTTTTATATAGAGTAGGAAAACTTGTGGAGCAAGCTTTTGACTTAGTAGCTTGGGAAGCAAGTTAAGTTAGAAGCTTGTAGCACAAGTTTCCCAAGTGTGCAAGACAAGCTAAAAAATTCGGCCAAGGAGGGAGTCTAGGCAACCTTGGGCTTATTTTCCATACTTAATCCAATTCAAGAAATTGGAATTGGTTTTGTTAGGTTCACCAAATGATGGTGAGGCCTAGCTAAATCAATTCCTTGGAAAATATGGAGCAAAACAAGCCTAATATGTAAAATTTGGCTTAGACCCAACTCTAGCCCAATTACTAGTTGCACCTACACACCTTACTATTTGTCACCCCACTTCTATTACTGAAAAATGAAAAAATGAATTACCCTTTATACAAGGTCAAATGGAGCAAAAGTCTCCAAGTAGCATATCCTAAAATCTAAAAGGAATCCTATAAGAAAAGAAAGAAAGTGCCTTACAAATACAAAGGCAAAATGAACCTATACAAGAACTAATATGTACAAATGATATGAAAGGTCCTCAAATTTAACCCATTCCTCTTGGGTCCTTTAATGTATCACATCTTGTTCTTCTTGGCCTTGGCATGATTCCATCACTATTAGGGGATGAGATGTGTGGTAGAGATCCTAGTGTTGTTCCTACTGTGTGGGTATTGTGATGTCTTTCTAGGCGCCTTTTGGGGATTTTTCTGATCGATTGGTTGGTTGGTAGGAATCTTGTATTGCTCATACCATGTGAGTATTATGATGTCTCTCTAAGCATCTTGTACTGTTGGAGTCTTTTGGTTCATTGATTACTGGTTGTTGAGTTTTCTTGGTTGGTGATTGTTGACTGTTGAAATGGATAGTGTGGATATGTTGATGGAGTGTTTTCTAGAGGTTAAATGAGCTCTCGTTGTGCTCTTGATGTGGTATTGAATGTTTGAGTTGGCTTGATGGATGGATGTTCTATCAGAGGATTATTTCGAGTCATGCCCATTGTAGTGTCGAAGCTTAAGAATGTTAGTCTGAATGTCTTTGATTTTCTGGTATGATTATCGGGATGCTTGAGAAGTGTCTACAAGGTGTGGTATGTTGGTTCAACCTGAAGGTGTTGTGGTTTGACGAACAATTCTGGTCTTTATTGGAGTTGTCTGACTCAACCATGAGATCAGATGACCTACTACGGGGAGATTTTGCCTCTTGCTTGCAGTTGAATCCCTCGGGCTAAGGACTTCCTAATGTTTATTCTTCTATTTTTAGTTTTAGCTTTGGCTTTTTCTTGGATAGAAATTTTTCCTTTTTTTGTGTTGTTTGTTTTCTTTTCTCGATATGCAAGTAATGGATGCATGTTTTACAAGAATGTCTATATTTTCCATTGCTTACTTTTATATAATTCCCTTTAGATGTGAAAAATTGCTTTTTTTTCTTTCTAAATAGGCGTTTCATGTATAACACCTACATGCAATATGTCTTTTAGATGTTCCATGTTATCTGATGACCTTTCATTTTCCCTTTAATCAAGACTTTTCCTCTTCTTTTTTTTGATGTCATGAAACCTTATATATTAATCCCCGCTTATTATGAGCTCATACAGGGCTGTTTGTTCATTATTTTTCTTTTATTAGAATGGTTTGATTTTCGTTTAATTAGTAACAAAACACGACATTTAAACATATAGGTTAAGAGAAATGAAAGAAAAAGAGGTATCTTTATTATAAATCAAAAGTTTTAAGAAAGGATTACAATAGGGATTTAGACAGAATGGCTAGCTAAGGTAGGCCGGTGTTTGGGTTTAAGCAAAATATCCCCTAAGAAAAACAAAAATAAACATTCTCCTAGTTGTCTCAGACTGCATATCTCGAACTCTAGCTGGATTCTTCAAGGGGTTGCATTTGATAGGGTGTCTAGCTTGCCTTTCAACCTTTGGTCTAGATGCTTTTCATTTTCTTTTTATGTTATCCCTAACTTTTGCCTAGGGTGTGTCCTGGCGGAATATCTCTCTCTCTTTTTTTTTTGTTCAAGCATAGTATTTTTTCACGGCATCGGAGTTCATTGGATAAGTTAGTTCCTCGCCATCCATATTGGTGAGGATCAATGTTCCACCCAAAAAAGCCTGCTTGACTACATATGGACCCTCATAGTTTGGTGTCCATTTCCCTATCTTGTCCTTCTAGGCTGGTAAAAGTTTCTTGAGCACAAGATCTCCCTCCTGGAAATGTCAAGGATAAACATTCTTATCGAAAGCCTTTTTGATTCTCCTTTGATAAGTTTGTCCATGACAGATAGCGTCCAGTCTTTTTTCTTCTATGAGATTTAACTGATCGAATTTGGCATGTACCCATTCAGCCTTAGGGAGTTTTGCTTCCATGAGTACTCTTAGGGAAGGAATTTTCACTGCCATGGGTAGAACTACCTCTATCCTATATACCAAGGAGAAAGGTGTAGCACTGGTCGGTCGATGTACGGAGAACGTTCTATACCTGTGTAAGGCGAAGGGTAACATCTTATGCCAATCCTTGTAAGTGACAACCATTTTTTGAACAATCTTCTTGATATTCTTATTAGCTGCTTCAACCGTTCCATTCATTTTAGGTTTGTAAGGGGAAGAATTGTGATGATGAATTTTGAAGGAGCCACACAATTCTATCATCATTTTGTTGTTGAGGTTGGATCCATTGTCTGTTATAATTTTGTTAGGAATTCCATATTGACATATTATGTTTTTCCTAACAAAGTTGACCACCACTTTACAGGTTACATGTGCATATGACATTGCTGCAACCCATTTAGTGAAATAGTCAATGGCTACGAGGATGAATCTGTGTCTATTTGAAGCTTTGGGTTCAATAGGCCCAATGACATCCATGCCCCACATCGAGAATGATTAAGGTGATGTCATCACGTTGAGTTCGTTGGGTTACTTGGATATTAACAACATATACTTGGCATTTTTGACATTTTCTCGCATACAAGATACAATCATTTTCCATGGTTGATCAGAAATATCATATCCTCATGATTTTCTTGGTCATGACGTGTCTTGTCATATGGGTACCAAAATTTCCCTCATGGATTTCCTTCATTAAGGATTGAGCCTCCATGTAATCGACACATCTTAGCAGAACTGAATCGAAGCTTTTCTAATAAAGGATTCCCTATGTTATGAGAATCTGATGGCTCTATGTTTGATCGTCTTCTTATCACTATCGGATGCTCTAGTCAGGTATCTTCCTCTTTCAATATATTGTTGGATGTCAAAATACCATGGATGGTCATCATCTTTTCCGTTTAACATGAAGCAATATGCTTGCATTTTATGACATCGGACTTTGATGATTGGCATCTCATTCCCTTCTTTTATGACAAACATGGAGGATAATGTGGCCAAAGCATCTGCCAACTGATTTCCTTATCTTGGGGTGTGTTTCAAAGTTGATTGATTCAAACTGGGGTATCAGACTTTGAATGTATTCCTAGTAAGGAACTAATTTGGAATCTTTAGTTTCTCATTCGTCCCTTAACTAATGTACTACCAAAGCTGAATTGTCATAGACTTCCAATTTTATGATGCCATTGTCGAGAGCGGCATGTAAACCCAATATGCAAGCTTCATATTCAACCATGTTATTGGTATAATCAAAGTCTAATCTTGGTGTTGCTGGGAAGTTTTTTCCTTGGGATGACATCAGTATGAAGCCTATTCCATGTCCCATCAGATTTGAGGCTTTGTTGAAGTACATGGACCAGGGTTCCTCCTTAGTTTGTTCTTCTTCCTCCTTTCCCAAGACTAAGATCTCTTCATTGAGGAAATCGTCCTTTATTGCATATTTTTCATCTGTTGGTCCATTTGTTAGATAATCAGCCGAGGCGCTACCTTTGATTGTCATTTGTGAGCATAAGTGATGTCGTATTCTAATAACAATACCTGCCATCTGGCGACCCTCCTAGTGAGTATGGGCTTTTCGAATAGATATTTGATGGGATCCATTCTTGATATTAACTGGGTGGTATGTCTTAGAATGTATTATCTTAATCATTAAGCGGCCCATACCAAAGCAAAGCAAGTCTTTTCTAAGGGTGAATACCGCGTCTCGTACTTTGTGAATTTCTTACTTAGATAATAAATAACTCTTTCTTGATTTTTGTTTTCACGTTGTTGACCCAGCATACATCCCATGGAACCTTCCAATACTGTGAGGTACAAAATTAGGGGTTTTCCTTCAATAGGAGGCATCAATATCGACAGATTTGTCAGACATTGTTTAATCCTGTCAAAAGAAAGTCGGCATTCCTCATTCCATTCCATTGGTTGATTCTTTCGTTGTAGCTTGAAGATGGGAGTACATGTATTGGTCATTTGAGATATAAAATGAGCTACATAATTTACTCTTTCAAGAACTCCTCTAACCTCTTTTTCGTCTTTGGTGGTAGCGTCTCTATGATGGCCTTAACCTTATCCGGATCTATTTTTATTCCTTTTGCACTGACAATGGACCCAAGGAGTTTTCCAGACCGAACTCTAAAAGCATATTTAGCAGGGTTTAGTTTTAATTGGTACGTACGAAGTGAATTGAATAATTTTCTTAGATGAAAGAGGTGATCGCTCTCGTTCTTTGACTTAGCAATCATGTCATCCACATACACTTTGATTTCATTATGGATCATGTCATGAAATAGAGTTACCATGGCCCTTTGATAAGTTGCTCCAACATTTTTTAATCCAAATAGCATAACTTTGTAGCAAAACGTGCCCCAAGGTGTGATAAAAGAAGTTTTCTCGCGGTCCTTGACAACCATCTTGATTTGTTATATCCCGAATACCCATCCATAAATGAAAAGATAGTGTTTGTGGAGTTATTTTCCACTAGCACGTCGATGTGCGGTAATGGGAAGTCATTTTTAGGATTGGCTTAGTTTAGGTCTTGATAGTCCAGACAAACTCGCACCTTCCTATTTTTCTTTAATACAAACACTATATTCAAAAGCCACTCGGGGTAATGAGATACATCCAAGAATCCAACATCCAATTGTTTTTGAATTTCTTCCTTTATCTTGAGGGACCATTCGGGCTTGACTCTTCAAAGCTTTTGCTTTACAGGACAAATTCCCTTTTTAATGGGCAACTTATGTTCGACAATTTCGGGATTTAGTCCTGGCATGTCATGATAAGACCAGGCAAAAATGTCAATGTATTCTTTTAGTAAGCTAGTCAATTGGGTTTTGACTTCATCTTTGATTCTCGTGTCAATTAGTATTTCCTTTTTATCCTCTACTTGCCCTAAATTGACTTTCTCTATTTCCTCTTGATGAAGTTGGATTATCCAGACTTCTTGATCCATTAGTCTTTGTATTTCTGAGGGGAAATCTTCCTTGAATTCAAGTGATGCATCATAGACATTCAAATTTTGTTTAATTTTGTTTTCCTTAGTCATATTTGCTTCCTTTAGGTTCTGTATTTGGATTTTAGAGTCTTAATGCATGAGAAAAAGGAAGAAAAGCAATGAAAAATGGACAGATTTTGTAACAAAATGACGTGTCTTGTTATTTGATAAAAAAAATCATTACAAACCCTTTTATTGTAGAAACCCGTGACCTCAGGTGGGAGTCATTGGTAAAAAGAAAATAACAATTTCAAAGATGGTTATGCCCATAGATGGTTGGAACCTCCTTTTGAAAATCTCATCAATCAAGGAATGCCTGAAATTAGACTAATCCTTAATTAATGATTTTGCAAACGGTTCTAACGAGTTGCCACCAATGTTTTACTCAAAACCATGGAAAAAGAAAAGGTTTTCAAAAATTCAATAATGACCTTCAGAGCCAGAATTGGGTTCGGGGGTCAGTTACGTGTAAGAAAGGTATTATGCACCCTACAATGCCCTAACTCAATACCCTATGGTAAAATTAGCATAAATGTAGAATAATAATGCAAATTTTTACTCCCTATTAAACTATTTACATTTGAATTTAAAATTACACAATCTTAGTTAATATGTCTACATGGTTGTTTTTATTGATTAGCAATGTTATATGACAAGAATAATAGATTAAAGGAAAGACTTTTATAAAATACCTCTTGATGAGCTTTATTAGATTTTCAATGGCAGAATCTAGGTGTTTTTTGGCAGCTCTTTGCACTATAATTACCTCACAAAATCCAAGAAATACAAGGGGAAGAAGAAAAGAAGTACATAGACTCTATAAAGACTCTCAAAGACTAAAATTTTAAGACCTTAATAAGCCAAAAACTCCTCCCCACACTATTCACAAATTCCTTATTTATAGTTTCAACTCATACCGAAACAGCCTGTTTAGGTGATCGAAATGCCCCGTTCTAGATGAGTTTGCTATGGACAATTTTTGAATTTGAAACGGCCCGTTTCGAGATTATAACAACCTATTTCGAATTTGAAATTAACCTATAACAAATTGGGTCAGAATGGCTTGTTCTGGATTAGGAATGACCCATTCTAACTTAAGGTTTTCAAGCTATTCTGGAAGCTTGAAATGTACTGTTCCTAACTGAGAATGGTCCGTTTCGAGCTTCTAACTTATTTCTTTTGGGCTTTGGGCCTTCTGATGCTAATATGTTTTGATGTTGTTTTCGGGCCTTCGAGAATTCCTTATTCTCATGTTAAAAGTCCATTTTCTTGTTTATGCGTCCTGGAGGAAATTAGGTGTCTATAATACGAAGGTGAATATAAATGTGTATATGAAAGTTTGAATTATGATGTATGTATGTTTAACTATTCTTATGTCTTATATGTGTTATACATTATGAGATGTATTCTCACTCTCAATTTGTCATTGCTTTTTGTGTTTGGATTGATCAACACTTACAGGCTTAGATCAAGTATAAGAGGAAGTGTTTGGCAGAGGTGAGACCTAGTACTTTGATGGTTACTCTATGATCTTGCTCTGATAGCGTAATATTAGAGTTAGAGAGTTGCATGTTTTCTCTATTTTGATAGAGTTTATGTAAATGAGAGGAGTTGCCAAGTTTTGAGAGTTTAATTGTGTTTTAATTTAAGAGTTTCATTTATTAAGGTTTTGCGAACCTTTTTACTAAAATGATTAAGTCTATTTTATTTTTATGAAAATGTTTTTAATTTTTATTTTTTTCAATACGAAAATTTCTTATTGAATTTGGGTTAGAAGGGTATCATAAACCACGTGTGAGCAAATACTTTGTGAGAAATAGAGAATTCTTGGATAATCATTCCAAAATTTGATATATTAAACACTTTAAAGAAATTTAATAAAGAAAAATAAATAAATAACCAACCTCTAAATGATTTAAAGAAATTATATTTAAAATTTATCTTCAAATAAATTTGGTCCTAATTTTAATTTTAAATAACTTAAATAAGTAAAAGAAATTGAAATAACATTAATTTCTTTCCAGCATCATATCTTTAGTTTATATTTAATTAAAAATAGCTAAATTTAGTGAAAGGAGGGGAGTGGCTCACCTCTTGGAACCCTACCTAATGAAAACATTTTGTTTAATTTTAATTTTCCTTAAGATATTACTTAAAAACATTGGTCTAAGATTTTATTTTTATATATGAATATTTTGAAACCCAAAGTCTTTTTTTTTTTAGTTATGCTTCAAAGGTCGTGGCCGCCAAGTCGTTTGTTACATTGAACGGAAACCTCAATTTAAGGTAGCAGGTGTGGGGTCACATGATATATGTGGCTTAAAACTTAACGTGAATCTTCACCTATTTTATTTTTTATTTATTTTATTTGTTTTTGAACCCCATTGTCTTGTCCGTCAAACTTTCTATTTCTGTTTTCCATTCCGATGACTTTCAAGTCATCAGTTTGACTATCATTGGTCATGTTCAAGGCATAAAGAAAGGAGAAATGTTATATTTTCATAAGATTATTTAAATATTTTATAAAAATACTATATCAGAAAGTGAATGTATTTAATATGTTGGAAATGTAAAAACATATTTAATACTTATCATATAAAATAAATGCAAAGATTAATAAAATTATTTTAAGGAAATTTAGAACTTAGAACTACTCACCCAAAAATAAATAAAATTACTACATTTGACTTCCGGTACTTATTTGGCGGCTTTTGTTGGTTTAAATCCCACCTACCTGTTTAGCACCGAAGCATATCTTTTGGGGGTGCAAATAGTGGTTTCATCTTTCATGGTTTGCTTGAAGACAAAAAATAAGTTAATTGTCGTTCTATATTCATTGGTATTTAAGGTTAATACATATAGTTTTTTAATAAATATAAAATTTATACTTTTTATTAATATATATATATATATATATATATATATATATAATACCATGGCAACATATTATACCTTTAAAAGTTTTATATTTTTAACATAAATGTTATCTTTTCTTTTTTTTATCAATGGAAAAGACTAAAAGAGAAGGAGAATGAGAAACTAACTACCCCTAAGACATAAGGTTCTTATAGTATTTGCATGGACAAAAAGAGATAATTGTCTTGAATACTAAAACAAGCCAAAACATTCATACGAAGAATTGACTTCTAGTTTTGTCAATTAATCAACGCATTTATTTCTTTCTCTATAAATATGTCTAAAGGAGATGTTCAGAAAGAGATAGAAAAAGACTTTAATTTTAGAAATTAGAGGAGTATAAAGGTGAAAGAACAGCAACCATTGTTTGATGAACAACAACTCATTTATTGAATATAAGTATGTGTGACTCACAAATAAGAGAGTTATATCTCGTCTCATACGGAATAAAAAAACCATGATAAATGTCCAACAGTTTATCATACATATTAGTTTAGATACCACAATATCTAATGAATTCTTGAATCCATTCTCAGATATGATAATAAAAGACTATCAAAACTTGACTTGTCAAATATTAAAAAATAAAAATAATATTTTTATATTTTGAAGGCATAAAAGACAAAATATATTTTGTAAAAACTAAAATCAAAATTTACTTATTTTATAGAGACTAAAAACATAACTTCAAATTTAAAAGATAAAAAATAAAAAATAAATATATAAATTTAAATCAAAATTTACTCATTTTATAAAGATTAAAAATATAGTTTTGAACATATTGCTAATATTTTAAAATTTAAAATATAATATAAGATTAATAGTAAACACACATAATTTAAAAATATTATATATACATATAAATTAAAATAATTATATTGAATAAGAGTATTTTTTAAGAAGTATTTAAACGATAACATTTTGAATTCATTTTCTTTGGATTTTTTTTTGAATATTTATTTCTCAAACTCTTGTACCTTTCGATATATTTTTATTTTTAGTTTAAAATTGGATTTCAATATTTTTAAAATTTTAATAGTGAAAAATAACTTTGTATTACAATAATTTTTTTTACTAATAATTTAAAATAATTTATATATTAAAAATATTTATTATATGTTAAAAACACTTATTTATTATAAGTTATACTTATATAAACATTTATCCTATGCATTGTGTATACTTAAATGCTAGTAATAATTGAAACTAGAATCGGTAATTACTATTATTGATTTTAAAAAAAATATTATAAGAGTTTAAAATTTATTAAAAAAATATTATAATTATCCAAATATATATATATATATATATATATATATATATATATATATATATATATATATTCAGCCATAAAGTAAAAACTAATATATGTTCATTTACGTTTATCAGATACTTCAAGTGTTCAACAGATAATTTTATCATACAATTATAATTCAATGAAATAATTAGACAATACAAAAATTATTATTAATGTTTAAATCTTTTTATATTAAAAGGAGTGCAAGTAAACTCAGTATTTAATACGCTAGATACTAAATAAAATAAAATTATTGTGGTGTCAAAAAAAATTATTGTAAAAATTATCTCATCATATCTAACACTAAACAAATGTTTATTACTGCGTGCATAGATGATTAAAACAACAAAGAGAACAAAATATTATACTATGACTTAACTAATTGTACTCTGATATCAACATGCACTAAGCATCATGAATAATACTCAAAGAAATTGTCATGTGTTCTAAACACTTTGTGAAACTTTTTATTTTTATTATCCACTTTTAGGGCTCCCTAGTCAATGCATACTATAAATGTTTACTATATTGCAATTTTGATCATGGTTTCAACAAATAAATAAATACGAATAACATTACTATATAAAATTAAGGGTTTGATCATTAGATCATCTTGAACATGCTTAAAAATAGTATATGAAAATCCTTTTTTTGAATAATTTGTTGTTTATGATACAAACCTTCGAATTACTTCAGCCACGAAGACTGATTTAAAAAATGGTAAATTTTGTCTCATGGTTCATGAACAAAATATTAAAAAATTATTATAGTATTGAGTCGACCTTTCTGCTTTAACAGAGGGAGGGTATCATTCTGTCATGCATCTTAATCTGCTCCATTTAACAAAGTCAAACTTAATCACCAATAACTTGGTTCGAGTGTTTCCACACGCAATGTTTTTTTTAAGTAAGATCTTTTTTTAAAATTTTGTGAGTGAAAAAAATATTGTTTGTTGTTGCACTTTTTTTCTTTTGTTGCATTTGTCCGATGTAACATTCTGGATTTTTTTAATTTATATAATTGTGTTAATTATTATTTATTTTATATTTATTTAGTTATTTTCTTATAATTATTTTAATCAATTAAAAAGGTTTTATAAAATATTTTAGAGATTTTTAATAATAATTTTATTTTATGTATTATTTATTAAAGAAATATGTATTTTTTGATATTTTATTATAAAAAATGTTAAAAGAAAATATATGTTTTAATTATTTACGTAATTAAATATATTTTGAAAAATATGTGTTTTATGATATTTTAATATATATTATTAATTACTATTATTTTATTTTGTTATAATAATTATTTGAACTGATTTTGATAATTGTTGAAATTATTGTATATAGATATATATATATATATATATATTTGAATATGTTATAAGGTTTTATAATTAAATGAATTATTTATTTTAAATTATTTTGAGGGGAAGAATTTGTAATTTGGTTTAAATGTCTTAACTGTTGGGTTAAGAGGAGTTAGGTTTTTTAAATGGGAGTTATCTTATCAGTTTTCATTTTACACTTTTTCTTTCTTTTATGCGTTTACACTCTAAAGGCTTAGGAGGATCATAACTTGTAGGAGAACACACAAGAGATTCACATTCATCTTCTAGCACTCATCAAGGTAAAGAGGAGTGGATAATCCCGTTTTAGAACATGAGATAATTGTTGAATACTGAGGTTGAGTCGCAGCCTGTGTCTATTGTATGTGTTGCATGAATGGCGAAATCCCAATTTTTTTTGTACTCATTTATGACTTCCTTATGATTCTTTTATACGCTTATAATTTTTTTGTAATTATGATTATTCATGGTTAATTTCATGTGTTAAAGTTTGTTGATGTGATTTGAGTTGCTTGTGAGTTTTTGTGGGAACCTTAAGGGATTTGGGTAATTATATGAGGAAATGTTATGGGTATGCAATTATGTAAAATTGAGATTGAATTCTAGTAATTGATGGTACAATAGAGAGATATTATGCTTTAATATATATTTTTACTGATTTGATTGAGAGAAAAAATTTGAATATGAGTTGTGCCTAATTCTAAAAATTTTGGTATGAATATACCTTTTTATTTATGTGATTTCTCTATGTGTGACTGATGAAATAGAGTTCCAATTAGAATGCAGATATTTGAGACTATAATTTAGACTTAAGAATTACATAAAAATGTTAAAGAATGACTGAATTATGCAAGTTAAAAGATGAACTTCCTGTTCTATGTGCGAATGTAGCATGTGTATGTTGTAAGCCTTTTGAGTAGATTTAAATGTCAAAATTAGGTTTTTTAATATTCATGCAAGTTGTGCCCTGGATGTTACCTTTATGAAATTGTTGAAATCATCTAAAAAGGAAGTTATAATCAAATTAGTGAGCGAATGTCAAGCTATCAAATTTGGTCTGAAACATTATGATTTTGTATTTTTTTTAAGTAGTAGATAACAAGTTTAGCTCTTGAGGTTAACATAAAAGTTGTAGATAATTTTCTTAGCTTTTTAATAAAATTAAGATAAACTTAATAACATATATATAGCTCTAGATAAGGAGTTTGGACTACACAATATATTAGAAGATTAAGTTATGAAAATATAATTTATGAATGATGATGAATAGTTTTACCCTTTAAGTGTTTGATTAAGAAGGAGAAATCATGATACAAAATAATAATAAATAAGTTATGATATAAATTGATTGTTAATGACTTGAAATGTTTTAATGATAATAATGTCTAAGGATTTGATGTGTAATATTAATAAGATGCTTGATTAGTTTTAATGATGTTATCTTAGTGACAATGGTTATATATGTAAAAGAATTATCAAGTTAGAAACAAATCAATAAATTTATTTTTTCATAACCTGTTACCATTTTATTTACAAATCTCTTCTTAACATTTAATTATTAATAGCGTTTTATATAAATGATTGGATATAGTATAAAATGTCTGATTAAATTAGTCTCTAAAAAATATATATATATTTTTTAATGAGAACACTCCTTAAAAAAAATAAGTTAACCCCATAAAGTCATAAGACTAATGGAATTACTGGTAAAAGAATAATAATACATCCTCCAAAATAACCTTCGAATCATTTTTCAAAATATTAATATTTTTTTAACAAATTTATTATAAAATAATTATTTAATTTAATATTTTATAATTTAAACTAATATTTTAATCATTCAAAATAATTTTGGAAACATGATCTATCATTTTTCAAATTTTTTACGGATATAGAAATTTAAAAAAAAAATACCAAAAAAGCATCTGTTCAGCTTTATTTACATATATAGCACTATTTACTGTACACACTCAGAATTCGGTTCCCCACTTCAATTTTTTTTTTTGTTTTTTTTTTAGGTTTGTGGCCCAGTTTGGGCGAATCTGGGAAGTGGAACGGCCCGTTCCGGAAGCAGAACGGGTCGTTCTGCTTGCACACATAGACTGATATTTTTGAAAGCAGAACGGGCCGTTCCACTTTTAAAAATACCAGTCTACGTGTGCAAGCAGAACGACCCGTGCTGCTTCCGGAACGGGCTGTTCCACTTCCCAAATTTGCCCAAACTAGTTCTGAGTGCAAAAAAAAATATTTAAAACTACTCAGCATTCAGTTTCCCGGGAACTGAATTCTGAACACACTGTTGGATCCACTCGAAATTATGGGACTCGAAAAAGATTGATAGCGCTGCCCGAGAAGTAAAATCAACACATGCTGAATACTTGTGACAAATCTCACGTGAGACGTGGGAGCACTCGAGATAGAATCGAACAAGCAAGTGTTACTCGAGAATAGTTGAAAAATTGAGACTCTCTCAGAACATGGAGGTTAAGCCAAAACGGTTACCAAAAAATCAATCGAAGAAACAAGAAACGTGGGAAGAGCGGTTAAAGGAAGTTATAATTCAAGACCACGTAGCAAATATAGTGGATAGAGGTTATGAGTTAGAGGCGTACATGCACAGAATTAACCGCTCTTGATTGCTCTATAAATACAAGGATTACGGACCTTTACAGAGGTCGGAAAAACTCATACTTAATAGAACTCTGAAGCACTCTCCGCCTGCGCATATGGCTTTCGTGCACAAGATCATTTTTGGGTATGATTGCTTCTTGACCACTTTCCTTTTTTCTTTCTAGATTAGGATTAGTTTAGTCTTCGTTCTTCTTGTAATCACATAGTTTAAATTACGTAAATTCTGATGATATTGTAATGTTGGCAAATTATGAACCATGATCTGTATTGGAAATATATGTTTTGTTCATTCTGTTCACATTATTATTTGCGTGCATGAACGTTGCTTGTTAGTATTAATAGAAGAACATTTAGAAACAAGTAATTACTGAGACTTTCTACTCTACTCTTTGTTCTTAATAACGCAATAACACAGTGAAGTACCTAAATTGAAACACATTGTGTGCTAGTCTAAATAAAAAGAACCCATAAAACATATTCCACCGTAAACAAATTGGCACGCCCGGTGGGACTGTTTAAATCTAACATAATTGGACTAGTTTTGGGTATGTATGTTGCATGAGACTTAGGAGTGGAAGAACAATGTCTACGTCTAATAGAGAAACATGCACTAACAACAATAATCACGTAGATGTAGAACAAGCAAATTCTAATCCTGATAATGTGACTAATGTAACCAGGGGGCAACGTCTTCATCCCCTGTGTTACTCGAAAACACAGCTAGGCAAACAAATGTTACTCAGGAACTAGCGAATGTCACTAGAGAGTATCCCTGGGGTATGCCACAGAATTGGCGAAATACCCAACCTGTGCATGTCGAAATGCCAATACCGTTAATAGGACCCAATTCACAAATGCATGTATCCCCACAGGGTTATAATCCTGGGCCGAATGGCATGGGTTTTGTTATGCAAGACCCGTATCAGCATATAGGAACAAGTCAGGAGGGTTCTTTGATTCGACCAGGGAGTTATGTACCTACGGGTATTAGTAACCAAGCCATGATGGCTCTTCGACAACAAATGGACCACAGTAATCATGACATGGTCAATTTGTTGTCTACACAAATGCATAATATTATGACTCCTCTGTATGAATTGATAAATAAAATTGGAGATAAATTAGGAGAGGGGTCACCTTCGAGAGCCATGAGTGGAAATCTGAATGAGATGGAAAATCCTGGGGGGCATGAGAATTTTAATCAGAATGTGGTTCGACCTAATAGAAACCCACAGGATAACTTAGACCAAATGGTAGAGAGGATACTTAATAGACATGGATTCGATGTGGGTCGAAATGAACGCCCCTACTTTGTGTCAGCTTTCCCAGATTATATAACTCAAGTAGAATTACCCCGAGGAATAAAAGTACCGAAGTTTTCAAAATTCGCGGGAGAGTTAACTGAGTCAACAGTCGAACACATAGCTAGGTATGGGGTCGAATGTGGGGATTTGGCAAACAATGAGTATTTAAAAATGAAATATTTTCCAAGTTCATTGACTAAGCATGCCTTTACATGGTTCACAACCCTGCCCCCTAATTCGATACACACTTGGGTTCAGTTAGAAGGTAGTTTCCATGAACATTTCTTCCGAGAAGAAACGAAAGTGAGTATAGTTGATTTAATGAACATTAAGAGGGAAAGCCAGGAAACTTTAGATGATTGTTTAAATAGGTTCAGGCAATTGAAATCGTGATGTTATACTAATATACCTGAACATGAATTAGTTAGGATCGCAGCAACAGGATTAGATTTCTCGATACGCAAAAAATTAGTAAATGAACAGTTGAGAGATATGGCCCAGTTAGCCGAAAAGGTGAGAAGAATCGAACAAATTAAGTTAGAAAAAGAAAGGTTAAGAAAATTTGATAGATTTGTTCGAAAAGAAAAAGTGGCTTATTTAGAAAACTCTGAGCTAAGTGACGATTCTAAGTACGAGATTTCGACTGAAGATTTTGAGGTTAACTTAGCAGAGTTGCGCCCTGGTCCTATGTATCGGTGTCAAATGTTAAAACCGGGAGATAATGTAGAAGGGAATTCGACTAAGAAATATAGTTTTGATGTGAGTAAGGCAGAAAAGATATTCGATACCTTGCTAAAAGATAAACAGATTATACTCCCAGAGAATCATAAAATTCCACCTTTCGAGCAAAGAAAAGGAAAGAAATTATGCAAATATCATAATATGTATGGACATTGGACTAACAGTTGTGTGCGTTTCAGGGATTTCATCGAGAAGGCGATTACTGATGGTCGCCTGGCTTTTGAAGAAAAGGAAATGAAGGTGGATGTTGATCCATTTGCTGCCCATACTGGCTACGTTGAACCAGTTTCGATGCCCATCAACATGGTGGAAGTTGTTGTTGAGGACGATGATAGCATTGAGCCCATTTCTGACGAGAAGCTCGAGGAGTTAATGGAGGATTTTGCTAAAGAGCAAGAACCCATATACCCAAAGGAAGGGGATAGTCTGTTGGAGTTTCTGTCGAAGAAAAAAGAAGCTGATAAAGAGGTCATGTTGTGTCCTCGATGCAGTGCTGTCTTCGATAGGGCAGCGGCTAAGGCTTTCGAAGAGTCAGAAATGATGAAGAATTACAAAGCTGAGAAGCTGCGTGAGAAAGCGAAACCCAATGCTAGGTCGAATGCTGGTTTGACAATGAGGCAAGTTCATATGCCTCAATATAATGCCCCAGTTGGGAAGATGGAGATGTATAACTCGTCTAGGTTCGGCAATACTTTTGTGCCGAACGCGAATGTACCTGTTGGAAGATGGAATGCACCACCTAGGCCTATAATGGGTCGAGGTAAACAAGTAATGACTAGCATGGGAAACCCGGTACAGGGAAATGCATGAAAATATTTGAATTTGACTACGGGGAATGTTAGAATTTCAGCTGGGGGATATGGACGTGGCTTTCGACAGCCATTTAACAACTTAACCAAAACCCAATGGAGGAGGCAGCAAAGGATGCGAAAAGCAACCTTTGAAGGTATGGGGGGAAATCGTTTTTCGATTCCAGTTCCTCAAAAAGGGGAGTCTTCTCGAAAGTTCATCGAAGACGATGAGGACATGATAACGGACTGCTTCGAGAGCGGTTTTGAGGATTCTCTGGAAGATATTTGCGGGGTAGTTTCCATTTTACCTTCGGAGTATGCTGGTGCTATGGAATCCGTGAATGAACAAGAGGATATCAACAGGGAAGACGTTTTCGAGGACCCCAATTATGAGTCCAAGATTATATGGGTCAATCAAATCTCGAGGGTTGTACCCAAGTTCAACTCAGCTGTGTTTGACTCTCCCACCGAGGAAATGAAAGGACACCTCAAGCCCTTGTTGCTAACTTTGATGATTGAGGGGCAGGAGGTGAATAAGGTTTTAGTCGATGGAGGCGCCGCTGTGAATATCCTGGCCAAAACAATGTTGAAAAGGTTTGGGAAATCTCTGGCTGACTTAAAGCCTCACAACATCATGATCTCGGACTACGCAGGAAAGTTCTCACATCCTGAAGGTATGATTTTGTTGGATGTGCAGATTGGGAGTGTGAAGAGGACTACTATGTTTATAGTGACGCCATCGAAGGCGAATTTTAATGTCCTACTAGGTCGAGAATGGATACATGGGGTAGGTGCTGTTCCTTCCACGGTTCACCAGAGGATTTTCTTCTGGAATGAAGATGAAGGGTTGGAGGTTCTCGAGGCTGATCAGAAGACTTATGAAGTTGGCATGTATTTTGCTGATCAACAACTGATAGCATTTGCCAAGACCAAACCATTCGACGCCTACAATTCTGGGGTGATGGATGAAGAGGAAGACGTCAAGAAAACCTTTTGTTGGGACGTGAAGAGAGGATTCGTGATTCGAGCCGAAAAGAATTCGGCTCCACTGGATGCATGAAGGACGAAGATCCTTACTCGAGCTTCTTAGCTCGAATATCGGCCTACGTGGCCGATCAAACGGCCAACTTGGCCGAGAAAGATCAATTTGACAATGAGGTTAGCACGACCATTTTGGCCGAAGAAAAACAAAAAAAAAAGAGATGGATTTCGAGTCAATAAAGAAAAAAGAAAAACAAAGGAGAAACGAAAAGGACTTCGAAATCGAAAAGAAGAATGAAGAAAAACAAAAAACAGAAAATCAAAGGGACCAAGGAATCTCAGATAAAAATGAAAAGCAAAAGAAAAAAACAGACCTAGAGATCGAAAGGACAAAAGAAGGTAAAGAGCAAGAACTAGAACTCAAACTGGACTGCATTTTCGATGATTCACCTTTGGGGTTCGAGAGGGCCACTAATGAAGAACATAAGTTAGAATCCCAAGATCCGCTCGAAGAGGTTAATATGGAGACTATCGAAAATAAGCGAATCACTTACATTAGCAAGTTCTTGCAAGGGGAGCTGAAAGAGGAGATAATTCGAATGTTGCATGAATACAAAGATTGCTTTGCATGGGATTATGATGAAATGCCAGGACTAGATCGAGAATTGGTGGAGCATAGGCTACTAATGATCCCAGGAAAGAAACCCGTGAAGCAAAGTCCTCGAAGATTTGCTCCTGAAGTGATCGAGAAAATCAAGGGAGAAATTGAGAGATTGCTGAAGGCAAAGTTCATCAGAACTTCGAGATACCCTGACTGGATCTCGAATATAGTGCCGGTTATAAAGAAAAACGGGAAACTCAGAGTTTGTATTGACTTTCGAGATCTCAACATGGCAACTCCCAAGGATGAGTACCCTATGCCCATTGCTGAAAATATGATAGATGCCACTGCAGGTAATGAAATTATGAGTTTGTTAGATGGTTATTCTAGGTATAACCAAATTTATATTGCAGCTAACGATGTGTCTAAAACTGCTTTTCGATGTCCAGGTGCCTTAGGCGTCTATGAATGGGTGATGATGCCATTTGGACTAAAAAATGCTGGTGCTACTTATCAGATGGCAATGAATTTAATATTCCATGATCTAATTGGTAAGTTTGTACAAGTATATATTGATGACATAATTGTTGGGTCAAAACAAAAAGAGGATCACCTAAGCCATTTAAAATTATCTTTCGAGAGAATGAGAAAACATGGTTTGAAAATGAATCCACTAAAATGTGCTTTTGGTGTTACAGCAGGAGAATTTCTGGGGTTTATCATACACCAGAAAGGAATTGAAGTAAATCAAAACAAGACGAAAGCTATCATGGAGACTAAATCTCCATCGAACAAGAAGGAACTTCAATCTCTCCTAGGTAAAGTAAACTTTCTACGAAGATTCATATCGAACTTGTCTGGTAAAACTAAAGTGTTTTCTCCTCTTTTACGCTTAAAAAAGGAGCAAGAATTTCGATGGCATGAAGAGCACCAGAAAGCGTTCGATGATATCAAAGGTTACTTGGCCCATCCTCCAGTGCTTGCACCAATCTCTGAAGGGAAGCAACTGAAGTTGTATATTTCAGCTAATGATTCGACTATTGCGGGCATGCTGACGCAAGATGATGAACATGGCATCGAGAGAGTCATTTACTATTTAAGTCGAATGTTAGTTGGAGCAGAGATTAGATATACCCCTTTAGAGAAATTATGTTTAAGTCTTTATGTTGCTTGTACAAAGTTGAAGTACTATATTATGACTCGTGATGTTGTAATATTTTGTCGAAGTAATGTGATTAAATATATGTTGTGTAAACCTATATTGCATTCTCGAGTCGGTAAATGGGCACTTGCATTAACAGAGTATTCATTAACTTTCGAGCCGTTAAAATCAATTAACGGGCAAATAACTGCAGACTTTCTCGCTGATCACTCGAGAGAAACAAAGGATGTTCTATACTTAACTACAAAACCTTGGCAATTATATTTTGATGGCTCTAAACACGGATCAGGCGCTGGCATAGGCCTTTTAATTATATCCCCCGAAGGGTTCCCGACTAAATTATCATTTGCAACGAACAAAAAGTACTCGAACAATGAAACTGAGTATCAGGCATTAATAACAGGGCTTGAAATCCTTGAAGAATTGGGCGCTCGAAATGTATTGATTCGAGGTGATTCGCAATTAGTCATCAAGCAATTAACACGAGAGTATAAATGTTTAAATGAAAATTTAATTGAAGCTAAAACTCGAGTTTTTCAATTGCTTAACACTTTTGATGAAGTTGAATTACAACATATTCCTCGAAGTTCAAATGCTATTGCAAATAAGTTAGCCCAAACGGCCTCAGGATATAAAGTGAGTAAAGAATGTTTTGAGCTTCTATCGCTTATAGAAGGTGAGTTAATACCTTATTTAGGGATGTCAATTCTAAATGTTGGTTCCTCGAGTCAACAAGACTGGAGAAGAGAATTAATCGAATATTTGCAAAACCCCAATTCAAAGGCCGAGAGGAAAACTAAACTTCAAGCTCTCAATTATGTCTTGTTAAACAACGAGTTATATAAGAAAGGTTTCGACGGGGTTTTATTTAAATGCTTGGGGAATCATGAAAGCTATATAGCCATGGCAGAAACACATGAAGGTATTTGCGGAGCACACCAAGCTGGGCAAAAGATGAAGTGGGTTCTGTCGAGAAAAGGTGTGTATTGGCCATCTATGATTAAGGATTGTATCGAATTTGCCAAAAGCTGTGAAGAGTGTCAGAAACATGGACCAATACAAAAGGTACCAGTAAGTGAATTACATTCAATCATCAAACCTTGGCCATTTCGAGGTTGGGCAATGGATTTAATTGGACAAATACATCCACCTTCCTCGAAAAACCATAAATATATATTGGTGGCTATAGATTATTTTACGAAATGGGTTGAAGCTATTCCTTTAAAAGACGTTGAGCAAAAAGACATTATTGATTTTATTGAGGATCACATTATTACGAGGTTTGGGATTCCCCAAACAATCACTACTGACCAAGGTACTGTGTTTACAGGTCGGAAAGTTGCTCAATATGCTGAGTCTAGGGGAATTAAGTTGATAACTTCGACCCCATATTATGCGCAAGCAAATGGTCAAGTTGAGGCTGCTAATAAAGTGGTGATTGGACTAATCAAAAAACATATATCGAATAAGCCTCGAAGTTGGCATGAAACATTGGTCCAAATTCTATGGGCTTACAGGAATTCACCTCGAGATGCCACAAGGACTTCTCCATATAAATTGGTGTATGGACATGAGGCCATCCTTCCTATCGATATTAATTTACAATCAATTCACATACAAAAACAAAATGAATTACCTTCCGAGGATTATTGGAATTTAATGTATGATGAGTTGATTTCTTTAGAAGAAGAAAGGCTAATTGCGTTGCAAAATCTGGTTCAACAAAAAGAAAAAATCGAGAAATCGTATAATAAGAAGGTGAAAATGCAGCGTTTTTGAGTCGGGGATTTAGTCTTAAAAATCATCCTACCCATAGATCAGAAATCTCGATATTTAGGGAAGTGGTCATATAATTGGGAAGGTCCTTTCGTAGTCGAACAAGTATATTCAAGCAATGCATATGTGATTAGGGAGTTAAATTCGAGTGCAAGCAAAGTAATAAACGAAAAATACTTAAAATGCTTTCACCAAAGGATGGAATGTTAATTGTTCGATACAAGTTAAAAAATAAATGAAAAGAACTGAGGATAAGACAAGAAAATCTATTTATTACAGAATTTGGACTTAAAATCCTTGAAAGCTTTATAGGCATCGTCCAAACTTTTTCTTTGAGAACGACATTGGGCTTCTAGGTGCTTCTTCTGCTCCAAGGCTGTAGCAAGTTTAGAAGAAATCAATTTGCCTTCCTCCTTAAGGCCCGTCTGACGCTGTTTGATTTCTTGACTCTGAACCTTGACAGCATCTTTCTTGGAACGAGTCTTATCCAATTCATGCTGCATAGCCTTAATAGTAGTCTCGATATCTATTTCTTCCTTTTGCAATTGTTGCAAAGAGGAAATCATCTCTGCCGTTGAATCCTTGAGGGAGATCAAGTCATCACGGAGTTTTTCGAGCTTAGCCCTATCTTCCTCGTTTTCAAATTCGACCTGAGCCACTTCTTGATGAGCGTTAGACCATTGAGTTCGAAGGTCCCATGCTAGGCTAAAAGGCTTGACGAATTCTTGCAGCTCAGAATGGACCTCAGGAGGAAGGTTCGAATAACACAGTAAATCGTCCATCATTTGTTGAACCTCTGCCTTGATCAAGGTCCTCAACATAAGCCTTTGATCGAAAAGAATCAAGCAAAGGTTGATACGATGGAGTCTCAGAAACTTGCTCAACATTTTTGCCTTTCTCCTTCTCCGTTTCAGAAGGATCACTGGTCCAATTATCCAAGACTTCAAAAATATTGGAGATATCTTCATCTCCATCGTTGAAGAAGCTCATCAAATCGAAATCCGGAGAGGGAACTGATGAAAGCCCTTGAATCGAAGAAGTAGCACCACCTTGAGTTAAAGGGGAAGTAGTGAACGGTCTTGGAGACTCAGTTGAACCTAAACAAAAGAAATATATGAGGTTTTCATTAAGGCACAATCACACAAGAGTTAAGTTAAAAAGAGATATACCCTTATTTGGGCTGAAAGGGGGTTGCAACTCGAAGGAAGGTTCACCTTGTGCCGAATTCTCTTGATTCTGCGCGGTAGGGTCAGACTCAACCGTCCTGGTCTCTTCGATTTGAGGAGGTATTTCGATTGAAGCTACCACAGAGGCAATTTCAGCGACGTTCAATTGGGTTGGAGTTAGCTGCATACAAAATTAGAGGTTAGAAAATCGAAGCAAGGAGGTTAAAGGCCTAGAGTTAGAGATTGAACCTGAGGAGTCGCTGTAGTCACCAGAGGCACATCCTTCAGCAACTCTCGAGACATTTCTTGAGAGGAATCTAACTGGATGATCTCAGTGTCCTATTATGTGTTAATGTTAAGTCAAAGATATGGAAGACATAAGGAAATATGCATGAAAAAAAAAAGCGAAATACCTTCGGAACGGACTTCATGGCGTCTTTGAGTAGTTTCTCACCAATAGGCTTGGGGGGTTTCTTGGAAAGAGACACGACCATTTTGCCTTTTCCTTTGTCTGGTTTCTTCGTAGTCAAGATCTAACAACAAAGATAATGAATTGGTTATAAAATGCGAAGGAGAAAATAACTTCAATATTTTGACAATTCACTTACGGTCTTAGTGCTGTCAGACCCTACTTTTTGTTTTTTCGAGGTCTCAATGCTCTGCCAGAGAAATCAAGAGTTAAGGAAGGTAAGACAAATATTTCGAGTTTGAAGAAAGAGAGAAGTCTAAAAGAAATGTACCTTAGAGCGAAGTGAGACCTTTTCAGCAGCAGTCTTTCTTTTTCGACCTTTCTTTGAAGGCTCCATGTCTTCATCATCCTCACTTGCCCACTCGGGAGTTTGCTCAGCATGTTGTGGAACACGCTGAGGTATGGCAGCTACAACATTCGAGGAAAGAGTTGAGACCAGTTAAAACAAACTCGAAAAGAAGTATGAAAAAAGGAAAGACATTTACCAAGAGGATGGTTAACATTATTGACCCAACATAATGGCCACCATTTGCTTCGAGGAAAATCGTACACAGAACACCTCGCGTAGGTAACTCGATTCTTTACAGGAATCTCTTTGCGCTCAAGGTAAAACGGATCAAGTGTTTTCACCCAAGGAGGGTGAGATAAATGTTTAACTAGACCAAAAAGAGCATTTGGAAGAGGAGGTATATGTTTTGGACAAAATTTTCGAAATCAGTTTTACCTTGAGGGTTTATTACCTTTTTCGCGCGGATATTCCGTTGTACCATTTTCGATAAGGATACCGAAGCGTCAAAGATGGTTCGGTGCACATTATCAGGTCGATAACAAACTTTAAAAAATTGTTCAAATTGATAAATTATAAGCTGATTCTTGAAAGTACCTGATTGCTTGGGCCTCTGCGAACAAGAGAGAGGAGAATTAATCAGCTTCTTCAAAAAAATATCAAAATTAAGAAGTCTATCTACACAGTAGTCACACCACCATCGAAGGTAGCATCTGGAGGTTAAGAAAGAGGGTAAAAAATTGCATGGTGTAAGAGTTAGTTCTTTGCAGGGTCGAAGGACAAGGTCTAGAAGTTCTTCATAGTTCCCTTTCTCGACACAGATATCAGCATCGATGCTTTCCTTGCATCGAAGAGGAAGATGTTTCATTTGACAAAGACCAAATTGTCTAGCAAAGAGTTGCGGTTGATATGGGTAGACTCTCACATCCTTTTGTCGCATTCCTGATATAATAATATCCCAAGAGAGAATCCCAGACCACATCTCGAGAGCATCAGGCGTTATATTCCAAACTTGGTTAGTGCCGCGAAGCCATGATGGACCAGATAAGGTATGTCGAATAAAAGGGGCGAGTTCTTCAGAAAATTCAGAAAAACTAAGGATAGCGCGGATATACACTGCGAAGTTGTCAATCAAACGCTTACGAGGAGTTAGAGTTGTTAGTCGAGCGCCCTCGAATTCGTAGGAGGGAGTAAAAGATGAAGAAAGAGACAGTTTCTTCTCGAAAATGGCATTGAGCCATAATTGGAGCAACCACAGCGGACCAGAGAGATTTCGAGGCCCAGATTCACGAGAAAGGCTTTCCGATGCCTCATCGAGACAAGTATACAAGGAGGCCAAGAGAAGTTTACTCAGACAGATTTTCTTTTTTAAATGAAGAGCTTGAGCAAGAACGTAGTAATATTTGGGAACTTGAAGTGAGGGGGTACAAAAGACACAAGATGATAACCAATACATTAAAAATGCTATATGTTCAGAAGGCGAGACAGTAGAACCAGGTTGCCCCATATGAGCGTTGATGAAAGTTAAATAAGTTTTCTTATCCCAAGTAATCGAAAGCTCATTCATCGAAATCTCCTCTTCGAAAGCACCAGGGTAAAATCTTTCCCCAACAGGGGACAAACTAGTGATTGCAGCTATATCTAACAAGGTGGGGCCAACAAAACCACAAGGGAATTCGAAAGCTCTAGTTTCTCGATTCCAAAAGAAAATGGCTGATAGCAACATCTGAGGGTCGAAAAAGTGCAGGTCGAACTTAGCTAATTGGATAAAATCAAGTATACCCGTCTCAGACCAAGAAGTTTCCATTGCGTTTTCTACCCGAAGTAACCATTGGAAGTGCCTATCTTTAACAGGGGGAAAAGCCCTAAATATCTTGGTTGTGTCATTAAACAAGGTAAGATCTATCTTGGCAGAATGGATGAACGGGAGGGTAGAGTCATCTTCAGGTAATAAAGTATTGCCAAATTTTTTCTTATTTTGCCCTACAAACGGACCTAAGAAAGCATGTACATCTCCGTTCTCAAGAGAGAAAGGGATCAATACCTAGGATTGGAAGATTTTCAGACTTGCTTCTTCCATGCCGGGAATAGGGACAAAGGTTTCATCCCCATCTGGAATTTTTTGAACTTCAGCATTAGCTATTAGCAAGGGAACCGCTTGAGTAGGAGCCATGGTGGTAGCAGCGGTAGTGGTCAAAACAGGAGATGTCGTCTGGACAGGAGTTGATGCAGAGGCGGTAACAGGAGAAGCCGTAGAAACTATAGCAGCAGAGCTAGAGGCAGCGGAGGAGGCCATTGAAAGAAGAAAGCAGGGAACTTGGCAAGATAAGAGAACGAAAGAACGCAGAGTTCGCCGGAGAAGAGGAGCGGAGATGGAGTAGTGAACCTTAGGCACGAAGAAAGACAATAGTAAAAGTGGTTTTACGTAAGGTAAAAAAAAAAAAAGAAAAGGGGGTCTTAATGGGCTTAAGGTGAATGAGCCCATAAATGAAATTCAAATTAAATGATTGTAACAGCCGCCAAAATATTTTGATAACAGAAAAGGAATAGAAAACACGAGCCGTCTCTGCCATTAATATCAATTCAACGGTCATATACATTAAATGCAAAATCCAAATACGAGTCAGATTAGGGTATCATCGAAAGAAGTATGCCTCAAGTAATCCATAGGAACTCGACTTGCTATATCAGCATACATATCAAGATCGAATTCCTAGGGGGGCACTTGTTGGATCCACTCGAAATTATGGGACTCGAAAAAGATTGATAGCGCTGCCCGAGAAGTAAAATCAACACATGCTGAATACTTGTGACAAATCTCACGTGAGACGTGGGAGCACTCGAGATAGAATCGAACAAGCAAGTGTTACTCGAGAATAGTTGAAAAATTGAGACTCTCTCAGAACATGGAGGTTAAGCCAAAACGGTTACCAAAAAATCAATCGAAGAAACAAGAAACGTGGGAAGAGCGGTTAAAGGAAGTTATAATTCAAGACCACGTAGCAAATATAGTGGATAGCGGTTATGAGTTAGAGGCGTACATGCACAGAATTAACCGCTCTTGATTGCTTTATAAATACAAGGATTACGGACCTTTACAGAGGTCGGAAAAACTCATACTTAATAGAACTCTGAAGCACTCTCCGCCTGCGCATATGGCTTTCGTGCACAAGATCATTTTTGGGTATGATTGCTTCTTGACCACTTTCCTTTTTTCTTTCTAGATTAGGATTAGTTTAGTCTTCGTTCTTCTTGTAATCACATAGTTTAAATTACGTAAATTCTGATGATATTGTAATGTTGGCAAATTATGAACCGTGATCTGTATTGGAAATATATGTTTTGTTCATTCTGTTCACATTATTATTTGCGTGCATGAACGTTGCTTGTTAGTATTAATAGAAGAACATTTAGAAACAAGTAATTACTGAGACTTTTTACTCTACTCTTTGTTCTTAATAACGCAATAACACAGTGAAGTACCTAAATTGAAACACATTGTGTGCTAGTCTAAATAAAAAGAACCCATAAAATATATTCCACCGTAAAAACACACAAAAAAATAATTTTGAAGTTCAGAATTCGATTCCTCGGAAATTGAATTCTGAGTGTATACAATAAATAGTGCTAGATGTGTAAATAATGTTGAATAGGTTCCTGTTTAGTAAATTTAAGAAAAATTCTATATCCGTAAAAAATTCATCATTTTTCCTGGCAAAAGGTCTGGTCATTTTCTACTTTTAGTAAATTCCATAAAAATTTAAAATCAGAGACTACTCTGTCATCAAATGTCATCGTTACTATAAAAATAAAATATAAAGTAATAACCCAACGTCACCTAGTTTCTAGTGTTTCCAAGCACCGAAGTTTATCCGATCCCAGTCATACAAGGCTGCGCACGTGCGAGTATCATTCATTGAACAAGAACAATAATGATTAAACAAACATTAACATAACGTTGTCACAAACACACATACCACTTACGGGTCACGTAAGCATCTCCAATACTTTAATCTCATCCTCCAGATCAATTAATGTCGCCCTCACTATTATTTTCAATAGTCAAATCACGATCCAACTTTTTCAAACCTTAGCCTCTTTCCTCGAAGTTCCCTCTTTGACCAACACCCCCCATGACCCACCCTATAAAAGGGCTTGTGCAACTTGTTCATTTTATATTCCACTACACACATGGTACTATGTTATGAACCATAGAGACACATAAACACTACCACTGTTTCATTTTGTTCTTGTTTGTGTTGTGTCATCAACATATATTATTGACATAGATTGGATTTGGATCAATCATGAAGAACAAAAGGGTAAGCAGAAGGGACAAAAATAAGGAGATCAAAGTTACATATATTTCGAGCCCCGTGAAGGTGAAGGCTAGTGCCTCCAATTTCAGGGCCCTTGTGCAAGAGCTCACTGGCCAATACTCCAACGTTGCTGAAACCATGCCTATGGAAGAAGAAGAAGATCAAGAACATTTGCATGGGTGCCATTCCGAGAGAGTGCACAATAATAAGGGTGGAACTCATCAACAATTTGCAAAGGGCTATTTGCCTCTTGAGGATGCCAATTTGTTGAAGCCTGAGTACAGTGACTTTCTCTCGAGGTCCTTGATGGAGCCCTTCAACCAACAACACCTTCAATATGGTTTGACGAGCTTCGACATGTCATAGGTTTTGGTTTTTCTGTATGAATATACATATGAATATGATGATCCTCTATGTGTTTCATTTTGCATCGATCTGTTGTTGAATTGATGATGATGTGAATAGGAATGGTGTTTGTGTATATGTACGGATTATTAGTTGTGGTTATCTAGATTGCGATGGAGGAAAATGAATACATTATATGTCTGAGAGGAGGTGCCATGTATCAAAGTGATGACGCAACACGATGATGAGATTTCGAAAAATGTTCTTTTAATTTGAGATAATAAAAATAAGGTTTAAATATGTTTTTAGTCTTTTAAATATAAGATAATTTTTTTTTTTCAAATTTAAAATTGTTGATTTTAGTTTTTTAATTTTTAAAAATTTTATTTTAGTTTTTTATGTCACTAATAAGATATTTGAAAGTGACTAATTAAGACAATTATGCAATATCAACTGGATTTAATGTGATATTTTCATTAATAGGATACCAATAGGTAGATTTTATGTAATAATGTTTGATAAATTTTTTAACAAAATTTGAATGTAAGGACTAAAATAAGATTTTTTGAAATTACAGGGACTAAAAACAACAATTTTAAATTTGAAGGATCAAAGGGACTAAAAACATATTTAAGCCTAAAAATAATAAGAAAAATAAATTGACGTTAAATTAATGTCTTCCCATTTCCACCATAGCACATTGACATCACGACTTTTGCACCGAAAATAAGCTAAGTGCATGAGATATATATGGACATATTTTTTTACTGAAATAAAATTTTTTTAAATTTTTTTTACCAAATCAGCATCTGTTCTAATTTATTTACAGAAGTAACACCTTTTACTGTTCACACTCAGAATTCGGTTTCCCAATAATCGAATTTTGAGTAGTGTTTAATTTTTTTTTTCTTTTCTGTTTGTAGTTCAGGTTGTGTATTAATGTTGCAACTGGAATGACCCGTTCTCCAAGCAGAACGGACCGTTCTGCTTGCACGCGTAGTCAGTTAATTTTGAAACTGGAACGTCCAAGCAGAATAGTCCGTTTTGATCCATTTGTCATGTATATATTTTTCATCCGGAATGGCCCGTTCTAGATCCAGTTTTACACCATACTCATATCCAAAACGCAAAAAAAAGAAAGAAAATTTAACAGTTCAAAATACGGTTCGCCGAGAACCGAATTCTAAACGTGAACAGTGAAAGGTGCTACTTGAGTAAATAATATAGTACAGGTGTTTTTTTTTTATTATATATTTTTGTTAAAAAAATTTTATTTTAGTGAAAAATTTTATATGAGCTGTGTCCTAAATCTCTGATTTCATTTCGGATGCTCTAATACGATAAAATTACTTAAAAAAAAAACAAAAAAGATAAATTAATTAATCCACAAACAAGAATATACAAATGCATACGGTAAAATATGTAGTTAAAAATTATTAGATTCACTATTGTGGAAAATGTAATTAAGTGAAATATTTGCAAAATTTTTGCATTTATAATAATATTATTTAATTTAAGTAGAATTTTTTTTCATAAAAAAATAATTCTCCAACTTATTAAAACCGTTGAATTTTTATAAGTAATATTATATAAAATATCAAAAAATATTATTAATTATCAATAATAAAATAATATAAGTCGTTAAAAAAATCTAGTAATAAGTAGAGATAAAAATAAATCAAGATAGACTTTGAATATATAAATCAAACTTGATATATAAAATTAAAGACTAAGTCTAGTCTACTATTTATTATAAATTTTTTTTAATAGATTTTGATTTTATAAAATTATGAGATGATCTATTAGTCTATTGAAAAGTCAATTTTGCGATTAGTCTGTTTAAAAATTTATTTTACTTTAACAACATTAAATAGGTTAATGAATTTAAAATTTTAAATAAATTAACAATAACATTTTTAAGTACACGTATGAGTCTTTATTTAATTTGTATGATATAAAATATTTTACTTTATTATTATTAAAATTTAAAATTTAAAATAAAAAATAAAAAATTAATTAAAAAACAATTAAGACATATTTATGTATACTAACGTATATTCATGTACAAATTATAATAAAAAAGATAATCTCATTATTTTTTAAAAAAATATTTTTTATATCATATTTAAAGTATTTTAAATAATTAACTATAAAAATGAAAGAGAAAAGTAAATGAAGATGTAGTTATTAGGATTTTCGTTTTTGATATCTTTATTTTGTATGTACAAGGAATATTTTAATAGAAATATAAAAAATAATAATAATTTTAATTTTTATTAAAATTTATTTATTTAATTATATTATTAATAATGTTATATATATATATATAAATTTTTATTATATCATGAATAAATAAATTGGCTTATAAAATCTAATAATTTTTTTTATAAGTCTAAATTTATCTTTTTCTAAATATATAAATTTGTTAAAAATCTAAATTTGATTTTTTATTAAATAAATTATACTTTAAATAATAATAAACTTAACCTAACTGAAATAATTTATACATTATCCTAATTTAAAATTTGTTATGGTCATCTTAATTTCAATTACAATGAATAAAAAAATATAATCAATTAAAGGAAAAATATATAGGACTGCAACATTACTACCATAACAATGTAATTAAAAAATAATATTCCTTGGAAAGTGGAAGATTTGAGCAGAAGAAGACATCTAGACTCTAGAGATTGGAATCATCCGTCTCTCTCATCATTCCCTCTCCTCTCTCCTCGGTTTGTTACTTCAATTCAATAATCCAATAACTACATACAAAGTTGAACAATACTATCACAGCACATCATCATCAGAATTCCAAGGTGGGTTTTGCTTAATCTTTTATTATAGTTTCATGTTGCATGAGTAGCCGTCATGTTTACTGTGGATTTTAGTGCAACTGGAGCTAGGTGATTTTTGAAATTTTTGATTTTGAGCATGGATTTGGTGCTCTTATTTTATTTTTAAGTATTTATTTTGTTTTTAAATTTGTTCATTTGGGGCATATTGGGTGGTGTCAAATTGGTCATTTTCTTCTCAAAGTGTGTTGCTTTGACTTTGGAGCACTTGCTTGGTGGGGTGTGTTCTCGTTTTCCGTGAGTTTGGCTTGTGGGTACACGATGTGCTAAAGTTTGCACTTTTTCGACACATGTGGATGATTTTTTTCTCGCACGAGTTACTGAAACTTCAGGGTTCTTGGTTCTGCTGCAGTTTGTGATTTTGTTTTTCTTTCTTCTTGGTCTCACTATGTTGTTGTGATTGAAATTCACTTTATGCTTTTTAAGGTTGCAATTGTAATTTCCTTTTGTGATTGGTTTGCTCTGTGTTCTAGTTCTGAGAATTTCTTTACTGTTGGTTTTAACCTTACTGAAGCCGCTATTTTGTTCTTAAATTTGTTGTTTGTTTTTGTTGTTAGGTTTTTTTGTTGAATTGCCGGGGAATTGATGATGTGGTGGTGAGAATGATGTATGGGGAGTAGAACCAGGGTTGTTGGTGTTGAAGATGACAGGGGAGCTGAAAGAGGGATGCCGAGCTTCAATTCTGAGTGGCCCGTGTCCAATGCAGGGTAAATATCCTCTTTGCATTTATTCATGGCTTAGAATTTGAATTGGTAGAGAAACCTTATTTGTTTCTTCACTCCTTTTATTTTTGCTGTGAATGTTTGTTTTACTTATTAGTTGTGGCCTGTGGGTGTTCAACACCAACCTCTTTGAGGATTTTTAGCGGTAATATGGATGGGCTACCCCATTATCAGCTCGCATAGAAGGATATAAAGCTTAAGAGAAACCGGATTTGATCCCAAGGCTTTGTTAGGCAGGTTTCAATTCATGATTGTTGGGGCTATGCATAGGACTAATTTCAGCAAACCACATGGTAACTGAACTCACAGATGCAGCACAGTTACCTGAGATTTAATGTGAAAGCCTTCAGCTTCAATTTGGGGATGGGGAGGGATGAACTGTGATAATTTTTTATAGTACCATAGACAAAGTATAATGTATGTCAAGGATCTCCTTGCTCACTTTTGTTTCCCTTTTCATTTTCAGTAATCGTGCTCTTAAGTTTCTCCTTTTAATGGAAATCTGGATTTTGTTTTAGTAAGAACAGGATAAGCATTGTAGAAGGAAAAATCATGGATTTGTGTTAGAACCCCAATTAAGAATGTATACAGCAGAAAAATCTCAAGTTTCTGTTTGACTTTACCCAAAACCCATTCCTTACAATTTGGTAATTTGGGAACTTGATTCTGTGTTCTACCTTTTATTTTTGCATTCACCAACTTATACATGACTTCTGTTTTATGTGATTTTTCTCTAAAATGAAACATAAAGACAGATTTGTTTTAATGCAATTCTGACAAAGTATGGCTTTCAGCTATACAGAGAGGCAGACAATTGATTCCTTTTGTGTTTCTGACTTTGGAGCATTTGATCAGTCATATCGCATAGCAGATGCTGTTGACCTGAGTAGAAGTAAGATTCCTGCAATCCAAGATAACAGAGTTTACATGTAATGAGTAAATGGTGTCAATATGCTGCATTATCTCATGTTATGATGCATCAAATCATCTTTACAAGACCTTGTTTTTTTTGTTTGTTTGTCTAGATGATGCTTAATTATAATTTATAAGAAAAATGGAATTATGCAGTGGTTGCTCATTGATCACGTTGAGGTTGTAAATTGATTTCTTTTAGTAAGGAGCTCTAATTTGTAGCTTGGTAAGAGTTCAGAACTTAGAAGATTTGAATTAATAAAACGAAGTATCAAATGATTTTTAAATTTTTAAAAATTTGTAGAATTGATCTCTGCATTAAAGACTTTAAATTTAACGGTTGGATCGTTGAAATTTGATGTAGAATATGAATTATTGAATGTCGTAAGTCTACTTTAAACTTACTCCTGAAATAAATGGATCCCACCTGGGTAATTTACAAGGTAAAACAAAAGATGAAACAATACAGTAACAACTAGCAGGGACAGTTAGGAAGATCATATGCAACCAAAAACAACTTTTTTGACAAACAAAGCATCACAAAACAAAACTTTTCTAACACTCTCCCTCAAGTTGAAGCATATAAATTATATGTCCTAGCTTGGAACATATGTAATGAATTCGAGGTCCTCTCAAAGACTTAGTCAAAACATTTGCAAGTTGATCATTGAAGTTGATAAATTCAATACAAATGTTTTTGGACAACTTCTCTTAGAAAGTGGGGTTAGACCTAATTGAATTCTATAAAACCAACTTATACGGTGAGGATTGGTCCCTAGTCCCCAATTGTATACACTATTATAGTTATCTTACTAGTCGATGTGAGATTTCCAATACCCCTCACCTTCTACAAGTGGCTCGATAGTAGCTAGTTTGATAAGTTCAACAATAACTAATAATTGTTAAGATAGACTCTGATACCATCTTAAAATGTGATTTGCGCCCAACTCAATATTACAACTTTGACTTGTTTGGTGAGGCTTGTTTCCTATTTATATACTTTTTGTTGGTCTTATCTCTATTCGATATGGAACTTAGATTTTTTCCAATACATCCCTTCATGTCTAATATTATTGGACTTGGTGTGTGTGTGTATAAATGGTGGGTGACTCTTTTTAAATAGATCTAGGTTTCTTCTGATACTATTTTCCATGGTGGGTTTAGGCCTAATTCAATTCTATGAAACCAACTTCTAAGGTAAGGATTGTTTCTCATTTTTGTACACTACTATGTCCATCTCATTAGTTGATATGGGATCTCCAACTTCTCTCAAACAAAATGACAATCTCTATGTGTATGGTTCTCTCATGGAAGATTGGATTAGAGACAATGTGAATAAATGTTTGATTATCACAATACAACTTCATATGTTGAATTTCATAGAACTTTAATTCTTTGAATTATTTGAGCCACACAAGTTTACAAGTAATTGTAGCCATTGCCTTATATTCTACTTCAACATTAGACTACATTCCGTTTCTTGCTCATCCAAGAGATAATATTTCCTACAATGAATACAAAATATCCAGTAGTGGAATGCTTGTCTATAGAAAATCCCTCTTAGTTAGCATCACAATGCGTAGAAATTTGGGCATTTCTTGTATCCTCATACAACAGTCCTTGTCTTGGGGATTTTTTATTTACCAAATCACAACATTCCAGTAATCAATATGAGGAGCCTCCATGAATTGACTAACAACCCAACTACGAAAGAGATGTCAAGTTTGGTAATTATGATACGAGGTAAATAGTTTTCCCAACTAGCCCCCAATATCTCCTTTGACTTGAGAAAGGTTTACCTTGTTTTGCCATTAACATCTGATGTGGGTCCATAGGGCTATAATGGGTCTACATTTAGTCATGTTTGTCTCTTCCAGAATATCTAGAACATACTTTCATTGTGAAATAACGATGCTTTCCTTCGATTGAGCCACCTCAATACCTATAAAGTATTTAAGGCAATTGAGATATATTGTCTGAAAGTGATTGAATAAATGCCTTTTTAGTTGGAAAATTTTAGCAGCATCCATCATTCCATGTTATAATTATGCCATCAACGCAAAATTGGTTAAACACATTTTCTAGGAGAGGTGTGACAATAAAAAAAAATGATCTGCTTCACTATGTTTGAGTCCAAAAATGTTAAATTTTCCAAACCAAGCTCGTGGAGATTCTTTGAGCTCATAAAGAGATCGATGTAGTTTACAAACTAACCCACACTCTTCTTGAGCAAAGAACCTTGGAGGTTTCCCTATGTAGATATTTTCCTCTAGCTCACCATGAATAAAGACATTGTAATATCTAACTGATGAAGAGGTCAATGTCAAATAGCAGCTATAGCAAGAAAGATCCAAACAGTAGTGATTTTGGTCACAGGATAAAAATTGTGACCATGATCATATATTTGATTGTATCCCTAGGCCATCAATTTAGCCTCAAGGCTATCAAGATCACCATTAGGCCTAATTTTAATGGCATAGACCCATGAACCAAATCCTACGTGCCATTGTTTTCAAGAGCCTGCATCTTGACAATCATGACTTGTTAGCATCTAGGATGAACAAGTATTTCATTGATATCTATTAAGAAATGGGTTTAGATCCTAACTCAGCCTAACAAACCTAGCTAATAAGGATTGCTTCTCACTTATAAACACTGTCATGGCCTTATCTTTGGTTGATATGCGATCTCTAACACACTTTCCTTATGCTGAGGACTATACATCTTGATCATGAAGTTTGTAGGATTAGACATTTGCGAGTGGTCTGATAGTAGGTGGCACAATATACTCAATAACAATCAATAGTCGCTTGGATATAGGCTCAAATATGCTCTGATACCATGTTAAGAAGTTGGTTAAGAGGTTAACCTTACAAAACCGACTTGTAAAGTGGGGAATCTGGGGATTGCTTCCCTCTTGTGTACACTATTATAGTACTATCACTAGCTGATGTGGGATCTCCAACAATATTTTTAGAAATGGTAATAGTAGACAAGAACCAGACAAATGAGAAATATGAAGGAGACAACTTATGAACTCATAAAATTATATATAGGATGAAGATTTTGGGTACATCAAATACCTTTTTGAAGAGAAATTGGCCAGTTAGGAGCTCATCATTTGGGATCATCGTATAGGCAACTAATGGTGAAGGACATGAAGCAAATGACTCTCTCATGTAATTATCTCTTTGTGTCCTGTGTTGGTAAGTGATAAGAGGTAGTGATGATGACTTAGGAGGACTGTTGGTTGGAGAGGAATTTTGATTTGTGTCATGGTTGGAAGTCTCACGAGGCGACAATAATGACCCAAAAGTTGGGACAGATAAGGCTTGTTGGACAAAATGAAAATCTTCCATGGAAGAAAAGAATAAGGTAGTTTCTTCAAAGAGGGTGATATCAACATACATGTAGTACCCTTTAGTGTTTGGAGAATAGTAATGATACCCTTTCTAGAGATGAGAATAACTAATAAAAACACATTTAATGGCCATTGCAAAAAGCTTATCCAAACCTGGAGACTCATCATGGACAAAACACAAACAAAAGTTCGAGAAGAAACATGAAATAAAGGTTCACTTGGGAAAAGAATTGAATGGGGGAATTTTATTCTCAAGAGAGGAAGATGCATTCTATGTATTAGAAAGTAGACAATAAGAATTGCATCATTGCAATGATGAATAGGAACATTGGCAAACAAGGTATGTGTATTTTCAACTAAATGTCCATTTCTTCTTTCTTTTATACTATTTGACTGTGGTGTGTGAGGAAAGGTAGATTGATGTAAAGTGTCGTGTGTGGTTAAAAATGAAGTAAGGTTAAAAAGAAAAATTATCTTTAACATCATCACTCTTGAGAATTTTGATTAGTTATCTAAATTGATTCTTATTTTCATTGAAGAATGACATGAAAATAGACAAAAGTTCAAATTAATCTTTCATTAAATAGGCCTAAGTACAACGAGAATATTCATCAAATAATGTGACAAACTTGGATCCCAAATGTCAGAGTGAAGGGTTGAAATAGTAGAATTACATCTTGTTTCAATTCTGACTGGAAAAGAAAACCTAACATGTTTATCTACAACTTGATTCACTTTATGTGAGGTTGGATTAGTCCATGAACCATTTTCTTCAATTTCTACAAGTGTGGATGACCCAATTGATCATGCAAAAGCTTAGGAGACAAAGATGCAATACAAGACACAAAACTGTTAGTTTCAAGATAGTAGAGTCCTTTGGATTCATGTCTTATGTCAATTATTTGATCTATACCACGTTCATGTATTACAAAAGGATTGGCATCAAAAGTTATAGAACAATTTAATGACTTGATTAATTGACTTAAATAAATTATATTGAAAGCAAAATTAGGAACAAAAAGAATCGATTCAAGTATAAAGAGGGAGAGAGAGTTACTTGACCAACTCCTTAGGAGACAACCTTGGACCCATTAGCTAAGGTGATGAAGTGAGGAAATTTAGGTGGGAAAATAGAAGAGAATAAGGTATTATTCCTATAAGTATGGTTAGAAGTACCAGATTGGGCCTTTCCATGGATTGAGAAATACAGTTTGTTGAAATACTAGGCATTGAGGATGATTGGGCTTGAAGGTTGGCTTTCAATCGAAGGTATTCTTAATATTCTTCCTCAAAAAACTTATGTTCAAAGTTGAAAAATCAAGATTTTGCCACAGAGCACGGTTCGATGTTGGTATATTACACGGACTTCTTTTTTTAGGTGGTCATGGTATCCTAGACCAAGGAACCAATGTTCTCTCTCATCTTGACCAAAATAATATAGGAAGAAAAAAAAGGAAACTTTTAGTTTAAAAGTAAGTTTTAAGTTACAACTGGCAAACTACTTGGTTTTTAAAGCTCCTATTTACTTGGCAACAACAACATTGACTAAAAGGATTAATCTCACTCAAAGACACGAACATGCACAAATGTTATTGTTGGCTAAAAACCTATAGGACGTTTGTTTCTTGGAGTGATATTGTCTTGCTGGGAATCATATTGGCATGAATGTTATTCCTAGTAATATTTCAAAATATGTTTGGTTAGATTTAAACATTCCTAGGAATATTTTAAAATTTAATGTAATTAAAATAAAAAATTAAAGTTAAAATGGAAGTTAAAAATGAGTTAAATAATAACTTCCTGTATTCCCATGGGAATGGGAATATAACTTTCTCACCTCTCACTATGGGAATCAAAATGGTTTAAATTGTAGCATAACTACTTTTCCAAGAATAAAAATACCCAGGAATATATTTATAGAACTCTTAACAAACTTGGGAATACTACATTTCTAAACTCACTTTTAGGAATGGTGTTTTAATCCATGAAACAAACGCACTCCTAGAAATGCATGTTGATAACTTGAGTATTTGTTTTTGTTTTGCTAACAAACATGGGCTTTTTTATAGCCTTTCCTATGGTAATGAATTTTCCTAATCATTGATTCAGACTCAGTTTACAACTCAGTAAAAGTAAGTAGCCAAACAATTTCTCCAGTTTCTGTTCACATTAGCAGCCTTGGTCAGGTGAGTTTTTCTAGTTCTTTTCATCCATTGAGATTCCTGCGTTGGTAAATAAGGTGAAGTTTTAGCTGATTAATTGTACTTTTTTTTTTCCAACTTTTCTGTATTTTCTCCTTAATGCAGTTGCCTGCTTCACTTGAAAAAAGCCCGTTAACTAATCAAACAGAGCTGCATAGGTTGCGATTACAGAAGGGTCAATCATCAAATTCTGGCACCACAGTAGTTGGTAATACAGATAATCAAGAGGAGTCTGCCATGGCTGATGCCAGTCCTAGGACTGATATTTCTACAGATGTTGACACTGATGACAAGAATCAGCTGGTGATGTTTCTTTACATTCTATGCTGTCTTCTCCTTTGTTCAATTGATGCTTTCTCAAGTCCCTACCCTACATTTGGACATTTGGTGGCCTTTTTGGTTGAACTTTTGAACAGGTGTTCAAGTGCATAATTGAATTTCATCTAAATAGTGTTAAAATAAAATGTTTGAGCAGAAGTCTTTTTATAGTCTGTTCCTTAAATCAGAGAAGAAACTTCATTGGCAGATATTCTTGACAATCTATCATTTGATGTGCGCTATATTTGCAGTATGATAGAAATCTATCCATTGTTGCTGTTTCTGACTCTAGTGACAGATCCAAAGATAAATCAGATCAGAAGGTGAAATATATTATAAATTTTATTACATGGATAATATCTAGAATTCCAAAATGGGATTTGTTACAAGATGATAATTTTTTTTTAAAATATTATTGTAGACTCTCCGCAGGCTTGCTCAGAACCGCGAAGCTGCAAGAAAAAGCCGTTTGAAAAAGAAAGTATGAATTGAATCATGTTTACTGATGTTTTTCAGTTAATATTTATTTATATAAATGTGAATAGTTTCTTGGTTCCACCATGTAAATATTGTTATCATGTCATAATAATTCAGAACAGGATTTGATTTTTAGTTGTGCAAGTGGGAAATAAATAGAAAATGGCTATTTCTAGTTCTACCTGTGCCATGTATTCTCATTTATGGGATCATATGTATTTGAATTGACAATTTGCATATGCTGATTATCTGAGTCTGCCTGATCATGCATTGGACCCTGATTCAGCTCCAGTGTGTGCATGTGGAGTGGATTTTGTATAAAAGGGGAGGATAAGATGCTGTAAACATAGAACGTGAAAATACTCTCCATTGCAGCTAGGATGCCCTGCCAATGAATCTAGGATAACAGCAATTAAGGCGACTTTCCAACACTTCCCCCTCATGCCCAGGGCTACAAGCATGGAAAATGCAGGTGGCCCAACAATAGATTTAGGATAGGCTCTAATACCATATTATAACAGACAGAAATATTTTACTTCTCTAATTCATTTTGAATAATACAGCTACTGATTATAGGCAGAATTAGTCTCAAAGAAAACTTAATCTACTGCCATTAGTAAGCAATAAATATCCCATCATCTATGATTGGTTCATAATTTAAATGTGATTTTAAACAGATTACAAAATCAAATCAGGGCATAAATTAAGATAAAAATTATTTGTCATCATAAATCCTTCATATTGTCTACAAATAGGAATAGTATTAATCTCATTCTTTTCTTAAACTCATCCATAAAGAGAAAAATTTATAATTTTTGGTTCAGTAGGGGACAATATGTTGTTTCTATAATATGTATGCTTTTATGTCTCTGTTAGAGTTAGTTTGATCACATGGAAATGTTCATATCTTTTGTATATAAACATATCTTTTGTTTTGTAATACACAAGGAAATGTTCATTGCATTTACCGTTTCTCTCAATATGGTATCTAAAGCCTAATCCTTGACTTCCCAGTGGATCCACTGTTCATCGGTGCCCGGAAAACGTGTTTTCCGGCTGCCCACCTCTCCGTGCCTCTTTTCGGCAGTTTCTTCTCTGTTTTTCCGGCATTTTTCTTTGTTGCTGTTGCAGTCCACCGCCGCCGCCGTCCGTTTTTTGGCATGCGACCCACCCACCAGCTTGCCTTGCTCCGACGAATCCAATGCCACCAGTTGCGCGGCAAATGGAGGTTGCACGCACCCACACGCGTCAATCCCATTCTCGCACATTTCTCTCTCCTCTTCGTCTGCCACCACGCGTGGTGACAAGTTCGGCCATTGTTTCAACAACACTCACTGGCGCCGAACTCGCCCCGATGCCCTCTACCCCGATTTGCTATTTGTTTCTTGATCACACCTTGTTTGTCACAGGTCCCTTCCTTCTCGGGCCATTTTCTCTCTCCCTTTGTTGTTTCTCTCTCCTCTTCCAACATATATGGCTTCTTCTACTGCTGTCAGGCCTGACTCCTATTTTTACTATGTCAATGTCCCACTTTCCATTGACAAGTTAGATGGAATCAATTATGACACTTGGGCTTCTGATATCAAGCTTTGGCTTAAGGGACATGATTATGTTGCTCACCTTTCCCAGACAGCTGCTTCCGTTGATGAGAAAGATCATCCTCGTTGGTCGAAAATTGATGCTCAAATTTGCAGTGTCCTTAAGTCGACCATTCATCCCTCCCTAAAACAAATTTTTCGTGCTCATGAGACATGTGTTGATGTATAGGAATAGGCATGATTGTTGTATTCCAATGATACTCAACGTCTCTATGGTGTGTGTCAAAATCTCCAGAGTATCATTTCTCCACGACGCCTTGAGGGCTCCATGGCTGAGTATTTGGGAAAATTTCATGGCCTTCTCCATGATTTCAATGAACTTTTGCCTCCCGTTGCCACTCCTGCCAAGGAACTAGAGCAATGCTAAACTTTCTTTATGTTGATGGCATTGTATGGGCTTCCTGATGAGTACTTTTCCATTTGTAGTTAGATTTTGGGATCTCTGACCGTGCCTACCTTGAACTCGGATTGGCCCACCCTGTTGCGTGTGCCCTGCAAGTTTTCCCCTGATATACCTTATTTCGCTCCCACTGGTGACTCCTCTGCTTTGGTTTCTCAGTGTGATGATCGTCAGCGTTCTCGCAAACCAAGCAAAGGTCGTCCCAAGTGTGATCACTGTCACAAACTTGGTCACACAATTGGCTGATGTTACGTCTTACATGGTCGTCCCACTCGCCTTGCTACTGCTGTTGCTCACACTGCCTCCCCTGTCTCTACTGCATATGGTGCTACCCCCTCTGATGGTTCTGGATCTAGACCTCCAACACTCTTCCATGACTTCCTTAAATGGTATGAGGAACGTCTGGCTTCCAATTCCACTGCCTCTATTGCGCACAGAGGCCCTTCATTTGTTGGTCTCACTCACTTCACTTCTCTTGGCCCTTGGGTCCTAGATCCTGGTGCTACTGATCATATTTCTGGTAATCGGTCTCTTTTCTCCTCTCTTTCTACTTCTAGTTATTTATCATCTATTACTATAGCTAATGGCTCTCGTGCCACATCTCATGGTGTTGGTACTGTCCATCTTTCTCCTTCTCTCTCCATTTACAATGTTCTTTATGTCCCAGATGCTCCCTTTAATTTATTATCCCTTATTCGTCTTACTCGCTCTCTTGATTGTCTTGTCTCTTTTACCAAAGATTTTGTTTTCTTACAGGACTAGAGTTCGGGACGGATGATTGGCATTGGATGTGAGTCCCATGGCCTTTATCACCTATCCACTTCTGCTTCTGCTGGTTTGGTGGTGGATTCCCCTTCTCTCATCCATGCCCAATTAGGTCATCCTAGCCTTGCCAAGCTATCACGTCTGTCTACGTTGTCTCATTTGTGGTGAGTCGTGTCAATTAGGCAAACATAGTCGTAGTTCCTTTTGTCGGAGTGTCCCCAACCGAGCGTTGTCTTCTTTTGCTTTAGTTTACTCTGATATTTGGAGGCCGAGTAGGGTTAGGTCCACTTTAGGATTTCAATATTTTGTAACTTTTATTGATGATTATTCTCCATGTACTTGGCTATTTTTAATGAAAACTCGATCTGTATTATTTTCCATATTTCAATCCTTTTATAATGAAATTCATAATCAATTTGGTGTTTCTATTCATACTTTTCGTAGCGATAATGCTTGTGAAGAACTTGCATTTACCATTTCTCTCAACAGTCTCATATAGCTACATTAAAATATGATAACTTTTTGTAATGGCTTCAATACTTAACATATATCTATAGGTGAAATTTTCAATAGTACCATATTGGATACAAATACGTGAAGCATATTAATTAGAGTACTGGTTCTTCATAGTTGTTCAGTGTTGTGCTTCTAGAAAATTGGTTTAGTTGTGTTCTTTGTCATGATAATTTCTTAGCATTGAATTCAATGATTTCCTTTTAGTGTGTTTACCTTCTTTGACCTCCATGGTAGTCATATAAAATAATTATGTTTACGTTCCCATTTTCGATTCAAATGCAAGTATAAGACTATCAGGCTTAAGCTCATTTTATTCACACTTATGTGACTACTTTACATAGGCCTATGTCCAACAGTTGGAAAGTAGTCGTTTGAAGCTGACCCAACTAGAGCAAGAGCTTCAGCGAGCTAGGCAGCAGGTGAGTTTTAGTCAATCCTTGTGATTAAATTGTTCCCTATTGTTTACTTTCTTTCTCTCTCCTCTTTGCCTAATGTATGGCATATTCCTTTGCAAATATGTTCAATTTTAAATCAAAATCTCTTGTTTCTCCCTCTGTAGGGGATCTTCATATCAAGCTCTGGTGATCAAGCACATACATTGAGTGGAAATGGTATCTCATGTCTAAAATGTTACACATTGCTCTAGTTTGAATATAAAAATGTATTCTAAAACTAGATAGTATTATCTGTGTCTGATGTGTTGTGAAGAGATATTTCAGTAAACATTTAGTTATGGACTACATCTTACTTCTAATAACCAGTCATACCATAACCATTGTTGCATTGTTTTTCAGGGGCAATGCAATTTGATGCAGAATATGCAAGGTGGCTGGAAGAGCAGAATCGGCAAACTAATGAGCTGAGAGCAGCTGTAAATTCTCATGCAAGTGACACTGAACTTCGCATGATTGTTGATGGTATATTGGCACATTATGATGAGATTTTTAGGCTAAAAGGTGTTGCGGCTAAGGCTGATGTTTTCCATTTGTTGTCTGGTATGTGGAAAACACCTGCTGAGAGGTGTTTTTTGTGGCTTGGTGGTTTTCGGTCATCTGAACTCCTCAAGGTGAGGTTACACTGTTTATTCTCTTACACATTGATCCTTTTCTTTGTGGTTCTCATGGTTTAGAAAATGGGGTTTATAGAGTTGTAATATTTCCTGTTATTAAAGTAAAGTTCTCAATTCTCCTACAAGGTTTTGGGATTATAAGAAGTTAGATGCAGAATTTTGTGAAAAAGATGTAATTATATTCACATGCTAGGTTAACTTGTTGCATGACTTGCATCTATAGTTGTAGTTGCTTCCTCTTATCACTGGTTGGTCAAGAATCTAAACAAAAGGAGTATTACATAGGGCTCATTTTGTATGAATTATTGGCGGTATGTATGAATGTTGTTGTTTAGTTAGTCTGTGGCACTGGTTTTTGCTTGAACAAGGATATAGTTGTACCTGTGAGTTGTGAGTTAGAAACAAATGATAAGGGTTAGATGGTAAAAAATACAATAAGCATAATTTTTCTTTCTGTCCCTAGAATCCAGCATCTTTTTTTGTCTCTGAAGTTCAATGAACGTGCATAATGATTTTATCTCTAATGTTCAACGAGCATGCATAGTATGAACTTGCATTATCAGGGCTTTGCTTGTTCTCCTCATCTGGAAACTGTTATTGCACTCAGCTATTCTATTCAGTTTTCAACCTATGTTGCCATGCAATAATCTTTTGCAGTTATCCATGTATCTCTTTTACGGTCTAATAATAACTTGAGTTTCAAGCTCCTCTCCCCCCATGGTATAACACTTGTGTTTTGTGCTTCATGTTTTTAAAAACTGAGTATTCTAACCTATGAAGCCTAGATACTTAATGAGACACTCTTAAGAGAGTGAATTGAAATTTAACTCGACCTTGCAATATCAGCTTGTAAGATGATGGTTGTTCAACAATTATATACTCCTTGTTTGCCTTATCTTTGGTTGATATATGACTTGAGTTTTTTCAAATAGACTCCTTCACACCCAACACTATGAGACTTAGTGTGTGAATAAACGATGGGTGACCCTTTTAATGATCTAGGATAAGTAGGAGTGTAGGACTTGGAATTTTTTTTCCAATACACCCTTCATGCTCAACACTATTGGACTTGCTGTGTGTAAATGATGGGTAGCCCTTTTAGTATCTATGATAGCTTTATACCATCTTAGAATGTGAGTTTAAGTCTAATTTAACCCTACAAAACTAGTTTGTAAGGTGAGGATTGCTACTTATGTAGCATAGATTCAAACACGACATAAGGACACAAACACGAGATATGACAAATAAAAAAACATAGGACACATGAACATGGCATATACATAATATGAATAACATGACAAAAAAACTTATATATCGATATGACAATAACTTGTTAAGTCTCAACCAAATTACTAAGAGGCATCATAATCCACAACAAAAAATCTAACAAAAACCTTCTAATAAAGAGTCACTGAAAAAGAAATACTATGAGAAATCATCATTGTTGGTTATCATCATCATTGAAAAATAGGGGTGCTAAATCTAGTTCATCAAGAGACAAATTAGCAACTTCAAGAGTTCCATCATCATCCAGAAAACCAAATTCAGTGTGTGCTATTGTTAGAATAGCTTATTAGAGAAGCCTTTTGTATTTATTAATATTTCTTTTGTATGTCTGATGTGATGTCTTAGACTCCTAGGCCTTTCCAATCTATGTACTCAATCTGCTATATGGATATATAATGAAAAGGAAAGCAAAGTGTGTTACACACACTATTCTTCTCAAACCCTAATATTCAAGTTGGTATCAGAGCGGGTCCGATCCCGCTCTGTCGTTCGTCCGCCGCCGTCCTCCGCCGCAGTCCTCCGCCGCCGGCCATCGTCCGCCGCCGCCGGCGACCAAATTCTCCGGCGAACTTAGGGTTTGGTGCGCCTCGTTGAGCGCGACCCAACCCTGCTGGTTTCGAGCGCATCCAAGCTTCCACGCGCTCCCACGCGCCGCCCCAAGTGTCTGTCCGTCAAGCGCGTGTGTCTCACGCGCCGCCTCCTGGTCGCCGGAAGTCCGCTACGCTGCCACCGTTGTGCTCGCCTGAGCCTTCTGGGTCTGTTTCAGACCTCAGTTTAGTGTTCCAGTTGGTTGTTTGGGTCTTGGTCACTGTTCATCTTCTCTTTGAGTTGCGGTCACTGTTCATCTTCTCCGGTTGTTCCAGTTGTTCCTTCTTCTTCGTATGGAATCTCCAGGTCAGGTTGAAGCTTCTGCAATGGTTTCTAGTCAAGGGAGAAGTGTTCGTCCTCAATGCTCATACTGCAAGAGGATAGGTCATATCCAAGAGAATTGTTATTCTCTTCATGGTTTTCCAAATCTGTCCAAGTCTAAGAAATTGAGAAAAACTGATAGAATGGTCCCTAAAGATGACTATCAGAAATATCTTCAATGGAAATCTATGAATCAAGCTCAATCTTTCTCTACGACTACTGTTTCTACCGCTTGTATTTCTCATTCAACTGCAAATCAAAGTCCATGGATCCTTGATTCAGGAGCCTCTGATCACATAACTGGTAATAAGTCTATGTTTTCTACCATGTCTCCTCTTAAATCCCCTCACCTTATTACCTTAGCAGATGGATCCAGAATTGCTCCCAAAGGAATTGGTCAAGTCTCTCTGTCTCCCTCACTACATTTAAACTCTGTGTTGTTTATTCCTAATTGTCCTTTCAACTTAATCTCTTTAAGTCAGTTAACCAAATCTTTAAATTGTTCAATAACCTTTAATGCTGAATCTTTTGTTATTCAGGAACGTGGTACGGGTCGGAAGATTGGTGCAGGACATGAATCTAGTGGTCTCTACTATTTTGAAACACAACCACTTGTGTCTTGTGTTGCTGTTTTGTCACCCAAGCTCTTGCATGATCGTTTGGGTCACCCAAGTCTATCCAAGCTGAAACTTTTGGTTCCTAATCTAAAAAATTTAGAAGAGTTAGGCTGTGAATTATGTCAATTAGGCAAACATGTTAGGTCGTCTTTTCCCAAGCGAACCGATAAAAGATGTAACTCAATTTTCAACACCATTCATTCTGATATTTGGGGTCCAAGTCGTGTAACATCTTTTGGTTTCAGATATTTTATAACATTTATTGATGAATTTTCTCGATGTACTTGGGTATATCTAATGAAAGATCGTTCTGAACTGTTGCCTATTTTCATGTCCTTCTTCAATGAGATCAAAAACTAATTTGGGAGGATAATTAAAATTTTTAGAACTGACAATGCTAAAGAGTATTTCTCTTCTGAATTGTCCTCTTTCCTATCCTCACAGGGTATCTTACATCAGTCTACATGTCCACATACACCCCAACAAAATGGAATAGCGGAAAGAAAAAATAGGCACCTTGTGGAGACTGCACGCACCCTAATGCTCAATGCAAATGTTCCGGTACATCATTGGGGTGATGCAATCCTCACTTCTTGTTTTTTAATAAACAGAATGCCCTCTTCTTCCCTTGAAAATAAAATCCCTTACTCCATTATTTATCCTAAGGAACCCTTGTTTCATGTCTCACCTCGAGTCTTTGGGTGTACATGTTTTGGCCATAATGTCTCTCTTGGTTTGGATAAACTATCTGCTAGAGCCATTAAGTGTGTTTTCTTAGGCTATTCCCGTCTTCAGAAAGGGTATAGGTGTTACTCTCCAGAGACCAGAAAATTTTACATGTCTGTAGATGTCACCTTCTTTGAACAAACTCCTTTCTTCTCACGCACCACTCATGATTCTCTTTCAGTACAACAGGTGCTACCAGTTTGTTCTCATGTTTCCATTCCACCTCAAGTTTCACTTCATAACCAAGAGGTTACTCAGTCTTTTATTCCCGAAACTACTCCTATTCAAGCTACTCCACCTCCTCTTGTCACATATCAACGTCGACCACGACAACTTGATCCAACATTACCTGAAGAGTCACCGGTTTCATGTCCTTCACCATCAGATGTCCCTGCTACGGATCCTGGTGAGGATAACTCAGGATGGCCCATTGCTCTTCGAAAAGGTATTCGGTCTACTCGAAACCCTCATCTTATTTATAATTTTCTGAGTTATCATCGCTTATCCCCCTTGTATTTCTCCTTTATCTCTTCTATATCTCCTCTTACCATTCCTAAAAATGTTCATGAGGCTCTTGGTCATCCTGGATGGAGACAAGCTATGATTGCTGAAATGCAAGCTCTTGAGCATAGTGGTACATGGGAGCTAGTTCCACTTCCTCCTGGGAAACGACCAGTTGGATGCAGATGGGTCTATGCTATTAAGGTTGGCCCTGATGGTACAATTGATCGGCTCAAAGCCCGATTGGTGGCAAAGGGATATACTCAGGTTTACGGCCTCGACTATAGTGACACTTTCTCTCCTGTGGCGAAGCTTCCTACTGTTCGTCTCTTTCTTGCTATGGCAGCTATTCGTCATTGGCCTCTCCACCAATTAGACATTAAAAATGCCTTTCTCCATGGTGAGTTGGAGGAGGAAATTTATATGGAGCAACCTCCTGGGTTTGTTGCTCAGGGGGAGTCTGGTTTAGTTTGCAAATTGCGAAGATCCCTTTATGGTCTCAAACAATCTCCTCGGGCTTGGTTTGGAAAATTTAGTCAAGTGGTGCAGAATTTTGGGTTGAAAAGAAGTGAAGCAGATCACTCAGTATTCTATTGTCACACTTCACCTGGGAGTTGTGTTTATTTGATTGTTTATGTTGATGACATAGTGATTACAGGAAATGATGCAACTACAATCTCTCAATTGAAGAAACACTTGTTTAGTCATTTTCAGACTAAAGACCTTGGACATTTGAAATACTTTTTGGGTATTGAGGTTGCTCAATCAAAGGAAGGCATTGTGATTTCACAAAGGAAATATGCTATTGATATCTTGAAGGAAACTGGCATGTTGGATTGCAAGCCCATTGATAGTCCTATGGATCCTAACCAAAAGTTGATGGCTGATCAAGGTGAATTATTTATAGACCCAGAGAGGTATAGAAGATTGGTTGGGAAGCTTATTTATCTTACAATTACAAGACCTGATCTTTCTTTTGCAGTAGGGATTGTTAGCCAATTCATGCAGGCCCCTCATACTGATCATTGGAATGCTGTTTTACGTATCCTTAGATATATCAAAAAGGCTCCAGGACAAGGATTATTGTATGAGGACAAAGGAGACAGCCACATTTCTGGCTATTGTGATGCTGATTGGGCTGGTTGTCCTATAGACCGACGTTCCACTACTGGCTACTGTGTATTCCTAGGTGGAAATCTCATATCTTGGAAGAGTAAGAAGCAAAATGTTGTTGCCCGATCCAGTGGTGAGGCTGAATATCGTGCTATGGCCTTAATTACTTGTGAACTTATGTGGATTAAGCAACTTCTTCAAGAGTTGAAATTTTGTGAAGGTCATCCAATGAAATTGTATTGTGATAATCAAGCTGTGCTCCACATTGCTTCCAATCCAGTATTTCATGAGAGAACTAAACATATAGAAGTTGACTGTCATTTTCTTAGAGAGAAGCTGCTGTCTAAGGAAATTGTCACTGAATTTGTCACATCCAATGAACAACTTGCAGATGTTATGACTAAGTCATTGAGGGGGCCTCGCATTCAGTTTTTATGTTCCAAGCTTGGTGCATACAACCTATATGCTCCAGCTTGAGGGGGAGTGTTAGAATAGCTTATTAGAGAAGCCTTTTGTATTTATTAATATTTCTTTTGTATGTCTGATGTGATGTCTTAGACTCCTAGGCCTTTCCAATCTATGTACTCAATCTGCTATATGGATATATAATGAAAAGGAAGGCAAAGTGTGTTACACACACTATTCTTCTCAAACCCTAATATTCAAGTGCTATGTCCCACATTTTAGTCTCTTCTTGATTGTACTGTGGGGAATTTCTAGGAAGGAGGCGAAGATTGCTATGAACAAATACTAGATCTTGTGCTCTTTGAGGTGTCATCTTATTTCATTTCAAAGAGTGAATGAAAGAATGTGTTTCAATTTCTTTCACAATATTAAGATGAACACGGTGTTCCAAGTAGCTTAAAGTTAAAGGAAATCTTTTGAAGTGTTGGTGCATGAATACCGTGAACTAGCCACCAAGATTTTGCATAAATTTGACCTCTAATGCTTAAAGAGTCAACATCTTCAGAGCCTTCTCTTCCATCAGAAAAATTTGCAAATTCCAAATTGACTTGTCTCCTTACATCCACATTGACAAAGTACCTTTTAAAGCATTTATTCCTTTCAATAGTAAGATCCACATCTTGATGTAGGGGGGGTCTATGTGAATCTTCACTTAGTCATTCATGACTATAATATCTACAATATTAAAAAAATAATCATAAATTAATATCCCTAATTAAGAAAATGCATGTAAAAAAATATACTTCAAAAATAAAAGAACTATATTTAAGGATATAATGTATTACCTTGGTTCAAAGAATGAGCTAGACAATGAGGACGTGTGCTACTCTTAGTCCAACGGTTCATTAATATTGAGTACACTACCTTATAGAAGGGTGATTCTTCAACTTCCTTTCTTTCACATTGATGTATGGCTTTTCTCACTTTTTCAATCATAGAATCTCGCATTTCATACACTAATAAGCTGCACCCATATCAGTTTTCCTAAGAACCTCATAGATAGGATCAGTGAAAGCGAGTATATAATCAACTTTTTCCTGCCAAATAGCATCCAACAAAGTGTCTTTCACAAATTTTTCCTTTTGAACATCATCCTCCCTATAAGAAGACCATTGATCCCTGATGACCATCTCTTGCAGTCCTTTTTTCAATTTTCTAAACCTCCTAAGCATTATTATGGTTGGAGCAAATCTTGTCGAGGCAATAGGAAGCAACATCAATGTGTTGAAGTTGTTGAACATTGATAACCTCATAGAATGTCCCATGACAATTTTTTTTAATATAAGATGCATAATCTGCAATTTTGTGTGATCCAAAAGCATTATTCATAAACATCATTGTTTCTTTCAGTGTTCTTGGCTGCACATATTCTTCAATGCAAGCTTCAAGGTGTGCACTGCACAAGGAGTCCAATATATGGAAGGAAACTTTGCTTGAGCAAACCTGTTGCCTTACATACAACTGCATTATCAGTCCCAATTTGCACCACATTTGATGGCCCAACCTCCTTAATTACATCTCTCATGTATTTAGCAACGAAATCCTTGTCTTTTTACATCACTAGAGCAATTTACTACCTTTAAAAACATTGGTCCACTCTCAATGACAGTGACAACCATGAAATTGATAAGAGGTCTTCTTTAAGGATCACTCCACCCATCATTAACAATGCTCACACCTTTCTGACTCCATGAATTTATTATTGGCTGTAGTAGTTTCTCCACATGTTTTCTTTCCTTTGTGAGCAAGGTAGTTCTCAACTTATTGTAACTTGGTGGTTGATACCTGCTGAGATTAGAAATATTGGCAGCATAATGAAATGCCTTCCTATAATGAGGATTCCATGCTAAATTTAATGGTAGCCCTACAAAGTAAAACATCCTTGCAATCTCACAATCAAGAGTATCTCTTCCTTGCACATTGAAAGAAGCTTTCAAACGACCTTTCATTTTTGAGTTAGCGCCATTTTTTTTTTTTGTCCTTTATTTAGAGACTGGAGGCAAGGGGACACTTTTTTTCTTTGAATTCTCTGTTTCCAGTGATGCCTTTCCAACCTTTTCAACTCAACAAGTGTTTTAGGAGTTATCTTTGAACACCATCTAATACTCGTTCCTGAGATTTTTATTTTTTAGCAAGTCGTTACTCGAGTGTAAGATCTATTAAATAGAATTTCACAAAACTTGCACTTGATTTGAAAATTTTTCGCCTCCAAAAATCTTTCTTAATTTTGTAATGTATCTCCTTAGAGGTTTGATTTCATAATTTTTTTCTGTACTCATCTCTACAATAAAAAAGTAATAACATTCATGCTATTTTGTTATAAAATAAATTTGAAAAACTAGATACATAAAAATAATAGATCATCATAGATTGGTTTCATGTTGTGTAATTATTATAAAGAAGAATTAAAAACAGAGACAGAAATAATACAGCATCACATATTGGTTTTGTGCTATGTAATTATAAAAAATGAAAAAAAAAAGACATAAAAATAATAAAGCATCATAGATTGGTTTCATGCTCTATAATTAACAAAAGAATGAAAAAAAAAAAACAGTGACATGATAGAGCATCCGAAATTGGTTTCATGCTCTATAATTTAAAAAAAAAATGAAAAAACAGATACGTGAAAATAATAGAAAATGAAAAAATGAAAAACAAATACATAAAAGCAATAGGGCTTATGCGGTGATTAGAAAAATGAAAAACAAAGATAAAAAAAAAAATGGTTCCATTCATCAATGTTTACTGATTAGAGAAAATGAAAAACAGAAACAAAAGACTTTACCATGCCATGATGGTATAGTGATTCAACTTGCACAAGGGATGCAAGCTAAACAACGTTTCGGTTCCTTAGCTAAACAACACTTTGGTTCCGGTTCTTCTGCTCTGGTTCTCTTACATGAAGGTTAAGTAAGGAGAGAAAAGAGAATGTTTCTCTTCCTTCTTTCTTTCTAAAAGTAAAAAGTAATCTTGAACCCGCATCAGAGTGTTTAGCTGTGTCTGCGTGGAAGGTTGGGTTTTGATCATGTCAGATTTTTGTGGGTCGTGTTCGACATCATGTTCGTGCCGTGTCCATGTTGGATCCATTTCTGACACAGGGACATTGTTGTATGAAGGCACGTTCATGATTTATTGATTGTTCTCCACTTATATGCATTAAAATGACCATCTCACTAATAGATGTGGGATCTCCAACATGCACAAATACGGGAATATGACAATTATTTGAAATTTAGGATACAATATATTCAAGATACTTAAATAAAAATTTAAATTGATGTAGAACTTTGATAAAGAAAGAGACATTAATCATTTCTCGTTAATTTATATTATGATGATCACAATTCACAAAAAGATATTTGTGATCATAAAAAAAAATGTTTCTGCCCATACCAGCCTTAGTTAATCAATAACATCTTTATATCTCTAACTTATTTCAAAGATATTTTAATTTCAATATAATAATAAGGAGCTATTTGGCCAGTGGTAGCTAAGCATCGAGAAGAATAATTAATGTGTGTTGTATATCTAAATGCCCTGAGCAAGAGGTCTAACCTTTTTACCTGATAATGCTTATTCATGATTCATGTGTTTGTCTTGAACTTCTAAAATACAAGATTCTCATAACTGTGACAACCGAGTATTTATTTTCAACATCTAGAGTCACTTTATCAACTTGAGTCCCGTGAATTTTGTTGCATTGCAGCTGCTGGTAAGTCAATTGGAACCTCTCACAGAGCAGCAGCTGATGGGCATTACCAACTTGCAGCAATCCTCCCAACAAGCAGAAGATGCATTGTCTCAGGGCATGGAGGCATTGCAACAGTCCCTCGCGGAGACATTGTCCACCGGAGCACCTGCGTCATCTGGTTCATCCGGGAATGTGGCAAATTACATGGGTCAAATGGCTATGGCCATGGGTAAGCTAGGGACACTTGAAGGGTTCATTCGACAGGTACATTTTTCTTACCTGTGCTTGTATGCAAATAGTTTGGTACATTGGTATGGTTTTGGTGAATAATTGAAGAGTCTGAGTCCAGCCTTGATTTCCTAATATTACTTTAAATTGATAGTTAAAATATTCTTCCAAACAAAATGCTCCCTGTTCCCTTGGATTATTTTTAGGTAAGGTGATAAAATTTAGTTGTTAAAACTGTTGGAACTGGTCTACATTAGAATTTTCATGGTTTCATCTGCTCATGTATCCAGACTTGACATTGTAATGAACTCGATAACAATGCAAAATGAGTAGTGAAAATATGTCTCGATATTATTCAATCCAATAGCCAATGTCTGGTCAATCCAGAAATTGAACAGTGACAAAATAACAGAAATGTCAGAAATGATAAATACCAAAAGGGTCCTGAGAGAGAAAAACAGAAATGAGTGAAAAGAAATACACCACTTCCCCCCTTCCCATATTCTTGTGACAGAATATATTATCATCCTTCTCTCAACTTCCATGTGACATGTCTCTAACGTGTGCTGAGACGAATGTTGCTATCAACTATATTCTTCTTTTGTGTACCCTTTCCAGCATCCAACTCATCCTCCACAGCATATTCATTACTTGTAACATTGCCCCCCTCTAAGAGTGAGACCTTGTCCCCAAGGTCAAATGAAGGATTAAATTCCTGTAAGTCAGAAACATAGTCCCATGAAGGTGTGTCTACACCATCCCAACTAATCAAAGCTTGTGGTACCCATTGTAACCCCTTTTGAATGATGCGAATATCCAAAACAGCAATAGGCTAGAGAATAGGACCTTCTAAATCAGTCAACAGAGGCAAAGGAATGTTAGGTGTAGTAGCCAAACTCTCACATTTCTTAAGTAGGGACACATGAAACATTGGGTGGATTTTAGCATTGGTAGGGAGTTTCAAGCGATAAGCAATTGTTCCAATCTTCTGAACCACGGGAAAAGGGCCAAAGTATATAAGAGCAAGCTTTTGATGTTTTCTCCAAACCACTGAATGTTGGCAATATGGTTGAAGTTTAACAAACACCAAATCACCAACTTGGAAGTGCACCTCTGATTGCTTGCGGTCAGCAAACTTCTTCATTCTGGTTTGTGCCTTAAGCAAATTTGCCCTTACTCTTATCAACATTTGATAACGCGGTTGTAGTTGCTGATACAAATCAGTAGGATAAAATACAAATCTGGTTGTTTCTTTTCTTTGAACGTGTGGCAATTTAGATTTGTTACTGCCTGTTGAAAGAATCATGTGCTTGCCTTTACCAACTCATTCTGGTTTAACTGAAGTTACTCATATTTGTCCATTCCCCCAAAGCAAAAAAGAAAGCTCTTGTAAACGAATATTTAATGTCATTATTTACAATATATCTAACTCATGGCTCCATTTATGTGGTGATTATGATAATAAGGCTGACAATCTTCGCCAGCAGACTCTACAACAAATGCACCGTATACTGACAACTCGCCAATCAGCTCGGGCACTCCTTGCTATACATGACTATTTTTCGCGACTGCGTGCTCTCAGTTCCCTCTGGCTGGCTCGCCCTAGAGATTGATGGGCGTGGTAAATAGTATGTTAAATTAATTTTTATGGATCCATCACCAGCAATACTTGGTCATCATAGGTTTTACTCTTGACAACGTTTCTTGTGTTGTATTGTAGTCTTTGTATCACTGATGATCTTAGCGCTTCATCGAGTCATATAGTCTAGAAACGAAATTGACAAGTATGCATGTTGTCTACTAATAATATTCACCATTGTAATTGTTGAAGGGCTTTGTTTTTTCATACAAATATAGCTGGGCCATATGATATATTTTAGGGGTTGTTTCAGTTAACATAGTTTGCCCATGGATCTGAATTCATACAAAATTGTTAGTTTATTCTTTTATTTTCCTCCCAATTTGAGGATTTTCATTTCACTGGCCTCTGATTATTCACAGTGTAAGTGTGTTACGCTTCACTGCTTTTGCTGTTGTCATCAATAAGAGTAACTTTTGTGATTAAGGGAATGCTCTTAGTGAGGATGGTAAAATGTGTGTACTTATGGTTTTATGTTTTTAAGATATAACGTTACACAAATTCAAACATTATCTAAGATGGATGGGGCTCAAATCCATTGCTCTAGGATCTCTTCTAAGTGTCTGTCCACATTTATTTTAGTACAATGCACAAGTCAGTGTACGAGAATATGAAGAAATATTTGGAAAAGCAGCAAAGAGAATGAACATAGTTTAACAATATGAGCCAGGGTTTTGTATTTATATTTTATAGGCTAGGGACAGTTATAATGCCGTTATTGTGTTTAACATCTTATCCGTGAAACGAGGAAACAATGTTGAACAATTATTATTTTCCAGCAATCAAAATGCACGATTATAATGAAAATGATTAGAGTTTGAATAACTTACCATAATTTTATGTGCATCCATATTTTTTTATAAAATACCGATACTAGTAGTATGAATAACTTAAATGTCCATAATTTTATTGTACGCAAACTACTTTTTCTTTTATAACGATCCAAACTAAAATGACCATTTCAATAAAAAGTTGAATGTTGATTTGAGGGTTGTTTCGTTATACACGACATATGTCATCACATATACCCATAATTTTTAGAAGCTTCATAACTACCCTTAATTCAAGTTACCCTAATCCGAAATACCCAAATTGAAATATTAATAAGGTGTTATGAAACATCCATCCAGAATGTTAAATTTGCCATGGAACACCTGTTATGGAATATAGTAATTGTGTTTTGAAACATCTAATTTAAATCATAAAGTGTTTTGGAGCAGTCATTTTGGAATATAAAAAGTGTATTTTGAAATAAACTTTATGGATTATCAAAAAAATACGAATTTCAGCCTTGAGACATAGCATCCTCTTCATGGCTAAAATTGTAATGAGATTTGGCTCATTAGTGCACATGGGTCAAAAATCAAAATATGATAACTTTTAACATTGTATTCATCATCCTTAGACGGTTGTGTTTGACTCCTTAAATTCCAAAAAATATTTTCTCCAGCTTTCTCGGTACTCTCCCTTCATTGTCTTCCTCCTTGTAAAGACAATGGTCCAATGGTTTTGAAGATGGCGGTTCGTTTAATATCATATACCTTGTTTCTCTCTTGCTATTATTATCATATAAACTATGCTGTTGTGGAATTGACAAAAACACATTTTTCTATCGATGTATTCGTTAATAAAATATTTAAATATATTTTTAATCTTACAAATTTAAGGTAAATTTATTTTTAGTTTTTTAAATTTAAAACTGTATTTTTTCATTTTTATAATTTTAAAAAATATTATTTTAGTCCTTAGATCAGCAATAATATATATAAAAGTAAACAAATTGAGATAGTAATGTAATATCAGTTGAGTTTAATTTTATGTGGTAATATTTAACAGATTTTCTAAAAAAAATGAGTATAAGGATTAAAATAAGATTTTTTGAAATTACAAAGACTAAAAATACTATTTTTAAATTTGAAAGATTAAAAATAAATTTACCTTAAATTTGAGAGACTAAAAACATATTTAAGCCTTAATAAAATAACATGATCATCTTACAAGCATCATGATGAATATTAAAGGTCATAAGAGAGGAGAGTTCCATCTTGCTCCATCTTTGATGCTCTATTTCAAGAATAATTAAGATATTTTGATATTTAAGAAAGGTCATTTCATAATACATTTTTTTTTATATTTTGGAACAAGTGTTTCAAAAGCACATTTTAGATTCTATATTAAGTATTCTGAAATATAAATTTAACATTTTAGACTAAATGTTATGAAAAATATTCAATATTTCGGAATGAGTGTACTGTTAACATTCTACTATGAATGTTTTAGGGCACATTTAACATTATGGATTGAGTGTTTTGGAATGCATTTTAATATAAGTTAATCATTCATACATTGCTAGTGTAAATTTTTTTACACGGGAAACTAATCATATCTTTTAAATTATTTTATTTTATTTTTATTTGATTAAATAAGCAAATGACATGACACTATTAAAAGATATGATTGGTTGCCAATGTAAAAAAACTTTACACGGATAGTGTATGGATGATTAACTCTTTTAATATTTCAAAATGAATGTTTGGATTGGGAAAGCTTGAAGAAAGGGTAGGTTAGAAAAGATTTTAAAAAATGCCAAGTGTTTGTGGCAACATGTTTAGTGCAGGAAGAAATTCCCTAATTTGTGTTGGACCAGTTGAGCAACTTAGTTTAAAGAACACCACATTGTGTTGCAATTTCATGTTGTATTTAGTTAAATAACTGACATTTTCTTCTTGCATTCATTACTTAATTTTATACACCTATCGTTTCCAAAAATTTCCAAAACAACCATTCAACCTTTCCCAATTTGGAATACCCAATATGAAATGTTCAAAATTTATTCTAGAACACCTCATTTGAAATGTTAAATGTGTTTGAAAACACTCATTTTAAAATATTTAAATTGCATTTTAAAACACCCATTCTAGCATAAAAATGTTTCAAAACACTCGTTTTGGAATATTAAAAAATGTATTTCGAAATAGTCTTTCTAAAGTGAAAGGAGCTAGCCTTTATAAAATACTAGTTTCTTCAATTTGTTGTTTCTAGTTCTTGGATATCAAAGGGTAATGTTTTTATTTCTTGCAACCTAAAATATAATAAACACAAACTCTAAGTGGAAAAAAAGTAATTAAATAAAAATGTTATCATACACTTAATGCATTTCAAGTTAGGAGAAATATCAGGCAAACATTCTAAACATTTTTCATGCCCATCAAGTACTTTTTTTTACTTCCTCTCCTATTTTAAGAGGAACATAAGTGAACAACTCCACCTCTTGTCAAGCACATTCTTCCGTCTTAGCAATATGTCTATCAACTTCTCCACCAACTCTCTTCATTTTGGAATATGCATTTCAAAATACATTTTTAACATTTCGAAATGGACGTTTTAGAACACATTTTTTCATTTTGGATAAGTGTTCCAAGGCACATTTTGATATTAACTTTCTCTATTTTTAACATTCTAAAATTAGTGTTTTGAAACACATTTTTAACATCTTAAATTAGGTGTTTCAAATTGGAAAAGATTGATGGATAACTAAAAACATAACACACGATGTAGTGAATGTAACAAGTTCATAAGCCTAAAACACTTAACATGTATTTGAGGTTAACCAATCACAATACACTCCCATGAGCACACTTGATATTCATGAGTGTTATAGATATACTGCCAAAATTTCATAAAACTAGCCCCATTTCACTTATATAGGTAATTCCATCAAGTGTATGTTGGAATTCACACACCACTCATAAAGGATATGAAATTCATTCAAAAAAGATTATTTTGTTAAGCTTTCTCATAACCTCCTAAAGTTTAAGACATGACTTGTTTTTTTATATTGAACCATCTTCATGGGATCTCCAATAAACAAAAGGTTGGGTTACCATCATTGTTTGTTTTCAAGTGGCTTAAGTCTCATTCCTCTCAACCTTTCTAAAATCATTTTCTTTTCTATGCTTTTTAAGAGAGGATCTACTAAATTTTCTTTTGACTTCACATAATCAATGGAAATTGTTTCATTTTAGTAGTTGTTTTACCATGTTATGTCTAAATTGTATGTGTATATTTTTCCTATGATGTTTTGTTCTTAACTATAGATATTGTCGATTAGCATCACAATGCATTGACACTTATTGAGTTGGTTTCATTCCCAAAGGAATATTTGCTAAGAAACTTTTCAACCACCCTACTTTAGTACTAATCATTTTCAAAACAACAAACTTTGGTTCCATCGTAGATCTAAAAATTATAGTTTGTTTGGATGATTTCCAAGTAACTACTCCTCTATTAAGTTTAAGCACGTAATATCTAGTAGATTTTTGTCTCATATGAATCAGAGATCTAATTAGCATCATTGTACCTTTCTAGTATAGCATGAAATTCACTATATTCGATACCATAATCCATATACCTCTCAAATATCATTTTAGTCTTCCAAGTGCATCCTAATGATTGTGATTAGGATTATGAGTATATATGCTTAATCAACCCACTACATATGCAATATCAAGTCTAGAGAAATTCAGTGGATACAATAGGCTTCCAATGATTTGGGCATATTGAGATAGAGCAATAGGGTATCCTCTATTTTTCTTTAATTGAGAGTCAACATGATAAGGGGTACTCACTTACTTGGGGTCATAATAAACAAACTTCTTGAAAAGTTTCTCAACATAGTGTTCTTTGGATAGTAATATACTATCACCTTTCCTTATGATTTTAACTCCCAAAATTACATTTGCTTCTCCCATGTCTTTGGCATCAAAATTAGATGCCAAAAATTAACATGTCATCCACATATAAATATATTATAATGTAATCACCATCCATAGATTTTGTTTACACACATCTATTAGCTTCACTAGTTTTAAAATCATCAATAAGCACAACATCATTAAATTTTTCATGCAATTGTTTGGTGCTTGTTTTAGTCTATAAAGGGAAGGGATATAAGAAGTTTCCAAACTTTGTTTTCATCACCAAGAATGACACACCCGTTAGGTTAGGACATATATATCTATTCCTCTTAGTCACCATTTAAGAAATCCATCTTCACATTCATTTGTTGAATCACTAGCTTACATATAGATGTTAAGGCTATCAAAACACATACAAAGGAAATCTTGGTAATTGGAGTAAAATATCAAAGTAATTTATATTTGATTTCTAAGTAAATCTGATGGAGGACCATCCAAGGAGGAGGCATGCATGAAGGCCATTGGACTTTTAACTAGGTCCATGGTTAGGAAGCTGGAGGAGACTTCTATAGAGGAGGTGCTTCTTAACCTTTGCTCTTCATGAGCATTGAGTATGATTCCTCTTATTAGTCTCTTAAGCTTCCATTGTATATACATTGTATGATACTTGTACATAGTGTTGCTTGTATAAGTGTATTTTGCCTTTGTATTTGTGAGGCACTTTCTTTCTTTTATTTTAGGTTATCCTTTAGGAATTTAGGATATGTTACTTGGAGACTTTTGCTCTATTTGACCTTGTATTCAGGGTCATTCATTTTTGTATTTTTCAGTAGTGAAAGTGGGGTAACAAATAACAAGGTGTGTAGGTGCAACTAGTAATTGGGCCAGGACTGGGCCTGGGCCAAATTTTACATATTGGGTTTGTTTTGCTCCATATTTTTCAAGAAATTAATTTAGCTAGGTCTCACCATCATATGGTGAACCTAACTAAACCAATTCCAAAATTTTGGATTGGATTAAACATGGAGAAAAGTAAGTTGGCCGCCTAGCTTGGTGTCTTGGCCGAAATTACCTAGCTTCTCTTGTACACTTGGGAAGCTTGTAGCACAAGCTTCTAACTTAGCTTGCTTCCCAAGCTTCTAAGTTAGAAGCTTGCTCCACAAGCTTCCCAAGGTAACTAGACTGGTCAAGCTAAAGTAATCATGGTTCTCTTGAAACATAGTTAGCCTAGCTTGCACCACAAGTTTCCTTCACCCTATATAACTCTTTTTCTTACATTTGTAATGACTTTTTGGCATAATTGAGATTGAATTCCGAAATTGTTCAGCAATTTTCTCTCTTCTAAAAGTCCTAACCTCTTTGATATTCATCTAATTCTCTTATGCCTTCCATAGAAGAGTGTGGTGAGAATTGAAGAGACTTATCTCTTCTCCAAGAAGTTTCGCCTCTTGAGAGTGTCTCCTCACCAATGGTGAATCCAAGGTTTCTTCCTCCATTGGAAACCTTGGAGAAGCTTAAGAAGAATCAAGGAGCCAAAGGTCTAGGGAGGAGTTTGAAGAGGAATCAACATCAATCCGGTTTCTCAACAAGTTTTCCATCATTTGGTATCAGAGCTAGGCCTCCTTGGTAAATTCGTTCTTGAGCTTTTTCTTTCAATTTTGTTCAGTCAAAAACATGTAATATTGTGTATAAACTGTTCCTATATGTATTTCCTTTTATCGTCTTGTGTTTATGTGCCTTGAGTTGTTCTTGTGTCACATTAATAAATCTATAGAACAAACTCATATTGTCTTGCTTGTTTTTGATTGATGCACTACTTCTTATGAATCAATCTTTGTGTGTGCCTTTAGGTATTCCTTGTATGTTCTTTTTAATGTTTTAGGATTACTTTTATCTTCCATTGGACTCCTAATAATTCGGTCAAAAAGAAATTCCTAAAAAGAAACAAGAATACAAGCATTTTTTCATTTCTTAATCTTCTAGTTTTGTCTTAGAGTCATGTGTAGTTGCTTTGCTTGTCATCAAATCCTTTGTAAGCCTTTTTGTTTTTGAATCTATATTCATTCATCTATGTTCTTGTATGGTGTTATTTCTGGCTGGACATATATGAAATCTTAGATGTGCTCATAAAATGATTCTAATGCATGTTATTAGTCCTAACATGTTCTAGAGTCAATTTTTCTGAACTTCAATTGCTATTAGTTTCTTAGCAATTTTTGGCCAGCAATTCCTTGTGTCTTTTGTGTGCTTATTTTGAAAAACAAAATAGAGTAAGAATTGTATTAAAAATGAAAATCAAAGAGTACAAAAAAGAAGAATAAACTAGTACCAAAACTAGTAACATTTGTGATTGAATTTTTGACTAGTACACCTACACTTCTTGCTCTTCTTTTCTCTACCACTTGGAAACCTCTTTTTAATTGTTTGGCCTCTGTTTTTAAGTGCTCACATTCTGTATTAAAAAGAAAAAGAAAAGAAAGAGACAAAAAGACAAGAAAAAGAAAAGAAAACAAAAGAGAAAAACCTAGAAAAAGAAAAGTGAAAACAAGAAACTATTAGGAGCACTTGGCCTTGAATTTTTGTGTGACCTTTCTTGAGGTTTGCTTGCTGTCCAGTGGCTGGAAAAAGAATTTTAAATACTCAAAATATTAGCACAATTTTTGTTTTGGTTTTATAATCAATTTTAGAGCCATTCCTAGGACTATTCCTTTGAGTGCTAGTGTTGAAAATAAACCCTTAATTGTTGCTTCATGTCTTTCTTGGCTCTCTTTGTGTTTTTTCATATTACTTTATATTTGAGTGTAGCCTCTCCTAATTGTGAATTTTTAGTTTTGATTTTATTGGCCTCCACATTCTCTTGATGGTTGTTAAGCCTTGGTGAAGATAATTCTTTTTCAAGCCATTACACTTGGAAGGGAAGGATAATTAAGACACATTGGGTTCATCTCAAAGAGGCCACCACTTGAGGAAGATTGAGGTACTAAAATCCTTGAGTGATACACTTTGGAAAGGTTCACTTGTTTGTTCATTTTTGTAGCCAAGAATTTTTCTTATTTTAGGTTGAAGATTGGAGACGGTTTTTGAAAGGAACTTAGTGACGAATTGTGAAGATCACCTACCTACCCTCAAATTGGTCACTAAACTTGACACATGGGCTGTTCCAAATTCGGTCACCAATCTACTTTGGTGAAACTCTTCAATTTTCTTGATTTGTATTACTTTCTTGTTTGTAACTCCTTAACCGTACTCTTGGGTTAACTTTTAACTTTCTTTTGTTAAGTCAAACTCACATTTAGGTCTGGTTGTTGGGAAACTCTTTTGTTTTAAGTCCCACCACTTCCTAAATAGTTCTAAATAAAGATAACAAAACCGTTTAGTACTTGTGGAAGGGTCCCCAAAGGGCTTCAAGTGTCATTTGGACTTCCATTAGGATTCGCCTAGCTTTATTGCTTTTATAGGACGTTTAGTATTTGTGGAAGTGGTCCAAGGGATTCTAAGTGTCACTTGGACTTCCACCCTAGGAAAAGGCAACTAGTGTATGCTTTACTTGATTTCCTTTACTTGTTTAAATTCCAAGTTTGTTTAGAAGGCTTCCTTTACCTACTAGGGGTTTCGTGCACACACACACAAATACTTGACTTGCTTGTGCGAAAAGTTGTTTTGTGAGACGAGTATAAGGGGGTTTAGTAATTTCTACTTGAAAAAGCTTGGTTATTAAGTGGCTCCTTGTAGCTCACCTCCCTTGATAGTGCAACTTGTATACTTAGACCTTCAAGTACTTAGTCTTACACCAAAAAGAGAAAACCTTTGTGAAAACCTTTATCACTCAATTTGCAAATTCTTTTGAAAATTTGTGAAAATCTTTACTTTGCAAAATGAGTGATCATTCTCATAATAGTAGTGTGCATGGTCATCATACTCCTAAAAGTCATAGGAGTACTAAAGATGAACTAAGGGAGCTTAGGGATTATATTAGAAAAAAGAAATAGAAAATGAAAAAAATAATGAAACCATTAGAGAGTTGTTAAGCAAACTTGTGGTGGGGGTGAATCTAGCAAACCCCGTGCCAATGATGGTCATGGGCCTTCTAGGCCCAAAAGACATGATGGTGAGAGGCCTTCTAAGCCTCATAGAGGCAAACATGATGAAGAGCAATCACGGCCCAAAAGCCACCATTCACACACTCACTCATCTTCAAGTGAAGGGTTTTATAGTAGTCACCATGATGATGGCTACTATCAAAGACCCCCTAGGCAACATAGGCCTAGGCACAAAACAACCTCTCTAAGAGAATCTAGAGTTGACCTTCCTCCCTTCCATGGAAAAGATAATGTGGATGATTACTTAGATTGGGAGATGAAGGTTGAACAACTCTTCACTTGCCACAATGTGAGTGAAGAAAGAAGGGTTTCCATGGCTACCTTAAGCTTTCAAGGGTATGCCATGTATTGGTAGACTTCCCTTAAAAGGGAAAGAAGAACTCATCATGAGCCTCCAATTCAATATTGGAATGAGCTTAGGAGTGCCTTAAGGAGAAGGCACATTCCTCCTTATTTTGAGAGGGAGTTAATGGACAAGCTCCAAAGACTCCAGCAAAGAAACCTTAGTGTGGAGGAATATAGGAAACAAATGAAGTTGCTTATGATGAGGGCCGGTATCAGGGAAGAAGAAAGAACCACCATAACTAGGTTTCAAAGTGGCCTAAACCTAGAGATTAGGGACAAGGTTGAATTACTACCCTATAGAGACCTTAATGAATTAGTTTAACTTTGTGTGAGAGTAGAACAACAACTTAGGAGAAAGCCTACCCTTAGGAAGGAATCTACCTCATACCCTAGAAAGGACTTCAAGAAGGAGGGTCACCCCTCCTATTCAAAAGAAAGGCCACTAAAAGAAAAACCTTCCAATGAAACTAGGACTAGTTCCATTCAGTGTTTTAAGTGCTTAGGGAGGGGACACATAACTTCCCAATGCCCCACAAAAAATACCATGATCATTAGGGGCAATGAAATCCTAAGTGAGGAAAGCACTTCTTCTTCTTCATCCTCCTCAAGTGAAGAAGATGAAAACCTTAGTTCTAGCAACAAAGCACCATGTGAAGGTGATCTATTAATTGCCCAAAGGTTGCTTACTAACCAACCAAAAGAACAAGATCAATAACAAAGGGAGAAACTTTTTCATTCAAGATGCAAAATTTTTAAGAAAACATGTTCTCTCATTGTTGATAGTGGGTCTTGTAATAATTTTGTAAGTTAAAAGTTGGTTGATAAGATTCACTTAACTACTATAGCCCATCCTAAATCATATAAACTTCAATGGCTTAATGAGGATGGACTTATAGAAGTTAAGGACCAAGTAAATGTTCCTTTCTCCATTGGAAATTATAAAGATGAAGTTTTATGTGTGTCATTCCAATGGATGCAAGCCACATTTTACTTGGGAGGCCTTGGCAACATGATAGGAAGGCCATTCATGATGGTGTCACTAAAAAAATCCGCCTAGTCCATCTAGGCAAGAAACACACTTTGACTCCTCTTACACCTTCTCAAGTGTTGGAGGATCAAATATTTATGAAAAAGAAATTTGAGGAAGAAAAAAAAAAGAAGTTAAAAAAAAAAATCTCCTAAGTCTTGAAAATTCAAGGAGGAAGAGAAGGTTATAGAATTGGAAGGTAGTGTCCCTTCCAAGGAAGTTGTTCCTAGAAGTCAATTTTCAATAAACCATTCAATCAAACAATGTCGTCTAGTTCAACAACCTCTTTACCTTCTCTATGTTAAAGAGACACTTGTTGCCACAAATTTTGAACTTGAGTCTCTGCCTAAAGGGATACAAAATCTTTTGAAAGAATTTGATGACCTATTTCCCAAAGAAGTTCCAAGTGGACTTCCTTCTTTAAGGGGAATAGAACATCAAATTGACTTGGTTCCTGGGGCAAGCCTACCCAATAAGCCCGCCTATAGGACCAACCCCCAAGAAACTAAGGAAATAGAGACCCAAGTTAAAAATTTGATGAAGAAGGGATGGGTTCAAAAGAGCCTAAGCCCTTGTATTATGTTTGTTCTTCTAGTTCCAAAGAAGGATGGAACTTGGAGAATGTGCACAGATTGTAGAGCTATTAATAATATTACTGTAAAGTATATGCATCCAATCCCTAGACTAGATGGTATGCTAGATGAGTTGGATGGAGCACTCATATTTTCTAAAATTGATCTTAAAAGTGGTTATCATCAAATAAGGATTAAAGAAGGAGATGAATGAAAAACTGCTTTTAAGACCAAATTTGGACTATATGAGTGGTTAGTCATGCCTTTTGGCTTGACCAATGCTCCTAGCAAATTTATGAGACTAATGAACCATGTCTTAAGGGATTGTGTAGGTAGGTATCTAGTTGTTTATTTTGATGATATCCTTATCTATAGTAAAAGCCTTAAGGACCATTTAGAACACCTTAGAAATGTCTTGCTCATTCTTAGGGACAACCATCTCTATGCTAACTTGGAGAAGTGCACCTTTTGCCAAGAAAATGTGAACTTCTTAGGGTTTATAGTTGGCAAAGAAGGGTTGACCCCGAAAAAGTCAAAGCCATTCAAGAGTGGCCTAACCCTAAGAATGTGGGAGATATTATGAACTTTCATGGTTTAGCAAGCTTCTATAGGAGGTTTTTTAAAGACTTCTCCACCATTGCATCTCCTCTTAATGAGTTGGTCAAGAAGGATGTGCCTTTTATATGGGAGAGAAACAAGAAAAGGCTTTTTATAATTTAAAGGACCAACTCACACATCACCCTTTCTAGCTCTTCCAAACTTTTCTCAAACTTTTGAGCTAGAATGTGAGGCAAGTGGCATAGGCATAGGTGCGGTTTTACTTCAAGGTGGCCACCCCATTGCATATTTTAGTGAAAAACTTAGTGGTCCCACCTTGAATTATTCCACCTATGATAAAGAGCTTTATGCTCTCATAAGGGCCCTCAAAACATGGAAACATTACTTAGTGACTAAAGATTTCATCATACATACCGATCATGAGTCACTAAAGTATTTGAGGGGCCAAGGTAAGTTAAACAAGAGGCATGCTAAGTGGGTAGAATATTCAGAGCAATTTCCATATGTTATTAAATACAAGAAAGGGAAAAGTAATGTGGTGGCTGATGCACTCTTTAGAAGATACACATTACTTACAACTTTGAGTTCCCAAATTCTTGGATTTGATAACATTAGGGAATTGTATGAAAAAGATCTAGATTTTCAATCCACTTGTGAACAATGTCTTAAGAAAGCCTTTGATGGATTCTACATTGATGATGGGTATCTATTTAAGATGGGAAAAGTATGCATACCCAAAGGATCCATTCGAAAGCTTTTAATTAAGGAAAGTCATGAAGGAGGTCTCATGGGCCATTTTGGAGTTGCCAAGACTCTAAGTTTTTCAAAAGAAAGATTTTTTTGGCCACACATGAGAGTAGATGTCCAAAGGTATTGTTCAAAATGCATAGCTTGTTTACAAGCTAAATCTAAAATTATGCCTCATGGACTCTACACACCTCTACCTACAGCTAGCACTCATTGGGTTGACATAAGCATAGATTTTATACTTGGTCTTCCAAGAACCCAAAGGGGTCATGATTCTATTTTTGTGGTAGTGGACCGATTTTCAAAGATGGCTCACTTTATTCCATGCCACAAGGTAGATGATGCTAGCCATATCTCAAGACTCTTCTTTAGAGAAGTTGTTAGGTTACATGGAATCCCTAAAATAATAGTTTCGGATAGGGATGTTAAGTTCCTTATTCACTTTTGGAAAACACTTTGGGAAAAACTAGGAACTCAACTTCTATTTTCTACTACTTGTCACCCACAAATAGATGGGCAAACAGAAGTAGTAAATAATTCCTTATCCACACTATTGAGGGTAATTTTAAAGAACAACAAGAAGTCTTGGGATGAACATCTTCCTCATATTGAGTTTGCATACAATAGGCTAGTCCATAAAACTACCAATCTTTCTCCTTTTGAGGTTGTTTATGGCTTTAACCCTCTCACTCCTTTTGATATACTTCCATTGCCTAATGCTTCTTCTTATTTGCATAAAGAAGGAGTATCTAAGGCTGATTTTATAAAGAAACTTCATGACAAGGTTAAAAGCCAAATTAAAAAACAAACTAAAAAATATATTGAATACAACAAAGGGAGAAAGAAACTTATTTTTGAGGAAGAAGACTTAGTATGGCTTCATTTGATAAAAGAAAGATTTCATACTCAAAGGAAGTCCAAACTAAGTCCAAGAAGAGATGGTCCATTCAAAGTCCTCCAAAGGATAAATGATAATGCTCATAAGTTAGATTTACCTTTTGATTATGGTGTTAGTAATACATTTAATGTTTGTGATCTTATGCCTTTTACAGGAGATACTAACACTGATGATGAAGATGTAGATCTGAGGACAGATCCTTCTCAAGAAGGAGGGTATGATGGAGGACCATCCAAGGAGGAGGCATGCATGAAGGCCATTGGACCTTTAACTAGGTCCATGGTTAGGAAGCTGGAGGAGGCTTCTACAGAGGAGGTGCTTCTTAGACCTTTGATCTTCATGAGCATTGAGTATGATTCCTCTTATTAGTCTCTTAAGTTTCGATTGTATATACATTGTATGATACTTGTACATAGTGTTGCTTGTATAAGTGTATTTTGCCTTTGTATTTGTGAGGCACTTTCTTTCTTTTATTTTAGGTTATCCTTTTGGAAGTTAGGGTATGTTACTTGGAGACTTGCTCCATTTGACCTTGTATTCAGGGTCATTCATTTTTGTATTTTTCAGTAGTGAAAGTGGGGTGACAAATAGCAAGGTATGTAGGTGCAACTAGTAATTGGGCCAGGACTGGGCCTAGGCCAAATTTTACATATTGGGCTTGTTTTGCTCCATATTTTTCAAGGAATTGATTTAGCTAGGTCTCACCATCATATGGTGAACCTAATTAAACCAATTCCAAAATTTTGGATTGGATTAAACATGGAGAAAAGCAAGTTGGCCGCCTAGCTTGGTGTCTTGGTCGAAATTACCTAGCTTCTCTTGCACACTTGGGAAGCTTGTAGTGCAAGCTTCTAACTTAGCCTGCTTCCCAAGCCTCTAAGTTAGAAGCTTGCTCCACAAGCTTCCCAAGCTAACTAGACCGGTCAAGCTAAGCTAACCATGGTTCTCTTGAACCATAGTTAGCCTAGCTTGCACCACAAGTTTCCTTCACCCTATATAACTATTTTTTCTTACATTTGTAATGACTTTTTACAATAATTGAGAGTGAATTCCGAAATTGTTCAGCAATTTTCTCTCTTCTAAAAGTCCTAACCTCTTTGATATTCATCCAATTCTCTTATCCTTTCCATAGAAGAGTGTGGTGAGAATTGAAGAGACTTATCTCTTCTCCAAGAAGTGGCTTCTCTTGAGAGTGTCTCCTCACCAATCCGTGGTGAATCCAAGGTTTCTTCCTCCATTGGAAACCTTCGAGAAGATTAATAAGAATCAAGGAGCCAAAGGTCTAGGGAGAAGCTTGAAGAGGAATCAACATCAATCTGGTTTCTCAACAAGTTTTCCATCAAAATCGTGTATCCACCAATCTATCTTTATAATTTTCTAGATCTGTTAGGGCTATACTTTTTCTTAAAGATTCATTGACATCCAATTGGATTTTCTCCTAGGTAAGTCCATTAATATCCAAGTATTTTTCTTTTTATTATAATCAACTTCAATCTTAATTGTTTGTTTCCAAATATTAGCATTTGATGATTTAATAACCTTAGAATAACTCAAAGGATCATCATTAGCAAGATAAGTATGAAAATCACCTCCAAAATATATTTCCTTTCTTTTTGTTTTACTCCTTCTAAAGTATTAACTAATATCTCCACATGTTTTAATAGGTTATTCAAAACTATTTTCAAGATCTTCTGTAGTAATAACACTAGCTCTAACCTTTAAAGGAAATATGTCCTCAAAGAATTCAACATTCTTAGTTTCTAAGATAGTGTTACACTTAATCTCATTACTTTTGAGAATAAGAAACCTATAGGCAACACTATGTTTTGCAACACCAATAAATGTCCAATCAAAAGTCTTAGGCCCTATTTTTCTTCTCTGAGGATCAGGTAGCAACATTTTAGCTAGCCATTCCCACACTCTTAAGTGCTTCAAGTTATGGACGCCAATTCCAATTTCATTAAAAAAAACCAACATTGAATTTGGTTCCATTTATTAAGTTTTCAAAAGATAATCAACTTCAAAATGTTATGATTCATTTTATTAGGAGATGTTGATGGAAACCCTCCTAGCATTGATGGATGAAGAAGTATCAAAGAGAGGTCTCCTAGTGATGGAGACCCTCCTTCCATGGTTGATGATAGTGTGTTGAAGGGAGACACCTTGCCCATGATCTAGGCTCACCAAAGGGTAGACAAAAGGGAGGTTTATGGTGACAAGGGAAGCTAGGCGTGAAATGGTTGTAGGGTGGCGGAAGTGTATGGTGAATGGTGTATGAATGCTCAAGGTTGGTTCACTCCAAGTGTAGATGGAGGCCACTCTAGGGTTTCACTCTACAAGGGTGGAGAATGAAGGAGGTTAGCCGAAGTTAACCTAAGGACTAAGGATGAGATGTTGAGGCATGAAATGCTCACTCAAAATCTATATAATCCAAAGTATTTACAAGGTGTGGTGCATTGGGTATTTATAGGAGGGGAGACATCTAGGGTTGCATTTGGAGTAGGCAAATGCACTCCAAATGAAATGCAAATGAACCCTAGATGCAACTTGGTGGCCAAGGATGGAATCTTTGGGTTTAGATTGGTTATATCTAGGTGCATGATAAGACCGTGCAACCTTTGCCCTCCACTTGGGCCTAAGCCTTTCTAACACCAAAAATAGACCCAATAACACCAGAAAAACATGCGTCACCCTCTAATTAACACCCTAGCCGAAAATTAAAAACCCTAAGCATCTAGAGCACCCCATAATACAAGGGTAAAATGGGAAATACAAAAGAAAATAAATTCTAAGTCCTAAACACCCCAAAATACAAGGGTAAAATTGGAATAAAGAAATAAATTCTATACTACTCAAATTGGGCCTAGGAGATGGATCTATACATGGTATCTCTCCATACTCCTAGCCATGAACCATGTGATGAGTCTCACACGAAGTACCAAGGATGGTCCTCCATCATCCCCTCCTTCTTGAGAAGGATTTGACCTCAAATCTTTAAGCGCTTCCATTCCATTGATCCTTCAAAAGATGTGAAACCACAATTAGGGAAGTAAATTACTAAAAACTTAGCTATGCAATCCTTAAGTACACAATTTGTTGAATGAAAGTGCTAGGGAAAGAAGAGAGCCAAAGAGGCGTCACCATTAAAAGTTATTGACCCCATGCACTTCATGCACCAAATCATCTATTTTAGGGATTGGGTGCCTTTTATTCAATGATGGCTTTTTTTTTTTTTTAAAAGGTGCTCATCCTCCATTGCCATCTTTCTTTGGCACCAAAAGAAGGAGGATGGCACAAGGGTTAAGGTTCTCTTGAACCTAGCCCTTTTTCTTGCTCTTCAAAGGGAAAATTATTTTCTTTTCTTTTCTTTTTCTTTTTGTTTTTGCTTTTCTCTTCTTCATCTTGCTTAGCTTTTAGTTTGAGTTGGTCCTCATTCACTTGAGAGGGTGATAGAGGACACCACACAAACTTCTTACCTAAGTGTTGGAAACTTATTTTATTGGTGAAGCCATCATGGATTGTTTGCTTGTCAAATTGCCATGGCCTCCCAAGCAAGACATGTCTAACCTCTAGTGGTACTATGTCACACAAAACATGTTCTTTATAGTTTCCAATAGAGATTGGTATGCTTGCTTGTTGGTTAACTACAACACCTCTTTCCTCATTGATCCATTGCATTTTGTAAGGTTTAGGATGAGGTTTTGTAGTTAAGGCTAGCTTATCAACCAATCTAGTACTACAACAATTAGAAGTAGACCCACTATCGACAATGAGAGAACAAGTACTTTCTAAGACCTTGCATTTTGTTTGAAACAAGTTCTCTCTTTGTGATTGGTCAATTTCACTAGATTGATTGTTAAGGAGCCTTCTAACCAATAATAGGTCTCCTTCACAAGGTAAGATTTCTTCCTCGGAATCTATGGCTTCTTCTTCACTACTAGAGGAAGAAGAAGTAGCTTCATCAAGGCTACTATAGTGGTCTTGGGCTTTTAAAACCATATTTTTCTTTGTAGGACATTGGGAAGCAATATGTCCTCTTCCAAGACACTTGAAACACTTGATTTCACTTGACTTAGACTCTTTGGAAGGTGCTTTAAAAGATGATTTTTCTTTTTCTTTTTCTTCTTTGGGATAAGGTAGGGAAGAGTGGCCCTCCTTTTTAAAACTCTTGGGATAAGAGGGAGTGGAGTCTTTTCGAAAAGATTTTCTTGTAAGTTGATGCTCCACTCTTGAGCAAAGTTGAACAAGTTCATTCAAATATCTATATGGCAAAAGTTCAACTTTGTCCCTTATCTCAAGGTTTAGACCACTTTGAAATCTAGAGATTGTGGTCCTCTCTTCCTCCCTAATCCCAGCCCTCATCATAAGCAACTCCATAGATTGCCTATATTCTTCCACACTAGATGACCCTTGTTTCAATCTTTGTAGCTTGTCCATAAGCTCACGGTCATAGTATGAAGGAATATGCCTCCTTCTCAAGGCACTACGGAGCTCATTCCAATATTGAATTGGCGGCTCATGGTTTATTCTTCTATCTTTTTCTAAGGAGGTCCACCAATACATGGCATGTCCTTGGAAGCTAAGGGTTGTCAAAGAAACCTTTCTCTCTTCACTCACTCCATGGCAAGCAAATAATTGCTCTACTTTCATTTCCCAATCCAAATAAGTTTCAACATTGTCTTTACCATGGAATGGGGGAAGAGTGATGTTGGGTTCCCTATTGGAAGACTCCCTATGTCTATGGTGCCTTGGGGGTCTTTGGTAGTAATCATCATTGTGATGACTACTATAGAAGATGTCACTTGGAGGTTGGGTATGATGCCCTTCCTCCTCATGAACACTTGAATGAAACATATGCCCCTTGCCTTTTGAGGATTTAGGAGCAGTGACTCTTGGTTTTGAACCACTAGCCTCTCCTCCCACAACTAGTCTTTCAAGCAACCTTTTTATTTCCTCATTATTTTTTTCAAACTCTTTTTCTTTTCTTCTCAACTCTTCCTCTCTTTTTATATTTTCCTCTTCTTTTTTCCTTAGGTACTCCTTGAGTTGCCTAAGTTCATCCCTAACACTAGACCTAGTACTACATGAATTATGACCATGGACACTAGAATGATCACTCATCTTTGATCCAAAAAGGTTTTCACAAAGTTGTTTTCAAGAAGGTTTGAAAAAGTTTTCACAAAGAGTGAGTGATAAAAGGTTTTCAAAAAAAAGGTTTTCAAGGTGCAAGATAGGTAGGAAAAGGCCTAAGTGTACAAAGTGAACTATCAAAGGGAGGTGGACTACAAATAATCACTTAATAACCAAGCCTTATCAAGTAAAAATCACTAAGCCTTTTCCACTTTTCTTACAAAAAAATTTGGCACAACAATAAAGTGTGTGTGTGCATGTTACCCCTAGTAGGCAAAAGCAAGCCTTCTAAACGTAATTGGAACAAAGATAAAACCCTAACAATTATACTACCAAAACCTTAAAACATGCAACAAGGAAGGCATTAAAAGCATACTCTAGTCGAAGTCCTAGGTGAAGGTTTTCAAATCACCTTCAACTACACGAACTAAAACCAAAGTGAAGAGGTTTAGGAATGGCCAATTACAAACCAAAAAAGAATGAAACCAAGGCCAAGAACAAAAGAGGCCGAAAAGAAAATCAAGCAAAAAAATATGAAAGACAAAAGTTTGGGTCTTCAACTCCTCCACTTGGGTTCCTTCACAAAGAGAAAACTTGTTAGTCCTCTCCAAGTGTTTAGACACTCCTTTTGGTGTGGTGTAAATCCCTCCAAAGGCTAGGTTTGGATTCGGTTCACTCCTCCACTCAAATCCACCAAAGGTGTGCTAGTTTGCTAGAGAAGTTCTTCACCTACAAACAAAATGAAACCAACCCAAAGAGCAAGAGTCCAAGAAATAAAACTGAAAAGCACAATTAGGAAAGGCTAAACTCAGAGAGAATTGATGGAGACAAAACAAAAGAGGCCAAAGAAAATACAAACTAAAATTAAGACTCAATTAAAAATAGGAAGCACACAAAAGAGTAATCCTAGAATGGCACTAGAATGGGTTAGTGTTTAGTCCACTTGCTTAAGTCTTTTAAGTGATTCGGTCCAGCCACTCATAAGGTCTCAAAATAGGGTCAAAATGTCACAAGTCCAACTCCCAAATGCTTAGGTAAAGGTCCAAGTCCACAAGTCTAGCAACAAGTCATTTTTTTTTGGTCCAAAATTATTTTTTGTTCTATTTTCACGTCAATTTCTTTGTTTTTGATGTTCCTTGGGTCCAATTTTTTTTTTTAATGTTCAGCCCATTGTTGCTTAGGTTTTGCACTTGTGGGTGGGAAAAATTAGGTCAAATTTAGGAGAAAGAGAAAGAAGACAAGTGGCAAGTTCTTAGAGGTGTTTTAGGGAATCTTTTGAGTGGAATTAGATTTGTACTATCTAGTACAAGTTGTTTTGCACAAAAATTTCAGCACACCTCTTAGATTCTTTTAGGGTTTTTTTAAGCATAGAATGTTGACTAAATCAAGTGAGAATGCAAGGAAAGTTGGCGGTCATGCATGTGCAAGGAAGCATTTCACACATGAAAAACTCAAAAATACAAGGAACATGCTAGGACTAAGTAGCATGCATGAATGACTCCTAGAATGGTAGCTATATGTCACGCCCACTATATCATGCAATATGGTATTTTTTTGTTCATGTATTCATGCAAAGTGTTTGGCACATACATGGAATTTTTTGTAGACAAAATATAGGAAACATAAAATGACAAAACTTAGGTGGGTTCAAAAATCAAAAGCATGTTCTTCATGTTCATGTGAGACTCAACCTAACAATTAGAAAAGCATGGCAAAAACCTAACAATGGAAACCTAAAATGTTCAAGGAAGGTTCACAAGGAGCAAGAATATGAACCCAAAGCATTCGGCCATACAAAGAAAGACAATAAACAAGGCAAAGACCGAATACAAAGAAAATGACAAGAATACAAGGAAGACAATGTTTTTACCCTTGATAATCCTTGGCTCTAGATACCACTTGATGGAGTCCCTCCTTCCATGGTTGATGATAGTGTGTTGAAGGGAGACACCTTGCCCATGATCTAGGCTCACCAAAGGGTAGACAAAAGGGAGGTTTATGGTGACAAGGGAAGCTAGGCGTGAAATGGTTGTAGGGTGGCGGAAGTGTATGGTGAATGGTGTATGAATGCTCAAGGTTGGCTCACTCCAAGTGTAGATGGAGGCCACTCTAGGGTTTCACTCTGCAAGGGTGGAGAATGAAGGAGGTTAGCCGAAGTTAACCTAAGGACTAAGGATGAGATGTTGAGGCATGAAATGCTCACTCAAAATCTATATAATCCAAAGTATTTATAAGGTGTGGTGCATTGGGTATTTATAGGAGGGGAGACATCTAGGGTTGCATTTGGAGTAGGCAAATGCACTCCAAATGAAATGCAAATGAACCCTAGATGCAACTTGGTGACCAAGGATGAAATCTTTGGGTTTAGATTGGCTATATCTAGGTGCATGATAAGACCGTGCAACCTTTGCCCTCCACTTGGGCCTAAGCCTTTCTAACACCAAAAATAGACCCAATAACACCAGAAAAACATGCGTCACCCTCTAATTAACACCCTAGCCCAAAATTAAAAATCCTAAGCATCTAGAGCACCCCATAATACAAGGGTAAAATGAGAAATATAAAAGAAAATAAATTCTAAGTCCTAAACACCCCAAAATACAAGGGTAAAATTGGAATAAAGAAATAAATTCTATACTACTCAAATTGGGCCTAGGAGATGGACCATACATGGTATCTCTCCATATTCCTAGCCATGAACCATGTGATGAGTCTCACATGAAGTACCAAGGATGGTCCTCCATCACCTTGACTCCAAGGATCATGATTCTTCAAGTATTCTAGCCTTGGATGATGATGATGGTAGAGAATGAGAATGGAGGGAAAGTGTTTGATGAAAAGCTTGAGAGGTACTCTAGGATTTGGCTCACTCCAAGGTAGATGAAGGCCATTCCTAGGGTTTATCACTCAAGGTGGAGAGATGAATGGTGGTGACCGAAAATGACCTAGGGAGACTAAGGAAAATATAAAGGCTCAAAGTTTCACTCTATATCATATATCCAAAGTAATTACATGTAGCATGGACTAGGGTATTTATAGATTAGGTTGTGAAGTCATGGCCTTTCATTTAGGGTGATGGCTAGGTCTAGATGTGTTCACATTTCCATGCTAAATTTGAAGGAAATGCAACACAAATCCATGCCAAATGTAACCCTAAATGACATGCCTACTTGGTGACCAAGGATAGAATCTTTGGTTTGGCTAAGCTACATCTAGGTGCATAATAAGATTATGCAACCCATGTGCCCTCCTCTTGGGCCTAAGCTTCTCCAAACCAAAAATAACTCCAAAAATTACCAAACAACATGTCTAGGCCATTCCTCCCACCTTATCATAATTCCCTAACTGTAAAATAAAATCCTATAATCTAAGGCACCCCAAAATACAAGGGTAAAATAGGAAATACAAGCAAAAATAAATCCTATATCTAAGGTACCCAAAATACAAGGATAAGATAGGAAATTAAAAATAAATCTTTTACTAATAAGGTTTAGGAGCTAAGGCTCACTATAGTTTTCAAAACTAACCCATTCCTCTTTTTCCTTCAATATATCACCTTTTAGTCTTCTTGGCTTTAGTGTGATTCCATCATATGTAACATTATGTTTTCCTGTATGCATGTTTTAAATAATTAAAGTGTTTATTAAAAAAATGTTTTTAATTATATGTGGCCTTACCATACCATTTTTGATGGAAAAACTCTTGGAGAATCTGAATGGCTTGGCTTCTCCTCAAGCTCCTCCATAGATCTTTTGCTTTTTGTCTTTTCTAAGCTTTCCCAAAATCTCCAATGGAGGTAGAGACCTCTAGTTTCACCTTATAAGGTAAGGAACTCTCTTCAAGTGGTGTCACTCCTAGAAGGAAGATAAACCACTTCAACTTTCACCACACTCTTTAGGAAGAGGATAAAAGAATTGGAACCAAATCAACGAGATTTCAAGACTTTAGAGAGAGAGAATTCATAGATACAACTCAACAATTCTCATATATCACATCCAAAAGTGTTTACAAAATGGAAAAATTACAATATATAGAGTGTAGTTGTCTTATGGTGCAAGCCAGACTAACTATGGTCAAGTGGAACCATGGTTAGCTATCTTGTACTTAAGCTAACCAACTCTAGTTATCTTCCTAGAACCTTATGGAACAAGCTAAGCTAATCTTATTTTAGAAATAACCTAGGTTAGCTTAAATTAACTTCGTTTAGCTAACCTAATGATTACTTTAAACTAGTTTGTTGAGATGTCACTTTCAAGGCCATGTGACTTATTTTAACAAACTTGGATGGCTTCCTCACCAGGCTTGGACGTCCAAACCATATGCTTAAGCAAGTGGATGTCCAGCCTTTATGGATTTAAAATTTGTTTGGGCCATCCAAGCCCAAATAAGTCCATGGTTTAGACTAGTTACATCTCTCCTAAACTACTAATTATACCCTTAAGCAAAAATAGTATAAGGACAAAATTACCTACACTACTTGACCCAAAATACAAGGTCAAATAAAGTAAAAGTCTCCAAGCAACATACCCTAAAATCCTAAGGGTATGATCTACAAATAAAGATAAAGGTGCCTTAGAAATACAAAGACAAAAATAAGCCTATACTAGTATCTACTATATACAAGGTACAAAAACTCAAACTATACAAGGTATGTATAATAGAGACTATGAGACTAAAAAGAGGAATCATACTCAATGCTCATATAGAGCATAGGTTTAAGAAGTACCTCCTCTATAAAAACCTCCTCTAGCCTCCTAACCAGGGACCTTGTTAAAAGTCCAATGGCTTTCAAGTGTGAACTTCCTATGGATTAACCTTCACCCTTCTTGATCTTATCTCTTGCAAAGGAAACCTTGGGAAGTAGGTTTCCATCATTCCCTCCCTCTTCAAAAGGATTTGTCCTGAAATCAAGTGGTTCTTCCACATAGACAATATCACCTACAAGAAAAGCAAGAGACAAAGCATTAGAAATGATATATTCCAATAATATGTGTGGAAAGTGCACCCTATGAGGATTTCCTTCTATATTCCTATCAAGGTTCCCTAGATTAGGAAGGATAGATTCTCTAAGAATAAGGATAGAATCATCACTATAGTGTAGTCTACATGTAAAACTAAATCCTAAAAATGTGAAAGTACTAAAACTATAACAAACTAAGGAAGTACTCCTACGTACTAAGGTATCTTGCCTGAGGCACCCTATGAGGTAACCTAGGCGCCTATAAGAAAACAAAGTAAACACAACAAAGAAACTACCTAGACAACCATTGATCATATTATTTGTTAGATACAAAATGGAAGAAGGTGTAAATAATAGTTTAGAATGTTCATATAATCTAATTTTGTCTTGAAGGGAAGTAGTTAAGTTAAGATCAAAGAAGTTTGAACTTCCCTTAAGATCAAAAATAGAAACTAAGACACCGTGAGGTGTATCTAATAAACAATATAAACCAAAGGTTGGGTGCTTTATTAGAACAACTAAAGTAGAAGGAATCATAAACAGATAAAGGTTGTCTACTTTGGGAACCACCAAAGTAGTAATATAAGAAATAAAACTAGGTGAAGTCCATTTCTTCTTCACTAGATTAGGAAATTGAGATCCGTTCTTTTCAAAAATATTTCAATTTTGGATCTTAAGCTCTAAGTCTATGGCAGTAGTAGAAGAAGAGCTAAAATCTTTGTGGAGAAGAAAAGTTTGTTTACAATCATTTTTAATAGAAAAGTGACTTTCTTTTATCACAAGATTTTTGGAGGAAAAACTATCCTCCTTACTCTTCTCTAAGAGTAGTGTCTTTTTCTTTTCTCTCAAGAGTGATAAGTCTTTTTAATTTCTCAGCACACTTAAGAGAGGATAAGAGAAAAGAAAGAATTTCAAAGAAAGAAACAAGCTTTAAAAGAGAGAATTTGAAGAAGATTTTTTGTCCAAATCATTATATAATACTCAAAGTTCCCTACAAATGGTTCCAAACATCTATATATAGAGTTTAGGTAGCTAAGAGAAGAAGCCAAAGTCTTTGGTAGCTTGGAGAGGAAGCTAGACATCTAGGAGATAAGAAGACACTTAGATCTAGTTTCACCAATCACAAACAAGCTCTAGGAGACATGTTTGAGACATATAGGAGACAACTAGATCAAGAAAATCCAATGGGCAAGTGCCAAGTGTTCTCATTCCTTTAGGTGGTTGGAGAAGTAGTTCAAAGGGTGGAAGCTAATCAAGGTAGGTAGCCAAGGTGTCCTTGCCTAGTCTTGGTTGAAACAAAAACCAAGGAATTGATTTGCTTTGGTTAACTAAATGAAGATTAAACCTAGCCAAATCAATTCCTTAGGCTAAAAGAAGAAAAACAAGCACAATATCACTTTTGACTATTTCCACACCTTTACTACTTCCACACCATCTAGAATGTCTATTGCCACACCATTAGAATGACTATTTCCACTCCAACTACTAAACTTAAAAAAAAAACTAAAAATGGTGACCATGAATACAAGCTCAAAATGAATACATTTCAATAAGGAACATGTCTCTAAATTATAAAGGCATGACCTACAAATAAGGAAACATATACCCCCAAATACAAGGGTAAAAAAACCTATACATTTAACTACTATATACAAATGAATGGGAAACAAACAATACAAAGTAAATAAATAGAAGACTAAGCAACTAGGAGGAGAACACATACTTTATGCTCATGATAAGCACAGGTCTAAGAAACACATATTCTTTAGTAACTTTTTCTAGCCTCCTAACTGTAGACCTTGTCAAAGGTTCTATGATCTTCAAGGATGGTCCTCTATCAGGATGAGAAATGTTGTAAGTGTTAGAACATAGTTTTTCACAAGCATGACTTAGTGGTCACGGTCGTGATCTTTGCTACTAAGAAGTAAAAAATAATTGTAGTAGCAAAATAGAGACTATCACGAGCGTAACAAAATTGTCATGACCATGGTTGCCTTATAATCCCCCTATATTAATTGAATTATATTTTGTGATTTCATGAAAGTTGTAGCTTTAGATGTTAGCTTTCTAATGGATTTGGAATCACCTAAAAAGGAAGTCTATAACTCATGTTATGACATTTTTAGTGAGCAAAGGTCAATCTGTCTACATTAGTCAAAATGTTATGAATTTTTATAATTTTTAGTACAGTAGATGATGTAATTAGAACTTGAGGTCTTCATAAGATTTGTATATAACCTTCTTATATTTCACATGAGATAAATTTGAGCTTCCTAAGATTAGTACATTTTTTTTGTATGTTGATCTTCGTGAAGGTCATCATTGTAAAATAGTCAAATTTCTTGTGGTGGGGCTCTCTTGGTGGGACCCTTGTTTCGAAAGTTGGATCTTTTGTGTTGTTTCTATTGAAATGTTGTAATGCACATGAAATGTGTGTAATTTATATATGTCGTTGTATTATGATGCTAGTTGCTTATCATGTGATAAAGTTGAGAGTTGAAAGTTGAATGTACACATGCATATGAATGCACAACATTGTATGAAGAAGAAAAAATTGGTTATTGATCTAGCTGGAATGAAAAGATCGCGTTATTGTGGATTTTTATCCAATCATTAGTTGTTAATCTAGTTGGAATGAAAAGGTCGTGTTGTTGTTAGTTTGGTAGGTTCAATTCATTTTGATTGCTCACTTATGTTCTAAGAAATCCTCTTAATTGAATGTGTGATGATGCATATAACTGATTTGTTGTGCTTATGTGACTGAGTTATTGAGTTGTGTGATGCATATGCTATGTTGTTATGTGGATGAGTTGCCATGTTGGGGTGTTGTTGATATTGGATGATAGTGTTGTATGTTGAGAACTAGTTGTGTGGTGCAATTTAGTTATTTATGTTCATAATGCATTTGCATTTTACTTCTATACTTATTATGTTGATTATTTTGAATACTAACTTACCCTTGCATGTTTTTCTTGTGGTTGGACTGTGATGATTATATTTATATGAGAGCAGAATATGGATATATTGAAGGTGAAGTTGTTTTTAGGCCATGCTAGATGATGGTGATATCGATCTTTTGGGTTACTTTGATGTAGTCGATTTAGTTCTGTTGCTTGACCAACAATTTAGGGTTATTATTTCATTATTGGATTATTGTACATATTTATATACTTGTATATCTATTATATTACTTTAGTCTTTAATGCAAAAGTTTTACACGTATATACAGGGACGAATCTAGAAATCCATGAAAGGGGATCAGAAGGAAATAAAGTTTAATAATAAATATTAAATAAAAATTAAATTAACAAAATAAATATATCTCCCTTTGCTTGCCAAATCAATCATAGAAGCTCCCTTTGTTTCTAGAAAATGTGCTTGCTAAATCAATCATAGAAAATAATCTTAATAAAAAAAAGAATAATCTTACTTGATGCACTTGCAATTTTAGAAGCTCTCTTTTGCTGCCTGGAGAAGCTTGAGCGCTCACTTCCCTTCCCTTATATAAGGGTGTAGCTTGAAAGTTTGGAGTTGGAGTTTGAATGAATGTAGAAGAAGAATTGACTTCCGCAGCAAGATTAAACTTTTGTCTTTTCATGTATATTAATATTAATAATTTAATGTTACAAAGTGTAAAAAATAAAAGCTATCAAAGAAAAGTACAAAAGGTGCTATCTTTTATTATTATTATTATTTTTATGTAAACCTACAACATATTATATTTATACTATAATATAATATGATATAAATAAAATATAAAATAATTTTATATATGTATATGTTGGTTTTCTTTTGAAAGAGGGGATGAGGCCAGGGCCCTTGCTTGCCCCTCGTAGACCCGTCTCTGTGTATATATTATTATGCACATATCCAAATATTGTTTATGTATTAGTCTTAGGTAGTTAGATATTTATTTTTGTTATGAGTAGTTGAGTTGTAAAGTGTGATGACTTAACAGGTTATTATATGATTTAGTTGACATTTATTTTAATAATTTAAAGGCAAGAAAAAAAATGAAAATAAGAACACACTACAAGCAACATTGAGTCTTGAAATGTGGCCGATATAAATAAATTATTTTGATTTAATTTTATTTTATGATTTAAAAAATGGTACACCAAACTTAATTATTAATATAGTTTAATTTTTAAAATTCATTTTATGTAGACAATCTAGTTTTTCTTTTTTAGTTAGTTATGTTATTTTAAATAATATGATTTGGTTTAAAATATAAATCTATTTATTTGACTTTTTTCGCATCTTAAATATTAAACTAACACCTAGATATTACGTTAATCTCTAAAGTTATTTTTAAAGAAAATCTCTAAAGTTAAATATTTAAAAAACATCATACTATTACATCTTATTAGGAGGTTACTCCAAATATTAAAAAGCAGAAAATTCAATGTAATTTCATGAAACCTCCTAGAATGTTAAGTAAAATTTACTAAATTTTAATAGATAAAAAAAAAAAGAAAAGAAAAACTCTTTTCTTAATTGTTGTGGCGAAATTTTTATGCGAGTCTCAATTTTTTTTATCTCTTCTGTTTTCTTAAATAATTCATGAAAATTCAATATTTTTATTTTATTATTTTAAATATTTTCCTTTATTTCTATTTCTATTAAAGGAAAGAAAGGGTTCCCTTGCTAGTTGCCACCAAGTGTGAAGGAAGTCCACAATAGCTGCTATATGTCTGACCATAGAGTATCGTGGCTTTCGCACTGAAAGAAAGCTTAACTAAGTGCACCAGAACTTAATGGACGGTGTCTTGTTACTGTGTCAGTAAATCTCCCATGTCTGATTCTCTGACATAGTAAACTACTTTAGAAAAATAAAAACAGAAAACACATAAATTAATAAATCCAGAAAGGCACAAACAAAAATACAAATTCATGCTGTGAAAATGTAATTAAAATCATTAGATTCAGTTATTGTGAAAAAACTGTAACTGAGTCAAATATTAGGAAAAATTTTCTGTTTAGAGTAATATAATTTGAGTTAAGTAAAATTTACTCTAATAAAAAATTAATTTTCCAACTCATTAAAACTTTTGATTTTTTTTGAAATAAAACTCTATTTATTAAATATAAAAACAAGTTAATCAATACAATTTTTTTATTTATAATTAAGCTTAAATATATTTTTAGTCCCTCAAATTTAAAATAATTTTTTTTGTTTCTCAAATTTAAAATTATTTTTTTAATTCCTGTAATTTTTAAAAATCTTATTTTAATCCCTTAAGTCACCAATAACATATTTGAAAGTGATTAATTAAGACAATTTTATAATATTAACCAGATTTATTGTAATATTTTCACTAATAAAAATATCAATAGATAGGTTTTATTCAATAATGTTTAATAAATTTCTTAATAAAATTTGAATATAAGAATTAAAATAAGATTTTTTGAAATTATAGGGATTAAAAATAATAATTTTAAATTTGAAAAATTAAAACAAATTTACCTTAAATTTAAAGGACTAAAAACATATTTAAATTTTATAATTATTTTATACATATTATAAAAAAATACATTTTATAATAACTATTTTTTAGTTTTCAATCTTATCGAACACTTTTATTCTATAATTTTAAAATCTAATTACACTCTACAGTAAATAATTAAAAATATAAATTATTCACTCTCATGTACAGTTACTTTTTTTTATAACATATTTACCTATTTCAAAAATAAATACAGACATGAATAATAATAAAATAATAATATATGTTAAAGAGCTACAACATTACTAACATAAAATTGTAATTAAAAAATGGAGTCCTTGGAAAGTGGAAGATTTGAGCAGAAGAAGACATCTAGAGATTGAAATCATCCGTGTCCCTCTCTCTCTCTTCTTTCTCTTTCTTGGCTCTGTTTCAATACTTTAATCCAATAATCCAATAACTAGATACAAAGTCGAACAATACTATCATAGCCCATCATCATCACAATTCCAAGGTGGGTTTTGCTTCATCTTTTAATATAGTTTCATCATGTTGGATGAGTAGCTCTCATGTTCATGGTGGATTTTAGTGCAACTGGGATTTTTTTAAAACTTTGATCTTGAGCTTGGATTTGGTGTTTATTTATTTATAATTATTTTATTTTATTTTTAATTTTATTCATTTGAGGCATCTAGGGTGGTGTCAAATCGGTCTTTTTCTTCTCAAAGTATGCTGCTTTGACTTTGAAACACTAGTTTGGTGGGGTGTTTTCTCATTTTCCGTGAGTTGGGCTTGTGGGTACACGCGGATGTGCTAAAGTTTGCACTTTTTTTTTTTTTGACACATGCCGGTGATTTTTAACTCACCCGAGTAGCTGCAACTTAAGGGTTCTTGGTTCTGCTACAGTTTGTGATTTTGTTTTTCTTTCTGTGCACTGTGTTCTTGTGATTGGGATTCATTTTATGCTTTTTAAGGTTGCAATTGCAATTGTTCTGCGTGTGCTAGTTCTGAGAATATCTTCGTTGTTGATTTTAACTTTACTGAAGCACCTATTTTGTTCTTAAATTTGTTGTTAGGGTTTTTTTTTGTTTTGTTGAATTGCCGGGGAATTGATGATGTGGTGGTGAAAATGATGTATGGGGAGTAGAACCAGTGTTGTTGGTGTTGAAGATGACAAGGGAGCTGAAAGAGGGATGCCCAGCTTCAATTCTGAGTTGCCCATTTCCAATCCATGGTGAATTTCCTCTTTGCAATTGTTCTTGGTTTAGAATTTGAATAGGTAGAGAAACCTTATTTGTTTCTTCACTGATTTCTTTTATTTCTTCTGAATTTTTGTTGTGAATGTTGGTTTTACTTATTAGTTCTGGGTTGTCTGATGTTGCTGACACTGGTGGTACAAGAGAAGTTTCTTCTCATTTTAGGTTGGGATATTTATTAGTCCTTTAATATCTATAACATTGTGATATTTGTGGTTGCTTGGGTTCTTTTATTTTGAATACGGAATAGATAAATAGATACTAAGAGACTCTGTTATAGTTATCAGTTTGCTTGAATAGATCTATATAAACTAGTGGTGCTCAAAATGGATTTATGCTCTTGTAATTGGAGATAAGTCCCCAATCCCTTGTGAAGGTGGGTTTCAGTTCAAGATCCTAGGGGCTATGCATAGGGGTAATTTCAGCACACCACATGGCAACTGCACTCACAGATGCAACACAATTGCCCAAGATTTGATGTGAAAGCCTTCAGCTTCAATTCGGGGGTGGGAAGAGCTGAACCATGATAATTTTTTTTTAGTACCGTAGGCATAATCAGTCCATGACAAGCCCAATAAGCCCTTTAAGTTTATACTCGTTGGCAGAGACAGAATAAGTGTTTTGTAATTAGAAAACATATGAAAGAAAAGAGAACAAGTTTGTTACAACGAGAGAGAATAAGCGTAGTATAGGTGAGAGAGAACCTTTCTTTATCATTTTCCTTTGGAATTTTATTAGGCTTGGAGCAAGTGTTGGACGTAAAAAAGGAGTTTCTTTTTGTTCCCATCAATAATTATATGCTGCTTTTTTCTTAGATGATCGAGGGAGGTCATCCGATTATCTTAGAAAGTGAGTTATAGGCATAACTCTATCCTACGAAACCGGCTCATGAGTTGATAATTGCTCTCACTTACATGATCTTTGTTTTCCATATTTTTAGTCAATATGAAACTTGGATTTTTCCTAATATACTATCCTCACACTCAACATTATTGGACTTGGTGCGTGGATAAATGGTGGGTGGTGACCCTTTTTAATTATATAGGGTTTATTTTTTCCAATAGATTATGTAGGATGTTAGGATCCAATCCAATTGCAAATTCTGAGATTTAAGTTCCACATTGGAAGTATGAGATTATAGTCAGGTATATAAGTCCTCGAGCTCTCCAACTACAACGACTAGCTTTTGTGGTGTGGTTCTCGAAGGCTCTTATCAATTGGTGTAAGAGCTTTCCACCATGTCTCTTAACTCCAAATGAGTTTGGGACTTGAGTCTCAATATTCGCATGGGTCTTGGGCTTCTAGTGTCATGATCCAATCGCAAGGTATTAGACTGAGTCTCACATTGGTAGTATTAGATTCTAGTATGGCGTTCATAGGACCTTGGGCTCCCAACATCAACATTTAGCTTTTGTGATATGGTTCTCCCAAGGTTTTTACTAGATGCATTGGCTTTTGAACCCACCAATCAATACAAGATGATTTCAACCACACAAATCATAGAAAGAAAATTGAATCGGTGGTCTGGAGCTCATATAATTTGACCCAATCAGTCTGGTCAATCACAATAAGGAGTGGAGAAAAACATTGAGCCTAGAAGTAATTTAGAGAAGAATGATGGAGGGTCATTGAAGGGGTTGCGACATCTTTCCTATGAAGAGCTTATGGATACCAGAGTCGTGACAACTACAAGGCCATTTAGCTAGTTGCCTTAGGCCCCAAATCATCTAAGGTCTCAAAATTTTCATACTTTTTTTAAAAAAATATTTATTATGGATTTGAATTAGTAAGTGTTACATTTTATTATGATATATGATATATTATGTGCTACTATTTTCCTTAGTATGACTATAGTTTTAAGACTCTATTAATTGAACAATTGAAAGTTTTGGATGAGGATGGATTGAAAATAAAATTGTATTAATCTTGAAAAGATTTCAAGTTCTAGTAGGTATAATAATATTGAAGATCTTGATTTATTTTTTAAAAATAAAATATTACTAGAAGTATAGACAAAAGAAATTCATAATACACTATTCAAATACAAACTTTGTTTCTAAGAATTGTTGATAACACTCGTGATAATTCAACTACTAAAATAATTAAAATTACTCCAATGTTATTTGATACTAATTATGTTTGTTGAAGGATAAATTCAATGTTTTTTCATTTTATGTATTGATAATGAAATGTTAGAAATACCTAATTATAGAAATTTGATCAATAATGTTGTAATCAATTAAGAATAAAATGATATTCTAGTAAGTATAATGTTGAAGATCTTGATTTATTTTTAAAAATAAAGATATTACTAGAAGTATAGGCAAAAAAAATTCATAATTCACTAAAAATATTGATTATATCATTTTTTTTTTCTCAAATACATGCATTGTTTCTAAATGTTAGATAATACTTGTAATTTTTGCAACTACTAAAAGTAGTTTTTAAAAATTAAAATTACTCAAATTTTATTTGATATTAATTATGTTTGTTAAAGGATAAATCCAATGGTTTTTTCATTTTATGTATTGATAATGAAATGTTAGAAATACTTAATTATAGAACTTTGATCAATGTTCTCAAATTTCAAGATATGACCTTAATGGATAGGAGAAACAAAGGGCTATTTTTCAAATCTGGACAGCATTACAGTCCCACCCATTGGTGACCTTATACTCAACTGCGGTTGTTCATATGGGAAGGAAAAGAACTAATTAATTATTTGCTTTTGGCTGTGGATGAAAAAGAGACAAATGGAGATTGGGTGATGGCATGCAACATAATGAATGTCAACGAAGTAAACTCAAGATATAGCCTCCTGTGAGACAGTGGATATGGAAGGCTATCTCGAAGGATACCCAATTCTATTAGTCATTTATAATGGCGCTGATCATAATTTCATTACCACTGAATTTGTGACTTCGTCAGGATTGTCTCTCACTGAAACTAAGGAGTTTGAGGTCAGTATGGCAGTAGTGTTTTTACCACGGGAGGTTCAATAATATGACAATTTAGCTTGGCAAAACAAGTATGCAGGTGGAATGCTTGTATTCTTGAATTGGGAGGGGTCGATCTTGTCTTGAGAGTAGTAGCTGGAGAGTGGAGACTTTTGGGGGAAACTAATACTAAATGGACACAAAAGGACATGACCTTCACTCATGATTGTCGTACTATTCACTCGCATAGGAAATCAGATCGGTAAACTACATCACACCAAGTACAAATTACAAATTATACAAGAAGCTGGACAAGGCAAGGGAAGTAGTCTGCATCATGAGGAGAATATGTAATATATTCTTGATTACTATTAATATGAATATCTTTACATAAGTTATTTCACATAGAGGGGACAATATTTTGTGTTGAAGGGTGGGAAGATTAAAAATTGACATAAATAGAGAGCAGTTTCCAATAGCAGCCATTGCAGCCACAATAGTGGCTTTTTGGCTTTTTGTGTATTATAGCATTGCTACCATGATACAGCGTTCAAAAACCCATTTTTGCTTGTGGAACACCATTGTTTTGTTTTGTTTTGTTTTTTGTTTATATATATGTGTGTGTATATATATATATATATATATATATATATATATATATTCCACAAAAAGTTACATTTGTTTTGACCGGTGTTCCTTCACACTTTATAAGAGACTATTTTTCCACGTGTTCTGCTTATTTTTCTTCCTTTAGACTTCTCAGTTCACATTTTGTTAATTTATATCTAATTTGATATGTTCTTTTTTCTATTAATTGCACCATCATATTCCAGTTTTTTAACTTCATTACTTTGTTCGTATTGCTCCTAGGTTGATGGTGATTGTGTGTAACCCGTCACTTATTATTTATCATGAGTTTTTTTAATGTTGTGTTTTTTTGTGAGTATTTATATATGTAGTATTACTATTTAGTTTGTTATAACATTTAAAGCAGCAGTCACACACTTCCAACTATCTTGCTTTAGCGTTTTCCATTGTTAGCTGATATCTGCCCCTATTCGAGATTGATAACTATAGGGTCGGGGTCTAGAAGAGAAATCAAAACTAGTAGGAAGTGAGCAGCTTCTCTTTGTAAATGGATTTGTCCTAGTTGTAAGATTTTCATAATAGTCTTCTGTGCTGAGGAAATTAAATTTGTTATTGAAATTTGGCATATTATCTAGCTTACTGGTTAATTGGACATAGTATCTTGTGGTGAAGGTGGGACATATTTGTTGATTTTAAGCCAATCATAATATTCCTGAATGAGAGGTAGGTGTTGTGTTCTCTCTTTTGATGAGTAGGCCAAGGGTAAAGAGAAACATTGCAAGTATCCTTTTAAGGTGAAAAGAGAGTCAATAGGCAGATTAAGGTATATCTGTCTGTCAATTTAGGAACCCAAAAGTAGTTATGGCTTCCGTTTTGATTGGATTGAGGATCTGTGTTGTTATAATATAGAAGAGACTTGTCCAATGGTTCTTTATTTTTGTAGTCAATGTTATGTCACTTTGAAGGCCAAAGAGGGGAAAGGTTCCATATGAACGACACTTGCACATGGGTTAGTCGATCCTAAGGGGTGGAGAAAGCTCGTGAGAGTCCTATATCAAATAGAGTTGGATATGTTGAATAATATATAAGTGAGAAAGACTCATTAACCTAATATCTTAAGGTTTTGGGTTATGATGTGATGTCAAACTTAATTGTATGGTTTACTCACTAGTCCCTACCCATTGGTGAAGTACTCCCCAATGTTGAACTCTCCAATAGTGGTATTAGAGTCGATGGTTCGACCAAGTGACTAGTGACCTGGCTTAAACAAGTATTGGGACAATGGAATTGGTGGGAGATCCAAGAGTGGTATAATTCCTTGTGTTAAAGTCTTCCTAGAATGTGGAGGAAGTGTATTGTTGACGAGAGCTAACGGAGGTGCAAGTAGGCCACCATTGTATACTCGTGATGAAAAAAATGTCTTCTGTTTAAAGGGGAGTGTAGTTATATGGAAGAGACTCATACTTGAGGGGGAGTGTTAGAGTTCAAATATGAAGAGTCATACGTTAAATAGAGTTGGATATATTGAGTAGTATATAAGTGAGATAGATTTACTTACCTAATGCTTTAAAGTTTTGTGTTATGATGTGGAGTCAAATTAACGTGTGGTTTACTCATTACTCATTAGTGAAGTGCTCTCTAATGTTTAACTCCCCAACAGAGAAAAAGAAAAATCAGAGAGAAAATCAACTATTTTGCTTTGCCAAGGGAAAAGACCCCTTCACATGAAAAAAAAAGCTTAGTATCAAATACAAAATCAATGTTCCAAACAGTCAAAGACAAGGCTTTTTGGCCATAATAAATAAAAAAAATAAAAATATATTGAAATAAATTAAATAAAAAACTATTTACCAAAATAAATTATTTTGGCCACGTAGGATGGTGAAGATGAAGAAAACGTCACCATGTATGACGTTTTATACATGGAGAGAGGGTGAACAAAAAATGTCAGAGCATTTGACGTCTTCTTCATGGAGAAAACGTTAGAGTAGTTGACGTTTTCTGCATGTCATTTCACGTACTTCGCATGGCAAAATAAGCTAAGAAAACATCATGCAATTTGATGTTTTTTATGCATGATTTTTTCCCTAAAAACGTTATGGCTTTTGATGTTTTTCATGCGTGTTTTTTCACCTAAAATAGAACCCACTTATTACACATGGTTTATAACAAGTTCTTAATAAAGTGAACAAAGTACATTAAAACACACATTTTGTAATTGTACTTTTTTTTATTTTTATTTTTTATATAATATTGCACTTATTTACACTGTCCTTTTAAGTACGTGGTTGAATTTATGCTGTCCTTTCTCTGCAGCCACGCTGTCCTTTCATGCATGTCCAAGTCGGTAACTCAGAAATGGACCTTGTTCAATGGATTCAGTTCTGCATGGAAAAAAAAGTGTAAATAAGCGTAATATTGTAAAAAAAAAAGTACAATTACAAAACTTGCGTTTAAATGTAATTTGTTCACTTTATTAAGAACTTGTTATAAACCATGTGTAATAGGTGAAAAAACATGCATGAAAAACGTCAAAAGCTATGACGTTTTTAGGGAAAAAGTCATGCATAAAAAACGTCAAATTGCATGACGTTTTCTTGGCTTATTTTGCTATGCAAAGTATGTGAAATGACATGTAGAAAACATCAACTGCTCTGATGTTTTTGGTTTTCTTTTCTCCATGAAGAAGATGTCAAATGCTCTGACCTTTTTTGTTTTCTCTCTCCATGTATAAAACTTCATATATGGTGACGTTTTCTTCATCTTCATCATCCTACATGGCCAAAATAGTTTATTTTGGTAAATAATTTTTTCTTTAATTTATTTCAGTAGTTTTTTATTTTTTATTATTTATTATGGCCAAAAAGCCCAAAGACAAACTGACCTCTCAATTATTCTAACTATTGCCTCCTAGAATAGACCTTTAATGTTGGATCTCTTGGTTCTTAACATAATGACTTGAATATTCTTAAATATGTTTATCATAATGATTTAAGAAATATTTTCATAATTTTTGAACATGGTTTTGCAAAGTATACTGTATGCCAAGGATCTTCTAGCTCACTTTTGTTTTCCTTTCCATTTTCATTAAAACTGCTCTTAAGGTTTTCCTTTGAATGGAAATCTGGGTTTTGTTTTAGTAAGAATAGAATAAGCATTGTAGAAGGAAGAAGCACGGATTTGTCTTAGACCCCAATTAAGAAATGTATAAAGTGGAAAAATCTCAATTTTCTGTTTTTCTTCACCCATTCCTTACAATTTGGTAATTTGGAAACCTGATTCTGTGTTCTACCACCTTTTATTTTTACATTCATCAACTTTTAGATGACTTCTGTTTTTTATGTGATTTTTCTGTTAAATAAAACATAAAGACGGACTTGTTTTGGTGCAATTCTGACAAAGTATGGCTTTCAGCAATGCAGAGGGGAGCACAATTGATTCCTTTCGTGTTTCTGACTTTGGAGCATTTGATCAGTCATATCGCGTAGAGGATGCTGTTGACCTGAGTGGAAGTAAGATTTCTGCAATCCAACATAACAAAGTTTACATGTAATGAGCAAATGGTGTCAATATGTTGCATTATCTCATTTATGATGCATCAGATCATCTTTACAAGACTTCGTCCTTTTTTATTTGTCTAGATGATGTTGAATTATCATTTTAAAAGAAAAAAAAAATGGAATTTTGCAATGATTGCTCGTTGATCACCTCAAGGTTGTTAGGGTCCATTTGGAGGTCAGGATAAGATAGATGTGATATGAGAGTATGATAGGATAAAAGTAAGATATGGTAAGAGTAGGATAAACATTAATTCTATCATGTTTGGTGCACACATCATGATAACAAACAAGATAACATTATTTCAACGTGTTTTGTATTTAATATATACCAATAAGATATTATATAAAGTATATTCAAATAAACAAATTTATGTTTCATTAAAATTACATATAATTTTTTAAAATAAGTTTTAATTTAGTTATTTAAAATTTTTATATTAAAAATATAATTTCAACTGTATAATACAAAATTGTTTATAATATAATTTTCTTAAAATTATAAAAATTATATCATATTTTTTAAAATTATAGTTATTATTCAAATACTTTTCTAAAATTTTTTGAATAATAATTTTATTTTAATATTTAATTAATTTAATAATATACTTTAAATTTACATGTCAAAATTATTATAACTATATATAAAATTAAATGTTGAATGTAAAAGTTATACTGCATATTATATAAATTAATATTATATAATATATATTGTTATATATTTTATAAATTAATATTATTAGTGTATATGTTATATTTATTATTTATTATATATATATATATATATATATATATATATATAGTTTTTGCTACTTTGTATATAGTATAATATAGAATAATATAATAAATGTATTATAAATAAAAATTATAATTTTAATATAAATAGTAATAATATACTTTAAATTTACAAGTCAAAATTATTATAATTATATATATGATAAAATGTGGAATGTAAATTTTATAATATATATTATATTAATTAATGTATACATTTTAATAATAATATAATATTATATATATTACTATATAAATTAACATTATATAATATATATTTTATAAATTATTTAATATTATATGACATAATGTATATGGAGAGAAGAAATGAGAGCTTATCCTATCATGTTGCTTCTTAACCCAACCCTCCCCTCAAGATAAGATAGGAGATATGATAACAAGATAGGAGATATGATAAGACTATTATATCCCATTGGTGCAATGAATAGCGGATTATAACAAGATAGAATAATTATCCTATCCTATCATATCCTAGCTACCAAACGGGCCTTAAATTGATTTGTTTTTATTAAGGAGCTCTAGTTTGTAGCTTGGTAAGAGTTTAGAGCTATGAAGATTTGAACACAATGAGCTTGAGTGTATGTCTTGCACTCAGCTGATATATATAAATATACACGAGTAGTTATATGGAAAAAAATAAAGATGAACAGGGCAGGAACAGCTAGTAAGTACAGCTATCAGCTAGGATAATGATGTACAACCAGAAACAGCTTTTCTGATAGACACAACATCACAAAACAAAACTATTCTAACATTCCTCCTAAGTTGGAGCATATAAATTATATTTACAAGCTCGGATAATATAAACTGAATTTGAGGTCCTCTCAAAGACAGTCAAAACTTCAACAAGTTGATCATTGAATTTGATAAATTCAATATGGATTTCCTTGAACATAAACTTCTCTCAAACAAAATGACAATCTCTATGTGTTTGGTTCTCTCATGGTACACGGGTTCTTTTGGGTATACCATTTTTTTGTGGTGTGTGAGGACAGGTAAATTGATGTAAAATGTTGTGTGGTTAAAAAAGAAGTAAGGTTAAAAGAAAAATATTCTTTAACATCATCACTATTAAGAATTTTGATTGTATTGCCAAATTGATTCTTAATTTCATTGAAGAACAACATGAAAATAGACAAAAGTTTAGATTGATTTTTCATTAAATAGACCCAAGTACATCAAGAATATTAATCAATTAATGAGGCACAGCTTGGACCCCAAATGTTTGAGTGAATGGTGGAAAAAGCATAGTTGTATTATGTTTCAGTTCTCTTTAGAAAAGAAGACCTAACTTGTTTTCCTAATGGACACGACTCACTTTAAGACTTGAAGTTGGCAAGTCCAAAAACCAATTTCTTCAATTTTGACAAGTGTTGATTGTTGGGAAGTCCCACATCGCTTGCCTCAATTCTCCGGGTGCGGTTTATATATCTTTTAGGCAACTTCGCTCAATGCCAATTGGTTTTAAAATGAAATCTAATATGGTATTAAAGCCTAGAGTCCATCTTCTTGGTTTGCCAATTCTAGTAGGCATAACCTGGTTCAGTAGACATTTGTGGAGGAGGGGTGTCGGGAAGTCCCACATCACCTGCCTCAATTCTCCAAGTGCGGTTTATATATTTGTTGGATAATTTCGCTTAATATCAATTGATTTTAAGATGAAATTTAACATTAATGACCCAAGTGATCACGCAACAGCTTAGGAGACAGAGATGCAAAACAAGATGCAAAAAGGTTGGTTTCAAGATAGTAGAGTCCTCTAGATTCATATCCCATGCCCAATCAGTTGACCTGTACCACATTGTTGAATAACAAAAGAATTGGCATCAAAATTTAAAGAACAATTTAATGACTTGGTAAATTGACTTAAAGAAATTATATTGAAAGCACAGTTAGGAACAAAAAGAATTGATTCAAGTTTAAGGAGGGAGAGAGAGAGAGACTTGACCAACTCCTTGGGAGACAACCTTGGACCTATTAGCTAAGGTGATGAAGTGTGGAAATTTAGGTGAGAAAATAGAACAAGAACAAGGAATTATTACAAGTATGGTTAGAAACACCAAAATCTATTATCCATGGACCTAAACTCAACAAAGGTAGTCCTAATATTCATCCTCAAAAAGCTTATGCACGTAGTTAAAAATTAAGTTTTTGCCACTAAGAACAGTTTGTTCGTATTTCACTGACTTGCTTTTCTAGGTGGTCATCGTATCCTTGACCAAGGAACCAAAGTTCCACTGAAGCAGACCAAGATAAGTAACTTTTCGCATTGAGCTTCTCTGTAGTGATTTTAGGAGTTTCAGAAATAGATAGGATAGGACCTGATGCTTCCATTTTTGAAGGAAACAATGTCATTCTTTAAGGGAAGAGGAGGTAACAGCTGACCCGACACATGGCTACATGAGCCTTGAAATAGAGTTAGGAGAGGCCCAAAATCACAGTGATGGTGGTGCGTCACTGTTCTAGATACTGGCAGAACATTATGTACTTGATAGAGCGATGCATGTGCATATGGAGGTTTCAGTCTTTGATCTTGGCAGGGTTGGGTTGCACTCAGAGGTAGGTCTAACCTCATTTGGGATTATATGTCTAAGAATGTTAGGAAGGCTTCTAAAGCCATCTGGAGTGAATTAAGGGGTTCTGGACTAACAGATAAGAGAACTTGGTGGTCTAATGAAAGTGTTCAAGAAAAGGTAAGAAACAAAAGGGACTGTTTTAAGGTCTTACTTGAAATTTGAGGTTTTGGCAAAAAATCTGAGAGTGATTGCTCTCAGCTGGTATATTATATACGTATATATAAAAAGAAGCAGAATGAGTACAATTGTCAGCGAAAGAAAGGCTACAGCATGAAGACCTTAACCCTTAGGATAGATAGGGCCAAAAAACAGCTTTTATAAAGCTGCACAACATATGTAATAAACAATTATTTTAACAGTCTTAACACAGGTTGAAAATTGACCAAGGTATCATAAGGCTAGCTATGGGACAAGGAAAGTAGTGAGTGAGGCTTGATACAAAGCTTTTGAGGACTTGTACTGAGATCTTGTGAAAAAAAAAAAAAAATAGAGAACAAAACAATGAGACAAAGAAATGAAACTTTTACTTTTTAAAAGGAGAGGAGGGGGTAATAAATAGTTTTTAAAAAGTAAGTTGCATACCTTAGCTTTCCCCTCCCTCACATGCAGAACTAAACAATTTGGGACAAAGAATGAAACTTTTAGTTTTAAAGTTTTTTAATTCATAACTGCCAAACTTCTACTTTGTTTTTAAAGCTCCTATTTGAGATTTAACTTTAAAGTTACTTACGCTAAAAAAATTTGGGGCCAAACATAGCCTACATGGCAAAGGTAATATTGACTAAATGGATTTAAATCTCACTCAGACACAGATGCACAAATGTTACTGTTGGCTAAACACCTAGAAATGGATGTTTATAACCTGAGTATTTGTTTGTTTTTTTTTTTTTTTTTTTTCTAACAAACATTGGGCTTTTTTATAGCTTTTCTCTGCTAATGGTTTTTCCTAATCATTGGTTCAGACTCAACTTACAACTCACTAAAAGTTAGTAACCAAACAATTTCTCCAGTTTCTGTTCACATTAGTAACCTTGGTCAGGTGAGTTTTTCTAGCTCTTTTCATCCATTGAATTTCCTGCTTTGGTAAATAAGGTGAAGTTTTAGCAGGTTATATTACATCTTGTTTTCAACTTTTCTTTATTTTTCCTTACTGTAGTTGCCAACTTCACTTGAAAAAAGCCAGTTAACAATTCAAACAGAGCCGCATAGGTTGCAATTACAGAAGGTTCAGTCATCAAATCCTGGCACCATATTAGTTGTTAATACAGATAATCAAGAGGAGTCTGCCATGGCTGATGCCAGTCCTAGGACTGATATTTCTACAGATGTTGACACTGATGACAAGAATCAGCCGGTGATGTTTCTTTACATTTTATGCTGTTTTCTCCCTTGTTCAATTGATGCTATTGGTTGAACTTGCTAATTCTGTTTTAATCTACGTTTGGACATTTTGGACATTTGGTGACCTGTTCGGTTGAACTTGTCAACAAGTGTCCAAGTGCATAATTGAATTTAATCTAAATGGTGTTCAAATTAAATGTTTGAGCAGAAGTCTTTTCGAGTCTGTTCCTTAAATCAGTGCAGAAACTTCATTAGCGGATATTCTTGACAATCTAACATTTGATGTCTGCTATATTTGCAGTATGATAGAAATCTATCTGTTGTTGCTGTTTCTGATTCTAGTGACAGATCAAAAGATAAATCAGATCAGAAGGTGAAATATATAATAAATTTTATTATATAAGTAATATCTAGAATTTCAACTGGTATTACTATTTGTTACCAGATGATAATTTTGTCTTAAATATTATTGTAGACTCTCCGCAGGCTTGCTCAGAACCGTGAAGCTGCAAGAAAAAGCCGTTTGAGAAAGAAAGTATGAATTAAATCATATTTACTGATGTTTTTCAGTTAGTATTTATTCATATAGATGTGTATATTTTCTTGTTTCTCTGTGTAAATATTGCTATCAGGTCATAATACTTCAGAAGAGGATTTGATCTTTAGTTGTGCAAAACTGCAAATGGGAAATAAATAGAGACTGGCAATTTCTAGTTCTACCTGTGCCATGTATTCTCACCTATGTGATCATATGTATTTGAATGGACAACTTGGATATTCTGATTATCTGGGCCTGCTTTACTATGCATTGGACCCTGATTCAGCTCCAGTGTGTGCATGTCGACTGGATTTTGTATAGAAGGGGAGGATAAGATGCTATAAGCAAGGAAATATTATATTTCTCTAATTCATTTGAAATAATACACTACTGATTTATAGACAAGTCTCAAAGATAAAGCTAAATCTACTGCAATTAGGAAGAAATAAATATCCCATCATCTATGATCCGATCCTAATTTAAATTTTATTTAGACCTGATTCTAAAAAGATTACAAATTTTATTTAGGACAAACTTTCAACCCCCTCCCTCTCAAGTTGGGGCATATATGTCCTTCATGCCCAACTTGCTTATAAGGAACTCAGTTTGACCTCAAAATATCCTTAGTGAGAATATTGCCACTTGTGAGGTAGGAACAAATATACAAATAGTTTCATTATGAGGTTTTTTCTTAATTGAATGTCTGACAATCTCTACATGTTTAGTTCTTTCATTTTGCACCAAATTTTTTTCAATGCTTATTGTTTGTTATCACTTGATGTGTCATAGCAAAAGATTTGGAAATTGATGAATTACTTTCTTGTTCAGCTATGATGCAGTGGTACAACTCATATGTCTGAAACAATACGTGTAAGATATATATATATATATATATATATATATATTATATTTAAATATGTCTAAAAATTCAAAAGAAATTATAAATAGGTAATAACTATTTTGCAAATCGAAATTTAGCACGCCTTTTTTGGACACTACTTATAAACCATTTGTCATCATAAATCCTTCCTTTTGTCTACAAAAAGGAATAGTATTAACTCATTCTTTTCATAAAATCGTCCATAAAGAGAATAATTTCTTATTTTTGGTTCAATGGGGGACAATATTCTGTTTCTATTATATGTCTGCATGCTATTATGTCTCATATCATATGTAGCCATGTTAAAATTTAACAACATTTTTAATGGCTTGGATACTTCACATATATGTATAGGTGAAGTTTTTAAGAGTACCATACCAGATACGAATATGTGATTAGAGTATTGGTTAATAAGAGATATAGAAAGAAGTTGAGAGAGAGAGAATATTTCTGAAATGTAAAATACATATTCAATGCACAGCTACGCACTGATTAGAGAGAGTACATGTAGTTTATATAGAGACAAAAACTTCTAACAGAAGCTGTTGGGCTGTAACAGTTATTGGGCCTATAACAGAAAACAATAAATGTGACTAAAAGCACTTACTGACTAGGAATACAATAGAAAATAATAAAACAGAAAAATGTAAGGTCCTACACTACTGTTGTACTTGTACATATAAATAAAGTGTAAAACTATACTCCAATATTGGTGCTTCATAGTTGTTAAGTGTTGTGTTTTCAAGAAAATTGGTTTAGTTGTGTTCTCTATCATGATAATTGCTCTATTGTTGTATTCAATGATTTCCTTGTAATGTTTTATGATCTTTGACCTCCATGGTAGTCATATGAAATAATTATGTTTACATTCCCATTTTCTATTCAAATGCAAGAATAAAACCATCAGGCTTAAGCTCATTTTATTCACACTTATGTGACTTCTTTACATAGGCCTATGTCCAACAGTTGGAAAGTAGTCGTTTGAAGCTGACCCAACTAGAGCAAGAGCTTCAGCGTGCTAGGCAGCAGGTGAGGTTTAATAAATCCTTGCAATTAGATTGTTCCCAATTGTTTACTTTCTTTCTCTCCCCATTGCCTGATATATGGCACATTTTCTTCACAATTATGTTCAATTTTAAATCAAAATCTCTCGTTTCTCCTGCTGTAGGGGATCTTCATATCAAGCTCGGGTGATCAAGCACATACATTGAGTGGAAATGGTATCTCATTTCTAAAATGTTACTCATTGCTATAGTTTGAATATAAAAATGTATTCTAAAACTTAGTAGTATTCTCTGTGTCTGTTGTGTTGTAAAGAGATATTTCAGTAAACATTTAAGTTATTGACTACATCTAACTTGTAATAACCATTCATATCATTCCAATCATTGCATTGTTTTTCAGGGGCAATGCAATTTGATGCAGAATATGCAAGGTGGCTGGAGGAGCAGAATCGGCAAATTAATGAGCTGAGAGCAGCTGTAAATTCTCATGCAAGTGACACTGAACTTCGCATGATTGTTGATGGTATATTGGCACATTATGATGAGATTTTTAGGCTGAAAGGTGTTGCAGCTAAGGCTGATGTTTTCCATTTGTTGTCTGGTATGTGGAAAACACCTGCTGAGAGGTGTTTTTTGTGGCTTGGTGGTTTTCGGTCATCTGAAATCCTCAAGGTGAGGCTACACTGTATTCTCTTACACGCTGATCCTTTTCTTTCTGGTTCTCATGGTTTAGAAAATGGGATATATATATATATATATATATATATATATATATATATATTACTATATATTAGTAATTTTTCCTGGCTATAAATTTCTTAATTCTCCTATAAGATTTTGGGATCATTTGAATTTAGATGCAGAATTTTGTGAAAAAGAAGTAATTATATTCACATGCTAGGCTAACTTGTTGCATGACTTGCATCTATATTTGTAGTTGCTTCCTCGTATTACTGGTTGGTCAAGAATCTAAATAAATGGAGTATTGCATAGGGCTCGTTTGTATGCCTTACTGGCTGTATGTAGGAATGTTGCCGTTGATGCACTGGTAGTCTGTGGTTTAGATTTTTGCTTGAAAAGGATATAGTTATATTTCAGTTGTGACCCACACACAAATGATAAGGGTTAGATGGTAGAAAATACAATAAGCATAATTTTTCTTTCTGTCCCTAGAATCCGACATTCCTTTGTATCTCTAAAGTTCAATGAACATGCATATCTAGTATGAACTTGCATTATCTGTGCTCTTCTTGTTCTTCTCATCTATAAGAAAGAACAGAAAAATGCTTATATGCAGAGAAGGGTAGGAGAAGTCAAGTTTGTTAGAGATGGCCGTCCATCTCTGTCAGAGATGGTCACACCGGAGCGGAGATGGTTGTTTTTGGGTGGTTGGTGGAAGAAACCTCAGTTTCTGGGTGTTACATTGAGTACCAGGATTAGAAAGTAGGGTTTTTTAAAACATTTTGGGCCTTGGGTTGGGTCAGATTATGTTAGGAACCAAGCGGTTCCAACATTAAAGGTCTATTCTAGCGGGGGTAGTTAGAATAGTTGAGTTGAGGGCTCACTTTGATTTGGACTGTGTGGGACTTATAAATACCCTTGTATATTGAATTAGGGGGCATTTATCTTGTAATTGATATTTAACTGATTTTACAATGTGAAGGGGTCTTTCTCCCCTCGGCAGAACAGAATAATAGATTTTCTCTCTAATTCTCTTCTCTCATCTGTCGTCTATCTCAATTCTGAATCTTGACTAATGGGATCTATCAAATTACATGGCCCAAACTCTTCTTTTTTCTTTTTTCTTGTGGTGTTTAAACATTTTGGGCGTATATTTGGGTCGGGTCATACTGCCCAAACCCTTCTCTATTTTCTTTGACAAATTTCTACAATTTCCACCAGAACTGTGGCACATGACTCGGACACCACATGTATATAGGGTACCATGTCGGAAATGGTGGACAATGCCATAGTCCACATAATGGTGGATGGCTAATGAAGAGGCTCCAAAACACCACACCGTACCACCATAGTGGTACCATGACCCTTTTTTAACAACATTGGTTGCTATGCAATAATCTTTTGCAGTTATCCTTATATCTCTGTTACTGTATTATAATACTACAGTTTCAAGCCCCGCCTACCCCCAGCATATAACACTTGTGTTGTGTGCTTCGTGTTTTTAAAAATACTGAGTATTCCTCCGGCCTATCAAGGCTAGATACTTAGTACAACACAAATACAGGGAGATGACAATATTTTGAATTTTAGGATATAATAAGTTCTAGATACTTTATAAAAGTTTAAGAAGGATGTAGAACTTTGGTAAACATAGAGACATCAATTATTTCTCATTAATTCGTAACTATGATCGCAATTCACAGAAAGATATTTGTGATTATAAAAAAAAGAAAAACAGCTTTTGCCCATATCATAACCGGTCTTAGTTGACTATATTGATAAAAACATCTTTATGTCTCTGACTTACTTCAAAGATATTCATATAATAATAATAAGGATCTATTTGGGCGGTGGTAGCTAAGCATCAAGAAGAATAAACATGTGTTTTATATCTAAATGCCCTGAGCAAGTGGTCTAACCTTTTTACCTGATAATGCTTATTCATGAGTCATGTGTTTGTCTTGAACTTCTAAAATACAAGATTATCATAATTGTGACAACCGAGTTTTTATTTTTGACATCTAGAGTCATTTTATCAACTTGAGTCCCGTGAATTTGGTTGCATTGCAGCTGCTGGTAAGTCAATTGGAACCTCTCACAGAGCAGCAGCTGATGGGCATTACCAATTTGCAGCAATCCTCCCAACAAGCAGAAGACGCATTGTCTCAGGGCATGGATGCATTGCAACAGTCCCTTGCAGAGACATTGTCCACCGGAGCACCTGCCTCATCTGGTTCATCAGGGAATGTGGCAAATTACATGGGTCAAATGGCTATGGCCATGGGTAAGCTAGGGACACTTGAAGGCTTCATTCGACAGGTACATTTTTCTTACCTGTGCTTGTATGCAAATAGTTTGGTTCATTGGTATGGTTTTGGTGAATAATTGAAGAGTCTGAGTCCAACCTTGATTTCCTACTCTTACTTAAAAATTGACAGTTAACATCTTGTTCCAAATAGAAATGCTCCCAGTTTCCTTAGATTATTTTGGGGTGGAAGGGGATGAATTTGACTTGTTAAAACTGTTGGAACTGGTCTACATTAGAATTTTCATGATTTCATCTGTTTTTGCCATATATCCAGGTTTGGCATCTGGTTGTACTGGTCCTTTTTTTTGTCTGAACTTGTGGCAATTTAGATTTGTAACCACTGTTGCCAGAATCATTTGTTTGCCTTTACTAATACTGGTTTGCCTGAAGTTACTCATATTTGTCCATCCCCTCTAAGCAAAATGGAAAGCTCTTGTAAACAAATATTTAATGTCATTATTTCCAATAAATCTAACGCATGGCTCCATTTCTGCGGTGTTTATGATAATAAGGCTGACAATCTTCGCCAGCAAACTCTACAACAAATGCACCGGATACTGACAACTCGCCAATCAGCACGGGCACTCCTTGCTATACATGACTATTTTTCACGACTGCGTGCTCTCAGTTCCCTCTGGCTGGCTCGCCCTAGAGACTGATGGGCGTGGTAAATAGTATGTTAAATTAATTTTATGGATCCATCACCAGCAATACTTGGTCATCGTAGGATTTACTCTTGACAACGTTTCTTGTGTTGCATTGTAGTCTTTGTATCACTGGTGATCTTAGCGCTTCACCGAGTCATGTAGTCTAGAAACGAAATTGACAAGTATGCATCTTGTCTACTAATAATATTCACCATTGTAATTGTTGAAGGGCTTTGTTTTTTCATACAAATATAGCTGGGCCATATGATATATTTTAAGGATTGTTTAGTTGCCATATTTTTCCCATGGATCTGAATTCATTCAAAATTGTTAGCTTATTCGTGTATCTTTCTTTTCACTGGCCTAGTAAGCCTCTGATTATTAACTGTATAAGTGTGTTACCCTTCACTGCATTTACTGTTGTCATCGATAAGAGTAACTTTTGGGATTCAGGGAATGCATAGTGGGGATGCTAAAATGTGAGTGCTTGCGGTTTTATAGTGGAATTTAGGTATTATTCAATAATTTTAAGGTATGAAGAATTCACAAGAAAGAAGTATATGAAAAGTATCCTATAATTATAATAGCCCTTGCAATATGAAAGGTGTACGATGAAATGTCAAAAATATATCGGTTAAAATATCATTAACAAAACATAATCTACACAAGGCAGAAGTTGAAATCGCTAAAGCCACCAGGCAAAAGTATAACCACCAAGCAGAAATAATAATTAAAAGTTTAAACACTCGGGAGAAGCACAAATCTTTGAAAATGCCTAAACAATATAAGGTTGAAGCACCCAAAGCTTAACTATCATAAGGCAAAAGCGAGAACCAACAAATTATGTCAATAAAAGCTAAACAAGTAAAAAAAAAACCTGGAAAAAACAAACACCAAACACTTGGTGTGCATAAGTGTGCAAGTCACTGCTCTGGACACTTTTAAACTGAATAAACCTTGGACACTCATAACTCATAAGGTAGAAGCACCCAATGGCAAAAACAAAACCAACAAATTGTGCCAATAAGGGCTAAACAAGAAAAAAAACACTAGGAAAAAGCAAACACCAAAAACTAAGTGTCTATAAGTGTGCAAGTGTTACTGCTCTGGACACTTTCCAAAGTGAATAAACCTTCAGCACTAATGTCAAAATCTCAAAGTGTTTCACCTTCAACAAGGAGACCCTTTGGACATGACATATTATCTTCAGGGTGTGGGTACACGAGATCAATTCCTTTCACATTTTTGTAGAGTGCATCCAAAGACTTGCTTGTAAAATTGAAGTCGAAGATCGAAAGATTGCCCAAAAACTGAAACAAAACAATCTTGACGCATCAATAATTTTCGTTGTTGCCCAAAGTGAAACCATATCTCCATAGAACCACCAAATTGAAGACCATTGAATTTTTTCAAATAAGAAAGACAGAGGATATGGAGAGAAATCATCCTTACACTTGATTGGATCCAAATTTACATCCAAATGAGTTACTAAACCAACAAATTGATGGGCAACACAACATTATGTCACTCCCAAGGATTCAATTATTAGGCAACAAATCAAGAATACAAAAAGCAAAATAGGCATCGTCGCATGAGCAAAGATTTTGTGATTTTGAGAAATAGGGGGGGACAAGGAATCAAAATCAGAAGAGAATTTTCTCAAGAAAAAGAAAAGAAAATGAAATGCAGCAGGATATAATATTCAAGGTGGGTGGTATTGCTTTGATACCATGTTAGGAAACATGATTTAGAGGGCGAAAAAGGGAGAAAAAAGATAACACTAAAATACGAATTTACTCAAAATGAAATGGCTTGTATAGTCAATCTTAATAACACTAGTATCCTGTATCTCTAATAAACTAAGCCCCAGTATAGAAAATCATGAATTTAGTTTCGAAAGTTTGAATCAAAGGAGGGATCATCTTTAGCCAACTCCAGAGTCCAAACAGCAAGACGTTACAAGAAAAGTAAGTATAAAATATATGAAAAGATATATGTTAACTTAAAAATAAGGGGAAAAGGCAAATTAAAACTGGAAAATTTTTAGCAATCCATTAAACAAGTTAAAACAATTGAACAATTATTAGTTTTCAGCAATCAAAATGCATGATTAAGAATGACAATGATTATAATTTAAATAGAGCACCATAATACTCTTTAAATCCATTATTTTGTAAAATTCTTTTACTTGTATGGATAACTTTGATGCCTAAACTTTTGCTAATAGGGTGCTTATGGATTCGTGCCATTACAACTCATTAATTGCTTGAATGGAGCACTAGTCTAGATTTACATAAATATAATGTTGGGTATTCAATTTATTCAAGAGTTACTGATTAAATTATAGTTTAGTTTAACACACTTTATTCCTATACTAGTGCGGCCGAGGCACTTCGTGCCTCTATATGAATTTTATCTCTAACTTTAAAATAACGCATAGATTGAATGAATTCATTCTTGACATATAATTGTATAAATAATTTTACACAATATAATATGATTAATTCAATCATTGTTCATTAATGAAGTGCATAATAATCAAAACATAATAGAAGGTGAATTCATATAAAAGAAAAATTTATCTTTTACATAGTTATATTTGTAATGATGGATTAAAATAATATATATAATAATTACATGCAATTGTTCTATCATAAATTTTTTTTAATAAGAAGATCAAATAATGATTTCGCTTCAGGACGACTTTTAGCTTCCTTGCAAATTATGAACGAAATTAACTAAATTAAATGTCAATAAATAATAAACAACATTTTAAATAATTAATAATTAAATTGCATAATGTCATACCTTTTGAGAATAAATTTGAATTCTTTATAAAATAAATCATCCATAATTTCTTTAACTTTAAAAAATTGCATAAACAAATAATAGAGTGTCAAGTATCAATATGAGAGATTTAATATTTGATGTAAATTTTTATAGGTTATGAAAGAAATTTTCACAACCTAAAAAATGGAGATATCTTGTTTTGTATGAAGCTGGTTAATATGACAGATATTACTCGATCTTGCATTTTCAAGTGTCCTATTATTGTTAAAAATATGAGTTAGAATTTATTTAAATTAGGTAATAATACAACTATATTTTTTATATATATGAAATTATCACATATAAAATATTTTTAGAACCACATTATTATATTACCCTTCTAATTTTTGAGACAACAATTCTTTTTTCACTATTTATCAAAGTTGGGTTTTATCTATTACTGTAGAACTCCACACAATAGAATATACTTTTAAACGATGAACCTGCCACAAAGAATATATAATTTAAATAGATAAATTTTAAATTTCAAATTTTAGATTATACATTTTAAATTTTAAATTTTAAATTTTAAATTTTAAATTTTAAATTTTAAATTTTAAATTTTAAATTTTAAATTTTAAATTTTAAATTTTAAATTTTAAATTTTAAATTTTAAATTTTAAATTTTAAATTTTAAATTTTAAATTTTAAATTTTAAATTTTAAATTTTAAATTTTAAATTTTAAGTTTTAAATTTTAAGTTTTAAATTTTAAGTTTTAAATTTTAAGTTTTAAATTTTAAATTTTAAATTTTAAATTTTAAATTTTAAATTTTAAATTTTAAATTTTAAATTTTAAGTTTTAAATTTTAAGTTTTAAATTTTAAGTTTTAAATTTTAAATTTTAAATTTTAAATTTTAAATTTTAAATTTTAAATTTTAAATTTTAAATTTTAAATTTTAAATTTTAAATTTTAAATTTAAAATTTTAAATTTAAGATTTTAAATTCCCACAAATTATACTAAATTACGGTTCACCCAATTAATGCAACCCCAACAAATTATACCATATTAAAGTTTACCCAATTAATTCAACCCCAAAACTCCCAATTACCATAACCCAAATAAGAAACACTGAATTGAAGTATGAAAATTTTATCATTTCACTTTTCACTGTTTGTAGCGACGACAAACAATACATTACACTCGCAGAGACACGGTAATTAAAAGTCAGATAATAAAAGATCAAATAATAACTGTTACGCTTAAGTGGAGTTTTGCGTTTGGGAGAAGTGTGGGTGGTTTTCCTTTTGGGTGTGGAAAAATAAATGTTTTGTTGCGCGTCTCTGTCTATTCTAATCTTATGTGTTGCTTTGTGTGTGTTTGGCATGAGAAAGTTGCATGTTTTGTAAAAGTGTTATTATAATATTCATCAAGTAAAATAAAAATCATCGGCACAGAAAGGAAAGCACGAAAACAAAAAATAATTCTGATAATGTAAAAAGACGAAAAATTGAAAATGAAAGATTGCAATGCAATTGACCCAACAAACCATAAAAACGTAAATGTGAATGAAAAATTGAAATGGTTACAAAGAAAGAGAGAAGGTGTTGCAATGCAATGAATGGGTCTCTGAAATTTTGAAACATTGATAGTATGAATGAATTATACCAAAAAAAGAAAACTAAAAGATTTCACCTGGGTATTAGGGGGAAGAATTTGAACTTATATATGTCGAAGCACCTATAATTGAAAATAATAAATCGTGACAACAATAAGTCAGAAGGAAGAAATAACAATCCGCATGAATTTGTAGGATAGGTTTTAGTTTGCCCAAACCCCCAAAAAATTGTAACGTAGAATGAGAAGTTCTTTGGAGTTTCAGAGAAGTTATGAATGTGAGAGTAGTGAGTTGGTTTGAAAAGTGAAGGAGATGAAAGACACATGTCTAATTTTAAAACCCGAATTTTTTTTATTCCCGGTTATATCCACATAGATTAAGAAAGACAACATATTTATAAAGGGTAAATTAGTCATAAAATTGTGGAAACCAAACTGAAGTATCCCCTTTATCTATTGTTATAGATTCATCATTATCTTAAAATGTTTAAACTACCTTTTAGGTCTTCTGAAACATCCATCTTGCATGTTTAGAAACGAGTGCTCTAGAACACATCGTTACCATTCTAGAATGGGTGTTGTGGGACACTATACCATTCTAGAATAGGTATTCAAGAACACAATATACCATATAGAATGGGTGTTCAAGAATACAATATATCATTCTTAAATGGGTGTTTCAAAACACAATATGCCATTTTGGAATAGGAGTCCAAAAATAGTCATTGTCTATTCAAATTGGTTAATTTATAACACCAATAATCAAATATCATCAATCCCTACCCCTTTTATGTTGGTTAGCCCTAGTGACCAATCCTTTATTTGTATCAAGGCTTTGATTGAGACATTTAAGTTATTATGTTAATTGTTATTGTTAGTGTTTAGTTAAACATAATAATATTATTAGAATAATAGGTTTGTTCAAAGATGTATAATGTGTAATTGATTATGAAATTCTTTGAAAAAACAACATTATTCATAATTTATATGTAGTCAAGTATTGTTATTAACGAGGATGACAATAATACATTGATGTTATTGAATGAGTTGATTGATGACTACATCTCACATGTAATGGATATAGAGATATCAAGCTAGACATACATGTATAAAAATATTTGGATCAAATATTTATATTGAATGAAAATCATAGTAAAGTAGTTTTTTGACTTGAAGTCATTACGATTCTTACATGTATGAGATTTGCGCTTTGATGTTATCAAATGTTATTTGTAACAAGGTGATTATAAAGGTAGTTAGGTAGGTCTACGATGAATCATGTGAGGGTTGTGAGGAATGTAAAAAGGGTTTGTCTCTCTTGCATAACTGGAGATGTGGATTGAGCCTCTTAATAAAGTGAGACGTGAAATATATGTAGTCAAACAAGAATAGGCCAATAATAAATATTAGACCTATTTGTGTTTTGAATGTCTACTTAGATATCGAGAAATGTATGATTAGACCTAATGAGAATGACATTATTATGTCTCATATTTAATTAAAGGTATATAAATGAAGGGACAAATCACACTATGATAATTATGATTGCAAAAGGTTAAAATCGAACCATTGATTTATTCTCTTAAATTTGATTGCAATGACACATTCCTAGATGTCAATATTTATCTATAATATTGAATATAGTGTTACATATTAAATATTATTGTCAATTAAATGAGAACCTATGGAGTCACATAGACAGAGTAAATGTTTGAGTAATGTCATTCAATTAAATATGATTTAATTTAACAGACAATTAATTAAATATATTTTAATTATATGACAACAAATTATTAAATATGATTTAATTAAATAACATTATATTGAGATTGTATTGGACAAACCCAAGAACTAGGAAAATTAGGTTAATGACAATCTATTAAAATAATAGGTTAACCTAGTTATACCTACATTTCTATCTTAAAGAGAGAGAAAAAAAAAGTCTTTGAGGGAGGCTTTTTGTCATATAAGAAAACTTTAATCTTGTCCACCCCGTGGCTAGCACCAAAACCCCACTATTAGATTGCTCGTATGGACTGTGTTAAGGAACCATCCTCTTTAGTGCTTGGTGGTTAGAAGGAAGGTGTGCATCTGTCAACTGTGTGTAAGACTTTCCAAGATCAATATAAAGCGCACTATAAGGGTAAAATCCCAAAACCCACAACATAATTCTTGGTAATGTGTGATTCATGGGTGGGAGTTATTTTGCTCATGGGGTCTTTTAATTAAAATTTTTTTTGAAAACTACCCAAAAAACCTCAATAGTGTATCAAAGCATTGATCACATATAACCTAAAGCTCACTTAGGTTGTTTTATCTTTACAGAAACCATGATCGTATAGGATATTTATTGTATGACATACATAAGTGTTTTAATGTATGCTACTTGGATGTCATTTTACATGAAGTTTTAATACAATGGAAAATCCTTTGGAGTGACTAGATTGATGTAGTTCCTCCTCCAAGCTCCTTGCATGGATCTTTTCCTTCTTGGTCTCCTCCTAACTTTTCCAAGGCCCCCAAAGGTGTTAAGAGCCTTCTTCAAACACACATGGAAGGGTAAGAGTTCCCCTTGGTTGACACCACACTCAAGGAGTGATAAGTCATTCCAAATCTTGCCACGCTCAAGAGAGGATAAGAGAAATGAAACAAGTTTCAAGGAGAGAAACAAGCCTTGAGAGATAGAATTAGGAAAAATGTATCTAATACACATAAAACTCAAAGTAACTTCAGCCAATACAAGGAAATCTTATATATAGGAGTTTGGTTGGCTTATGGTGCAAGCTATACTAACAGTGGTCAAGTGTAACCATGGTTAGCTATCTTGTACTAAAGCTAGCCAACCCTAGTTAACTTTCTACAAGTCTAGTTAGTTGTCTAGAAGCTTATGGAGCAAGCTAAGCTAATCCTAATGTAAGAATAATCTAAGTTAGTTTAAGTTAACTCCAACTACCTAATTTAATTATTACAACTACTAGACTAATGATTACTTTGACTAGTTTGTTGAGATGTCATTATCAAGGCCATGACACTTATTTAACAAGCTTAGGTGACTTGTTCATTAAGCTTGGACATCCGAACCACTTGCTCAGGCAAGTGGATGTCTAACCTTAATGGGCTAGAAAAATGTTTGGGCCATCCAAGCCCAAATAAACCTATGGCCTAGGCTAGTTATACCTCCCCTAAACTACTAATTACACTCTTAAAGAAAAATACAAGGAAAAAAATTCTTATACTACTTAACCCAAAATACATAGTCAAAAATATCCTATACAATCACAAATAAGAAGAGAAAAAAAAATGTAAAACAATCAATAGGAGTCCTTAAGGTAAGATAAGCCTCCAAATGTAAGGTATCCTACAAAATAAGGGTAAATGTCCTACAATTCTTCAAACCATCTTTATCATCCTTTACCCTTCTTGGTTCTTTTTCTTCCAAAGGAATCCCTGGGAAGTATGTTTCCATCACAATAGAGCCCCTTAGACCACTTTCACAAGTACTAAATGGATTACTAAGCTTTACTAACACTATTTAGGAGAGGTGGGATAACTCAAAAGGTTTCCCAAAAACAACCACTCCTAAATGTGAGTACAAAATCAGGAAAACCAGAAATTAACCATAGGGCTGAAGAAATTACAAATGAAATGAAATTAATTACAAGGAATTTACAAAAATTCGCAAAATTGAAACATAATTTTTGACACAAAATTTGTGACTGATTTTAGACTGATTTTTCGTCACTTGTACTATTTTGTCGCAAATTGGTTGCTAAAATCTGTCTCTAAATGGTTCATGTCTCCTTGCTGGAACAGGATTCGTAAAACCCGTTACAAAATTGATCGCTAAACTCATCACAAACTGGTTCCAAAATTTGTTGGCAAAAATCTATCTGTAATTTCGTCTCTAAGTTCGTCTCTAATTCTTCCTTTTTTAAAATTATTTCTTGGCTGCAAAATGAACATCCAAGTTTGCCTCACTAAAGGTGTTTCTCTCAAGTTTAGATGTACCTTAATTCCTCCAAGTTATTGCATCCTTTGAAGTTGATCCACTATGTCTTAAATTATTTAATCTTTTCAAGTGGTGAATCTTTAAAGTGTACTTACACCACAAGAGTAGACAACACCAAGAGAGACAAGAAGCCAACAACCAAAACTACAAAGGCACAATTAGGAAAGGCTAAACTCAAGTAGGGAGAGATGTGACAAACTCAAAGATTATTTAAAAGACACAAAGAAATAAGTATAGTACAATTTCAACACTAACTCTCAAATAAATAGTCTTAGGAATGACACTAGAGTTGATTACAAAAAAAAAAACAAAAATTTGTGCAATTAATTTGAACAATTAAGAGGTATATCTAGACACCAAAAATAGATAGTAAAACAAGTTCCAAAAATATAAGATCAAATTCTCTATATTTTGTTTTATTTTTCTTTTCAATTTTCATAAACTTTTGTATATTATTATTCTTTTTCTCGTTAATTTCCTTCTTGGCTCTTTCTCTTATTTTTTTATATTTAAAAACTGAATGTGAGCACTAAAAACAAAGTATGGAATTAAGAACAAATTGCTTATTAATGGTGGAGGAAAAATTATAGAAAGTGTGAATGAACTAGAGAAATTTTAATGAAATTTAAGACTAGTTTTGTTTCTAGTTTTATCTAGGTTTTGAAACTTCTTTTAATTCTTCTTCTCACACTTTATATTTAGGTTTTGTTGTTCAATTAAAGCACAAATGACTCAAAGGAATTGTTGTCCTTAAATTGCTAAGCAAGAATTAGAAAATGAAGTTCACAAAAATATGACACTAGAACATGCTAGATCTAATAACATGCATATGATTCATGTAATGAGCACTTCTAAGCATTGTATTATATGCAGCCAGAAATATTAAGACACAAAAAACAGAGAATATTTTTTAAATATTCAAAAGAAAATAGGCACACAATGGAAGTAATGACATAGAAGGACTAAACAAGACAACTAGACAAAACTACATGGATTACATAATTAAAAAAACACATATTTATACATTTTCTTTTAGGATTGCTTTGAAAAAATTTTAAAGGGTTCCATACAAGATAAAAGCAAGCCTAAAACATTAAAGTTCAAGACCAAGATTAACCTAAAAGCACACAACAAGATTGATCCATAAAGATTGATGCATGAATCAAAAACTACAAGACATAGGTGAATTGTTCTATAGATTTATAAATGTGACACAAGAAGAATTCTAAACACAAACAGAAGACAATCAAAACAACACAAATTGAACGAATCAAGACACAAAAGGTTATGGAAAGAGATTACCAAGAAGACCTTGCTCTTGATACCAAATGATGAAAAACCCATTGGAGAGACTAGATTGATGTAGTTTCTCCTCCAAGCTCCTTGAATGAATATTTTCCTTTTTGTTCTCCTACTATCTTTTCCAAGGCTCCCTAAGGTGTTAGAAGCCTTCTTCAAACACACATGGAAGGCTAAGAATTCCTCTTGGTTGACACCACACTCAAGAAGTGATAAGTCACTCTAAATCTCGCCACACTCAAGAGAGGATAAGAGAAATGGAACAAGTTTCAAGGAGAGAAACAAGCTTTGAGAGAGAGAATTAGGAAAAATGTATCTAATTCACATAAAACTCAAAGTAACTTCAGCCAATACAAGGAAATACTATATATAGGAGTTTGGTTGGCTTATGGTGCAAGCTAGACTGACCATGGTCAAGTTTAACCATGGTTAGCTATCTTGTACTTAAGCTAACCAACCCTAATTAACTTTTTACAAGTCTAGTTAGTTGTTTAGAAGCTTATGGAGCAAGCTAAGCTAATCCTAGTTTAAGAATAATCTAGGTTAGCTTAAGTTAGCTCCAACTACCTAACCTAATTATTATAATTACTAGACTAATGATTACTCTGACTAGTTTGTTGAGATGTCACTATCAAGGCCATGCGACTTATTTAACAAGCTTGGATGACTTGTTCATTAAGTTTGGACATCCAATCACTTGCTTAGGCAAGTGGACATTTAACCTTAATGGGCTAGAAAAATGTTTGGGTCATCCAAGCCCAAATAAGTCTATGGCTTTGGCTAGTTACAACTTCCCTAAACTAATAATTACACCCTTAAAGAAAAATACAAGGACAAACATTGCTATACTACTTGACCCAAAATACATGGTAAAAAACATCCTATACAATCACTTCTAAGAAGAAAAAAAAATGTAAAACAATCAATAAGAGTCCTTAAGGTAAGATAGGCCTCCAAATGTAAGATAACCTACATAATAAGGGTAAATACCCAAAAATTCTTTAAATCATCTTTATCATCCTTCATCCTTTTTGGTTCTTTTTTTTTCAAAGGGATCCTTGGGAAGTATGTTTTCATCACAATAAAATCATCTCTACGTACATGTAGAGCAAGTGTGTGCAAGAATGTGTGAGTACATGTGAGTAGGCATGATAGGTTTCTTTCTTTTGTTTTATGTTCAGCGCATATACATATCTTTATATTTGAGGAAAAATTTCAAATGGTCATAAATAATAAAGGATTATTATTTTATTACTCATTATGAATGAGTATTGTTTGATTATTATTAATGACATTCCTAATGGGCATAAATAATAAAAGGATATTATTATTGTATGTCATGATTTTATTTATTTTTGCAACCCATGTGCTGTGTGTTGGGCGACTTGTGAGTCGCAGTTGGATTATATTTAAATATGATAAGCGTGTCGTGATTTATTTTAATCTTAAGGGTCATAATTATTTAATTGCAAATTGTATGTTATGCATAGATATGTATGTTGTCAACATATTCCACGTATGATGTGTATGACATGTATGTCATGTATGTTGTGTATGATAGTATAGGCATAATGAAAAAGAGAGAAACACCACATGTTTAAAAAATGTTAGTGAGATAAATTAAAATCCCTCATATAATATTAATTTTATTGCCTTCCTCAATGTGTGCTACTTGTCAAGGCCTCAATCTTATAAGTGTGGGTCACATCTTAGTTGTGTACCTTATTCGATCTTGGTGAGGAGCGAAAAATGAAAACATCTTATTGTCAACCATTGGGTTTGACTTAATTAAGCACTTCAATAAGATTGATAAGCTTTAAGGCAAGATTTGACATCAATGTAGATAAATTGGAATAAGAAATTATTCACTCAATTGTTTTAAGAGTTGCTTGGGGATTTAATTAAAAAAAGGATATTTCTACCTAAATAACCAAGTCTTAGGTGCTTAGCCTTAGTTGACTCAGGATGAGATGAAATATGGATCTTAACTAGAAGATATTTCAATGGAATTTTAGTGGAAAGGTATTAGTTTGAGTAAAATATTGGGAGCATATTTAATAAAAGGCCTTATTAAATGTTATAAAGCATGATACCTAAAAATATGTGATTTTAATATTTTAAATAACCATGTAAATGTACAAAATCACTACAATTAGTCTTTTAGAAGGACATATAATCACATTAGTGATTTTTCTAATATGATATAAAATGTGAGATGTTTTCCTAGGTAAGAAAGAAAGTTATAAGTTATTAATGATCTAATTCTTAAAGCCACCGACAACTTGTGGATCCAAGGTTGGCAATGATTCTTATTGGAAGCACAAAGATGACGCCATTTCTTAATATATTCTTTCAATTGCCTAAGTTCTTCTTTAGTGATAATCCTATCACTATGCGAATTATAACGATACACACTACTATGCCTTGAATGATCACCCATCTTTTCTTGAAAAGGTTTTCACAAAATTTGCAAATAAAAGCAAAGATTTGAAGTGATAAAGATTTTCACAAAAGATTTTAAGTGTGTGTGTGCACGAGACCCCTAGTAGGCAAGAAAATATCCTTCTAAACAAGTTAGCTAGAGAAGAATTCCCCTAACAAGTATACTAACGTAAAGCAAGTAAAGGAAAGTAATTAAAACATATACTAGTCAATTTTCTCTAGCGTGAAAGTCTAAGTGACACTTAGAACCCCTTAGAACACTTTCAAAAGTACTAAACAAATTATAAAGCTATTAAGACTAGACGAGTCCCTAGTGGAAGCCTTAGTGACACTTGGAGCCCCTTAGGACACTTCCACAAGTACTAGCGAGTATTAAGTTTCACTAATAATATTTAGGAGAGGGGGGGAGAACTCTAAAGGCTTCCCAAAACACTCCTAAATGTCAAGTACAAGCTTAGGAAGGCAAGAAATGTCAAAGAAATTAACCCAAAATGAAACTAAATGAAATACAATTCAAACAATTAAAAAAGAAATTTGAAACAAATTTGGAGACAGAATTGGTGACTGATTTTGTGACAGATTTTCTTTATTGGGCTATTTTTGTCTCTAAGTCTTCCTTCCTTCAATTTTTTTTTGCTACAAAATGAACACCCAAGCTAGCCTCACTAAGGTGTTTCTCTCAAGTTTGAAGGTAACTCAATCTCTCCAAGTTTCTGCCCACTTTGAAGTTGATCCAATATGTCTCAAACTATCCAAATCTATCAAGTGGCGAGTCCTTAAAAGTGTACCTACACCACAAGAATGTACAACACACCAAGAGAGACAAGAAGCCAACAACCAAAAATGAAAAGGCGCAATCAAGAAAGGATAAACTCGAGTTGGAAGAGATGTGACAAACTCAAAGAATATTAAAAGACACAAAACAAGAAAATAAAGGATAATTTCAACACTAGCTTTCAAAGGAAAAGTCCTAGAAATGGTTTTAGAGTTGATTACAAAATGAAACAAAAATTTGTGCAATTAATTTGAAAAATTAGAAGGTATATCCAGCCACCAAAAACAAAGAGTAAAGCCAAGAAACAAGTTCCAAAAATATAATACCAAGTGCTCTAAAATTGGTTTTGTTTTTTTTTTTCACCTTTTCACAAACTTTTTGTATACTTTTGTTCTTTTTCTTTGGTTTCCATCTTGGATTTTTCTCTTCTTTTTTTTTAAACATAATGTTATCACTAAAAATGGAGTATAGAAATAGGAACAAATGGCTTATTAGTGGTGGAGGAAAATGCTATAGAAAATGTGAATGTACTAAAGAAGTTTTAAAGACATTTAAGACTGGATTTGTTTCTAGTTTTCTCTAGGTTTTGAACATTTCTTTTAAAAAAAATTTCTCACACTTTCTATTTAGGTTTTAATTTTCAATTAAAGCATAAATGACTCAATGGAATTGCTAACCTTAAATTGCTAAGTAAGAATTAGCAAATGAAGTTCAAAAAAATATGACACTAGAGCATACTAGATCTAATAACATGCATAAGATTCATATAATGAGCACTTCTAAGATTTGAATTATGTGCTTCCAATAATGTTTATGACAAAAAAATAGAGAATAATGTTCAAAGATTCAAAATAAAAAAGGGCATACAATGGAAGTAATGACATATAAGGACTAAACAAGACAACTAGACAAAACTACATGGATTAGGAAACTGAAAAAGCATATAACCATACACTTTTGTTTTAGGATTATTTTTTTGACCGAATTTTAATGTAACCAAACAAGATATAAGCAAAACTTAAAAAAGAAAAATGCTAGTTCATAGAATACCTAAAGTACACAATGAAGATTGATTCATATGAATTGATCCATGAATCAAAAACTACAAGACAAGGTGAATTGTTCTATAGATTTATATGTGACACAAGAACAATTCTAATCATATAACACAAGACAATCAAGAAACAAACATATTTGACCGAAAGAAAAGACGACTCATATTTTTTTACAATTATTTTTTTCATAAAAATAAAAAATATTTTTAAATATATTTATTTTAAGAGCTGATCATTTAATGTATTTTAACAATTTACAAAAAAATAAGATTTTTTTTAAAATAATCTAGAATAATCCAGTCAACCAAAAATAAATTAATAGTATTTTTAAAATAAATTTAAATAAAAATCATTATTAAAAAAAATGCCAATTTTATAAAGAAAAGTTAAAAAAAAAAAAACTGAAAAAAAATGTTGAAAAAAATGTTAAAAAATGAAAATGAATAATATGAAGAAAAAAAAGTGGGTCGCTATGAACCACAATTACATTAGTAGTATTCTATCAAATAAATTTAAATAAAAATAATTAACATTAAAAAAATCTATTTTTATAAATAAAAGCTTTTAAAAAAACTGGAAAAAAAATGTTAAAAAGATGAAAATGAATCATATGAAAGAAAAAAAAAGTCACTATGGACCATAACGACATTAGTAGAATTTTATAAAATAAATTTAAATAAAAATAATTAACATTAAAAAAATCTATTTTTATAAAGAAAAGCTTTTTTAAAAAAAAGTAGCAAAAAACTCTGGAAAAAAAAATGTCGTTAAAAAAAGAAGAAAAAAAAGGTGAGTCACAAAAGCAAAATAAAGTTAAAAAAATGGAATGAAAAAATAAAAAAAAATATATAAAATGTGTAAAAAATGAAAAAGAAAAAAAAATAAGTGAAGGAAAAAAAAGTAAAAAAACGCAAAAGAAAAGAATAAATTACAAATTTTAAAAAAATAAAAAAGTTAACAAAAATTGTTAAAATAAATCTGGAAATAAATGTAAAAAAAAATAAGTGAAAGAAAAAAATGTAAAAAAAAACGCAAAAGAAAAAAAATGAATTACAAAATAAAAAAAAAGTGAAAAAAGTTGCTTAAAAAAAAAGATGTCATTATGGGTCATAACGACTCTGTGTAGTCAAAAAAAATGAGGAACTTCACCTTCCTCGTTGCATGCTCGCCACGTGTCATGTTCCTCGTTGTGTGCTGTAACGTCACACCGATAAAAAAAAACTAAAAAAAAAATAAATTAAAAAAAAAAGTTGTTATGGTCGATAGCGGCACTATGTAGTCCAAAAAAATGAGATATGGTACCTTTCTCATTACATGATCATGTTTCATTTTCACCGCAGAAACAACCAATAGGGATTCGACATGTCGCACCCAAATAGTAAAAATAAAATAAAATTTACCCCCTATATAACTCAGTTAACCTAATGGTCCCCCCTTCTCCCACTTTGTCACCAGATCATTCAGGTATGTAATTTTTTTTTTTTAGTTGTACAATTTTTTTTTTATATAATTATAAATTTAGAGTTTAATTATTAATTTTATTATCTTTTTTGTTATTTAATTTAATTTTCTTGTAACATTTTTTTAGGTTATTGATGTTTTATTTTGTTTTCTTCATGTCAGGTATTTTTTTTTTAATTTTAGGTAAAATGTTTAGTTATTATTAATAAATATTTAATGTTTGAAAAAATTGTGAACCAACTTGTTATTAAAAAAATTATAATTTCTTATTTTAAAAAATGGTAGTTTTATTCTAATGGTTGTATAGTTGCTATAGGTTATGCTATAGGTTAACAATGTTTTAAAAATCAGATAGGACCGGCCAGTCAGACCAGTTGAACCGGGAACCGGTGGTCCAGGTCTGAATCTTATGTTAGATCGGTTATGCATTCGACCCGTTTCAAACTAAATTGAACCAGTCAATTTTTTGGTTGGACCAGTGAACCGGTGAGTCAAACCGATTCAGCCACAAATTTTTTTTATTTTTTTAAGGGACCACAAACACAAAAATAACAATGAGAATTGTATCTATTAATGGAAGAGCAAAAAGTCTTATTAAACATAAGAATGACAACTTGTTCTAATGTATTTGTTTGTAATATATGCAACTTAAATAATTTTAATAATATAATATCTATGTAGATATTACATATATAATTTTGTGATATCAATTGCAAGCAAATTATATATGTACATATTATTTATATTTTTAATTTGTATTAATATACAGTTTAATATGTAATTTTTTTACATATTTTTTTATACAAAATAAAAAGGCTAAAAACCTATTTTGGTCCCTTATAATAATTGTTTGTTTCAATTTAGTCCCACTTTTATTTTTAGTTTCAATTTGGTCCCAAATTAATTAATTGGTTTCAATTTGGTCCCTAATAAATTAATTGGTTTCAATTTGGGACTTTCATCCAAATTATTTAAACGGAGTTAACTGTGTGGCCACGTGGATGCCACGTAGATGCATAGGTGGATGCCACGTAGATGCCAATTTTTTGAAAACACCTAGAACCAGAACGGCCCGTTCTGAAACCAGAACGGGCCGTTCTGGATTCACTTTTGAAGTGTTAATTTTGCATCCAGAACGGCCCGTTCCGGGTGCAAAATTAACACACTAAAAAGTGCAACCAGAATGGGCCGTTCTGGTTCCAGATTGCTAAACATAAACGATCAATGATTATAGTTCACGGTTGTGAATCATGGAAGGAAAAAGACCCAAGGTACAAAGCATTTCAAACACTGAATTTGGTAATATTGTCAATGGAAATTGATAACTTCAATTGTTAAACAGTTAGACTATATAGTGTATTATTAAAGACAATGCAATGTATCACTAAAGACAATGGTAGCATATTTTATTTCATTTCAAACTGGAGTGAACTACTTACTACCAAATTGACACTATACAGTAAAGGATGAAATGACATGGTATTTTTCCTTGAAGTCATTAATGATGTACTCCAACAACAACAACCAGTTCTTGAAGAGGTAGAACCTAAAGTAAAGGAAGAGGATACACAAGACTAACATTTCACCACACAACCATATGCACGGATAGATATTAATAATTTTATAAAATACATATATTAATTATATTTTAATTATGTTGTTATATCTAATATAATAAATATATTAATATTTTTTTATATTTTATTTTATTTTGTGGTAAAATTATCTTCATTTTTAATGAAGAAAAAATTTACTTACTTCAAGAGTAAGTCTTGATAGATTTATTCTATTTAATAATTAATGTTCTATATCAATTTTTTAAGAATTTAATTGTTAAACTAAAAAGTTTTTCATGTATAGATCAAATTTATAAAAAAAATTAAAAAAATTAAAAATCATATGATACTTCGTTAAATTAATTCAAATTAACATATAAAATATTTTTGTTTTAAATGAATGTAAAAATTTAGAGAATACTAAAAGAAAATAAATTAATAATTTTATTATGTTTATCCTATTAATTTTTATCATTTTATTCCTCTAATTTTAAATAAGTTGTAAAAAATTATAAAGTGACACTTAATATTTCTTCAGACAGAAAGAGAAAAAGAAAAAGTTATTACTCTATTTATAAGACAACTGTATTTTATAAAAATAAGTCATTTTAAAATTTTTACCATAAAAAAATATTTTTTAAAATTATTATATTTTTTAATAAAATTAATAAATATTCTATTCTCAGTTTTGGAACGGGCCTTTCTGAATTCAGAACGGTCCGTTCTGGTTTCGAAACGGGTCGTTCTGGTTTCAGAACGGCCCGTTCTGATGTACTGGTAGTGTGTTAATTTTGCATCTGGAACTACCCGTTTCACATTCAAAATTAACACACCAAGAGTGTATCCAGAACGGGCCGTTCTGGTTCCAGGTGTTTTCACACAATTTGGCGTCCACGTAGTATCCACATTTGCATCTACATGACATCCACTTGGCCAACAGTTAACTCCGTTTAAATAATTTGGACAGAAGTCCCAAATTGAAACCAATTAACTTATGAGCGACCAAATTGAGACCAAAAATAAAAATGGGACTAAATTGAAACAAACAATTATTATAAGGGATCAAAATAGGTTTTTAGTCAAATAAAAATAAAGATAATTTTAAATAAGATGAAAATTGAAATTTAAAATAGGATATAAATTTATTGAAATTTATAAGTATAAAATATATTTAACATGAATATTTTTTTAAAAATTAATAAAAACTGAGTCATGCGGTTCAATTAGTGATCTACCAGTTCAACCTTTGATCCACTAATCCAGTACCCTAACCGGTTTGATGATTGATCTAGTTTTTAAAACTATGGTATGTAATTTATTTATATTTATGTTTTATTTTAAGGTTGTTAGTGTTATATTTGATTTCTTTATATCAATTTATTTATGTTTTTTAATTACTTTAGGTTTTAAAAAATAGTGTTAACATAATATTTAAAAAATAATTATTAATAGTTTATAATTTTAAAGAATTTTTTTAAAATTTTTTATTTTTTAAAATTATTTTTCCTAAAAAGTTGGTAAATAGTTTTATGAAAATAAATCTTATAATTTAGTCCAATTAAATTTTATTATTTAAAATAAATTCTAAAAAAAATTGGTTACAAAGTCGATATAAGTTATATGATCTCAATTCATTTAATTAATTAGTAGTTTTAGTTTGTTTCTTTATTATTTAAATTCATTTTGTGTAATTTATTTCTATTTCTATTTTATTTTCAAATTGTTGGTGAATTTTTAGGTTTCTTTATATTAGTTTACCTATGTTTCTTTTTTAATTATTTTATGTAGTTATTTAACTGTTAATGTTATTTATTTTATATTTTTTAAAAAGGATTAACATAATTTTTAAAAATTTTATTTATAAAATAAATGAATTAATTTTACTCTAAACAAATCGATAAATATGTTTATTAAATTATATTTTATAATGCTTTATATTATTTTATTGGCAGTTATTTAGTTATTAATATTAATTAAAATTTTGAAATAATGTTTCTTTGTTATGTTTTTGGATAATGTTTGTTTTATATGTATCGAACTTTCATTTGTTATTATAATTTTTTGATATTGTTGAAAATAATTATTGCGAAATGCTTTTAAAATATTTTTATAAAATGTGTTAATATTTTTTTATTATTTAAAATAATTTTTGTTATAGATGACATCATCTTCTAGAAGTATGCATGTGACATGTGAACCTATTGACGATGATTTATTAAAATTGCAAAATGGACATGTTTCACAACATGTTTGGAATAGAGAAGATGATAGGAGATTAATAGCACGATGTGCTACTCCAACTGCACCGACATTTTAGGGATTCCATACCATATAGTTTCGTTATTAAAGCAAGCAGGTTAATGATGGATTTCTCGTTTAAATTATATATCAAAGTTAGTCCTGGTTTGTTAACGGCTTTGGTAGAACGATGGAGACCAAAGACACACATTTCACATGTCATTCGAAGAATGCACAATTCAGACAAATTTGTTGTCATGTAACCATATCTCTGACCATCTGCATCATATGTCATGCTCCATTTTTCTTTTGATATTCCTCCTATCCACCTTTCAACATCAGGGTTAGATTGGCAAAACTTTTGCAAATTGTGATAAAAAAATATGACTACAAGGTGTATACCCTGCATACACATTATGAAAAAAGCACAATTACAATATTTAAATTAGTAAAAATTTCAAAATAAGCTTTCATACCTAACTTCACAAGCTGTTGTTTTAGTTTGACATACTTAAATGGATTATTAAAATTACTTGCAATGTGCCTAATGCAATACTTGTGATATGAATTTGGGGACTCCGGCCAAGTGCTTCATTATCAATGGCCGATTTGATGCTAGGATGTCTATCAGAAATTAAACATATTCCTTGTTTATTTGTAACGTATAAACGCAAATGAGCCAAAAACCATGACCATGCAAGTAATGTTTCTCCTTCTACCACAACAAATGCAAGAGGAAGAACATTGTTATTATCGTCCTGTGTTATGACAATGCGTAATGTGCCTCGATACTTGCCATATAGATGAGTGCCATCAACTTGTATCAGGGGTTTACAATAATTAAGTGCATTACAACACACCTTGAATGTCCAAAATAATCTGTGAAATTGACGATAATTACGATCACAACGGTTACCAACAAAAAACTCATCATGACATAGATAAAAAAATGACCCTGGAGCAATTTCTTTCATGAATTTAAGTCATCGAGGTAAAAAAGCTTACGATTCTTCCCAATCACCAAAAATTTTAATAATTGTTTTTTGTTTAGCCATCCAAGCCTTTCTATAAGATATTAAAACCCAGTGTGTGATGTTATTCTCTATTAGATAAGGCTAATCTTGATTGTTGGATCTTGGTTAAGCATTCCTACATATTAAATATTAGAAATTAGTAATATAAATTATTATTAATAAAAATTATAAACTTTTAAGAACTTACCTTGTATAAATGGTGCAATTAACTCTGAATCTAACTTATCATGATCTTGTGACAAAGACATGTTCAAACAAGTATGACGTCCACCCTACTAAGTCACTTTCCACTTTTCAGATTTCTTTAACTCAGTGGCTCTCATGTACCATCCACATTTGTCATGTTCATTTGGACATCTAACAACCCATTTGACCTTTTTCTACTTAACCACACAAAATATTTGATGCATTCTCATAGCATTTTTCTTTACTGCATTTTCTACCACATCTTTATTCTCAAACTCCAACCCAACATATAAGTCTTGGTCAATTGACCAAGTATTAGGCACATCCATCCCTAGGATATCTTCCTGATTTGGATGATTCCAATTGATGTTAGTGTAGTGGGGTAAATTACCCTAAAATTGACTTCCACCTATTTTCATAATAATAAATATAGTAATTTTAATAAAATAAATTTCAACTCAATTTTTTTAAACAAGTAATAAACATTATTCACAAATTTAATTTTCAAATGTTACCTTCATTAGATGGATAAATTGAAATTGGTTCAACCATTAAACTATGAACAATAACATCTGACTCCACTTCACTATCAGATGTTTCACAATCATCTATTTCATCTTCATTTGATTCATCAACGCTTTCATATGATAATAAAACATGTTAGTCTTCATCCGCTTCATCATCTTCATCTTCGTCTCTTCTCATCAATGGTGATCGTTGAATTGACAAATTTTCTAATGGAATTGTTGAAGATTCTTTCATACTTATTTCAGCATATAATTTCATTATTGGCATGACATTTTGACTATGAAATGCTTCTATCATGCATTGTATGTGATCATCATCGTTCAATTCCAATGAAGAATATATGTTGTCATCATGCTGTGAAATTACAAATTTGTAAGTTACAAATAATATTACTTGATTTGACTAAAGACAAAATTTGTTGTGAATCCTTTTCTTGGTCAATCAAATGTAACACCTTCAGAACTTTCAAACATCCTTCCAATGTAAATATAAACTATAATTTGATCCTTAATATTTGCAAAAAATAAATAAATAATTTGTACAAATCACTATAATTTGTATTTCAAGTACAATAAAATTTCACTCACAAATTTAAATACAAATTTCAAGTATAATCAAATTGCACTCACAAACTTGAATACAAAACTCCAGATATTATACTTATCCGTGTGATTTCAAATGTCACCAAAATGTAAGTGTCAGGATATGTATATATACTAAATGGTTGTTATGACCTGTAGCAATACCCATTTAAATTACAATAAAAAAAAAAAAATCTTGAAGAAAAAAAGTGGGTCCACATTGGTATCACTATAAACCGTAGCAACTTCATTGAATAAATTGCATAAAAAATAAATTTTATAAATTAACCTTTTATAATTAAATTTAGAAATATTTAATTAATATTTATTTTATAATTTTAATTATTTAATAATTTATGGAAAATTTATTTTACTGCTAATAAAAAAATTTGCTTAATTTATTATATTTATATTTACAATTATATATATATATATATATTATAATTATATTTGTTTATTAAATAATTCAATTCAAAAATAAATTTATTTTTTTATTTTTAACAATTTATGTAACAGCCCAATTTCATTGGGCCAAGAGCCCAATTAAGGTGGTTTAGTAGCCCGGAATGGGCCGTTCCAAATTACTAAATAGACCTACTTCTGGTAGCTCAGAACGGGCCGTTCCGGATTTGGAACGGGCCGTTCCAAACCATTAAATTTGTCTACAATTTTTAGATGGGAACGAGGCGTTCCCAAATTGGAACGGGCCGTTTCGGAGTTCAGAATGGGCCGTTCCAAATTATGATCGTTGTGAGTATTAAATGCACCCCAGAACGGGCCATTCTGGTTTGAGAACGGGCCGTTCTGGATGTGAATTTTACACATGACGTGAGATTTCAGAACGGGCCGTTCCGCCAATCTTGATGCCTATAAATTGAGTGCTCTGGCACTCCTAAAATCATATTTTTCAGTTCTGACTTCTTTCTTCTACATTCTCTTCTTTCCCTTCTACACTCTCTGAAGATTGAGGGCCACTTAAAGGAGGAGACCAAGAGATCTCTATTTTAGTTTCAACGGTTTTTTATCCAGGTACGAGAGAAAAGAGAATTATTTATATGTAGAGTTACATAAGAGAATTGGGTAGGGAAAGAGTCCCTTAGGATTTTGAGTATTTTTATAATTATTTCTGTTTGGAGAATTATTGGTCTTATGTGATTCTGTATATATTTAGGACTATGAATATATGATTAATTTGTAAAAATGATGCTCTGGGAGAGAGAACGAAATTATAGAAAAGTTCCTGTAAGCTAAGTTTTAGAAAAATTAGATTATTTCTGTTTGAGAAATTGATGATCCCATTAGATTCTGTATGTGTTTAGGATTAGAAATATATATTTAATTTGTAATGATGATCTGAGAGGGAGAACGAAACTGTAGAAAAGTGCTTCTGAGTTAGGTTTTGGAATAATTGGGGGTTTTACTGTTTACGTTAAAATTATATTAAATTGATAATTCTATTGATTATTTTATTAATTTATGAATGTTATGGTTATGTTAATTGATTAGAATTGATGATTTAGATGTGAATTGCTTGAGGGGTGTGTAAACCCTTATTTTGTTGGACTTATCTGTTGTGTATGTGATATGGAATTGTATATGTAATATGTAATTGAGATATGAGATGAGATGTTGTGTAGATATGATTATGATTGTGATTGTGGTTCCTCACACTAATGACCAGGGATGAGACGAACCTTGAGTAGTGATGCTTCAAGGACGAGCATGCCCCTTGCATAGTGTCGAATGAGTGAGGCAATTAACATGCATCACTTATGTCACATATGGCAGCCCTGGCATGGGGTTAATTGCAAGAGATTGTGTGGATTGTAATGTGATTGTGGTTCCTCACACTAATGACCATGGATGAGACGAACCTTGAGTAAGTGATGCTATAAGGACGAGCGTACCCCTGGCATGGTGTGAGATGAGTGAGGCAACTAACCCGTATCACTTGTGTCAGTTGTGGCGTGGCCTTGGCATAATGTTAATTGTAAGATTTGTGTGGACTGTGATGGATTGGTGGAATTGTGAATTGACATGTAAAGATGAATGATTGATAATTATGATATATAGAAATTACTTGCAAATATTTCATTAAATAATGAGTTAAGATGATGTTGTGGATTTCCTTGTGTGCTTTATATATAAATGTTTTCTTTTCTCATCGTACAACTTGTGGATGTTTTAAGTGAGGAAGATCCGGCTTTGAGTGGCATCTAGAATGTCAACTGTTGAGTTGTGGGTGTGCTTTGATATTGTGACATTGGGGCAGAAAATTCTAGGATATGAAATTTTTATATGGATTTAGAGTTGTATTTATTATTTTTTAAGAATAATTTGTAAACTCTCAAGTTTTACTTTATAAATTTCATTTTTAATTATTTTGGTTATTTATGAAGGTTTTATGTGAACCCTTTTTACCAATGCTGAATATTTTATTCTTTAGTTTATTTACAAGATTTATATATATATATATATATATATATATATATATATATATGTTGAGGTAGTAAGGGTGTCACAATTTATGTTAGTCTTAAAATTATTAAATAAATTTAATTTTTCTAAAAACACTATATGTTAAAATTTTAAATTAATTGATTTTTTTAAAAAATAATTAATTTGGTTCGTTACAGCCTGTAGCGACTTCAATTAATTTTTTTTATAAAAAAAATTAGGCATTATAGTTTGTAGTGACTTCGTACAAATAAAATTATTTAATTATTTCTAAATTTATTTTTTCCAAATTATATTGCCTTCATTCAATTTGATTGAGTAATCTTCTCTAGAAATTGTACTAATAGACAAATTAAATTCTTCTAAGAGTTTCATGTAAATGTCAGTATCAAGAGAGCCATACATATATATTGTAACTACATCCATTAAATGTAAATTAAGTTTTTCATGTACAACTAAACTAATTAAATATTGAAAAGTGCTTGCATCCACTACAAGTGAATATGTCTCTTCAAAATCAATACTGGGTCTTTGTGAAAATCCATGAGCAACTAGTCTTGCTTTGTATCTCATAATTTCACCATTTTCATTTTGTTTTTGCACAAAAACTCATTTGTATCCAACTGGTTTTACACCTTTTGGTGTACATAGTACTGGTCCAAAAACTTTTCGCTTAGAAAGTGAATCTAATTCTGCCTCAATTACATCTTTCCATTTTGGTCAATCATTGATGGACTTTCGTTCTTGATCCTCAATGTCATTTATTACATTTAGTGTTATATTATATGCAAACACATCATCAATATTGACGTTGTTTCGATTTCATTATATCCCATTCATGACATAATTTGTTGAGATCTCTTTATTTTCAATAATTTCAAGTACCTGAGTTTTTCTAGAACTTATTAATTATGTCAGAAAAATCTTTTTGACTTTATGTATTATTGGCTTTACCATATTGGTTGTTAGCTCAATTTCTTATATTTGGAACCAATAAGTTTACCAACCTTCATGCGTATTTGAAACTTTTTCAATATTGTCCAATAGGGACATCAATTTTTGTTAAAGCTTTAACAGTTGGTATATATATAATTTAACCACCTTTTTTTGTTAAACTTTTGTAAATGAACTATCTTTTGAACTTCCGGTTCACATTGTTTCGTTCGGGGATCAAGATGAGATAATGATAATTCATTTCAACTAATATCATTTTTCCAACTATTGATTTCCCCCCTCCCTAATGTTGGAAAAATCAATTCATTAAAATGGAAATCGACAAACCGAGCCATAAATAAATCTCAAGTTAATGATTCAAGATATTCTCATTTTAGTTCTTTGAGGGGGGGCAATTGGAACATATATAGCACACCCAAAGATTCTTAAATGAAAAATACAGGTTTGCTCACTAAAAAAACAACTGTAAAGGAAAGAATTTGTGATAACTTGTTAGCCTGATGTGAATTATTATTGCAGCATGTAAGATTGCACGCCCCCAAGTTGACATTAGAAGCTATGATCTCATGAGTAATGGTCTTGCACTTTGTTTTAAACGTTTGATAAATGATTCTGCAAGTCTAGCTATTTTGTGTATGAACAAGTGTTACTGGATGTTCAATATCAATTCCAATGCATATACAATACTCATTAAAAGCATGAGATGTGAATTCACCAATATTATCCAAACGAATATTCTTAATTGGATAGTCAGGAAAATGAGCTCTTAATCTAATTAGTTGAGCTAATAATCTCGCAAACACCTGGTTGTGACTTGATAATAAACAAACATGTGATCATCTTGTTGATGCATCAATTAAAATCATAAAATATCTAAATGGTCCACATGAGGGGTGTATTGGTCCATAAATATCACCTTGTATCTATTATAAAAATAAGATAGAATCATTCCCAATTTTCACTGATGATGGTCTAATTTTTAACTTCCCTTAAGAACAAGCGATACAAGAGAAAATTTTTTTTATTGAAGAATCTCCTGGCTCTTCAATAGGTATCCGCATGAATTTTCAATTATTTTTTTACATAGACCCAAGGTAACCCAATCGGTCATGTCAAACCTCAAATTTATTTTGATGTGCAAACTTCTGGGTTTTTCTTTTGGTAGTAGGAGACAAACAAACAAGAAAGAAAAAAAAAACTAAGTTCTCAAGAAAGACACATGATCTCTATCATTAGAAGAGCATTCACCAAAATAGATGGAGGTTCTTCAAGCACAATCAAATGCCTATTTGTTGTGGGGCCCTTCTTGGCAAGAATATCAGCACACTTATTCCCTTTCCGCAAGGTGTGCATAAACTCCACTTTCCAGTCTTCTTTCATAAAATCTTTTATGGATTCAATAAGTGTAGCAAATGCGTGAGATAGGATGGTCGGTTGCTTGATCAATTGAAGTGCATGCAAAGAATCCGAGACACACACCACATCCTTATAGTGCAATTCCCAAGCCAAGTTCAATCCATGGAGTATGGCAGTTAATTCAGCATGAAGGGTGTTAGAGTGGCCAATGTTCCCATAGAACCCTCTAACTCAATAACCATGAGAATCACGAATGAGTCTACCAAATCCAGCTGGCCCAGGATTTCCCCAACAGCTGCCATCAACATGTAGTGTGACTTGGTTTCTAGCTGCCTGAATACTGGTAACCCATCTACTAGTAGGAGTAGTAGCATGATTGGTTTGTAACCTAGAAGCCCCAAACACTTTACATACCCCTTCCCACAACTAGGAAATTCTATTAATGATCATCATCGGGGAAACTCTATCATTCTAAAATACTGTTTCATTTCTCGTTTTCCAGATTTCCTAAAGGGCAATGGGAACAAGACCCCTTGAACATGGAATCTGGTGACGTACCCATTCTAGAATTGTAGCATCAGTGCAACTTGGGTTAGTCATGGTAGTAGAAAGAAACCTCCAAACTCTACTGACCTCACTACACCTCCAAAATATGTGAGTCATGTCTTTTGTATCAGCCCCACACTGTGGACAAGTAGCATTAGAACTAATATGTCGTCTTCTCAAGAAAGCACGGGTAGGAAGAGCCTGATGCCCCACCTGCCACAAGAAGAATTTTACATTCTCTAGGAGATCTAATTTCCAAATCCAGGCCCATGATTCGCCACTGCTAAAGGTATAACGCTTTAGCAGCCAATCATAACCATATTTCGCATAGTAAGAACCTGATATATTCCCCCTCCAAACTACTAGATTAGGGGTAGCAGGGTGCAACACCACTCGCATCTGCATAATCCTATTTCGGACAAGTTGCGGGATGATTGTGGTAAGATGGTCCAAATTCCAACCATCATTAGTAACAAGATTCTTCACTGACAGATCCATATCATACAAATGAACATATGGGACCTCCAATGACAGCTGGGAGCCATCCAGCCAAGGGTCAAACCAAAAACTACTATTACCATTACCAAGTTGAAGGCAAAATCCATCATTGATATTAGCTTAAGCGTTCCTCAACAAGGTTACTAAGTAAGAACCTCGCCTCTCTAACATATTTTGCAGGTTCTCTCCTCCATATTTAGCTTTGACAAATTGCACCCACAACTTATTTGGGCGATGAAGGATGTCCTAGATAAGCTTACCAAGGAGGGCAATATTTTGCTAACGAACCACACGTACACCAAGACCCCCATCTTTCCTATTCTTGATAACCATATCCCACTTCACTAGGTTGATCTTTCTGTCCATATTACCACTCCAAATGAATTGGCGACCCAACAAGTCCAATTTATCGCACACTTGCTAAGGAATCCACTGCATTTGCATGGTGTAAGTTGGAATTGAAGTAACAACATAATTCACTAAAGTGACCCTTCCCACTCTATTTAAGAGCTTCCCTTTCCAGGCTGCAAGCCGACGCTAGACTTTCTCCACCAAGGGCCTAAACAACTCACTCGAAAATCTACCATGGACCATGTCATAACCCAAATATCTACCCAGGTTACTCATGAATTGAATATGGGTAATATTAGATATCTTGTTCCTTCTTCTTGGAGTGACACCTTTAGAGGAAAAGGCCTTAGATTTCACAAGACTAACCTTCAATCCTGAATCAGCATAAAACTGGTGTAGTACTTTGACCACTGCTCTCACATGTGAAGCTTTTACTTTAGTGAAAAGAAGAACATCATCTGCAAAGAACAAGTGGGATAACTTCGAGCCCACCCTACCAACCTGGATAGATTGCCAAGAGCCACTCTCCACTTCTTCCCTGATCATATATCCTAATTTTTCCATGCACAAAAAAAATAGATATGGGGATAGAAGGTCTCCTTACCGGAGTCCCCTCTTAGGTAGGAATTGCTCGGAACACTTTCCGTTCCATAAAAGACAGAGAGATGTCGAGGTAATACCATGCAAGATGAGAGATATTATTTTGTCTGGGAAGCCAAAGTCACACAAAACCCTATGCAGGAATCTCCAATCCATTCTATCATAGGCTTTCTCTAGGTTAAGTTTGAAATAACATCCCCCCCTTTCTTTCTACATGATTTCATGCTGTGTATGACTTCTTCAAGAATGATTGCATTGTCGATAGTACTTCTACCCGAAATGAAATTACTCTGCATGGGACTGATCAAGTTATCTAACAAGGGTCTTAGTCAATTCACAAGGACTTTAAAGATTAATTTATAGAGAATGTTGCATAAACTAATAGGTCAAAAGTCCGTGAAATGCCTTGGGTTGTCATTTTTCTTAATAAGGATAATCAAAGTCCCCGTTACCTTAGGATCAAACGTGCCTGTAGCAAAAGCATTCCTCACAAACTTCCATATATCATCCCCAATAATGTTCTAGAAGAGCTTATAAAAGATGGGTTGGAAACCGTCAGGGCCTAGAGCCTTATACGATTTCATACCTATAAGCGCTTCATAAACCTCAACCTTAGTAACATTCAAGCTATTCGTATCTTCCTTAGTCAGGGTGGCCATAGGGGAAGAGAACGAGAACGAGTGAGTTTCCTCCACCTCACCAAATAAGCCTTGAAAAAATTTCACAACTTCTTGTTTAAGTATCTCATCGTCAGTGCACCACTTACCCGAGTGAAGACACAAGCCATGAATTTTATTATTTTTCCTCCTAACAACTGCTTGAGTATGAAAAAAAGTGGTGTTCTTGCTACTCAGTTTGATCCATTGTTCACGGGACTTTTGAAACCATAAGGTTTCTTCTTGAAAAAGGACTGGTTCATACTCCTTAGAAAGTTGTTGATACAAAAACCAGGCCCTGCTAGAATCTACCCGCTCCAAATATTTCTCCAACCCTCAAATACGAGCTTGAAGCTTTCTCTTCCGCTTGCCAATATGGTCAAACACTTCTTCGTTAAAAATCACATAATTCTTCTGGACATTCTTTAAAGAAGCGATGGCATCATTCGTAGCTCGGAACCAAGCATTCTTCACCACAGTATTATAATCGTTATGTGTACATAAGGCTGCCTCAAAATGAAAGGGTCTCTCTCCTCGGGCTTGTGGGAGCCCACCACATCTCAAGAGTAAAGGGTTATGATCAGAGTGAGCTTGAGGAAGAGTCTCCACTATGGCTTCTGGAAACTGCATGCGCGATGCAGTATCGCACATGGCTCAATCGAGACATTTATGCATCTGATGGCAGCATGGGCCTGTTTGATGCCAAGTGAAACGACCTCCAATATGATTCAAATCAATGAAGTGAAACTCGTCCATATTTTGCGCGAAGATTTTTGATCTAGCAATGTCAAAAGACCCTCCTCGTTGTTTAGAAGGGTGAAGGGTATCATTAAAATCACGAATAAGGATCCATGGATCTCCACAAAGACTACAAATGTGTGATAAATGGCCCCAAAGCTCTGCCCGTTCTTGATGTCTAGGGCTACCATACACACCAGAGCATAAGAAAGAGTGACAGCCATGAGAGATACTAAGAGTAATAACTTGATAATGTTCATCGCAGGAGGTGTAAGAATAGGCTATTGCTCCGGTGCCCTTTTATTTGAAGGGGTTGTGGTGCCCCTTGTTTGTAAACCAATGACAGATTGACATGTGGTTTTAATGAGGCGAGTCACCTTCTGAGCTGGAAAGGTGTGACTTGAAAGTTGAACGTTTCGTAAAGGGACAACAAGGTAATTTCACTGAAGGCTATCAACGTAAAATTTCCCTTCTCCGCTGAGGGCTTCGTATTGTGAATTTTACTGCCCCGTTATTGAACCCTATAATTGGCGTTTTCTGTCGAGGTTGTTGCGACTGTGATTTTTGAATGCGCACGAAGAGTCGTTGTTGTTCTTCGAAAGGCTAAGAAGGTAAAATTGTCCCTCTCTGCTTAGGGTTATGGATTGTCCATTTTGAAAGCACACGTATAGTCGTTCTGGTTTCATTTTCTGTTGTTGTTGTCCGGCGAAGGAAGTCGGTTTGTCAGGCGTAAAGCATCATCATCTCCGACAAAAGAATTTTCCAACGACGCATTTAACCGGAGTGGTTATCTGTTGGTGTCGGTCATACATGTAAGTGTTATGTTCCAAATACCTTTTGCATAGTCTTGTTGTGAAGAATAATATATTTTATATGGTTTGGTTTGTTTTTGTTGGTAATTTGAAATTGTGATTTAGGGTTTAGGGACTTTGATTGTGTTGTTTAGTAATATTTGTGTTCGATTTTTCACATACTATACAGATGGCAAATTTCAATGGTGAAGCATGTGTTAATTTAAGTGATGACGAAGAGTGTAGTTTTGATGAAATTGATATTTGTAAAGATAGTGATATTGAAAATTTTGAAGAAGAGAATGAAGATATTTCTAATGATAGTGAAAGTGAAAGTGATAAAGCAGAAAATGTAGGTTTGAGTGGACATGATGTTTATAAATTCTATTTTGGTTATGCAAAGTATCATGGTTTTGGTGTTAGAAAAGATGAAGTTGGTTATGACAAAAATCACAATATTGTAATGCGTCAATTTTTGTGCAACAAGGCGGGTTTGAGGGATAAGAAACACTTTATTAGAGATGATAGGAAAAAACAGCATAGACCTTTGACACAAACAAATTGTAAAGCAAAATTACGTGTTCGTTTAGATGAAAAAATCGGTAAATGGAAAGTGGTATCGTTTGAGGCAAGTCATAATCATATTAGATCTGAAGATAAATATGTTTCATTAATCCCTACATATCGTGGGTTATCTACTGCAGAAAAAGCACAAGTTGATTCGTTGCATGCTCAGGGTAAAAGAACATGTCACATAATGGGTTTCATGATGGAGCAAAAGTGGGGCTGTGTTGGTTTAGGGTTTAACAAGAAAGATGTTTATAATCATATTTCACAGCAAAGATGATTTAAAGTTGAAGGGAGAGATGTAATTGCTGTAACAGCCCAGCAACCCGTGCCTTAAGTTATTTACAAGGAAAGGCAGATAACGATGCAGTGTTTTTTTCAAGATATGTTGTTGGTGAGGAAGGTGAACTGAAGCACCTATTTTGGTCTGATGGTACCAGCAGATCTGATTTTCAATATTTTGGAGATGTTGTTGCATTTGATAGCACATACAAGAAAAATAAGTACAATAAGCCTTTAGTAATTTTTTCTAGAAAAAATCATCATTCTCAGACTGTTATATTCGGTTGTAGTGTTGTTTCAAAGGAAACAATTCAAACATACAAGTGGGTGTTAGAAATTTTTTTGGATGCAATGTGCAACAAAGAACCGAAGTCCATTGTGACAGATGGTGATGGAGCAATGAGGCAGGCAATAAAATAGGTGTTTCCAAATGCTACACATAGACTTTGTGGTTGGCATTTGCAAAAAAATGCCTGTCAAAATGTTAAGAATTCAAATTTCTTAGTTGACTTTAAAAGAGCAATGTATGGTAATTTTTCATCAAGTGAATTTGAAAATTTTTGGCAAGAGTTAGTTGTTAAGCATGAGCTTCAAGATAACAATTGGGTTAATGAACTTTATAGGAAGAGGGGCATGTGGGCTCATGCATATCTTCGTGATAAATTTTTTGCAGGAATAAGGACAATGTCATTATGTGAAAGGATGAATTCTTGTATCAAAACCTATATAAGGAGGAAAAATACAATTGTTGAGTTGTATAATTTTGAGCACTCCTTAAGGGATTTTAGGTACAATGAACTAGTTTCGGATTCTAATTCATTATATAATGAGCCTGTTCTGACATCTTCTTTTCGAAAAATTGAGCGACAGGCTGCTAATTTATTCACAAGAAATATTTTTAAACAAGTGGCATCAGAAATTATAATTGCTAGATCTTTGAATGTCACAAACAAATTTGAAGCTTGGGAGAAGGTTTGTTTTAAGGTGGACAAATTTTGTGAGCGTGACCGGGAACATAATGTTGGATATGATAAAGAAGAAGGTAAATTTTTTTGTGATTGCATGATGTATGAGTTTTGTGGCATTCCATGCTCGCACATAATATGTGTCATGCGATATGAACACATGGAGTGTTTTCCAAGTAGTTTCATTTGCAAGAGATGGTTGAAGGATGCTAAAAGTTCATATATGTCATCTTTTGAGTCAGAAGTTGAAGATACTGATATGATGGTTATGGCTCGTTTTGCATCATTGGCTGCATGTTGTAACAGTCTGTGCAGTATTGCAACAAAAAAATGTGAGAGTTTCAATTTTGTTAGAAATGAAGTCATCAAGTTAAAAGAACAACTTGATAAGAAGTTGCAATTAAATGAAAATTTTGAAAAAAATGATAGTTGTGATCCAAATGTGGTTAAGACAAAAGGTGCTCCAGTAACAAAAAAGCACAAAAAGAATAGTAGAAAATGTTCTAACTGCAAGAAATCTAGTCACTTTATAACAACATGCCCTGCTGTTGTTTCTCAGCAGCATGATGTAAGTGAAATTCATGGTGTTTGTAGATCAGAAAGTGTGGGTATTACAAGTGCACCATAAAGTAAAGTTATTTTGTTGGATTTGAATTATTTTCATTGATAAATTGATGTTAATCCCTATATTCATTTATATTGAAGTTCTTATAATTTGTTTTAGGGTAAACATCCAATGGTTAAGGCTTGTGAGGTTAAGAATGATAAAAGTTGTGAGGTTAATAGTTTGAATGAATTCCCACAACCGGTAATTTTGTCAATTCCTAATCCAATGGGCACGTACATGGTTAGTTTAAATTTTTTTGAGACGTAATTTGTGTGATTTTGAAATTTGAAAAAGTATATTATGATGAAGTGTATACATGGTATGCACGGTTTAATGTTAATATTTGAATGTGTCAGGCAAGATAGTATATAAGTCTTTCGCCGGTATGGTTTGACTCAAGTGGTGTTAACATTAAATATGATGAGGGTGGAGTAATGTCCATTCCAAATTTGACGCCCACATATATGGTTAGTTTGTATATAATGAAAATGATTTTGTTGTGTTGTATTTTTATTTGGTCTTTGTAAGAAATTAATTATTATATTGGAATAATCATTTCAGAATTATGGTGTTCCTTCGAATTTTAATTCTGGAGGTGGTTGGTGTGAATTCCTACATAGTGTGATGAAAAATCAAGGTGGATGATGTAAGTTAATGTTATTTTTTGATTGAATTTGTTTTGGCACAAATGAATTGTATGATACATGAATTATTACAACCCAGAAAACAGTAAGTTCATTTTGTGTGTGATGTTTAGGCATGAGTGGTTGATGCAAGAATTTTTTACTTTATTGTGAGAAGGATGAGTAAGTTGTTGGTAATGAGATCATTTTTTGATGCGATCATTATACTGCGTAATCGTATTTGAACAATTAATACTAAATACCGTTGTATATACACGTAAATTTGAATTTGATATTATTTTAATTTGAAATTATTATAATTTTTTTTATTTAATTAGAAACAATTTGTACGAAAAGAAGAAATTAATTTGATAGGTAAATATGATAAAAAAAAGTGATACTAATGTTAAATAAAAAAATTGTTAAAAAACAAAGATATTATGTGAACTGTGTAAGATTGTAAATATAATTGTTATAAGTTAAAAAAAATTATAAATTATAATATTATTATTATGAATCCTATTGAAGGAAAAAATCGTGGTTGTCATACGTGTTTGTATAAATTATTGTGGTAGAGTTATTTTCAAATGATACTCAACGAAAATTTGACATAGTTATGAATTTATTTGGAGAAAACGATTTATATTTGATGTGACTATGCATCTTAAAATTGACTAGTTAAATAAGAAAAATTGTGTCTATAATAGGTGATAAATTAATGTAGTAATGTTGATGATAAAAAGGTAAGAATATGATTACAAATTATAAATGAAAAGTAGATAAAGTAATGTAATACAATATCTGTTATGTATAAAATTGTTACAAATAAAAGGATACATCATTAGGCTTTTTGTACATATAGTATTTTAGGATTATGAGTAAAATAAAAATGAAGGACATCATCGACGACAAAGTTGTTGGAGCAGACGAACTCATACCATCCTGCTACGATGTACCTTTGATGAGATGTTTGTTTCAAGTCACATAAATATTGATTTCCATGTTCATCCTGTAAGACTATTAATTTTTGTTCCACTGGCATAAAATCCCTAACAACATGAGATGGAATCGTCTACAAAAGCAACATGTTATCATTAGTGATGAAATATAACATTATATAATATTTTGGAACAAAGTACCATATAAGTTGTTAGTTTCCAAAAAACTTACCAATGTTTGAAATTTATTAAAATCTTCATCAGTAATTATTTTGACCCAACTTTTGTGAAGCATAAACTGTTGTAAATTTTCTTCATCTTTTCCAATATTGTAATTAATTTCGATCTTGGCTCCAGAAAAGACCTTTATTAAGAACTTATTATGTTCCAAATAATGAATCCAAAATCACATGATTGTTTTGAAGATGATATCTTTGTACGAGTTGCAAAGCACCAGTCAACTCGAAATCAATATCGTCATATTGTAATTGCAAAGAAAATTCATTTCCTGCAGGATCAGTAATGACGACAATGCCAACATTCATCTTATCTTGCCAAAAAAAGTTAAAAGTTCCTCCAAGTGACAATATATCCTGCGTTAAATAAGTTAAAAAAATGTTAAACAAAAATATATTGATACACAGAAGTCCAGACATTTTGTGTATGGATTATTAGGTATTAAAATTAATACCTGTTCATTATTTATGTTGGTTCTAAATGTTTGAAAAAAGTTGGTCGAAAAGTGTACGTCAGTTGAGGAATGCATTTGAAATTGGGTAATCTATTTCATAAAAATTTTCATTAAATATACGTAGATGGAAATGATTATTTCCTATAAAGTGCATGAAAATAAGATGAACTGTGTTCATTTGATAGAAATTTGTCATATCAGTGCACCCAGTTGTAAAGCAATACTTGTTTTTCCTTTTACAAATTACGAGTTTGTTGACATTGTCATTCGAATCCCTGGCATAACATAAATCCGTAAGTAAACGATGACCCCAAAATTTCTGAAATTTCTTGGACATTTTCATTGAATCCTGCATATTATTGAAATAATGAAAGTTACATTACAAACAACAATAGTTGATAAATAATATTAGTCAACATGAAAAATAGAATGAAAATACCTTTCCTGGAGTTAATTTTCTAGCGAAAGTTTGAAACCAGTATTTGAACTTGTCGTTGTTTACCGATGTCGAAGAAGATACCATGTTTAACATCTGGAAAAAAAAAGTAGTACGAACTGAATGCTAAATAATACTGAAACTAAGACGTCATTTTAAAATTTTTAGAGTCAATACAGACATACCTGGATCAGAGAAGGATGGAGTGAATGTTGAATAAAACTGAAAATGAAGGCAATGGTGTTATGGTCGTCAGTTATAGAATGTGAAAAGTGTGTATTGTAGGTTACTTTAAATAAGTCCTTAAGGGGGGGTGTAAACCCATAAAGCGAAAAGGAATGTGTGTTTTACACAAGTGGATATTAATTATGTAATAAACAAATATATGAATATTTATATAAAAGTCATGACAGAGAAATCGTATTTACATTTAGATTTACGAAGCACATAGATATTTGTTGAGGGATATCAAATCTATTTATGTATGACTGCGATTACATGATTTCGATAAGCAATGATGATTTTAGAAGTATGCAGTAATAGTCATACACGTGTGCATTACGGAAGCAGGGTCAGTTTGAATAATACATGCTTTTTTAGTGTTTACTTCCGATTCATTATCCCAATGTTTGATACAAAGTCATTACAGTGTAATAATAATAATATTTTTAATTTAAATAATTAATTAATAAATTATTTAATAATAAAAAGATGATTAACAAATTATTGAATAAAAAATAATCACATTTTATAAAAAAAATTATTAAATGTAATACAATTGAAGTAATTATGTAATTAGTTTACAGAATTATATATTTCTGTATTTTTGTCGTGATTGGAATTAAAAGAATGCATATGAGAGTAAATCACAGGAAAAGAAAGTATAAAAGTTACGAATGTTTAACAACAAAAATGTATCATCGATTGACCACAACAACAACAACTAAATTTTGGAAATGTTTATCACTAGATATTCCAAGTGAAAAACTTTTTCCAACTTCAGGACGTCACCCTGTTTGAATTTTCCAGTCTTCAAAAATTGCATCCACGCAGAACCCAAATAACACTCCTTATTTTGGCAGGATGATCTTCTGCTTATATATGATTCATATTGTTTTTTTTTTATTGACATCAAATAAAAAACAATATCGATAATCATTTATGTTCCAAGCAACGACGTATTTAACAAGAAAATTCTAGCACCAAGCAATAAAATAATTAGTAAAGTATATTATATTAAGCATATGTTAGTTTTATTAATTATTTACTGCAAATTTAGAAAGTTGATTAATAAAATTATTTACTCACCAATGGTTGTTTCCCTGTAGCTGCTGCTTTTGTTAGAGTCAAATACCACGGTGGATAAACGGGCAGGTTATCCTCATTAGGCTCTTGTATTATGTTATTGTCACTGATAACAACAACTTCCAACATTGAATGAATTTTATAAAGTAGGAGTATAAGAATAAAGAACTTAACAAATTTTTTAAATTCAATGTTACCTTAGATTTTGAGAGTTTGGATTGTCGAGATAAATAATTTCTTCACCAGCCATATTAAAAATATGCTTATCAAATGTACTATTACCTTTATACCCAAAATGAATAGTATGTCTTTTTTTTATACCATAAAATTGGAGTAATTCCTTCACTTCTTGTTCAAAATATCCGATTATCGGACCAAATTTTTTTGTTAAACCAAGAGTGAAAGTGTTTCCTTTTGGATTAATAGTTTGACATACATTTAACTTCCTTTGCCATTGTTTAAAAAAGACATACTTCCAATAAATTTTTCCCTGCAAAAAAAAATACATACACAAATTTAAAATGACATATATAATGGTAAGTTTTTGTTTATGAATTTTTAAAAAATTGAAAAAAAATAGATACCTTTTTTGGTGTCAAAAAAGAAGTGAAGTGTGTTACCAATGGCCTAAGAATAAAAAAAATGGCATTTATCATTCGTAAATAACATTGACAAATAACAAATATAAATAACAAAATTAAATTGTATGTATTGTATATCCATGCAATGAATAAAAAAGTTTAAAAAAAAACTACAAAAACTGAAGTTGGACACACTAATGATAACGAACATTAACATTTCGGTTAAACATGTTAAAAGAAAACAAAAATTTTAGTCATACTTAAAATGAATAAAATAACAAACATCAACATCTGCTGCAAAAGGCTAAACACATGGAATAACAACATAAATGAAACTTACTGATGATTTTTGTTTCCAAAAACAACGGTATCATCGGCCATGTTAACGGTTTAAAGCGAAGAATATGAGAGAAAATTTCTTTTTAGAAGAAGATGAAAGGAAAGAAAGTTACAATTGTTTGTCTCTGATGCCAACAAAGCGTCAGTCTTATATGTTACAAGTTACAAGTAATGAGTAATGATTACTCTCTAAATAATGCAATTTAGAAGTTCACATTTTTCAAAGACAGTTGCTACATGTTTCAAAAAGTGTCTAAAACAGCGTCCCAATGTTATAATATTCATATATTTTATAAAATATATTCTAAAATAAATATATAAGTTAATATTTAAAAGTTGAAATAAATTTGTTTTTAAAATTCTGAAGTTATTTGTAACATATTAGCTTTCATTTACTTCAAATGCAATATTACGGACTAATTTTGTAAACCCGAATAATAAACCTGATCCACTTAAATCCATTTTAAATAAAGAAGTGATTATAAAAAAATTAAAATGTTGCATAATTCAAATAAACGGTTGTACTCGAGGCGACGTGGGAGGTAGGGGGTGCAGTTATTGGGAACAGTAGTTGCGTATGGGAGTAACTGTTCGTATACGTCATTTTTTGGTATATATATCCGCATCAGTCATTTTAGTCATCATTCGTTCACTGCATAAAAAATACAGTACGGTCATCGTCTATAGTATACTATATACACCACCGTAAATAGAATGACACTTCTAGTGGAGTTAATAATTGAGACTTTTTTGCGGGCTCCCGTCAAATCAATTTGTAGAGGCAAAGCAGTGTGTAAACTTTGGTTTTCTTTGTTTGCCGAATCTGTCTCCGCAAAAAGGCACTACACTGAATTGAAAATCGTGAAAAAAGTTATGTTCTTTTCATGTTTCGTAAATGAAATACTATGCGTAGACACAAGCAAGCCTCTTGTTGGTGAAGACGCAAGTTGCATTCTTCAGAACCCAATGACATACTTCAATGAGTACATGAAAATTATTGGTACGTGCAGGGGCATGATACTTTTTTGGGTTCCTACATCCTTGTTCATTTGGAATCCCTCTACCGGGTTTTTTGGTGCTTTTTGTGCATATCCACCTACTATAATGAGAATCTCGGGTGATTTTTTTGGTCTGAACTTCTATGGATTTGGTTATGACCCATCTGAACAAAATTATGTTGTTGTTCAAATTCATCTTAGTAAATGTGATCCATCTCATCGTGCATTCGTCTATTCTTTGAATGGTGCTTCATGGAGGGATTTTGAAGATGAGTCCCTAAAGACAATTACATAGCCTTCTATTTCTGTTCATCAGGGATGTATCAGACTCTATTTTCGCGATTGTCTTCACTGGATTAGAGACTATCTAACAATGATTGAAACGTACAATAAATATTAATGGGACACAGTTAAGCGTTGTTGTTGCATATTTTGCCAAAAGCCCAATGCAGCATCCAAAGATATTAATTACAAAAAAATATCATATAATATAAACTAAGACAGAGTTAACTATTGTTTGTTGTTGCATATTTTGTCAACTTACCAACAAGTTGTGTGTTCTTTTGTTGTAGATGCTTCCAATTTTTTGCAGCAATTTAACGACCTCATCTTTTTTGGTGTTATATGAAGTGAGAACCAAATGAAGGGATACCTTCATCCTCGTTGCATTGTCAACCTATAATTATAATGGGTGTACACATCATATTGAAATAATATTACATAAAAGGTTATGTCAAATATGCATATAATAACATAATTAATGATTTTAAGGATAAAGAATTCATTACGTTGATGTTGTAATCGTTTATCGATCCACTCGTCATCATCCACTCACAAACCCATACGCCACAATCATTTCTGGTAGTTTCACAAAGAAAGTCAAATTATAAGTTAATAAATAAGTAAATTGTATTTAGTATTAGACATATGTACAAAGTACAATATATGATATAGGAGACTTGCTTACGAATCAGGAATTTGTTTGTCAATATGATGTGGAACCTTGATGGAAAATTATGAAATTCTAGGTTTGGTTGATGCCTCGAATTGGTTAAACGAGTCATGCAAAAACATCTCTTCCAAAAATAATGCCTAAAATATTAACCTGATAAGTACGAATATCGTTTTATTTATGTTGAGTACTGTTCGTGGCATAAGAGATTACATGACATACCAATTTCTTAACAAACATTTTTCTCATAGGGTTCCTGGCAGGGTGAGGTAGTGAATCCAACACAACTAGTGTTTTCTCTCGGAGATCGACCACAAGCAGACACCAATGCAAGTCGAGATCATTAATAGGAACAAAAATCTATTCATATGTTAGTTACTCATTTGTTCAATACCTAAAACACTTTTAACAAAATATAATTAAGCTTTCTTATGCAAATTTAGATTAAAAAAAAAAACCTTTGTTAATTCATCAATGTTTCCCATGTAATCTCCGTGGTAGTAGTCGATAATAGTTTCAGGTGGAGAACTCCAAGCCAACGCATATTGCTATAACATAAATATTCATAAATTAGGGTTTAGGGTTTAGGGTTTTGACTTTGTATATAAATAAAGTTTCGCTTTACATTTTACTTTACCGCGACAATTGTAGGAAAATACCAAAACCCATTTCTGTTCGAATTCGAACGTTCTTCATGGGTCAACATGGAAGCAAGAAGATTAATGACCTAATGGAAATATATTTTGTATACAAAATTATGTATATATTAATAAACTAACAAATATTAGTTAACATAGCTAAGATAAAAAACATACATTAAATGTAACGTACCTCTTGATCCACTAGTCCTTTTGGTAACAATGATTTGAGAGTCTTCCTATCCCCGACCATGTTGGTCGACGTAGTTATTAGGACTTCTTTGCTGAAAAAAATTATAGGAAATACTTCATTGTTAATGATTGTGGTGGTCTGATGTTTAGGGCTATAATAATATAGTAGAACATTACTTACACATTCATGGAGTCATCTTTATTTGAGCCAAATATATACGCTGCAACCATGGCATGAACCTGGTCCAAAATCATCGTCATAGGTGGCCTAAATAACATTGGTATCCACTACATTTTATGATAATGAAAATAGTTTAGTATTTATAATATGTAATTTTTGTAAATAATAATCACACAATACTCGATGCCTTACGGTGGGTATTTCGATATTTGTTTGCATCCCATCATACTTAGCATTATGTAGTGGCTCCATGTCTACCAAGCATCCCCATTTGTTTCCTGCTATTGTATGTGAAAACAACCTCTTTTTTTAAAAGAATCAGGTTTTTTAATAGCAGCTCTTGCAATAGCAATAATGTCTTCTTTTTTTTCTTGGTCGAAAACATGATCAGGCGAAACAAACTGTGCCACACGTTCCTCACTATTTGTGTGTTTGTTTATTGTTCAAAGAGTACATGGTGAATTTGAAGGAGTCATTAGTGAAGTTTGACTACTAACCAAATTAGTTAAGTTTTCCAAACCTTTAATAATCATTTCGACTGATGACTCTAAACGGGTCACTTTGTCCTCCAAAGCATCTTATAACAAATCAAATGGAATAGTAGTTTGGTTAGCAACCATTAAAAATGAAATTATGAAACATACATTACGGTCATTGAGTTTCATGTGAAGCTTTATTAATGATACCTGGCCATGTTTTCTATTGGTGTTTTCATCATTGATAGAAGGATCAGGAATACTCTCCATGTAGCTAATGTATTATGATAACAAACATTAAGTCATTATCTGAATGCACAAATAGTTTGAACAAAAATAAAGTTACCTATTATAAAACCACAAAATAATGTATTGTAACATATCAAACCTAGAAGATATCTCGATCACTTGTTTCACCTTGGCTGCCTTCTTGTTCTGAGTGTATGTCCTCCTCGTCGGTGTCAGTGAAGTCTTGGCCTGGGCTTTCCTTTTCTTTCCATGAGATATCATCTTGGTGAAAATCTTAGATATTTTTTTGAGCCAAAACGGAAAAAACGGATAGTGTCGAAATATGAACGACTTAAATAACATTTTTTTATTTATTTTTAATTCATGAAAATAATGAAAAATATGTTTTCCAAAATTTGTAACGATGTTGATATTTGTTATTCATACAATGAAATGTAGTAAAATGTCAAGTGTCAAAATTTTTGGAGGACCATGGTGGGCAAGCAGGGTAAGAGATGAATTGATATTTGTTAAAGATTACTAGTTTCGTGTATAGGTTTTTAGGGTTTTTTATTACATTTTATTAACAGAATAAATATAAAAAAAAATATATGTAATGTCAACAGGTAGATATATTTAATATTGGTGTTCATTGGATATAAGTTGATGGTTGTTCTCAGTTGTTAGTAGGTGGTTTAGGGTTTGCAGCTTGCAGGGTTTACAGTACTTGTCATCATTGTTGGAAATCTAACTTTCCGATTTTCGAAGGTGTGTATAGTATTGTTAAGGAGACTTGTAATAATGACGATTGACATATACATATATTAATTTATACTTAAATATTGTTTTTAAACATTTCCAATGTATTTCGGAGGATCCACAATTTTAATTTGTTTTTATAAGATACTGAAGATATGTTACTTAACACAAATTAAGGATTTTAATATGAATTTATATGATTCGGAGTGTGTTTAGCAGAATGTGTGATTACCCAAATTTTATATAGTTCAGGTTCTATGATGAATATAGTATTATAATATTCAATGATTAATATTAATATCAGTATTTTATGGCAGTAATTTGTTAAATTAAGGCTAACCATAAAGTGTCATTTAATTGAAAAACCAAACGGAAAGCTTTATAATTATAAATTTTGTTATATTTAGGTTATTTTAGATTACAATTTCAATAACAAAATATTTTTTACCATAATTTTTTATACCAAATATTTTAGTAACGTCAAATATTGAATATTTATAATTAACATATTAGTAAATGTTGAACATATAAATAATTAAATAAGGCAATGTCAATGGTGAACTTGGAAAATACAAAACATTACACAAGTCGTCCAACAACAGTATTGTTGACAAAAAAAATCGTACTTATAATGTAGAGGATGAGGTAAAAGTAGAGCATTTGGCAGGAAACCAAAACTTTTCGTCGATTTCGTTGACCCATTTCTTTAACACCCTCTAATCTGCAAGTAATAATTAAATATTTGTCTAAGTAATTATAAAAGTTTATTTTAATTATGTAATGGATAGCAAAATATTGAAAATATATTAACAATTACCTGACTTAAGCTTTTTTGACACAAACGTAAATTACTTGTTTATCGATGACCTTGTGAAATTGAACAACATCTGTTCCACCTAACTGAAAATGTCGGCAAAACTGATATCATCCACTCCCGAACTTGAGTTCATTAGGATACCATAAAATTTTCCAACTACGTTGTGTTCCGTCTGGATAGAAGACTGCAACCTCATGGTTTGCTCCAACAAATTCAGTGGCATAAATGTGTTTTGGAATACCCTTAATTCAAAAACATTAATTTCAATTAAACATGGAGAAAGTCGAAGTGTAAAGAAATAAAAATGAATTACATATACAGACCAAAGGTCGTTGTCCCCGTGCCATGTTTTTTGTTAACTTTAGTTCCCAAGAAACAAGTAATTTTTCAGTCAGAGTTGATGGCATACAACTTGTAACAGTCACAGGATCAGTGATTTCAACGTTAAACTTGAGATAATCGTCAAATGAAAACTTTGTCAATTTAGACGCACACATTTGCAGAGAATTAATGACATTCTGTATTTCATCTGCGAAATACAAAATGTTCATGCCATTTGTGTGTTCAATATGAATATCCACGGCAAACACATATCCTCCATTTGTCTCCAACATGACTTATTGTTTCAAAAGACTTCCCCAATTTTTGCAGAAAAATGTTGGAATCTTCACTTTTTGCTGCACATAAATAAAATTAGTTATAAGCATTACTATAATTATGTATTATATTCACCAACCAAATTCAAGCAAAATAGAATAAGTATCATCGTTGCCTGTCCATTATGAAGTTGAATCTGAAAACTTGGAGGTAGAGGGTGAACCATGTTTTGAGTGGGAGTGGGTAGCAACTAAAATGAAATATTAAATAGAAGGGTAATGGTAAGACATACAGTTTGATTAGAAAAAACACAACAGCCATTGCATTAAATTACGTAATGAATACAGGGAAAAACACAACAACCATTGCATTTACTCGTCCATGCTGGGAAACAATAATCAGTACAGGGATAGTTGGGCGAAAATATTAATTATTCAATTTAAGGAAAATTGTCCTAAACCAAATACAATTGTGAACAACAGGAACAGTGGTGTAAATTATTTTTTATTTGTCATTTTTTGTTTTTCAATTATGTGACTATAAACAAAATATGTTATGGAAACTATATTTTTTATTATTTATTTTTAATCAATATATTTTATTCATTCATTTTATATAAATTTTAAATGAAATTTATTTGTTGTTTTGAATTTAAATATAAATATTCATTTTATCACATAATTTCATAAAGATACAAAATTATTTCCCATTATCAAGTTTTTGAAAGTAAATATTTTTAACTTCTAATATGAATGTTGTTATAATGTTAATAAATTATAATATGTTTCAAAAGAAATTGTGTTTAATTTTTTCTTTTGGTTGTGGTTAATTGGTATCATTTAAATATATGTTACAACTTTATGTATTTTCATAAATGTTAATTGAATTTATAAGTGTTTCATATAATATGAGGATGGCTATGATACAAGTAGTACAACTACATATATGGTTTTTTATGTAAAGGAAATCGTATTTTAAATTAAAAGTATTTTTCAGATGTTTTTACATTTATGTTGTATATTTGTGTAACTTCGCATCATACATGAACTTCGGGCTTTTTGACCCCAATAAATAAATAAAAAATACATGAAATAAATTAAAAATAAAAAATAATTTACCAAAGTAGGTGATTTTGGACAGCCTGGCGCCACGTGGATCAGAAAACGCAGGGGTGGGCGTTTTTCAGAAAAAGCCTCCCCCCATGCGCCTTGTATGATTGATGTGGCACCTGGCACACATGGAGAAGAAAGAGCAAGGGGCTAGGCATTTTTCAGAAAGAGCCTCCCCTAGGCACCTTCTGTTGAGGCCCCCTATTGAGGTGATGACACGTGGTAGGTTGAAGAAGAAAGAGCAGGAGCAGGGGACCCACGTGCCATCTGTTCTACATTTGACACGTGGTTATTAATTAGTAGGTATTCTCAGAAACATACTACCAGCAACATCAGTATTGCAAGCAATGCATGCATGCCTGAGAAACATTGAATCAGACTGCATGTGTGTCAGTAAGAACAGTATTTAGTCTTATCAGCCTCTCAAGTTGCAGGAAGATTCCTCTCTCGTAATTATGTCACAAAACATTACTATTTTTTGAGTCTTTCCATGCAGGGACGGATCTACATAAGAGATAGTGGGGGCATGTGCCCCCATTGCCATTTTATGTATATATTTTTATTTAAAAAATAACATATTTTAAAAAATAAAATTTATATTTTAATAATATATATATATATATTTAAATTATCATATGTATAAAATATAAATTTGAAGGAGGTGTTCATTTATATAATATTTTTTTAAATTTTTGAAAGAGATTAGTTCTCATATGTGATAAAGAATACCCATTAATAATGAATTAGTTTTTTTAAAAAAATTAATTATAATATATATATATATATATATATATATATATATATTAATGTTCAATTATATAAAGTAATATGTTAAAAAAAATATTTTTTGATAAAATAAAATTTGTACAATGCATGTTTACCTTTTGTACTTTCTATTTATTGTATACGTTGATTAAAAATATCAAAATAATAAAGATTTTAAGATTGTATATGTTGATTAAAAAATTAAAATAGGAAAGGTTGGAAGATTTATATTCTATTTTGAATTTGTATTATAAAATATATTTTAAAATAAATTATCATCTAAAAATTTATATAAGATATTAAAAACATTTTATATCATAAATAAATTAAACTTGTTTTTTTTTATATAAAATTTAACATATTTATCTTTATGGTTTTATTAGTGTTAAATTATTATAAAGTAGGTTTTTAAGATTGTATTTCTAACCAAACATTTAAAAAATATATATGATAGATAAATAAGTCATATTAAAGACATGTAATTTTAAAGAAAGTTAGGTTCAAATCTATTAAATTATAATATAATCTAGTCTTACCCGATTTATTTCCATCCTTAATCATAATTATGATATATATTTATACTTTTAAAAGTTATATGTAAAATTTTTAATACTACAAATATATGAGTAAGTATTGCCCCCACTACCTAAAATTTCTGCATCCATCATTGTTTCCATGCATAACTCGTTCCTGTAGTTGCAGGAAGTTTTTTATGCCAAATCACTTCGCTACAGCTATATATCAGATTCAAAATTTTCTTTAAATTTAATTTAAGTTAATATATAACAGCTATTTGATAGGTTTTCACGTTCCACCTTTTGCTAATATATATATACCTAAACTCAATAACACGTGTCAAACGTAGAACAGATGGTGCCTGGGTCCCCGGCTCTTTCTTCTCCAGCCTGCCACGTGTCATCACCTCAACAAAAGGTGCCTAGGGGGGAGGCTCCTTCTGAAAAATGCCTGCCCCCTGCTCTTTCTTTTCCACATGTGTCAGGTGCCACGTCACCCATACAAGGCGCATGGGGGAGACTTTTTCTGAAAAACGCCCTCCCCCCTACGTTTTCTCATCCACGTGGCGCCACGCTGTCCGAAATCACCTAGTTTGGTAAATTGTTTTTTTTTAATTTATTTCTTGTATTTTTTAAAAAAAATTTATTTATTGGGGTCAAAAAGCCGGAACTTCGTAAATTTTTTTTCATTTGTATGATATATTGAATACGTTCAATGTTGTTCATCTTCTTTATACAATCGTAAAGTTCAAAACTTGGATAATGAACATCAGTTTAGTAGTTGTTGGTTGAACTTGTAACGCCATGAAAATACCGAACTATTTGGTAGATATACTATGTATATATATATACTATATATATATATATATATATGTATGTATGTATGCATGTATGTATATGTTGTTTGTAACACCCCAATTTTCAAAAAGGTTGTTATTATTATTATTATTATTATTAGATGGTATTTGGTCATAATTATTTTAATAATTATAGAGGAATATTATTTTGTACGTTTTAAATAATTATTATTTTGGACAATTATTTTGTACGTATTAAATAAGTATTTTTATTAGCATTTTTAAATAAATATTTATATGTTTTAAGAGAAGGTTGATTTTATATGATATTTTGTTATTGAAATTATATTATTATATTTAGGGTCAGAAATATATTATTATTATAGAGAAAAAATATTTTATAATATACATGTATTTATTTTATTTAATTATTTTGAGGAAAATTAGAAGTGGGTTAGAAGAGAAGGAAAATGGGTTGGGTTGACCCAGTCCAATGGATTAATTTTAAGAAAGGAGTCAGGTGGTGTTAACCCTATCTGCCTCATTTGCGTTCTGAAGGGTTAGGGAAAAAAAAGAGGAGAAACAAAGAGCTCTAAGGAAGAGTACTCAGGAACGATCTTAGATCACACCAAGACCATTCATCTTCTGCTCATCCAGGTACGGGGGGATGAATTTCTTCATATGTGAATATAGGGGTGTTCGGGTAGTGAGGGCAATCCCTAAGTCCCTCTAGGAACTCTATTTAAAATTCTGAACGATTATCTGTGCAATCGATGTTATAAATTCTTAATTCATTTGGAAGAATTTATTTCTTGAACTGTCTTTGAATTCCATTGGGGCTTTCTTGTTAATTTTTTATCCTTAAATTTGATGACTTGAATTTTATGTGTTAAGAAGAGTTTAGATTTTTTTTTTGTAAAACCAATGGAAACCAATTTTTGAGGCTTGAGATGTGTATGGATTGATTTGAAACGTATGAAGAATATAAATGGAGTTAAACTGAACCAACGGGGTGTAGAAGTAGTGAAAATTGGTAAAAACCTTGTTGAAACTCGTAAAACGCAGGTTTAATTTCACAGAGGGGAGTCTGGGCAGAGATTTGGGCGCTCAGCGCCAGTTTTGGGCGTCGGGCGTCGGGACCCCGACATACGTTTGTAATTTTGCGATATCTTTCTGTGTAGTTATCCAAATCGAGTGCCGTTTGTTTTGTTAGAAACCATACATCTGGGGCTACCATTTAGACACAAGAATCGTGTAAAAATAATAATATTTGATCAAGTTATGTGAGTTGAAATTTTAGCCTTCCAATCTGTGTGCGAACCACAACATCAATTTTTGTGAGCCCTGAATGGTAACTAAACGACTTTATTAGGATTTGTGTTCTTCATGAAAGTTGTAGATATTGATGTTAGGATTTTAATGGAGTTGGGATCACTTAGAAAGGATATGTATATCTCGAGTTATGGTTAAATTATTAACTGAATGTCATAGATATTGTGATGTGTGTGAAGAATTATGTGAAATTTGTGATCTATGATGTTGATAACTTAATGATAGGTACCTAGCATGTGAGGATGATATTGCATGGATTGCTATTGACATGTGATGATGTTATATAATGGAGATGCATTAATTATGAGTTACGTGGGATGCATGAGTTGCATGAGACTTATGAGTTGCATGTGGTGCTTGAGAAGCCAGACGTGGCTATATTGCATTGGACCCTGGGCCCAGAGAGGGGTTGAGACAGGGGGGACCATGACGGGATGCATTCCATGCGTGGGCCGTTGGGTGTTTAACTGCGCAGCTCACTGGCCACAGAGGGTTTAACGGTGGGTGGATTGCCTTTGCACGGGCCGCTGGGTGTTTAACCGTGCAACATACCGGCCCTGGGAGGGTGTGAGAATGGTATGCCCGCATTGGCAACAACTAAGGGAATTGACGAGGTACGCCCATTGTGCGGAGTGCCAAGTTGAGACTCTTAGTAGAGGAGATGTGTATGAGCATATAGTGAGCATGTGTATGAAAGCTTGTATGATTAAAAAAAAATGATGTTTGGTAATTATATGAGATGTATTTGTTGTTTATATTTAATGATGATATTTTGGTGCACGGTGTGGGGTGGGAATTGGGTAGCTCTATGTTCATATATGATGTTATCTATCTCTCACCGTCCTGTTTTTATGTGGTTTTCTTTTAGGTGAAGATGAAGGCACTCATAGTGTTGAGTTCTAAAGGGAAAGGGTTCTGCTCTGATAGGATATGACATTGGGGCATGAATTTAGGATGCTTTAGTTATGAATTGTTAATTGTCGTTTGAGGAGACTTAATTTTAAGAGTTTTATATTCACCTTATATTTGTAAATTCTGGATTCCTTTCATTTTTCTTTAGAGACCTTGATAATTTTCTTTTAAGAGTAAAACTTTATTATTATTATTATTATTATTTCTATTTATTTCAAGACTTTTGAACCTATGAGTTTTTATTAAAATATGTGGACCCTTCTTGATGTTATATTTATTGAATTATTTTTATTGTTGTTACTTATTTATTATGGGGTAGAAGGGTGTCACATTTAGTGGTATCAGAGCAGGTCGATCCAATCGGCCGTGAGTTATGTACTTATCGTGATTTTGTTGTGTACTCTGATTGTGTCTTATTTGTTGTGTACTTTGATGATGTTTTGCTTTGATGATGATGATGTTCTTCTTGTGTTAATATTGTTGAGTTTGATATTGTTATTTTGTAATTAGAGGAATGATAGTCATGATAGTGTTAGCTAAAACCATTATGACCGCTCTTCTTCATTCTTATGATTGCTTATTTGTTTGATACTTCTTGCTTATGTAAGAAGTAGTGGTTGAGTGATATGGCTTGTGTTGCAAGCATATGTGCGAGTAGTGGTAGATGAGATATTGTGCTAATATTGTAGGAACTATTGAGGCCTTATATTTGGGTAAGACATTGATTTTTTTTTAGTGTATTAAGAGTTTACGATTGGTAGAATTTTTCAAAACTATAGTTGTAGCGATTGAATCCAAGGATGATGTATGTTGAGAATTGGAGTTTTGGTATTCTTAAGGAGAGATTGAAGTGTTGATGATTTCTAGAGTTTGATGGTTGCATGTTGACCTTTTATGGTTTAGGTAGCATGTGAATTTTATTTTCTAAGCCTTTTATATTGAATATGTGAGTTGTTTTGGTTTAGGATTGTAGCGGAAAGCTTGAATATGAAGTTGAGGTGTGAGTTTGGAAGGGTTGAGGTATTTTTGTGGACTTACATATATTGATATACTATTGTTGTTTGGTGTAGAGGATATTTTCGCTGCAGTCTTGTTGTTCCAGTATGAGTACCATATTGACAGATTTAGATTTTATGGTCTTCACAAAAGTTTTAGCCTTGAACGTTATCTTTCCAATGGAACTGGAATCAGGTAAAACGGAGGTCTAGAACTTGAGTTATATCTACTTTGGTGATCAAAGGTCTAGCTGTAAGCGCTGAGTATATCTGCTGCGGTTTTTGAGATTTTTAGCTAAGAAGATGATCTTTTTAGAATCTTATGTCTTCATAGGAGTTGTAGCTTATTCTCTTAGATTTCGTTTGAGATATGTTTGAGATCATTTGGATGAGTAGAACTCTCTGTGTGTTATTTTCTTTGATAGTTGTTGAAAGGAGAAGTAGGCTGTAATAATGTTTTTGGGTTAGTAGGCAATGCAAGGATAAAAATGGTTTTTTGTCATGATTCTAAGATGTTAGGTGGATTGAGAGGTTGTTTAAGATTGTATGATGTTATGTGGTAAAGTTGATTCATGCTTTATGGTGTAAACGATGATTGATTCGTATATGCTTAGGATAGTATATATGAAGATTTTAAAGTAGGTATTCTAATATGATTTGATATGCATGTATGTATATATGAGGATAGATGACTTTATGGATCAATTAGTGGATGTTTGTGTATTAATGAGATTGATCTTAGGATGTGATATCACCATATTAAGAGTTAAGTGTGAAGATATATCCAAGATAAATTTAGGATAGATTATCTAAGTATGATTTTTGACTGTATGAGATGAGTGTTCTAGGCCATGTAATTTTCTTGCGGAGGTATAACGTAGATCTATCTAAGATAGAAGTTGTGCTTAAGTGAGAGATACATGAGTCTATTAGCGAGGTTATGAGTTTCTTGGATTAGCTCATTGTTGTTGGATATTTATTGAGTAACTTTCTAAGATAGCATTACCTTTGAACATATTGAGTAAGAAGAGTGTTATTTTTGTGTGAGATAGTAAGTGTGATAGTAGTTTCCAAATTCTTAAGGAAAGATCGACTAGTGCGCTAGTGTGGGCATTGGCCGATCTTAGTAAGCCTTTTGTGATATATAGTTATGCTTCTAAAGATATGTTTGGGAGGAGTATTGTGACAAGAAGGAAAGGTAGTAGGTTATGATTTTAGGCAATTGAAAATTCATGAGAGGAATTTTCTTATCTATGACCTTGAGTTATTAGCTTTAATATTTATACTAAGATTTGGAGACATTATGTATATGATTCCAAGCTTGAAGTATTTTTTGATCGTTAGAGCCTTAATTATCTGTTGACTGAGTAGTTAATTATGTGACTAAAGAGATAGTTTAATTTCTAGAGGACTAATATTTCAAACTTAGTTGTTAATTGAGTAAAGCTATTGTGGTGACCGATGTTTTGTGTAGGAAACCTTTATATTTATCTTCCCTTATGATTAGAGAGATGAATCCTTTTGGCTCAAATTAGAGATTTAAGTTTGGCTTATAAGGTTACTCTTAGTAGTGTGAGACTAAGTATGACTTGAGTAACGAATGGATTGTTGAAGGAAATTGGAGAAGCACAATTTTGGTGACAAGATATGAAGCTATAGGATAAGGTGATGGATAAGAGTTTGACTTGGGTGTAGATGAAGTGGTGAAATTAGAGATCTGATATGTATACCTAGTGAACTTACGCTTAGGTGCTTAATCTTTAGAGATGATCATAGAAGTAAAACCAATGTTGTAGCAGATGCCTTGATTATGATAACCTCTGGTATATCGTTTATGATGATTTAAAGGTTGGATTTGATTGAAGAATTTAGAGACTTATGCTTTGTGTGTGAGATTATCCTTAGGAGCATTGAATTGATTATGTTGAAAGTGACTAGTGAATTAATGGATGAGATTAGAGAAGCCTAGGAGTTCGAGCCTTTCTTAGAGAACCAAGTGGAAAAGATTGGTAGGAGTGTAGATAATTTTTTTGAGTAGAATCGATGTTATTTTGAGGTGCAAGAACAAATTTGGGTGCTTAGTAACCTTCAATTAAGAAAGATGATTTTAGAGGAAGGACATTCATTTAGGAGCTACTGAGATGTATCGGGACCTTAGGAGGATGTATCAGAGTGGTGCAGCGGAAGCATGGTGGCCTAAGGTGAAAAGAGGAGTAGAGAAATTGTATGCTCGTGTTTAGTATGCAAGAAGTCTTTTGGAATTTTGTAGCACTTAGACGTCCCATTTTGGAACTGTAATGGTGAGTGGATAGACCTTAATTGTAGGTTTGTCTGAGATACTTAAGAGATCGATTCTATTTGTGTTTTAGTGGATAGACTCGCCAAGTTTACTTGTTTTACCTTTAGATATCCTTTGGTGAAATTGATAGAGTTGTACATCAATAAGGTAGTGAGGTTGCATAAGGATTAGAAAGTAAGAAGAGAGAAGTCTACCATTACAAAAATTTCGAGGACGAAATTTCTTAAAGGAGGGGAGTATTGTAACACCCCAATTTTCAAAAAGGTTATTATTATTATTATTATTATTATTATTATTATTATTATTATTATTATTATATGGTATTTGGTCATAATTATTTTAATAATTATAGAGGAATATTATTTTGTACGTTTTAAATAATTATTATTTTAGACAATTATTTTGTACGTATTAAATAAGTATTTTTATTAGCATTTTTAAATAAATATTTATATGTTTTAAGAGAAGGTTGATTTTATATGATATTTTGTTATTGAAATTATATTATTATATTTAGGGTCAGAAATATATTATTATTATAGAGAAAAAATATTTTATAATATACATGTATTTATTTTATTTAATTATTTTGAGGAAAATTAGAAGTGGGTTAGAAGAGAAGGAAAATGGGTTGGGTTGACCCAGTCCAATGGATTAATTTTAAGAAAGGAGTAATTTTAAGAAAGGAGTCAGGTGGTGTTAACCCTATCTGCCTCATTTGCGTTCTGAAGGGTTAGGAAAAAAAAAAAGGAGAAACAAAGAGCTCTAAGGAAGAGTACTCAGGAACGATCTTAGATCACACCAAGACCATTCATCTTCTGCTCATCCAGGTACGGGGGGATGGGTTTCTTCATATGTGAATATAGGGGTGTTCGGGTAGTGAGGGCAATCCCTAAGTCCCTCTAGGAACTCTATTTAAAATTCTGAACGATTATCTGTGCAATCGATGTTCTAAATTCTTAATTCATTTGGAAGAACTTATTTCTTGAACTGTCTTTGAATTCCATTGGGGCTTTCTTGTTAATTCTTTATCCTTAAATTTGATGACTTGAATTTTATGTGTTAAGAAGAATTTAGATTTTTTTTTTTGTAAAACCAATGGAAACCAATTTTTGAGGCTTGAGATGTGTATGGATTGATTTGGAACGTATGAAGAATATAAATGGAGTTAAACTGAACCAACGGGGTGTAGAAGTAGTGAAAATTGGTAAAAACCTTGTTGAAACTCGTAAAACGCAGGTTTAATTTCACAGAGGGGAGTCTGGGCAGAGATTTGGGCGCTCAGCGCCAGTTTTGGGCGTCGGGCGTCGGGACCCCGACATACGTTTGTAATTTTGCGATATCTTTCTGTGTAGTTATCCAAATCGAGTGAAGTTTATTTTGTTAGAACCTAGACATCTGGGGCTACCATTTAGACACAAGAATCGTGTAAAAATATTAATATTTGATCAAGTTATGTGAGTTGCAATTTGAGCCTTCCAATCTGTGTGCGAACCACAACATCAATTTTTGTGAGCCCTGAATGGTAACCTAAACGACTTTATTAGGATTTGTGTTCTTCATGAAAGTTGTAGATATTGATGTTAGGATTCTAATGGAGTTGGGATCACTTAGAAAGGATATGTATATCTCGAGTTATGGTTAAATTATTAACTGAATGTCATAGATATTGTGATGTGTGTGAAGAATTATGTGAAATTTGTGATCTATGATGTTGATAACTTAATGATAGGTACCTAGCATGTGAGGATGATATTGCATGGATTTCTATTGACATGTGATGATGTTATATAATGGAGATGCATTAATTATGAGTTACGTGGGATGCATGAGTTGCATGAGACTTATGAGTTGCATGTGGTGCTTGAGAAGCCAGACGTGGCTATATTGCATTGGACCCTGGGCCCAGAGAGGGGTTGAGACAGGGGGGACCATGACGGGAGGCATTCCATGCGTGGGCCGTTGGGTGTTTAACTGCGTAGCTCACTGGCCACAGAGGGTTTAACGGTGGGTGGATTGCCTTTGCACGGGCCGCTGGGTGTTTAACCGTGCAACATACCGGCCCTGGGAGGGTGTGAGAACGGTATGCCCGCATTGGCAACAACTAAGGGAATTGACGAGGTACGCCCATTGTGCGGAGTGCCAAGTTGAGACTCTTAGGAGAGGAGATGTGTATGAGCATATAGTGAGCATGTGTATGAAAGCTTGTATGATTAAAAAAAAATGATGTTTGGTAATTATATGAGATGTATTTGTTGTTTATATTTAATGATGATATTTTGGTGCACGGTGTGGGGTGGGAATTGGGTAGCTCTATGTTCATATATGATGTTATCTATCTCTCACCGTCCTGTTTTTATGTGGTTTTCTTTTAGGTGAAGATGAAGGCACTCATACTGTTGAGTTCTAAAGGGAAAGGGTTCTGCTCTGATAGGATGTGACATTGGGGCATGAATTTAAGATGCTTTAGTTATGAATTGTTAATTGTCGTTTGAGGAGACTTAATTTTAAGAGTTTTATATTCACCTTATATTTGTAAATTCTGGATTCCTTTCATTTTTCTTTAGAGACCTTGATAATTTTCTTTTAAGAGTAAAACTTTATTATTATTATTATTATTATTTCTATTTATTTCAAGACTTTTGAACCTATGAGTTTTTATTAAAATATGTGGACCCTTCTTGATGTTATATTTATTGAATTATTTTTATTGTTGTTACTTATTTATTATGGGGTAGAAGGGTGTCACATTGTTTATATGGATTTGGATTGGATTATGGAGATGTGGATTTCAAATGTACTTACCTCTGTGCAAGTAGTATGTTGATGTGGTTTTGATTAGTTGTTTAAGCATCGTAGTGATTTTATAGTATAAGATCAGGGGTTGATGTTTTTTAGAGGTTTATATAGGCATATGTGTGCATGAATTTCGTGAATGATGTATTGTACACCATTATACTGAGTTGGTACTAAGCGGAAAGAAGATTGATCACCTTCCTTCTCATCTTGGTTAAGTGAAGTATTATAGCATGCAACTCATTATTCCAAGCATATGTATCTGAAAGTGATGTTCATTTCTGTGTTAATACATGTTGCATTTCATATGGTGGTGAGTTGTGCGTATTGCATAGAAAGGAATACGATGGGTAAGAGATTGAAGGATAGGAACATAAGATAATTCCGGTCTATCTGAGTCAATTTGAGGTTGTTTTAGAGCTTACAGAGTTGAAATACTTCATCGAATAGGATATTTGAGGTCAATAGGTGGTAAGGGTGAAATTTGAAAGTTTTGGAAAATGACTATATATAGGGACGTAGGACCAGAGGGTCTCATTTGTCAGACAGAGACAATTTGTAGAGAGAGGAAGTAGAGAGAGGAGCTCTAGTCTGGAAGGAAGGTCAAGACACATTTGGGAAGCATATCAAGGCAGGATCAATCTTCAGAACTAAAGTGTCAAGAGATTTGGAATCTAAAGCTTTGAAAAATGAGATTAAAGTTTGAGTTGGGATTTGAGGGTTTTGTCCAAATCTTGCATTTCTGAGGCTTCTAAGGTAAGGGTAGTACTTATAAGACTTAATCTAGTATGTATGGAGTTAAAATATCACATTCATTCCATGTTTTACGCATGATTGAGGCTGGATTGAGTTCGAGAGGGTTTGGTTAGGGTTCTTTTTGATTTCTTCATGATTTCCATGGAATAATGGTTAATACTTGATTTTATTGCTTAAAATGTAGTTTTTCGATATTGTTTATGCTTTATAATGGTTCTATTAATTATTTTTCATTTGCTCATACATAGAGGGGGGAGACATGATGAGAGATGATAGACAAATGAGTTAAAGAAGGAATTTAACAGGAGAAAGATAAATAACTTACACAAACAATTTAATAAGACAGACAAATGAGTTGGACAAAGAATTTAATAAGAAAGACAAATGAGTTATACAATGAAGTTAATAAGATTGACAAAAAAAATTTATTTTCATTTGAAATTAAATTTAATTAGTATAATATCCTTTACACCAATTAACAAAATGAAAACAAATGACTGGTTTTTTGTCATCAAATTTTTGACTTTTCGAATACCTTGTTAACATACTCTGACTAAAAAATAGGTCGGAGTATATTAGCATTCCCCATATATATATATATATATATATATACATATATATATATACATATATATATATATATATGACAATTGCTACACATTCTGAAAAATGAAACTAATCATGGTTCAAAATTTTGATAAAATTTTATTTTTTTTATAACTTATTATAAAATTATTTATTTCCATATTTTATAATTTAAATTGAACAACAACTTTAAGGTAATCAAAATGTTTATATTTTAATATATTTTGAAATGTATATGTTACGCCAAATTTGTTTTAAGAGAATGAAGTATCAAATCATGTTAGATTAATATAAAATTTGATATATATGATGTAAGACATATGAACTTTCAATGTAATGGTTCAAATTTCAAAATTGACAATCAATATAAAGTTATTGATCGATCTAAGACTTTGATACCAGATGTCCCGAAAGTGGATCTAGGGAATACGGGAAAGGAGGAATATGCAGATGAGCATGCAACAATTAAAACCAGATTTACGCGGCGGTAGTCCGCACAATACTGGGTATCAAGGGCACACCTGACGAGTCAGGCTTACGAATCCCAGGTTTTCACAAAGTTTTATGATAAAAGAAGAAGAAAGAGTAATACAAAATTGTTGTATTGATTGAACAAGAAGATACAAAGGCAAGAGAGAAGGAGGAGGTTCTCACTCTAGACTCTCTTCACGCTTACCAGTGCCCTTCCATTGTGGGCAGGATACAAATTTATAGAAAACTTAAAAATACTATTACAACAGTGATTACTATTACAACAGTAAAATGAGTTTTCCTCTACAGTGAACAGTACACTTCCGCTTCCGCTACAGTGAACAGTACACTTCCGCAAAATGAGCAGTAATTGTTGAGTCTGGGTTGTTGACTTTTTTCGTCAGGATGACGTCAGGATGTCGTCAATATTCAGAGCCGGAATAGTGCTTTAACAGCGATTGGAGGAACTCAGTCTTCTTCAGATGCTTCATCAAGGTTGATTCCGAAGCAATCATCTTCGTTCTGGAAATATGACCCGGATGAAGAGGATGGAGAAGAGACTTCCTTCTTGGCTTTTCCTTTCGACGAACTGGACTCTGAGTCTGTCTGCAGGAGCTCAAGAATTTGATGAAGATTTGTCGCTAAAGCTTCATCGTTTGTGGATGCTGCAAGGGCTGCTGCGATCTTAGCCTTTCGATTAAGAAACTGGCAAGTTTCTGGATCAGCGGCCTTGAGGCTCTTTGGATTCTTTTGGAACCAAAGCGCTACTCCTTGTGTATTGGCTCGGGATGCATCAAACTGATCCCACCATTTGACAGAGGCTTGCTTGCCTAAGATTGGAAGAAGCTTGGAGGTCTTCTTGAGCTGGTGTTGCCAGGCAAAGATCCAAGCTAAAGAGAACTTTGAGAAGAAATGAAGAGATGTATGGAACTGGCTGGTCCCCTCTTCAAACCTTGATTTGAACTGATTATATCCTTCTTTAATGTCTGGGGGAAGGATACTCAGGATAGGTCCAAAATACTCCCACCACTCGGCGAACCATTGTGGAAAGAAATACCGAATATTTTGTTTAAAATAAATAAGCCAGGAGTGCCTGTGGTGTTTGTTTTGAAACCAAAAAACATTTGTCCAGGCATTAAGATAATCCCAGTAATTGTACCCAATTGGGTCAAATGGCTGAGAAAATTTTCTGACTTGATTGGGTTTATTGTCAAAATCTTTGAAAGTCAAAATTTTGAGGATTTGAATTGTTGAGTGCGTGATAAGCTGGTTATCATTCTTGTCAAAATTGTGTTTAATTGAAACAGATTTAGAATCCACCAGTATGAATTCGTAAAATCTCCTTGTCTTGATAAGACTAGGGGGTTTGAAAAGAAAACCTGGTGGAAAGATTTTTTCGCAAATCTTGTTTGGATTTGGATCCCAAAATTCGGGTTCCATTTGGATTGTAGGATAAAACCTTCCTTCTTTTGGTAAATAGGAAGATGGTTGTTTTTGGGCAACTGGCTGAGGCTGCTCAACCAATTCTTCTGATTTGGAAATTTTTGAAATAATTGATTTCAGATATGGGTCAGGTTCTTCTGCAAGAATCTGTTTCCAGGCCTTGGGAGGTTGTTTTTGGGTAATTGGTTGAGGCTGCTCGACCAATTCTTTTGGATGTAAAGTTACCTTTGATTTGGAAATTTCTGAAATAATTGATTTCAGGTTTTGATCCCAGAAGAGGTCATTAGGTTCTTCTGAAAAAATTTGTTTCCAGGATTTGGAAGGGAGGTTGGTTAACCCATAATCCTGAAGGGCTAGAAGGGTTGGAAGTGCCATGGCATAGTCCGATGGATTGGTTTGATGGGTAGATGACCCTGCTTTGGTTTGCTGAATAGATGACCCAGCGATTGGTTTGTTTTGCTGAGATGACCCAGCTTGGGATAATGACCCTTTGTCTGAGGTTTCTGAGGAAACCTTGATTGATTTGTCATCCTCAATTGAGGATGCTGATTTTGCTGGGCGATTTGGTTTGCCCAGAACGATTCCCTTTCCCCTTCCTCTAGAAGAGGATGGTCGCGGCCTTAATTTAGGCGTCATTGCATTCTGTCTTTCCCTGTTGTTTGATCTGTCTGACCACATTGGCATGGACAGTGGTCCATGGAGGGGGAGATTTCTTAAGCCTTTCATGAAGAGGTTTAATTATGTTACTGAGTTGAGGAAAGAAATCAGAAACATAGTTTAAACAACCAAGAAATCTTTGAAGTTGTGTCTTCTCAAGAATCTGATTAGGAAACTTATCAACAAACTCTATGACTCTACATATTGGCCGGATAGTTCCCTGAAAGATTTCATGACCAAGAAACTTGATCTTTGTCTGAAAAAGACAGATTTTGGTTTTAGAAACAGCAAGGCCATTTCGTTTAATTACCTTGAAAAATATTTCAAGATGTTTGAAGTGTTGATCAATGGATGTGGAGAAGATAAGAACATCATCAATATAGACAATGCAGAAATTTGAGTATGGATTGAAAATATCATTCATGATATTTTGGAACTCCGAAGGAGCATTCTTAAGACCAAAGGGCATCACGTTCCATTCGTATTGCCCAAACGGGACAGTGAAGGCTGTCTTGTAGCGATCACTAGGATTGATTTGGATTTGCCAAAATCCAGATTTCATGTCGAGTTTAGAAAAGATCTTTGCCGAATGTAATCGGGAAAGAAGATCTTTCTTGTTGGGAATTGGATATCTAATCCATTGAAGGGCTTGATTAAGTGGTTTATAGTTGATGACCAACCTAGGAGCACCACGCTCGATTTCTGAAGCCTTATTGACATAAAAGGCTGCACAAGACCAGGGACTCTTGCTCTTCCGGATTAAACCTTTGGAAATAAGATCGTTGATCTCCTTTTGACAGTGGATGACAAGTTCATGACTCATCTGGATTGGCCTAGCTTTGGTTGGGATTTGCCTATCAGTAAAATCCTTTTCATAAGGAAGGCTGACCATATGTTTCTTTCTATCCCAAAAAGCATTAGGAAGATCGGAACAAACATGACATTGAAATCGATCATGAAGACTCATAATCTTTTGTTTGATATGGGATTGAGAAAGCTGACTTTCGATATGTTTGAAAGAGATTTCCTCCTTAAGGAAATTGATTTGGTTAAGCTTTCTATCAACCTGATTGATGTTACGAAAGAGGGGTTTATTCAGAAATTTGAACATGATTGTTTTTCCTAGATATTGGGTAGATATACCTTCATCAGATATCTTAATAGGGAAAATGGATTTGATGAATGGTGTTCCAAGGATTACATCATTCTTAAGATTTTTTACCAGGAGAAATGGAGTTTCAACCTGGAGATTATCATTTTGAATGATTGCAGATGGGAGCTTATACTGGATTTCTAGTCGTGAACCACTAGCAGTCCTAAGCTTCTCGGAGGTTTTGTGGAAGTATTTGGTTGGAATGAGTCCTTCCAGAATACAGTTAGAATCAGCTCCAGTGTCAAACAGAGCGATTGTTTTTAAGACAAAATCTTCGACTGAGATAGTAACATCAATATAGAATTTTTGAATGCTACAATGATTGATCAGAGCGTTGAAGAGGGTATCATCATCATCAGTGGAGACATGGTCAGATTCATGATCATCATTGGGATTGTCATGGTCGTGCAGAACCATGTTATCGGAAAAAGCTTCAGTTATTTGAGATATGAAAGTCTCATGTAACTGTTGCTTCTTTTTGAGGTCACGAGCCTCAGATTTAAGAGAACTGATTTCAATCTGCAGGTCTTGAATTGTAACTGGCTTAGCTGCAGATTTTTCAAGGCGTTTGAGGGTTTGAGTAAGATCAAACTTATTGTTAACAAACCTATTATCAAGCTGTGACTTGTTAGGTTTATGGAGGATTGTTTTGAGCTTTTCAAGATATTCATCTCTTTCATGAGGATCTTGAATAGACTTTAAGACATCAAGAAGAAGATTTTGCTCATCATTGTGGATAACGTTGATGAGAGGAGAGTCAGAGCTTTCGTCACAAGAGGAGGAAAGGTCATCATCAGCTTGAATATCCTCGGAGGAGGACATTGGTGTATCAACATCTTCATTGCTACTATCAGAGGAGTTGATTAGAAGGTTGTTAAGCTGATCCTGGATGGTAGAATCAAGATTGAGTTCTCTAACTTTAGAGGAGATTCTGCAGAATTTTGCTAAGTGACCTTTACGGCCACATTTGAAACAAGTCCTAGTTTCCCTAGGGTTTGTGGTAGGATTGAAGCCCCGAGGGGTGGGTTTAACCGCAGGAGGCCTGGTTGTGTTAGTGATTTGTCTAGACTTAAATCTAGGGGTTCTTTTACCAGGCTTGTGAGAATTACTCAACTGGAGCCTAGAGGATTTTCTGTGTTTGGTGGGTTTACCAGAATCCTTAGAACAAGGAAGACCAAACTGCTGGCAAAAATTTCCCAAATCTTTGCGGTTCTGGGCCTTCTCTTTGGCCAATTGTTTCTGGATTTTGTCATCTTGACAGATTTTGAGGGCTACCTTTTGGACGTAAGCTATGAGGTTACCATAACTTAACTGGTCGTAAGGGATGTCACCATTAAACTGGGATCTGATCTTCTCCCTAACTTTATCTCCTAAAGATTTTGGGAGACCAGCTAAGAATTTTTCTTTCCAGAATGGTTGATTACTATCATCCCGGGTGTAGACTCTTGTGAGGAAGGTATCCTTATACCACCTAAAGTCGCCTAAGGTTCTACACTTAAGATTGGACAGGAGTTCACCAGATCGGTCCTTCCAAATACTGGGATCTCCGATAAAATGTTTGATAATGGCCATGATAAGGGTATTTACAGCATCGGGGATAGATTCACCCTTAACTGTGGTAATGATGTTACCCTCGGCATCAGTTTTGACGGCAGTGAGAATTTCATGTTTTTCTTCTTCAGAAACATAGTTATCCCACCATCCTTTGAGTTGTCCAGAAAAACCAGACGTCAGGATTTCAACAATAGCATCATCAGTACTATCAAGAGCAGTTTGATATGCTGTAGAAACCATTGTCATATGTTGGAGAGTACTGAGGATATTATACTCGGTTAAACCATCTATATTCCATTCATAGATGTTTGTGGCACTGAACGATCGAAAACTTTGATCATTCTTTTCCTCAAGAAGGAGATCAGGGGCAGTGGCCCGATTATAGTAAAGTTTGGATGGCTGCTTCCAGTTTACAGCCTTGGTGATTACAGGATTAACCTGGAGAACAGACTTATTACTGGGTTCAGTAACTTCAGAATCAGAACCTATAGAAGAGGTTCCTAGCTTGTTAATCCTAAGGGATTGGTCTTTTTGGGAGGTACTCCTAGTGACGGGTCCTGTCTTGACAGATCCGACCTGAGACGAACTAGGGGTATCAGGAATAATAATAGAGCTATTTTTGGCTTCTTTAGATTCTTCTAAAGACTTAGTCCAGTTAAGATGGATGGCTCTAAATTTGTTTTTAGTCTGACTAGTAAGACTAAAAGGTTTGAACAAAGGTTTGATAACCGAATCATCATCTTTAGTCCCAGAGGATGAAGGATTTCTTACAAGAATTTCTCCTAGGACTTGGAGGTACTTGTTGGTGTAGTTGTTTTGTTCCATAAGGGCTTTAATATCCTGAGCACCTATGGTTTCATCAGATTTATACTTAAAGGGCGAAGCTAGGTATTTGTCCTCTAAGTTTGGGATAAAATAACTACTGTTAGGCGGAAGGTCAGATTTGACCAATTTACCGTCCTTACGGTGCCAAACAGTAAGTGTATTGACAGAATGGTCTTCTGTGATGGTAATAACCCAAGGTGGATGGATATTATTCCTTCGAAGGTAAACATTTAACCAATCGAAGAAACAAACATGGGTTTGGACATTATTGAGGAAGGTATAGAATAAATCTATGATATCTGACCTACGGTCACCCTTAAAATTACTAAGGAACCACTTCCTCTGAGTTGTCCAAACATCAGAGTAAAATTCCTTATGAAGGGATGGTTTATCTATGGTGTAACTATTCATAGATGACCATATTGCATTTCAGATTGAGTAGGGGAATGGATTTCAGTTGTGGTTTCTTCTTCAGCCCTACTATAGATTGATCTAGGGATAGACGAAGAATTGTCTAAACCCTGAAGGTTGGTTTCAGGAATGACGATCCTAGGATTCCTAAAAGATTGGGATGCTATCGAAAAAGATCTTCTAGCACTATTGTACTCAGATCTAGTAGCTTCAGATCTAGTGGAAAAAGAATTTCTCCGATCAAAAATGATCTCTACCTTACCAGCCTCAGATTGCCTAATCTCTTGGAATTCAGGGGCTTGTCTGGGCAAGGTTGGGGTTGCTCTATCGATTTGCCAAGATGTGGGTAATTCAACCTCATCCCATTTTATAAGTTTGGGAACAGCCACGTTGGCTTTTGCCATGTCAGTGACAAACAAAGTGGTTTCCCGATCGGTTGTTTTAAGGAGAACCCTTGAGTTGCAAGTGTTCATAACCTTGTATTGGATCCTATACAGGAGTGCTGCAGGGATAGAACCTTCTTTCATGTTTAACCCATGCAATCTGATATTTAAAAATAATGAATCTAAGACGTTTCTGTCTAAGAGACTCACAGTTTTGTTTGGAAAACAATTGAAGTAAACAGGACCATGTCCTAAACTTGTTTCTACGGTTCCTATAAGGGAATCATGGAAATCATTGTGCCTAATATCTCTAAGACACATGAGGATATATATATATATATATATATATATATATATATATATATATATATATTTCGTAAACATTATAAATTAGGTCACAATGGGTGATCAACTTACACGGGAATACAAAAGCTCATCGAACTTTGTATATTCAACATAAAAACAAAAACCAATGAGCCAACGCCATTCATCCCGCAAAGCATATGTTGTTTTTGTAGGTAGGCAACTAGGAATTTATTTGTCGGGGTTTGAATGCGAGCAACAAGTTAATGGTTATAAAGGAAATAAGCACAAGTCTTATTCAACATACAAAGAGGCTGAATCAGCATAGATTCAATACTACAACAGTCGTGGCCATTCTGAAAGGAACTCATGTTCTATGCCTATTCCAACACAAACGAACATTCAATCTGACAATTTTGGAAAACTAGAAGGTGACGTTTTTAATAGTTCAAATTATGTCTTTATATTTGGAGTGTGTTGTTAATGATTTTATACACTTTGTTAGTTTCAGGTTCCACATCAACTGACATTCTTGAACAGACTTCGCCCGATGAATTTGTCATTGAGCAAAGTATGACCAAAATGTTAACCGACATATGTCGCATACTTAATATTGGTTTTCCTGTCTACACCAAAGTTGAGGTTAAATATGTTGAAGATGTTGAATATTGAAGGTTTTATGGATCGTTGGGTGTTATAGTGCCTAACAAGGCAATTGGGTGTTTAGGCAAATTTGTTTCAAATGATGAAGAGGCAAAGGAAGATGTTGCGTTGTCGTTGATACAACAATTGTTAGCGGTAAAAGGAAAAAAAAATTAAGGACTTTAACTACTATAGCATGTTAGAAGTTGAGAAGGATCTAAAAAAGTTATTCATGATAAACTGGAATTGCAAATGGAGGTTGTGATGTTAAAAGAACAAATTGCGAAATTGTCTCGCTGATGGTATAAAAGTGATATTAATGTTCGTCTTCGTTTTCTTTATTTATGTGTTCCACCTAAATTATGGCATTCTTATTAATTTTTGTAATTTTTTTTAGTTTTTTATTAAGACCTATCGTTAGATTGTAAATTTCACTACATAAAGGTGGACATTAAAAATTCGGTATGACTTGCCAGGAGATGCAACTGTGATACGACATACACACGGCTCAATACAGACGCACAGATATTCTGAGTATCATCATCATGGTTCTCATATCTTGGCCATCACCATCAGTTTGACTACTCAGTCTGAATACAAAAAAAGAAAAATGGTGGAGGTTCCGACTGAATCCACCGAATGGTGTTCAGAATTATTAAAAAAATATAAATTATAAAATATTTAATTAAAAAATTATTTTGTAATGAATTTATTAAAAATATTAATATTTAAATTATTCGACGGATCATTATTTCGAAAATTCTTCATCCTCCGAAAAGCAACCTCTGAAGAATTTTGAAAATTACAATATTATTTTAAAATAAAAAATATTAAATTAAATAATGAATTAATAATAAATTTTTTAATTAAAATTTATAACATGCTATTCGGATGATTCTGAAAATGACAATATTAATTTAAAATTTAAAATATTTAATTAAATAATTAATTTATAGTAAAAATTTTATTTAAATTTTATAACATATTATTTGGACGATGATTCGACCTCCATTTTCGATGAAAAATTCGACAACCTCCGAAAACGTATTCTGAAATACGTTCCCAAACCTTAAAAAATTATTTTAAATTATAAATTATTATATTCAATATTTAATTAATAATAAATTTATTAATAAATATTAAACTTTTTTAAGTTCGACCGATGTTTTGAATACTTTTCCAAGGCTGTAGCACTCCTCTAAAAGGATATCCTTTCCTTTTTTGATCAATTTATTCCAAGAATTTAATATTTAAATAAATAATTACGTAAATGAATCCACAGTGAATATATTTATATAACTACAACCATTTACTAATTATTCTCAAAATTGGCTTTCCATGTAACTAAATTCTCACCAGCATTTTTAATTTAGTATACATTTTTGTCCACATTTTTAAAACCAAACTCTTTAACTTTATCATAAATGTTAAAGAAAATTTTTGTTTTAATAAAATTTGTTTAACAATAAATTAAAATAACCAACTTTATTTTGCAATTTAATTAAGTTAAATTGTAGTAAGTGATAATGTTAATATAAATAATTTTTTCTATCACATATTATATATTTATATAATATATATATATATATATATATATATTACATTTAATAAAATTTAGACAAACAACAATTAATATTTTTAAATATATGTGTATAAAATGGACAATGTAAACACACATTCCAATGTTCTGAAAATGTCATCCTAGTTCTATACAATTTGTGAAGACCAACTGATCTGCATAAACACTTTGATCATAAAATACATACTATTTATACTATGGGAAAAAATTCTATATACACAGTTTTCTTCATTTCCACATTAATTTGTATGTTTTGGGCTTCTAGTGTTGTATGTTTTTCCAGTCATGGCAAAAATTGACTTGCACGATATTTCATTTAATCTCACACTTCTGAAGGTCCAGGTTTGTATTTATAAATATTATTATCACTATTGTTATTTGTTGATACATTTATATTATTGTTTTCATATATTTTTTAATTAATTATGTATATGCATTTTCAAGAGACGGATTATACTCCCTAACTATTTCAACGAACTTTTTCGCGATCAAAACAATGGGAAAGTTTTTGTGCATGATAGGGATAACGAAATAATAGATACAAACATTGAGGAAATGATGTATAATGGAAAGCAAAGAATGTTTATGGTTAATGGAATCGCAGGTCGTATAGACAAATTTTGTCCCCATGGAACTTGTAAGGCGCATTTCCGTTATATTAGTAAAAACATTTCTTTTTTACTTATATCCCTTCTGCTCCAATGCCACCTGAGGAAGCTGAACTATATCAAACACTCTGGGACAACAACAAAACTGTAGGTTGGGAAACCTTCATCAAAAAAAGTCATATAAAAGGAGCTCTGGTAAGTTGCAAATGACCGTTTATAAATTGAAGTTTTTTTTTTAATAAACTGTATCTATTAATTTTGTTATGTTACCATATTTTAGCCGATTCCCGCTAATATTTATAAGGAAGAGTTTGTTGGAGCCAAATATCGACCTAAAACTGTTCAAATTGTTCTACTTCCAAGTGGTACAAAAATGAAGTGGACATTATTGTGTTACAAAAATCAAATTTTTTTCGGTCCTGGTTGGTATGAATTTGTAAAGAAGGAGGAGTTGGGTACAGGTGACTATCTATTTTTTGATAAAGTTGTTGGAGAAAACAAGATTTACCTGTACGTGGACCAAAAATTATGAATTCATACGGTAAGCTTTTACTAATCCTCTTTTGAAACCATTTTCAATTGAATATCAATTATAACTTATTAATGTCAACCAATTTCAAAAGCAACCCTAATACCTAACATTTTTTAACATTTCAGGTCGTCCATCATTAATTCACGATTTCCTCTTTGTAACAAGGACTGTTGCTGTTAACTTTATTCATGTTTTTTTTTCATTTTCTGTATGTGTCTTTCAATGTTAACCCTTTGCTTTTTCGACTGAACTTTGTTAACTTTGACATGGTACCCCGTTCATTTATATTTTACACATTACTTATCAGCTGAACATCGAACCTAATAGGTAATATGAAATGTATATAATAACTAAAGGTATTTTAACTGTTCTTACAATATCATATAAATTATTAACAATTTTATAAATACAACATTCATCACAAATTATTTTTAAAACCCTAAACTATTATCAATATTTTCCAACATAAACTTTTTTTCATATAAAATTTTCTAATTTAATATTATAACAATACATATGCTTGTAACAGAAGTAAGGTAGTATTTGTTGAATCTTTGTCAGGCGTCATGATCACGAATGAACCTCGAGCGTCGAGCGTCGAGCGTGTCACTTATCAACTATTCATCATTACAACAAAATGGCATGGCACTGGATCTACTACGGAATAGGTAATAATTACTTAAACCCTCTGAAATGTTAATAATTTTGATGGGACGCATGTACGTAATTGCAGTCATATAAATTTTATTAATTTAATTTTTGAATTATGAAATTTATATAAATAATGTTCAAATTTTTATCATAAGTATCCTTTATTTACTACATCAATGCGCATTTGAATATTTATAAATGGTTAATTTTATACCACGTATTAATTACTTATATTATAATTTGACTTATTCCGTGCTAATGAATTTTTCTGTTAATTGTGTTACATAACTTCATATAACTTGTTATTCAAATTGTGTATGTTGCTTTTCATTGTTACCATTTATTGTTTAACTGTACATTTGTTCAAAAGTGTTGCTTATTTTATGCCAATGAATGACTGCAATTAATAAGGTATAACTACAAATATATACAAAACCCTAAACTCAAAACAAATGACTAATAATGTTTAATAATATACAAAACAAAATAATACACCCATTAATTAAAACATTACAACATAACTGAATGCATCCTTAAACATAAACTGTATTATAAGGAAACTACAACCACATAAGGGTTTCTTCATAAATATACATGTAGTGCGGAACTTCAATAATTTCAAAATTCTTATGCTCAAGAATCCGATCAATGTTATTCTTGCTAAGCATCATTCCATTGGTGTTGTTTAAGTAAACAACACCAAAATCTGTAGAACACATCAGTAACATGTATCCAGAATCGTAGTGAGACGTGTGCAATGTTACGTATTGAGTCCAGTAACATTGACCACCATTTTCCTTCATTCTCCATATTTTCACAACATAATAGGATGATCTTTCAACATTGTCAAATATTGCACAAAAGCTCATAAGTTCATGTAGTATAACCAATGAACAAACTTCAACACTTTTGAAATCACAATCGCTGGGGAGAAGAATCTCTTCAGCTTCACCACTACTACATTGATATGCTAAAATAACAAACGACTGACTAATATAAGACAAAACAATCCAATGCAAAGCTTCACCAAAATACAAACCCAACTACCCATTTGATACAGTAAAATCAGGATCAATATACCTACACAATATATTCGTATGAATGGTGGACCACTCACCATTTATGAATGAGTAACGCTCAATCATGTCTGTGCCATCATATATGTTATCATATACCTCCATGTAAAAATACTCTTTTACAATAGGAACATACTCTAAACCATAGAACTTACGAATATATTCCTCTACTATTGGGCTTGAATCAGTCAGTGCCCTCTGGTTAACCTCGACGAAATTTCCAGTTGTGGGGTTCCAAACATAGGTAGAAATATTACCTTGAAATAACCCTTTCACCAATAGTAGACCCCTGCATACTCCATATACTTACAGGTCGTAAATGAGACCTTCTCTAAGCATGCCTGTCCTTATACGCCGTTGAATGCCGATATCATCAATATGTTTGTTGATGTCCATCAAACATACACCCAAATTTCAAAATCGATAAAGCGAATTTATGAAAATGGGTTTCCTGATTACACCACTAGCAATGTAGTTTGCTTGCAAGAACATAGGATCAGACAAAACCCTACACCACTGCTTACTAACACATCTAAATTTAGCAACTGACTTGGACGGTAACCAGAAAATGATTTCCAGAACCAAGTCAAAAGGGAAAGATGATAGGTCCATGCTGGGAATTTTGAATAGATAACGCTAACAAAACCAGGGGTTTGGTCATGCGTGCATCCAATATTTCTATGTATAACGGAAACAAAAATGCCTAACACAAATAGTGGTTACTTATATATATACATAAAACCATTCTAACTATCTCCGTCTTTTGGTTTCTAACTAGTGCGTCTCCGTCTTTTAGTTTCAATAACCACGACGCGGCGCTTCGAATTAACTGACTTTCTTAAATAATATATTGCCAAAACATTTAAATTTTACATTCATAAATCATTTGATTCGTAAAAAAACCAACTTTTTAAAAAAAACTTAAATATCAATTTAAATACTTAAATGTAAATATATATACTATTACTCTAATGACATCATAGTCTATTTATTTTTACTTATCATTGTATACACAACAAAAACTACGCCCTTGCCATTACTTACTTTTTTTTTATTACCAAATTTCCAAAGCAAAATAATTTAACTTACATTTAGTATATTGCCAAAACATTAAACTTTAACATTCCTAAATCATTTGATTAGTAAAAAAATCATTGATTCATATATGTCATGACAAATCTTTATCAATTGTTATAGTAAATGTCAAACGTCATTGTGTGTTTTTATTTTTATTTTTTGTTCCTCGAATATGAGTATTTTTAACTTTTTAACATGCATGCTTTTGTTTTGTGTACTGGTTTTGTCTTATGGTACTTTTTCATGAATGTATTTTCTTTCATTTCATTGAAGGATAGTAAAATAACAAAAAAAAAATTCCTCTACTTCTTCTATCAACAATTCACATTTCTGCTCTAGTTCATATTTTAAATATTTTTGGTTTCTCATTTATTTTTTCGACGTTGGATTAGTGTGCTTGGTAGAATAGAGAAAGTAATATGTGCTTCAGGAGGCACGTGTCATGTGTTTAGACGAACGTTCAATGTATAAAATTAATTATAAGGATGAAAATGATGCGTCAAATTTCAGTTGTTTGGAAATGGAGTAGACAAGAGAAGAAACAAAGACAGAATAGGGGAGGAGGTAAAGCATACCATAAAATAGAGAGCACAAATACTATTTCAGGTAGAACTGAAGTTTAATTTCGGCCATCACAAAGGTAAATTCATATTTTTTCTATATAAATCACAAAACATTAGATAATAACAATATAATTCACATTTTTTCTATTAAAATCACAAAACATTACTAAACCCAATACTAACAACCTATACACAATCCTTAATACAAATAACGTAAAAATAAAAAGTAATACAAACATCTTATACATAATTATTGATACAAACAAATTATACATAATTAATAATAAAAACAACCTAAACCCAAAGAAGGCTTTCCTCATAAATAGCCATGCGGTGATAAATTTGTATAATTTCAATCATCTGATGCTCAACAACCCGATAAATGTTGTTCCACCTAACTATCATTCCACTGCTGTTGTTTTTGTAAACAATACCGTAATCTGTAGAACATATGGGTAAGATGTATCCGAAAGCCCAATCACACATATGCAATGTTACATTATGACTCCAACAGCACTGACCACCATATTGCTTCATTGCCCATATTTTTACAACATAAAACGGTAATTCAGCATCGTCAAAAATCCCACAAAATGTTAGACATTCATCAAGTATAACTAACGAACATAGTTCAACCCTTGACAAATCAATATCACCAGGTAGGCCAACAGCCTCAAATTGACCATCACTAAATTTGTATGCTAAAATTTGATATGAGTTAATAGTATAGGACAACACAAGCCAGTGCAGATGTTCAGCAAAATACAAACCGAAGGACCCATTCCCAATAGTTTCATCAGTATCAGTATATGAAAATTCCATGATCGTATCAATCGTTAACCACTCATCATTTGTCAACGAATAACCCTCCACTATGCCAATCCCATCATATTTGTTTTTATATATCTGAATGTAAATATACTGCACTATATTTGGAGCATACCCCAAACCTTAAAACTTAAGAATATATTCATCCACAAATGGAGTTGACTGAATAGGTGGCCTCTTGTTGAAATTCCTCAAATATCATGTTGTGGGATTCCAAGCATAAAACTTATACTCACCTCTAAAAAGAACTTCGACCAACACCACACCCCTGCATGCACCAACAGGTTTGATATGGTATTCGAATTCTTCGCAAAGCAAATCTGTTCTGAATGTTCGCACAATGGCATTATCATTTAGATGTTTGGTGATATCAACCAAACATATCTGTCGAACTATTTCATTTATGAATAAAGGCTTCCTTATGCCACCCACCGCTGCATAATTTTCTTCCAAAAAGTTTCGATCAAACAATAACCTCTGCCAACTCTTACAAACGTATCTATATTTTGCAATACACTTGGCAGGCAATCGAACAATGATTTCCAATATCAACTCACATGGCAATGACGATAAGTCCATCTCACTCTCAAATATGTATGTATAATACTGTATATTGTTGCTACAAATATTCCTATTTTAAGGCTTCGGGTTGGTACATATATATACACTCATTGGATAGTAATAGTCATGAATGGGGACTTGTACATGAGTACTTATTTCGTAGTTTGCAATCCTTCCCCTCAGCCATCACTCGCGCCGTTTGGTTTCTGGGCCGTTTGGTTTCTCGAGAGTTGTACTTCTTGTACTTAACTACTTCCAATTAATATTTTTAAAATTTATTTGATTATTAAATGTTAATTTTATATTTATTACTAAATTACTAAATACTAATTACTAATTAATAATTACTAATTACTAATTATGACTTACTTATTTTTTCGTACATACTAATTATCACTTACTTATTATCATTTTGTAAATTTCAATTTTCCTTCATATTTACAATTATAAAATAAACAAATAAAACAATAATGACACCCTTCGCGTTCCCAAAAAATTTCACAACTCCCAATCTTTACAAATATAACTTCATACGCAACCTGTTGGTTCCTATGTCTCATTTTGTTCAATAGTGCATTCGTTTCATTGACATTGCTGCACCACTATAATCTTCCTCCATCCTTTTTCGACCATGACTTCCACTGTTGCCTTCATCGGTAATACTACCTCCAACTTTCTCCTTCTACTAAACTCTATTATGTTAACATTATTGTATGTAGTTAAACCATGACTCCATCACTGCCATTTCTTTCATCTCTTTATCACAACACAAACAAGACAACATAATTGTTATATAATGTTTAAACCCTAAACCGTTTAAATTTTACACAATTTGTTATATAATGTTTGTATGTTAACAATTATTTTTTCTATTTAGGGACAACTGATTATTCCCAGACGATTTTACCATCATTGGAAAGAAACCCTGAAGTTTGACAAATACTTTATGACAGATCCGGAAGGAAACTGTTCTCTCATCAACATTACCAGAAAAGCACAGGTTGGAATATTCACAACCGGAGTTCGACAAATGACTCATTTTTATGGACTTGAACACTTCCATTCTATTCTGTTCAAATACAAAGGGGGACAATGGTTCACCATTAGAATCTTCACATCTATTGACAACGAAATTCCTTATACCCCAAACACAGTTAATGAACAGCAACAACCACAAAGGTTATGTTCATATTCATGCAGTATTATATATGTTATCAATTATTCCCATTTTATTTGTTATTTCTTATTTATTATACTTGTAAAAATATTCTGTTATACAGATTGGACGACGATGCCTCATTTGAACCAATTCAAAATTTCCCAACACATGAACAAAATTGGACCTTCAAATTGACAACAAGTGCAGCCAAGGGAAACCAACAAATTGTAATACTTTTATTTTACTATTATATTATTATTTATAAATTATTAAATAAACACTTATACAAAATATAACTTATCTTCTCTTGATTGACAATATTTCAGTATATCCCTCTTACTTTTGTTCGGGCATGGGAAATTAACAATTATACAAATTGTTTGTTAAAGACTAACTCTAACAATATCCATCAAAATTGTCATATTCTAAAGAGGAAGAGGAAAATGGCATCTACATTTGAGTACTACTTAACATCAACATGCTCAAAGTTCTTCAAACAACAAGGGTTTCTACCGGGAGACGACTTGATTTTACAGAAGCTTTTCACCCCAAACAATTTAGTTATTCAAGTCTAAAAGATAAACCATTAAGTTTATTTTATTTATTTATTTTACTTCTCTCAAAAACTTACATTTATGTTATCTGATGAACTAAACCTATATCAATATGACTATTGAAGTTCAATATTGACGCCTACTTAACTATCATTTATATTGTCTTATGAACATCACTTATATCATTATTAGTGTTTTAAGTTACATTTATACTAATTGTCTTTCAATTGCAATTGTAAACCCCATATTAAGGAAACCAAAATGCCTAAGGTCTTTGCGTATTGCAAACCATTTTCCTAAACATACAATTTACCTTTCCAATTCAACTTTACTATTCATATTCTTCTTCATGTTATAAACTGAAGTCGTAACCATTTATTACTCATTAACGCTATAGTCAAACACTGAAAATGGATTACTCTTTAACAAATGAACTTATAAAAATACATGTTTATTACGGTTTTTGTCGTCTTTTCCTATTTTGTGTAACAACTGCCAACCCCCCACTGCAGATTGCCATCTTACGATTTCAGTCACTTACAAATGTAATAACAAAGCCTCACACACTACAATAAATTTTAACTATTATTTATCATCACTTTTATCATAATTATTTAACAATCTAACGTTATTTTACATCATTCACAATCAATTTATGAACGTTATTTCAATCGACATACCAATATGTTTTTCAATCCTAAAATCATATTATTTTCTGCAAACTTAGCAACTGAAATATCCTAATAAAACATGAGCCTTACTGTTATTCTATATTTTGTCCACTGCGACTACACCACCTAATATATTAAAGATAAGCTCATTTGTAATAGCCTAAACATAATACGCCTACCAACATCACTTGTGCGACTAATATAAATTGTATCAACTGCAAATCACTGTACCTCCATTTGCAACTTATTAATCACTTTAATCTGTAACAAATTTCAACCGATTGCCATTTTTCCACCCATATCACAATTTCTGTTAACCATAACGTCAACAAATCATACTGTCATTATATAATTTATAAACATTTTTCCATCCTTCAACCATTGCAAACAAAACAAATTACTTTAGCCTCAATCCACATTATTCCACATGATTATGCCTTGTTTAACAAATAATATGCCACTAACAAATCTAACAACGTTCATATACAATCAAACCGCACTAAATAAAAAATTCTTCTACAGTAAACACTTTTTCATTCTTTTTTGTTTCAAATAATTTGCCAACCATATATTATGAATCACATTGGGTCCAACTTCAAATATCTCATTCCTCAAATTTCACTCAAAACTCAAACCATATAACACATTACTCAACAATAATATTTTTCTATGTAATATAACATTATTACAATAGTTAATTCTGTAACACAATAATGTAGACCTTAGTCTACCAACACTTTCTACCACAATTAGATAACATAGATATCTTCTAATATGGTTCAAAATATATTTTTTTTTCATTCACAATCAATCAATCTTAATATTTCCTTATAAAAAAATTCAAAACCATTATTCAACTTCAATCCTTCTAACAAATTACTTAACAAAACTCCAATACCATGCTAAAACAAACAAAAACCGCAAAACAACAACTTACCAAAATCGACAGTACACACATAACACACAACTCTCGTCACTTGCTTTGTCACAAAATACAACCGATTACAAACAAAACCTACTTTTCCCACACATACCACATCGTACCACAAACACACTTTTAACTTTAACAAAATCGATTCATAAATCAATGTCGCAACCACCTCACCGGAAAATGCCAATTTAATGGTTCAAAAACTCGGTTGAAAAACCACACTACGATAACCTCAACCAACAAGGGAAATTTTAGATTTCAAAAACGCCTTTCAAATAACACATTGCCAATCAACTCCTCTGACAACTCCAACTTTATGGTTTAACAAACACTACTCATCTATTCATTCCATTAAACACCAAACTCAATATTCACACAAAAAATTACTTAAATTAAAAAATGATTCATCATTCAAACCTCATTCATCATTGAAATTTGCCATCCGTATCGTATGTCAAAAATCAAACACAAAAATTACTAAACAGCACAATAAAAGCAACTAAACCCTAAATCACATTTTCAAATTACCTAGAAAACAAACCTAACCATATGAACAATACTATTTTCGGCAACACGACAACGGAAAACGTAACTCGAACATAACACTTACATGTACCACCGACTACCCATAGCTAACCACTCCGACCAAATGCCTCGTCAGAGATGATGACGCTTTATGCCTGACAAACCAACATCCTTCGCCAGACAACAACAACGTAAAACGAAACCACAACGATTATACGTGCACTTTCAAAATGGACAGTCGCAATCACATTGCCGAAAAATGACAATCCACAGCGATAAGCAAAGAGGGACAATTTTACCTTCTTAGCCTTCTGGAGAACAACAACGACTCTTCGTGCGCATTCATAAATCACAATCGCAACCACCTCGACAGAAAATGCCAATTTTAGGGTTCAATAACGAGGCAGTAAAATTCACAATACGAAGCCCTCGGCGGAGAAGGGCAATTTTACGTTGATAGCCTTCAGTGAAATTACCTTGTTGTCCCTTTACGAATTGTTCAACTTTCAAGTCACACCTTTCTAGCTCACAAGGTGACTCACCTCATTAAAACCACATGTCAATCTGTGATTGGTCCTTAAACAAGAGGCACCACAACCCCTTCAAATAAAAGGGCACCGGAGCAATAGCCGTAAAAATACACCGAATCTATTTTTTATAAAGCCCAAATGCCACCAGCATGGCCCTTGGCCTCTTGTATTGATATAGGACTAAAGCCTAGCTTCTTCCAAAATGATGCGACTGTCGAGAACTGAGTATGCACTTCAAAGAGAAAAAGAAGATCAGGAACCAATTCTTGATAGTTTCCTTCAAGTAAATCCTATTGCGTTTTCCCGCTGCTCCTCTTACGTTCCAAGCTAAAATTTTTAGGTCTTTTACCATCATTAACCCCATACCAAAAAGCAAACAGGGCTAATATGGCAAATCTAAGCAGGATCATAAGAAGTGATCCCTACTTCTTCTAACATCACGTTTGCATGAATGATGTGTTGCTTTTCTTCTTGCACTTTCATCGTCATAGGGTCGTCAGCAAAGTTATCTCTTCCTTGACCTTCCCGATAATTACCTTTTAAGTCAGGTGGGTCTTCGGTCAAGGAGGAGTTGGCTAAACAAGGAACAACTTCTTCATGGGTGGGGCCAGGATCACGGCTTAGACCCTTGGCATATCCTGGGCTTATGGTGAATGCATGCATGTTTGGCATATCCCATGTAGTTTCCTTTGCATTCTTTTGCCCACTCATAGGGCAAGGTAAAATCATAATATTTCCTCCAACTGTATCATGTAATGCATGACTCTTGTTCTCAATCCGTGAACGTTTTTTACCTTTTATCCAGACCTTAGGTTTTGAAACCCTTTGACTCACAACTTTCTCCATATCAGCCTCAGGTTTCTCTCTGAATATATCATTAGAAGTACCTTCTAGATTATTCGGTAATTCCCTTATAATGTCAAACTGATTATTTCTCAAAAAATTATTAGGATATTCTCCTTGAGATCCACTCTTATTATTCACCCCACTCAGCGCCTTATTTTTCGGAGCTTTCCTCGCTTTCGTAACCGTTAGCCAATCACCGTACATCCAATTACTCTCCGTGATATCCAAAGAAGTAACTGCCATAGGGTTACCCTCTTTGGAAGGTGCTGGTACAGCTTCCACGGTCGTCCCTATATCTGATGGTAGCTCTTGCATCTCCACCCTTAATTCCTCTCTCAACGGACAAGCTCGAGCAACATGGCCATATCTTCCACAACAAGCACACAGGAGATGCAGCCCTTCATACTCGACCTTAATCCAACAATTCCTGAACCAAACACGCCCAACATCTGGTTGGTTTAGTGTAAACTTATGGTTTACAATAGTATGTGTTTCAACTGTATTATCATACATGTAATACAGATTATAGGAGAAAGTGAGTAATTTTTCCAATACTTCCTTTTTATTTAAGTGAAGTTTCATGATATAAAGATATTTTACATATCCTTCATTGTTTGTTTCAATATGGTCCCATTTAAACAAATATCATTGAAACTTAATAAGTTTCTCTAAGATTTAGAAAAATACATTACATTTTTAATATGAAACTTTGTTTCTTTTGATAATAATATATTAGTTCTTCTGGAGCATTCAATTATATTTGTAGTACCATATGACATTAACTTCTCGCATTATTGAATATAAGAAGACAAAAATTAATACATTAAAAGATTAACTCTAGGAAATGAAATAATCCGAGTTAAAATAGTTTCTTGCATAAAAAAATTCAATATTTTGTTTTCGTCTTCAAAAGACAATAAACTAACTAAGGATATTTCTTAATCTTGTTTTTTCAATAAAAAAATATTTCATTTCTAGAGAAAAATAAATGTATGAAAAATATAATTTTTCAAATTGAGAAATCATTGTAAAAATGATATTTTTGTTATGTATCTTAAGACATCAGTTTCACGTCAAAATCTACACTAATTTTTATATCATCTCATGTATATTATACACAAATAAATGCTTCATACAAAAAAAAATATTTAAAAGATATATTTCACTAACACTTTATTTTATCATTTTAGGAAATGAATGATACAATATAATCATATATTCCTTTTTAAAAAATCATAACTCTTTAATGTTTACGTTTTTATCTTATTTTTAAAAAAATAATCTTTCTCATTATAATAATAATTAATAACAAAATGATAAAATATTTTTTAAAAAATTATGTAATAAAAATATATTTATGTCATTGCTAAGCTGACTTTAAAGGGGGAAAATAATGCTAAAAATTAGGAAAATCATTTTCCCTAAAAAAGTTATATCAAAAATATTAAGGAAATAAAAGTTGGTCATATTTTCATTAAATTTTATCATTCCTATACAAATTATAATCAAATTATAACTGAATGATATCTCCGTCAATTAAAATAATAGACACATAACATTATAAAAACAAATAATATCAATTCTACCAATAGAATTTGAAGTCAAACTCTGTAACACCCTGATTTTCACAAATTATATGAAGACTCAAAGCCCAATAAAGGTGATTTAGTAGCCCAGAATGGACCGTTCCCAAACTGGAACGGACCGTTCCAAACTACTAAAAAGGCCTGGAATGGGTCGTTCCAACACAGGCTGTTATTAGTAAAATTTGAACCTAGAACAGGTCGTTCCACTTTGGGAACGGGTCGTTCCAAACATGGTCGTTATGAGTTAAACTCAACTCCAAAACGGGCCGTTTTGGTTTAAGAATGGGTCATTCCAGATGTGAATTTAACACATGATGAAAGAATCTAGAACGGGTCGTTCTAGATCTGAAACGGGCCGTTCTGGCCACTTTTGACATCTATAAATAGCAGACTCTAGTACTGCTCTTAGACACACTCTCTGAAGACCAAGGAGAACCAAGAGAAGAAGATCAACCAGATTTTTCTCTAGCTTCATCTTCTGCTTGTCTAGGTAAGGGGGAGTGAGAAACCTCACTCGGGGTGTGGGAATAATTGTTGGGTAGCAGGATTGGCCCCCAATCCCTTGCCTGATGCATGCTTCTAGGAACAGGAAAAATATGAAAGTTTTCTGTTTTGCTTTCTAATTGTTTTATTGTGTTCCTTGATGTTTTCTAGGTGTGAATATGTGTTTAATTTAAAAAATAGATAAGTTTTAATATGAATTAGAGTGTTCGGTGGGTTCCTGTAGGAACCCTATGAGAAATAGACAAAATATGAATGTTTTCTATTTTGCTTTCTGAATGTTCTGTTGCATTCCTTGTGTGATGTTTAGTGTAAATATGTGTTTGATTTCAAAATTAGATAAGTTTTGATATGAATTAGAATGCTCTGTGGGTTCCTGTGCGAAACCCTATATGGAACAATTATGAGTATGACTATGTGAAATGTGAATAAATCACATGAGACATGATGTGAATGACGTGCTATTGTGAACATTATGACTATGAGAATGTGAAACGTGATGAAATGAGATAATGTGAAAAGTGAATATAAGATATGAAATATGATATGTGACAATGAGACATGATATATGATGAACTATGACAAGTAAAGTGATAAATCCATAAAGTGTAAATATGTGTAACATGCATCATGTGCATCTATGTGAAGGGTACGATATGGAGTACACCATTAAGGAAGGCCCTCCTTATGTAATAGCTTAGGGGAGTCCTAGGGAATAGTGTGGTTTAGATGTCTCGATTCTGCCCGTTTGTGAGTATGAGACATGACTTGCGCAGCTTCACTATCTCGATTAGACCCTAGCAGTACATCCTTCTAGTTGAGAATGTATGGGTAGCTCCCTACATGTACTCCTAGACTACCTTAGGTGTGTTGTTTAGGCAGCACACCAGTGATATGTGATATGTGACTAGCACCACATGCATGCATTTATGAGTCGAGTCCATAACATCATTGCATGATGAATGACTATGCATTTGTTACTGTTGTATGTATAATTTGAATTTTCACCTGATTAATGTGTAACTATGGTTGTGCTTGTTATGATTTGTGTGTGTTGCCTAACTATTACTTTTACACCTGAAACTAAGTGAGATATTTCTCACTCCCTTTTTGTTCTTTGTATGTGTTTAAATTGTATTGCAGGTGATCATCAGCATGAGGATGTTGGTGATGAGGCTTAGGCTTCAATTAGGCATGCTCTGATAGGATATGTGACATCGAGGCATAACTAGGCTTAGTTTAAAATTTCATTATTGTTATTTGTTTTGAAAAAACTCATTTTCACTTTTCTGTAAATTTCGCATTTGACCATGTTTTAAGTTTACGAATGTGAATTCACTACTCTTATGTTAATGGAACCATTGTTTTAATTCTAAAGATTTTACTTAACCCAAGAATATGTTTTTATAATTATTGTATATGTATGTTGGGGTAGAGGGTGTCACAAACTCTTTAAGATTTAATAGAACAACACGCATATTCAACCACATACTATGCCAATTATTTTAGCCAATTCAATTAGGAATAATATCAAATTATAAAAGTAGAGAAATCATATCCATTTCAAGAAATCACACATAAACCTAAAAAGATTTAGGGCTCGCTTCACTATCCACAATTTTTATAATTATCCCAAATATCATTTAATATTGCAACAATGACCTTGACAAAATTATTCCACTTCCGGTAGTACTCTTATTTATATCAAAGAATCAAACATAATATTTATATCATATTTGTTTCTTTATCTATCCTTTTCTTTTTCACATTTTGGAAAAATTTTCCACTTCCGGTGAAAATTCACTTTTCATATTATTTTATCACTTTAGGTGAAAAAAAAAATCTTTTATTTTCATTGTTGCACAATTTTCCCATTTTCAATGAGCAAAAAGTATTCTTAAAATTTCTTTATTTTACAATGTCTTCTCTAGACCATCGTAAAAATGTTCTTATAATTCTATTTTCATGATTTTGTTTTCAAGACCAATTATATTTAAATTTCACAATGATATGAACAATACAAATATTCGATGAAATAAATAATGTGAAGAATATGACTAAAGATAGAATATGAATAACAATAAAATATCTAACCTTGAAATATGAATTTGAAAAAATATGACTCTCTTTGATAATTTTTTTTCTCATCTTTATCTTATATGTTGCAACATCAATGGAGAAAAGACCATTGTGTTAACTTCAATTAAGGAAAGACTATCATGCTGATAACGTGTTATAAAAGAAAGAAAAACTAGAAAGAACAAACAAGACAATATGAGATAGAGAAAAGAATCTGACTGATGTATTATCTTTGGGAGATGACTAACCTATTTATAAATACATCTAGTAGCTAGAGCTTTCAAAGTGGGCTCTAGCCCATGGGTTAACCCGGCCCACCTTGAAAACATGGCAGGCTGGGCCAAAAAAATGAAAAAATTTATGATGGGTCAAAAAATGTGACCTAGCCCACCCGGGTTGAACCCGTGGTGGGCCGGGCTGCCCACCTGACCCACTTATCAACCCATCAACCTAACCCACTAACAACTCATTAACAACCCACTAACAACTCATTTAACTATTTATTATTATATATGTATTATTTTAATAAGATATTATTTTTTTATAGATAAAGATAAAATTAATGTTAAACAATATGAAATTGCTAAATTTATCTACCTCAACCTCTAATAAAATTTAATATTGATGAATAATCACTCTCATGAAAGGATTTTTATTTTTTTTATTTTGATTGTTTAAGATTGTACACTTTTTAATTTAAGTTTAATGTTGTATCCATGATACTTAGTTTGATAATTTTTACTCTAGATTATAGATTATTTTATATTAAAATTTATTTTAAATTATATTTTTTTTTTAAATTAAGTGAGTTGGTGGGGCAGCCCGTTTAGCCTACCAACCCGTGGTGGGTTAGGTTGGGCTAGAAATATTTGCATAATAAATTTGGTGGGCCGAGCCAGGTCAACCCACTTAAAAAGTGGGTTGAGGTGGACCGGGTCAAATGGGTCAAGTTGGCTCATTTTGACAGCTAGCTAAACAATTACATAAAAAGAAAATAATACATCACAGAAATATAAATGATAATGATGAATAGTGAATATTAACATCCACTAATTAAGCCACTAATTATTATTTATAACAATTATTTTTTTATAAAAAAATATAGATGTTATAGTCTATAACAACTTCATACAAATAAAATTATTTAATTATTTCTAAATTTATTTTTTTCAAATTATATTACCTTCATTTTTAAAATATAAATTAATATTTTAAAATTTATAATATTTTTACATATTATATAAAATAAATTTAAAAAAAAATGTGTCGCTAGGGAGGATAACGACATTATATTTAATATATTTAATTAATATTTATAAAATAATTTTATTTATTTAATAATTTATGGAAAATTTATATTTTCTTGTTAATAAAAAATTTACTTACTTTATTATATTTATATTTACAATTATATATTTTATGATTATATTTCTTATATTAAATAATTCAGTTTAAAAATGAATTTATTTTTTCTTTATTTTTAACAATTTATGTTAGTCTTAAAAATTATTAAATAAATTTAATTTTTTAAAAATGTTATATACTAAAAATTTAAATAAATTTTTAAAAAAATAATTAATTAGTATCGTTATAACTCGTAGTGATTTTATTTAATTATTTTATAAAAAAAAATCCTAGGCGATATAGCCTGTAGCAACTTCATATATATAACATTAAGCTATTGTAGCAACTTCATATATATAACATTAAGTTATTATGTGTTGCTACTGGCCGTAACAACTTTAGTTAAAGTGCTACCAACTGTGACGACTTTTATAACATAACTTTCATGACTTATAGAAAAAAATATTACACATGGCACTAGTATCACTATAATTTCAAAACAACCATATTTACGTAATTAATTTTAAAAAGAATACTCCAATTGTCAAGCAAACTTTTTTTATCCTTTTTTCTATGAACTACGTTTTTGTAAATTGTGATTATCATCCACTGATTGAATCAAGCTAGGTTTTTGTTATGATCACCTAGTTTCTTTTGCCCCGTGGTAATATTCATAGACCGTAGCCAATCATAAAGTTTTTAGAATTTCATATATCTCTATCCCCATCGCTTTTGTGTTGTATTAAATACATGTATCCAAAATGATTTGATCCTCTCTTCAACCTGTAATAGTATAAAACTCACCAAAAACCGTTGTCCTTCAAACAAATATCGATTTCATTCCGTTTCTGAGGACCCTTTGCTCCAAAGCTGTCATTAAATGAATTAGTTGCTGGCAGATCTAAAAGGAAGAAAGTACAGGGAATGCAATGACAGAATCCTCTATGAACAACCAGTAGTGCCTGCATATTGTAGTGACCTAATACCATGGCATTTACCAAAATACATTATTATTTCTCAGACATGCTACGGCAATATATTCATCTGCAATGACGTCAAATAGTTAATACGCCACAATATTTTTAGCAGTGTGCCCACTTACACAACAATCAGCAAAACATCACTTTCTTAATTAAGCCAGGAAGAATGAATGCAACAGTTTGATCTGAAACCAAAAGTATTATCTCATCCAGTATTGACATACAAAACATTTTAAAATTATTCTTTATTTGGGGAAACAGGAACAGCTCATGACCAAACTTCAGAAGTAATTGCCGTTGTAGAAATTCTTCAGAAAAGGAGATATGCCATGGTCTTTTGAGCCTTCCACTTGCCCTTGCCCTTGCTGTCTAACTACGTACTGACCAATGATATGATGCCTCTGCTTTGAATGGTCCACAACGTTCTTCAGCTCTTCCATCCCCTTGAAAAGCAGCATATCAATCACCTGAATTTCCACAAATATTAGTGATATTCATAAATCTTTCATAGATATAAATTTTCAAAGTCTTTCGAATGTATTAATGGCCTTGATGCATTCAATCTGTGGCGTACAGAACCAAATTCGAATAAAACCTATATGGGCAAGTAGAAGATATGGTTTTTCCATTGAAGGGAAGAGGCACTGAGCCCAGAACAGAAAATCATGAATTCATGCTTAAAAGTTTCATGTCTAAGGATCAAAGGAGGAAGCAGATGACTTCTGACAGTAACTAAGTCGTTACATAGTAGGCATAAAATATTTTAAAAATGTGTTCTACAAAAGAAAGTAAATTCAATTTGCTGAAGTATAGCAAAATTAAACATGACATGAAATAAAAGATAATCACAATAACAATAAATGGTTATTTTCCGACAACTAAAACATACTGTTCCAGCATCTGGCAATGCACTACAACTTATTCACAGGTTGCCAACTAAGAACACCAAATATGGTTGAATCAACTTATTCATGGTTTGTCGACTAAGAAACTAAAAAATTTGGACACCATTAATCAAATTACATATCAGCAAAACGCACCCTATGTTTTCACATGTTTCCATCCAGACATGGATAAATTCAAAACTATAACCTTCACCTTGAAATTTGACAAGACGACATCAGATCAAACAATTGCAGGCTCAGTTATACTGCATATCATTTAATCCACTGGAAAATTATACAACTCAATTCTAAAACTAGGAAATCCTACATACTAAACCAAAGTATTGGAATACATAAATTATTGGAAGAGAAAATTCACTTAACTACCAATTAGAAAACTCTATATTATCCAAGTGTTTAACCAAGCAATGCGCCCACAACTTACAAAAGTAAAAACCATTCACCAAAATATCAAGAGGCTTTAAATACCTGCTGACATTGTGCTCACAAAAACCCATAGTTCAACTCACTCTTGCAATGTGTATTCAATGATTGAAGAACACTAAATAGCATACACAAGAATTTTCGTAAAACATGTTTCAACTTCCAAAAGCAAAGACATGACTTCAACGTTCAAGGTACCCCATTACCAATAGGCAACTAAAATCTTAACCCATTCAAATACAACAAAAATAACCTATTCTCACTAGGTAAGGTCGACTACATGGACCACATAACACGAAGCTATTAAGCTCAAGTAAAAAACAAATTATCAGTTGGAGCTACATCGAATTGTAGATTTAACAAAGATTAAAGTTTGGAGTTGGTTGTGAGCGAGAAGGAAGGTGTTCAATCACTCAGTTGGCTCTTGGACCTAGATTCCGTTGCCTAGGAGTGATTGGTTAAATGGGTTCATAGGGAGATTGGTGAGTGTTGGCATGGTGTGGTGATATAGGTACTGCACTTACAAGGTCTCTAAGTTTTGGAAAAGGTAGGGCTTATATTTATATCATAATTATCATTAGAAAACACACTTATTGGGAGACTTTAATGTGTTTTAACTTTTAAGGCATGTCTTCGCCGCTTAGGTGTGTTTCAGGGCATGTGATTTGTGCTGCTACACAATTTTTGTATCTTTTATACTCTGTATGGGGGTACATATTGTATTCTCCCGAGTAAGATTTCAGAATTCTGTTTTGCTCTTAAAAAATACCAAATTAACAGAGATATTATTCACCATGAGAAATTATCCAATATCCATTCAAATAACTCGATAAATCCTCTCTTAAAGAATTCCTCGACCTTAAATCCAATTCAAATGCATCAAACAAACACCCTATATATAATTTGCAAAACAAACCATGAATTAAATCTCGAGTCAAATCCCCAAGAATTTCGCCATCCATTTAACCTAAAGTGTCCGAAAGAACATTTACGTGAAAACAGGGGGCCATGAATCAACATTTGCAACGGTTCCCGTACAACAAGAAATTCAATAATATCCGAAGGAACACAATGTTGGAGAACGCAATCACGCTTATCTTATACGCCAACAACGTTTTCTATTTTCATTCACATTTCCACTAACAATCAACCACAAACCCTCACATATTTCGATGTTTTCATCAATTCCTCAACGGAATTTTTAAAATACGAAATAATCAGAAAATTCGTAATTAATTATAATGTTCCGAATAAAATCAACTCCGTTATCCTCTATCACTAAAGTGGCGGTGAATGAAAAAGTGAAATAATAAAAACTCCCAAACGCTGCCTTAGACATGTGTAAAAACTAATAAGAAATGGAAATTACTTTGGGATTGGTGACGTGAGTGTTCTTGCGGATCTCGGAGGCGACGGTGGAGCGAAGCTGGGAGATCGAAGCGACGTCGTGTAGGTTATATATTTCCATGACGGAGGGAAGCGATCTGCAAGCTTTGCGGAAGAAATCGAAGACTCGCTGACGCGCCTCCTCCAGACTCGCCGAGTTCGGAGGCACCTTCACGTTCCGAAACGCTGCGTTCGCCATTCGTAAACTCGCTGAGTCACAACTCGCTCGATTCTTCCTACTGCTTTTGCTCTTCCCTAGCAGTGCAACTGGTTTATTGCGATGAGAGAAGTGGAAGAAAGAATTGAAGACACGTGATGGGCACGCGTTCGACGGCGTCGTTTTGAATGTGGGGCTTTGTGCAAATTGTGCTCATGCCAGGGTTGGAAAAATTCGTGGTGTTAGGGTAATGGTCCGTGTTAAAAAATTAAAATGTTAAAATGTATTTTTTAGTTTTGATCTTTGTTAGATTAAGGGTGTATTTTAGATAATTGCAAATATTAAATTATTTTTATAATTAATTGTAGTCAGGAATTATTTTTTTTTTGGATAATTTTGATAAAAAAATTATTTTAAAATAATTAATTTTATTTTGATATAAAGAAAATCAATTTTTGCATTGTAAATTAAGAAAAATGCATATAAATAAAACTACAAAGTTAAAAAAAGCTATTGAAAATTTCGAGGGTAAGTCAAGAATAATGTATTTGAGGAAAACAAATAACTATTTAAAAAATAATTACCAAATTTTAGTTTATATTTCAAACATTTTTTCCTTAAGAATAGTTAAAAGGGACACAAATGATTCATCACAAATATAAATAGGTGATTATAAGACTTTATTTTTTAATTAATTATTTATATATATTAGTAGTTATTAAAAAAATATTTTATTAATTTTAATTAAATAAATAATTTCATGAAGTGTTTTTGAGTCTATATAGAAAATGAGGTTTTTATAGAACGTTAAACTTTTTTTAAGAAGAGTGTTGGACCTTATTTTATGAACCTAAATCATTATTAGAGTTGTTAGGGTTCTTAAGATCTAATATTTTTCTTTTGCCTTCTGGAATGTATGTCGTCGAAGTTATGAATGAAAGAAATAAAGGATTGAGGAGTTGAATCACCACTTTCACCCTTGTTGTGGAGGAAATTGCTTTTGAGATAACGGAGAGTGAGTTGTCTCACTCATGAATATGAATTTTTTTATTGTCTCACTCATGAATATGAATTTTTTTTATTAAGTTCAAGATGAAGACATAGTATATTTAGTTTTGATGATTACAAATATAATTCTTTTGAAACAAAAAAGTGCAAATTGCATCTTATTGTATGTTTTTGTTGCTTGTATGCTCTGTACTTTGTAGGTAACTTAATCTTATATTTCTATCTAAATAATATTTGATGATAAAAAAAAGTTTTAAAAATGATTTGAATAGAGAACTAGTATGAAAAATCGAAATATTAAGTTTTCACTTAAAATAATCGATTATTTTAAGTAATAATTGATTATTTGCTTTATTTTTTAGTAACTTGTGAAGCTTTGATATAATAATCAATTATGCAACAAAATAAATGGTTATTTTAAAAATAATTTTTTGGAATAATCGATTATCACTCAAAATAACTGATTAAAATATTCTTAGTTGATTTTCATATTTACGAAGAACAAAATAATCGATTATCCATGTAAATAATCAACTATTTCTGTCAGAAAACTTTATATATAATTTTTCACATTCAAAATATAGATATTTTAAATCTTTGTAATATTACTTTAAAAAATACTCTATGAGAAAAACATTTCTCTTTACAAGAGGTTTGATACCCTTTATGAGAACCTCAAGAAAGGATTCAAAAGTTGAATTGAGCATCATCTTTATGGAATGTTAGGATGAGCGACATTGGTTTGATTTACCTACTCTGATATGTTATGCACATCAGGTGAATTCATTCTTTAATCTATGTGACTTGTTTTCTTAAGTAAGTTTCTTAGGAAGAGGAAATCCTATAGTGAGATGCTATAAGTAAGTGTTTCTTGGGATATAAGAAGTAATTTTTTTAATAGTGTAAAAGTGTATTGTATATGGTATTGTAATTGTAAAACTTCTAATATTAAAGATAAGTAAAAAATCTCAATTGGGTTGATTGAGGACTAGATGTATGTCACAAGTGGATGTGATTGAATCAATATAAATTAGCTATGCATTTTTCTTTATCCCTACACTTATTTTACATTCTTGCAAATTTGATTATATGCTTATTGTTGTATGATATGAAACATGGACATTACATATAAGACTAATTGAATTTGAATTTTCATATAATCTCAACATCATAAAACTATATATTAATATATTTCTTTGCAAAGTTCTAGAAAAAATTTTAAAACCAAGAAGATTCATATAGAAATTTTTAAGAACCATTTCACCCACCATTTTGGTTGTCATCTTTCCTAACAAATTTGAATTGTAGATAACAAGGTTGACCCTAAACTTCATAAGGACTGAATATATGTGATTTACCTTAATTAGACGAGTTGTGAATATCCCAAAATGCCTAATTCTTGTAATGACTGTTCAAATATAAATTCATTGATTGTTCAATTATAAATTGATTGCTTGTTTGTGTACTTATGTCACTTAGTATTATTAAAATTATAGATTTTGAGACATATTGTTTGATTTGTATCATTTAAGAGTTATTATGCATGAACTTAAGGTTTATAAGCATTAGAAAACATTTATATGCCATTTTTGTGTCCATTGATATAGTCTACATAATATTATAAAACTGATAATCAAAGACTAATCTACGCTTGTTGGACATGACTTCTGTTGACCACATTTATATGTTTTTTTTAAACGGCCAAATAAAATTATATTGTGACATTAGAGGTGTTGTAATCCCATATTTACAAGGTATTGGCTAGGGATAATTTAGATTAACTACCCAAATTACCTATTAACCAAACAAAAGTGCTTGATTGGAAACTCGTCGTGGGCTATGAGCCCGTACATAGTCAGTCCAAAATCTTACAATCCCACCAAAAAGTATATTTGACCCAACATTGCAAAGCAAAACAATAATTAGTGGATGTCAACCAACTAAAGTTCATTGAATGGGTGCTTGTTTTAGTGGCTAAGAAATGTTTCACTTCTAGTGGGTTCAGTACGCATTCCTCATTCCAATGTGATTATCCCACCAAAGTTGTCCTACATTTTTTATCTCTCATCCCCAATAACAGAGTTTACCTGCATATTGTGAATGGCAGGCTTGCATTTTTTGAGATAAAAATGAAAGTGAGTCTTCATTTGATCACTACCATCTTGCTATGCCAAGTTTCCCATCTATGAAGAAACTTATTTTGAAGATCAAAGCAGGTATGAATAGCCTCATAAATTGCATGGATGCCAATTTTTCTCCTTCTTGATTGATTTACTTCCATTGAATTTCTCATAGTTTTTTTTTAATGTATGAATCTGAGAGAATGAGGTATGAATAGTGTAAAGAAGACGACTTTGACCTTCGTGAACTGTTGAAAGTGCTCTCTAAAGGAGTTTAGTACACTTCGATTGCTACAACATTGTTAAAACATTTCTTCTTCTTCGAACTCTTGTAGCTCTGCCTGGTTCCTAAGAAATTGTGTATGCTTGATTCACTTGAGATTAGAATTGTATTGAAACTATAATGTATGCACATACTAATGAATCTCAAATCCACACTTAAGATAAGAGTGATTGCCATCCGCTCTTATTTGTTTCCCATGAATCAGTTAATGTCCCTGTATAGAAACTATTTTTTCTACTCAACCACTCAGATTCTTTTTACTCAAAGCTCTCATCTCACTAAATGCTTTTGACTATCTTAAACGCTCATTCCTTTCCTTTTTCCACTCTAAACAGGTTTAAATCACTTGATTGCCCTTAACCTCTCCTTTTTACCTCTCTTATTTTCCAAAGTTGAACCTAGTTAAAACTCACCATTTCATTGTAACACTCAGATTTTATTCACTTGAAATACTTATAGCTCACCAAATTCTTTAGACTCTCGATTTCACTCAGACCTCTCCTTTTTTCATAGATTGCCCTCTGCCTCTCCTTTTACCACTCTAAATATTCCAAAAATGAACCCATCATAACTCACCTTTTACCACTCTAACACTTTAGAACTTTTCACTCAAAACTCTCGCACCTCACCAGATGCATATTCTGTTATACATTCATGCTTCTCCTTTCCTTCACAAATTTTCTTATAATTTACGTTAACTACCCTCAACCTCTCCTTTTACCTCTCTAAATTTTCATAAATGAGCCTAGCTTAACTCTTCTTTCTCCACTTTAACACTTAAAGTTATCACTCATATTCGTCGTAACTCATCTTTTGCAATTGACTCTATTTTTCGCACCAGCCTCTCCTATTTTTGACAGATATTCTCTATTTACCGCTTGCATTAAACATACTCTCTTCCTCACTTTTAACAATCCTCAGTTTCCTCTAGATAGTATGGACAGTATATCCCTCATGTCTTATGATTCCGCCCATTTCCTTTATGATCCCCACTATTTCCCAACTTTCCTCCCTCAATAGCCTATTCCAAATTTGATGGTTGTGAATCCATGATACACATCTAATTCCTCAATTGACATAATTAATTTAACCCTATCATCTGCCCCTAGCCTCCATCAGCAACCCACTTTACATGCATTAAATACCCGAAGTTTCCCTCCAACCTCCCTCAGCAGCCTGACCATATTCCTCATATAATACTCATGTTTTGTTGTGAAAATCATCACTCTGGTCCCCCTATGAGTTTCTTCCTTAGCCGACTAGATGCACATTGCCAATGTTGTGTGTCTGTGTCCCATTGGTTTAATCTTTACATTCCTTTGTGTTGCCCAAAATCTATCCTCCTGGTTCTCCTTATGTTATCCTCTCTGTTTTTTGGATCTAGTGTGTGTTGTGTTGTTTGCCTATTATTACCTCTTGTGTCACCCCTGATGTCCCCTTGTAAGTCCTCCCATCATTATACTTCATCTTCTGTAATGCATAACCCTGGTGATGTCTCCACATTTATATGTCATTTGGTGTTTGAGGGGGTGATACTTGAACCATTAGAGGCCATTGGAAGCCCTCCCATTCATAAAAATCACAATTACACACAAGTGTGTATTTTTTGTCCTAACTAAAGGTGGATACTCCTAGGTTAAGTGCTAGGATCAAGCTATGCATTAAAATTATGAGGCTAAGAATGATAACTCTAGAGAGATTCTTTGGAACTCCTAGAGCATAGGGCTAAGTGTTGTTACTCCTAAACTAAGTGTCAATATTAGGTGTGAGATTTATATGACTAAGTGTAGGAGCACTAGATGACACCTTTAAAACTCTTGCATGATGAGGATAATTGGAAACACTTGAACTATGAGTAAGGCTTTGGCTAAGTGCCATTTTTGTGTGGCTAAGAATGGAGCTCCAAAGAGAAATCTTTGTTCCCTCAATGCTAAGAAATAAAAGGTGGGTGTTGAGTGTCAAAGGGTTGATCTTTAACCTCTTGGCGTTATGCAAGGGGGAATTTTCCCTAAGCACATAACCCTTGACATAGTGGTTCTATTTTGAAGTGTTTGTAGTTGTATATATGTGATATTACAAAAGGCATGAAGTCCCACACAAGCTAGTGTTGCCTTTGGAGAATAGTATACTACATTGTGATAAAGACACACAAAAAGGCTACCAATAGTGGTGAAGTCTATGTGCATGAACATGGACCAAGTATGCCTATTGTAGTGCAAATTAGTCGATGTTCCCCACTATCCACATGAAATACATAAGCTTCTAGCAATTTTTTGTGGTTTTAATTAATTATATTTAAAATAATTTCAAAAATTAAGAGGCTATCTGAAACGTAATAGTTTTAAAATCTTTGAAATTAACTACTCATAATATCGTTTTAATAACCTTTTAATTTTTTGGATATTGGTCATTAATTATGTATTAAATGTTTTTATTACTCATTAATTTCTTATACATTTTGTGTTTATTATCTAATGCCCAATGCTACTTTTTTCACCTATAAATACCACATTTTGTTGAAAAGGAAAAATATACTTAAAAAACACAACTCCTCATATCTCTCACCTCACTTCTCTCTTTGTCGTAGGTTTCAAATTTTGACTATTTACTAGTTATGCAACTACTATTACAACATTTGATACCTATTTAAATGATGTATTTGTTGGTTGTTTGTAAATGAAAGTAAACAAGATATATGTTATTAGATTTCATGATAAATGTTATTAAATAAAGTGAATGCGGACCTAGCCTATGATAGGTAGTGTCCAACATGTGTTGTATCTTATGATACCATATGCATTTGTGTGAATACATGCCTCCTAACATGAAAAATATGTATTCAAGTAATTATACGAGTCTAATTGGGGAGGCCACTAAAGATTTTGAATATTGGCCTCGAGAATGTTACCTAGTGTGAAATCCCCGCGTGGCCTATATTTATCTCATAGTGTTAGATCATAAGAAGAATTAAGATCTCTCAAAAATTATGTTTTAATGATAACAAACATAAGCATTTTTACAAAACATAGAAAGATCAAACTCTAAGATGTCAGTCTAAATCGTATGATAAGATGAAATAAAATAATGTTTATGCATGTTTGCTTATCAAACTAAATGTATCGTCTATCATAAAAAAAATGTTTTAAACGCCACATTTAATATGTCAAAGGAATAATATTTTTTAATAGATCAAAGAAATAAATGCTTCTTTTATACTAGCAACGTATAAAAGGACAAGATTTTGCTTTTTGTGTTAAAAAAGGACAAGTAGATATCTTGAAGCATACAAAACTAGTTAAAAGTTGTTTATAATTGACACATTCTACAATTTTCTATTGTTTTGTACCTTGAAGTTAATTAGCAATACTCTTAATCAAATAAAAAGTGACAATTTGATGAAATATATTAAATTTAAGCATTAAATACACCAGTGAACACACTTTCATACAAGAAAGTGAGACGAAGTAAGTCAACAAGTGAAGTTCAAGAATTTCCAATTGTTATCTTTACTTTTTCCTCATATTTAAAGAAGTTTTGGCAATCTTAGAGAAGCAAAAGCAACAAACAAACATTCTTTATTCTTTCTCCGTAAAGTTATTCTTTATACCTAATGTTTTTCATATCTTGCCTATAAGACAAGTTATTTGTTATCTACCTAGATTAGACTAATTGTTTTTGTTTGAAGCCCGAAAAGGCTTTACATTTAAAAAATATTCGGTGTTGAAGTTTAGAGAAACTTTGTTGTTAAAAGAATACTTGGATAATTTGTTTAAAAAGACAAATCAAAGAACACTTAAAGATAAACTAGAAGTAGTTTATAAAAGAATACTTATATCTTTATGAAAAATAATTAAATTTGACCATGTTGATCAAAAACTGAACACGGTCTCATTCATTGAGACAAACCAATATAAAATTATTGTGTTTTTTACTTTCCTTCATCTACACCTCTTTGATCTTAAATATCTACTTTACTTTTTCTCATTAAGTGTTGAATTTTTTATAAACAACCCATTTCCAATGTCTACCTTTTCTTTACATATAGGTTGGAATATCCCTACAAAGCTGGCCAACCCCTACAAGTTGTTAGAATTGTAATCCTAGTTGAGAGTGATAATGTCAAATCACCATAGTGTGATGATTCATCAATTGTATGAATTACTAAACTACTTCTATTAAAATAATTTTGAATGATACCACATGTATGTAAGATAGTTTGTGATTCAATGATCACGTAAAGTTACTTTACGTTGTCATTGTGAAATTTTTTTCCTCAACTTATAATGTATCCTGCAATGGTTTCTAACTCGTTTCAAAAGTTCTCCAAAAAATATTTATAAAGAATTTACAACTTACATAAAATAGTTTTAATCTTATTTTCTCTTTGATCGTAAAACTTAAATAAAAACACGATAAACATGTATTTAACAAAACAATTAAGTTATTTATCCGAACAAATTAGAAATCAGAAACTTGTTATCAAAACCGTAAACCTTAAGCAGTGTGACTAAAATTAAATGAGCTTATATGGTCTTCACTTAATTAGTCTATACCTAATCAGTGTGACTAAAATTAAATTTCCAACTAGGCTCATTCCACGAATACTAGAATTCTGACTTTAAGACAAACAGATCCAATACGAAAAAAATTAAACTTGGAATTAAGATAAAAGATGCAAGACTGAATGAATGATCTTTGCCATTGTCCTTACCAACGGGAGGCCAAATTACCGGTTGATGTATGCATCAAATTTCTCATGCAGCATAACGAAAATGGCTTTTTGGGTCATCTTTAATGGTTTTACACTGAACATATCTATCAACTCTTCCCAACCGTTGGCCATGGACTCATGCATCCTTCTTCAGGTTAGGAAAGAGAATATATATCCAGTTTCAGGACATTTCATTATTATATATGAAATACCTGTTTCATACATTCCCCCAGATTCTATTAAGAACATCGTGAAGAAATCACAACTTTAGAGATTAGAAAGTAGTAGCTAGGCTGGTATTGTGTAAATATTCCCTGCACAAGTGTTCTATAATCCTACCTGTTTTTAGAAAAACACAAGGCTTAAACCAGAAATAAAGCTCCCAATAACTCTATTGGCTCAGATTCAAACGGGGTTCTATATTGGGAAATGGGAATAACCTTCAGAAGTACTTTAATACCAACTATAACTACATACTGAAAAGTGAAAATACGTAGGAATATGTTAGCAACTGCATGTGCTTGATGATTTTGGGCAAAAAGGATTCATCATAGTAATATCATTCTACCATTCCGAAGCATGATCATTCAATTAGCTGGCTATTCAAATGAGTCATGATATATTATCCAGCCTTACAGAAAAATCCCTTGAAAGTTTAGTTTCAAGCCATAGAAATATTTGTGTAGAAAGCTCACATCTGTATAGTAAGTGCAGTTGCTGCGGGGGGATTCAATCAACTTTGCTTAGACAACTATTGTTTGTTAGTGAATTAGCTTTAAAAGTTACATTTCACCACACTCAGCAATGACACAAGCTAATTTTGGTCGGTTATTGGGTCCTGTTGCTACATTCTCAATCTTCCTGACAACCAAAAGACCATCTCCTAGCACTCTCTGCATAAAGGGAAGACAGGTTGTAAATGCACAACACATCAACAGTTAAGGAGAAGGAAGCTACTAGTAACATTACAAATAAAGGCACATAGATAAGAATGCATATGAATTTTTGAGACAGGTTAAAATTCCTTTAAAGCTCATGGGTTTGATAAATCTTGCACTCTTTGCTACCCAAATTCCCAGCTACCTAATTTGAAGGATGCAAACATAAAACTTGAGGAACAAGTAAATTCACATTCTAGCCGTGTGAAAAATAATTAATACATGCAGCTGAAGATATTGAAGCATACCCCAAAAACGACATGCTTATTGTCAAGCCAGTCGCATTTTGCGCATGTTATAAAGAACTGCAAGCAATAAGAGAAAATCCATCAGTAGTCATAGAGCATTACCAATTTAACATTACTGCTGAGAAAAGGGAAAGGAAAAGGGAGTAACCATTGGGAAGTTACCTGACAACCATTGGTATTTGGCCCGCTATTTGCCTGCAGGTTAGACAAAATGGACTTAATCCTTCCTTACATTAAAATAAATGAAAGCATAATTTAGCCATACAAATTGAATCAATTGATGCCATAATTGTCTGAAGTTTAGCAAAGAAAGATTAATATGATTCCAAAGTGTTCAGGAAGTGAAATAATTGACAGTATGTTAAGAAATGTCTTGTAGATTTGTGTATGAACGTAAGGTCAATTGTTTCAGAATTGATACGTTACAATTATCACAGTAAATAATACCATACAGGTACATATTTATCCTTGTGTGTCCATTCCATCAACAGTCCCTATTTTCATATAACCCAAAATGACAGAAGGTAGAAAAAGCAAACACATACCATCGACAGAAGGCCAGGGCCAGTGTGTTTGGCAGTGAAGTTTTCATCATCAAACTTGAGTCCATAGATGGAAACACATCCACTACCATCACCCTACCAAGGAAGAATTTATTAGTAAGGATTTCATATAAAACCAGGATTCAACTCTATTGTTGTCACTAACAACATTTATACAAGGCATAAATCTTGTGAATTAAAATGGAAGGCAGAACTGCATTAAGAGTAAATTCATAGATAGATCAATCAATGCATATACATAAACAACAGTACAAAATAGCAGTCATCCTACTATTCCGCAAAAGCAGTTTTGTAGTCAGACTCTCCACACAGCTATTAGGGATTGATCACTGTGAGTAAAATAGTTTCCACAAAATATTGGGCAAGAAACACAGATTTCATAACTAAGTTAACCATCATGCTATATGTGTCCAATAAGATCAAGCCATGCATAAGGACCATAAAAGTGGGCTCAGCTTATTTTATTTTCATAAATGTCGACACACACCACTGCTTCCGCACAGTATATGCCAAAAAAAAAAAAATCAAAGATAAACCAGAACAGTACCTTTACAAAATCACCGGCCTGAATCATAAAATCCTTAATAACTCTATGAAATTGACAACCCTTGTAACCAACAGGTAGTCCTGCTTTCCTGCCAACAAAATCAGATCATATAAAGTATTAGTTGACTTAAACCTACCCAACAATGAGGCATACAATATAGAACCATTTGTGAAAATAAATCAGAGGGGGGTAAAATCAAAAAATAATTCAACACCACTGCCAATCCAAAAGGTGTTGTTAAATCAGAAGATCCTACCTAGACTTGAAATTAGACAGGGAAAGAAGAAATGTAAAATGTGATTTAACCCAAATAATCATAAGACCTTTAAAATCACAAGATTAAACAAGCTACAATTCAAAAATAAAAAATAGGTGTCTTGTACATTGATATACAACCTTAGCATATATTTCTTTCTTATATTTAGTTAATAAAATAATAATATTATACTCATCTGAATCTCTTCGACCACATTGTCATCCACTCAGAGAAAGAGAATGAAGGAAGATGCAAGGTGCGAATCACAGAGTTACAAACAAAAAAATCAGATACAAGTGGCTAACCCACTTGCAGCAATAGCAGTTGGAAGGGGTAAGCAGAAATTACAATTGAAAGGAGGCAGAAGCAATTGCAGATTTTAGTTGCAGCAAAGAGATGAATTACTTTCACATTTCAATTTCAGATTTCAGTCACAGCAGCAAGGGTTTCTGGTTGGGTTACTGTCAGGTTGGTATTTTCTGGGTTTGATTCTTGCTCACCCTAAACATTTGGTGAACAAGGTAGAACCAGTAGGACCTTACAATCCCACAGGTTTTATGAGAAGAGAATTGCACCTCTAGCCCTTTGTGAAATAGAATCATGATTTTAACACAGCCCCCCCCCCCCCCACCACCTTCCTCTTTTCTCAACGAGTAGATGTATGCAGCCGTATCCCATCAAGTGAGACTAGAGAGACCATGACCTTCAGGTCACAAGACTTAGAAATACCATCATTATCAATTCGTAATCACAATAATTATAAAACAAATGCTGATAGCAAAGAAAAAAACACTAAAGAGCAAACACCATAGAACTGATTCTCATTCAACTTTCAGACTTTGAAAGCAAGGACAAGAAAGTGTTGCCAACTCAGATTAAGCTAAGAATCTTACGCTGAAATTTAGCAGTATAAATTAGTAAAGTATACTATAACGATGATAATGATGTTGCGGGTGTCTTAAAAACAAAAAGAAAAAGAAAAAAGCACATTAATAGATCAAAACCATCATAACTATCATGACTTCAAACGAAAATTTTATAAATAAAAAAAATGAAAAGAGATGGAAAACCACAATAGGGCCAGACTGGAAAAGACTGTTTCACTACCTGTACTCCCCAGTGCAGAGCTGCCTGCCAAATAACAAAAGACAAATTCATCAATTGAAAAGGGCATGAACTTGTCAACAAAAGAGAATCTCAATCCAATAACCATTAACAAGCATTCACCAAAAAAGAGTCCAAAATATAGTTTAAGGAGGAGTGAAAATAAGTAGTCTTCCTAAAGTAATCAAATCATCTATACTATTCTTTTTTGTTTTTTTTAGTCCATAGACATAATTCACGCAGTGTCCCAAAATCGACAACCAAGAACTAATCTGCTCCCAGGAAGTGACTTCCGCTCACCCTGACCAACCATTATTTTAACACAGACACAAACAGGAATCGAACCAGAGACCACCAGGCTGACACCTCATGTCCCTCTATACCATTCTACAAGCACTCAAGCTTCCGAACATGCATTGCATTTAAAACACATTTTTCAAAGGTGTTGTCATGTAACTGTAAGGCGAAACTCGAAATTCTTAAATTCTAAAGTAAAACAGATAACATCACATCACATCACATGAACTAAACAGTATGTTAGTGGAAGTTGATTCTGAACATGATAGTAGCAAGGGAAACTACGAAGCAATGGTGAAAGGCAAAGAAGAAATGAAAAATTAGCGGCGAAGTGAAGCCCAGAGCGTTGTTACCTGAAATTCTCGGCGGTTTTGGGCGCAATGTCGGCGAAGAGCTCCATCTTGATTCGACCGGCGGGAATGTTACCGATGGTGACATCGAAGAAGACGATGGGGTTCTTAGGGTTTGGAGGACGCACGTGCCACTCCACACCCGCGTTCGAGCTCGCGTTCCCTCCAACTGAACCAGCCATTCATTCACTCGGCACAAAACAATTACAACGGGGATGTACGCTCGTCTTCTAAATGACTCAAAGTGAAGACCCGAGGGGAATAAAAACCAAATGGAATCGAAAAATGTCCACTGGTAATAGAATTATTAACCCGTTCATTTTTCTGATTAATTTTTAAAAAAAAAATATTTTTATATCTTTTTTTTTTCAGAATTTTTAAAATCAATTCAGCATTTGTTTAATTTAAGCAATTTTACCCGCGTCACTATATCTATTAATAAAAGGAATATATTTTTAAATAATTTATTTTTTCTTAAACTTTTTTGTTTATTTAATTATGTCATAATTTCTTATGAATACATATATATATATATATATATATATATATATATAAAATCCGTATGTGTAACTATTAAAAGTATTAAGTACCTCAATCTTTTTAGTTTATTTAAGCATTTTGTTTTTTAATTTAATGTTTTTTGAAAAATTTATTTTTATTTTATTTAAATATGTATTTAGTTTATTAAATTTAGAGTAAATTTATTTTTTTCTCTCAAATTTAAAATTTTTATTTTTAATTTTATAAATTTTTAAAATTTTATTTAATTTCATAAATCATTAATAATATATTTAAAAATAATAAATTAAAATAGTTATATAATATTAATTTAATTTAATATGATGTTTACATTAGTAAATAGATTTTATATAATAATATTTAATAACTTTTTAAATAAAATTTAAGTACAAAAATTAAAATAATTTTTTTTTAAATTATAAAAAATAAAAAATTAATTTTAAATTTAATAACTAAAAATAAATTTATCTTAAAGCTATATATATATATATATATATATATATATATATATATTGTAACGATCCGGCAGGTCACTACACTCACAACCACAGCGCACAGGAAACACTAGACAGAATAGAACGAGTATATAAATATAGGATCTAGAATATAAATATATACATATGTCCCGAGTCTGACTAGAGTTAGGGCATGCAATACAAGAATTACATCAAAAGTCACTATGTCAAGTGACCAAAACAAACAAAGCATCCATAGAAATCAGCTCCATGTATCGGCTACCGACTCGTCACTATCCACCGCCTATCCCTGCTCTGCTCCCGTACATAGTACGATCATAGCAGTCCAACCACATGGAAACACAAAGGGTAAGCTAGTGAAAAGAAATAACATACATATATATAAATATATTAATAGTAAATAACTACCCCTATCAGCACATTAAATCAACACATCAATCAGTTTAACAAAATTAGTTTAAAATACCACAACGTCCAGCAATAACAGCACACATCTCACATCATCAGCATACAACTCATCGATTTTACAGCATAATCAGCAATAAGCACACAATGCGTCGTCACACATATCAACTCGGAGATCTCCTACAACAACTCAGCCTTTCGGCCTACATCAATTCAGCCTTGCGGCCTACAACAACTCAGCCTTGCGGCCTACAACATAAAATATCAACATACAGCACAACACAACTTTACCACTCAACATATCAACTCACAACAATATACAATTGATATAACTCAACATATCAACTTACAACAATATACAACGGATACAACTCAACATCAACAAGCAACGTTAACCACAAGTCATCACATTATAATTAACAGCTTCTACTCAAACTCAACATACAACACAACTCAATTTATCGACATAGCAACATAAACCATCATATAGAAAAATCTCTTCTTCGTGCCCGGCGCCCTCGTGGTTGCGCCCAGCGCGGTACAACCAGAGAGCACCAGGGGGCTAACGCGCCCAGCGCAAGCATGCCCGCGCCCGGCAGGACCCAGCTAGAGAGCCCAAGGCTCACCCGCGCCTGGCGCAATACCAATTGTGCCCAGCACCCACAAGGCAGAGACTCCCAAGGAGTCTCACGCCCAGCGCGACAAGGGCCGCGCTCAGCGCAGCACATTAATATCAGCATCCAGCACAGCTAGGTAGTCTACAACACAACTTACTACTCACAACTCAGCTCAACAATCTATAGTACAACAATATTTTAATTCAACATACAACATATTCTACACATAATACGACTCATCCACCTTGTTTACAACTCATTGTAGACACCCAATTTCGTCCGGGGGCATACAAACAAGGACATGGACCTCTGATGTGAAGGGAAGGAGCTCCCAAAACATACCAACAAGAATACAGGGCTTTAAAAGGCCCAAAAATTTTTATTGGCCCGGAACGGGCCGTTCCAAGTCTTTTAAAAGGGGCGAAAAACCTAAATTGGAACGGGCCGTTCCAAAATCGGAACGGGCCATTCCAATGTCTAGAACGGGCCGTCGGGCCGTTCTGAAACCAGAACGGGCCGTTCTGGTTACCTGGAACGGGCCGTTCTGATTTCAGAACGGGCCGTTCTGGGGGTCCGAATTAACACATAACGGCCATATCCAGAACGGCCGTTCCAATTTTGGAACGGGCCGTTCTGGACCCCTTTCCGAAGTCTATAAATAAACAGCCGGGGCTCATTTCTAGGGACTCCAAAAATTTCGTCTAGACTTCCTATAGCACGAAATTTCTCTCTTTTTGTCTCTCCCCCCCTCTCTTTGTATTTCTTGAGATTTTTGTGAGGCACTGTAGTGTGAGGGGTTGCCAAAAAGCGCCCAAATCTCCATTTTGAAGATTAATAGAGCTCGTTCAAGAGGTATTTCAGCTAATTTTCTTGTATCTTTTATTTCTTATTTTTTAATAAATATAATTCATAATAAAAATAATCATGTAGACATTTTAGGGTAAAACGTATAATTTTAATTTCAAGCATGTAAATAATCATCAATAAAAGGGGATATAATATTTAATTTATTATTTCTTATTGCATTAACTTCATCATAGGGTACCGATTTAGGGCGTTGTAAGGGTGCTTAATACCTTCCTTACACGTAACCGACCCCCGAACCCAATTCTGGTTATCAAGGCCATTATTGGATCTTTTAAAAATCTTTTCTTTTTCCAATGTTTTGAGTAAAACATTGGTGGCGACTCCATGAACCTATTTTCAAAATCATTAATTAAGGATTAGTCTGGTATCCGGGCATTCCTTAATTGATGAGATCTTTAAAAGGATGTCTAAACCATAGGTCGCAAGATCAGAAATTTTCGGGTTGCGACACTCATCCAAACAACACCAATCAACCTAAGCACCTAAGACAACTTTCAACTCAACCAAATTACTAAACTGAAATGGCAACTTCCACAGAAACCAGCGCATCAGGAGTTATACTACTCTTAACATACTCATCCTTATCTCATATGAAAGATAAGAAGATTTACTACAACTCTCATGAAGGCACCAAGTCCTAATTCCTTCATCTACCTTGTTGAAAATGATAAAAACCACAACAGCTATAAGTAAAGCTAGCAGCTTGACCCCTCTTCACTAAAACAGCCATATCTGGAGTTCTAAAACTCCTTTTTGGGTGATTTCAGTGCCATTGGAAAGCTAAGATCCAAAGCTACAACTTTCATGAAGACTATAAAGTCCAATTCTGAAAGCACAAAAGCGCTCAGCGCCTCCAAAGCGCTCGGCGCTTTACCTCCAGGGACTCTCCTCTGGCTCTCTGCCTCAAAAGCGCTCAGCGCCTTAAAACGGCTTAGCCGTTTGGTTCCAAAAACTCTCCCCTGTCACGAAACTCCCAAAGGGCTCAGCCGTTTGTGATAGCAAACACAATCCCTCCTCCATTTTTGAACAACAACCTGCAACCAGAGAATTTTCAACACATGCAAACCATCCAAATAATCACATTTCATCAAACAACATGAAAACCAAATCATTTCCAACATGCAACCATGAATCACCAAAAACCCCAAATTTTTCATCAAACCACGAAACCCCGAAAACGGAAACTTTACAAACACAGCCATCAATTTCTCAGGAATCAGACACATCCATGAGTTTCTAACTCACTCAACAACAACCAGCATAAAATCCTAACTTTCCTTACCTCGGTAGAAGAAATCCGAGCTCCGGGGAAAGGAAAACGAAAGAGAAGAAGAAGCTTGATTGGAGGAGAAGAACAAGCTTGAGAAAATGCACCTGGGGAAAGAAATCAGCTCACTCACCACCAGCACCTACAGCCACCAAGGATTCCAGAGAAAAGAACAAGAAATTGAGAAAGAGGAAGAAGAGAATTGAGAGTTGGAGGAAAAATGGTTCAGTCCAAGTGAACGAGAGAAAGAGTAGGTGGGGAGTTAAATGGGAAAAAGAAAAACAGGGTCTCACATATATATATATATATATATATATATATATATATATATATATATATATATATATATATTTAAGACTTTCTAGAACCATTTGGTATAAATATCACTAACTTTCCAAATAATCAATCTTCGCTTCACTTTCAGTGACTATCTTCTTCTAACCATGTTTGTAAAGTTGATTTAATGTTTCTTTTATTAAAAAATTATCTACAATCGTATAATAAAATGTTAGCTTCTTAAAAATATTATAAAATAACTTGTAAAAATGTTGATATTGTAATAATTTTTTTATTATGTTAAATTTGATATATTGTAATAATTTTTTTTTATTACATTAACGTGTAGATTAATTTTAGTTTTTTCCCCTTAGTAATACATGGTATTCATTATGATTTTTATATTTTGTATTATTTTTTAGAGTTTTTAATTTATTTTTGGCCTAGTTGTGTTTTGAATTATTTAATTATTATAATTGTACGATATTAATATTTTAAATATTAAAATTGTGCAAATTTAATCTTTAAAGTTTTAATTTAACAATTTTAATTCATTTAAATATCATAAAAATATAATTTTAGTATTTTTATTAAAAATTTAATAATTTTAAAATTATATAATTGTCAACCTATTTAATTTATATATTTATGTTCATGTATCATATGATATATATTTATTATTAATAAATAAATAATATATATATATATATATTATTAATATTATTAAAAATTAACATCAATAATATTATAAATATATTTATTAATAAATTAATAGTTTCATAAATATAAATTTGAATACAATAGTACACTTTTATGAAAAAGATAAATATATTAGACAAGATAAATATATTAGAAAAAAATTAATTAAAAATATTGATATATTGTATCATTTGTTAATGTCGTATCAACAAAAATTATTAATTTTTAAAATTATATAATTATAATACTTGAGGAAATAAAATTATTCAATAAAAAATGCAGGGACTAAGTAACTAAGATTGTTCAATTAAAATGTAAGTTTTAAAATTACACAATTGTAATATTCGAGATACCAAAATTACATTTAAGCCTTTATTTTTATGTGCATGTCCATATATGTTAGGTTTGGTGTGAGTGTTTGACAAAGTTGTGAAAAATAAATTATTTTAATAATTAATTAAATAAATAAGTCATAATCACTTATAATGACAATGAAAATTATTTGCTTAAATTTGCTACAAATGATTTTAAGATTTTTAATTCCATTTGAATGCAATAACAAAAAAGAATAGTTTTTAGGTGGTAAATCAACTCAAAAGGAAGAAGAAAAAAAAGTTGTTGAGAAATTATGATAAACTTTAAAATTTTAGCTTCATAAAAAAAAATATTTTTTAGAAGAAAAAAATTGTTTACAAATTTAAGCTATTATTCCATATATATTATTTTGTAAACGGTTTTTCCTTAAAGAAAAAAAAAGTTGAAAGTGGCAAAATAAATCTTCCCCAAACAAGCTCTGTTTACATTTTTTTAAAATTATTTTATGAGGTTAAGACATTAAATTTTATATATTATAACCATTTCTTTTATAAAAAATTCGAGAGCAAAATAGAAATTTTTATTAAATCATACTCAATAAAGTACAAAATGAACTCATACAAAATATAAAATAAAAATAAAAATAAAAAATACTCATATTGTGTAGTAGCGCAAATCACATGCTCTAGGACACTTAAAGGGCAAATACATGATAACTACACAACAAGTGTGTTATCTAATGATATAAATCTAACCTTACTACATTTTTTCCAAAATTGATAGACCCTACAAGTGCAATGATGGAAACATGTCAAGGCTAAGAAGACCAAAAGGTGATACATTGAAGGACCCAAGAGGAATGTGATGATTTTGAAGACCTTTCATATGACTGTGTACATAGTAGTTACTTGTATAGGTTTATTTTGTCTTTTGTATTTGAGGCACTTTATTTCCTTTTTATAGACTATTCTATTTTGTATTTAGGGTAGGTTCTTTGGAAAATTTTGTTCCATTTGACCTTGTATTAAAGGTCACTCATTGTACATTTTTCAGTAGTAGAAGTGGTCGAGTGACAATTAACAAGGTATGAGGATGTAATTAGTAAATGGGTCAGAGCTGAGCCTAGGCCAAATTTTACATATTGGACTTGTTTTGCTCCATATTTTCAGGGAATTGATTTAGCTAGGTCTCACCATCATTGGGTGAACCTAACTAAACCAATCCCAAATTATTTAGGATTGGACAAATGGAGAAAACAAGCCCAATGCCGCCCACCTCTTCCTTTGGCCGGATTTGCTTCTTACTCTTAGAGCCTTTGGGAAGTTTGTGCTACAAGCTTCTAACTTAGCTTGCTTCCCAAGCTACTAAGTCAGAAGCTTGCTCCACAAGCCTCCTAAACCATGGTGGACGGTCAAGCTAAGCCAACCATGGTTCTTTTGAACCATGGTTAAGCTTACCTTGCTCCACAAGCTACCTTACTCTATATAAACCATTTCTTACCATTTGTAATCACTTTTGGACTTAATGAATCAGAATTTTCTCACAAATTCTCTCTTCCAAGAGTCTTAGAATCCGTGGAGAATCACTCTCCCCTAGGAACTTTCACAAAGGAGTTCCTCCTTTGTGCCTTGGTTCATCATTCTTCCTTCTCTTCAAGGAAGAAACCGAACATACTTTGTTGCTTCTACAAGCTTTGGAGCTTGTGTTTGCTTCGTCAAAATCACCATTGAAGACCTCAAGAGAACGATTGGACTTGAAGATGGAGATTGGAGGAGAACTACAATCACTCTTTCCACTTTCTTCCTTCATGCAATGTCCTTGACAAACCAATTTAACTAATCACCTTAAAACAAGCCAACAAATTCAAAGTCTAAGAACCAATTGAGGGAATAAACCCCCCTTCCTCCTCACCCTCAACCAACTCCAAGTTTTAAACTACTCTACACTGACACCACTCTCCATACTCAAAACAGAAGAAATAGATGATGAGTAGCTACCTAGATTAGATAGGAGATACACACATCTCTGATCAACATTTAATGTGAGCATTAAATGCATCAACAATACTCTTCAAGATCAACTAGGAAGATAAACAAACTAACAAATGAAGAAATATGAATGTTTAAATTTGAACATTATTCTAATGGTCATCTTCTCTGAATCTACTATATAAGGGTCAAGCTCTCAAACAATGAAGAAGAAATGAATGCACAATGTGAATGAGGATAAGCATAATATGAATGATGAAGTAAAAAAAGTGTGCAAGCAAAATGAAAGACAGTGCTGAAAATAAGAAGCATCATACAGGGAGCAAAATTCACACAGTGAGAAGTACAAAGCTGAATCTCTACGAAGAAGATCTTCATAGAAAATCTTGTATAGAGTTCTTTTTAGACTACATGTACTTAATTTGTGTAGCATCACTTCTAGAAGAAACGAAACTATTCTTATAACTCTTATCAATTGTATTTGTAAGGGTTGAGCCTATAAAGACTTGTGTAAAGAATACTTAGTATTGAGCCTGAAGAGGCTTGGTTAAAGAATACTTAGTGTTGAGCTTGAAGAAGTTTGGTGAAAGAATACTTAGGTTTAAGCCTGGAGAGACTTGGTGAAAGAATACTTAGTGTTGAGCCTAAAGAGGTTTGATGAAAGAATACTTGGGTTTGAGCCTAGAGAGGCTTGTTGAAAAAGTTCTTAGGTTCTAACCTAGAGAGGCTTGTTGAAAGAATACTTGGCTTGAGTCAAAAGTGGCTTATAAAAAAATACTTGTATCTTATTGAAGATAGTGAAATTCAATCTAGTTGGATTAATAATTGCACGTAGTTGTTAGGTTGGAGACGAATCGATATAAAAACACTTGTGTCATTTCATCTTTCTTCATTATTTCATTTAATTACTCTCTAGTACTTTCTCTGTTTGTATTCTTTACTTCCTCACTGCAAAAAGTATGAGTTTTTGATATACACTATTCAACCCCCTTCTAGTGTGTATCTTTCTTTCCAACAATAACACATTACAGTATTCTTTAACTAACCTCTTCAAGCTTACAACAACAAAGGCATAAAGTGTTTAAAAACCAACTCCCACAAAGAAATATATGTAAGTTTGGGTACACCAAAAAATTAAGTTAAAACTTAAGTTATTTCGTGATCATCCACTAGACGAGGATATACAAAAAGTTATACACTTGGAGATATTTTTATAGAGTTTTGGCACAACCTGAAAATGTTTTAGCAATATTCACACAACAACAACTTTCTCTTCAAGTCTTCTTGTATTTATAGGCTTTAGATATGTATCCATTAATGAGAACCTTTGTTTTTGACCATTAAAACAGATAATCTTCGATCCTCATAAAAGTGGCCATTCTATACTTGTATTTAAACGCTTCAAAGCTTCATACATGCTTTGTCATTATAAAAGATTGAAACATAGGGCAATAACATATGAACGTACTATTGTATATGTTGATAATTCTTTGTGGATGACTTTCATTTTCTAGACGATGTACTTGTTTAAACGTATTGTACCATTCAACATACAATCACAAAATAGGAAATAAAGCATTTACGACATCCACCTATTATGAGGGCACTTATCATTTATACTTTTTGAACATTTAAATATGACTTTTAAGGGCATGAAATGTTCAAACAAGCTTTGGACTTATTAACACCTATAGGACACAAACACTTGTAACGTATTGGGTGTAGACGCTAACTATCCTAATTACTATGCATTACACTAGTCTTATTCTTGCATGATTGTAGAAGATGTTATTTAATAAAACAATTTTTTTGTCGTCATTCCTTCTTCAGCTTGGATGCATGCTTCTTGAAATAACTTAGTCAAATATTAGTCATTCAAGTTCATTAATTTTTTATTATCAAAACTAGGGTGTTAAATCTTCGTAGATGCCTTTAGTTCAACAACATTTAGAGAGAGAGAGAGAAAGAGAGAGAAAGAAAGAGAGAGAGAGAGAGAGAGAGAGAGAGAGAGAGAGAGAGAGAGAAAGAAAGAAAGAAAGAGAGAGAGGGTGATAAATGTCTAATTTACTTAATTAGTTGATCATTTTAGACACTTATCTAGCTAGTTTGATATGAAATTGATAAGTAAACTCCCTATGTTTGTTACTAGAATCAAAAAGGATATGAAATTATATATTTTGTTAAGAGTTGATGACATTTGTATATTGACTTTGGGTTTATGGTCTTATAGGTGAAAAAACAAGTATATTTCGAATTCAAACCCAAAATCACTCAACCATTGGCAAAGTATTGAGCGGTTTGAAGGCAAAGAGAAAGGATTTTGGAAAATCCAAAATCGCTTAGCCATTTAGAAAGAGTTGAGTGGTTTGGGTCCAAAGGACGTGAAGAATTTGACCTCAAAGGGTTCAACGAGTCTTCGAGGCTCAGCAGATCTTCAAGGGCTCATCCATTAATGTTTCTTCACTATAAAGAATGTTCAAATCGTTCAGCCATTTGAAAAGTGCTGAGCGGTTTAATCTCTCTCCTCCACACTCTGTTTTATTTTGGCTGACATATAAAAGGAGAAGCAAGGAGAGAAATGAAGAAAAAGAAGAGAGGAATAAGGTGAAAGAAAGAAGAGAGCTTGAAGGATCTTGGAACCAATTGGGAACGAGGGTTCTTATGGATTTCTTTTCTTCTCTTTTCCATTTTTCTTGTATCTTGGATTGGTTCTTATCATGATGAGGGGTCAATCCTTTTGTTTTGTTGGGATTAAATGTAATTCATCAATTCCTATGTTTCCTTTTGATTCATTTATATATATGTCGTATTATTCAATGTTAGTGATTATGGTTTTGCACTTGATGCTTGGATAAATTGATCACTCATCTTTGATCTTTGGTTTAAAATTTGGTTGAAAAATAATTTTTGAATCAGTTCTGAATCTAATCATCTATCATTTTCAAAGTTAGGAATAGTTTTGAGATTGTTAGTTAGTCAAGTTCTTAACGTTTAATGCAAGGTGTCTAGCTTGATAATTAGAGGAATCAATTGTTGAGCTTGGTCCCTTAAAGTTTATGAATGCAAGGAATTGATTAGAATGATTTTCATGAACTCAATAACATTGGATAATAAGGTTCATTTATGAATGATCATAGGAACATATATGAATGAGATAGGTGAAATTTAATCCCAACAACTATCTAATATGATATTTTCTACTTTTTTATTTGATTTGCTATATTATTTTACTATTGCAACATCTAATGTTATTACAAACATCTTGTTAATATTTTGTGGATATATATATATATATATATATATATATATATATATTTCTTATTCAAGTTTAAATTAGGATAATGCAAATTACAAACAACACATGTTTCTGAAAAATACTTTCAAAAAGTATTCTTTTTATCTTTCAAAAAATACTATTCAAAAGTATAGTTTTACTCTTAGAATTTGGGTGATAAAACATATTTTCGAAAAGTACTTGTAAAAATTCAAAAATATACGTTTGAGAAGTACTTTTTAAATAAAATTATATATTTTTGAAAAATAATTTTTGAAAGAAAAAAATACTTTCAAAAAATATTTTTTTAAGAGTAAATTTATTTATTTTTTAAAAGTGTATTTTTTTTTTCAGATAAGTATTTATTTGAAGTATTTTTTTCCTGCAAAAATTATTTTTTGGAAAAAGATATTTAGAGGATAAATAAAATAATATAGAAGGTATATTATTAATTCATTGAGGTGTATTTAACAAAAAGTGATGGGTTAGTATTCATTGGGCTTCAGCGGTTCACTATAAAAGGATAAGAGGAAGGCGTAAAGGCCCAAAACAAAAACAGAGGCATAAACGGAGGTTTTGTTTTCTGTCTCCACCTATATACCCTCCTAAACCTTAACTTGAAAGCTTCACTTGTGTGCGGATATCAACTTACTGTCGTTGTGTTTTTTCTCTTATTCAGCACATCGCATAACAGCGTCAATGGTGAAACACTATAGACCCCCGGTGAGTACACAACACGCTTTTCCACTTCTTTGCTGAATCATTGTTACCTTCTTTTTATTTTAGGTTTTTTGTTTTTGTCTTTTGGTTGGTAGCCATGCCGTGGTTATTTGTTGGATGTGAGGAAATTTGGAATAGTAATGTTTCAGTTGCTTCTATTCATTTGGAATAATGAATTAGAGGGGAACAAAATTGAATTTTCTAGCAGAAAGTTAATCCTTTTCTCTGTATTCATTATTATGCCTGTAGCTATTGAGTTTTTAAGTGCTTTAAGAGCTTGTTTTTGTTGTTGTTGTTGTTGTTGTTTTGTGTTTCAGGGGAAGAAAAAGGAGGGAAATGCTGCTAAGTTTGTCATTAGGTCACAAGCGCTCAAGCAGCTTCAAATTAGTCTACCCCTTTTCAGGTACCACTCTGAATGAAACACATGACCATATATAAATCAATTTAAGGTAGTTGGTTCAACTCTGTCCTTGAATTCCTTGGATGAAAAGGATGGTGCCTTCAGGTTAAAAATCACCTGGTTGTATCATTTATAGTTTTTGTCATTACTGAATTGATGTTGTTTGGAAATTGCATGTTTTTGTGACTCTGAAACATTTTGGAAACGAAAGTTTGGTGAAGTGATTTTGATTCTAATATTTGTTTGTTCAAATTTTAGGAAACTATGCATTTTGAAAGGTGTAACTCCTCGGGAGCCAAAGAAAAAGTTCAAGGGAACTCATCAGACTTATTACCATGTGAAGGATATTGCCTTTCTTCATCATGAACCTTTGGTTGAAATACATAGAGCAATAAGAGTGCATGAGAGAAAAATAAAGAAGGCAGAGGCTAAGAAAAATCATGAACGTGCAAACAGGTTGCGGGAGAAAACACCCAAACCCAAGATAGATAGGATTATTCGGCAGAGGTTTGTTTGGTTTTGTTGATTTCAATTTATGTTGTGGAACTGTTGATGAATTTCCAATTTAATTGATTATTCTTTGAATTTATAGGTACCCGAGATTTGTGGATGCACTGGGAGAATTGGATGACTGCCTTACAATGGTGCACCTTTTTGCAGCATTACCTGCATCAGAGAGTAAAAAAATTGAAGTGGAGAGTGTCCACAAATGTCGAAGGTATATACATAGAATTTGGATAACTTTGGATTCATATGTAATGAGGAAATTAGCCTCTGCGGCTTTATTCCTCTGAAAACAAGGAGTTAAGTACATGGGGAATAGATTATGGTTAAATCTCATTGGTATTTTCTTGAGTTTTCTTTTTGAAAAATATTAAAATTTCAATCCGATATTATGATTTTAATCATATGTATTTATTGTTATCTGTTTGCTAGATTGGCACATGAATGGCAAGCATTCATATCACGCACTCACAAGTTAAGAAAAACATTTGTATCTGTTAAAGGCATATACTACCAGGTATCAATTCTTGCACATGTAAATGTTTCTTAATCTTAATTGCACATGTTATGTAAATGTGATGGATTGATTTGGTTGTTTGTGCAGGCTGAGGTTGAGGGTCAGACAATAACATGGTTAACTCCTCATTCACTACAACAGGTTGTATCAGATGATGTTGACATCATTACCATGCTAAACTTTCTGCAATTGTATGAGGTTAGTTTCATATTCATGTTTGTACAAAATGTACTTGTGTCTTTATTTTGGACATGCATTTCCTAATCCTTCATATTCATCCTTATTTATTTGGTATTGCTGACATTAATTTCTTAATCTTTTATAATGATACAGCCTCTTCTTAGTTTCGTGAATTTCCGCCTCTATCATTCTATAAATTTGAAGTATCCCCCAATACTTGATCCACGGTTGGAGTCTTTGGCAGCAGGTACTGTTTTTCTCAACTTAAATCAAACTCTAGAAACTTCATTTACCGCATACATTTTTATGTATCTGGTGATTAAATTCCTTTTCAAATCATGCAGATCTATATGCACTGTCAAGGTATGTCAGTGGAAATACCAGACTCTCTGTAGTGAATTCTGAATCTTTGCAATCTGAATCTGAACAAATAGAGACCAAACAAAACGAGGCAGAGACTGGAACTGAAAAATCTGAACTAAGACTTGCTCAACTTCAGCATCAACTTCCTTCTAATGAGCCAGGTGCACTTATGCACCTTGTTGAGGAAGTTTCTGGTGAAGATGAAGAGGATCAAGATACAAAAGAATGTAAAAAGCTCTTTAAAAATATGAAATTCTTCCTGAGCAGGGAGGTAAGATGTTTTGATGGTTTTAGCCCTACTTTTTAAAGTAGTTTCTGTCAATAGTTTGGGAATTTGAACACTTGTATTGCTGAGTCACATTTTATGTTTCTTTCAAAAAATGTAGAATGCGAGAACTTTTCTCATTTTAACGAGAATGTGAGTCACGTATACACAATGGCAACAATTCTCATTTCATTTTAATTTTTAAGAATGTGAGAATTATAAATTAGGATCATACAACCAGACATGGATTATCAACATTAAAAGTTTTCTATATGATCATTTACAAGCTATATGCATATTTATCTTTTGATTTTGACCTTTCAATTAAGGTCCAGTGGTCTATATTCATTGTTCTCATTTCTTACAACCAAGTTTCTCAACTGAGTAATTCCCTATAATATGTGAAAATATGTATGAATTTGTTTTAGAACTTGAACTGCCACTGTAGTTGAATTTCTACTGGATGTTATTGGATAATATGTAAACATTATCTTGATTAAGCAATTAGGGTTGGGTTAAACTGCCCCCAATATTTAAGATTTGATATTGTTGATTGCAAGATTTTTGGTTTGATTCATACTAGTGGACTTTTAGTGGTACCCGATGTAAACCCTTGTTAAAAGCTTTTGGCATGCCCCACCTTAGAATGGGGCAACCTCCTCTCTCCCTATACTTGTTTGTACCAAGAAAAAAATTCTTTTAAGGAGAATCATCTTATTTTTGTGGAAACCATGGAGTTATCTGTCAAGTTAGTACTTGGGCATAGTTGATTTATTCTTTTACAATGGTGGGTAAATGCTGAATTTATCATTATTTATAGTGAATTTGTGTACTGTTGTGTTGCTAGATGAACGATTTATAGAACAGAAATTTATCCTGGTTGTGTGTATGTTTTGACATATTTGCATCTGATTTGGTCTAATTATTCAGGTGCCAAGGGAATCATTACTTTTTGTTATTCCTGCTTTTGGTGGTATAGTTTCTTGGGAGGGACAAGGGGCACCTTTTGGGGAGTCTGACCAGAGCATTACTCATCAGGTTTGTGATTAAGCATACCTTCTAGGTGTCCTTACATTTTATACCATACTTTTAGGTTCACTTATCTATTTCTTTCTTATGTTTAGATTGTTGACAGGGAATCACAAGGACATAGGTTCCTCTCAAGAGAATATATTCAACCCCAGTGGGTATATGACTGTGTGAATGCACGTATTAATTTGCCAACGGAGAATTATTTGGTGGGAAGGTAACTGGTCCAATTGTGTTTCTTTAATAGTTACTGTTTGGTGTTGATTGTGGTAATTTACAATTTCTCTCTTACAATGTTGACAGTGTTAATATTGTTAATTGTCAGAAAACTAGTTTTGGTGCCTCTTTTCTTTGGTAATTGAATTTGCATTATCAATGCCTCTCGTTTGGTTTATGGGTTCGTTGGGGCTCTTTAGTGTTTGTAGTGGTCTTGGTAGGAATCTACTTGAGCCAATTAGGTTTCTTCTACAATAAATCGTGATATCTTTCTGCTGGATCATAGGTCTACATATTCATCTATTCATTTTGTTTCATGAATTTGTTACTAATTAAAATTTAAAATATTTATCATCTAATCTGAAAGAGACAGACACCACATCTGCATACTTCTAATCTGCAGGCACACGCCTGAGGCTGTGGCATAAACCTTATGGATCTGAATAGTGGGTAGTTAAATCCCAAATTAGTAGAGTGCGTAGTTACTTTGAAGTTTCAGAATTACTTTTGAAGAAATTATGGGTAGGATTGCAGTTTTTCCCTCTATACTAAAGGAATACAATAAAAAGGATGAATTTACTAGCTTGTAAGACAGTGTCTATATGCTAGTATTTTATATCTATAATTATTTGAATTATTTTTTGCATATATAGAAAAACAGGCGAGTAAAACTCGTAATAAATAAGCATACCAAAGTATATAAATTAGAAAGTTTCATCCTGAAATGATAATTGGAAAAAAATTATATTCTTCTGACCTATGTTGATTTTTATTCGATGGGAGATTAAAAGTTGGATAAGTAATTTAGTGTACAATGGAGTGAGTTGTATTAAAAACATAAAGGTATTTGGTATAGTTTAGTATAATTACTTCTCATGCATGAAAGTTATAATTAATATTCAATAATGAAAATACAATGCATAATCTACAGCATTTATGTAAAACAAAAAAGGCTTAAATATGTTTAGTTTCTTAAATTTATGATAAATATGTTTTTAGTCCCTCAAATGTAAAACTGTTTTCTTTAATCTTGTAATTTTCAAAAATCTTGTTTTAATCTCTTAAATCACTAATAACATCTAAAAGTGACAAATTGAGATAGTTGTGCAAAATCAACTTAGTTTAATGTTATGGTTTTGCTAATAGAGACATTAGTAGGTAAATTTTGTGCAACAATATTTGACAGACTCTAAAAAATATTTGAACATAAAGATTAAAACAAGATTTTTTGAAATTACATGGACTAAAAAGATAATTTTAAAATTTGATGGACTAAAAGTAAATTTACCTTAAATTTGAGGGACTAAAAACATATTTAAGTCTACAAAAAAAATTAGTTCCACAATTTAGTTCTCCTGACATAGTCATTAATTAACCTAAGGAAACAGATTAGAAAAATCTCTTGATAAGAGTATCCAAGCATTTGGGGAACCCTCTCTTGAAAGATGGCTATTAGTACTCTAACAAACATCCTATTCTACTTAATGTGGGACTTGGGCAGTCCATGGTACTTAAGCTCCGATCATAGCACAGCTGTTAAGAGTTGAGGTCCTAGTGGGGAACAATTGATGACTACTCAAGCACTTGGGGAACTCTCCTTTAAAAGCTAGCTGTTATGGGGGGAGAACTAAGTCGCATAATACCTGATGTGGGACTTAGGCACCCCGTAATACCCAAGTCCATGCACTTTCATAGTCCATACATAAATATATAGAAATGTGTGTTACATTTAAAGAAAAATGTGTATGTATACTAGGCAAAGCTTATTTGATTCTAATGATAACTTTCATAGCTAAAATGTTTTTGTCAACAGGATTCCTCCACCACACTTGTCACCTTTTATTGAGTATGACGAAGAAGGAGCGTACATTCCTGACTATGCAAAGACCATTAAGCACTTGCAAGCTGCTGCTAGAAAGGAAGTCCTTCTTCTTCCAGGTGTTGGGAAGGAAGATCTGGAAGATCCTCAAAGTCTTCTGGTTGAAGGTGTTATTGATCGAGCAGAGGCTAATGATGCAGCTCAGAGAAAGCAGAAGGTATGCATAATGCATGCATGTTGTGATAAAAAGGTTGCATCTTCATAGTGGCATAATGGGAGTGGATCATTTTATGTAAACTCTGATACTCAAGTATTTTACATTTGAATGATTGCATTGCAGATGATGATCCTGGAGCAGCAATACCATGATGATTTGAAGAAAGAACTTCAAGGTGTTACACATACTTCAGCAGGTTCTAAAGAAACATCTACTGGAGTGGTACCGACAGGAGAATCAACTACCAATGTTCAAGAAAATGAAGATGACATGGGTAAACTTATGATGTCACGTAAAAAGAGGAAGTTATTGGAAGCTATGCAGGTAAATTTTTTTATCCTCCTTATGCTGGGTTTGAGTTGATTCATTGCAGTGCTTTGCCTGCGTATAATTTTTTTTTGTTCCAATTATCTGCCGAATTGAAATTACAATATTACTATTACTATTCTCTAAGTAATTGTCCTTATATAACCAGTTGCAAAGTGTGATGGATTGTCGTTAAACTTATTATGTAAACTTCGTGGTGTATCTTTTCGATTCTGATTTAAATTTTTTTTTTTTTTTTTAAAATCTGTGATTCAGATATCTAATAAACGCAAGCAAGCTCAGCATGATCTTATTAAACAACGGAAAAAGAAAATAGAGGAAGCTCAGAGTCAAAGGAGTTGAAGAGATGCTGCATTTTCAAGGATTCCAGCATTGGCTTCCTTATGTGTCATAGCTGCTGATTTAAAAGGCTAGCTCATTTTTGTGGTTTGCGAGTAAGAGGCAGTTGAACTTATTGCAGTCTTGTTCTCTGTTTTGTTACTGATATCTTTCAAGTCAAAAGAAGAAATTCATTTAAGCAACGAAATTTTTATAGCTGGTATCTCTTGTTTGAGACTAAGGCTTAGTTTGGTCCAAATGAGGGAAGGAAAAAGGAGCTAGAATTCTGTTTGGTTAGGAAGAGAGATGAGTTGTTTTCTTATTTCATTGACCAGAAGATATCTTAACAATTAATTTATCTTTGTACTCATAAAATTTTGAATTAAAAAATATAAAGATATTTTAGATATATTCAAAATTAGTTTATTCTCTTTCCCATTCCTGCAAATTTTCTCAATATTTAAGGAGAATGACAATTAGATGAAGAGTTTTGTTTTCCTCTTGTTCTTTTTAAAAGTGAACTAAATATAAAAAATTTATAAAGTTACAAAATTTTTAACCACACTCTTCAGGCTTGATCTTTCCGATTGGTTGTTTGTTTTGTAACCACACTCTGGCAAGGTTTTTCCACAATTTTTGATTTTTGAATTATCAATAGAGTATGACTCTGCAATCTTTTCCAGTGATTCCTCGTCGAGATTTGATTTTATACTGCTTTCCCTTCTCAACATTCCTTCTGAATTGGAATGCTTTGTAATCTGATTATCATCCTCAAGCTCACTTGTCTTTATAGATGTGAGATATTTGTGACTACCATGCCCACAAAGTTCAGTAAAGTTATTCTTGTAATTTTTAGTACACCCTGTCTTAAAAATTGGAACCTTGTTTTTCAATATACTTGATTTTGGTATCAGTTCGGTTTAACCATTTTGTGGAATCAAAGACATAATATGTCTCAATAATTCAATTTTGATGATAACAAAATAATGACCTATGACTTTGATAAATTAGTATTTGTTCAAGTTATTTTGGAAATCACTGATGATGTATAGAATAAATGAAAAACAAAATTGTTTTTATGATCATTTTCTACGCATGTTATAATAGAAAAAGAGTAAAACTTACACTTTTTTTATCATTAATTTATTTAATGAATTAGTGTAGCACTTAAGTCAATTAAGCTAGTTAACGTTCGTGTCCAACCTATAGCTTTTCAAATGTTCAAAAATAGTTTGTGACAAGCATTTTGATAATTTGTTTGTTATAAATGTTATAATATATATATATATATATATATATATATATATATATATATTATAACATTTATAACAAACAAATTATCAAACCCTAAACCTTAAATATTTTATAGGTGTATGCACCTAGAAAGGTACAGTAAATTAGGACTAGCATAATATTAAGTAATATGATATTTAATAACATAATATTTAAAAATAAAAAATTTAAAATATATAAATAAATTTCTATCACTCGTAAAAATATATACAAATAGAATCTTTTGCATGTTAATTTTTTTTTTTTTTTATTCTTATATATTATGTTAATAAATGTTAGGTCACTTAAGAAATGATAAATAAGTAAATAATGTTTAAATATAACAATAAAAAAATATTAAATTAATGATAAAATCTAAATTGTTGGCTGGAAAGATGTTCATAAAAAATACATGCATTATTAGATAAGTTGAGTTTATTTATTGATTAGTTAGCCACCAAAGTTGACGAAACACACTTAACTTTCGTAAAAAAATATATCTTTCGAAAAGGGACAAAGAGTTGTAAGTGTGAACACTAAGATTCTTTTTTCATGTCCCTCATAAATAAATTTATCCTTCTTAAATATTTTAAAAGATCCAAACAGAAACAATTATTTGGTGCACTGTTTTTTAAGGATTCCACAATTGCAATTAGTCTTATTTTTAGTTGTTGTCTTAAATTTCTATACTTTTTTTTTTCTTTACAGCATTTTACAACTTCTCAATGAAAAAATTGATATTTAATGAAGGGTCGCCTTCAGTTACTCTAGAAGATGATGAAATTTTCTATATTGAATAATTTTCCTTTAAATATATTATGAAATACAAATCTATAAAATGTTAGACTCAAAGTCAAGTGTACTTTGTTTATTGATAGTAGATCGTAGACGCAAGTTCTTGGTAGTTTCACTTTCACGCTTTCATGTAAATAATATCATAATATATTGGTAGTTTCACGCGTTCATTTTATTATTATTATTATTAATAATAATTTATTTTTGGTCATGTAGAAGCACATGTATTTATGAGATTTATTTTTGGAATTAAAACAAACCATATTATAGACAGCTTATTAGAAAAATAAATATTACCGTCTTATAAGTTATAACTTTTAATTTCAGCCTTTATGAATTACGATATTATAATATAGAAAAAACTTAAAAGATCAAATTAAATTAAAGTAAATGTCTAGATGGTTAAATTAACAGTTTATTAATATAAAAAGTTAGAGTGCTAGTGTATTATACCTTTATGTTATATTTTACTTTTTGTTTTCTTTACCTCAGTTTTTTTTTTAAATTTTTGTTTTTTTTTGTTATTGGGTCATTTTTTTCTCCAGATTTATTCTACTAGTTTTTTTTTTAAATTTATTTTGTAATTCTTTTTTTTTGTATTTTTCTACATTTTTTTCTTTCCCTTATTTTTTGCCCAGGTTTTTTTAAAATTTACATATAAAAAAATTATTAATACACTTAAATAATAAATTTTCTTTAAACTACACAATTAATTATTTTTAATTAAATTTATTAACAAATTACTGAAACTATATTTTTAATTATATTAAACAAAATACTTAAAATATAAATTTAATTAAATTTGTTTATTTCTGTACTTATTTAATTAAAAATATAAAAATTAAGTTTTTAAAATGAAATGTTAATGTTTAAAAAATAAATAATTTTCCCCAGTTTTTTAAAAATTAACATAATTATAAAATAATTTTTGTTTTTATTTTTTTACTTATTTTTTCCACAATTTTTTTAAAATTTAACATATTATAATGTAATTTTATTTTAATTATTTTGTTTCTGTACTTTTAAATATAAATTAGTGGCACTATGGCCTATAGCGACACTATGTCGCTATGGCCTATAACGCCACTCTTATAAATAATTAAATACATATTTTAAAATTATGCTTTTAAACAACTTATTTTTATTTTTATAAATATATAATAAATATAACTCAGTTTATTATTTTTATGTTACATTTAAATTATTTTTGTTTTTTCTTTTTTTTTTCTTACATGGTGTCGCTATGGGCTACATCATCTCTGTTGGTCCATCAACTGTGTTGGCCCAGCCCATAGCGACACTGGTATGGCTCATTCAAGCCCATTCTAGGCCAAAAAAAAATTGTTACGTGTCATTGATGTCACTACGGCCCATAGCGATACCGTTGTAAATAATCCTAAAGGCGTAAATACTTTCAAAAGAACCCCATTTACGTAAAAAACTTCCCGAATGACCCACTTTGTTCAAAAAGCCCTTTTCACATTTGTTTTTCCTTTTCCCATAATATTTATTAAAATATTGTAATGTCGGTAACCTTATTGGTAGGCCGAATGAAAAGTTTTTCACACAACCTAACCTTAAAGTCAAGTCATCATTCATGAAATAACTCATTTCATCAGTATATTAACCCTGCCATGCATTGTTTGTTGGGTAAACTTAAGATTAGTTAGGAGAATCCGAGATTCTCGGACTGTCTTTGGCCGAGATCAGAAATAAAATATTTTGTGGATCCGGAATTGACGGATCAGTTTTTCGTTTTGAATTTCGAATTTCATGTACTCGGCCTTTAAAAGGCCATTCTTGCTGATTTTATAATATAAGTCTCTTTCAGATAATTTGACCTATTTTCAACAAAGTGGTATCAGAGCTTGCAATCTGAGTGCCTGAGAAAATACAGAAAGAGTGAGAAAATGTCGAAAGTAGTGAACGGGATGACAGTGCCACAATTGACACAGGAAACCAACTATGAAAATTGGTCTCTGCAAATGAAAGCACTCCTGCGATCACAACGTTTGTGGGAGGTTGTGCAAAAAGGATATGAGGAACCGGAGGAAGAAGAAGAACTGACGGTGGCACAATTAGCTACGCTTGAAAAAATGCAAGCAAAGGACAGCTCGGCTCTGTATTTTCTCTATAATGCAGTAGACGAATTGGATTTTGAGAAGATTGGGAGCGCTGCGAATTCGAAAGAAGCGTGGGAGACATTGGAGGTGGCCCATAGAGGAAGCAGCCGAGTTAGGCAAATTCGGCTACAAACTCTCAGAGGAGAGTTTGAAAATTTAAAGATGGAAGACAGAGAACCAATAACCGAATTTGTATCTCGGGTACAGAAGGTGACGAACCAGCTGATGAGGAGCGGAGAACCAGTACCTGAGAACCGAATAGTAGAGAAAATTTTGAGGTCCTTAAATAAGGATTTCGACTATGTTGTTTGTGCAATAGAGGAGTCAAAGGATTTGACGACTTTGACGGTGGAGGAGCTCGCAGGGTCTCTTAAGGCCCATGAACAAAGAATAAAGAAAGGCAAAGAGCCTCTTGACCAAGCACTTCAGGCGAGATTGGAGTTTACTGGAGGACAGAGCACTCAGAAAGGAGGATCCAGAGGACGCGGCTCTCGTGGCCGAGGTGGACGAGGTAGAGGAGGACGTCGACAAGGTGGAAATGTGCAAGGCGATATTGGGACCGAGATTGGTGGAAGAGGGTCACAAAATTGCCATGGCCGAGGAAGAGGAAGGGACCAAGCAAGTCGGTCCAAATCCGAAGTAGAATGCTTTAACTGTGGTAAGATCGGTCACTATGCGAAGGAATGCTGGGGAGGAGGAACGTGCCAAAAATGTGGAAACATGGACACCAAGCGAAGGAGTGCAGAACAGCAACATGTTACAAATGTGGCAAAATCGGCCACATAGCCAAGTATTGTAAAAATGACACTAGTGAGAAGAATCTCTTCTCAGAAGAAGGTAACGAGGAGGTAGGAGTTTTGATGCTGACAAGGAGCGATGAGTGCGAGACTAGCCGAGGTATGTGCGAGACCGAGGTTATGGTGAAGAACCTTAAATCCGAGTCTGGACCGAGGTTCACTGAAAACAAAACAGGTATAGAAGATAGCCCGGATACCTCCATTTGGTATTTGGACACAGGAGCTAGCAATCACATGTGTGGACAGGAGAGCCTTTTCAGTGATCTCGTCAAGCAGGAGGCCGGATCTGTATCTTTTGGAGATAACTCCAAAATAGCAGTAAGGGGATCTGGTACAATTCGTCATGTACAGAAGGACGGACGAGTTGGAGAAATCAGAAATGTTCTCTATGTTCCCAAGCTTAGAACAAACATTCTGAGCATGGGACAAATAATGGAGAAGGGAAATTCAGTCCTGATGAAAGACCGAGGCTTATACTTGAGGGACAGAAACAACCGCTTGATAGCCTGCGTGGAGATGAAAGAAAATCGGATGTACAAGCTCGAGTTAAACATCCTTCAGAAAAAATGTTTGAAGCTCAACCATAAGGACGAAGCCATGATTTGGCACTACCGGTTCGGACACCTGAATTTTGGAGGCTTGAACGAGCTTTCAAAGAAGGAACTGGTGCATGGGCTACCTGGTATAAAATTTGAGAAGAAGTTTTGCGAAGAGTGTGTGCTGGGAAAACATCACAGAGTCGGCTTTCCAAAGTCGGCTTTGTACAGGACAGAAGAGAAGCTCGGCCTGATACATACTGATCTTTGTGGACCGATCTCTCCGAGTTCATTCAGTGGTAAGAAATACTTCATATCTTTTATAGATGATTTGTCTCGGAAAACCTGGGTGTATCTCTTACAGGAGAAGTCAGAGGCGTTTGAGGTTTTTAAAAGGTTCAGGCTAATGGTGGAGAAAGAGACAGGCAGACAAATTAAAGGAATTCGGTCCGACAGAGGAGGAGAATTCATATCATCGAGTTTCATGGAATACTGCGAAGATCATGGTATCAGACGCTTCCTCACAGCTCCATACTCACCACAGCAGAACGGAGTGGCTGAACGAAAGAATAGGACTATCATGGATATGGTCCGGAGTATGCTAAAGGGTAAAAATATGCTTGAAAAATTCTGGGCCGAGGCAGTACAGTGTGCTGTCTACATACAGAACAGGTGCCCGCACTCAAAACTGAACGGGGCGAAACCACAAGAAGCGTAGAGCGGAAGGAAGCCAAGTGTGAGTCATTTTAAGGTGTTCGGAAGCATTGCCTATGCTCATGTCCCAGCTCAACTCAGGACGAAACTCGACGATAGGAGTAAGAAATATATTTTAATTGGCTATGATGAAAGGGCGAAAGCCTATAAATTGTATAACCCGGTTACAAGTAAAATGTTGGTTAGCCGAGATGTACAGGTTGATGAAGAAGGAGAATGGAATTGGGAGAACAGAAGTGCAAGCTCGGATCTCGGCACCGCAAACTCAGACCGAGATAGAACCGAGATTAGAAGAACTGGAAGCTCGGCTATAAGGATAGGAAGCTCGGATAACTCGGGTGAGAGAATCCACGAGCAGATTGAAGAAGAGGACGAGGCTGTGCGACCAAGGACCCGAACCTTACATGATCTGTATGAATCAACTAATGAAATGCATGTAATATGTTTATTAATAGGAACCGAAGAGATTAAGTTCGAGGAAGCTGTACTGGACGAGAGATGGAGAAAGGCTATGAATGAAGAGATTGTCTCCATTGAAAAGAATGGAACGTGGGAACTGACAGACTTGCCCACTGAAACTCGGCCAATTGGGCTAAAGTGGGTCTATAAGAAGAAATATAATGCTGATGGAGAGGTAGAAAGATACAAGGCTCGACTTGTTGCAAAGGGCTATAAGCAGCAGAAGGGCATAAACTATGACGAAGTCTTTGCTCCAGTTACGAGGATGGAATCCATCAGATTACTGATCTCGGTGGCAGCACAAAACGAGTGGACAATTCACCAAATGGACGTAAAGTCAGCATTTCTGAATGGAATTTTGGAAGAAGAGATATATGTGGAGCAGCCGCTGGGCTACATGAGAAGAGGAGAAGAAGAGAAGGTCCTGAAGCTAAAGAAGGCGTTGTATGGACTAAAACAGGCCCCCCGAGCTTGGAACGAAAGAATTGATACCTACTTCCAGAACAATGGATATTGCCAATGTCCGTACGAGCATGCTCTTTATCTGAAAAAGAGTGGCCGAGATATCTTGCTTGTTGCACTATATGTGGACGACTTGATTTTCATGGGAAATGAAGTCGGACTCGTCAGAAATTTCAAGGAAGTGATGATGAAGGAATTCGAGATGACTGATCTTGGGTCCATGAGCTATTTTTTGGGTCTGGAAGTGGAGCAAAGAAGGACAGGGATCTTTGTATCCCAAAGAAGATATGCTGAAGAAGTTTTAAAAAATGCAAGTATGATGGAGTGCAATCCAGTTTCAACACCTATGGAACCTGGGACGAAGCTATCCAAATTCGGTGAAGGAGACAGAGTCGATGCCAACATATATCGAAGTCTGATTGGAAAGCTGAGATACTTGACAAGCACGAGACCCGACTTGATGCTGAGTGTCGGAATAGTTAGCCGATATATGGAGGAGCCGAGATACTCCCACTGGAAGGCTGTGAAGAGGATTCTGAGATACATAAAGGGAACACAGTCGTATGGACTAATGTTTACAAAGTCGGACAGTTTCCAGCTAGTTGGATACTCGGACAGTGACTGGAGTGGAGATATTGATGATCGGAGAAGTACATCGGGATACGTGTTCTTCATGGGAAACACGGCGTTCACCTGGGTCTCCAAGAAACAACCGATTGTAACTCTGTCAACCTGTGAGGCAGAATACATAGCAGCGTCGTGGACTGTCCAACATGCAACTTGGCTCAGAAATCTGTTGAAGGAGCTTGAAATCTCAAAGCAGGATAAGGTGGTAATCCGAATTGACAACAAATCGGCCATTGAGCTTGCCAAGAATCCGATAAGTCACGACCGAAGCAAACATATTGATATTCGATATCATTTCATTCGAGAAAAGGTAAAGGAAGGAGTTGTTGAACTCGAACACGTGGAGAGCAAGAAGCAGATAGCAGACATATTTACAAAACCGCTGCCCATAGTGTTATTTGAAGACTTAAGAGAACAGCTCGGAATGACAAGTGGTGAAGCTCGGAACGATAGACACAAAGCTCGGAATACTTAATTGAAAAGCCCAGAATGTTAGAATGTGAGCTTAAGTTTACGGGAGGGTTTTGTTGGGTAAACTTAAGATTAGTTAGGAGAATCCGAGATTCTCGGACTGTCTTTGGCCGAGATCAGAAATAAAATATTTTGTGGATCCGGAATTGACGGATCAGTTTTTCGTTTTGAATTTCGAATTTCATGTACTCGGCCTTTAAAAGGCCATTCTTGCTGATTTTATAATATAAGTCTCTTTCAGATAATTTGACCTATTTTCAACATTGTTATGGTCATTGGCATAACTTGTTCTTCAAATTAATTGCTCATTTTCTTAATTCCTACCGTACATGGCAGCAACATTGGTTGGTGGTGCTTTTCTTTCTGCTTTCCTTCAGGTTGCATTTGACAGACTTGCTTCTCCTCAAGTTTTGGATTTCTTTCGTAAAAAAAAACTTGATGAGAACCTTTTGAAGAAGTTGAAGAGAAAGCTGCGATCCATCGATGCTCTTGCTGATGATGCAGAACTACAACAGTTCAGAGATCAACGTGTGAGAGCATGGCTTCTTGATGTCAAAGATGCTGTGTTTGAAGCTGAGGATTTGCTGGATGAAATTTATGAACTCTCCAAACGCCAAGTGGAAGCTGAATCTCAGGCTCAAAGCATTGAAGACAAGGTGTGGAATTTCAATTTCTCTATATCTCCTGTCAGTTTGTTCAATAATGAAAATGAAATTGAAACCAGGATGACACAAATCCTTGATGACTTAGATGAACTTGCTAATGAAGGCACTCATCTAGGTTTGAAACCCAAACTAGGCTCCAAAGAGCCTAGTTGTGTGTCACAAAAACTGCCATCAACATCTTTCATCATTGAAAATGTTATTTATGGTAGAGATGATGACAAAAAAATCATCTTTAATTGGCTCACATCTGACACAGACAATCATAACAAGTTCTCAATACTTTCTATTGTGGGCATGGGAGGGGTGGGTAAGACCACACTTGCCCAACATGCATACAATGACCCAATGATAGAGGGTAAATTTGATATCAAAGCTTGGGTCTGTGTCTCAGATGATTTTGATGTTTTTAAGGTAACAAGAACAATTCTAGAGGCAATCACTAAAGCAACTGATGATAGTAGAGACCTACAAATGGTTCATGAAAGATTGAAAAAAAAATTGTCTGGAAAGAAATTTCTCCTTGTTTTAGATGACGTTTGGAATGAAAAGAAAGATAAATGGGAAGCTGTGCATACTCCTCTAGTTGATTGTGGGGCTCAGGGAAGTAGGATCCTTGTTACAACACGTAGCAAGAATGTTGCTTCTATCATAAGGTCAAAAGAACACCTCTTGACACAATTACAAGAAGATTATTGTTGGCAGTTGTTCGAGAAACATGCATTCCAAAATGCTAATCCTCCCCCAAGTCCAGACTTCAAGGAGATTGGCATGAAGATAGTTGGAAAATGTAAAGGACTTCCTCTTGCCTTAAAAACAATGGGAAGTTTATTATACAACAAGCCTATTTTTGAATGGAAAAACATATTGCAAAGCGAGATATGGGAATTGGAGGATAGTGATATTGTGCCTGCTTTAGCACTGAGTTATCACCACCTTCCTTCCCATCTCAAAAGATGTTTTGCATACTGTGCTTTATTTCCAAAAGATTATTTGTTTAACAAGGAGTTTTTAATTCAAGTTTGGATGACTCAAAAATTTCTAGAATGTTCTCAACAAAGTAAAAGTCCAGAAGAAATTGGTGAACAATATTTCAATGATCTATTATCTAGGTCATTCTTTCAACAATCAAGTAGAAACAAAAAGTGTTTTGTCATGCATGACCTTCTAAATGATTTGGCAACATATGTTTTCAAGGACATTTGTTTCAGGTTAGAAGTTGATCATGGAAAAAGTATACCAAAAACAACTCGTCATTTGTCATTTCCTGTCTTTATAGCTCGATGTTTTGATGGGTACGAAACTTTACATGATATTGAAAGGTTACGTACATTTATGCCAACAACTAAGTTCAGAGGTATTCATTGTAATCGTTGGCATTGCAAGATGTCGTTACATGAGCTGTTCTCCAAGTTGAAGTTCTTACGTTTCTTATCTTTGTCTCACTATGCCCTACCAGAGGTGCCAGACTCTATTGGCAATCTTATGCATCTCTGTTCCTTAGACCTTTCCTGTACTGACATAAAAGAGCTACCTGAATCAACGTGCTCACTCTCCAACTTGCAAATATTAAAGTTGAACTATTGTACATATTTGAAGAAGCTTCCCTCAAGTTTTCATAAACTCATCAAGTTGCGTCGCCTTGAATTGATTTATACTCACTTGAGAGAAGTGCCAACACGTTTGGGACAATTGAAAAACCTTCAAATATTAATGAGGTCATTTTGTGTTGGAGAAAGTAAAGGGTTCACTATTCAACAATTAGGAGAACTCAATCTCCATGGAAGACTGCAAATTAGGAATCTACAAAATATTCAGAATCCATCAGAGGCATTAGCTCTGGATTTGACAAATAAAACACAGCTTGTTAAAATAGATTTAGTATGGGACCAAAAATTGATCCTTGATGATCCAAGGAAAGAGGAAGCGATTATAATTCATAATCTAAAACCGCCAAAACACTTGGAGCAATTGTTAATTGAGGGGTATGGAGGTACACAATTTCCAAGTTGGTTATTCGATAATTCATTATCGAACGTAGTCTCCTTAAGGTTGGAAGGTTGTAAATTCTGCCAACGTTTGCCTCCCCTTGGACGTTTGTCATTTCTCAAGTTCTTGAAAATTGCTGGACTTCATAAGATAGTGAGTATTGATGTTGATTTTTATGGGAGTAGATCTTCTTCATTTCCATCTCTAGAATCATTGGATATCTCCAATATGGAGAACTGGGAAAAATGGGAATGTGAAGATGTGACGGGTGCTTTTCCACGCCTTCTAAAATTTTCTATAAGTGATTGTCCCAAGCTGGAAAGGCATTTGCCAAAGCAACTCCTTTGTTTAAAGAGACTAAGAATTACTTCTTGTGCACAACTTTTTGAAGGAACGCTTCACTATGAAGGGCAAGAGGTAGAGATTGATATACGGGGACACAAACTGGAAGCGTGGTTGATCGAATGGATTGGGAACATCATATGTGATTATTCAATTGAATCTTTGCTTGCTTCTTTTAGCCTACTTGTGTATATTCCCATGAACCGTCCCTACAATTTCCTTAAAAGATTGACAATGATTGGTTGTAAATCCCTAATGACCTTTCCGCTCGATATCTTCCCAACATTAAGGTCACTTCAGCTCGAACATTGTAGTAACCTACGGATCATTTCACAGGAACACACACATGGTCATCTTAAGAATTTGACAATTTGGGAGTGCCCTGAATTTGAATCACTGCCTCAATGCATGCATACCTTCCTCCCCTCTCTTGAGAAAATAGTTCTAATAAACTGCAACAGCCTCCATTGCTTACCAGAGGATCTCTGCCAACTCTCTTCTCTCAAGAAATTGATTGTTGGAGATTGTTCCAACTTGCAATGCTTACCAAAGGGTCTCCGCCAACTTTCCTCTCTCCAGAAACTGGTTCTTCGAGACTGCCCCAACATCCAATGCTTACCAGACAATGGTCTACCCGAATCCATTTCACATCTCAGAATTTCAGGCAGTCCATTGCTCAAACAGTCTTGCGGCTCACCAGAAGGCCAAGACCATGCAAAGATTGCTCACATTCAAGATGTTGTTTACGACACTGATTCTGATTCTGATTATGATGAGTATTGGTGAGTTATTATCATGTTTAAGTTTCTAGAGTTTCTTGTGCTATATATGTGGTGGATCTAGGGAATTACTAAATTATTGTTTTTTAAAGTTTTATTTGCTTCATGGTTGTTGTAGTCGTTCGTGAGTTATTCATAATGGACAGAATACTTCTCACAAAAATTCTGTTTTTAATGTTTTACGTACGAGACATCATTGTTCAATCGATAATTAATTGTTTTTCTTCCTATTGTTTATACTTTCGATAGATAATTCTTCTTTTCATAATACAAGACTTTATATATATATATATATATATATATATATATATATATATATATATATATATATATATATACGAGGATCTATTTATTCTAAAAATAAGTTTAGAAGTAAGTTTTTTTAAATTTACTCTATTGAATTTAAAATTTTTAATGTATTGAACAAATTTACAAATTTTTTAAAAATTTAAAAATTATTTGATATTTTATTTTATTAATTCAAATAATCCTATAAAATAATTTTATGATTTAAATTTAATGAAGTATTAAATAATTTTTAAATCTTTTTAAAATTTACAAACTTGATCTATACATTAAAAAAATTTAATTTAAGAATTTGATCATTGAAATTTAATGTAAAATATAAGTTATTTAATGTATTAAATAAAAATAAACTTATTCCTCAAATAAACGAATCTTCTTATATATATATATATAAATGATTTTAATTCATAAATTTTATTTAATGTATTAAATCAAAGTAAACTTATTCCTGGTTTTAATTCATAAATTTTATTTAATATATTAAATTAAAGTAAACTTACTTTTTAAATAAATGAATATTCTTATATATATATATATATATATATATAAATAAGTAGTTTTAATTCATAAATGCTATTTCTAATTGAAGAGCTACATATTGTGTTAATTATATATATAAAAAATATTTAATTTGTTGCAATATATAAGAGTCGAAACTTCAACCTAAAATGTACTTTGATATAGTTTAAAAATATTTTTAAGAATTTTTCTATTGAAAATAAATAATTTTATTTTAGTTCTTTGAAACATTTTTAAGATATTATGTTGGATGTCATTTATCCAAAGAATCAAAGTTAAAATCCAGTTAAAACTGGATTGAATTTACTGCTATTTGTAAATAGTTTTCATTCCTTTTCGTCTTAACTTTTACATGAGAAAAATATTTTATGAATTTAATATACTTTCAATATTATTGAAATCCTTGTTCTATCATTTAATTAAATTGACGATTCTCAAATATATGCATATGACTAGCTCTAGCTCTCAAAATCCTCAATTTTGGTAGCACTGTTATTTTTTTTCAACCTCGAGTGCAGAACTTAGAAGGATTATTGTTTTTTTTCTCCGACCCTTTTCTTGAATTCTAAAATATTAGTTTTTTATTCCAATTTTGTTAAAAAATATATTTAATATTGTCACATAAAATTTACTACCTACTAATATTTTTATTAATAAAAATATTACATTAAATATCATTGATAGTATTAACTATTTCAAACTGTTATTTTTAGATATATTATTTATGATTTAGGAAATTATAATAAGACTTTAAAAAATTATAAAGACTAAAAATAATAATTTTAAATTTAAACGAGGATTACAAATAAATTTATTCTAAATTTAAAAAATTAAAAATATATTTAACCTTGATTAGTTTTAGTAGAATATCACCTTCCAATTATATTTTTTTTTATCTACATATTTGTACTTGATATTTGTACTTGAGACCTTCCTTAAAAAATTAAAACCTAATTCCATTTTCACTAATATAATAATATAATATAATGTTTCATATATCTGAAAAAATTTACTAGGATCTCATGCTTTTAACATTTTCTAAATTTGTAATCTACCAAAGTTTTTAATTAACTTATTTTAATTATTTTTCTTAACTGAAGTTCCTAAATTTTATCAAATAAATAAATAAATATCATATGAAAATTTATCTCACAAGGTTTTAATTTAAAGATTATCAACATCCAAGAAACCATGGTTTTCCCACTTAATTCCTTATGTCTCTACCTCAGGAAGGAACAAGTTGCAATTTTTTTTAAATTTAATTATCTTAAATATTTATGTCATGAAGGAAATCAGATACGTAATTATAGAGATTGAAATATTTGTATTTATTGATATTATTATATCGTAGCAATTATCATGTTTACATATAAGGATAAAAAGTGAATTCTTATTTATGGGTAATTTTGAACTCATTCTAATTTTGATAGGAAATATTCAGTTTGATTGTATATGAGTACGAATGAGTATGTAATACTCAATTCACTACAAAAAAAAAAAAAAATGCATGATTTGTGATGGTTATTTTGGAAGTTTCTGATTTGAAACCATCACAAAATTACATTTTTGTTTGACTTATTTATATTTTCTAGCGGTTTTAAATATTCTATTGTATTCTGTGTGGCATATCAATTCATGATTTATCCATTACTATACATCCATCCAACTAAGTTCAAGAAGAATAAGAATTAGATAAATAAATTAATTTTATAAAAAGACATATATAAAAATAAAAATTAGATAAGTAATTTAAAATTTATGAACAAGGAATTAGATAAGTAATTTTGAAAAAAATTCATGATTACCTATGTGAAGCACTTAATTAAAGCAAGTGAAGTAAATTGAGAATTTTTTTTTAGTTAAACCAAGAGAACAAAAATCTGCTTTAATTTATATTTGTATACAAATATTATATTAATTAAAAATTGATGTACATGAATTAAATAGATAAATAATATTTTATCTATAAAAAGAACAACATGTATTTATCATCACAATAAAACTATGAAAAGATAAATAAAATTAAAATCAATTTAAATTTTAATTAGATCTAACATATACAATAGTTAATGATAATCTATGATTTGACAATTTGCCCCTAGTTTTAATGGATAATATCCATCCCTATAGTATATTACTAATTAATATATTGTTATACATGCTTATGTATCGTTGTGATTCTGGTAACTGTGTAGTGCATTTGTTACTTTGTATTAATAGTATGCCCTTGTAAATTACAATATGTAATATAAATTATGTAACATAAAAAATTATGCATATAATCCGAAACAACTTTTGGCAGCATATCAACCACAAAACTAAGGTACCTATATCACTATGAGAATTTCATAGTTTCAAAAACGAAATATAAAACTGTATCAATAGGGAAAAATAATGCTAATAATAAAATTAAAATAGCTAACTCATATCTATTGACACCTTATATTTTTGTAAGTTGGAGTTATAGGAAAAGAAGTAGAAATTAATGTTGAATATGTTTTTATTATCCCTTACATGTCCTGAAGCAATAAAATTTGCAGTAAAGGAAGTAGAAATGCTAATATGTTTTTATAACCTTTTACATATATGAAGCAATAGAATTTGCAAGAGGATGTAAATTGTGCTTGAAAGTATCCAATATCACTTTGGTAAACTACACAAATTTGTCTAAGTAAACACATGTGCAGGGAATTAACTCTTAATCTTTGTGTTTTGATGTAACAATTATGTGCAGGAGATCTGGTAAATTAAACAAATTTGACTAAATAAACAAATGTGCTGTGATTAAGATTTATATATTTAAAAGAACTTAAGATTTCATTCGGATTATCAACTTATTATCATAAATCAAACTCATGACTAACATGCTATCTATCATGAAATAAAGTCCAAGACTCTCATTAGGAGCTATGGTTACTTTCACCTATTAAATCATAAGTTCTTAGTTTTGTGATAATTCATGTGTAACATCTATTTATAATATAAAAAGTTGAGATACACTATAATACGTTGATACATCACTTTATGCGTTACCATGTTAGTGAAAAAGTTTATGTGTCATTTTATAATTTTTTTTTCTTATTCTATTATATCTCTATCTATAGAAATTAAAAGCTACAAAACTTATAAGTCACACTCTCTACTATCTCACTCCTCCTTCTCTCTCACTTTTGCATGAAAGTTATAATTAATATTCAATAATGAAAATACAATGCATAATCTACAGCATTTATGTAAAACAAAAAAGGCTTAAATATGTTTAGTTTCTTAAATTTATAATAAATACGTTTTTAGTTCCTCAAATGTAAAATTATTTTCTTTAATCTTGTAATTTTTAAAAATCTTGTTTTAGTCCCTTAAATCACTAGTAACATCTAAAAGTGACAAATTGATATAGTTGTGCAAAATCAACTTAGTTTAATGTTATGGTTTTGCTAATAGAGACATTAGTAGGTAAATTTTGTGCAACAATATTTGACAGACTCTAAAAAATATTTGAAAATAAAGATTAAAATAAGATTTTTTGAAATTACATGGACTAAAAAGATAATTTTTTAATTTGATGGACTAAAAGTAAATTTACCTTAAATTTGAGGGACTAAAAACATATTTAAGTCTAAAAAAAAATTAGTTCCACAATTTAGTTCTCTTGACACAATCATTAATTAACCTAAGGGAACAGATTAGAAAAATCTCTTGATAAAAGTATCCAAGCATTTGGGGAACCCTCTCTTGAAAGATGGCTATTAAGGAGGAGAATCAAGTATTAGTACTCTAACAAACATCCTATTCTACTTAATGTGGGACTTGGGCAGTCCATAGTACTTAAGCTCCGATCATAGTGGCATAATGGGAGTGGATCATTTTATGTAAACTCTGATACTCATGTATTTTACATTTGAATGATTGCATTGCAGATGATGATCCTGGAGCAGCAATACCATGATGATTTGAAGAAAGAACTTCAAGGTGTTACACATACTTCAACAGGTTCTAAAGAAACATCTACTGGAGTGGTACCGACAGGAGAATCAACTACCAATGTTCCACAATTTTTGAATTTTGAATTATCAATAGAGTACGACTCTACAATCTTTTCCAGTGATTCCTCGTCGAGATTTGATTTTATACTGCTTTCCCTTCTCAACATTCCTTCTGAATTGGAATGCTTTGTAATCTGATTATCATCCTCAAGCTCACTTGTCTTTATAGATGTGAGATGTTTGTGACTATCATGCTCACAAAGTTAAGTAAAGTTATTCTTGTAATTTTTAGTACACCCTGTCTTAAAAATTGGTTTATTATAAATGTTATAATATATATTTTATAGGTGTATGCACCTAGAATGGTACAGTAATTTTGGACTAACATAATATTAAGTGGTATAATATTTAATAACATGATATTTAAAAATAAAAAATTAAAAAATATATAAATAAATTTTTATCACTCGTAAAAATATATAAAAATAGAATCTTTTGCATGTTATTTTTATTTTTATATATTATATTAATAAATGTCATGTAACTTAAATAATGATAAATCATTGAATAATGTTTAAATTTAACGATAAAAAATATTAAATTAATGATAGAATCTAAATTTTGTATTTTAAAAGATAAAAGAATTAATATATTTATTTTAAAATAGAAGAATTAAAAACATAAATAAAAAATAGAAAAAATAAAAATATAATTTAGCCAATATTTTTTAAGGCAAATTTAGAAGCAACTAATTTAAATTTGTCATAATCAATTTCTGACATTTGTAAATGTTACAGCTCTTTTAGCTTTCAGGAAAAATATTTTGTGGAGATTTTTAGTTATCAGAAACTGTATTAGCCGTGACAAACTGCAGCTTTTTTTTTATTTTTATATATACTTTTTTTTAGTGATATCTTTATGCATAAATAATTATGTTTGAGTTGGATCACATAAACAGCTAATAATTAGTTTGTTGTTGAACTACTTTATCACTATTCCTAAAAGTTTAGCATTAAAAAGAAGCTATAAAGAAAAATACATGCATTATTAGATAAGTTGAGTTTATTTATTGATTAGTTAGCCACCAAAGTTGACCAAACGCACTTAACTTTCGTAAAAGACATATCTTTTGAAAAGGGACAAAGAGTTTTAAGTGTGAACACTATGATTCTTTTTAAGACGCAAGTTCTTCGTAGTTTCACTTTCACGCTTTCATGTAAATAATATCCTAATATAATGGGTTCAAGGCTTTTTTGTTTTTTGTTTTTTTCAAAACTATTCTATAAACTACTTTTTAGTAACTACTTTTCAGATGAAAATAAAGAAATATAAATACGTTTATTAACACTTAATTTAACGACAGTTTAAAAACTGAGAGAAGAAAAAATTTAGTTGTTAATTTTATTTTCTTATACTTTGAAAAAAAAAACACTTGGTTTATAATTTTTTTTATTTACAACTTCATTTTATTATTATTATTATTATTATTATTTATTTATTTTTGGTCATGTAGAAGAAAAAAATGTGTATTTATGAGATTTATTTTTAGAATTAAAACAAACCATATTATAGACAGCTTATTAGAAAAATAAATATTACCGTCTTATAAGTTATAACTTTTAATTTCAGCCTTTATGAATTATGATATTATAGAAAAAACTTAAAAGATCAAATTAAATTAAAGTAAATGTTTAGATGGTTAATTCAACAGTTTATTAATATAAAAAGTTAGAGTGCTAGTATATTATACCTTTATGTTGTATTTTATTTTTTTTCTCACTAATTTATATTTAAGGATAAAATAGAAATAATATATATATATATATATATATATATTTATATATATAACTACCTTTTTAAAAATAATAACTACCCATCCCTTTATAGAAACACTATTTTTTTTTTACGGAGACAAAAAATAGTAATATATAAAGAAGATATATATTTTTTTAGTGTATAAATTTAATTTTATGAAAAACCTGTTCCACCACCTCACACACAAACCTTCTTCACTCACAATTAAACTGGAATTCAATATTTTCATAAAATGTTAATTTTATCTTTCTTTTATTTTATAAAATCATTCAGATCTAGTTATACATATAATGTAAATTTTTGGCTAAAAACCTATTTTGGTTCTTTATAATAATTATTTGTTTTAATTTAGTCTCACTTTTATTTTTTGTCTCATTTAATCTTTAATAATTAATTGGTTACAATGTCAGATTTCCGTCTAAATTATTTAGACGGAGTTAACTGTTAGTCATGTGGATGCTACGTGGATGCCACGTGGAAGCTACGTAGATGCCACGTGAATGTCAAATTTTTGTCATGCATGTGGAACCAAAACGACCTGTTTTGAATCCGGAACGGGCCGTTCTGGTTCCAAAATATAGTTGATGATTATATCCAGAAATTTTAGACCGTGAGGACAATACTTATTCATATATTTGTAATATTAAAAATTTTATATATAATTTTTTAAAGTATAAATATATATTATAGTTATTTTTTAAAAGTTTTTATATTTATAATTATGATTAAGGATGAAAATAAACTAGGTCAGATTATGCTATATTATAATTTAACAGATTTAAACCTAATTTTTGTTAAAAATACATGTTATAAATATTATATATTTATCTGTCATAAACATTTTTTAAAATATTTGGTTACATAACAATCTTGAAAACCTACTTAATAATAATTTAACACTAATAAAAATATATAAATAAATATGTTAAATATTATAAATGTAACGACTCGCCGTGGTCTCTACACTTAATGGAATCGCACTAAAAATTTGTAAACTAAGATAAATAATAAAATTGGATAACTCATAAATACAAAAACATGAAAAATTATATATATAAGAATAATTAAGTATTAGGTATTATATACAAATATCCAAAATTACTATCTCTTAGTGCCGGTCAAGCACAAAATTGTTACCCAAAGTGGTAACTTTGACACTAGGTACCAAAAAATTTCACTTCTAGCAGCAGACTCAGCCAACAGCTCCAACCTAGCCCTAATCTGCTCCCATACACCGTATAATCATAGCAGTCCATCCACATGGAAACAGAAGGGTAAGTTAGAATTCGATAAACAACCATACAAGTATAGGGAAAATACTATACTACTCATTATTCAATCATCATCATACAGTTCAGCATAAAAACACAACTCATTAATACAACTTAGAAGAAATTTTAATACAACAACAATAACAATAATATACAACTTAATATTTAATGTGTCGTCACGCGTGTACAATTGGAAGATCTCCAACAACTGAAGTTGAGCAGTCTAGGTGGCATAAACCCTACCAAATCTAACGTTTGACCGATCTCAATCAGGTCAGGTATAGTACAACAGTAGGAACTCCAAAGAGAACCAGATATAGACAACAATAGGCGATTTCTCAAGTGTGTCACTTAGACTCGGAGGTCTAGTACTACTGTCAGGACAGAAGGGTTTGGATATGAGCCTACCACGGCCTTGGCTAGCTTCACCAATCCACATGTGGAGTTAGCCCACCCACTATCCTCCAAGTACCACGCACCCTACAGTACTTAGTCAAAGACTACATCTCTAACTAGATACCTTACTCAAATTGGTCATTCAACCATGACATGGATCGACTATTTCCATGTCGCCCACACAGTACTAAGGGATTAAACTTTAAAATAACTTTCAACTTTTAAAACAACTTTCAACTTATCACCCTAGTACTATGTATCTTAACATCTGGCCGCTTGTAATCAGTATAGCTCGGCTTGGCCCCTATACCATGGTCGCTTTGTACACGTGTGCTTCGACCTTGCCCACTGTTGAGATTTCCGTTGAAACACTTTTGTTAATATTTGTAAATTCGTTTAATTCTATCAACGGTCTCAAACACGGCAAGTATACCGGCCGTTCAAGTAGTAAAAATATCGTATCCACAGGGATTAGAAGGTAATATAAGCATTTATTGACTATTCGTGATTAAAGAATAATTCCAATTTCAATATTTTGTCCGGTGAATTCAAGGTTAAGACTATTGGAATGAAAGCTGTAAATAAATATTGGTTTGTGAGTGGAAAGGGTAGAAATGATTTTATGGTTTTGTGAGATTGTGGGGTCAGATTTCACCAAACATAACACTAACGTATCCTTAATCTCTTGTTGAATTCATTGCTTAGTCAACCCATGAGTTTACTCAAACCTAATCCCTTAGAGAAAGAGCCTAGGTGCGGATATTGAATATCAATCCCTTGAGTACCCAATATCTACACCCGCATTACGGGCTAGGGTTTAAGACTACTGATGGGTCAAGCTCTATCCCTAGATACAATCACCACTAGGCATATGTTTCAGAACTAGTTTCACAGGTTATTTTCCAATACCCATGGAACCTTAAATCATGCAAAGGGTGATCAGTCCAAAGCAAGCATTAAGAATAGAAACAAACACAACAAAGAATAAAACAACATATATATATATCATTAAAATCGTAAAGATTACAATAGAGTACGTTGGTTACATCTAACCCCACAAAATGGGTGAAACCACTCAACAAAGAGGGTAAAAACAAAATAGAGATGGAAGAGGAAGTGAAGAACCGAAGGAAAGATCCGCACACGGACGATCCCAAGCCCTGGGAATCCCTTCCGCAGCTCCTAGAGTCGCCCCATGTGAGAATGAGGGAAAAACCCTCGAAGTTCTCCTTAAATGCGAGCCTGGGAGGTCAGATTAGGGTTTCGCGCCCGGCGCGTAAGTCTCAGCGCCCGGCGCATATTCTTCTCTTGAGTCTCTGCCAAGCGTCACGCCCGGCGTAATTATCAATTACGCCCGGCGCAATTGCTTCCAGATGTGAGATGCTCTGTTTCGCTCAAGCCCGGCGCAGATCATCTTGCGCCCGGCGCAGCCACCCTGCTCTGCTCATCAGCTTCTTATATTTCCAATCCTAAGAGTCTTCAATCCTCAATTCTCTAGCTCAATACCTACACAAAAAATGAGGTATATTAAGGTATTGAGGTAAATATGGGTTAGTTATATCTGCACATAAAATGAACCAAAAAGAGAACAATTATATTGCAATGGTTCATAGGATGAGTGGAATTTGTCTAATAAGTCTCATCCAAAAAGAGGTAAAATTGAGACTTAACAACTCCCCCAAACTTAGAACCTTGCTTGTCCTCAAGCAAAAGGTAATTAATCTAGCAGATAACAAGCAATGCAAGTGAGTCAATTTCTACATCCTAGTTTACTTGTATCTTCTTTTCGCAAGCATGAACCTCAGATGAATTTCCAATCACAATTATTGCAATAGAACATGACAAGGTGCAAACAAAGGTTTCAAAAGAGATCAAAGAGCTGAGAGGAGTAATGACTATTTGTGTATGCATCCTCACTAGGAAAATGTTTCTCTCTATGCACACTAGTGTATCAGGGTGAGTGTTTCTCTCTAGTCTACTACTCACGCCACATAATTCAACTTTGCTCTTCGTTTCCAAATGAAACCAGTGGTAACACAAATGCAGGCACTTATCACAAGGTCTTTATTAGGGCAATCTGGGTCAAGCAGGGTCAAGCGGTAGCAGTTTTATGGTTTTTCAAGGATTGAAGGTGCTATAGCTTAAGAGAGCAAATAAGATTTTACAATGATGTCCCTCTCCATACCCCATTATAACAATTTGGCACATGCCCTTTACCTGATCCAAGCCATTAGCCTTTATGAGATGCATATTTACATTTTTGCATCTTAATATTTTTGTTTTTGTTTTGCTTTTTTTTATTTTTTTTTTATTTTTTTTTTTTATTTTTATTTTGTTTTGTAATGGCTGACCACATACTTTCTTCTTCCCAAATTCCTCATTCTTCAACTCCCCCAAACTTATTTGATGTCATCAATTTGCTCTCTTAACCAAGGAAAAGGTTATGGTTAATTTTTCATGGTTTGGGACAAGTGGAAGGTGTGGTGTTTAGGCCTAGGAAGGTATGGGTCAAGTGAAAGGTGGAGATGACTTTTTGGCTTAGCTGGTTAACAAAATATGGAAATGTGAATGCCTTGATCATATAAGTGCACAACATAAGCAAACCACCAGGGAAACTCAAGCAAAGTCTATCATGCAACTTAAGCGTAGTTCACTCATAGGTGTTTTAGGCTCAAACCTCACCCGGCTATGCATCCACAAACTATCACACTCAGCTCAGTTCTATGATCAACATTGAAACCCGTATGCAACTAGTCATGAACTAAAGATCTAATGTGACTTGAAAATGTCTAAGGTACACACACCATAAACATCAAGCAAACTATAATCCAGAATCAACCACAAGCAAAGCAAGTATCAACAAGATTAAAAACCATGCTAAGGCAGAATATTCACAAAAGAACCAACAGAGTAATCACCAAAAAGACTATATAAAAACAGTTAAAGTACTGAAAATAAAAAACAGAAAAATAAATTGCAAACAGAAAATAAATTGCAAACAGAGGTAAACTAAGGTGAGCTCCATCTGCTTCCATCCTGGTCATCATCCTCAGTAGGTGCTTCACCTCATCTGCATTAGCAATGCAGCTCTGCTCCCCCAACTGAGAAGCCTGGTCCCTAGGCCAACCAGTATATACCTGAAAGTCCTAGTAACCAGAAGTGGTGAAAGAGCATAATCATAAAAGACATGGTGAGCATACCAATTAAACACAGTGACTACCAAGAACGAATAACAACAATGAAGAATAACCTTAGACCAAAATTAAACACAACAAATACACAAAGAAGCATGATTGAAAACAAAGAAATATGTGGCATCAGGAGGGTGCTCGCCGGGCGCGACACAGGCACGCCGGGCTTGCTATCAGTAAAAAGCACATAGGTTTCAACTCTGATATCGCGCCGGGCTTACGTTAAGCGCGCCCGGCGTGGTGGGTTCCAGAGACCACAATTCGAGTCTTGCGCTGGGCGCGAGGTAAGGAGCGCCGGGCGCGTGACTCTGATATGGTCAGTTTTGCCTAAATTTTCGTTGAAAGGAGGCCTTGAACACACCAGGAAACAGAGTTACCTCAGTTCTTCACACTCCAAACAAAATATACCCTATATTTACTTATTCAAACATGATTCAAACACTTAACAATTAACACAAACACACATAACACAACAACATATAACACAAAACAACATATACCACAAAACACAACACATAATACAAAACAACATATATGGCACAGAACAACACGTAACACAAAACAACTATGCATGACAAACATTGGCACTGAAATCTAAAACACGAACGAAACGATAAACACGTAAATAAAGTCAGATCTCTGGGTTGCCTCCCAGGAAGCGCTTGTTTACTGTCCCGAGCCTGACAGTGACCAACTTGAAATGCTCTGATTCTCCTTCTCCTCTTGTTGCTCTTGTTCCTTTTTGCCCCGTGGTCAACCTCATGATTGCTCAACAATGCTCAGAGGGATTGGTCAATTCAGCTCATAATAGTACCTTGCACACAAGAGAAGGCTGAAGACTAGAGTACACAAGTTAGTTCCAACACTTCATTGCTCAACAAAGAATAACAAAAACAAAGAAAAAGGATTAAATCACAAATAGCTATAAATACTAAATCGCCATTCTAATCCCCAGCAACGGCGCCAAAAACTTGTTGAGATTTCCGTTGAAACACTTTTGTTAATATTTGTAAATTCGTTTAATTCTATCAACGGTCTCAAACACGGCAAGTATACCGGCCGTTCAAGTAGTAAAAATATCGTATCCACAGGGATTAGAAGGTAATATAAGCATTTATTGACTATTCGTGATTAAAGAATAATTCCAATTTCAATATTTTGTCATGTGAATTCAAGGTTAAGACTATTGGAATGAAAGCTGTAAATAAATATTGGTTTGTGAGTGGAAAGGGTAGAAATGATTTTATGGTTTTGTGAGATTGTGGGGTCAGATTTCACCAAACATAACACTAACGTATCCTTAATCTCTTGTTGAATTCATTGCTTAGTCAACCCATGAGTTTACTCAAACCTAATCCCTTAGAGAAAGAGCCTAGGTGCGGATATTGAATATCAATCCCTTGAGTACCCAATATCTACACCCGCATTACGGGCTAGGGTTTAAGACTACTGATGGGTCAAGCTCTATCCCTAGATACAATCACCACTAGGCATATGTTTCAGAACTAGTTTCACAGGTTATTTTCCAATACCCATGGAACCTTAAATCATGCAAAGGGTGATCAGTCCAAAGCAAGCATTAAGAATAGAAACAAACACAACAAAGAATAAAACAACATATATATATATCATTAAAATCGTAAAGATTACAATAGAGTACGTTGGTTACATCTAACCCCACAAAATGGGTGAAACCACTCAACAAAGAGGGTAAAAACAAAATAGAGATGGAAGAGGAAGTGAAGAACCGAAGGAAAGATCCGCACACGGACGATCCCAAGCCCTGGGAATCCCTTTCGCAGCTCCTAGAGTCGCCCCATGTGAGAATGAGGGAAAAACCCTCGAAGTTCTCCTTAAATGCGAGCCTGGGAGGTCAGATTAGGGTTTCGCGCCCGGCGCGTAAGTCTCAGCGCCCGGCGCATATTCTTCTCTTGAGTCTCTGCCAAGCGTCACGCCCGGCGTAATTATCAATTACGCCCGGCGCAATTGCTTCCAGATGTGAGATGCTCTGTTTCGCTCAAGCCCGGCGCAGATCATCTTGCGCCCGGCGCAGCCACCCTGCTCTGCTCCTCAGCTTCTTATATTTCCAATCCTAAGAGTCTTCAATCCTCAATTCTCTAGCTCAATACCTACACAAAAAATGAGGTATATTAAGGTATTGAGGTAAATATGGGTTATTTATATCTGCACACAAAATGAACCAAAAAGAGAACAATTATATTGCAATGGTTCATAGGATGAGTGGAATTTGTCTAATAAGTCTCATCCAAAAAGAGGTAAAATTGAGACTTAACACCCACACACGGGATCAACTAAGTCCTAGAGGAGAACAATACAACGTCCACTCCAAAGGACAACTTCCCAAGGAGGGTTTTTCAAAAAATTGGGCTCTCAGAGCACCACAACTATCTCAATCCACAAAATGGGATGAGCAACTTCGAAAACATCTCCCCTAGTCCTAATGATCAACAACTCATCATTACAGCTTAATAAGTTTAACAACTTAAACAACATACAACTTTACAGCAATATACATCTTAACAACAATAGACAACTTACAACATGCAAACAACTTAATTAAACAATTATAGTCATTTCAATATCAACTTAATGTAACTTAATAACTTTATAAACAACTTCAGCAATATACAACATATTAAAATTAATCTATCATGTCAACTTATATAAACAGCATAAATCAACTTAAGCACTCAACAACTCAACTATTTCAACAAAAGAACACCACACATAAAGCTTCCCTAACTCTCCTGAAATTAAACAACCTACATTCTAGCTTCCCTCACCTGAAGATTGGCTCAAATAGCCAAAAACTGAACAAAAGTAGAATTTTCCTTCGAGGCTCAACTTAGAACTTCTATCCACCCAAATCAAGCTTTCTAATATGAATTTCAAGAAATGACAGAAGGCATTAGTGGTCTAGAGAAGAAAAGGAATCATACAGAGAAATTTGGGAGAGAAAGGAGCTCACAGACCCAGAGACCTTCTCTCTAAAACTTCTCTCTAAAAACTCACATTCTCCTCAAGGCCCACAACTCCTATTTATAGACATTCCGGAATGGCCAGAACGACCTGTACCAAATTCGGAACGGCCCGTTCTGTACTCCTTCATCATGTGCAAAACCCACCTGCAGAACGACCCGTTTTGAAATCAGAACGGCCCGTTCTGGTACTCATCCAGAACGGCCTGTTCTGCATCTAGAACGCCCCGTACTCCAACCAGAAGGACTCGTTCTAGAATTTGGAACGGCCCGTTCTCCCTCCAGAACGGCCCGTTCTCAACCACGAATTATTGGTAAATTTAATAGCCTGGAACGACCCGTTCCAGATTGGGAACGGCCCGTTCTGGGCTACTAAATCACCTATATTGGACTTTCTAAAACAACTTGCTACGTTACAATAAAAATTAAGTTTAATTTATTTATCACATAAAGATGTTTTTAATGTGATATAAATTTTTACAATTTTAATTTTTTTTTATCAACATAAACAATATATAGAAAGTACAAAAGTTTGACAAATATAAGATAAATGAATAATTCCTCGAAAATTATATTTTATACATACGATAATTTAAATAAATAAATAAGTATATATATATATATATATATATATTAGAATATAATTTTTATTTTTTAAAATATATCATTTTTTAGATAAAAAAAATTGTGTGTGTAAATGGTTTGCTTTCGATTTTTGAACCACACTGGTGCATTATGTTGTTTGGCGTTCTGGAACGGCCCGTTCTGAATCTAGAACGGTTCATTTGGAATCTAGAACGACCTGTTCTGGTTTCAGAACGGCCTATTCTGGTTTTAGAACGGCCCATTCTGATGCACGCATTGGTGTTAAATAATGTATCTGGAATGGGTCGTTCCAGATGCAAAATTTACACATCATGAGTGCAATCGGAACGACTCTTCCAGTTTCAAAATGGGTCATTCTGGTTCCAGATGCATGACAAAATTTGACATCCACGTGGCATCTACGTAGCTTCCACGTGATCAATAGTTAACTCTGTTTAAATAATTTGGATGGAAGTCCGACATTGCAACTAATTAACTTATTAGAGACTAAATTGAGACAAAAAATAAAATTGAGATTAAATTGAAACAAACAATTATTATAAGGGACTAAAATTAGTTTTTAACCTAAATTTTTCTAATTTATTTTATTACCAATATATATGTAATAACTATTTTTTAGTACACATATATTTCAAATTAGTTTTTATTATAAATATATATTTTAAAATTATTAATTTTAATTTTATTTTATTTTGATCTTATTTAAACTTTATATTTAAAAAATATTAATTTATATATAAATATTCATAAATACTCATTCATATATATATATATATATATATTTATTTATTTATTTATTTGATTGATATCAGATAAATGAATATATAGAATGATAAAAGGGATTATTATCTGTCCCATGTTTCATTGTCATTCTTATGGTTGAATTTAGATAAATAATTTTTTATTTTTTTAATATTTTGAAAATTTTTTAAAAATGCTATTGTTTAAAAATTTTTATTCCCAAATTGTGCTCGTTACACAATAAAAAAAATCATTATAACCAATAATAAAATGGCAATATTGTCTATTTTAGTAAAATATGTTTAATTTTTTTATTCTAATATAATAATAACTATTATTCATGGCCGAAATTTAATAAATTTATTTAGTATCATTTCTTATTTTACAAATGTTATTTATAATTTTTAAAATATGTATCAGTTTTATTCATTTTATGCTATGATAATATTATTTTACAGTTATTTCTGATTTTGGCATGCTGTAGTGTTATTTCTTTTTCTTTTCACATTTGTTTTTCCTTTTCCCATAATATTTATTAAAATATTGTAATATTTATTAAGACTTGTTAATGAGCAATAATATACAGCCCGAAAATGTATTCTAAACGTTTTGAATATTAAAATATTAATATTTTTAAATAAATTTATTGTAAAATACTTATTTAATTTAATATTTTATAATTCAAATTATTATATTAATCTTTCGGAATGAATTTTGACGGATGTATTTCGAGGCTCAATCATTTTTTCTTATTAATAGATATAGTAGAAAATGGTTAAATAGAAGATAAAATTAGAAAGAAAAAAAATAATTAATTGATGTGATAATAGATATGATAAAGTGTGAAATATAGAAAAATGAGACAGAAAGTGGATGGAAGATAAAGTATGTGTATAAACAGTAAGCCTACTATAATGATAGATTATTTTTTATTTATATTATGAAATACAAAACTATAAAATGTTAGACTCAAAGTCAAGTCTACTTTGTTTATTGATAGTAGATGGTAGACGCAAGTTCTTGGTAGTTTCACTTTCACGCTTTCATGTAAATAATATTTTCATGTAAATATTAATTTATATATAAATACTCATAAACATTCATTCATATATATATATATATATATATATATATATATATATATTTTATTTGATTGATATCAGATAAATGAATACTTTTATAATATATAAAATGATAAAAGGGATCACTATCTGTCTTGTCATTCTTATGGTTGAATTTAGATAAATAATTTTTATTTTTTCAATATTTTGAGAAATTTTTAAAAATATTATTGTTTAAAAATCTTTATTCCCAAATTGTGCTAATGAGTAATAATACAGTGGTTGTTAACAAAAAAAAAATCATTGTAACCAATAATAAAATGGCAATATTGTCTATTTTAGTAAAATATGTTTACTTTTTTATTTTAATATAATAATAACTATTATTCATGGCCAAAATTTAATAAATTTATTTAGTATCATTTCTTATTTTACAAATGTAATTTATAATTTTTAAAATATTTATCAGTTTTATTCATTTTATACTATGATAATATTATTTTACAGTTATTTCTGATTTTGGCATGCTGCAGTGTTATTTCTTTTTCTTTTCACATTTGTTTTTCCTTTTCCCATAATATTTATTAAAATATTGTAATATGGGTAACTTTATTGACTTATTGACTTAAAGTCAAGTCATCAATAACTCATTTCATCAGTATATTAACACTGCAATGCATTGTTATAGTCATTCACATAACTTGTTCTTCAAATTAATTACTCATTTTCTTAATTCTTACCATACATGGCAGCAACATTGGTTGGTGGTGCTTTTCTTTCTGCTTTCCTTCAGGTTGCATTTGACAGACTTGCTTCTCCTCAAGTTTTGGATTTCTTTCGTAAAAAAAAACTTGATGAGAACCTTTTGAAGAAGTTGAAGAGAAAGCTGCGATCCATCGATGCTCTTGCTGATGATGCAGAACTACAACAGTTCAGAGATCAACGTGTGAGAGCATGGCTTCTTGATGTCAAAGATGCTGTGTTTGAAGCTGAGGATTTGCTGGATGAAATTTATGAACTCTCCAAACGCCAAGTGGAAGCTGAATCTCAGGCTCAAAGCATTGAAGACAAGGTGTGGAATTTCAATTTCTCTATATCTCCTGTCAGTTTGTTCAATAATGAAAATGAAATTGAAACCAGGATGACACAAATCCTTGATGACTTAGATGAGCTTGCTAATGAAGGCACTCATCTAGGTTTGAAACCCAAACTAGGCTCCAAAGAGCCTAGTTGTGTGTCACAAAAACTGCCATCAACATCTTTCATCATTGAAAGTGTTATTTATGGTAGAGATGATGACAAAAAAATCATCTTTAGTTGGCTCACATCTGACACAGACAATCATAACAAGTTATCAATACTTTCTATTGTGGGCATGGGAGGGGTGGGTAAGACCACACTTGCCCAACATGCATACAATGACCCAATGCTAGAGGGTAAATTTGATATCAAAGCTTGGGTCTGTGTCTCGGATGATTTTGATGTTTTTAAGGTAACAAGAACAATTCTAGAGGCAATCACTAAATCAACTGATGATAGTAGAGACTTACAAATGGTTCAAGAAAGATTGAAAGAAAAATTGTCTGGAAAGAAATTTCTCCTTGTTTTAGATGACGTTTGGAATGAAAAGAGAGATAAATGGGAAGCTGTGCATACTCCTCTAATTGATTGTGGGGCTCAGGAAAGTAGGATCCTTGTTACAACACGTAGCAAGAATGTTGCTTCTATCATAAGGTCAAAAGAACACCTCTTGACACAATTACAAGAAGATTATTATTGGCAGTTGTTCGAGAAACATGCATTCCAAAATGCTAATCCTTCCCCAAGTCCAGACTTCAAGGAGATTGGCATGAAGATAGTTGAAAAATGTAATGGACTTCCTCTTGCCTTAAAAACAATGGGAAGTTTATTACACAACAAGCCTGTTTTGGAATGGAAAAACGTATTGCAAAGCGATATATGGGAATTGGAGAATAGTGATATTGTGCCTGCTTTAGCACTGAGTTATCACCACCTTCCTTCCCATCTCAAAAGATGTTTTGCTTACTGTTCTTTATTTCCAAAAGATTATTTGTTTAACAAGGAGTTTTTAATTGAGGTTTGGATGACTCAAAAATTTCTAGAATGTTCTCAACAAAGTAAAAGTCCAGAAGAAATTGGTGAACAATATTTCAATGATCTATTATCTAGGTCGTTCTTTCAACAATCAAGTGAAAACAAAAAGCGTTTTGTCATGCATGACCTTCTAAATGATTTGGCAACATATGTTTCCAAGGACATTTGTTTCAGGTTAGAAGTTGATCATGGAAAAAGTATACCAAAAACAACTCGTCATTTGTCATTTCAATGTTTTGATGGGTACGAAACTTTACATGATATTGAAAGGTTACGTACATTTATGCCAACACCTTTTCATGTTTGGGATTGCAAGATGTCGTTACATGAGTTGTTCTCCAAGTTGAAGTTCTTACGTTTCTTATCTTTGTCTCATTATGTCCTATCAGAGGTGCCAGACTCTGTTGGCAATCTTATGCATCTCTGTTCCTTAGACCTTTCCTGTACTGACATAAAAGAGCTACCTGAATCAACGTGCTCACTCTCTAACTTGCAAATATTAAAGTTGAACAATTGTAAATATTTGAAGAAGCTTCCCTCAAGTTTTCATAAACTCATCAAGTTGCATCGCCTTGAATTGATTTTCACTCACTTGAGAGAAGTGCCAACACGTTTGGGACAATTGAAAAACCTTCAAATATTAATGAGTTCATTTTGTGTTGGAGAAAGTAAAGGGTTCACTATTCAACAATTAGGAGAACTCAATCTCCATGGAAGACTGCAAATTAGGAATCTACAAAATATTCAGAACCCGTCAGAGGCATTAGCTCTGGATTTGACAAATAAAACACAGCTTGTTGAAATAGATTTAGTATGGGACCAAAAATTGATCCTTGATGATCCAAGGAAAGAGGATGCGATTATAATTGATAATCTAAAACCGCCAAAACACTTGGAGCAATTGTTAATTAAGGGGTATAGAGGTACACAATTTCCAAGTTGGTTATTCGATAATTCATTATCGAACGTAGTCTCCTTAAGGTTGCAAGGTTGTAAATTCTGCCAACGTTTGCCTCCCCTTGGACGTTTGTCATTTCTCAAGTTCTTGCAAATTAATAGGCTTGATAAGATAGTGAGTATTGATGTTGATTTTTATGGGAGTAAATCTTCTTCATTTCCATCTCTAGAATCATTGTGTATCTACAGTATGAAGAACTTGGAAAAATGGGAATGTGAAGATGTGACGGGTGCTTTTCCACGCCTTCAAAATCTTTCTATAAGTGATTGTCCCGAGCTGAAAAGGCATTTGCCAAAGCAACTCCTTTGTTTAAAGACACTATATATTACTTCTTTTCAAAATCTTAAAAATGTAGACTACAAGGGTCTCTTCCACCTCTCATCTCTTGAGAAAATAGTTCTAATAAACTGCAAAAGCCTCCATTGCTTACCAGAGGATCTCTGCCAACTCTCTTCTCTCAAGAAATTGATTGTTGGAGATTGTTCCAACTTGCAATGCTTACCAAAGGGTCTCCGCCAACTTTCCTCTCTCCAGAAACTGGTTCTTCGAGACTGCCCCAACATCCAATGCTTACCAGACAATGGTCTACCCGAATCCATTTCACATCTCAGAATTTCAGGCAGTCCATTGCTCAAACAGTCTTGCGGCTCACCAGAAGGCCAAGACCATGCAAAGATTGCTCACATTCAAGATGTTGTTTACGACACTGATTCTGATTCTGATTATGATGAGTATTGGTGAGTTATTATCATGTTTAAGTTTCTAGAGTTTCTTGTGCTATATATGTGGTGGATCTAGGGAATTACTAAATTATTGTTTTATAAAGTTTTATTTGCTTCATGGTTGTTGTAGTCGTTCGTGAGTTATTCATAATGGATAGAATACTTCTCACAAAAATTCTGTTTTTAATGTTTTACGTACGAGACATCATTGTTCAATCGATAATTAATTGTTTTTCTTCGTATTGTTTATACTTTCGATAGATAATTCTTCTTTTCATAATACAAGACTTTATATATATATATATATATATATATATGAGGAACTATTTATTCTAAAAATAAGTTTAGAAGTAAGTTTTTTTAAATTTACTCTATTGAATTTATAGTTTTTAATATATTAATCAGATTTACAAATTTTTTAAAAATTTAAAAATTATTTAATATTTTATTTTATTAATTTAAATAATCCTATAAAATAATTTTATGATTTAAATTTAATGAAGTATTAAATAATTTTTAAATCTTTTTAAAATTTACAAACTTAATCTATACATTAAAAAAATTTAATTTAAAAATTTGATCATTGAAATTTAATGAAAAATATAAGTTATTTAATGTATTAAATTAAAGTAAACTTATTCTTTAAATAAATGAGTCTTCTTATATATATAAATATATATATATATATATATATATATATATAAATGGTTTTAATTCATAAATTTTATTTAATGTATTAAATCAAAGTAAACTTATTCCTGGTTTTAATTCATAAATTTTATTTAATACATTAAATTAAAGTAAACTTATTCTTTAAATAAATGAATATTCTTATATATATATATATATATATAAAAGTAGTTTTAATTCATAAATTTTATTTCTAATTGAAGAGTTACATATTGTGTTAATTATGTATAAAAAAATATTTAATTTGTTGCAATATATAAGAGTCGAAACTTCAAGCTAAAATGTACTTTGATATAGTTTAAAAATATTTTAAAGAATTTTTCTATTGAAAATAAATAATTTTATTTTAGTTCTTAGAAACATTTTAAAGATATTATGTTGGATGTCATTTATCCAAAGAATCAAAGTTAAAATCCAGTTAAAACTGGATTGAATTTACTGCTATTTGTAAATAGTTTTCATTCCTTTTCGTCTTAACTTTTACATGAGAAAAATATTATATGAATTTAATATACTTTCAATATTATTGAAATCCTTGTTCTATCATTTAATTAAATCGACGATTCTCAAATATATGCATATGACTAGCTCTAGCTCTCAAAATCCTCAATTTTGGTAGCACTGTTATTTTTTTCAACCTCGAGTGCAGAACTTAGAAGGATTACTGTTTTTTTTCTCCGACCCTTTTCTTGAATTCTAAAATATTAGTTTTTTATTCCAATTTTGTTAAAAAATATTTAATATTGTCACATAAAATTTACTACCTACTAATATTTTTATTAATAAAAATATTACATTAAACATCATTGATAGTATTAACTATTTCAAATGGTTATTTTTAGATATATTATTTGTGATTTAGGAAATTATAATAAGACTTTAAAAAATTATAAAGACTAAAAATAATAATTTTAAATTTAAAGGAAGATTACAAATAAATTTATTCTAAATTTAAAAAATTAAAAATATATTTAACCTTGATTAGTTTTAGTAGAATATCACCTTCCAATTATATTTTTTTTATCTACATATTTGTACTTGATATTTGTACTTGAGACCTTCCTTAAAAAATTAAAACCAAATTCCATTTTCACTAATATAATAATATAATATAATCTTTCATATATCTGAAAAAATTTACTAGGATCTCATGCTTTTAACATTTTCTAAATTTGTAATCTACCAAAGTTTTTAATTAACTTATTTTAATTATTTTTCTTAACTGAAGTTCCTAAATTTTATCAAATAAATAAATAAATATCATATGAAAATTTATCTCACAAGGTTTTAATTTAAAGATTATCAACATCCAAGAAACCATGGTTTTCCCACTTAATTCCTTATATCTCTACCTCAGGAAGGAACAAGTTGCAATTTTTTTAAATTTAATTATCTTAAATATTTATGTCATGAAGGAAATCAGATACGTAATTATAGAGATTGAAATATTTGTATTTATTGATATTATTATATCGTAGCAATTATCATGTTTACTTATAAGGATAAAAAGTAAATTCTTATTTATGGGTAATTTTGAACTCATTCCAATTTTGATAGGAAATATTCAGTTTAATTGAATATGAGTACGAATGAGTATGTAATACTCAATTCACTATAAAAAAAAATGTGTGATTTGTGATGGTTATTTTGGAAGTTTTTGGCGATTTGAAACCATCACAAAATTGCATTTTTGTTTGACTTATTTATATTTTTTAGCGGTTTTAAATATTTTATTGTATTTTATGTGGCATATTAATTCATGATTTATCCATTACTATACATCCATCCAACTAAGTTCAAGAAGAAGAAAAATTAGATAAATAAATTAATTTTATAAAAGACATATATAAAAATAAAAATTAGATAAGTAATTTAAAATTTATGAACAAGGAATTAGATAAGTAATTTTGAAAAAAATTCATGATTACCTGATGTGAAACACTTAGTTAAAGCAAGTGAAGTAAATTGAGATTTTTTTTTAGTTAAACCAAGAGAACAAAAATATGCTTTAATTTATATTTGTATACAAATAATATATTAATTAAAAATTGATGTACATGAATTAAATAAATAAATGATATTTTATCTATAAAAAGAATAAAATGTATTTATCATCACAATAAAACTATGAAAAGATAAATAAAATTAAAATCAATTTAAATTTTAATTAGATCTAACATATACAATAGTTAATGATAATCTATGATTTGACAATTTGCCTCTAGTTTTAATGGATCATATACATCCCTATAATATATTACTAATTAATATATTGTTTTACATGCTTATGTATCGTTGTGATTCTGGTAACTGTGTAGTGCATTTGTTACTTTGTATTAATAGTATCCCCTTGTAAATTACAATATGTAATATAAATTATGTAACATAAAGAATTATGCATATAATCCGAAACAACTTTTGGCAGCATATCAATCACAAAACTAAGGTACCCTATATCACTATGAGAATTTCATAGTTTCATAAATGAAATATAAAACTGCATCAATAGGGAAAAATAATGCTAATAATAAAATTATAATAGCTAACTCATATCTATTGACACCTTATATTTTTGTAAGTTGGAGTTATAGGAAAAGAAGTAGAAATTAATGTTGAATATGTTTTTATTATCCCTTACATGTCCTGAAGCAATAAAATTTGCAGAAAAGGAAGTAGAAATGCTAATATGTTTTTATAACCTTTTACATATATGAAGCAATAGAATTTGCAAGAGGATGTCAATTGTGCTTGAAAGTATCCAATATCACTTGGTAAATTACACAAATTTGTCTAAGTAAACACATGTGTAGGGGATTAATTCTTAATATTTGTGTTTTGATACAACAATTATGTGCAGGAGATTTGTTAAACTAAACAAATTTGACTAAATAAACAAATGTGCTAGGATTAAGATTCATATATTCAAAAGAACTTAAGATTTCATTCGGATTATCAACTTATTATCATAAATCAAACTCATGACTCACATGCTATCTATCATGAAAAAAAGTCCAAGACTCTCTCGTTAGGAGCTATGGTTACTTTCACCTATTAAATCATAAGTTCTTAGTTTTGTGATAATTCATGTGTAACATCTATTTATAATATAAAAAGTTGAGATACACTATAATACGTTGATACATCACTTTATGCATTACCATGTTAGTGAAAAAGTTTATGTGTCATTTTATAATTTTTTTTTCTTATTCTATTATATCTCTATCTATAGAAATTAAAAGCTACAAAACTTATAAGTCACACTCTCTACTATCTCACTCCTCCTTCTCTCTCACTTTTGCATGAAAGTTATAATTAATATTCAATAATGAAAATACAATGCATAATCTAAAGCATTTATGTAAAATAAAAAAGGCTTAAATATGTTTAGTTTCTTAAATTTATAATAAATACATTTTTAGTCCCTCAAATGTAAAATTGTTTTCTTTAATCTTGTAATTTTTAAAAATCTTGTTTTAGTCCCTTAAATCACTAGTAACATCTAAAAGTGACAAATTGATATAGTTGTGCAAAATCAACTTAGTTTAATGTTATGGTTTTGCTAATAGAGACATTAGTAGGTAAATTTTGTGCAACAATATTTGACAGACTCTAAAAAATATTTGAAAATAAAGATTAAAATAAGATTTTTTGAAATTACATGGACTAAAAAGATAATTTTTTAATTTGATGGACTAAAAGTAAATTTACCTTAAATTTGAGGGACTAAAAACATATTTAAGTCTAAAAAAAAATTAGTTCCACAATTTAGTTCTCTTGACACAATCATTAATTAACCTAAGGGAACAGATTAGAAAAATCTCTTGATAAAAGTATCCAAGCATTTGGGGAACCCTCTCTTGAAAGATGGCTATTAAGGAGGAGAATCAAGTATTAGTACTCTAACAAACATCCTATTCTACTTAATGTGGGACTTGGGCAGTCCATAGTACTTAAGCTCCGATCATAGTGGCATAATGGGAGTGGATCATTTTATGTAAACTCTGATACTCATGTATTTTACATTTGAATGATTGCATTGCAGATGATGATCCTGGAGCAGCAATACCATGATGATTTGAAGAAAGAACTTCAAGGTGTTACACATACTTCAACAGGTTCTAAAGAAACATCTACTGGAGTGGTACCGACAGGAGAATCAACTACCAATGTTCCACAATTTTTGAATTTTGAATTATCAATAGAGTACGACTCTACAATCTTTTCCAGTGATTCCTCGTCGAGATTTGATTTTATACTGCTTTCCCTTCTCAACATTCCTTCTGAATTGGAATGCTTTGTAATCTGATTATCATCCTCAAGCTCACTTGTCTTTATAGATGTGAGATGTTTGTGACTATCATGCTCACAAAGTTAAGTAAAGTTATTCTTGTAATTTTTAGTACACCCTGTCTTAAAAATTGGTTTATTATAAATGTTATAATATATATTTTATAGGTGTATGCACCTAGAATGGTACAGTAATTTTGGACTAACATAATATTAAGTGGTATAATATTTAATAACATGATATTTAAAAATAAAAAATTAAAAAATATATAAATAAATTTTTATCACTCGTAAAAATATATAAAAATAGAATCTTTTGCATGTTATTTTTATTTTTATATATTATATTAATAAATGTCATGTAACTTAAATAATGATAAATCATTGAATAATGTTTAAATTTAACGATAAAAAATATTAAATTAATGATAGAATCTAAATTTTGTATTTTAAAAGATAAAAGAATTAATATATTTATTTTAAAATAGAAGAATTAAAAACATAAATAAAAAATAGAAAAAATAAAAATATAATTTAGCCAATATTTTTTAAGGCAAATTTAGAAGCAACTAATTTAAATTTGTCATAATCAATTTCTGACATTTGTAAATGTTACAGCTCTTTTAGCTTTCAGGAAAAATATTTTGTGGAGATTTTTAGTTATCAGAAACTGTATTAGCCGTGACAAACTGCAGCTTTTTTTTTATTTTTATATATACTTTTTTTTAGTGATATCTTTATGCATAAATAATTATGTTTGAGTTGGATCACATAAACAGCTAATAATTAGTTTGTTGTTGAACTACTTTATCACTATTCCTAAAAGTTTAGCATTAAAAAGAAGCTATAAAGAAAAATACATGCATTATTAGATAAGTTGAGTTTATTTATTGATTAGTTAGCCACCAAAGTTGACCAAACGCACTTAACTTTCGTAAAAGACATATCTTTTGAAAAGGGACAAAGAGTTTTAAGTGTGAACACTATGATTCTTTTTAAGACGCAAGTTCTTCGTAGTTTCACTTTCACGCTTTCATGTAAATAATATCCTAATATAATGGGTTCAAGGCTTTTTTGTTTTTTGTTTTTTTCAAAACTATTCTATAAACTACTTTTTAGTAACTACTTTTCAGATGAAAATAAAGAAATATAAATACGTTTATTAACACTTAATTTAACGACAGTTTAAAAACTGAGAGAAGAAAAAATTTAGTTGTTAATTTTATTTTCTTATACTTTGAAAAAAAAAACACTTGGTTTATAATTTTTTTTATTTACAACTTCATTTTATTATTATTATTATTATTATTATTTATTTATTTTTGGTCATGTAGAAGAAAAAAATGTGTATTTATGAGATTTATTTTTAGAATTAAAACAAACCATATTATAGACAGCTTATTAGAAAAATAAATATTACCGTCTTATAAGTTATAACTTTTAATTTCAGCCTTTATGAATTATGATATTATAGAAAAAACTTAAAAGATCAAATTAAATTAAAGTAAATGTTTAGATGGTTAATTCAACAGTTTATTAATATAAAAAGTTAGAGTGCTAGTATATTATACCTTTATGTTGTATTTTATTTTTTTTCTCACTAATTTATATTTAAGGATAAAATAGAAATAATATATATATATATATATATATATATATATATTTATATATATAACTACCTTTTTAAAAATAATAACTACCCATCCCTTTATAGAAACACTATTTTTTTTTACGGAGACAAAAAATAGTAATATATAAAGAAGATATATATTTTTTTAGTGTATAAATTTAATTTTATGAAAAACCTGTTCCACCACCTCACACACAAACCTTCTTCACTCACAATTAAACTGGAATTCAATATTTTCATAAAATGTTAATTTTATCTTTCTTTTATTTTATAAAATCATTCAGATCTAGTTATACATATAATGTAAATTTTTGGCTAAAAACCTATTTTGGTTCTTTATAATAATTATTTGTTTTAATTTAGTCTCACTTTTATTTTTTGTCTCATTTAGTCTTTAATAATTAATTGGTTACAATGTCAGATTTCCGTCTAAATTATTTAGACGGAGTTAACTGTTAGTCATGTGGATGCTACGTGGATGCCACGTGGAAGCTACGTAGATGCCACGTGAATATCAAATTTTTGTCATGCATGTGGAACCAAAACGACCTGTTTTGAATCCGGAACGGGCCGTTCTGGTTCCAAAATACAGTTAATGTAACTTAATAACTTTATAAACAACTTCAGCAATATACAACATATTAAAATTAATCTATCATGTCAACTTATATAAACAGCATAAATCAACTTAAGCACTCAACAACTCAACTATTTCAACAAAAGAACACCACACATAAAGCTTCCCTAACTCTCCTAAAATTAAACAACCTACATTCTAGCTTCCCTCACCTGAAGATTGGCTCAAATAGCCAAAAACTGAACAAAAGTAGAATTTTCCTTCGAGGCTCAACTTAGAACTTCTATCCACCCAAATCAAGCTTTCTAATATGAATTTCAAGAAATGACAGAAGGCATTAGTGGTCTAGAGAAGAAAAGGAATCATACAGAGAAATTTGGGAGAGAAAGGAGCTCACAGACCCAGAGACCTTCTCTCTAAAACTTCTCTCTAAAAACTCACATTCTCCTCAAGGCCCACAACCCCTATTTATAGACATTCCGGAATGGCCAGAACGACCTGTACCAAATTCGGAACGGCCCGTTCTGTACTCCTTCATCATGTGCAAAACCCACCTGCAGAACGACCCGTTTTGAAATCAGAACGGCCCGTTCTGGTACTCATCCAGAACGGCCTGTTCTGCATCTAGAACGCCCCGTACTCCAACCAGAACGACTTGTTCTCCAACCAGAAGGACTCGTTCTAGAATTTGGAACGGCCCGTTCTCCCTCCAGAACGGCCCGTTCTCAACCACGAATTATTGGTAAATTTAATAGCCTGGAACGACCCGTTCCAGATTGGGAACGGCCCGTTCTGGGCTACTAAATCACCTATATTGGACTTTCTAAAACAACTTGCTACGTTACAATAAAAATTAAGTTTAATTTATTTATCACATAAAGATGTTTTTAATGTGATATAAATTTTTACAATTTTAATTTTTTTTTATCAACATAAACAATATATAGAAAGTACAAAAGTTTGACAAATATAAGATAAATGAATAGTTCCTCGAAAATTATATTTTATACATACGATAATTTAAATAAATAAATAAGTATATATATATATATATATATATATATATATATATATATTAGAATATAATTTTTATTTTTTAAAATATATCATTTTTTAGATAAAAAAAATTGTGTGTGTAAATGGTTTGCTTTCGATTTTTGAACCACACTGGTGCATTATGTTGTTTGGCGTTCTGGAACGGCCCGTTCTGAATCTAGAACGGTTCATTTGGAATCTAGAACGACCTGTTCTGGTTTCAGAACGGCCTATTCTGGTTTTAGAACGGCCCGTTCTGATGCACGCATTGGTGTTAAATAATGTATCTGGAATGGGTCGTTCCAGATGCAAAATTTACACATCATGAGTGCAATCGGAACGACTCTTCCAGTTTCAAAATGGGTCATTCTGGTTCCAGATGCATGACAAAATTTGACATCCACGTGGCATCAACGTAGCTTCCACGTGATCAATAGTTAACTCTGTTTAAATAATTTGGATGGAAGTCCGACATTGCAACTAATTAACTTATTAGAGACTAAATTGAGACAAAAAATAAAATTGAGATTAAATTGAAACAAACAATTATTATAAGGGACTAAAATTAGTTTTTAACCTAAATTTTTCTAATTTATTTTATTACCAATATATATGTAATAACTATCTTTTAGTACACATATATTTCAAATTAGTTTTTATTATAAATATATATTTTAAAATTATTAATTTTAATTTTATTTTATTTTGATCTTATTTAAACTTTATATTTAAAAAATATTAATTTATATATAAATATTCATAAATACTCATTCATATATATATATATATATATATATATATTTATTTATTTATTTATTTATTTATTTATTTATTTGATTGATATCAGATAAATGAATATATAGAATGATAAAAGGGATTATTATCTGTCCCATGTTTCATTGTCATTCTTATGGTTGAATTTAGATAAATAATTTTTTATTTTTTTAATATTTTGAAATTTTTTTAAAAATGCTATTGTTTAAAAATTTTTATTCCCAAATTGTGCTCGTTAACACAATAAAAAAAATCATTATAACCAATAATAAAATGGCAATATTGTCTATTTTAGTAAAATATGTTTAATTTTTTTATTCTAATATAATAATAACTATTATTCATGGCCGAAATTTAATAAATTTATTTAGTATCATTTCTTATTTTACAAATGTTATTTATAATTTTTAAAATATGTATCAGTTTTATTCATTTTATGCTATGATAATATTATTTTACAGTTATTTCTGATTTTGGCATGCTGTAGTGTTATTTCTTTTTCTTTTCACATTTGTTTTTCCTTTTCCCATAATATTTATTAAAATATTGTAATATTTATTAAGACTTGTTAATGAGCAATAATATACAGCCCGAAAATGTATTCTAAACGTTTTGAATATTAAAATATTAATATTTTTAAATAAATTTATTGTAAAATACTTATTTAATTTAATATTTTATAATTCAAATTATTATATTAATCTTTCGGAATGAATTTTGACGGATGTATTTCGAGGCTCAATCATTTTTTCTTATTAATAGATATAGTAGAAAATGGTTAAATAGAAGATAAAATTAGAAAGAAAAAAAATAATTAATTGATGTGATAATAGATATGATAAAGTGTGAAATATAGAAAAATGAGACAGAAAGTGGATGGAAGATAAAGTATGTGTATAAACAGTAAGCCTACTATAATGATAGATTATTTTTTATTTATATTATGAAATACAAAACTATAAAATGTTAGACTCAAAGTCAAGTCTACTTTGTTTATTGATAGTAGATGGTAGACGCAAGTTCTTGGTAGTTTCACTTTCACGCTTTCATGTAAATAATATTTTCATGTAAATATTAATTTATATATAAATACTCATAAACATTCATTCATATATATATATATATATATATATATATATATATATATATATATATATATATATATTTTATTTGATTGATATCAGATAAATGAATACTTTTATAATATATAAACTGATAAAAGGGATCACTATCTGTCTTGTCATTCTTATGGTTGAATTTAGATAAATAATTTTTATTTTTTCAATATTTTGAGAAATTTTTAAAAATATTATTGTTTAAAAATCTTTATTCCCAAATTGTGCTAATGAGTAATAATACAGTGGTTGTTAACAAAAAAAAAATCATTGTAACCAATAATAAAATGGCAATATTGTCTATTTTAGTAAAATATGTTTACTTTTTTATTTTAATATAATAATAACTATTATTCATGGCCAAAATTTAATAAATTTATTTAGTATCATTTCTTATTTTACAAATGTAATTTATAATTTTTAAAATATTTATCAGTTTTATTCATTTTATACTATGATAATATTATTTTACAGTTATTTCTGATTTTGGCATGCTGCAGTGTTATTTCTTTTTCTTTTCACATTTGTTTTTCCTTTTCCCATAATATTTATTAAAATATTGTAATATGGGTAACTTTATTGACTTATTGACTTAAAGTCAAGTCATCAATAACTCATTTCATCAGTATATTAAAACTGCAATGCATTGTTATAGTCATTCACATAACTTGTTCTTCAAATTAATTACTCATTTTCTTAATTCTTACCATACATGGCAGCAACATTGGTTGGTGGTGCTTTTCTTTCTGCTTTCCTTCAGGTTGCATTTGACAGACTTGCTTCTCCTCAAGTTTTGGATTTCTTTCGTAAAAAAAAACTTGATGAGAACCTTTTGAAGAAGTTGAAGAGAAAGCTGCGATCCATCGATGCTCTTGCTGATGATGCAGAACTACAACAGTTCAGAGATCAACGTGTGAGAGCATGGCTTCTTGATGTCAAAGATGCTGTGTTTGAAGCTGAGGATTTGCTGGATGAAATTTATGAACTCTCCAAACGCCAAGTGGAAGCTGAATCTCAGGCTCAAAGCATTGAAGACAAGGTGTGGAATTTCAATTTCTCTATATCTCCTGTCAGTTTGTTCAATAATGAAAATGAAATTGAAACCAGGATGACACAAATCCTTGATGACTTAGATGAGCTTGCTAATGAAGGCACTCATCTAGGTTTGAAACCCAAACTAGGCTCCAAAGAGCCTAGTTGTGTGTCACAAAAACTGCCATCAACATCTTTCATCATTGAAAGTGTTATTTATGGTAGAGATGATGACAAAAAAATCATCTTTAGTTGGCTCACATCTGACACAGACAATCATAACAAGTTATCAATACTTTCTATTGTGGGCATGGGAGGGGTGGGTAAGACCACACTTGCCCAACATGCATACAATGACCCAATGCTAGAGGGTAAATTTGATATCAAAGCTTGGGTCTGTGTCTCGGATGATTTTGATGTTTTTAAGGTAACAAGAACAATTCTAGAGGCAATCACTAAATCAACTGATGATAGTAGAGACTTACAAATGGTTCAAGAAAGATTGAAAGAAAAATTGTCTGGAAAGAAATTTCTCCTTGTTTTAGATGACGTTTGGAATGAAAAGAGAGATAAATGGGAAGCTGTGCATACTCCTCTAATTGATTGTGGGGCTCAGGAAAGTAGGATCCTTGTTACAACACGTAGCAAGAATGTTGCTTCTATCATAAGGTCAAAAGAACACCTCTTGACACAATTACAAGAAGATTATTGTTGGCAGTTGTTCGAGAAACATGCATTCCAAAATGCTAATCCTTCCCCAAGTCCAGACTTCAAGGAGATTGGCATGAAGATAGTTGAAAAATGTAATGGACTTCCTCTTGCCTTAAAAACAATGGGAAGTTTATTACACAACAAGCCTGTTTTGGAATGGAAAAACGTATTGCAAAGCGATATATGGGAATTGGAGAATAGTGATATTGTGCCTGCTTTAGCACTGAGTTATCACCACCTTCCTTCCCATCTCAAAAGATGTTTTGCTTACTGTTCTTTATTTCCAAAAGATTATTTGTTTAACAAGGAGTTTTTAATTGAGGTTTGGATGACTCAAAAATTTCTAGAATGTTCTCAACAAAGTAAAAGTCCAGAAGAAATTGGTGAACAATATTTCAATGATCTATTATCTAGGTCATTCTTTCAACAATCAAGTGAAAACAAAAAGCGTTTTGTCATGCATGACCTTCTAAATGATTTGGCAACATATGTTTCCAAGGACATTTGTTTCAGGTTAGAAGTTGATCATGGAAAAAGTATACCAAAAACAACTCGTCATTTGTCATTTCAATGTTTTGATGGGTACGAAACTTTACATGATATTGAAAGGTTACGTACATTTATGCCAACACCTTTTCATGTTTGGGATTGCAAGATGTCGTTACATGAGTTGTTCTCCAAGTTGAAGTTCTTACGTTTCTTATCTTTGTCTCATTATGTCCTATCAGAGGTGCCAGACTCTGTTGGCAATCTTATGCATCTCTGTTCCTTAGACCTTTCCTGTACTGACATGAAAGAGCTACCTGAATCAACGTGCTCACTCTCTAACTTGCAAATATTAAAGTTGAACAATTGTAAATATTTGAAGAAGCTTCCCTCAAGTTTTCATAAACTCATCAAGTTGCATCGCCTTGAATTGATTTTCACTCACTTGAGAGAAGTGCCAACACGTTTGGGACAATTGAAAAACCTTCAAATATTAATGAGTTCATTTTGTGTTGGAGAAAGTAAAGGGTTCACTATTCAACAATTAGGAGAACTCAATCTCCATGGAAGACTGCAAATTAGGAATCTACAAAATATTCAGAACCCGTCAGAGGCATTAGCTCTGGATTTGACAAATAAAACACAGCTTGTTGAAATAGATTTAGTATGGGACCAAAAATTGATCCTTGATGATCCAAGGAAAGAGGATGCGATTATAATTGATAATCTAAAACCGCCAAAACACTTGGAGCAATTGTTAATTAAGGGGTATAGAGGTACACAATTTCCAAGTTGGTTATTCGATAATTCATTATCGAACGTAGTCTCCTTAAGGTTGCAAGGTTGTAAATTCTGCCAACGTTTGCCTCCCCTTGGACGTTTGTCATTTCTCAAGTTCTTGCAAATTAATAGGCTTGATAAGATAGTGAGTATTGATGTTGATTTTTATGGGAGTAAATCTTCTTCATTTCCATCTCTAGAATCATTGTGTATCTCCGGTATGAAGAACTGGGAAAAATGGGAATGTGAAGATGTGACGGGTGCTTTTCCACGCCTTCAAAATCTTTCTATAATTTATTGTCCCGAGCTGAAAAGTCATTTGCCAAAGCAACTCCTTTGTTTAAAGAGACTAAGTATTATTTCTTGTGAGCAACTTTTTGAAGGAAAGCTTTTCTATGAAGGAAAAGAGTCAGACATTGATATATGTGGACACAAAATGGAAGCGTGGTTGATCGAATGGATTGGGAACATCATATGTGATTCTTCAATTGAATGTTTGGATGCTTATTTTGGCCTACATGTATATATTCCCATGAATCGTTGCTACAATTTCCTTAAAAAATTGAAAATGAGTGGTAAATCCCTAATGACCTTTCCCCTCGATATCTTCCCAACATTAAGGTCACTTGAGCTTGGTCGTTGTCATAGTCTACGGATCATTTCACAGGAACACATTCATGATCATCTTAAGAATTTGAAAATTTGGGAGTGCCCTCAATTTGAATCACTGCCTCAATGCATGCATATCTCCCTCCCCTCTCTTGAAGATCTATGCATAACAGATAGTCCAAAACTTGAGTTACCCCCTGACAAAGGTTTCCCACCAAATCTAAAATCCTTGTCTCTCCTCAATTGCTCCAAACTTATGGCCTCAATAAAAGAGGCTTGTGCTTTGGTTGCCAATCCCTCTTTAAAATACTTGTATATAGAGAAATTGGATCATGTTGAGTGTTTTCCCGATGAAGGTTTGTTGCCAGTCTCTCTTACTTCTCTATGGATTGAGAATTGTCAAAATCTTAAAAATGTAGACTACAAGGGTCTCTTCCACCTCTCATCTCTTGAGAAAATAGTTCTAATAAACTGCAAAAGCCTCCATTGCTTACCAGAGGATCTCTGCCAACTCTCTTCTCTCAAGAAATTGATTGTTCGAGATTGTTCCAACTTGCAATGCTTACCAAAGGGTCTCTGCCAACTTTCCTCTCTCCAGAAACTGGTTCTTCGACACTGTCCCAACATCCAATGCTTACCAGACAATGGTCTACCCCAATCCATTTCACTTCTCAGAATTTCAGGCAGTCCATTGCTCAAACAGTGTTGCGGCTCACCACAAGGCCAAGACCATGGAAAGATTGCTCACATTCAAGATGTTGTTTTCGACGGTAATTCTGATTCTGATTATGATGAGTATTGGTGAGTTATTATCATGTTTAAGTTTCTAGAGTTTCTTGTGCTTTATATGTGGTGGATCTAGGGAATTACTAAATTATTGTTTTATAAAGTTATATTTGCTTCATGGTTGTTGTAGTCGTTCGTGAGTTATTCATAATGGACAGAATACTTCTCACAAAAAAAATTGTTTGCAATGTTTTACGTACGAGACATATTGTTCAATTGATAACTAATTTTGTTTTTCTTCATATTGTTTATATAGCCGACTTCTATGGAGATAATTCTTCTTTTCACAATACAAGGCTTTTAATATATAGAAAAGAACCTATTTACTCTAAGAATATATCTTTTTAGATTTATTCAATAATGTATCTCCTACATTAAATTTTTATAATTCAACTATTAAATTTAAAGTTTTTAATGTATAGATTAAGTTTGTGAATTTTTAAAAAAATTTAAAAGTTATTTGATACCGAGTTTCATTAATTCAAATTAATATATAAAATTAATTTATAATTATCCATTCATTTGAAGTATTTTGAATTAATGAAATAAAATATCAAATAATTTTTAATTATTTTTTAAATTTGTAAATTTGATCTATGTATTAAGAACTTTAAATTCAACAATTAAATGGTTAAAATTATAAACAGAATAAATTTATGTAAACTTAGTTTTGCAGTAAGCAGATCCTCCTATATATATATATAAGTATAAATTTTGTTTTTAATTGAAGAGGTACACATTGAGTAATAAAAAAAAAATTAATTTGTTGCAATATAAGAGTCTAACCTTTAACCTAAAATTTGTTTGGATATAGTTTTAAAAGATTTTTAAGGGTGTTTTTATTGAAAATAAATAACATTTGTTTAAACTAAAGAAGCTCTTAATTTTTTTTAAGTTATTATGTTGAATGTCATTTATCCAAAGAATCAAAGTTAAAATTCACTTATAATTAGTTTGAATTTACTGCTTTTTGTAAATAGTTTTCATTCCTTTCCGTCATAAATTTTACAAGAGCTAGAAAAATATTATATGAATTTAATATATACTTTTAATATTATTGAAATTCTTGTTCTTGTTCTATCATTTAATTAAATTGATGATTCTCAAATATATACATACGACTAGCTCTAACTCTCAAAATTCTCAATTTTTGTAGCAACTGTTATTTTTTTTCAACCTTGAGTGCAGAACCTAGAAAGGATCATTGTTTTTTTCCCCAACCCTTTTCTTGAATCACGAGAAAAAAAAAAAAACACGTTTCATGCTTTATAAGTAAATAACAACATTTGCGCACACATTCAACATTAAGTTAAATTATTTTTTATCGATTCTTATGATTATATATATAAAAAAATCTATATCACTATTATTTTATTTGTTATCATGTTAAAAGTGTAACATACCTACTTTTGTCGTTGATAATTAATTTTCATTAATTGATTATTAGCTTAAATATATTTTTATTTTTTAAATTTAAGATAAATTTATTTTTTTTTGTCTTTGAAATTTAAAATTGATCTTTTTAATCTTGTAATTTTAAAAAATTTTGCTCTAATTTTTATACTTAAATTTTTGTTAAAAAATTTATCTATTAATGTTGCATAAAATCTAGTTATGGATATTTTTGTTAGTAAAAATATCTTATTAAACACCGTCGTTGATAGTGTATAATTATTTCAAACTGTCATTTTCAAATATATTATTGGTGACTTGAGGGACTATAACAAAATTTTTAAAAATTACAGGACTAAAAATAATAATTTTAAATTTAAAAAAGGACCAAATATAAATTTATCGTAAATTTTAGAGACTAAAAATATATTTAAATCTTGATTATTTTTAGTAGAATATCTCTTTCCAATTACATTCTTTTATCTACATATTTGCACTTGAGACCTTCCTTAAAAAAATTAAAACCTAGGATCTCATATCTTTATTATTTGAAAAAATTTACATAGGATCTCATGCTTTTAACATTTTCTAAATTTGTAATTTACCAAAATTCTTAATTTTCTTCTTTTAATTATTTTTCTTAAGTGAAGATCCTAAATTTACAAGATAAATAAATAAATATCTTATAAAAATTTATCTCACAAGGTTTTAATTCAAAGATTATCATCAAGAAAGCATTGTTTTCCAAGTTAATTCCTTATATCTACCTCAGGAAGGAACAAGTTACAATATTTTTTTTAATTTAATTATCTTAAATATTTATGTCTTGAATGAATGCATTTTATATATAGCTGGTTTTTGTTGTCCATATTAACGGAAACAAGGAAATTAGATATGTAATTGCAGGGATTGAAATATTTGTATTTATTAATATTATTGTATCGTAGAAATTAGAAATAATTATAGGCTAGATAATATATTTATATATAAGAATGAGAATAAGTGAATTCTTATTCATGGGTAATATATATAGGATTTGTTTCAATTTTGACGAAAAATATTCAGTTTGATCAAATATGAGTATGAATATAAGTATAAGTAATATGCAATTTATTAAATCGGATATGAGGGCCAGAATTTGTATAAATTTACTTGTCCTGTATTTATACTTACTTTAAATTTCTAGAAATTTAATTTATTTTTTAAAAATTTATTTGATATTATGTAATTTTTACTCTATTTTAAAATTATGTTAAATGAAACTTAATTAATATAATTTTATAATTACTACTCTATATTGAAATTTTTGCCTTTGTTTTATGTAACGACCCGGCTGGCCACTACGCTCATCACCATAACACACCGGAAACACTATACAGAGTAGAACAAATATATAAATATAGAGTCTAGAATATAAATATATACATATGTCCCGAGTCCGACTAGAGTTAGGGCATGTAATACAAGAATTTCATCAAAAGTCACAATGCCAAGTGACCAAAACAAACAAAACTTCCATATAAGTCAGCTCCATCCATCAGCTACCGACTCGCCACTATCCACCACCTATCCCTGCTCTGCTCCCGTACATAGTACGATCATAGCAGTCCAACCACATGGAAACACAAAGGGTAAGCTAGCATAAAAAGGAACAACATATAGAAAGATTTAGGAAATATAAAAAAAACTACAACTATCAACACTTCATCAACATACATCCCATCGGTTCTCAACATGATCATCAATAAGCATGCAATGCGTCGTCACGCATATCAACTCGGAGATCTCCTACAACAACTCAGCCGTTTAGGCCTACAACAACTCAGCCCTTTAGGCCTACAACAACTCAACCCTCCTACAACAACTCAGCCGTTTAGGCCTACAACAACTCAGTCATCACATAACACTGCACAACTATACAACTCATCACATCAGCTTCACAGTTCAACATATCATCTACAACACAACACCACTTCTCAACACATTCATCAGATACAATTTAATATCAACAACAACATTATCTACTAGACATCATTTCATAACCTTCCATTTCAATTCAACTCAACATAAAACATCATACACAACAATCTCATCTCCGCGCCCGGCGCATACGTGGTTGCGCCCAGCGCATACGTGGTTGCGCCCAGCGCAGCGCAACCAGAAAGCACCAGCGTGCCCCACGCACCCAGCGCAGGTGTGCCCGCGCCCGACGGGACTCAGCCAGAGAACCCAAGGCTTTCTCGCACTTCGCGCAATGGCCATTGCGCCCAGTGTTGGCCAGGCAGAGACTCAAAGGAGATTCACGCGCCCGACGTACCGAACCCAACGCTGAGCGCGGGGAAGGCAGGGACCACCCCTTGGTCTCGTGCCTAGTGCAATTCGAAATTGCACCCAGCGCCCTCAAGGCAGAGACTCCCAAGGAGTCTCACACCCAGCGCGACAAGGGTCGTGCTCAGCGCAGCCTCAAGAAACCAAAAGCAAGTTACAACGAGTATCGTGCCCAGCGCGGTCCAAGTCACGCTCTGCTCGGGCCAACCAGAGACCCACATTCTCAAGCGCGCCCAGCGCACTCATGATTGTGCCCAGCGAGCTTGGCCAAATGGGGTCCCCTGGTGGCCACGCGCCCAGCGCGATGAACAGCGCTCAGCGCGAAGCTCAGCAGCAACACTCCATTTTCAAAAAGTTTGACCAAAACCTGTATAACTCAACAGAAATCTAACATGCAAACTATCCACAAGCTTTCTCTTTCATCAAACATCAATAAAAATGATACATTTTCGACATGCAAACACGAAATCATCAAAACCCCAAAAATTTATTTAACTCCGAAACCCTCCCAAAAACCCATTTTCAGAAATCTTAACTCAGAAATCCAGAAATCATCGTGTAACAAATGAGTTTCTGAACTCGTCCATAGCCAAATAAAACAGAATGACTAGCTTCCTTTACCTCGGGTGAAGATTTCGAGCTCCGGGAAGCTTGAATGGAGAAGAAGAGAGAACAAGTGAGCTTGAATGACGGAGAAAGGAGAAGAGGAATCCAACACCAGCTAGTACTCCCTACTACTCAGCACCACCACCTTGAGTTCAAGCAAAAAGGGAAAGAGAGAGTTTTAGAGAATGAAGAAAGTGAATTCAGTTCAAAATGAGAGGGAGAGGGTAGGGTCCCGGGGAAGGAAAAAGAAAAAGACAGATAGAGGTCTAACAACCTCCCCAACAAAAAACGTTTTCGTCCCCGAAAACAGACTTACTTGGGAAGAGAAACGGGTAACGCTCCCTGAACTGCTGCTCTACCTCCCAGGTAGCCTCACCGGTAGTTGCATCCCACAACACCTTTACCAGGGCAATGGACTTGCCTCTCAACTCCTTCAGCTTATGATCAACTACAGCTACTGGAAACTTCTCATACGTCAAATTCTCCTTCACTTGTACATCATCCAACTCCATCACATGACTCGGATCATGGACGTACTTTCTCAGCTGGGAGACATGAAACACATCGTGCAGGTTTGAAAGAGATGGTGGCAAAGCCAACCGATAGGCAACCGGACCCACACGCTGTATGATCTGGTAGGGACCCATGAACCTCGGTGTCAACTTCCTTGCCTTCAGTTCTCTACCCACACCAGAAGTCGGAGTCACCTTCAGAAACACATGCTCCCTTTTAGCAAACTCCAAAGGCTTCCTCTTCTTGTCAGCATACGACTTCTACCTACTCTGAGCAGCCTTCATCCTTTCCTGAATCATCTTCACTTTCTCAGTAGTCTGTAGGATTAGCTCCGGACCTACCACCACTGACTCACCATCCTGGTACCAGTACAGAGGAGTCCTACATCTCCTGCCATACAACACTTCGAATGGTGCCATCCCAATGCTTGCGTGAAAGCTGTTGCTATAGGTGAACTCAACCAACGGTAGGACCTCTTCCCAGCTACCCAAATGGTCTAACACACAAGCCCTAAGCAGATCCTCCAAGGACTGGATTGTCCTTTCTGATTGACCATCCGTTTGTGGATGATAAGCAGAGCTCAACTTCAACTTCGTACCTAAGGCCTGGTGTAGACTCTGCCAAAATCTGGAAGTGAACCTCGGATCTCTGTTTGAAATAATACCGGAAGGCACCCCGTGCAACCGTACTATTTCCCTCACATACAACTGCGTCACTTCTCCAAGGACCACTTGATGTTGACAGGCAAGAAGTGTGCGTACTTGGTCAACCGGTCTACAATCACCCAGATAGCATCACTATTCCTAGCTGACCTAGGCAACCCGACAATAAAATCCATGGTAATGCTATCCCACTTCCATTCCGGAATCTCCATCTGCTGCATCAACCCACTCCACTTCTGATGCTCCACCTTCGCCTTTTGACAAGTCAGACAGGCCGCTACATACTCAGCTATCTCCCTCTTCATGCCAGGCCACCAGAAAGTCTTCCTGCGGTCCTGGTACATCTTAGTCATACCCGGATGTATGCTAAGTCTACTCTTATGGCCTTCCTCCAACACAACTTTCTTCAACTCTGTATCCTGAGGTAGGCAAATTCTGCCCTTGAACCTCAAGATTCCATCTCCGCCCAACTCAAAACCCACAACCTTCTCGGTACCTAACAAACCAAGAAGCTTAACTAGCTCAGCATCTTGTAATTGCTTAAGTCCAACCTGCCTCAAGAACTCATTAGTTATGGTGACTGTCCCACAACTAATGTGATCTTGAGCTAACTCTACACCGAGGTTCAAATCTCAGAATTTCTCAATCAGTTCCAACTCCCTCACCATCATACTCGACATGTGGATGGATTTCCTACTCAACGCGTCTGCCACAACATTGGTCTTACCAAGATGATACATCAACTAAAAGTCATAGTCCTTCAGAAACTCCATCCACCGCCTCTGCCTCATGTTCAGCTCCTTCTGGTCAAATAGATACCTCAGACTCTTATGATCACTAAAGACGCTGAACCGAGCACTATACAAATAATGTCGCCATATCTTCAATGCAAAAACAACAGCTGCCAACTCCAAGTCATGAGTGGGATAATTCCTCTCATGGTTCTTCAGTTGCCTTGACGCATAGGACACCACTTTCCCGTGTTGCATCAGCATGTAGACACCCAATTTCGTCCGGGGGCATACAAACAAGGACATGGACCTCTGTTGTGAAGGGAAGGAGCTCCCGAAACAAGCCAACAAGAAGACGGGGCTTTAAAAGGCCCAAAATTGTTATTGGCCCGGAACGGGCCGTTCCAAAATCAGAATGGGCTGTTCCAAAATTGGAACGAGCCGTTCCAATGTCCAGAACGGGCCGTTCCAAGGCTTTTAAAAAAAGGAAAAAAACCTAAGTTGGAACGGGCCGTTCCAAAATCGGAACGGGCCGTTCCCAAGTCTGGAACAGGCCGTTCTCGAATTGGAACGGGTTGTTCCGAGGCCTATAAAAAGCCTAAAATTATAGATTGGAACGGGCCGTTCTGGTCGTCCAGAACGGGCCGTTCTGACTCAGAACGGGCCGTTCCAACCTTTAAAAAAGGGGCTTAATTTGAAGCCCAGAACGGCCGTTCTGAAATCAATACGGGCTGTTCCAGTTACCCGGAACGGGCCGTTCTGATTTCAGAACGGGCCGTTCTGGGGTCCAAATTAACACACAACGGCCATATCCAGAACGGCCGTTCCGATCTTGGAACGGGCCGTTCTGGACCCCCTTCCCGAAGTCTATAAATAGACAGCTGGGGCTCATTTCTCCAGGCCCCGAAAATTTCGTCCAGAGCTCCATAGAGCACGAAATTTCTCTCTTTTTCTCTCTCTCCCTCTCTTTGTATTTCTTGAGATTTTTGTGAGGCATTGTAGTGTGAAGGGTTGCCAAAAAGCGCCCAAATCTCCATCTTTGAAGATTAATAGAGCTCGTTCAAGAGGTATTTCAGCTAATTCTCTTCTATCTTTTATTTCTTATTTTTTCATAAATATTATTTATAATAAAAAATAATCATGTAGACATTTTAGGATTAATTGTATAATTTAAATTTCAAGCATGTAAATAATCATCAATAAAAGGGGATCTAATATTTAATTTATTATTTCTTATCGCATTAACTTTATCATAGGGTACCGATTTAGGGCGTTGTAAGGGTGCTTAATACCTTCCTTACACGTAACCGACCCCCGAACCCAATTCTGGTTATCAAGGCCATTATTGGATCTTTTAAAAACCTTTTCTTTTTCCAATGTTTTGAGTAAAATATTGGTGGCGACTCCATAGAACCTATTTTCAAAACCATTAATTAAGGATTAGTCTGGTATCCGGGCATTCCTTAATTGATGAGACTTTTAAAAGGACGTCTAAACCATAGGTCGCAAGATCGGAAATTTTCGGGTTGCGACAGATGGCGACTCCACTGGGGACGTTTAAAGAGGGTCAGGCCCCTTTAATTGATGAATTTAATAAAATAAAAATAATAATTTAAATATTTTCCCCTTTACTTTATTTATTTTATTTGTTTGGCTTTAATATCTGTTTGTTTGTTTATTTAAATTCTGCACTTGTTTGAATAAAACTGTACACAATCCTTTGCACACAACAGTTTCCCCTACACCCGGGGGCATGAGGGTAATAAACATAGGGAGTGGTTGACATACGACCGGCCCAAGTTTGGCCTTGGAGCCTGCGAGCCTTGTCGGAAATCACACTCAAGATGATAACCGGTTACTCTAGCCCGAAATACTACGACATACCTTAGAGTTTGTCAGGTGACGGCGACAGAGATACTGGGTCGCTATAATGGGGGCACCTTGGGGGCCTTGAAACCATTGAGATTAGAACCATCCTTGTACAATGCACTTTTCTGAACAGAGACCACAAACCATGGATTTATACGCGACTGTTCGTGGGTGTACGTTGGTTGAGCATATGATTGTTGCATAGTTGTTTGTGAAAAAAAAAATTAAATATAGTTCGTTTGCCTTTTGTCATAATCCCTTTCTTTTGTCTAAAAATATAAACAAAAAAATATAATAAGGCGCTTATATGCTATACATATATTAGAACTGGTAGGAATACTCGACAAAAATCAGTGCAACCTTTGTCATATCGTAAAATATTACGAAAAGGGACACCGATAATGACCGACTTTCTAAGATTTGGTGTAACCTCTGTCATGTCGTAAGATATTACGAAAAGGGACACCTACCTTCATAAGGGCAAGTGTCATCCTGTCAGTAATCACCACAAGGCCAAGACCATGGAAAGATTGCTCACATTCAAGATGTTGTTTACGACACTGATTCTGATTCTGATTTTTCTGATTATGATGAGTATTGGTGAGTTATTATCATGTTTAAGTTTCTAGAGTTTCTTGTGCTATATATGTGGTGGATCTAGGGAATTACTAAATTATTGTTTTATAAAGTTTTATTTGCTTCATGGTTGTTGTAGTCGTTCGTGAGTTATTCATAATGGATAGAATACTTCTCACAAAAATTCTGTTTTTAATGTTTTACGTACGAGACATCATTGTTCAATCGATAATTAATTGTTTTTCTTCGTATTGTTTATACTTTCGATAGATAATTCTTCTTTTCATAATACAAGACTTTATATATATATATATATATATATATATATATATATATATATATATATATATATGAGGATCTATTTATTCTAAAAATAAGTTTAGAAGTAAGTTTTTTTAAATTTACTCTATTGAATTTAAAGTTTTTAATATATTGATCAGATTTACAAATTTTTTAAAAATTTAAAAATTATTTAATATTTTATTTTATTAATTTAAATAATCCTATAAAATAATTTTATGATTTAAATTTAATGAAGTATTAAATAATTTTTAAATCTTTTTAAAATTTACAAATTTAATCTATACATTAAAAAAATTTAATTTAAAAATTTGATCATTGAAATTTAATGAAAAATATAAGTTATTTAATGTATTAAATTAAAGTAAACTTATTCTTTAAATAAATGAGTCTTCTTATATATATAAATATATATATATATATATATATATGTATATATATATATATATATATATACATAAATGGTTTTAATTCATAAATTTTATTTAATGTATTAAATCAAAGTAAACTTATTCCTGGTTTTAATTCATAAATTTTATTTAATACATTAAATTAAAGTAAACTTATTCTTTAAATAAATGAATATTCTTATATATATATATATATATATATATATATATATATAAAAGTAGTTTTAATTCATAAATTTTATTTCTAATTGAAGAGTTACATATTGTGTTAATTATGTATAAAAAAATATTTAATTTGTTGCAATATATAAGAGTCGAAACTTCAAGCTAAAATGTACTTTGATATAGTTTAAAAATATTTTAAAGAATTTTTCTATTGAAAATAAATAATTTTATTTTAGTTCTTAGAAACATTTTAAAGATATTATGTTGGATGTCATTTATCCAAAGAATCAAAGTTAAAATCCAGTTAAAACTGGATTGAATTTACTGCTATTTGTAAATAGTTTTCATTCCTTTTCGTCTTAACTTTTACATGAGAAAAATATTATATGAATTTAATATACTTTCAATATTATTGAAATCCTTGTTCTATCATTTAATTAAATCGACGATTCTCAAATATATGCATATGACTAGCTCTAGCTCTCAAAATCCTCAATTTTGGTAGCACTGTTATTTTTTTCAACCTCGAGTGCAGAACTTAGAAGGATTACTGTTTTTTTTCTCCGACCCTTTTCTTGAATTCTAAAATATTAGTTTTTTATTCCAATTTTGTTAAAAAATATTTAATATTGTCACATAAAATTTACTACCTACTAATATTTTTATTAATAAAAATATTACATTAAACATCATTGATAGTATTAACTATTTCAAATGGTTATTTTTAGATATATTATTTGTGATTTAGGAAATTATAATAAGACTTTAAAAAATTATAAAGACTAAAAATAATAATTTTAAATTTAAAGGAAGATTACAAATAAATTTATTCTAAATTTAAAAAATTAAAAATATATTTAACCTTGATTAGTTTTAGTAGAATATCACCTTCCAATTATATTTTTTTTATCTACATATTTGTACTTGATATTTGTACTTGAGACCTTCCTTAAAAAATTAAAACCAAATTCCATTTTCACTAATATAATAATATAATATAATCTTTCATATATCTGAAAAAATTTACTAGGATCTCATGCTTTTAACATTTTCTAAATTTGTAATCTACCAAAGTTTTTAATTAACTTATTTTAATTATTTTTCTTAACTGAAGTTCCTAAATTTTATCAAATAAATAAATAAATATCATATGAAAATTTATCTCACAAGGTTTTAATTTAAAGATTATCAACATCCAAGAAACCATGGTTTTCCCACTTAATTCCTTATATCTCTACCTCAGGAAGGAACAAGTTGCAATTTTTTTAAATTTAATTATCTTAAATATTTATGTCATGAAGGAAATCAGATACGTAATTATAGAGATTGAAATATTTGTATTTATTGATATTATTATATCGTAGCAATTATCATGTTTACTTATAAGGATAAAAAGTAAATTCTTATTTATGGGTAATTTTGAACTCATTCCAATTTTGATAGGAAATATTCAGTTTAATTGAATATGAGTACGAATGAGTATGTAATACTCAATTCACTATAAAAAAAAATGTGTGATTTGTGATGGTTATTTTGGAAGTTTTTGGCGATTTGAAACCATCACAAAATTGCATTTTTGTTTGACTTATTTATATTTTTTAGCGGTTTTAAATATTTTATTGTATTTTATGTGGCATATTAATTCATGATTTATCCATTACTATACATCCATCCAACTAAGTTCAAGAAGAAGAAAAATTAGATAAATAAATTAATTTTATAAAAGACATATATAAAAATAAAAATTAGATAAGTAATTTAAAATTTATGAACAAGGAATTAGATAAGTAATTTTGAAAAAAATTCATGATTACCTGATGTGAAACACTTAGTTAAAGCAAGTGAAGTAAATTGAGATTTTTTTTTAGTTAAACCAAGAGAACAAAAATATGCTTTAATTTATATTTGTATACAAATAATATATTAATTAAAAATTGATGTACATGAATTAAATAAATAAATGATATTTTATCTATAAAAAGAATAAAATGTATTTATCATCACAATAAAACTATGAAAAGATAAATAAAATTAAAATCAATTTAAATTTTAATTAGATCTAACATATACAATAGTTAATGATAATCTATGATTTGACAATTTGCCTCTAGTTTTAATGGATCATATACATCCCTATAATATATTACTAATTAATATATTGTTTTACATGCTTATGTATCGTTGTGATTCTGGTAACTGTGTAGTGCATTTGTTACTTTGTATTAATAGTATCCCCTTGTAAATTACAATATGTAATATAAATTATGTAACATAAAGAATTATGCATATAATCCGAAACAACTTTTGGCAGCATATCAATCACAAAACTAAGGTACCCTATATCACTATGAGAATTTCATAGTTTCATAAATGAAATATAAAACTGCATCAATAGGGAAAAATAATGCTAATAATAAAATTATAATAGCTAACTCATATCTATTGACACCTTATATTTTTGTAAGTTGGAGTTATAGGAAAAGAAGTAGAAATTAATGTTGAATATGTTTTTATTATCCCTTACATGTCCTGAAGCAATAAAATTTGCAGAAAAGGAAGTAGAAATGCTAATATGTTTTTATAACCTTTTACATATATGAAGCAATAGAATTTGCAAGAGGATGTCAATTGTGCTTGAAAGTATCCAATATCACTTGGTAAATTACACAAATTTGTCTAAGTAAACACATGTGTAGGGGATTAATTCTTAATATTTGTGTTTTGATACAACAATTATGTGCAGGAGATTTGTTAAACTAAACAAATTTGACTAAATAAACAAATGTGCTAGGATTAAGATTCATATATTCAAAAGAACTTAAGATTTCATTCGGATTATCAACTTATTATCATAAATCAAACTCATGACTCACATGCTATCTATCATGAAAAAAAGTCCAAGACTCTCTCATTAGGAGCTATGGTTACTTTCACCTATTAAATCATAAGTTCTTAGTTTTGTGATAATTCATGTGTAACATCTATTTATAATATAAAAAGTTGAGATACACTATAATACGTTGATACATCACTTTATGCATTACCATGTTAGTGAAAAAGTTTATGTGTCATTTTATAATTTTTTTTTCTTATTCTATTATATCTCTATCTATAGAAATTAAAAGCTACAAAACTTATAAGTCACACTCTCTACTATCTCACTCCTCCTTCTCTCTCACTTTTGCATGAAAGTTATAATTAATATTCAATAATGAAAATACAATGCATAATCTAAAGCATTTATGTAAAATAAAAAAGGCTTAAATATGTTTAGTTTCTTAAATTTATAATAAATACATTTTTAGTCCCTCAAATGTAAAATTGTTTTCTTTAATCTTGTAATTTTTAAAAATCTTGTTTTAGTCCCTTAAATCACTAGTAACATCTAAAAGTGACAAATTGATATAGTTGTGCAAAATCAACTTAGTTTAATGTTATGGTTTTGCTAATAGAGACATTAGTAGGTAAATTTTGTGCAACAATATTTGACAGACTCTAAAAAATATTTGAAAATAAAGATTAAAATAAGATTTTTTGAAATTACATGGACTAAAAAGATAATTTTTTAATTTGATGGACTAAAAGTAAATTTACCTTAAATTTGAGGGACTAAAAACATATTTAAGTCTAAAAAAAAATTAGTTCCACAATTTAGTTCTCTTGACACAATCATTAATTAACCTAAGGGAACAGATTAGAAAAATCTCTTGATAAAAGTATCCAAGCATTTGGGGAACCCTCTCTTGAAAGATGGCTATTAAGGAGGAGAATCAAGTATTAGTACTCTAACAAACATCCTATTCTACTTAATGTGGGACTTGGGCAGTCCATAGTACTTAAGCTCCGATCATAGTGGCATAATGGGAGTGGATCATTTTATGTAAACTCTGATACTCATGTATTTTACATTTGAATGATTGCATTGCAGATGATGATCCTGGAGCAGCAATACCATGATGATTTGAAGAAAGAACTTCAAGGTGTTACACATACTTCAACAGGTTCTAAAGAAACATCTACTGGAGTGGTACCGACAGGAGAATCAACTACCAATGTTCCACAATTTTTGAATTTTGAATTATCAATAGAGTACGACTCTACAATCTTTTCCAGTGATTCCTCGTCGAGATTTGATTTTATACTGCTTTCCCTTCTCAACATTCCTTCTGAATTGGAATGCTTTGTAATCTGATTATCATCCTCAAGCTCACTTGTCTTTATAGATGTGAGATGTTTGTGACTATCATGCTCACAAAGTTAAGTAAAGTTATTCTTGTAATTTTTAGTACACCCTGTCTTAAAAATTGGTTTATTATAAATGTTATAATATATATTTTATAGGTGTATGCACCTAGAATGGTACAGTAATTTTGGACTAACATAATATTAAGTGGTATAATATTTAATAACATGATATTTAAAAATAAAAAATTAAAAAATATATAAATAAATTTTTATCACTCGTAAAAATATATAAAAATAGAATCTTTTGCATGTTATTTTTATTTTTATATATTATATTAATAAATGTCATGTAACTTAAATAATGATAAATCATTGAATAATGTTTAAATTTAACGATAAAAAATATTAAATTAATGATAGAATCTAAATTTTGTATTTTAAAAGATAAAAGAATTAATATATTTATTTTAAAATAGAAGAATTAAAAACATAAATAAAAAATAGAAAAAATAAAAATATAATTTAGCCAATATTTTTTAAGGCAAATTTAGAAGCAACTAATTTAAATTTGTCATAATCAATTTCTGACATTTGTAAATGTTACAGCTCTTTTAGCTTTCAGGAAAAATATTTTGTGGAGATTTTTAGTTATCAGAAACTGTATTAGCCGTGACAAACTGCAGCTTTTTTTTTATTTTTATATATACTTTTTTTTAGTGATATCTTTATGCATAAATAATTATGTTTGAGTTGGATCACATAAACAGCTAATAATTAGTTTGTTGTTGAACTACTTTATCACTATTCCTAAAAGTTTAGCATTAAAAAGAAGCTATAAAGAAAAATACATGCATTATTAGATAAGTTGAGTTTATTTATTGATTAGTTAGCCACCAAAGTTGACCAAACGCACTTAACTTTCGTAAAAGACATATCTTTTGAAAAGGGACAAAGAGTTTTAAGTGTGAACACTATGATTCTTTTTAAGACGCAAGTTCTTCGTAGTTTCACTTTCACGCTTTCATGTAAATAATATCCTAATATAATGGGTTCAAGGCTTTTTTGTTTTTTGTTTTTTTCAAAACTATTCTATAAACTACTTTTTAGTAACTACTTTTCAGATGAAAATAAAGAAATATAAATACGTTTATTAACACTTAATTTAACGACAGTTTAAAAACTGAGAGAAGAAAAAATTTAGTTGTTAATTTTATTTTCTTATACTTTGAAAAAAAAAACACTTGGTTTATAATTTTTTTTATTTACAACTTCATTTTATTATTATTATTATTATTATTATTTATTTATTTTTGGTCATGTAGAAGAAAAAAATGTGTATTTATGAGATTTATTTTTAGAATTAAAACAAACCATATTATAGACAGCTTATTAGAAAAATAAATATTACCGTCTTATAAGTTATAACTTTTAATTTCAGCCTTTATGAATTATGATATTATAGAAAAAACTTAAAAGATCAAATTAAATTAAAGTAAATGTTTAGATGGTTAATTCAACAGTTTATTAATATAAAAAGTTAGAGTGCTAGTATATTATACCTTTATGTTGTATTTTATTTTTTTTCTCACTAATTTATATTTAAGGATAAAATAGAAATAATATATATATATATATATATATATATATTTATATATATAACTACCTTTTTAAAAATAATAACTACCCATCCCTTTATAGAAACACTATTTTTTTTTACGGAGACAAAAAATAGTAATATATAAAGAAGATATATATTTTTTTAGTGTATAAATTTAATTTTATGAAAAACCTGTTCCACCACCTCACACACAAACCTTCTTCACTCACAATTAAACTGGAATTCAATATTTTCATAAAATGTTAATTTTATCTTTCTTTTATTTTATAAAATCATTCAGATCTAGTTATACATATAATGTAAATTTTTGGCTAAAAACCTATTTTGGTTCTTTATAATAATTATTTGTTTTAATTTAGTCTCACTTTTATTTTTTGTCTCATTTAGTCTTTAATAATTAATTGGTTACAATGTCAGATTTCCGTCTAAATTATTTAGACGGAGTTAACTGTTAGTCATGTGGATGCTACGTGGATGTCACGTGGAAGCTACGTAGATGCCACGTGAATATCAAATTTTTGTCATGCATGTGGAACCAAAACGACCTGTTTTGAATCCGGAACGGGCCGTTCTGGTTCCAAAATACAGTTAATGTAACTTAATAACTTTATAAACAACTTCAGCAATATACAACATATTAAAATTAATCTATCATGTCAACTTATATAAACAGCATAAATCAACTTAAGCACTCAACAACTCAACTATTTCAACAAAAGAACACCACACATAAAGCTTCCCTAACTCTCCTGAAATTAAACAACCTACATTCTAGCTTCCCTCACCTGAAGATTGGCTCAAATAGCCAAAAACTGAACAAAAGTAGAATTTTCCTTCGAGGCTCAACTTAGAACTTCTATCCACCCAAATCAAGCTTTCTAATATGAATTTCAAGAAATGACAGAAGGCATTAGTGGTCTAGAGAAGAAAAGGAATCATACAGAGAAATTTGGGAGAGAAAGGAGCTCACAGACCCAGAGACCTTCTCTCTAAAACTTCTCTCTAAAAACTCACATTCTCCTCAAGGCCCACAACCCCTATTTATAGACATTCCGGAATGGCCAGAACGACCTGTACCAAATTCGGAACGGCCCGTTCTGTACTCCTTCATCATGTGCAAAACCCACCTGCAGAACGACCCGTTTTGAAATCAGAACGGCCCGTTCTGGTACTCATCCAGAACGGCCTGTTCTGCATCTAGAACGCCCCGTACTCCAACCAGAACGACTTGTTCTCCAACCAGAAGGACTCGTTCTAGAATTTGGAACGGCCCGTTCTCCCTCCAGAACGGCCCGTTCTCAACCACGAATTATTGGTAAATTTAATAGCCTGGAACGACCCGTTCCAGATTGGGAACGGCCCGTTCTAGGCTACTAAATCACCTATATTGGACTTTCTAAAACAACTTGCTACGTTACAATAAAAATTAAGTTTAATTTATTTATCACATAAAGATGTTTTTAATGTGATATAAATTTTTACAATTTTAATTTTTTTTTATCAACATAAACAATATATAGAAAGTACAAAAGTTTGACAAATATAAGATAAATGAATAGTTCCTCGAAAATTATATTTTATACATACGATAATTTAAATAAATAAATAAGTATATATATATATATATATATATATATATATATTAGAATATAATTTTTATTTTTTAAAATATATCATTTTTTAGATAAAAAAAATTGTGTGTGTAAATGGTTTGCTTTCGATTTTTGAACCACACTGGTGCATTATGTTGTTTGGCGTTCTGGAACGGCCCGTTCTGAATCTAGAACGGTTCATTTGGAATCTAGAACGACCTGTTCTGGTTTCAGAACGACCTATTCTGGTTTTAGAACGGCCCGTTCTGATGCACGCATTGGTGTTAAATAATGTATCTGGAATGGGTCGTTCCAGATGCAAAATTTACACATCATGAGTGCAATCGGAACGACTCTTCCAGTTTCAAAATGGGTCATTCTGGTTCCAGATGCATGACAAAATTTGACATCCACGTGGCATCAACGTAGCTTCCACGTGATCAATAGTTAACTCTGTTTAAATAATTTGGATGGAAGTCCGACATTGCAACTAATTAACTTATTAGAGACTAAATTGAGACAAAAAATAAAATTGAGATTAAATTGAAACAAACAATTATTATAAGGGACTAAAATTAGTTTTTAACCTAAATTTTTCTAATTTATTTTATTACCAATATATATGTAATAACTATCTTTTAGTACACATATATTTCAAATTAGTTTTTATTATAAATATATATTTTAAAATTATTAATTTTAATTTTATTTTATTTTGATCTTATTTAAACTTTATATTTAAAAAATATTAATTTATATATAAATATTCATAAATACTCATTCATATATATATATATATATATATATATTTATTTATTTATTTATTTATTTATTTATTTGATTGATATCAGATAAATGAATATATAGAATGATAAAAGGGATTATTATCTGTCCCATGTTTCATTGTCATTATTATGGTTGAATTTAAATAAATAATTTTTTATTTTTTTAATATTTTGAAATTTTTTTAAAAATGCTATTGTTTAAAAAATTTTATTCCCAAATTGTGCTCGTTAACACAATAAAAAAAATCATTATAACCAATAATAAAATGGCAATATTGTCTATTTTAGTAAAATATGTTTAATTTTTTTATTCTAATATAATAATAACTATTATTCATGGCCGAAATTTAATAAATTTATTTAGTATCATTTCTTATTTTACAAATGTTATTTATAATTTTTAAAATATGTATCAGTTTTATTCATTTTATGCTATGATAATATTATTTTACAGTTATTTCTGATTTTGGCATGCTGTAGTGTTATTTCTTTTTCTTTTCACATTTGTTTTTCCTTTTCCCATAATATTTATTAAAATATTGTAATATTTATTAAGACTTGTTAATGAGCAATAATATACAGCCCGAAAATGTATTCTAAACGTTTTGAATATTAAAATATTAATATTTTTAAATAAATTTATTGTAAAATACTTATTTAATTTAATATTTTATAATTCAAATTATTATATTAATCTTTCGGAATGAATTTTGACGGATGTATTTCGAGGCTCAATCATTTTTTCTTATTAATAGATATAGTAGAAAATGGTTAAATAGAAGATAAAATTAGAAAGAAAAAAAATAATTAATTGATGTGATAATAGATATGATAAAGTGTGAAATATAGAAAAATGAGACAGAAAGTGGATGGAAGATAAAGTATGTGTATAAACAGTAAGCCTACTATAATGATAGATTATTTTTTATTTATATTATGAAATACAAAACTATAAAATGTTAGACTCAAAGTCAAGTCTACTTTGTTTATTGATAGTAGATGGTAGACGCAAGTTCTTGGTAGTTTCACTTTCACGCTTTCATGTAAATAATATTTTCATGTAAATATTAATTTATATATAAATACTCATAAACATTCATTCATATATATATATATATATATATATATATATATATATATATATATTTTATTTGATTGATATCAGATAAATGAATACGTTTATAATATATAAAATGATAAAAGGGATCACTATCTGTCTTGTCATTCTTATGGTTGAATTTAGATAAATAATTTTTATTTTTTCAATATTTTGAGAAATTTTTAAAAATATTATTGTTTAAAAATCTTTATTCCCAAATTGTGCTAATGAGTAATAATACAGTGGTTGTTAACAAAAAAAAAATCATTGTAACCAATAATAAAATGGCAATATTGTCTATTTTAGTAAAATATGTTTACTTTTTTATTTTAATATAATAATAACTATTATTCATGGCCAAAATTTAATAAATTTATTTAGTATCATTTCTTATTTTACAAATGTAATTTATAATTTTTAAAATATTTATCAGTTTTATTCATTTTATACTATGATAATATTATTTTACAGTTATTTCTGATTTTGGCATGCTGCAGTGTTATTTCTTTTTCTTTTCACATTTGTTTTTCCTTTTCCCATAATATTTATTAAAATATTGTAATATGGGTAACTTTATTGACTTATTGACTTAAAGTCAAGTCATCAATAACTCATTTCATCAGTATATTAAAACTGCAATGCATTGTTATAGTCATTCACATAACTTGTTCTTCAAATTAATTACTCATTTTCTTAATTCTTACCATACATGGCAGCAACATTGGTTGGTGGTGCTTTTCTTTCTGCTTTCCTTCAGGTTGCATTTGACAGACTTGCTTCTCCTCAAGTTTTGGATTTCTTTCGTAAAAAAAAACTTGATGAGAACCTTTTGAAGAAGTTGAAGAGAAAGCTGCGATCCATCGATGCTCTTGCTGATGATGCAGAACTACAACAGTTCAGAGATCAACGTGTGAGAGCATGGCTTCTTGATGTCAAAGATGCTGTGTTTGAAGCTGAGGATTTGCTGGATGAAATTTATGAACTCTCCAAACGCCAAGTGGAAGCTGAATCTCAGGCTCAAAGCATTGAAGACAAGGTGTGGAATTTCAATTTCTCTATATCTCCTGTCAGTTTGTTCAATAATGAAAATGAAATTGAAACCAGGATGACACAAATCCTTGATGACTTAGATGAGCTTGCTAATGAAGGCACTCATCTAGGTTTGAAACCCAAACTAGGCTCCAAAGAGCCTAGTTGTGTGTCACAAAAACTGCCATCAACATCTTTCATCATTGAAAGTGTTATTTATGGTAGAGATGATGACAAAAAAATCATCTTTAGTTGGCTCACATCTGACACAGACAATCATAACAAGTTATCAATACTTTCTATTGTGGGCATGGGAGGGGTGGGTAAGACCACACTTGCCCAACATGCATACAATGACCCAATGCTAGAGGGTAAATTTGATATCAAAGCTTGGGTCTGTGTCTCGGATGATTTTGATGTTTTTAAGGTAACAAGAACAATTCTAGAGGCAATCACTAAATCAACTGATGATAGTAGAGACTTACAAATGGTTCAAGAAAGATTGAAAGAAAAATTGTCTGGAAAGAAATTTCTCCTTGTTTTAGATGACGTTTGGAATGAAAAGAGAGATAAATGGGAAGCTGTGCATACTCCTCTAATTGATTGTGGGGCTCAGGAAAGTAGGATCCTTGTTACAACACGTAGCAAGAATGTTGCTTCTATCATAAGGTCAAAAGAACACCTCTTGACACAATTACAAGAAGATTATTATTGGCAGTTGTTCGAGAAACATGCATTCCAAAATGCTAATCCTTCCCCAAGTCCAGACTTCAAGGAGATTGGCATGAAGATAGTTGAAAAATGTAATGGACTTCCTCTTGCCTTAAAAACAATGGGAAGTTTATTACACAACAAGCCTGTTTTGGAATGGAAAAACGTATTGCAAAGCGATATATGGGAATTGGAGAATAGTGATATTGTGCCTGCTTTAGCACTGAGTTATCACCACCTTCCTTCCCATCTCAAAAGATGTTTTGCTTACTGTTCTTTATTTCCAAAAGATTATTTGTTTAACAAGGAGTTTTTAATTGAGGTTTGGATGACTCAAAAATTTCTAGAATGTTCTCAACAAAGTAAAAGTCCAGAAGAAATTGGTGAACAATATTTCAATGATCTATTATCTAGGTCGTTCTTTCAACAATCAAGTGAAAACAAAAAGCGTTTTGTCATGCATGACCTTCTAAATGATTTGGCAACATATGTTTCCAAGGACATTTGTTTCAGGTTAGAAGTTGATCATGGAAAAAGTATACCAAAAACAACTCGTCATTTGTCATTTCAATGTTTTGATGGGTACGAAACTTTACATGATATTGAAAGGTTACGTACATTTATGCCAACACCTTTTCATGTTTGGGATTGCAAGATGTCGTTACATGAGTTGTTCTCCAAGTTGAAGTTCTTACGTTTCTTATCTTTGTCTCATTATGTCCTATCAGAGGTGCCAGACTCTGTTGGCAATCTTATGCATCTCTGTTCCTTAGACCTTTCCTGTACTGACATAAAAGAGCTACCTGAATCAACGTGCTCACTCTCTAACTTGCAAATATTAAAGTTGAACAATTGTAAATATTTGAAGAAGCTTCCCTCAAGTTTTCATAAACTCATCAAGTTGCATCGCCTTGAATTGATTTTCACTCACTTGAGAGAAGTGCCAACACGTTTGGGACAATTGAAAAACCTTCAAATATTAATGAGTTCATTTTGTGTTGGAGAAAGTAAAGGGTTCACTATTCAACAATTAGGAGAACTCAATCTCCATGGAAGACTGCAAATTAGGAATCTACAAAATATTCAGAACCCGTCAGAGGCATTAGCTCTGGATTTGACAAATAAAACACAGCTTGTTGAAATAGATTTAGTATGGGACCAAAAATTGATCCTTGATGATCCAAGGAAAGAGGATGCGATTATAATTGATAATCTAAAACCGCCAAAACACTTGGAGCAATTGTTAATTAAGGGGTATAGAGGTACACAATTTCCAAGTTGGTTATTCGATAATTCATTATCGAACGTAGTCTCCTTAAGGTTGCAAGGTTGTAAATTCTGCCAACGTTTGCCTCCCCTTGGACGTTTGTCATTTCTCAAGTTCTTGCAAATTAATAGGCTTGATAAGATAGTGAGTATTGATGTTGATTTTTATGGGAGTAAATCTTCTTCATTTCCATCTCTAGAATCATTGTGTATCTACAGTATGAAGACTTTATATATATATATATATATATATATATATGAGGATCTATTTATTCTAAAAATAAGTTTAGAAGTAAGTTTTTTTAAATTTACTCTATTGAATTTAAAGTTTTTAATATATTAATCAGATTTACAAATTTTTTAAAAATTTAAAAATTATTTAATATTTTATTTTATTAATTTAAATAATCCTATAAAATAATTTTATGATTTAAATTTAATGAAGTATTAAATAATTTTTAAATCTTTTTAAAATTTACAAACTTAATCTATACATTAAAAAAATTTAATTTAAAAATTTGATCATTGAAATTTAATGAAAAATATAAGTTATTTAATGTATTAAATTAAAGTAAACTTATTCTTTAAATAAATGAGTCTTCTTATATATATAAATATATATATATATATATATAAATGGTTTTAATTCATAAATTTTATTTAATGTATTAAATCAAAGTAAACTTATTCCTGGTTTTAATTCATAAATTTTATTTAATACATTAAATTAAAGTAAACTTATTCTTTAAATAAATGAATATTCTTATATATATATATATATATATAAAAGTAGTTTTAATTCATAAATTTTATTTCTAATTGAAGAGTTACATATTGTGTTAATTATGTATAAAAAAATATTTAATTTGTTGCAATATATAAGAGTCGAAACTTCAAGCTAAAATGTACTTTGATATAGTTTAAAAATATTTTAAAGAATTTTTCTATTGAAAATAAATAATTTTATTTTAGTTCTTAGAAACATTTTAAAGATATTATGTTGGATGTCATTTATCCAAAGAATCAAAGTTAAAATCCAGTTAAAACTGGATTGAATTTACTGCTATTTGTAAATAGTTTTCATTCCTTTTCGTCTTAACTTTTACATGAGAAAAATATTATATGAATTTAATATACTTTCAATATTATTGAAATCCTTGTTCTATCATTTAATTAAATCGACGATTCTCAAATATATGCATATGACTAGCTCTAGCTCTCAAAATCCTCAATTTTGGTAGCACTGTTATTTTTTTCAACCTCGAGTGCAGAACTTAGAAGGATTACTGTTTTTTTTCTCCGACCCTTTTCTTGAATTCTAAAATATTAGTTTTTTATTCCAATTTTGTTAAAAAATATTTAATATTGTCACATAAAATTTACTACCTACTAATATTTTTATTAATAAAAATATTACATTAAACATCATTGATAGTATTAACTATTTCAAATGGTTATTTTTAGATATATTATTTGTGATTTAGGAAATTATAATAAGACTTTAAAAAATTATAAAGACTAAAAATAATAATTTTAAATTTAAAGGAAGATTACAAATAAATTTATTCTAAATTTAAAAAATTAAAAATATATTTAACCTTGATTAGTTTTAGTAGAATATCACCTTCCAATTATATTTTTTTTATCTACATATTTGTACTTGATATTTGTACTTGAGACCTTCCTTAAAAAATTAAAACCAAATTCCATTTTCACTAATATAATAATATAATATAATCTTTCATATATCTGAAAAAATTTACTAGGATCTCATGCTTTTAACATTTTCTAAATTTGTAATCTACCAAAGTTTTTAATTAACTTATTTTAATTATTTTTCTTAACTGAAGTTCCTAAATTTTATCAAATAAATAAATAAATATCATATGAAAATTTATCTCACAAGGTTTTAATTTAAAGATTATCAACATCCAAGAAACCATGGTTTTCCCACTTAATTCCTTATATCTCTACCTCAGGAAGGAACAAGTTGCAATTTTTTTAAATTTAATTATCTTAAATATTTATGTCATGAAGGAAATCAGATACGTAATTATAGAGATTGAAATATTTGTATTTATTGATATTATTATATCGTAGCAATTATCATGTTTACTTATAAGGATAAAAAGTAAATTCTTATTTATGGGTAATTTTGAACTCATTCCAATTTTGATAGGAAATATTCAGTTTAATTGAATATGAGTACGAATGAGTATGTAATACTCAATTCACTATAAAAAAAAATGTGTGATTTGTGATGGTTATTTTGGAAGTTTTTGGCGATTTGAAACCATCACAAAATTGCATTTTTGTTTGACTTATTTATATTTTTTAGCGGTTTTAAATATTTTATTGTATTTTATGTGGCATATTAATTCATGATTTATCCATTACTATACATCCATCCAACTAAGTTCAAGAAGAAGAAAAATTAGATAAATAAATTAATTTTATAAAAGACATATATAAAAATAAAAATTAGATAAGTAATTTAAAATTTATGAACAAGGAATTAGATAAGTAATTTTGAAAAAAATTCATGATTACCTGATGTGAAACACTTAGTTAAAGCAAGTGAAGTAAATTGAGATTTTTTTTTAGTTAAACCAAGAGAACAAAAATATGCTTTAATTTATATTTGTATACAAATAATATATTAATTAAAAATTGATGTACATGAATTAAATAAATAAATGATATTTTATCTATAAAAAGAATAAAATGTATTTATCATCACAATAAAACTATGAAAAGATAAATAAAATTAAAATCAATTTAAATTTTAATTAGATCTAACATATACAATAGTTAATGATAATCTATGATTTGACAATTTGCCTCTAGTTTTAATGGATCATATACATCCCTATAATATATTACTAATTAATATATTGTTTTACATGCTTATGTATCGTTGTGATTCTGGTAACTGTGTAGTGCATTTGTTACTTTGTATTAATAGTATCCCCTTGTAAATTACAATATGTAATATAAATTATGTAACATAAAGAATTATGCATATAATCCGAAACAACTTTTGGCAGCATATCAATCACAAAACTAAGGTACCCTATATCACTATGAGAATTTCATAGTTTCATAAATGAAATATAAAACTGCATCAATAGGGAAAAATAATGCTAATAATAAAATTATAATAGCTAACTCATATCTATTGACACCTTATATTTTTGTAAGTTGGAGTTATAGGAAAAGAAGTAGAAATTAATGTTGAATATGTTTTTATTATCCCTTACATGTCCTGAAGCAATAAAATTTGCAGAAAAGGAAGTAGAAATGCTAATATGTTTTTATAACCTTTTACATATATGAAGCAATAGAATTTGCAAGAGGATGTCAATTGTGCTTGAAAGTATCCAATATCACTTGGTAAATTACACAAATTTGTCTAAGTAAACACATGTGTAGGGGATTAATTCTTAATATTTGTGTTTTGATACAACAATTATGTGCAGGAGATTTGTTAAACTAAACAAATTTGACTAAATAAACAAATGTGCTAGGATTAAGATTCATATATTCAAAAGAACTTAAGATTTCATTCGGATTATCAACTTATTATCATAAATCAAACTCATGACTCACATGCTATCTATCATGAAAAAAAGTCCAAGACTCTCTCGTTAGGAGCTATGGTTACTTTCACCTATTAAATCATAAGTTCTTAGTTTTGTGATAATTCATGTGTAACATCTATTTATAATATAAAAAGTTGAGATACACTATAATACGTTGATACATCACTTTATGCATTACCATGTTAGTGAAAAAGTTTATGTGTCATTTTATAATTTTTTTTTCTTATTCTATTATATCTCTATCTATAGAAATTAAAAGCTACAAAACTTATAAGTCACACTCTCTACTATCTCACTCCTCCTTCTCTCTCACTTTTGCATGAAAGTTATAATTAATATTCAATAATGAAAATACAATGCATAATCTAAAGCATTTATGTAAAATAAAAAAGGCTTAAATATGTTTAGTTTCTTAAATTTATAATAAATACATTTTTAGTCCCTCAAATGTAAAATTGTTTTCTTTAATCTTGTAATTTTTAAAAATCTTGTTTTAGTCCCTTAAATCACTAGTAACATCTAAAAGTGACAAATTGATATAGTTGTGCAAAATCAACTTAGTTTAATGTTATGGTTTTGCTAATAGAGACATTAGTAGGTAAATTTTGTGCAACAATATTTGACAGACTCTAAAAAATATTTGAAAATAAAGATTAAAATAAGATTTTTTGAAATTACATGGACTAAAAAGATAATTTTTTAATTTGATGGACTAAAAGTAAATTTACCTTAAATTTGAGGGACTAAAAACATATTTAAGTCTAAAAAAAAATTAGTTCCACAATTTAGTTCTCTTGACACAATCATTAATTAACCTAAGGGAACAGATTAGAAAAATCTCTTGATAAAAGTATCCAAGCATTTGGGGAACCCTCTCTTGAAAGATGGCTATTAAGGAGGAGAATCAAGTATTAGTACTCTAACAAACATCCTATTCTACTTAATGTGGGACTTGGGCAGTCCATAGTACTTAAGCTCCGATCATAGTGGCATAATGGGAGTGGATCATTTTATGTAAACTCTGATACTCATGTATTTTACATTTGAATGATTGCATTGCAGATGATGATCCTGGAGCAGCAATACCATGATGATTTGAAGAAAGAACTTCAAGGTGTTACACATACTTCAACAGGTTCTAAAGAAACATCTACTGGAGTGGTACCGACAGGAGAATCAACTACCAATGTTCCACAATTTTTGAATTTTGAATTATCAATAGAGTACGACTCTACAATCTTTTCCAGTGATTCCTCGTCGAGATTTGATTTTATACTGCTTTCCCTTCTCAACATTCCTTCTGAATTGGAATGCTTTGTAATCTGATTATCATCCTCAAGCTCACTTGTCTTTATAGATGTGAGATGTTTGTGACTATCATGCTCACAAAGTTAAGTAAAGTTATTCTTGTAATTTTTAGTACACCCTGTCTTAAAAATTGGTTTATTATAAATGTTATAATATATATTTTATAGGTGTATGCACCTAGAATGGTACAGTAATTTTGGACTAACATAATATTAAGTGGTATAATATTTAATAACATGATATTTAAAAATAAAAAATTAAAAAATATATAAATAAATTTTTATCACTCGTAAAAATATATAAAAATAGAATCTTTTGCATGTTATTTTTATTTTTATATATTATATTAATAAATGTCATGTAACTTAAATAATGATAAATCATTGAATAATGTTTAAATTTAACGATAAAAAATATTAAATTAATGATAGAATCTAAATTTTGTATTTTAAAAGATAAAAGAATTAATATATTTATTTTAAAATAGAAGAATTAAAAACATAAATAAAAAATAGAAAAAATAAAAATATAATTTAGCCAATATTTTTTAAGGCAAATTTAGAAGCAACTAATTTAAATTTGTCATAATCAATTTCTGACATTTGTAAATGTTACAGCTCTTTTAGCTTTCAGGAAAAATATTTTGTGGAGATTTTTAGTTATCAGAAACTGTATTAGCCGTGACAAACTGCAGCTTTTTTTTTATTTTTATATATACTTTTTTTTAGTGATATCTTTATGCATAAATAATTATGTTTGAGTTGGATCACATAAACAGCTAATAATTAGTTTGTTGTTGAACTACTTTATCACTATTCCTAAAAGTTTAGCATTAAAAAGAAGCTATAAAGAAAAATACATGCATTATTAGATAAGTTGAGTTTATTTATTGATTAGTTAGCCACCAAAGTTGACCAAACGCACTTAACTTTCGTAAAAGACATATCTTTTGAAAAGGGACAAAGAGTTTTAAGTGTGAACACTATGATTCTTTTTAAGACGCAAGTTCTTCGTAGTTTCACTTTCACGCTTTCATGTAAATAATATCCTAATATAATGGGTTCAAGGCTTTTTTGTTTTTTGTTTTTTTCAAAACTATTCTATAAACTACTTTTTAGTAACTACTTTTCAGATGAAAATAAAGAAATATAAATACGTTTATTAACACTTAATTTAACGACAGTTTAAAAACTGAGAGAAGAAAAAATTTAGTTGTTAATTTTATTTTCTTATACTTTGAAAAAAAAAACACTTGGTTTATAATTTTTTTTATTTACAACTTCATTTTATTATTATTATTATTATTATTATTTATTTATTTTTGGTCATGTAGAAGAAAAAAATGTGTATTTATGAGATTTATTTTTAGAATTAAAACAAACCATATTATAGACAGCTTATTAGAAAAATAAATATTACCGTCTTATAAGTTATAACTTTTAATTTCAGCCTTTATGAATTATGATATTATAGAAAAAACTTAAAAGATCAAATTAAATTAAAGTAAATGTTTAGATGGTTAATTCAACAGTTTATTAATATAAAAAGTTAGAGTGCTAGTATATTATACCTTTATGTTGTATTTTATTTTTTTTCTCACTAATTTATATTTAAGGATAAAATAGAAATAATATATATATATATATATATATATATATTTATATATATAACTACCTTTTTAAAAATAATAACTACCCATCCCTTTATAGAAACACTATTTTTTTTTTACGGAGACAAAAAATAGTAATATATAAAGAAGATATATATTTTTTTAGTGTATAAATTTAATTTTATGAAAAACCTGTTCCACCACCTCACACACAAACCTTCTTCACTCACAATTAAACTGGAATTCAATATTTTCATAAAATGTTAATTTTATCTTTCTTTTATTTTATAAAATCATTCAGATCTAGTTATACATATAATGTAAATTTTTGGCTAAAAACCTATTTTGGTTCTTTATAATAATTATTTGTTTTAATTTAGTCTCACTTTTATTTTTTGTCTCATTTAATCTTTAATAATTAATTGGTTACAATGTCAGATTTCCGTCTAAATTATTTAGACGGAGTTAACTGTTAGTCATGTGGATGCTACGTGGATGCCACGTGGAAGCTACGTAGATGCCACGTGAATGTCAAATTTTTGTCATGCATGTGGAACCAAAACGACCTGTTTTGAATCCGGAACGGGCCGTTCTGGTTCCAAAATATAGTTGATGATTATATCCAGAAATTTTAGACCGTGAGGACAATACTTATTCATATATTTGTAATATTAAAAATTTTATATATAATTTTTTAAAGTATAAATATATATTATAGTTATTTTTTAAAAGTTTTTATATTTATAATTATGATTAAGGATGAAAATAAACTAGGTCAGATTATGCTATATTATAATTTAACAGATTTAAACCTAATTTTTGTTAAAAATACATGTTATAAATATTATATATTTATCTGTCATAAACATTTTTTAAAATATTTGGTTACATAACAATCTTGAAAACCTACTTAATAATAATTTAACACTAATAAAAATATATAAATAAATATGTTAAATATTATAAATGTAACGACTCGCCGTGGTCTCTACACTTAATGGAATCGCACTAAAAATTTGTAAACTAAGATAAATAATAAAATTGGATAACTCATAAATACAAAAACATGAAAAATTATATATATAAGAATAATTAAGTATTAGGTATTATATACAAATATCCAAAATTACTATCTCTTAGTGCCGGTCAAGCACAAAATTGTTACCCAAAGTGGTAACTTTGACACTAGGTACCAAAAAATTTCACTTCTAGCAGCAGACTCAGCCAACAGCTCCAACCTAGCCCTAATCTGCTCCCATACACCGTATAATCATAGCAGTCCATCCACATGGAAACAGAAGGGTAAGTTAGAATTCGATAAACAACCATACAAGTATAGGGAAAATACTATACTACTCATTATTCAATCATCATCATACAGTTCAGCATAAAAACACAACTCATTAATACAACTTAGAAGAAATTTTAATACAACAACAATAACAATAATATACAACTTAATATTTAATGTGTCGTCACGCGTGTACAATTGGAAGATCTCCAACAACTGAAGTTGAGCAGTCTAGGTGGCATAAACCCTACCAAATCTAACGTTTGACCGATCTCAATCAGGTCAGGTATAGTACAACAGTAGGAACTCCAAAGAGAACCAGATATAGACAACAATAGGCGATTTCTCAAGTGTGTCACTTAGACTCGGAGGTCTAGTACTACTGTCAGGACAGAAGGGTTTGGATATGAGCCTACCACGGCCTTGGCTAGCTTCACCAATCCACATGTGGAGTTAGCCCACCCACTATCCTCCAAGTACCACGCACCCTACAGTACTTAGTCAAAGACTACATCTCTAACTAGATACCTTACTCAAATTGGTCATTCAACCATGACATGGATCGACTATTTCCATGTCGCCCACACAGTACTAAGGGATTAAACTTTAAAATAACTTTCAACTTTTAAAACAACTTTCAACTTATCACCCTAGTACTATGTATCTTAACATCTGGCCGCTTGTAATCAGTATAGCTCGGCTTGGCCCCTATACCATGGTCGCTTTGTACACGTGTGCTTCGACCTTGCCCACTGTTGAGATTTCCGTTGAAACACTTTTGTTAATATTTGTAAATTCGTTTAATTCTATCAACGGTCTCAAACACGGCAAGTATACCGGCCGTTCAAGTAGTAAAAATATCGTATCCACAGGGATTAGAAGGTAATATAAGCATTTATTGACTATTCGTGATTAAAGAATAATTCCAATTTCAATATTTTGTCCGGTGAATTCAAGGTTAAGACTATTGGAATGAAAGCTGTAAATAAATATTGGTTTGTGAGTGGAAAGGGTAGAAATGATTTTATGGTTTTGTGAGATTGTGGGGTCAGATTTCACCAAACATAACACTAACGTATCCTTAATCTCTTGTTGAATTCATTGCTTAGTCAACCCATGAGTTTACTCAAACCTAATCCCTTAGAGAAAGAGCCTAGGTGCGGATATTGAATATCAATCCCTTGAGTACCCAATATCTACACCCGCATTACGGGCTAGGGTTTAAGACTACTGATGGGTCAAGCTCTATCCCTAGATACAATCACCACTAGGCATATGTTTCAGAACTAGTTTCACAGGTTATTTTCCAATACCCATGGAACCTTAAATCATGCAAAGGGTGATCAGTCCAAAGCAAGCATTAAGAATAGAAACAAACACAACAAAGAATAAAACAACATATATATATATCATTAAAATCGTAAAGATTACAATAGAGTACGTTGGTTACATCTAACCCCACAAAATGGGTGAAACCACTCAACAAAGAGGGTAAAAACAAAATAGAGATGGAAGAGGAAGTGAAGAACCGAAGGAAAGATCCGCACACGGACGATCCCAAGCCCTGGGAATCCCTTCCGCAGCTCCTAGAGTCGCCCCATGTGAGAATGAGGGAAAAACCCTCGAAGTTCTCCTTAAATGCGAGCCTGGGAGGTCAGATTAGGGTTTCGCGCCCGGCGCGTAAGTCTCAGCGCCCGGCGCATATTCTTCTCTTGAGTCTCTGCCAAGCGTCACGCCCGGCGTAATTATCAATTACGCCCGGCGCAATTGCTTCCAGATGTGAGATGCTCTGTTTCGCTCAAGCCCGGCGCAGATCATCTTGCGCCCGGCGCAGCCACCCTGCTCTGCTCATCAGCTTCTTATATTTCCAATCCTAAGAGTCTTCAATCCTCAATTCTCTAGCTCAATACCTACACAAAAAATGAGGTATATTAAGGTATTGAGGTAAATATGGGTTAGTTATATCTGCACATAAAATGAACCAAAAAGAGAACAATTATATTGCAATGGTTCATAGGATGAGTGGAATTTGTCTAATAAGTCTCATCCAAAAAGAGGTAAAATTGAGACTTAACAACTCCCCCAAACTTAGAACCTTGCTTGTCCTCAAGCAAAAGGTAATTAATCTAGCAGATAACAAGCAATGCAAGTGAGTCAATTTCTACATCCTAGTTTACTTGTATCTTCTTTTCGCAAGCATGAACCTCAGATGAATTTCCAATCACAATTATTGCAATAGAACATGACAAGGTGCAAACAAAGGTTTCAAAAGAGATCAAAGAGCTGAGAGGAGTAATGACTATTTGTGTATGCATCCTCACTAGGAAAATGTTTCTCTCTATGCACACTAGTGTATCAGGGTGAGTGTTTCTCTCTAGTCTACTACTCACGCCACATAATTCAACTTTGCTCTTCGTTTCCAAATGAAACCAGTGGTAACACAAATGCAGGCACTTATCACAAGGTCTTTATTAGGGCAATCTGGGTCAAGCAGGGTCAAGCGGTAGCAGTTTTATGGTTTTTCAAGGATTGAAGGTGCTATAGCTTAAGAGAGCAAATAAGATTTTACAATGATGTCCCTCTCCATACCCCATTATAACAATTTGGCACATGCCCTTTACCTGATCCAAGCCATTAGCCTTTATGAGATGCATATTTACATTTTTGCATCTTAATATTTTTGTTTTTGTTTTGCTTTTTTTTATTTTTTTTTTATTTTTTTTTTTATTTTTATTTTGTTTTGTAATGGCTGACCACATACTTTCTTCTTCCCAAATTCCTCATTCTTCAACTCCCCCAAACTTATTTGATGTCATCAATTTGCTCTCTTAACCAAGGAAAAGGTTATGGTTAATTTTTCATGGTTTGGGACAAGTGGAAGGTGTGGTGTTTAGGCCTAGGAAGGTATGGGTCAAGTGAAAGGTGGAGATGACTTTTTGGCTTAGCTGGTTAACAAAATATGGAAATGTGAATGCCTTGATCATATAAGTGCACAACATAAGCAAACCACCAGGGAAACTCAAGCAAAGTCTATCATGCAACTTAAGCGTAGTTCACTCATAGGTGTTTTAGGCTCAAACCTCACCCGGCTATGCATCCACAAACTATCACACTCAGCTCAGTTCTATGATCAACATTGAAACCCGTATGCAACTAGTCATGAACTAAAGATCTAATGTGACTTGAAAATGTCTAAGGTACACACACCATAAACATCAAGCAAACTATAATCCAGAATCAACCACAAGCAAAGCAAGTATCAACAAGATTAAAAACCATGCTAAGGCAGAATATTCACAAAAGAACCAACAGAGTAATCACCAAAAAGACTATATAAAAACAGTTAAAGTACTGAAAATAAAAAACAGAAAAATAAATTGCAAACAGAAAATAAATTGCAAACAGAGGTAAACTAAGGTGAGCTCCATCTGCTTCCATCCTGGTCATCATCCTCAGTAGGTGCTTCACCTCATCTGCATTAGCAATGCAGCTCTGCTCCCCCAACTGAGAAGCCTGGTCCCTAGGCCAACCAGTATATACCTGAAAGTCCTAGTAACCAGAAGTGGTGAAAGAGCATAATCATAAAAGACATGGTGAGCATACCAATTAAACACAGTGACTACCAAGAACGAATAACAACAATGAAGAATAACCTTAGACCAAAATTAAACACAACAAATACACAAAGAAGCATGATTGAAAACAAAGAAATATGTGGCATCAGGAGGGTGCTCGCCGGGCGCGACACAGGCACGCCGGGCTTGCTATCAGTAAAAAGCACATAGGTTTCAACTCTGATATCGCGCCGGGCTTACGTTAAGCGCGCCCGGCGTGGTGGGTTCCAGAGACCACAATTCGAGTCTTGCGCTGGGCGCGAGGTAAGGAGCGCCGGGCGCGTGACTCTGATATGGTCAGTTTTGCCTAAATTTTCGTTGAAAGGAGGCCTTGAACACACCAGGAAACAGAGTTACCTCAGTTCTTCACACTCCAAACAAAATATACCCTATATTTACTTATTCAAACATGATTCAAACACTTAACAATTAACACAAACACACATAACACAACAACATATAACACAAAACAACATATACCACAAAACACAACACATAATACAAAACAACATATATGGCACAGAACAACACGTAACACAAAACAACTATGCATGACAAACATTGGCACTGAAATCTAAAACACGAACGAAACGATAAACACGTAAATAAAGTCAGATCTCTGGGTTGCCTCCCAGGAAGCGCTTGTTTACTGTCCCGAGCCTGACAGTGACCAACTTGAAATGCTCTGATTCTCCTTCTCCTCTTGTTGCTCTTGTTCCTTTTTGCCCCGTGGTCAACCTCATGATTGCTCAACAATGCTCAGAGGGATTGGTCAATTCAGCTCATAATAGTACCTTGCACACAAGAGAAGGCTGAAGACTAGAGTACACAAGTTAGTTCCAACACTTCATTGCTCAACAAAGAATAACAAAAACAAAGAAAAAGGATTAAATCACAAATAGCTATAAATACTAAATCGCCATTCTAATCCCCAGCAACGGCGCCAAAAACTTGTTGAGATTTCCGTTGAAACACTTTTGTTAATATTTGTAAATTCGTTTAATTCTATCAACGGTCTCAAACACGGCAAGTATACCGGCCGTTCAAGTAGTAAAAATATCGTATCCACAGGGATTAGAAGGTAATATAAGCATTTATTGACTATTCGTGATTAAAGAATAATTCCAATTTCAATATTTTGTCATGTGAATTCAAGGTTAAGACTATTGGAATGAAAGCTGTAAATAAATATTGGTTTGTGAGTGGAAAGGGTAGAAATGATTTTATGGTTTTGTGAGATTGTGGGGTCAGATTTCACCAAACATAACACTAACGTATCCTTAATCTCTTGTTGAATTCATTGCTTAGTCAACCCATGAGTTTACTCAAACCTAATCCCTTAGAGAAAGAGCCTAGGTGCGGATATTGAATATCAATCCCTTGAGTACCCAATATCTACACCCGCATTACGGGCTAGGGTTTAAGACTACTGATGGGTCAAGCTCTATCCCTAGATACAATCACCACTAGGCATATGTTTCAGAACTAGTTTCACAGGTTATTTTCCAATACCCATGGAACCTTAAATCATGCAAAGGGTGATCAGTCCAAAGCAAGCATTAAGAATAGAAACAAACACAACAAAGAATAAAACAACATATATATATATCATTAAAATCGTAAAGATTACAATAGAGTACGTTGGTTACATCTAACCCCACAAAATGGGTGAAACCACTCAACAAAGAGGGTAAAAACAAAATAGAGATGGAAGAGGAAGTGAAGAACCGAAGGAAAGATCCGCACACGGACGATCCCAAGCCCTGGGAATCCCTTTCGCAGCTCCTAGAGTCGCCCCATGTGAGAATGAGGGAAAAACCCTCGAAGTTCTCCTTAAATGCGAGCCTGGGAGGTCAGATTAGGGTTTCGCGCCCGGCGCGTAAGTCTCAGCGCCCGGCGCATATTCTTCTCTTGAGTCTCTGCCAAGCGTCACGCCCGGCGTAATTATCAATTACGCCCGGCGCAATTGCTTCCAGATGTGAGATGCTCTGTTTCGCTCAAGCCCGGCGCAGATCATCTTGCGCCCGGCGCAGCCACCCTGCTCTGCTCCTCAGCTTCTTATATTTCCAATCCTAAGAGTCTTCAATCCTCAATTCTCTAGCTCAATACCTACACAAAAAATGAGGTATATTAAGGTATTGAGGTAAATATGGGTTATTTATATCTGCACACAAAATGAACCAAAAAGAGAACAATTATATTGCAATGGTTCATAGGATGAGTGGAATTTGTCTAATAAGTCTCATCCAAAAAGAGGTAAAATTGAGACTTAACACCCACACACGGGATCAACTAAGTCCTAGAGGAGAACAATACAACGTCCACTCCAAAGGACAACTTCCCAAGGAGGGTTTTTCAAAAAATTGGGCTCTCAGAGCACCACAACTATCTCAATCCACAAAATGGGATGAGCAACTTCGAAAACATCTCCCCTAGTCCTAATGATCAACAACTCATCATTACAGCTTAATAAGTTTAACAACTTAAACAACATACAACTTTACAGCAATATACATCTTAACAACAATAGACAACTTACAACATGCAAACAACTTAATTAAACAATTATAGTCATTTCAATATCAACTTAATGTAACTTAATAACTTTATAAACAACTTCAGCAATATACAACATATTAAAATTAATCTATCATGTCAACTTATATAAACAGCATAAATCAACTTAAGCACTCAACAACTCAACTATTTCAACAAAAGAACACCACACATAAAGCTTCCCTAACTCTCCTGAAATTAAACAACCTACATTCTAGCTTCCCTCACCTGAAGATTGGCTCAAATAGCCAAAAACTGAACAAAAGTAGAATTTTCCTTCGAGGCTCAACTTAGAACTTCTATCCACCCAAATCAAGCTTTCTAATATGAATTTCAAGAAATGACAGAAGGCATTAGTGGTCTAGAGAAGAAAAGGAATCATACAGAGAAATTTGGGAGAGAAAGGAGCTCACAGACCCAGAGACCTTCTCTCTAAAACTTCTCTCTAAAAACTCACATTCTCCTCAAGGCCCACAACTCCTATTTATAGACATTCCGGAATGGCCAGAACGACCTGTACCAAATTCGGAACGGCCCGTTCTGTACTCCTTCATCATGTGCAAAACCCACCTGCAGAACGACCCGTTTTGAAATCAGAACGGCCCGTTCTGGTACTCATCCAGAACGGCCTGTTCTGCATCTAGAACGCCCCGTACTCCAACCAGAAGGACTCGTTCTAGAATTTGGAACGGCCCGTTCTCCCTCCAGAACGGCCCGTTCTCAACCACGAATTATTGGTAAATTTAATAGCCTGGAACGACCCGTTCCAGATTGGGAACGGCCCGTTCTGGGCTACTAAATCACCTATATTGGACTTTCTAAAACAACTTGCTACGTTACAATAAAAATTAAGTTTAATTTATTTATCACATAAAGATGTTTTTAATGTGATATAAATTTTTACAATTTTAATTTTTTTTTATCAACATAAACAATATATAGAAAGTACAAAAGTTTGACAAATATAAGATAAATGAATAATTCCTCGAAAATTATATTTTATACATACGATAATTTAAATAAATAAATAAGTATATATATATATATATATATATATTAGAATATAATTTTTATTTTTTAAAATATATCATTTTTTAGATAAAAAAAATTGTGTGTGTAAATGGTTTGCTTTCGATTTTTGAACCACACTGGTGCATTATGTTGTTTGGCGTTCTGGAACGGCCCGTTCTGAATCTAGAACGGTTCATTTGGAATCTAGAACGACCTGTTCTGGTTTCAGAACGGCCTATTCTGGTTTTAGAACGGCCCATTCTGATGCACGCATTGGTGTTAAATAATGTATCTGGAATGGGTCGTTCCAGATGCAAAATTTACACATCATGAGTGCAATCGGAACGACTCTTCCAGTTTCAAAATGGGTCATTCTGGTTCCAGATGCATGACAAAATTTGACATCCACGTGGCATCTACGTAGCTTCCACGTGATCAATAGTTAACTCTGTTTAAATAATTTGGATGGAAGTCCGACATTGCAACTAATTAACTTATTAGAGACTAAATTGAGACAAAAAATAAAATTGAGATTAAATTGAAACAAACAATTATTATAAGGGACTAAAATTAGTTTTTAACCTAAATTTTTCTAATTTATTTTATTACCAATATATATGTAATAACTATTTTTTAGTACACATATATTTCAAATTAGTTTTTATTATAAATATATATTTTAAAATTATTAATTTTAATTTTATTTTATTTTGATCTTATTTAAACTTTATATTTAAAAAATATTAATTTATATATAAATATTCATAAATACTCATTCATATATATATATATATATATATTTATTTATTTATTTATTTGATTGATATCAGATAAATGAATATATAGAATGATAAAAGGGATTATTATCTGTCCCATGTTTCATTGTCATTCTTATGGTTGAATTTAGATAAATAATTTTTTATTTTTTTAATATTTTGAAAATTTTTTAAAAATGCTATTGTTTAAAAATTTTTATTCCCAAATTGTGCTCGTTACACAATAAAAAAAATCATTATAACCAATAATAAAATGGCAATATTGTCTATTTTAGTAAAATATGTTTAATTTTTTTATTCTAATATAATAATAACTATTATTCATGGCCGAAATTTAATAAATTTATTTAGTATCATTTCTTATTTTACAAATGTTATTTATAATTTTTAAAATATGTATCAGTTTTATTCATTTTATGCTATGATAATATTATTTTACAGTTATTTCTGATTTTGGCATGCTGTAGTGTTATTTCTTTTTCTTTTCACATTTGTTTTTCCTTTTCCCATAATATTTATTAAAATATTGTAATATTTATTAAGACTTGTTAATGAGCAATAATATACAGCCCGAAAATGTATTCTAAACGTTTTGAATATTAAAATATTAATATTTTTAAATAAATTTATTGTAAAATACTTATTTAATTTAATATTTTATAATTCAAATTATTATATTAATCTTTCGGAATGAATTTTGACGGATGTATTTCGAGGCTCAATCATTTTTTCTTATTAATAGATATAGTAGAAAATGGTTAAATAGAAGATAAAATTAGAAAGAAAAAAAATAATTAATTGATGTGATAATAGATATGATAAAGTGTGAAATATAGAAAAATGAGACAGAAAGTGGATGGAAGATAAAGTATGTGTATAAACAGTAAGCCTACTATAATGATAGATTATTTTTTATTTATATTATGAAATACAAAACTATAAAATGTTAGACTCAAAGTCAAGTCTACTTTGTTTATTGATAGTAGATGGTAGACGCAAGTTCTTGGTAGTTTCACTTTCACGCTTTCATGTAAATAATATTTTCATGTAAATATTAATTTATATATAAATACTCATAAACATTCATTCATATATATATATATATATATATATATATATATATATATATATATATATATATTTTATTTGATTGATATCAGATAAATGAATACTTTTATAATATATAAAATGATAAAAGGGATCACTATCTGTCTTGTCATTCTTATGGTTGAATTTAGATAAATAATTTTTATTTTTTCAATATTTTGAGAAATTTTTAAAAATATTATTGTTTAAAAATCTTTATTCCCAAATTGTGCTAATGAGTAATAATACAGTGGTTGTTAACAAAAAAAAAATCATTGTAACCAATAATAAAATGGCAATATTGTCTATTTTAGTAAAATATGTTTACTTTTTTATTTTAATATAATAATAACTATTATTCATGGCCAAAATTTAATAAATTTATTTAGTATCATTTCTTATTTTACAAATGTAATTTATAATTTTTAAAATATTTATCAGTTTTATTCATTTTATACTATGATAATATTATTTTACAGTTATTTCTGATTTTGGCATGCTGCAGTGTTATTTCTTTTTCTTTTCACATTTGTTTTTCCTTTTCCCATAATATTTATTAAAATATTGTAATATGGGTAACTTTATTGACTTATTGACTTAAAGTCAAGTCATCAATAACTCATTTCATCAGTATATTAACACTGCAATGCATTGTTATAGTCATTCACATAACTTGTTCTTCAAATTAATTACTCATTTTCTTAATTCTTACCATACATGGCAGCAACATTGGTTGGTGGTGCTTTTCTTTCTGCTTTCCTTCAGGTTGCATTTGACAGACTTGCTTCTCCTCAAGTTTTGGATTTCTTTCGTAAAAAAAAACTTGATGAGAACCTTTTGAAGAAGTTGAAGAGAAAGCTGCGATCCATCGATGCTCTTGCTGATGATGCAGAACTACAACAGTTCAGAGATCAACGTGTGAGAGCATGGCTTCTTGATGTCAAAGATGCTGTGTTTGAAGCTGAGGATTTGCTGGATGAAATTTATGAACTCTCCAAACGCCAAGTGGAAGCTGAATCTCAGGCTCAAAGCATTGAAGACAAGGTGTGGAATTTCAATTTCTCTATATCTCCTGTCAGTTTGTTCAATAATGAAAATGAAATTGAAACCAGGATGACACAAATCCTTGATGACTTAGATGAGCTTGCTAATGAAGGCACTCATCTAGGTTTGAAACCCAAACTAGGCTCCAAAGAGCCTAGTTGTGTGTCACAAAAACTGCCATCAACATCTTTCATCATTGAAAGTGTTATTTATGGTAGAGATGATGACAAAAAAATCATCTTTAGTTGGCTCACATCTGACACAGACAATCATAACAAGTTATCAATACTTTCTATTGTGGGCATGGGAGGGGTGGGTAAGACCACACTTGCCCAACATGCATACAATGACCCAATGCTAGAGGGTAAATTTGATATCAAAGCTTGGGTCTGTGTCTCGGATGATTTTGATGTTTTTAAGGTAACAAGAACAATTCTAGAGGCAATCACTAAATCAACTGATGATAGTAGAGACTTACAAATGGTTCAAGAAAGATTGAAAGAAAAATTGTCTGGAAAGAAATTTCTCCTTGTTTTAGATGACGTTTGGAATGAAAAGAGAGATAAATGGGAAGCTGTGCATACTCCTCTAATTGATTGTGGGGCTCAGGAAAGTAGGATCCTTGTTACAACACGTAGCAAGAATGTTGCTTCTATCATAAGGTCAAAAGAACACCTCTTGACACAATTACAAGAAGATTATTATTGGCAGTTGTTCGAGAAACATGCATTCCAAAATGCTAATCCTTCCCCAAGTCCAGACTTCAAGGAGATTGGCATGAAGATAGTTGAAAAATGTAATGGACTTCCTCTTGCCTTAAAAACAATGGGAAGTTTATTACACAACAAGCCTGTTTTGGAATGGAAAAACGTATTGCAAAGCGATATATGGGAATTGGAGAATAGTGATATTGTGCCTGCTTTAGCACTGAGTTATCACCACCTTCCTTCCCATCTCAAAAGATGTTTTGCTTACTGTTCTTTATTTCCAAAAGATTATTTGTTTAACAAGGAGTTTTTAATTGAGGTTTGGATGACTCAAAAATTTCTAGAATGTTCTCAACAAAGTAAAAGTCCAGAAGAAATTGGTGAACAATATTTCAATGATCTATTATCTAGGTCGTTCTTTCAACAATCAAGTGAAAACAAAAAGCGTTTTGTCATGCATGACCTTCTAAATGATTTGGCAACATATGTTTCCAAGGACATTTGTTTCAGGTTAGAAGTTGATCATGGAAAAAGTATACCAAAAACAACTCGTCATTTGTCATTTCAATGTTTTGATGGGTACGAAACTTTACATGATATTGAAAGGTTACGTACATTTATGCCAACACCTTTTCATGTTTGGGATTGCAAGATGTCGTTACATGAGTTGTTCTCCAAGTTGAAGTTCTTACGTTTCTTATCTTTGTCTCATTATGTCCTATCAGAGGTGCCAGACTCTGTTGGCAATCTTATGCATCTCTGTTCCTTAGACCTTTCCTGTACTGACATAAAAGAGCTACCTGAATCAACGTGCTCACTCTCTAACTTGCAAATATTAAAGTTGAACAATTGTAAATATTTGAAGAAGCTTCCCTCAAGTTTTCATAAACTCATCAAGTTGCATCGCCTTGAATTGATTTTCACTCACTTGAGAGAAGTGCCAACACGTTTGGGACAATTGAAAAACCTTCAAATATTAATGAGTTCATTTTGTGTTGGAGAAAGTAAAGGGTTCACTATTCAACAATTAGGAGAACTCAATCTCCATGGAAGACTGCAAATTAGGAATCTACAAAATATTCAGAACCCGTCAGAGGCATTAGCTCTGGATTTGACAAATAAAACACAGCTTGTTGAAATAGATTTAGTATGGGACCAAAAATTGATCCTTGATGATCCAAGGAAAGAGGATGCGATTATAATTGATAATCTAAAACCGCCAAAACACTTGGAGCAATTGTTAATTAAGGGGTATAGAGGTACACAATTTCCAAGTTGGTTATTCGATAATTCATTATCGAACGTAGTCTCCTTTAAGGTTGCAAGGTTGTAAATTCTGCCAACGTTTGCCTCCCCTTGGACGTTTGTCATTTCTCAAGTTCTTGCAAATTAATAGGCTTGATAAGATAGTGAGTATTGATGTTGATTTTTATGGGAGTAAATCTTCTTCATTTCCATCTCTAGAATCATTGTGTATCTACAGTATGAAGAACTTGGAAAAATGGGAATGTGAAGATGTGACGGGTGCTTTTCCACGCCTTCAAAATCTTTCTATAAGTGATTGTCCCGAGCTGAAAAGGCATTTGCCAAAGCAACTCCTTTGTTTAAAGACACTATATATTACTTCTTTTCAAAATCTTAAAAATGTAGACTACAAGGGTCTCTTCCACCTCTCATCTCTTGAGAAAATAGTTCTAATAAACTGCAAAAGCCTCCATTGCTTACCAGAGGATCTCTGCCAACTCTCTTCTCTCAAGAAATTGATTGTTGGAGATTGTTCCAACTTGCAATGCTTACCAAAGGGTCTCCGCCAACTTTCCTCTCTCCAGAAACTGGTTCTTCGAGACTGCCCCAACATCCAATGCTTACCAGACAATGGTCTACCCGAATCCATTTCACATCTCAGAATTTCAGGCAGTCCATTGCTCAAACAGTCTTGCGGCTCACCAGAAGGCCAAGACCATGCAAAGATTGCTCACATTCAAGATGTTGTTTACGACACTGATTCTGATTCTGATTATGATGAGTATTGGTGAGTTATTATCATGTTTAAGTTTCTAGAGTTTCTTGTGCTATATATGTGGTGGATCTAGGGAATTACTAAATTATTGTTTTATAAAGTTTTATTTGCTTCATGGTTGTTGTAGTCGTTCGTGAGTTATTCATAATGGATAGAATACTTCTCACAAAAATTCTGTTTTTAATGTTTTACGTACGAGACATCATTGTTCAATCGATAATTAATTGTTTTTCTTCGTATTGTTTATACTTTCGATAGATAATTCTTCTTTTCATAATACAAGACTTTATATATATATATATATATATATATATGAGGAACTATTTATTCTAAAAATAAGTTTAGAAGTAAGTTTTTTTAAATTTACTCTATTGAATTTATAGTTTTTAATATATTAATCAGATTTACAAATTTTTTAAAAATTTAAAAATTATTTAATATTTTATTTTATTAATTTAAATAATCCTATAAAATAATTTTATGATTTAAATTTAATGAAGTATTAAATAATTTTTAAATCTTTTTAAAATTTACAAACTTAATCTATACATTAAAAAAATTTAATTTAAAAATTTGATCATTGAAATTTAATGAAAAATATAAGTTATTTAATGTATTAAATTAAAGTAAACTTATTCTTTAAATAAATGAGTCTTCTTATATATATAAATATATATATATATATATATATATATATATATATAAATGGTTTTAATTCATAAATTTTATTTAATGTATTAAATCAAAGTAAACTTATTCCTGGTTTTAATTCATAAATTTTATTTAATACATTAAATTAAAGTAAACTTATTCTTTAAATAAATGAATATTCTTATATATATATATATATATATATATATATATATATAAAAGTAGTTTTAATTCATAAATTTTATTTCTAATTGAAGAGTTACATATTGTGTTAATTATGTATAAAAAAATATTTAATTTGTTGCAATATATAAGAGTCGAAACTTCAAGCTAAAATGTACTTTGATATAGTTTAAAAATATTTTAAAGAATTTTTCTATTGAAAATAAATAATTTTATTTTAGTTCTTAGAAACATTTTAAAGATATTATGTTGGATGTCATTTATCCAAAGAATCAAAGTTAAAATCCAGTTAAAACTGGATTGAATTTACTGCTATTTGTAAATAGTTTTCATTCCTTTTCGTCTTAACTTTTACATGAGAAAAATATTATATGAATTTAATATACTTTCAATATTATTGAAATCCTTGTTCTATCATTTAATTAAATCGACGATTCTCAAATATATGCATATGACTAGCTCTAGCTCTCAAAATCCTCAATTTTGGTAGCACTGTTATTTTTTTCAACCTCGAGTGCAGAACTTAGAAGGATTACTGTTTTTTTTCTCCGACCCTTTTCTTGAATTCTAAAATATTAGTTTTTTATTCCAATTTTGTTAAAAAATATTTAATATTGTCACATAAAATTTACTACCTACTAATATTTTTATTAATAAAAATATTACATTAAACATCATTGATAGTATTAACTATTTCAAATGGTTATTTTTAGATATATTATTTGTGATTTAGGAAATTATAATAAGACTTTAAAAAATTATAAAGACTAAAAATAATAATTTTAAATTTAAAGGAAGATTACAAATAAATTTATTCTAAATTTAAAAAATTAAAAATATATTTAACCTTGATTAGTTTTAGTAGAATATCACCTTCCAATTATATTTTTTTTATCTACATATTTGTACTTGATATTTGTACTTGAGACCTTCCTTAAAAAATTAAAACCAAATTCCATTTTCACTAATATAATAATATAATATAATCTTTCATATATCTGAAAAAATTTACTAGGATCTCATGCTTTTAACATTTTCTAAATTTGTAATCTACCAAAGTTTTTAATTAACTTATTTTAATTATTTTTCTTAACTGAAGTTCCTAAATTTTATCAAATAAATAAATAAATATCATATGAAAATTTATCTCACAAGGTTTTAATTTAAAGATTATCAACATCCAAGAAACCATGGTTTTCCCACTTAATTCCTTATATCTCTACCTCAGGAAGGAACAAGTTGCAATTTTTTTAAATTTAATTATCTTAAATATTTATGTCATGAAGGAAATCAGATACGTAATTATAGAGATTGAAATATTTGTATTTATTGATATTATTATATCGTAGCAATTATCATGTTTACTTATAAGGATAAAAAGTAAATTCTTATTTATGGGTAATTTTGAACTCATTCCAATTTTGATAGGAAATATTCAGTTTAATTGAATATGAGTACGAATGAGTATGTAATACTCAATTCACTACAAAAAAAAATGTGTGATTTGTGATGGTTATTTTGGAAGTTTTTGGCGATTTGAAACCATCACAAAATTGCATTTTTGTTTGACTTATTTATATTTTTTAGCGGTTTTAAATATTTTATTGTATTTTATGTGGCATATTAATTCATGATTTATCCATTACTATACATCCATCCAACTAAGTTCAAGAAGAAGAAAAATTAGATAAATAAATTAATTTTATAAAAGACATATATAAAAATAAAAATTAGATAAGTAATTTAAAATTTATGAACAAGGAATTAGATAAGTAATTTTGAAAAAAATTCATGATTACCTGATGTGAAACACTTAGTTAAAGCAAGTGAAGTAAATTGAGATTTTTTTTTAGTTAAACCAAGAGAACAAAAATATGCTTTAATTTATATTTGTATACAAATAATATATTAATTAAAAATTGATGTACATGAATTAAATAAATAAATGATATTTTATCTATAAAAAGAATAAAATGTATTTATCATCACAATAAAACTATGAAAAGATAAATAAAATTAAAATCAATTTAAATTTTAATTAGATCTAACATATACAATAGTTAATGATAATCTATGATTTGACAATTTGCCTCTAGTTTTAATGGATCATATACATCCCTATAATATATTACTAATTAATATATTGTTTTACATGCTTATGTATCGTTGTGATTCTGGTAACTGTGTAGTGCATTTGTTACTTTGTATTAATAGTATCCCCTTGTAAATTACAATATGTAATATAAATTATGTAACATAAAGAATTATGCATATAATCCGAAACAACTTTTGGCAGCATATCAATCACAAAACTAAGGTACCCTATATCACTATGAGAATTTCATAGTTTCATAAATGAAATATAAAACTGCATCAATAGGGAAAAATAATGCTAATAATAAAATTATAATAGCTAACTCATATCTATTGACACCTTATATTTTTGTAAGTTGGAGTTATAGGAAAAGAAGTAGAAATTAATGTTGAATATGTTTTTATTATCCCTTACATGTCCTGAAGCAATAAAATTTGCAGAAAAGGAAGTAGAAATGCTAATATGTTTTTATAACCTTTTACATATATGAAGCAATAGAATTTGCAAGAGGAT